>NC_090924.1:1115626398-1116876398 GCF_040938575.1 Ambystoma mexicanum | reverse complement strand
TTTGTTGCTTGTAGCACTTAAACCTGCAGCAATGCAATCACACACAACTGAGGTGCAGGAAGTGAATTGTTCTGCCTGCAAGGTAGCAATGTAAGTACCACTGTGCCCCAAGATTGGCCCTGAAGGTCCCCTCAGCCCTGAACAGCCATAAAGTTACAATTCTATAGTAGGTATACTATGGTGACCCTGAAGACACTTCCAGGTTCAGGTGGCTTTTAATAGACATTTTCATGCTGATAATACAGCCCAGGCTGCAGTATGAGCAGGCATTGTGCCAGTGAAGCACCCATTTGGGGATTCCTGGGTTAGTGTGTAGAATGGGTGAATTTTAACTACCACTGGACTCCTCTGGCAATAATATGCATGTGAAGCATGCATTTCTGCCCACTTGCTTTAGATGCAGTGGCATAGTTAGGTTAGCAATTGTCATGGTAACATCCCAGGGCAGTCTCCATGGCCAGAAATGAGAGAGTTAGCTTGCAAATGCACATGGATTCACACTCAAAATGGAACCAGCGACAAGAGAATGGTAATCTCGTGATCTTAAACAATTGGAAATCCTTTAAAAATTAAATGTGGTTTTGCATAAACACCAGGCGATGGTGGGCCCCACCTATTATATTGAATTGCCAAGAGCCCCACTGTAAAGGTACACTGTATAATAAAGAAGAAGAGATCTCTACCTCCAAATGACAGCATGAACACTCCCAACTCCTGAGATCTACCAACCATAATAATAGGAGTTGGGGGTGGGGGGCGCAGGCTGTCAGTTGAAGGTAGAGACCTCGTCATCTTTGTTACACAGAGAAGTTTTACAGTGGTGCAGAAATGAGCAACATCTTGACATGTGCAGGCTGCACTGATGACGGTCTAGCTCCGAAATGCAGTGGCAAAAATATTTCCTGCCATCCTTGTTTGAGAACATTAAAAATCGGACCACTGACATGTTTCAAAAATAATGTTTAAGAGACATTGGCACTCATTACGACCCTGGTGGTAGCCGTGCCAGTAAAAACGTCACGGCTGCCGCCAGGGTCGTTTTTTAATTACCGGGGCGTTACAGCCCCGGCTGTCTCAGTAATTCCCCATAGCCAGGCACTGGGAAAAATGACTCCCTATTCCCATTGAGTCCCATAGGACTCAATGGGAATGGGGAGGACGGATGCACCGGCACTGTATGTAACAGTGCCGGTACATCCGTCAAGGTCTGCGAGCAGGTGCCTTTCCGCCCGCCATGTCAGACCTGGCGGGCGGAAAGGAACCCGCTCGCAGAACTCGGAGTATGCCGATCTGGTAACAATGATGCCAGCAGCTTACCGGCAAAGTTGCTACTGGACTGGCATAATCATAATGAGGCCCATTTTCAAAACAATATTATGGTTTAGAGAACATTTCATTGAACTACATTGGCTTAGTTCATTGAGCATTTATGTGTGAGCATGTGGTTTCATGGAATTGGTTTTCTAGGATATTGACTTTGTTTGCATTAAAATGTGTCACAACACAAATGAGTTCACTGCAAAGCCGACATCCACACCTACATGGTTTGGTCAATAGATGAGCTGGGAAATCCTTCAAAGATACTTTCAAAACCCAGGCCTGATTACATAAAAAATCTGTGGAAACACATTCATGTTCATCTACAGAGAACACCCCCATGGTCAAACGTTTTAAGACAACAGGGAAAAGTGTATTTCACTTCATGCATTCAACACTATTTCTGAATACCATTTTCCTTTGAAAAGTTTCCACAGAGCCACGGTGACCATGCAGTCTTCTGTGTATTGGTTGAGATAGGCAGCAGGCATAGGTTAACATGTCCTCCTTCCCTTCTCACTCGCCTAGCCACAACTTTTAACCATTTGCCATACCCCCATATGCACACACATATAGAGCCACATCCCAAATGCAACGCCTACCGCAGAGACTATGCTTTTCACGCCAATCTCTTGTCCTGGAGCAGTGCAAATAAGAAGCCAATTTGCACTGATAAAGTGAGGATGTTTAGCTGTCCCCAGAGGCCAGCCAGTTCAATATGGCAAGGATATATAAAAGTGTAGGAGTATGAAATGCATTTTCTGAAACAGAGAATGAAGGCACATAGTTTGTTTGTATGTGGTTTCTTCTGTTGCCCATAAAGGCTCGTAGGCTCTGTATAAACACAGAAGTGAATGAAGAGGGCATGAATAAGATAGCAGTCAAATTATCTGAACTGTTTCTTGTATTTTCTTTGCATAATGAGTCAGTCACCACCAGCATTGTCTAACAGCACCTAGGCTATGTGCCCTATTGGTATAGCACTCAGCAGCACAAAGGCATTTCAAATACCCCCACCCACCCTTGCAACTGCTCTAAGTCTTCTAGAGTACAGCACCAGAAGCCTACAACAGTAAAGATTACCGACAATCACCCTTAACTCTGAAACTGCTGTTTCTGCTGTAGGTTATAGTGCCCTGAAGCACAGCACAAGGCAGCACAAATACCCTGCATATACCATAGTGTCAGGACCATGGCTTGAAAAAGTTAAACACATTTGGAAAGGGTGGATGTACAGGCAACACACTCTTTCACACTTGTTTTTCCTCGTCCGGTAATTTCTGACACCATCCTGTTATGACAACATATTCCTGGTTCTAATACGGTGGGACCTGTAGAATAGGCATGAAGCTGTCTGGCATTATTATTTATGCACATAACTCTTGTTTTTTTTTATTCAAACAAGAATCATACAAGAATACTCACTGACTTCTTACAGATATAGACCCCCTATTAAACATAGTGTATGGATGCAGGTGCTTGATACTCCAAACAGTCAACTGCCCCTCTGTAACTGCATTGTATGTTTGAAGAGTGCTCTTCCTGACAGACCCAGAATAACCATTTCCAAAGATAGACACAAAATAAAACAAATAAAGACAAATAGCCATCTTAAATATTGAACCAGCAGCAGAATAAAATGAGCTGGTTTTTCAATCGGCCAAAAGCTCCTAGACCTATGGATGTGTCCTTCAGCAAGATCTGTATTATGACACTGGTTTACCTTCTCTGGTGGGCATGACGTGTCACCTAAGAGCTGTCCTGCAGCCCCTGTAGCGAGTCATTTGGACAATGAAATCCAAGGCCAAAGGCACCAAAATTGGCACCGAAAAGGAGTGCACGACAAGATTTTAGATCAAGTTGGTTTGTAACATCTTTAATAGCATCAGTGCACACTAACCACTCACAAGAATAACACATTGTCCCCCATTTCCAATACCAGCTAACCTGTCCAAGGTCCACTATTTATGCTCTTTTGTGTGCATCAGTCTCATTGAAACAAGAGGAAGATGTCATGTGCTCACTGGGGAGGGCTTTACTTTTCCCCAATTAACACAAAGGCTGGCTCTATGGAAACAGGTGAACTTAGACACTCAATGTCAACTTCCAGCCTGCATGAGATAACCCACACAGATATGCACATCAAATACAATTAATCCTTAACATTCTTCTAGCAACATTTGTTTAATGTGTTTGAATATATGTCATGAGATACAAAGTGCCATATTTCCATGTTAGGGCCTTATATGGCTGCATTAAGAGCTAAAACCAATATCTTATTCAAAGTATGTGCTAAATGCTGAAAGTAATGTGGTAGTGCTTCCATTACTCATTAGTGAGCTACAAGGAATATGCAGGCCCAGTAGGGGTGGAAGGTTGCATTATGCATTGTGCATATACAGGTAGCGCCCCAGTTTAGTAGCTAATAGAGATTTGTATTGGAGGGTTTGGAGCATTATAGAACCATTATAGCACTTAGATAGCAAATCTTTGAAGCGCTATGGACACTAAGCTATGAGTGCAGTCCTGGTAGAGCTTGCTCACATGGGGTTAATTGATTTCAGCTTCTCTTAGAATATTCTGTCTTTGTAACTGTAGCTCTGCATGGCTTCGTAAACAAATCCTCTTTCTCTGACAAGGCCTGGTACACCCTTGCACACACACTGATAAGACATTCCTGTGCTTTCGCAGATGGGGCAGAGAAGGGAGCATGTTAGGAAATTTACTGAGCTGGGTTTTTCCATGGGCAAACCTATTTTTTGCACAACAAAGGTTCTGGAACTGTGTGTCATGTTGACTGACAGCACAAGGTTACAAAAATGCATGCCCACATGACCCAGGGGGGGATCGATCAGTGGACTTGGTTCAAGCAAGTGCGAGTGCCCGGAACCTGATGCTCTGTGCGGCACCTTGCAGCGCTGTTATCTGAGCGGGGCTGGCAGCAGTTAGCTTAAGATGACCAGGGTCTCCTAGCACTGATGACACCATCTCAAGGGGCATAAGACTGTGTTTCTCTAAGTTTTGTGATTTATCTAATGAGTTTTGTACTCTTCTGTAACTTGAATACCACATTGCTGCTAAATTTACTGTTCTGTTATATTATGCTTTTTGTCTAATAAATGCTACATTTATACGGACGGTGTCATTTCACTAGCATGAGTTCATTGCTTGGCACAAGCAGACCTGTAATTTGGGCTGAATTGGGTAATTTATGCTCTCAAGGGCTGGTCCCTGGGAAGAAACACCCCTTTTTCAAGATATTTGGTGGCAGGGTGGGATCGTGCAGAGCTGTGCCTTGCTGGGGAAATGACAATTGTGTGAGAGAACATAGTGCAGATTGAGGAGCAGGCTGTCACATTTCCATTGTCGTCTCACTGCAGCTCTGAGACAACAAAATGATAGCAATTGTGTGTCGGTCTGCCGCGGCCGATAGCTTGTGTGGTTAAGATTTTCCCCTTCAGTAAATCAGTTGTGGCTGACTTACTGCTTGGGAATGATGCCAGGGAGCAGAAGGCAATGAGCAAGGCGGGAAATGGCTATTTTCAAATCGCACCGATGAATGGTGAGGAAAGATTTATGTTCAATTAGGAAAGAATTTTTCATGTGGTTTCCCTTGAAAAAGTTGTAATTTGGATTGCAAAGTGAAATTAAGTTCTCGCTCTATTTTGGCATAAGGGCAGAAAAAAGTTGTAAGAATTTGCCATGCAAATTGTGAATGGTGATTTAAATATTAAGACTCAGCCCCAGTGTACTAGCGAGTGTGGGGGGCTGAAATGTATACTGGTGAAGGTTCGCCCTTTTGAAACTGATGCCTTGAAGTGTTGAAATTCCTGTAGATAACGTGGGTATGAGTCGAGGTTAGCAGAAAGAGTAACATCTGTGTTGAGTCTAAATAATTTTGTTTTTTAGCAACTGTAAATTCCATGTGCTGGTGGTGCATTCTGTTTAATGGGATACACTAAATTGGCATCATTGCATTCAGTTGTGCCGTGCTTACCAAGGGGTGAGAGACTCACTAGGAAAAAAAAAGTGAGTGAATGGCATTTGTGCATTGATTTGAAATTGCAGAATCAGTTTGCAATGGTTAGGGTGGAAAGACAATTTATATTTTCTAAATTGCCCCAAGAGTATTTGAATGGTCCCCCTTTATGCCATGGATTTGCTGCTAAAGACAAAGAAATGTTGCTATTAAGGGATGTATGTTTTACACATTATATACATGGTGAAAAAGTTTTTGACACATTGATAGCCCACGAGCCGAACAGAGTGTGGGTTATTCATGCAGAAAACGTGCAGGGAGCTGCACTAAAAGTGACATTTTTAGGCGCAATGATTTGTTTTGATCTGGCAATGGTACAACAGATTGGAAAACCTGTGCATGATAAGACAGCACAAAGATTCAGTGGGTTGAGGGTTCTTCTGAAAGATCGCACACGGCTTTGGAGTGAGCTTGTGAAGCCAAACTACAAGGTTACAAGGAAAAAATATGCTTTTTGAATGGGACATTGACGCCCCAGCTTATGAGTTATAGGCCGAAGAGCAAAAAGACAAGCTTGCCGTGTGCGTATGGCGCTGCCATGTACGAGGAAAGAAACAATGGCCAGCAGTTGCATTCAATCCTCAGTGAGAGACACGGTCAATGAGCAAAGAAAGAGGTGGAGGTGCAAGCCAGAATCCTGAACTGAAAGCAGTGATTGCCATGAGTGAGAAGATGAAAAAAGAGCACCATTATACCTTACACATGCCGATGTACGCATGCTTTCTGACACTAGCATGCAATAACAGAGCTGATCAGATGGCAAAGGATTCGCCCAGTGGCACTGGAAGAAAAAGAATTGCTGCATGCAAATGGCAGGCTGGGCGCATCCCGCATTTGAACCTTTGGAAAACTGTGCACCTGTGAATGGGCTAAGAAAAGACAGCTGCCCATTTCAAGAGACATTGCCGTGCAAGCTGCATCCCAGTGACACATGTGATGTGAAGTGAAGTAAAGTGCTGTGCACTAGAGAAGAAGCCTCTAGGCACTTTGAGAAGTGAAAAAAGAAACACAGCCAGCAAAATGCAAGCTACATTGCCAGGGCTGGAGAAACTGACAAAGACATTATGGCTTTCCAGATGGAAGCAAAACTGACAAAGGTAGCCATTTTGCAAGAGACAACATGCAGAACTGGGCGTTGGAGTATCATATGAACACTGCACATTAGCCATGATCCAGAAGCCTCATGGCTTAGTGCAAGAATGAACAATTTGCTGAAGCAAATAAAGGAACTGATTCAGACTATCGCTCTCAAGGAGTGGCCCAAGAAATCAGCAGACACCCTTTGGGAAACCGACAAGTGGAAAACCAGAGTCTTTAAAGACACTGGCTGTATGGAGAAGTGGAAAAATAAACAGGCTGCTGGTGCAAGCAGTATTGGACTAAATGACTTTACCTTTGAAAATGGAGTGATGCCAGTAGGGCAACCGAATCAAGATCATGAGACACTGGCAGCAAGTTGGCGGTTGGCGCCTGGCATTCGTGATTGCTTTGGTGACAAAGAAAAGCATTGATCCATTGAGAAGTGTGATCGGGGTACTTATTGTATGGCTTTTGCAAATCACAGATCAATTTGAGGTACCATTGACCAACTATGATCACATTGCACAAATGAGTTTGTGATTTGGCAGTTACACCCTGTATGGTTGAGTGCAAATAAGCCCCCAGTAACACGCAGAAGGGTGACAAATGATAAAGTGTGTAGTTACCTGATGAGACTTCTGAACATGGGGGAAGTGTTAAGGGAAGGGATGGATAACACTGATATTGTACCTTTGTGAAATCCTAACATTTCTGTTTGTGTTTTGCCAAGGCAAAAAACCAAGAAAGTAGCGTGCCATGATTTGGGGTTAGACATGTGCAATTTTCGGGTACTACTGATCAGTCAAGCAGACGCATTCTCAGAGAAAACGAGTCACTGAGGTGGTGCCATATGAACTTTGAACCTGTTCTGCACCGCACTCAATGCAACTGACGTGTGTACTACAACCTGCGAGAAGTGCCCAACAGAGTAATAACTTTTACTGAACTGTCACGGTGCGGACTTGGCATATTGTCAGACACTTGATGCTGCACATTCTTAAATGATTCAGTTGATGGTTTTAATAACCTGGTTGATATGTTTTGCCTTTCTTGTCTAAAGGACTGTGGACAAAGCAACCGTGATGGGTTTTGGACTGTGACATCATGCACCACAAACCGCTGTGTGAAACAGCACTTGAATGCAAACATGTTGAAAAATGTTTTTTTTTAAATGCAGTTTGATATGAATCTGTGAAAAACAAAATGTTTTGCTCTTCCAACTGAATTCCTTTAACCAGAGTTTTTTTTTTTAGAAAATTACTACGTTGCACGTAGCCGAGAGAGTGTTTATGAATTGTGGGGGCAGCAGGGTTATTCGAGCAGGAGCGTAATATATTTTGAGATAAAATGAGTGCGCACAGCAGTTATCTGTGCGTATAAGGGTTTTGCATTAAAGAAATGCTGCCAAGTTTGTGAGCTCTAATTAGAAATCATAGCATTTGAGACACGACAATATTTTTACAGCCTTAGGGTGGGTAAATGAAATCATGACTGACTTGATACTTGATTTTATGACACAGATTGTGACACGGTTTTTGTTAAACCAACCAGTTTCATATTTTTGTGGGGATGGCTGTCTCCAGCACACTGATGCAAAGAGTTACATTTGATTGTTGACATTTAGAGTGATTCATTTTTTATTTTATTTTTATTTTTGCTAGTGCAATATTGAGTTTTGATGCAAATTAGTAGGACTGTTTTATTTTTCTGTTTGTTAAACACCTGGTGCCCATGGGTTTATTTTGCTCATGAAATTAGATGGTTTTTGGTTGGGTTCCACTAACATGGGGTAAGTGTCTAATCACACAGTCCATGGTCACGTTTGAATGCCCTGGGATCCGGGGGGCGGGTAGGCCCTTAGAGTGAAAGGCTGCCAGGTTTAGAATTGGTAACCATACATAAATGCAATAGTGCATTGTAGATTAGACTACACCAGATTGCCTTGATATTTTAACCACATGATGCTTTTTAACTGATGATCAGTTATATGATAATTTTTTAGGTATTTTTGTGTAGGCCAGGTTTTGGCTAGGGTAAATGTCACTACTCACTTTGTATACATTTTTGTTTAGGTAGGGTTTTTATTAACCTTGCATGCCACGCTGACTAACCGCTAGAAGATAGTTTGCTTAAACATCTTGCAAAGCCCCAAGGTTTTTAACTACCTCATTTATCACTGCACTACATACAAAGTTAATAGATATTAGCCAGCATTGTCGCCCACACTTTGAAAAGGGGCGGAATGTCATGAGATACAAAGTGCCATATTTCCATATTAGGGCCTTATATGGCTGCATTAAGAGCTAAAACCAATAGCTTACTCAAAGTATGTGCTAAATGCTGAAAGTAATGTGGTAGCGCCTCCATTATGCATTAGTGAGCTACAAGGAATATGAGGAATATGCAGGCCCAGTAGGAGTGGAAGGTTATATTATGCCTTGTGCATAGACAGGTAGGGCGGAGGCCCCAGTTTAGTAGCTAATAGAGACTTGTATTGGATGGTTTGGAGCATTATAGCACCTATATAGTGCTTAGATAGCCATCTTTGAAGCGCTATGGACACTAAGCTATGAGTGCAGGCCTGGTAGAGCTTGCTCACATTGGGTTAATTGATTTCAGCTTCTCTTAGAATACTCTGTATTTGCAACTGTAGCTCTGCATGGCTTTGTAAACAAATCCTCTTTCTCTGACAAGGCCTGGTACAGCCTTGCACACACACTGATAAGACATTCCTGTGCTTTCGCAGATGGGCTCGAAGTAGGGAGGGGCAGAGAAGGGAGCACATTAGGAAATTTACTGAGCTGGGTTTTTCCATGGG
Source organism: Ambystoma mexicanum (assembly GCF_040938575.1). Lineage (NCBI taxonomy): Eukaryota > Metazoa > Chordata > Amphibia > Caudata > Ambystomatidae > Ambystoma > Ambystoma mexicanum. The sequence goes on along the minus strand of NC_090924.1, from coordinate 1,116,867,144 downwards.
CAAACCTATTTTTTGCACGACAAAGGTTCTGGAACTGTGCGCCATGTTGACTGACAGCACAAGGTTACAAAAATGTATGCCCACATGACCCAGGGGGGAGATCGATCCACGGACTTGGTTCAAGCAAGAGCGAGTGCCCGGAACCTGATGCTCTGTGCGGCACCTTGCAGCGCTGATATCTGAACGGGGCTGGCAGCAGTTAGCTTAAGATGACCAGGGTCTCCTAGCACTGATGACACCAACTCAAGGGGCCTAAGACCGTGTTTCTCTAAGTTTTGTGATTTCTCTAATGTGTTTTGTACTCTTCTTTACCTTGAATACCAAATTGCTGCTAAATTTACTGTTCTGTTATATTATGCTTTTTGTCTAATACATGGTACATTTATACTGACGGTGTCATTTCACTAGCATGTGTTCATTGCTTGGCACGAGCGGACCTGTAATTTGGGCTACATTGGGTAATTTATGCTCTAAAGGGCTGGTCCCTGGGATGAAACACCCCTTTTTCAAGACTATATATTCTTGCCATTATTGGCATGCCTCTAAATAATGTGCTAGTGCAGCAAACTATAAAAGTACAAATAAATACCTGGTTTGTTGCCAAAGTACCTTTTCTCCATACTGTCTGCAAGCATGCACTTTAAAATTGGATTCCTTCTTCATCAGTACTGTGCTTAGTATAATATATCCTTTACATTGTCTTTCTCAAATCAACATACTCTTTATACCTGCCTCAAAAGAACGTGTGTTCCCTTTGTTTAGGATGAGAGCTTCCTTTTGGCATGGATCATTTTATCGCTGTGCCTGTCCTACTTGTGCACCTCTGGCTTAGGTGGTTGATATGAGCAAGAAGAAATGAAGACTCCCATCATAATGTGCCATTCCACCCCATAATGGAGGCACCAGCTAAAATCTAAATTCCTGATTTATATTTAGGCTTTGAATTTCCCCATAGTCATGTTGCACTAAGTGGTCTTGTAACGTGTGCTAATTTATTAGGCAACATGGCCGTAGGGTGCCGGCCACTTCGAAGCTAAGCACATTCAGTCCCATTTAATGCATGGATGGGAGTCCCCGACACCTATCATTTCATGGGACGTGATGTTTCAACCCTGACTTCATTGTACCTGTAAACATATGTTTTTTCTTCTACATCAGCCAGTACAGAACTTCAGATAGCTATGGGTATCTGTAGTCTTATTATAGCTTTCCTGCCCCACCAGGTCCTCTTCTGTACCTGTCCCCACACATCCATGATGGCCTCCTCACCTCCCCTGCCCTCTCCCATTCCCCCACAACACATTCTGTTTTCATATTGCAGTTTTCTTTGAAATGTCTGTCCATAGACGAGGTTACAGAAAAGCTTTGTGTTCCAAACTCAGTCCCTAGACCCCTTCAACTCCCATATTTAACTTGGTTTCCTCTTCCCTCCCCCATGTTTTGACTGTTGGAATTTGCATGTTTTTGACCTGCAAATGGCTTTTTTCGTGCATTTCGTTTTCCTATGCCCTCGGCTATAGCCCTGACTATCGCTCACATCGAGAAAAAAAATGGCAGCTTTTTTATTTCTGAAAACCATGAAGCAATGTCCCATGGGAAATATATACTTATTTTTGGGGGGTAAGGAAACACAACAATAGCACAAAAAAGGAGCCAGTATATCAGTAAACAGGGTTTCCCCTAAAGTAGTCAGATTTTTTATACACAAGAAGGCACAACGTATCTGTACATAAGTGTTCTGCAACATACTTCTCAATCACCCTGTGGGCATAGGAGGAACTAAAAGCTACAACCATTAAGAAGGACACAAGGATAGAGTGATTTTCTATCTAAAATGACCTAGTGATGGACTCATATTAGGTAGCGCTGATGTGCCGCTTTTCTAAAAGTAGATAGGACAAGAAAGAAAAGGATGTAAGCAAATTGTCAAGTAGGTAGCTATAGTCTCACTGGTGTGGTGAGAAAATTACCAAACATTCCCTCCTTGACAACTTTCTTTCATTCACATCAGTTTTGAAATAAGAAAGAAAGAGAAACACCTATGCCATACGGCCATCAGTCTATTTCAGGGTACAGACATTTTATTATCCTATAGACTTGCTGAGTTTTCCTAGGTTCTCTCTTGTTAATAAATTAGTGGTTTTATTACAGTAATAGCCACTAATTACGAAAAATGAAGACACTAACTCTCAACTTGTTGCAGATGTTTATTATTAATCAGCTTATTAATCAGTAAGAGTTGGAGAGTAAATGCTGCTTGGACTCAATAAAGATATTATAGCCTTCCAGATGCAGCAACTACTGTCTACCGGTTTCAGTGTTATAATGAAGATGAAACCACTTTCTTCAGGTCAGTCTTCACAATCTCTCCAGTGACATGTATCACTGAATAGCCAAAGGGGTGCTGGATAAAATATCCATTACCGCACCTATGTTCCCTTGAGTGAGAGAAGTTCAAAATGAAACCTGGTTGGTTCCTTGTGAGGGGCCATGCGTGGAGTTTAAATTCAGTTAACAAGATGGTAAATAAAATTGTACGCATGTGGTGAATCATATATCCATATTCACAAGGTTGAGTATGTTTGTTTTGTTGCACTAAATATCCAGCATAGTGCTTGTTTTCCGCCTGTAAGTTCCACTAGTGACACCCTCTTCTCAATGAACTATTTAAAAAATGACTGGACGGAATAACCCAAACTACAAAAAGGCCTCAAGTCAACACTTCAAGTCTAAGTTATTATGGACCTGGCCCAATTCCCGTCAGCAGTTTGGAATGTGTGGTGCAGCAAAAATTGAACTGTTTTGCCTACAGGAAAATGAGTCGGAAGTATGCCACAACTTTTCGTTTGTGTTGTTTTGTTTTCTGAATAACTTTTTTATCTTTTAATAAATCGTTACCAAACTTTGCAGGCTGTGGGCTTGGGGGGCATGTCATGCACTAACCTCAATATTTTGTCCACATCCATTGCAAAAGTCATTGGCAATTCATTTTTTCGGGGTTCCTATCGGAGTCTGACTCACCTTAACTATAGGGCGTGACTAATCTATATTGCAAGGCATAGTTAAAGTTAACACAAACTCTTTAAGGCATTTCAGAAAATGTATTTTCTTAATACATTTCCAAACTCTTCCATGACAAAATCTGAATAATTTGAGGCAACCGCCAGTGCACGCACAATTTCAGATTTCTAATTAAACAGCTTAATAGTTTAAAAAACGTTTACTTTTTGATTGCGTTTTGAGCAGCTTTTAACATTGGGTTTTAATATAGGAAAAAATAATCAATGGTTTACCCCATATATCTACAAATTGGACACTTAAATGTTCACAATATTTTGCAGGTGCCTAGATTTCATCTAGAATTTTTGCATTCAAAAGAAATCTGGAAAAATCTATTTGTCCAATTATGAGATATTAATGTTTGCGATTTATCTAGACAGGGTGCATGCACAGAATGAATGTGTATATTTTATACAAACTGTGCACTGTGAGAAACCAAAGGGTGTCTCACTTGCTATTCCCCGGGGATCTCTCTCTCAGGTGGCCAGTGCATGGCCATCGCCTTTGGATCGAGACCCTGGGGGTGGATCAGTGTGGGAGAATCACCTGGGTGAGGGATAGTCAAAGAGTAGGGGTGAGACAACCGATGGTGAGACACGGTATCACCCCTTTTCGGTGCACATACCTATCATAGGATTCTCAAACATCCCAACCCCGCCCTCCCCATCTACACATTCACTTGACCGAGGGAGAAGGCGACTGAGAGTAAAGAGGCTCGCACTTACATATCTCATTGGACATGTCCTGTTAATCAGATCAGGGAAAGTCAGGCATTTGACTTTAATCACATACATCTGATACCCATTAGCTCCTGCCACATCGATAAAAGGCAGAACATGGAGATACACTCTGAGCAAGGTGAGACACGAGAAGGAGCAGATCTTCCAGGGTGAAGGTGAACCCACTCGAGTAGGAAAATTGATTGAGAGACCAGAGCGAAGGGTGGTGAAACCCTGAAGGTCCCTGCAGGAGGTCGTTGTCTCAGGGAAATCATGAAGGATACGCAGAGAAAGCTAAATCCCAGACATGAAGAAGCCTGCATTGTTTGTCAAGGATGCCCGTGACCCTCCCCAGTGAATGAAAGAGTTGGGGAGGCAAGGCCAAGCCTGTGGTATCAACCTTGACTCATGAATTAAAGACGCAGAGACAAGAACGGAATGCACACACCCAGTGAGCTAGCGAAAGACATGAAAGGCTGGTTTGTGTCATGGAAAGATTGAAGCCGTAACAGTGTATCTCACAATTGAAGGTTGCGTGCATGCTGATGAGAGGTGAAAGAAACTCTGAAGTTACCGATAACAGTGAAGCCACTGATACAGAGTAGCAGAGTGGTCCGGCGAAAGGAAGTGGACCACTTGAAAGTCTCTGCAAAATGTTTGATGTCTTGTTATAAAGAGGCAAGTGAACAAACTCTGAAATGTGCTAAGGTCAAGATCAATCCCATCGAAAGGGAACTTAAACAGTGATTGCTTCAAGAGAAAGATCTCTTTGAACTTTGTTGATTTAGTTATGGAACTACCAATATCAAGAGACACTGGCGCAAATACCATAAAGGCGAGATAAAGTGAAATTCGAAGTGGTCCTACGGAGGTCTATGGAAAAAGCCTTGTACATTCAAAAGTCTTCAACATCAGGGAAAGGTCTTAGCCCAACCAAGGGAAACCTGGAATCTGATATAAGAATCTGAGAAGGGAACCCCTAACAAATTTGAATAAAGCTTGGGAAAGGAAACCCCTGCAATTGCTGTAATTGTAAGGTCCAAGCCTGACCTGAGGGAGACCTACTTGACATTGAATCTGGTACTTTTGTGTTGAAAGGTCTGTGCTCGACAGAGGGAGACCTATTTGAACGTTTGCTGAACTGTGAAAGAACCTTTGGAAAACTTGAATAAGTAACTTTCATGTGGAAGGCCAAGCAGGCCTCGACCCATATTTTGAACTACCTTTTTTTTCAATAACCTGAGCCAGAGTGTGTCATCCTGTTTACGGGGGCTGCCTTACTCCATGCTGTCCAACATGGGACGAGAGCTGACTAAGCCACCGTGATATTATATGTTATAACACTGACTTTCCTTTGCATACACATTCCCCTTCACACACTTTTTAAAAAAATAACTTTATTTAAATTTGCATAGGGTGAATACAGCATTCAGACATATCTCCAGATAGTAGTCTACATATTGAGCATTACAATAGCACATGATCAAATCATACATAATCAAACTTTTTATCACAGTGCTTCATTCTCATTGTCTCCACAAGTCTATTCATTAGCCAAATATCGACAGAAGCCTCCCCATATGTCTTTCGGTTGGTTCACCAAGGGCAACAGACTAGAGTATAATCTTTCCTTATCACTCACCCAGATCATATCTTTTTCCCACTCCTCAAATGTAGGAAGAGCAAGACTTTTCCACCTCAGTAAAATGACACATTTAGTTAATATTAGACCAATATTAATAAGTTTATGCTTCAATGGGTTCATTTTCTGTGCATGTCCCAGTATGCACATGGCTAGTTCTCATTGAACGGTTGGTCCAACATTTATATCAATGTTTCACATGCTTTATGCCAATATTCGGTGAGCACCGCACATGACCAAAACATATGCATTATATCTGTATCATCGCTCTGACATCTCAGACACCATCCTTCGGTTGTAACATACATTTTCTTGAGTTTAGCTGGGGTGAGATGTACCCTGTTTAATATTTTAAAATGGATCTGCCGGTATATGGAGTTATATGATGCTCGCTTATTTAATGTGCATAGCTGGAGCCATTGTGTTTCTGTAAAGGCCACACCTAGGTCCTTCTCCCATTCCCCCTTAACATTCAGAGTGTGGGCCTCCCTCTCAGTCAGTGCCAATTTGTATGTAGCTGAGGCAGATTTTGTAGCTGCTCCAGACGTGAGCACATATTTCAGGCTTTGATGTGAGGGGGGTTCTAATGGGAATCAAGACCATACTTTCGCCGTCGCCAATCTGACTCTTAGAAATTGTAGCTTCTGTAATGGGGTTTCCCCTAGTTGACGCTTAATGTTCTCGCAGATAACAAATTTGCCATCACAGTATACGTTGCCAAAGTGCCCTATGCCCGCATTGCGCCAATGCGTGGCAAGCAATACATCCCTGGACAGTTACAGGTAAGGAGCGTCCCAAATAGGCATGTGCATATGCATATTATAGTGTCTTGAGCCGCCCGGGTGAGCCTCCGCCACGCTTGTTGTGTAGATAGTACTGGGTCTAGGTGATTCACTTGCCTCAGCCCTCCCATTGTCACCCAATGGAGTAGTGTAGCCCTCTTCTTCCCTTGCCCTTCCAGATCCACATGGGATGTGCTTGGGCAACCTTCCACCCAGTACGCAGCCTAGTATGCTTGTGTCACCAGATAAAACAGCTCATAGTCTGGTTCGACAGACCCCTCTCTTTCATATGGGAGTTTGAGGCACTTCCAGCTGACCCTAGTCTGCCCCCTCCACACAAACTCAGAGCTTGCTGCAGTCATTTTGTTAAAGAAGTCCCTGCCCAGCCATATGATATGATATAGCATTTATAACGCGCCTATACACAAGGGTTTCATATTAAGCACATAGTGGTATTGTGCTGAAAAGGTAGAATAGTTTGGGCAAGGCAATCATTTTCAGCATTGCTTCTCGGCCCATCAGGGGTATGGGGAGCTATTTTGATCTTTCTAATTTGGTGCATAGTTCTTTAGCTAATGTGTCATCATTCAGGGAGTGCACCAGGGTCGCCGAGCGTGCCACCTCAACCGCCAGGTATCGCACTTGCCTGGGTAAGCATTTTAGTCCGAAACAGATTGCTAGGCTCCCCCGTACTGTCTGTCAGCGGGAACACTTCTGATTTGTTACTATTCAGGCGGAGGCCTGAGTAACTACTGAATGTCTGGACTGCGGCTATCACCCTCTGTAGATATCTCTCTGGTCTTGTCATGTATATCAAGATATCATCCGCATATAGAGTTAAGTCTGTCCTGCCGGCTATAACTATGCCGGCCCGGGCGAGCTCTCATGAGGTCCACTAAGGGATCTATTATCAGTGCAAATAGCAATGCTGATAGTGGACATCCCTGCCTGGTGCCACCCGCTAGCAACCGCACCAAAGACAGCACCCTATTCACACTCACCCTGGCATATAGATGCGTGTATAGAAGCCACACCCATTTTATGAATTTAGGGCCAAATCCATAATTAGACAGTACTCTAAACAAAAATGGCCAGTATACTGTGACAAAAGCTTTCTGCATGTCCAGGGACAAAGCAACCCCGTCTACGTCTTAAGGTATTTTTTCCATGACATTCTAAAGCCTGTGTATGTTAGATGCTGTCAATCTCTCTTGTATAAAGCATGTTTGGTCCTTGTGCACCATATAGGGCATAAGCAGATTGAGACGAGATGCTAGTATTTTTGTGAATATTTTCATGTCTGCATTTAAAAGAGATAGTGGACGGTACGACCCACATTCTTTCGGTGGTTTCCCTGGATTCAGCAATAAGGTGATAACCGCTTCTTGCATTGAGTCCAGTAGGATGTCGGTCTTCAATGCCTGGGTCCAAACTGACAGTAGTAGAAGGGCTAAATTGTTTTTAAATTAATCATAAAATTCTGCACCCAGACCGCCAGAGCCCAGCGCTTTCCCCCCAAGCAGGTCTTTTATTGGCCCTTTATCTTGCCAAGTGTTATAGGTGTTTTGAGTGCAGTGCGGGCTTCAAGAGATAGCAGCATTTTGGGTATCACGGCTAGGTATCAGTCCATTTTGTTGTGAGTGGCTACACTTTGCGGGGAATAGAGTTCACCATGAAAGTCGTAGAATACCTTGCAAATCTCGTCCGCATTTGTTCACTACCCTGCCATCGCGCCTGGTTCTACATGGTATGGTTGTATGTCCCTTCTCGTTACGGACCATGTGAGCTAACAGTTTCCCTGGCCACTCTTGTTTCCCATATCTGCGAGCGCTGCCGGCCTTTCGAAGTAGCGCTGCTCCCTGTCCGCTGCCTCACGATAGGCATCTAGCTGTGCTTTAATTTCACGGTGGATATGCGGCATCGGGTTGTCTGCATATTCTTTTTGCAATTTCACCAATGTTGTTTCTCTGTGAATCAAAGTGGTCCTGCGCTGGGTGAAGCAAAATACTGCGCACTGTCAACATTCTTCAGTTTTGATGAAGTAGACAAAGTTTGATAAAGAAGATTTGGTCCCAGCCCGGCAGAGGGAGACCAATTGAAGGATTTGTGGTAAGGTGAGCATGAGCCTGGCAGAGGGGTCCGGGGTGAACAGTGAATAACACAAGAAGTTGTATATGTGAAGTATTTTGTCTGAGCCCGGCTGAGGAAGAACAATTGAAGGTTTGGTGTTAAAGTGGGTCTGAGCCCGGTGGAGGGGGACCCGGGGTGAACAGTAAATCACTGGAAAAGTTGTATGTGAAATCCTAAAAGGAAAGGGACTTTGTCGTATTGCATCAGGCCCCCTGAAATAAGAGACTTTGAATGTAAAGAGACTTTGACACAGAAGGCCCAGATGTTGATGTTTTGAACTGCATCCTCATACTAGAGATGCCAGAAAGTGTGTTAAGCTCGAGTGTACCGCCTTGTCCCGTGCTGAAAATGTGGGGAAGGTAAGCAAACAGCTTCTTTTGCATAACATTGTTTCCCATTCTAGTAGAATTTCGAAGTAAGGATTGGCAATAGGTTTATTAGAATAGGCCCTTTTATTTCGACAGACGGGACTAGGACTGTGTTATTATTATTTGACGGTCGCAGCTTGCTCCCCTCTTTAGATTTAGGATTAGATAGGCATTTTTCAAACCCAATTTAAGTTCAATAAACACATTTGAACTGTGATCACTTGTGTCTGTCTTACTGTTTGATACCATGCATTCCTTACACCGCACAGAGCGGCCTTTCTAAATGGAACTGTCGAGTGTGCGCAGGTGCTGATAGGCACGTCGGGACCCGGAAGCGCAGGACGAGGAGAACAGGTAAGTGAGTGGGTGCATGTTTGTTGGTGTGTGTGCTGTGTGTATGTATGTGTTTTGGTTTGAGGGGGGGTTGGTGTGGTTTGAGGGGGGTGGGGCTGAAATCATGCAGGAGAGGGTGGGGTGGGGAGGAACAATGCGGTACTCGGGAGGGTGAAATTCCTCGAATATTAAAATAATAAAAAATAAAGCATATTTTAAAGGTCTCAATAGAAAAAGACCTTTAGAGTGCTGTTTTTACAAACAAAACCTTTAAAATGAGGTCTATTCACATAGATCCCCTCAGGTTAATTGACAAAATGCTTGTGCCTAAAAGCTTGTGTACAGTGTACAAATGTTTGACCATAGCACATAAAGTGGCCCTTGATTTCATTGTGCCACAGTGAATGCCTTGTTGTAATATGTCTATCTTGCCCATCTCCATGGCAGGCTCTACAGGATGTTTGTTTGCATGTATGAGGTAACGAGCGCCCAGAGTACGGGATGCCGTCTCAGGCCAACCCCTGAAGACTGAAAAGTAGATCCACGCAGTCTTGACATGTGGCCAACTTTGCATCAGACCTGCAGATCAACTGGCCTGCTGTTAAATCTGTTACCAGTTGAATGGTGTCCACTACAGAGTGTAATTTACTTTCTGACTTGGAGAACATTCAGACGTTTACTTGCTCATTTTACTATAGCTGGCAAGATAGCTATAGGCGGTAAGATAGCTCGGTTGGTTGAGTGCTTGCTGCAGCGATGTGTGGGTGTGATCAGCGGGTTGCAGTCTCGAATCCCAGCCAGACCAACTCAGCCTTTCATCCTTCTGAGGCTGAGTATTGTGTGTATATGTGTTTTATATAAAGTGCCTAAATTTGAGTGCTATATAATAACACATCATTATCATTTGGTCTTGGACATCTGCTTTCATTCACATTTGTTTGGTAATATGAGCCTATACACACTGATATTAATGATACATATGGTGCTCCATTCTTGTATGAAATGTATATCACATTACAGTGATATTGTAAACACATTGGTCATAGTGTACTTAGGACCAATGCTATGTGATGCCACCTCTTGTTTTGTCAATGGTTGAAAGGTTGTATTGCATTGCTTTCTGTGATGTCACTTCGGGGTTGGGTCAAATGACATCACTTCCTGTGATGTCATCAACGGTCAAGGGACATATGATGCCACTTTCGCTATCCCTGCAATTTCGGTGAAATGACGTCCCTGCTCTGTACCATTAGCCATAGAATTAGCAAAGGCTGTGGTGATAAAGTATAAGCAGACGAGTCAATGCAAGATAAAATAAACCTATCAGGGAAATTATTCGCAATCAATATGTCACTAGAAATGCTGACAGGGCTAGGGACCTGTCGAGAAATACTGGAACTAATACCATCAGCCTGTACCACATCCATATTTTTTAAGGACTTTTTAGGAGTCGTTAGATTGTTACCGAAATCCATATCAAGGTATTGTGCAAGTATTCTTCACGCTCACGACCAAACTCTTTCCCACCAAGAGGAGGACTGCGCTGAGTCACTAGGCATTTTATCAGGCAGAGATACAAGAAACTCTGACAGGAACATGAGACGGGCCTATACATGTGACAGGGTGCAAAATGTTTTGGAGAATTCTCATCTGTGTGCTAATTCCCTTCCACCTTAGAGACCCCTGGCTCTTTTGCTGGACTTTAGGATTTTTTTATTTTTAGCCCGGAGTGAGTGAGACCTTTCTCTCACTCTCTCATGTATTTTTCTCTGATTTGACCCCTGTGTTTTTTTTTGGTTTTGGAGTATGACAAACTCCATAGGCATCATCTTTTTGTATTGTGACACACAGCTCCTTCAGTTCTGTGTCACAGAGAAGTCCTTTGGATTTCTGCTAAGGTTTAAATACCTTCTTTTGGACAAACTACTGTTTCCAAGAGTAGTAAAGTGAAATTGACTTTACTTTCCTTTTTCTCTTTGTAGACCCAGCACACACCAATTTATGTGTTGTGCTGGGGTATTACTTAGTATCCCCTTTGTCTACCTTCTCATGTAAATCAATGTATGTTACCCTACAATTCATGGCTGGTGGCAGTGGTTTAATTTTCCTACCATTGGTGTTTTTACTGCAGGCTGAATCCACAGCTACAGTTTTGCACCCTTGGGTGCCCCGTTTTGTCAAAATGGCCCTGTCTTCTTTTTTCACCAATTCTTGTTTGTAAGATCCTTCTTGAGATATACTCTGCACTCCAAACCAGGTTTGGTCCTTTTGTTTGTGTTGTCTTTGGCGGGATTCACGGGCGAAGCCACCTCTGGCTCCAGCGTGTCTGGCAGGGCAGGAAGTGAGGGAGCTTCCCGAAACTCCCTGTACTTAGTCTCCTTGGTTACAGAAATGCACCCAAAGGTGATTGGCTGACTGGCTGTCCTTGGAGGACAGCCACCCTGTTGTGTACAGATAGGCTGCAAATGAATGGGGGAAACCTGCATAAAAGCTGAGGTTGTTTGCAAGGAAGGCATAGTTGACCACTGGACAAAGTAACCAAAGAAGAAACCGGAAGATAATCTTGCTGCACCCTCCTGGACCATTGGTTTGCCTGGCGAAGCCCTGCTGCAGTGCTGAAGTTCCATATTTCGAATCGACTAGAGAAGCCAGAAATGGATGACTTCTTCCCTTGGGTTTGTGGGACCAACTGACCCCAAGACGAACTTGACTGGAACCGCTCTCCCTGCTGGCTGTACTTCTTTGCTGCTGCTGGAACTGAGTGTCAGGGGAGAGGAACACCAGAATTGAGTGCATTGTTTTTAAGCTGGACCTGAGCTCCAGGAAGATCCTCCAGACTCCCTTGAAGCAGGACTTTCCAAGCCTGAGGCACCTCAACAGATTGCTGGACCCCAGAAGCAAGGAGAGCCCACAAGGAGTCCAAGAACCACGGCGGTGCTATTTGCGAGTAGCTAAAACCGAGAAGTGCTGCTGAAAAGAATTGCACCCTTTGCTGCTGCCGACTTTCAAACCATAGTACAGGAGTCCCAAGACATCCTCCCTCTTGTCCCCACGACTGAGGCCCAGGAACAACAGGATCTGCAGGACTACAACAGGAACAGAAGACATCTGTATCCCTTTTTTCAGACTCAGGGTACTGTGTTACTAGTGGTACTTACTTACCTCTGGTTGTGTGTAGCTTGCTTGTTCTCAGTGGAGACTTGTATTGGCTGCCCTTTGCAGAGTTGCTTGCATCTTTGCTTCTCACAAGCCTCCCAGCTTGTGGCCCAACAGTGATTCTTTTTGCTACAAAACTCTCTTTATCATTGTGCGAGACTTTTGTGCTATCTTGAAGAAGTATCTCAGCTATTTTACACTTGGCTCAATTGACATTGGCTGGCCTGGCTCCCTGTAGACTCTTCTCACCCTCTGACTTTGTGTTGATCTGTCCTTCAATAAGTCTCCCTCAATAAGACTCCCAAAACCCCCCTTGTTAATTTGCATAATTTAAGTCAATGTGGGACTCTCCCTAAGTTACTAAGGGAATCCAGATGTGGACTCCTTGCTCACTATTCTTAGAGAGGCATAGATCCACCCTACTGATGAGGTCCAACCAGACTGAATCACGTGTCTGGCGTTGCTGTTGGTACTCTTGTTCAGAGGAGAATTGTCTTGCATTTTGGTGCTGGATTGCCCCAGGGCAGGACAAAGACTGATATGTTTTGGATATTTCTCCTCTGTGAAAGATAGTGAGCTCAAGAATCTGGGTAAGGATCTCGTAACCAGAACTTATGTCTGGCAGAGGGATTCCATGCCCCCCTTGTTAATTTGCATAATTTAAGTAACTTTGGGTCTCACCCTAAGTTACTAGGGGAATACAGACCCGAATCCGTTGCTCACTATTATTAGAGAGGCACAGCTGCACCCTACTGATGAAGTCCAACCAGACCGAAACACATGTCTGGGATTGCTGTTGGTACTCTTGTTCAGAGGAGAATTGCCTAGCCCTTCGGTGCTGGACAGCCCCAGGGCAGGACAAAGACTGATATGTTTTGGATATTTCTCCTCTATGAAATATAGTGAGCTAATGAATCTGGGTAAGGATCTCATAACCAGGACTAATGTCTGCCAGAGGGACTCCCAGGACCCCCCTTGTTAATTTCTTCAATAAGTCATACATACTTTACTTGTATAGCTGGGAAAGGGTTAACCTATATTTCATTTGGGGATTGTAAAGTACTTACCTGTTTGGAGAAACATGTCTAGCATTGTTTTCTTCCCTAACCTTTCCCTTTTTCCACGTCTCCAGTATTGCATTTAAGTGTAAAGTGACATAGCAATGTTCACAGTGTCCCATCTATTGAAGTCACCTGGGTGTAGAAAGTGTGTGGGTGACATCCCAAAAGGGTATTTACTTACTTAACTGAAACTGAAGGAGTGTATGTTTGAAGTATATTGTATTGTTGCTAATTGTGCCACTTCTAAAGAAGGCTAATTTTAAAACCGACTGTTAAATTAATACATAATATTTTATCAATACATCTCACTGTGAATTTCTATGTTGCAATGGGTGAAGACTGCACAAGGGTACCCCAGACATCGTAGGGCAGGGCCCTCACACTGCAGGGGGTGCGCCGGCCCCCGCTACTCCAAGAGCTTCAGTTTAAAAAATAAAGACAAATATTTAAAAATGCAAAATCTTTTTTACAGGGGTAGCAAGGGAGATTGCACAAAACAAACAAAAAGTACCACCAACGCATTGTAAACAAGGCACAAATAAGGACAGCAGCCAATTCCTGAATATCTGCACAGAAGAATGCAAATAACACTCAACACGTCCGAGACACAAACCAGCACTAACCAGATCTGCCTAGCAGACATGCTGCTGGCTAAATTAGTACAATCCCTAGGTGCAGGGCCTCCTGGGCAATAAAGTTAACACAATTAAGAAAAGACTTTTAGAAGTCCTAAGTGCGTGTGTGCTTTTGTTAAATGCCAAATTGAACAGTCTAAAATCAATGGAGATTCAAATAAGAGCGTATCCAGCCTAAATACAACTAAAATAACTAAATCAAGGATAGCACTACATTAGCAGTATTATAAAAACTGGTGCTGAGAGCCGGAGTAAAACAGCAACAGGAAGTCAGAGTCAGCACTAACCAGCTCTGTTTATACATATACTTTCTCAAAAGACTTTCAGTTCTATTTCACATTCATACAATCTCTATGAGATAGCATTTATACCGAAAAATGTTAGGGGACATGGTGGTAGTAGAGCAAAATATTATTTCAATGGACTACTGTGTTACACATGTCCTCCAACTGTAATGTAAGACAATTTAACACTTACATTATTATATGCACTCACAGTACAGCTTCACTTCTCTGTGCAAATTTTTAAATGTGCCTGCACATTCATATTCAATCTTAAAAACAATGCACATGGTAAATCTGGTGCTTAAAACAAATATCTAATGAGATGGTACATTACAGAGATGAAAAGAAATGCATATATATATTACACGGCCACAGTAGTGGCCGTGCAGTAATGGTTAAGTTGCTAAACCCATAGGAAGAACACTTTTTGGGCGGCTTATAACTTCACTCCCCTGGACGAATCCACACCAAATTTTTCAAAAAAAGTATATGGCCCACTCTGAAATTTGAGGTTTGGTCCAGGGGGGGCAAAGTGAAAGGGGGGGTCCCAAAATGTCTTTTTTTTCCCATAGACTGAATGGGGAAAAACTTTGCTCATGCCTACAGCCCAAACCGCTGGAGGGATTTTCACCAAATTTGCGGCAGTAGCAGCGGCTTGGTCCCGAAAGCGTGTTTTTGTAAATTAGGTGAAAATCCGTCCAGTATTATTTTATTAAAACGACCAAAAAGTAGGTCACAAAAAGTTAGTGCTATCTATGTCCGGTCCGCGGACACACTTCCCTGTTTGCTCCGCGGACAGGACACCGATTGGTTAATCGGCTTGCGTCATGTTCGCGGACATGTGACGTGTTCGCTGATTGGATGGTGAAGAGCGTGAAGTGCATCAGATTTTTGGAAACGGCCGCCATCTTGGATTCGTGAACAGCGGCCAGCGTCCGCGGACATCGCGGTGAAAACATATTAAAAAACACAACATTGCACCTGTCAAACTTATCAAATAATCTCTGGGGAGGTGGGGGGTGAGGAGGATGGAATGGGATATGGCTGCAAGAAGCAAAAAGCAAAAAAAAGTGTTTTTTGCCACGAAAGTCCGTTAACAGTTTGGATGTTCGCGAACAGTCCTGAAAAGTTTGCGGGCACCTCAGCATTACAGGGTTGGTGAAATGCAGTTCTTGAATGGCTTATAGGTTTGGCACCATTTAATGGAACTGCATGGAATTGTGCATGCATATTCCTGACCTGATTCCGGGTGAGTATGCAAAGTTTGGTGGGATTCTGTCTTGAGGGGGCAAAATTAGAGGGGGATCCCAAAATAATGTAAAGGCTTATAAATTAGGTGCCATTTGACGAATCTACACTTAATTTGGGAAACCGATAATACATTTAGATATGAATGTTTTTGCGAAGTTTGGTGGGATTTTGTGAAGAGAGGGAAAAATGATGTAAAGATTTATAAATGAGGTGCCATTTGATGAATCTACCCTTGATCTGGCAAACTGATAATAGATCTAGATATACATGCCTTTGCGAAGTTTGGTGGGATTCTGTAAAGAGGTAGAAAAATTAGATGGGAGGGGTCTCAAATTATTGTAAAGGCGTATAAATGTGGTGCCATTTGACAAATCAACACAAAGGTTTGCAAACAGATTATACATCTAGATATAGATGTTTTCATAAAGTCTGAATGGATTTTGTCAAGTGGGGGCTAGGTTATATGACGATTGTATGTGCATACATTTGACATTTTTGAAAAAATAAAACATGGGTGGATTTCCAGCAAACTTGCGTAAGGAGCATTGACAAGGACATACAAGCATTGTTTTGCAAATGTGCCAGTGTTTTATATTTTGACAAGTGTCATAATGAAGCTACCAAAAATAGCGGTATACCATTAGTGACTGAGGGGTAGCCTGTGGCCATGGGCAGTGGCCAGATTGTCCGTGTCATGGAATAAGGACATGATCCGGACAATCTGGCTACTGGCCATGACCACAAGTGACAAAACATAGGATTAAAGTGGCCATGTCCACCTGGGATTGGCTTTGTGGTAAAGTTATTCGAAATTAGGATAGATCTGAAAGGGAAGAAAAATATTCTCGTGGTAATATGGTCATAGGGTTCTCTTTTTGCCTTCTGCAGGCTGCCATGGAAAGCGAAGAGGGGCCCTGTATGGAACAGCAGGAGCTTGCAACACTGCAGGAGCAGTACCACGGACCCACAGCAGACCCACAATAGGAAGGTAAGCCCTCGGGCTGAATTATACCATTGGGCAACTTTGAAAGATCAGCCATAAGCATTTCTGCCGATTCGCGGCGGAACGTTGTGACATTGCTGCATTTTACAACATCTTCATTTCGATCCGCCTAAGCCCATATCGGCTGAGCTCTACCTTCGTTTCATTGTGCAAATCTAACCTCAGCCACCATTACCCACCACGAGATGCGGCAACTTTAAGATGGCCGCCTGCATATTACTAGATGCACACTCCTCCCGTCCTGCTCACTGAACCCACTGCGTTCCTCTGATTGGCTAACCTGGTGCTTTTCTGCACCTATTGTGAGCCGGCAGGCGATTTTGAGCCGGCCCACAACTTCGAAGGCTCTCAATAGAAAAGCTCCTCTACTGCCTGTCCGAAGCCTGTCCAGTGCCTGCAGAGGCTGGAACACTGAACTTTCTTCATTGTCTACCAAACATTATCACAATTAAGGTTAGGTCGCATTTTATGCCAATACTTAGTAAACTACACTGGGGTTACCCCTCACTGCCATACTTGATCCGCTGTTCTTAGTTACACATCACATGGTTTGTTTAAATGCTTTACAATGTATCCTTTGCCTGCTTACCTAGCTGAGTGCTACAATATGGTACTAGTTGCTAACAATGACTGATTATGCACTGATGTTGATTCTACCAGTTATTGCTTGACAGCTCATGCCATTGCTTGATCTGCCTGTTATCATTTAGCCAATACCTTTCTCAACAGTTCTCCCAGTGCTAACCTTGCTGTATTGCGCCTTGCTGCCACACTAGCCTAACTTGCCCAGAGCCTACGATCTAACTTGTTGCTTTACTGCTGCTTTAATGTGCCTCTCGACGGCATATATGCATTACAGGGTTTGCCAAATCTAGGTGCCCCTCCTTTGTGGTATGTATGCTCTTTTAGCCATTGTGGGATAGTCAAATCTAGGTGCCCCTTGTGTATTGTGGCAATGCCTATAACACTGTGCCCCATGCGCTTGCTGTATGACCTGCTCTTCTGATCCTCTGTTGTACCTCTTCTGATTGCTCACCGTCACCAGCTAGTAGTTTTCCTATCTATGACTGGTGTGTATGCCCCATATCCCTCATGCCCCATTCCATCCATATGGCTACCTTTGAACTGACTCCCAGCAGCCTAGCAAAACCAAACCGAGGTCAATGCTTATGCACGTATTATTTGTACAACTAACTGCAATTATCGTTTGCATATTACATGTTAGGCATGGCACATGATATTGTGACAGACTGGTCTTACATGCAAGTAAATAATGTGCTGTTTTTAGAAGTGTTATTCTAGCATGTATCAGCCTACTATCCTTCATTAGTGACCTTGCAACTAGCTTTTTTCTCTGCCTTTTCCGCATCTTATATGCTGTAGAGAGCACCTACACTGCTGTACACGTGATTCTTGCTGATAGGAAAAGCCCTTACCAGCCCGCTTTGCTCCCACCATTCTTGTCATGGTGCTTACTGCCCCCCTTCTATGTGTCTCCCTGCGCCCGCCTACACCTGTCTAGCATGTACTACTAGCTGTTACCGCACGGCATTTATCCGCAGAGTGTACTTTCAAATCTAGGCACTGTCCCATTGCAACCTAGCCCTAGTGGGTACCAGACCTGCATAGTGTAGCCGTATGCCCAGACCATGAACACCTGGCTCATTCTCACTCTCACCATGTTCCCTTACTGCACCATGCCGAATAATGTACACTGTAGCGGCAACATCTTCATAACCGTCAACGGTTGCCAGTCATTTGGTCGAAATCAATTGGTCGACTGGACAACTGGTCGAATCAATTTGGTTGAAAACCAAATGGTCGAATTTTTTTTTTTTTTTTTTTACCCCTTTTTTTTTTTTTTTTGGGGGGGTCCCCCCCCCCAACCCCCTTTTTTTTCTTTTTTTTTTTTTTTTTTTAACACGAAAACCCACAAAACACATATATAAATAAAAAAAAAAAAATTCGACCATTTGGTTTTCGACCAAATGACGTCGACCAAATTGCAGTCGACCAGTTTGTAGTCGACCAAATGACTGGACACCACCGTCAACAACGGCCTAGCCAATCTTGGTTGCCCTAGGCACTACCCAATCCCCTGCCCCACACCCTTCCTACCCTCCCAGCCGCCTTTTCCACCTAACCACCACTCAGACCTTACTTCCTCTGCAGACAACAGCTCCCTTGCCAATGCGACCCCTAACAAAACTCCCATTTACAATACACCTAGGGATCCATCTCTCACTGTGCCCCCCACATTGAAATCTCCAGAACCCCCACATTCTACCAACCCAGACATCACTGCCCGCAACAACAGACTAGGCACTAGGCTGCCCCTCACAAATAGCATCCACCCTGCCAAACCCAACACCAAAACTAAGAAGAAATTAAAGACCCCCAATGAGCCTGACCCACTCCCCCTGAAAGGAGCCTTACTCAATGCAAGATCCCTGGCCGCACATCCCACAGAAATTGCTGACACTATTCTAACTTGATCTTGACTTCCTTGCCCTAACGGAAACATGGCTACACAAGGCCTCAGGACCACATTTATCATTAGCCATTCCGGACAACTACTCCATCCTCAGAGCAGACAGACCTAATGGTAAGGGAGGAGGCATAGCGATCATCGCCAAATCTACACTTAACTGCAGACTAGGCTCCACCCTATCACTTAAATCCTGTGAGCTACTCACAATCAAGTTACAAACTTCCCCCACAAGTACGATTACACTACACCTTATATACAGAACCCAGGCCCTCCTGGAACCTTCGAGGAATACATAAAAGTGCTTATCACTGAAAAATTCCAAGCCTCTAGCCCAAATTATTATTCTCAGCGACTTCAATCTGGGTTACAACGACCCCAAGCATGCACCAGCTGCATCCCTAGCAAATGCCCTAACTGAGCATGGATTTGCTCAACTTAGCATCTCACCGACTCACCAGAAAGGCAGAATTCTTGACTGGGTAGCAACTCTCAACTGCAACACTGCTTGTAAGGACCCCCAACCTCTTACATGGACGGATCACTAACTTAACCCACTCGAAATTCACATCAACCCAGCCAATTCTAAGAAACGCCCCTTTGCATCATGGCCGAAGCCCTATTACCTCTGGTTCTACCCACCCTTAACGCTCTACCACACAATGCTGACCTTAACCTACTAGTTACACCTTCAACAACTCCATGGCTACCGCCATCGATACCATTGCCCCTCTGAAACTACGTAAAAGTAAACCTATAAACCACTTGAACTCTTGGTACACTCCGGAACTCAAACTTCTCAGGAAGAAGAAAGCCAAACTAGAGCTACTATGGAAAACCAACCCATCACCTGAAAACAAATCCAATCTCTAGAACATCTCTGCGTTATTCAAAAGTGAGATAATTTGCACCAAAAAAGATGCCTATAACGTCAGGATTGACCAGGCAGGCTCTTCCACTAAAGAACTATTTAAAATTCTAAAGGAGCTAGAAAACCCCAATCCCCTTCCTGACAACTGCTCAAAAGATAAACCCTGGTGCACTAGCATCCAGAAGGGCCTCAACAATAAAATCACAGGGCTCCAGACCAAAATTTAGAACAAACGTCAACAACTCCTCAGCAACAAAACAACTAACCCTAGCTTAAGCCCACCAACACCTAACAAAGCCAATATAGGCTTCACCTTCAAGAAAGTAACTGCCTTAAAAGTCCAAAAAGTCATCACTTCCCTAAAACCTTCTAATTGCAAAGGGGACAGCTGCCCTGCCCAAATAATAAAAGACGCTGCCAGAGACCTCTCCCCTTTTATCACTAAGCTAATCAACCTCTCATTTGCCAACAATTCTGTTCCCAAAAACCTAAAACAATCTTGGGTGCTCCCTCTCCAAAAAAAACAATCCCTAGACCCAGCCATACCAACCAATTACAGACCCATCACCACGGTCCCTTTTCTGTTAAAAATCCTGGACCGAGTCGCCTACATCCAGATTCAGGAGTTCCTGGAATCTAACCAATTGCTTGGTATACGCCAATCTGGCTTCAGACCTAAACATGGTACTGAAACCGCTCTAGTTGACCTCAAAAGCCAGATTGATGAAATCAAAGACAAAGGCAATGCAGCAATCTTACTTTTCTTAGACCTTTCAGCGGCCTTCGATTTAGTCGACCACGAAATCCTATGCAACCACCTATCTATTGCAGCCCACTTCACCTCCTCTCCCTCTGCATGGATACAATCCTTCCTGGCGAATAGAACCATGCGAGTCTTCTCCACTACAGCTGCTGCTGACCCGATCCCCATCACCTGCAGAGTCCCACAAGGCTCCTGTGTCTCCCCCACCTTGTATAATATATTTACGAAGCCTCTATTCGACAAACTGGACCATCTGGGTGTCATCTACACCAACTATGCAGATGACACCCAGATTCTCCTCACCATCTAAGGCAATTACAATGCGGACGTCACCCGTATCAACAAAATCTTCTCCATCATTCAGGCATGGATGGCCATCCACGAACCCTGCCTGAATGATGAGAAGACGGAGCTTCTGCTGGTCAGCTCCCCTAATAACCTATCTAAACTTTAGACTTCCACCTGGATTCCAACACCAACCTCTCCAAACAAATCAACTTGACTGCCTCGGCCACCGCCTATACGGGTAAGCTAATCAGGCTAGCAGACCCTTCCTATCCCCCGACAGCTGCCTCACTCTGGCCAGAGCACTCATTCAATCCAAACTAGACTACTGCAACAGCATGTACCTAGGAGCCAACCAATCTGTAACTAACAAACTCCAGGTTCTCCAGAACAATGCTCTACGCGCAGCACTCAACATCCCAAGGCGTGAGCACATCTCCACAACCAGGAAAGCGTGTAAATGGCTCTCCATACAGCAAAAAATTGACCTCAAAACTATCTGCCTCACCTACAAGGCCTTAAATAACCTAGCCCCACCATACCTCTCCAACAAATTCACTTTAAAATCCACACACAGAACCACTAGATTATCTAACTCCTTATGCCTGTTAGTGCCCAGATTCGCCCTAAAAAGAGCAGGTGGTGCTAGCATCACTGTGCTAGCCTCCCAACTTTGGAACACCTTACCACTCAAAATTAAAACCACAGAATCCTTACAAATCTTTAGGAAACTTGTTATTGGCTGGTTACTGAACAAAGAGTAGCATCTACCCTCATCTCTAATATCTAACAGCCGTAATTATACCTGTATTATATGTAAATTGTTGTACTATGTAAAATTCTTTTATACTGATATACCTTGTAATATAAATGCATATCTTATGCCTGTTACCACTTCCTTAAGCACCCTTCTACCTACGGGTCAGGAGCGCTCTACAAATAAATTAAACAAACAAACAAACAAAACCCTCGCCTTCCCTTTCCATGGTGGCCATCTTGGAAAAGGATTTTCCTTCCTATAACCCGTCCGCACTTCAAAATAAGATCTCTGCTTCGCGGACAGTTTAGAACTGCATTTTCTACTGATCTAGGAACTTTCAACTTCAACATTTCCCTTGCACCGCTCCAACACATATTCCTACTCATTATCCATTAACAATCTAGTACACAGTACATACTTGTAGCAAAACTGCTATTTATCTTAACATGGCGTCGGCTAATGCCATCCCTCCTCCCCAAGAGCCACACCCACTGCTGTAATCAAGGAACATGAGAAACACTGCCCCCTACCTTAGAAATAACACATGCGCAACATTCTCCCTTGTCCACCTACCCCTCCATATTAGGGTTTGGTTCCTCTTCCCTCATTTCCTTCCCCACCTTTCGTTCTCAGCTCTCCTGCCAAAAAAAATACCTCCAAAAACCACAAAAGACATATTCCTTTAGGAACCACCATTCATAGTTAAAAAATAGAACTAAAAAACATGTATAGACTCCATCTACTTTATATAGACTCAATAAGATTTTCCAACATTTCCTTTTGCATTTTGTGTTATGCTAATGCGAATATTGTGGCGCTCATCCTCCGTTCCAGGGACTGGAGCGGTGGATACTGGCCCAGCAGCCCAAGTTATCAGCCCAAGTGAAGCGAGGGTGGATAACAAGGTCTCTGGACCATTATCCCTCCATTCCATCCTCTGAAAAAAGGGGATCAAGGCCATTAGCACCCTAGGTTCCCAAAGCAGGTTCCCAAAGCAGGAATTTCATAGGTTTTTATTAGTCCAAAATAACCATAATGTCACTTTAACAAAGCTTTTTCAATGAATTTCAAAGGTTTTTATTAGTGCTACTTAAGCATAACATTCCCTTAACAAAGTTTTTTCATTGAAAAAAAAAATTATATATATATATATATATATATTCAGTAAAAAAACTTTGTTAAAGTGACGTTATGGTTAAGTTGCGCTACTAAAAACCTATGAAATTCAGTAAAAAAACCTTGTTAAAGGGACGTTATGGTTTCAATTAAAATTGAAAAACCCCAGAAATTCCCCAGTTATAGTAAGCTAAACAACCATAACTCGCGCCACCACCGTGCACTGCTAAGACTAATACCCAGGACATCAAAGATGACATCACAAATGTCATTGATGACATCAATGATTACATCACATGTCAGGATCACTCTTTTTTCCTTTACTGAGATATTTAGGTCTGTAACAGTCAGAAACTAAAAATTCAAAGAGTACTATATTTGTAGACTTATACTTCAAATATGTTCTTACAGTAATTCACTTGGGGTTCACTCACAGCATATGAAACATATACATCTGGGAAAACACAGACTTCGAAGACAGCAATGCTTCGTATGTATGAAGATGATCAGTAAGGTTATCATCACTTTTTATAGTTCTGCTGTTTTTTTATTACTGTACTTTCCCTGGATATGATCATATTTGTATACATTGGGCCTCATTACGACCCTGGCGGAAGACCATGGTGCTATTAGCACCATGGTCCATGCCGGTAAATTACCGACTCCGCCATGGAGAAAGGGGGAATTACCACCCCATTACAAGGTTGGCAGGGCGGTAATTCCCCCTTCCTCCATGGCCCTTCCCCATTCCCATTTTTGCCCCGTAGGGCTCAATGGGAATGGGGAAGGCGCTAAGTACGGTGCAGCAAATTGCGGCACCGTAATTAGCACCAAGGTCCCTTTGCGGGTCCCTACTTTAACGGCTGGTCTACACCAGCCGTTAAGGTCCGGTCCCACAAAGGGACCTCGTAATTAGGCACTAATAGGTTGACGGCGCCACAGCCTTTTACGGCGCCGTTAACCCATTAGCGCCTGGGTCGTAATGAGGACCATTGTTTTCACACTACTTTACTTAGGGTCCAGTCACAATGGGGATAATTCATGGAATAAATGTGCGCCAAAATTAGTGGTGCAAGCTGGCACAAGCGTGAAAAAGCCAGCACATGCGAGTGAATTGCAAGCATGCGATTCATGGAAGGCCTTGCATGTGTTTTTCCCGGGACGTGTGCCAAATCCGCGCATGGTGCACATGGACGCACACGTCACTTTGACATCCCGAACGCCGTGTGTGACGCTACATTAGCGCACACATCAAAAAGGGAGCGGAACACGGGCCGGAACACGCGGAATTGGAAACAACGCGTGAAAATAAGGGCATAACTAGGGAAGTACTGCTGGGAAGTACACAGAACGCCCACACACACGCGAACTAAATTTATTCATGGAATCGGATAGGGAAAACCTGCGCACGTCAAAACACACGCACATGCACAATTATGTCCACCACACGAAAGCAGGCGGAAGCGCCCTCGCGCAGCATAAAAATGCGCGCAAACAACAAACAAGCATGTACAGCTAGGATGAATGCCCCGTTCCTCCAGCAGTGATCGTGGGACACCGCGGGAGGAGGAGAATAGCCAGGCCCTGCATTTCTTTGCCTTGTACCAGCATTTTCGGGATGCCTGATGACCGGCATCAGCCATTGACCAGCAGAACATATCAGGTACAGAGTACCCCACACCGACCATGGCAGACAGTGACCATCACTAAATCATAGAAATTCATAATGCGACATACACACAAAGTTCATCAAAGCACATTAATGAGGGAGGTAACAAGAGAGAAGAACAGTACATACCTACATGTCCTTCAAACAGTCCACAATGTGAAAATGAACTATCAAATAGAAGTAGATAAGTGCCTGGAACAATAAGGGAGAGTCTAGGGAGGGAATGTTGGATAACAAAACTAGCATCAACATTGCTATGCCTGATGGCAATAGTTGCAGTGCAGGAGTCAAATAAGGAGGTGAATGAGGGAAGAGGAGGGAAGAGGTGAGGAGAGTAACAAAACAAGTGACAAACTGTGGTAGGTCGACAAACAATCTAGATAGTGCTGGGCAAAGGGGGAAAAGAAACACAGAAGGGAATGGGGGAACAGCCCACCTGTCATCAATGGTGGAGGGACTAATGATAAAAGTAAGTGGCAAAATAATACAAAAAAAGGTGAATGTGGAGGGCGGAAGGACGGAGTCAGAAGGGCAAATGTCTGCAAAGAACAAGTGGCTACGTATCACCATGGCTGATGGCAATTGGTGTAGTGGTGGAAAATGACAGAATGAGGACAAGGTGGAGGGTAAAGGGTGGTGGAGAGGGAGTGGGAGGAGAGACGGGAGGAGGGGGCCAAGGTCAAAATGCATAAAGGGGGAGATGGGGAAAGAAAGTACACACAGGGGGCAGAGGGAAACCAGACGGTGCAGAAGTGTAAGGGATGTGATGATGAAGGGGGGAGACAGAGGGAGACTGGCAGGGGCAGGGGCAACAGGGGGGCAATCAAGTGACCCAGAAGGCTGGTGGACAGGGCTAGACAGGGCCTCCATTGTGGGCTTTTGGTAGTGGTGGCAGGCTCGAGCATCATGGTTGGCTGGATTGTCACATGGGTCAAGTGCAACCAATGGGAAGGGGGAGCAGGTCCAGGACACAAACATGACAATCAAATCAAGAGCAATGCGGTCATACCTCAAATGGCACATCAAAAGGGCTGTAAAATGGCCAAAGTGGTGAAAGCAAGGAATGGGTGTTTGTTGAAATGTGTGGCGACATGGGTAACTCAGCATTCAACCTTCATGTGGCATATCAAAATCCCTGTGGGGAAAGTGTCCCAATTCAACATTGTAAGCACATGGACCCCTCCCACCATCAGTGTGTCATACACAGCCAAAGGGTGCATGGTACCACCCACAGCAGGAAGTGCATGAACATATACAGTCAATACATAACAACTATCATAAGCAACTTGATGAAATGCACAGTCAACATAATACTCACCAAAGTGAAGTGCAGACACGCATTTGAGAAACTATCCGGAATACCCACTAGGGGTGCACACACAAGTAGGACTGCAGGCTGGCCACAGATATGACAGAAGCCCAATGCCCATGTGTGATATGCTGTTACACTGAGCCATCCTTGCGAGGCCATGGAAAGGGGAAGCAGGAGTAGCATATGTGTCAAGACCCCAAGCAAAACACATACACAAGACAAGACAAGCCTGAATGGGCCCAGCTGGAACACACAGTGGATGCCTTCCAATGCCACAAAGCACCACACTGTCACATGTATGCACAATAGACAAAAGAAAATGGAATAAAGAACACATCTGCCGAAAATAAAAATCTAAATAAATAATAATTTAAAATCAAAAAATCTAATGAATAATTAAAAAAACAAATTAAAATAAATATAATTTTTTTTTAAAGTAAAATAAAATAAAATTAATAGAAAAAAGAAAATTAAAACAAAAAAAACATACTTGCCAGAAACTATACAATTTGGATGAAAAAAAAAGTTTTGCAGAAAATAAAACTGCTGGAAAAAAAATTGCAGGAAAGAAATGGCCATATATGACATGCGGGGTGGAGGGGCACCCAGGAGGGGGGAGGTACAGGTTGCACCTCAACACCCACATGTGTAGATATTGAGATTAACTCACTGGGCTCAGCACCTGCATGGCCCGACCTATGTGGGAGATGGGTTGTCATAGTCACCTTCTGGATGTAAATCAGAAGGTGGACATGGCTCAGTTGACTCACCACGCCTAGCTGCGCCTTGCCCCGCAATGGCAGCAAGCATGCGGGTCTGGTAAGCCTGGTCCTGGCTGGCAATGAGACTGAGGTCAGCATGCATTACCTCACGTGTCACACGTGCTTCCTCCTGCAAGGACTGACGTGTGAGACGGAGTTCTGCCTGCATGGCCTCACATGACAAACGGAGTGACTCCTGGCTTGCATGGAGTTCAGCTGAGATGGTTCTTTCAAGCTGCACCATCCTGTCTTCTGCCCGCCAACTCTCGTCCATCATGAGCGCAGCCAGAGTAGATCTGATGGATTGGTGTTCCACCCTCAGGGCCTCACGGTGTGCCTCTGCTTGAGTATTAATTGCTTGACGCAGAGCCACCATTTCAGCCCGGCGCGCCCTGTCAGACGCCGCCATGCCCAGCCTGAGTGAGCGGCACGTGGACTGCATAGCCCATTGCTGGAGCACAATTTGACTTACAGAGGGGAGGATGGAATGGGCTACACTTTCCATACCTTGAGCAATCATCTCAACTGCTCCTCCCTGTTGCTGTGCTATGGCAATCATGGAATGCTCCCACTCAGTTGGCCCCATTAGCACACGGCCACCGCGTTGCTGGACCCCACACCTGCTGGCCCCAAGCAGCCATGGTCTTTGCGGGGTTGATGCCGCCTGCGGCTACAGGACTGCATCCCTCCGTCGACCTGATGCCCCAGGAACATGGCCAAATGGTGTTGAGTGTGACCGTGCACTCGTAACCACCACAGGCGGACATTCCAACCCTGCCTGGACCCCTACTGCAGGTGTCGCAGACAGAAGATCATCCAACACAGGATCACTTACCGGCGACGACACATCATGATGCAGATCCGCCTCAACATAGTGGTCAGAGGATACATCAGAGCCTGACTCAGAGTCAGCTCTGGACACGATGGCCTGGAGCACCTGTGGGTTCTCGTCGGCTGCCACCCCACAACCACCACTGGTGCCTTGTTGGTCATGTGAACTGACCACCGTGTCTGGGATGACACCTTCAGCCTCTGCCGCCAGTGCGTCATCACCTGCAACATAAAGAAAAGAAACAAGGACACGCATGTCAGTAGCACATACCACACACATACAGTTCACAACATTGACAGCCAAATAATGAAACAGCCATGTCAAAGGCAACTCAAACCCCAACATGCATCCAGTGGCATTGCCATGCAAGGGTATCCCAAAAGCAGAAAAGGATGTGTGCAAAATATGAAGGCAACACATGTATTGCATATTGCACATCACCTGCAAAACACACAACCTCTAGCAGGCACATATCCAATGCCGAAATGAGAGATGGCAACAAAGAGATGGCACCTAGCATAAGCATGTGTGAACACACAAATAGCCATAGCTAGAACCAAACAAAACACACCATGATACATGTAACATGCATGTTCATGTGCAGCACTCAACTATCATCAACTATGAAGAGTACATGTGTCACAGGAGGCGCCTAGGCTAGTGCCTTTCCATACAGTGAAAGGAGGGACATGGGTGCATACATGTCAGGTCAACATCAAACAGCAGCATTGTGTGTGCATGGTGAAGGGCTTAACTTGGCACAGGAGTGGGTGTGTGTGGTGCAGTGCATTTGTAACCCCTCAACTTACAACATCAACACGTACGTAGTGATGACAATCTCCAAACATGACGGCATTGTAACGGCAATTGCAGCAATCATATGCTAATGGCATGCACCATGTACCATGGTTTCCATGAAGCACCCACCCTCTGGGCAATAGCAGTGAGGCAATACATGTCAATGACATGTTCCACACATAACTGTGCATTGCCAGACAGTGTAGGCATGCGTCTATTGCATTTCGTCGTTCAAATGTCACTACAGCCGATGAGAAGTGGACATGATGGAGGACAGATGGAGAACCATCAATAGTACACCCATGCAACACCAGTTGAAAAGAGTCAGTGGGCCTGTAACAGGGGGAGCCATGTGCATGATACAGATGTGGACAGCCCGAAGTCATGCGTGATGCCACACAGACCTACAGTGAGCATGACATGGCTGTCCAAATGGGATGACAACTGGATCATTCTGGACACATACTACAATGAGCAGGTGGTCAAGGACACCTAGGGGCATACATGGAATGCACATGGAACATGATTATGCACACCTGTGCATGGTGAGCCACTGCCATAAGCACAGTCAGAGTAAGATACACTGCACCAAGGACAAAGGATGTAAATGACATGATATGACATCTCATCAAGATTGCACTCATACACAAGTGGCTCAGAGGGCACGCAAGCTAAGGGAGTGGGACAAAGGGAGAAAAGGAATTCAAAACAACTATCATACTGGGCACAGTGACATTGAGAACATGCAACTGCATGGAGAAGGGATAAAGGGCTGAAGACCATGGAAGGGGGAGAAGGGGAACGTGCCAAACAGAGGAGACCAAAGAAGGAAAATGAAGTACAATGATAGAATAGGCATTCAAAAGGGGGCAGTGCAGCCAGCAAGTGGCAAGTTCAAGACAATTTGTATAGGGCAAATCTGATGAGTGCAGAAGAAGAGTGGAGGACTGTATGGGTACACGCACAGGTACACGCACAGGACCCATTGCAATTGGAGACATGGAAGCAGTGCAGCAGGGAGGCAGGGTGAGCAGATACCTGGGCCCGAAGGACAGAGTGTGTGCAGGGCCACAGTGTAGACAGAGGAAACTGTTCAGCTGGGGAGAAGATGGACTAATGCAGGAGCAAATAGGAAGGTCTTGAGTTGCTACCAGAAGCAGAGATGTTTCTCATCTAGTTTCGTCATGCCCAGTTGGCTGTTCCGAAGGGAGTATCCAGCTGTACACACAGATCTGCCCCCAGCAAATCTATTCAATTAACAACTGACCTGGAGGGAGTATGAGGTGGAGGAGCAAAGGACTCAAGAGTGAAGGAATTTGCAGGGGGATTGTTGCAGCTATTTCACACCCAGTCCCAAATAATCGTTGTGCACAATGCAGAGGGTCTGAAGTATCATCCTTGCATCCACTGATAGGCAATGAAGGGATTACAGAGCTGGAAAGGTAGGATCGAAGGGAAGTCTCGCAGTTCTGTACTGGATTAGTGGTAGAGGGTGGATTGTGGAGGCAGGTGGAATATTTGAAGAGCCTGTCATAGTACTCCAACCTTGAGTAAAACCTAGCATGGGAGACATTGAGCATGTGGTTGAACGATAAGAAAGGCACAGTACCCCTGAGGATGTGGAAAAGTTAATCTATCTCAAGATACATCAGAAACATGTGTGGAAAAGGAATGTGTTGAGTCAAAGGTGACCCTGAGGTTGTTGGCCTTGCAGGTGGAGGTAAGAGGAGGGCCAAGTGTGGCTTGCCAGAGAGTGAGGGGAAAGGATGGCGAAGGTGTACCGATGAGGAGCATGGCAGTCTTGCTGGTATTTAGACATAGATTGTTTGCAGTACACTAATTGCAAATGGCAATGAGGCCATCAGAAATAAGGGAGGGAGAAGAGTTGCCCAAGGACAGCCTGGAAATGAGTTGGTTGTCATAAGCATAGCACTGGAAGTGGTAGCAGAAAATGAAAATGCAGTAGGCGAGAGCTGCCAGGTGCTGTTTGTATAGTCAGGCCGAGAGGTCAGACCCCTGGTGCACACCACAGGTTGAGAGGGAGATTGAAGAAAGGAAGGAGCCAAGTTGTAGCTGGGACGGACACACATGCCAAACACACATGTCATTGAGTCACACACATCAATAATCACCAGATAATGCATCATAATCCATCCTCTCTCCCACTCCATGGATTTGTTCTTCCGGGATGAACGCTGAAGCAATCCCCTCATGCTGAGTGAGTTCATCCTTCTCTGGTGGTGGCCCACCACCAGTCAACAGAGACATGGAATAATTGGAGGCACGCTTTTGTTTTGCACTGCGTCGGAGGTCATTCCAACGCTTGTAGCAGTCCTGAGCCGTGCGCACATGGAATCCCATGGCTGTCACACCATCTGCAACATGCTATATGCCACCTCGTTGAAGAGTTGACGCGGCTATCAGACCGGGATTGGATGGTGAGAAAGGGGGCCCCTTCTTGGATGTTCCGACACGTAGTCCACAAGGAAGTCCAGTTCCTGCTTGCAGAAAGGCTTCTTCCTTGACGTGCTGGAGGCCGGAGCCATGTCTGGGGTCCCAGCCTGTTATGCAGGAGCATGCTTCCACCTTTTGGGTGGTAGTACTGACCCTGAGTGGGCAATGTGGCCCTGATCAGTGGGGGCAGTGGCGCTGGTGGACTGGACCAAGGCAGTGGGTGTTGGTATGAGGACAGAAGGTCTGGCTTGGGTCTGAATCACTGCCAGGGTGGTGTTGGCAGCATCTGCACATGCAGTTACTACCACCCGGCTTCTTGAGGCAGCAGATGTCATAACTGCCCCGGATACGTGTGCCACAGTCACAGCCACAGTGGGCACACGTGACCCCAACCTCCAGACAAGATGGAAATCGTACTGGGAGTCCTCGTCATGCAAAGCAACATGCGCTGCCTGACGCAGAGCCCGGGTGGAGGTGCGCACAGCTGCACCTGCAGCTACCACCACCGGTGGGCCCGTGACAGCAGATGTAAATTGCTGTTGGGTGATATGGGCGCCAGGTTGTGATGCAACAGCTGCATCACCAGGAGCCACAGGTGGTGGTGCATGTCTGCACAAGCACGTGGCTGGGCATCCTGCCCCAGAGGGGCACCCCTGCCTCTTCCCCCACCGTAGCTACCCTGGCCACCCTGGACTCTACGTCCTCCCTGGTCTCCGTGCCCACATGCCCGACCACGCCCAACCCTGGGAGGACACCGAGCTTTGCCACCCTTAGCCTTTGGGGGCCTACCAACCATGGCACTGATGGAAAATAGGCTATGGGAGGTTCACTCAACAATTGTCCTGGGCAATTGGCTAGAAGGGGGCAGGGTACTTGATGGAATAGGTACCCCTAGTGCTCATGCAAGGCTGTCTGTGACCCTTGGGGAAAAATGATGGGTCATGCAACGCTCTGGCACCCCTAAAAAAAAAAAAAAAAAGAAACATTCAGAAATTGACAAAATATAAGAATAAGAAATGTGCACACGACCCCGGTAGCCCACGTGCGTGGATTTGACCTCCAACAGTACGATGTGGCACCCAGGGACACAAAAAACACGTACGCATGGAACACGCGGGCTACTATGACCTCGAAAACGGTATGCAAGACACAGGGGGAACCACATTGGGAAAAAATAGCGTACGCGACTCACCGGCTGCCTTGCGTCGGAAAAAAATCAAAAACACACGCTCTTGTGCGTGTAGGCAACACCCCACCAAAAGAAGAGGTACGGACTTCAGACGCTGTGAAGTAATCACGTGTGATTCCAGCAGAGTAAACAGACGCGTCGGTCTCCACGAACTGCACGTACAGTGGTCTGCTGGCCCGCGCTCACCTTTAACCCGTGCTGAAAGCAACACCCGCGCACGTAACATCACTTACGCACTAAGGCTCTTTCCTCGAATTACATGCATTCACACGTGGGTGTTATTTTTCGAGGCCCGCCTCCCGAACAACGACATGGAGTTCAATGATGCCCTGGCCCGGAACATCAATAAGTGAGCCGTAGGACTTGCCCGCTGCCTCTGTACATAGTTCTTTAGGTTTAGGTTTCCTTTGTTTTTTCTTTTTTTTTTGGCGTTCATGGACTTTGTTCCACTTTTTGTGTATTTATTTTTATTCATAGGAATTTTTTGTAGGTTTCCTTTTGTTTTGGGATCATGGACCCTTTGAACTTCGATTGTATATAGGTCAAGACTTGTACATACTTTCTTTTTTTACAATTCCCATGGATCAATGGTTTTCTTTTTTTTGATAATTTAATTCATATTGACATTGGCGATGGACCGCTTTCCTTTTTTCGTGCCAGGGATTTCTGTTTTTCACTGGATTTTCTTTTTTTTTATTTGGTAATAGCTTTCATTAGTTATTAATTTACAAGTTTGATTTCATTATGTTATTTCATTATGTTTTTTAATACATTTATTTTAACTTCATGATTAGTGTTCTGTACTATCATTGGTTTTGTGCATGTCTCAATGAACATTGCCTCAGTCATGTGTTGCCACTGTGTGGCTCTGTTGTGCATTTATGCATGTCCATGCTGGTTCTTTTAAGACTCTCATGGCATGGGTAATTTGGGACTGGGTGCAGTGGATAGTTGTGTGCTTGTACTGGGGGGCAGGGTGGATTTGGGTTGGCATTAAGGCCATGGGTCTGTTTTGTTAGGACATGTTGTTTGGTGGGCCACGTGTCGGGGCCTGCTGGCAGCTGCTTGTCAATGGGGGTGGGTGAGAGGGTGGGGGGACATGAGTCGGAGCCTGCTGGCAGGTGCCCGTCAATGGGGGATAGGGGGAACATGAGTCGGGGCTACCAAGTGCATTGTGCCATGTGGCCTGCCTGCGGGGCATGGTATGGGGTGATGGGCTGCCTGTTGTCCATGGACTGGGGTGATGGGCTGCCTGGGGGCCATGGACTGGGTGAAGTACAATATGTGATACTTGTACTTAGGGTAGTAGTAGCTTTAAAGCAGTGCAATCATGTATGTACATGAAGATAATCAGTTAGTTTATGAAGATTGTCTGGTAATACTGCTGTATTTTTCTTTACTTCATTTTCCCTGTATATGTTCATATTTCTATGTGTTGTTGTCTGTTTCTGTTTTGTATGCAATATTGCAATTATGTAGTAACTGGGTTTTATTAGCTACTTCTTAAATGTATCACAGTACCAAATCTCTAATAAGAAAGCATTTATCATTTTACTATTCAACATGGCAAGATTATTAATATTGCACCTCCATCATGTATGCTCCACACAATGCTTATGTTTCTACATGAGTATCTAAGTATACTAAAGAACTTCATAATAGAATGCTATTCGTAACACTGCATTGCTTAATGCACTACATACATCATGATATTTATTCAAATGCCCTTGACACTTTTATATCAACATTACAATGAGAACCCCTTGTACAGACTTTTCATGAAAAGTAAATACACGTGTGATGTCATCAGTGATGTCATCGATGACATTTGTGATGTCATCTTTGATGTCCTGGGTGTTAGTCTTAGGAATGCACGGTGGTTGCGCCAGTTATGGTCCTTAGCTTACCATAACTTGCGAATTTCAGGGGTTTTTCGGTTTTACTTGGAACCATAACATCCCTTTAACAAAGTTTTTTTACTGAATTTAATAGGTTTTTAATAGTGCAACTTAACCATAACCTCCCTTTATCAGTTTTTTTTTTATTGAATGTACATTTCATAGTGTGAATTTGATACATGTTTACTAGGATTCTCCTACGTTATGAACCCCTAGCTAGTGGTTTTGGTGTCCGCAGACTGTGCGTATGTCCGCAGACGGATGCAGAAAACATCAACACTACCCAAAAACTCAGGGGGTATCTTAAATTGTTCTATCATGCCATATAAACACTGAACACGTTCAAAAAGCAGCACATAAACACATTATATGTAATAATAAATAAGAAGTGGAACCTATATATGTAACACATCAACCATCCATTTAAATAGCATATGTACTAAAATGGAATATACCAAAACAAAAAAGATATGCCTCCAACATAATTACCTCACAGAAACTACACAGCAAGAAGCAATAGCAGACCTACACAGCAGTAACAACAAAACCTACCAGAAACTAGTAAGTAAAGTTCATTGTTCTTATATATTTCTAAACTTTCTGTATTAGGTGAACTAAAAGTAATATATTTTCTTTTACACAGAAATGTCCAGTACTTTGGAATGGCTTGAAGAAAATTTCCCACGTGAGGAAATGTGTGAAGACAGTGATACTAATGGTACACACTTCTCTATATAAGCAAATTAATAATCATTACTTTATGCTTACTTAACATATATATATTTTTTTAATAGACCATACAAACATTGAAAATAATATACCAAAAGAGACATTACAAAATACTCTGCAGCGCATGGAACAAAAAATGGATATGCTTATGAAAAATGTCAATCTTTTAAAATATTTTGTGCAGGACCACATAAAAGAAAAAAATAGATATCATTGTCCCACATGCACCTGTTCCCCCTCTCTATGTCCCAGTCAACTATCAACAAACCCTCACCACCAAGAAAAACGTTATGATGAGACTTCCATCCCTTCATCCCCTACCATCCATCCTCTCCAAACCCCTAATTCCCCTGTATTTGTGTCAGTTTCTGCTTCCCCGTCTCTTTCATAAATTTAATATATGTATATAATAAAAACAAATGTATGTGTGTTTTAATTCAGTCATTTGCGTCTTTTTTAAAAAAAAAGGCAGTGACGGTGTGTCTGGGAGTGAGGGGTCGTTTCGGCCCCCGCCATACATTCAGTACAGCTTGGACCATGTTTTCTTCCAATGTTGGGGGACGCCTTCATAGCCCTTCTGTTAATATCAGACTTATGCTGGTATTGGTGTAGATGGAGCTGTTGCGCAAGACACGTGGCATCCGTTTTGTGCACCCTCAAATCCATCTTTTTAACTAGGCCTCACTGCGATAATACGAAAAGTCTTCTCTCCCCTTAGCAGCGCCGCACACACCTTGTACAGGGCCCCCACCTTTTCTTACTGTGTCTGAAGGTTTCGCAGCTCCATTCTCACGCTCGAGACGGAGGCAATTGCAACAAAAAACAAATGTAACATCTCGCTCTTCCTCTGAGATCACTGTCCCGTTTGTGAACCGGCCTGAGCCAGGCCTAGCAGCTCATCCATCTCCACAAACCTGCCCATGCCCCTTAACCCCCGCTGTTGGAAAATTACTTCCAGTATAACCCTGTGGCCCTGCTAGGTATTCTCTTGATGTACCAGATATGTGACCCTGCCATGAAGCCCACCCCAGCATGCCTTAGTTAAAAGCAGACCTATGTCACAGTATATTGCCTCCTACAACTAACAAACGCCAACTTACCCCTCGGCCTCTTTGATAAGTCCAGACCCACGCCTTAATCAATGTTATCATATTGGTCAAGACCCTTAACCTGGTACCCCATATACGTCCAAATAAGTAATGGTGCGATTACACAAATACAATTTATAGGTTCATGATGATTTGTTCAAAGGAGTTCCACTGACTATTATTTAGTGCATGTTTTATTGTAGTGTATTATGCCAGCTTAGTTAGCGGCCAACCTGCCTCACAGTGACCTAACCCTCACCCGCGCTTGGACACAGACAGATGGACCTCGTGACGCTCACCCTCTCACCAGCCCAGCAGCCAAGCACAGAGGAGCAGCACCTATATGCGCCTATACAACACTTGCTTGTTTCCAACCACGATGAACTTTGTAACATTCCTGTCTGACATCACATATGACGTGTTCTGCCCTTATAATCAATTGTAAGTGTGTTGTTTGCCAGAGCACTCTTGATAAAAAAGACTAACTCTCACAACCTGTTCTCTTAGTCTCATTCCCCGTTGGGGTAGGTCTATTTATTTTTATTGCATGTACTAAGACAGGGATGGCCCTTTACAGGTGTCCGCGGACAGCGCAGGTGTCTGGGATAACCGCAATTAACCAAAATGGGGGTGTCCTAAGGACACTATACCTGTCCATACTCTCCACAAGCAAGATGGGACTGTTCTTAGAACACATTCGGTGTCCGGATAGTCCAAAATTTACCAAAATGGAGGTGTCCTAAGGACACCATACCTGTCCATATGGGTCCGCAAGGAAGATGGAACTGTTCTTAGAACACACTTGGTGTCTGGAATGTCTGTAATTAACCAAAATGGAGGTATCCTAAGGACACTATACCTGTGCATACTGTCCGCAAGGAAGATGGAACTGTTCTTAGAACACACTCGGTGTCCGGAATGTCTGTAATGAACCAAAATGGCGGTGTCCTAAGGACACTATACCTGTCCATACTGTCCGCAAGCAAGATGGAACTGTTCTTAGAACACACTTGGTGTCCAGAATGTCCGCAATTAACCAAAATGGAGGTGTACAAAGGACAAAATACCTGTCCATACTCTGCACAAGCAAGATGGGACTGTTCTTAGAACACATTCGGTGTCCGGATAGTCCAAAATTAACCAAAATGGAGGTGTCCAAAGGACACCATGGCTGTCCGTATGGGTGAGCAAGCAAGATGGAACTGTTCTTAGAACACACTTGGTGTCCTGAATGCCCGGAATTAACCAACATGGAGGTGTCCTAAGGACACTATACCTGTGCATACTGTCTGCAAGCAAGATGGAACTGTTCTTAGAACACACTCGGTGTCCGGAATGCCGGTAATTAACCGAAATGGAGGTGCCCTAAGGACACTATACCTGTCCGTACTGTCCGCAAGGAAGATGGAACTGTTCTTAGAACACACTCGGTGTCCGAAATGTCTGTAATTAACCAAAATGGCGGCGTCCTAAGGACACTATACCTGTTCTTTGAACACACTCTGTGTGCGTACTTCGTGGAACATATACGCACATGCGCACCACACCCATAAGTCCTACGAACATCGCACCTGTCCATAACTGTCCGTCACACGTGTGTCACACATTTAATTTGTTTGAGGACCCGAACACTGTCTGTAGAACATCCACGCACATGCGCTCGACCGTTCCCACGCATTTGGTGTCCTGCCAACACCCGTCCCATTCGCAGACGTGTTCGCGATGTCATCATGTGACCGCACTCACGCTGGGCGTTTGTCCTGATTTGCAGACACTGTCCGGGTCCCCGAACATTTTTAAAGTACTTCTTTGGACAATCCAAAGTATTTTACAGTAAGAATTCACCATTGCACAAGTCCCAGACAATGACCCTGGCTTGCTACATACTTTTTGGAACTTTTTGAGCCTTTTGGGGTGTTTGATCTGTCTGCGGACAGCGTGGCTGTCTGCGGAGCGTGCACCTGCACCCCCATAAAAGGCCACACCCCAGAGCTCATCCTCATTGTGCTTCTGGCTACTTGATGGAGCATTGTCTATTTTGGCTTTTGCTGCTCTTGCTGCTCTTGCTGCTTCCCATCATCAAACCTGATGGCATCTATGGTTGCTGCTGCTCCAGCTGGTGCTACTTGTGCCTCAGCACCACCCCCAACCCCTCCACAACCACCACCGCCCCAAGGGCCTGCAGAGGGGTACAGGTGTGAGGATGTAGAGGAGGAGGATGAAGAGGATGAGGTAGGGGAAGTCCCTACTATCAGTTACTTGCCGTGAGTCTTGGGTGTGGCGGTTGTTTACATTTCTGGGTGGAGTGCCAAAAGCATGTGCGAATAAAGTCACCTGCAACCAGTGCAAAATGGTGCTGAGTCGTGGGAGGCGTGGTTCGTACAGCTTTGGTACGACATCCATGAAGTGACACCTATGGTCGTTCCACAGTGGGGCTATTTGCAAGGTTGTACCTTGTGATAAACGTAGTAGGTTGAGTTCCTCTACAACACCCTGCGTTTCTGCTCCTGTCACCTCAAGAGACACTCCTGTGAGACAGCGCATCCCTGCAGCTGCCTCAGAGGCCATCCATTATGCTGTTGACTCTTACCTTTTGAGGGTCACAATATTGTGTATGTACTACGACGCAGTACTCTGCAGGGGGGAGAGTCTTCGGAGTGCTTTCAAGACTGCAGTTACGGAGAATGAGAAGGTCTGCTACCTACCTAAATAAGGCCCACCCTACATCATCCTCTCTCCACCTGCCCTTTCCTATCCCTGTAGTTGGTGTCCCTTCCTTACCCTCCTTTCCCCTCCTTTCCTTGTGTGTCGTGTGAAAAAAACCCAAAAAATATATAAAACAAAAACCCCAAAAAAGACTCTTTTCAGAGCTACCTTGCACACTTTAAAAATAGAAGTGACAAATAAATAGTGCAGGGCCATGTGCATTTTTATAGAAGTCTGTGGACAGTTTGCGAACATATAAAATGTTGGGGTGCTGCCCTTTTGTTAGGGAGAATTCTCTGTTTAGGCTGAATTTCCCTCCCTAGTGAGTCCCCCAGCAGCTTTGCTGGATTTCTGGGGTTTAATTTTTTCTCCTGCCAAGAGTGAGACTCTTTTACCCTCACTCTTGGACATGTTGAACTGTGTTATCTTGGACAAACCTTGTGTTGAATGGGCTATGGGGTCTTTTACTCCATAGGGCCCCATGTATTTTTGTGATGTGGGTTACACAGCACCCTCTGTGCCGTGACCCAGGGGTGTCCTAGGGACTCCCCAACATAGACTCCATACCCTGGGACTGACTACTGTCTCCCAGGGCATGTAAAGTCACCAAAGACTTTGCTAGTCTTGAATCCTGAACAGAACCAGTACAAACCATCATATTGTGGACGTACTGGCTGGGGCAATTCGATTGCCCCAGGGTCTGTTAGTCGAGGGGGCACGTCTCCGTCCCCCCTGATCGAGTTTTGGCTGGTGGCAGTGGAAACTACGTTTTATATTCAACCGCGAATATTTTCCTATGGGATTTCCCATTGTTTTAGGCTAACACATTTAATTATTTATTTACGGTAGCCTTAAACATACCACCGGTTTATATATTTATTTTTATAACTCCGGTTGGGACTTTTTGCCAAAACTTGATTCTAAAATGGCGTTGGTGTTCGCCTCTGTAACTCTGACCCACAGAAGCCCTCCAAAGTGGTGCCACTCTGTCTGGGGTACTTAGGAGGGGTGGAGGGGGGTTTAGGCACCCTGGACTGAGTTACCTAGGTAACTCAAGTCGCACTCCGTCCTGATTGGCCCAAGTGGTGAGCCGGCCGGCTCACCACTTAGCATGTTTGAGTGACAGCTAGGCTGGGTGAATGGGGGTTTGCTGCATAAAAGCAGGGCTTTGGGGACTGGGACTTCAGAAGTCGCCACAGGACCAAGAATCCGACGAGGGAAGAGCTGAGCCGACCTGCTTCGACGACACCACCCGGTGGAGCCCTGCTGAACCGTCTCACCACTTTTCCCGACGACCGAGGAGAACTCTTAACGGAGTGGCTCCTTCCCTTGACTGGTGGGGACAACCAGTTTTCGCCTTCTTTTCGCTTCCCGAGGTATCTCGTGGCCGCCTTGCCAGTGCCAAGCACCCCGGCAACCGGAACCCCACCACTTTTACCTCAAACCACGAAAGTCGGTACAACCCTTTACCCGGAGGACTCCGCGGCTGGTTTCTTCCCGGGCAGTGCAACGACCTTCTTCTTCTGCTCTTCAGCGAGAACTTCTTCTCCCCTGACCGACGTCGAGCCTTGCTGCCACTGCCTGGAACAACTGCCACCGCTGGAGGATCCTTTCCACTTAAGGTACCGTGTTCCGCCTGGCTTCCCTTGCCACCGACTGTACGGGGTAGATTTAGCCCCCGGCTTTCGAACCTGGGAGTGCCTGGGACACCCTGGCTAAACTTTCTAAGCCACTCTAAACTCTTTTTAACTCTTTGCAAGACTTTGAATCCTTAACAACAGTGTGATCTTGGGCACATTTTCGCTCCGACTACTCTAAGAGTGGGCCCTGCCTAGTGACTTTTGCTCACCTGTGACTTTGTGCTTCTGTGAGTCTATTGCAAGTGTTCTGGACCTTAGAGTGGTGTGTTTAACCCAGTCCTGTTTCTTTTTACCCCTTTCTTGAACCTACTAGAGTGTCATCTAACGTTAAGCGCTCACCTCTGTTTTAATTATGTGGTGTTAACTTAGAGTTGTCTAGATAGGAGTAAGGGTTGGAACTGCTTGCATTATAACTGTGTTTGAAGTGTTTTTACTATATTTTGCTAGAGTGTTTTTATCTTATGTGTATTTTAAAATAAATAACTATATACTTTTGAAACCAAGCTCTGGTCAGTGTTTGCTTGTGCTATTGTGTCTGAGTACATATTGTGTATACTTTGCATACTGCCTAACTCTTCTTGAGAGAAGTCTGACTGCTCAGCCACAGCTACCAGGTAAATCTGGGTGGTACAGACTGCTACCAAAGGGGTTTACTGCTCTACCTGTAGTCTTAAATCTTTTGCAGTGTTCCCCAAGGGAACTGCACAGGTTTCTGCCTAACACTGGTGTACAGCGGTG
Source organism: Ambystoma mexicanum (assembly GCF_040938575.1). NCBI lineage: Eukaryota > Metazoa > Chordata > Amphibia > Caudata > Ambystomatidae > Ambystoma > Ambystoma mexicanum. The sequence goes on along the minus strand of NC_090924.1, from coordinate 1,116,826,623 downwards.
GGATTTGTATTGAGTATACATTTTATTGTGCTTTAGATACCTTAGTGCAACTAACCACAAAGCTTAGCACTGAAAAAGTAAAACCTCTAACATGTCAGTTATAGAAAGCTATAGTCAAGAGTCCCTTGCAGCCAAAACTGCTGATTGTTTAAGAGTGCTCTGTAAACATAAGGATCTCCTGACTAAGGGCAAGAAAATGGAGCTGATTGAAAGATTGTTAGCTAACCAAAGTCTGGGTGATGGTTCAGAGGAACCTACCACTCCAGCCACTGTAGATGACAGTATTGAAGTTAACATGGAGCAAAATGTTGATGATTCTGAGGAAGAGTCAGAAGAGGAGGGTGAGGCTGTTGTAACTGTCCCCCCTAGGCCTCTGCCTGCTCTACCTGCTGTACCTACTGGACCTTTACCAGGTCCCACATTTAGTCCTCAGTACTTTGAACTGGAGAAAATGAAACTAGAATTGGAGTATAAGAAACTTAATGCTCAAACTGACAAAGAACTAAGGCTAAGGGAAATGGAGCTCAAGTATGACTTAGAAATGAAGAAATTATCTGTTGAGAATGTTTCTCTCTCTGGCTCCTCTAGAAGTTCCAGTCCTAAAAGACCCCGGATGCCTAAAGAATTGGTTGGTATGTATGAGCCTAAGTTGGATGTGTTGGATTGGTTGTCTCTGTTTGAATATAATCATGGGCTCCAGAACATCACAGGAAATGACTTACTCACCTGGTTGTTCTCTAGGCTTCCCCCTGTTGCAACTGATGTGGTAATGGAGATGGGGGAGGAGGATAGGAAGGACTATGAATGTGTGAAACTAGCTTTGATAGCTAGGTTTGGGAAGACCCCTTCCCAGTATCTTAAGAGGTTTAGGAACCTCAAAAAGCATGATGGTACCCCTTGGGCTACCTGGGTGAGTGAATGTTTGAAAAACTTAGAGGGATGGATTAAGGGTTACAAGGTGAACACTTATGAAGGTATGAAGAATTTGTTTATGTTGGAGACTATTTATGATGCCTGCTCTCCTGAGCTCAGACAACACTTGGCTGATTCCAGGGAATTGGATTCCCGGAGGCTAGCTAAGGCTGCTGACTTGTGGGTTGCCAACAGGGCCACTCACAAGGATTCTGGGGTAACTCAGAAGAAGGATGGGGAGAAACAGTCTAAAAAGGACTCCAAAGAGAATTCTAATACTACAAATTCCAAAGAGGGCCCCAAACAAAACTATAAGGGTAAGCCCCAAGGGAAACCAAATCAGGCTAGTGTACCTTCTGGTCCCAGACCAGAAGGAGGTCAGAACAAGCCTCCATTCCAGCGAGCCTTTGGCTCATGCTTTGTTTGTAAGGCTACTGACCATGTGAAAGGAGATCCCAGATGTAAGGGTAAACCTTCAGGGGTCCAGCTTGCCTCCTTAGCCTTCGCTCCAGAAGAGGAAGTACAAATGGCAAGTGGAAACTTTCTATTACTAGCTGATGAACCCACTGGAGTCTCAGCTAGTGTTTCTTTAGTCTCTCTGGGGTTGTGGGAACAACAGAATTTAGATGTCTATAACTCTATCCCAGATAATACTAAAGAGTATTATAAGGACAGTGTCCAGGTGAATGGTCAGGAGACTCCTGCCATTAGGGACACTGGAGCCAGCATAACTGTGGTGGATGAATCATTTTTCAAGGCAGAGGATGTTGCTAAGGCACCCAAATGCCTCACCAAGTTAGCTGGTGGGCCTGTGCAGATGTGTCCCCAGTTACCAGTTCTCATCCAATGTAATGATATGGCTGTAAAAATACCTGTCAGTGTACAATGTGAAGTGCCAGGTAGGGTTCTGTTGGGTAATGACCTCAAAGCTCTTGGAGTTGTATCTCATACCCCCAGACCTCCTAGCAAAAGGTTCCAGGAACTCACAAAACCTGCAAGGGAGAAAACCCTGAGAGGGTTATCTCAGGAGATGATGACAGAAATCACTCCTCTCCCACTGGAGCAACTTACTGCAGTAACTACCAGATCAGGAGCAAAGGGGCAACCCAAGACTCCTAGGAAAAAGCCAGCAGCAAGCACTCCAGTGCTTCCAACAAGGACTTCCCCTAGGTTGTCCAAAGTTACACCTGTAACTCCACCTCCAGCTGAGGCTGAGAGGGAGGTACAACCCTGTGTGGTTGAGCTAGACTCTGAGGAAGAGCTAGAAGGAGGCCCCAACCTTATTGGAGATTTGGACCCTGAGGACCATCCTGAGCTGCAGTCGTTACTGGCAGAAGGTGGGCCTAGCAGGGCAGCTTTTCGTAAGGGGCAAAGAGAATGTCCAACTCTGGAAGGTCTCCGCCACCAGGCAGCTTCTCAAGCTGATGGGCAAGAGCCTGGGAAGTATAGATTGCACTGGGAAGATGGCCTCTTCTACAGTGAACCCACTGAGTCTGAACCTGGAGACTACAAACGCCTTGTAGTCCCACAAGAGAACAGACAACAGTTCTTACAACTAGCCCATGAGATACCTTTGGCTGGTCACTTGAGTTTCAAGAAAACCAAGGAAAGGCTCTCACTCTACTTTTATTGGCCAAAGATGGGGGCTGAAGTAGATAGATATTGTAAGAGCTGCCATACCTGCCAGACTTCTGGTAAGGTTGGTTCCAAGAATGTGGCACCTTTAGTGCCTCTCCCAGTTGTGGGAGTCCCATTTGAGAGGGTAGGGATTGACATTGTTGGTCCCCTTGATCCCCCAACCTCCTCAGGCAACAGGTTTATCCTTGTTGTAGTAGACCATGCTACTAGGTACCCTGAGGCAATTCCTATGAGGACTGTTACAGCTCCGGCTGTGGCTAAGGCCCTCCTTGGTATTTTTACCAGGGTTGGGTTTCCTAAGGAGGTAATCTCTGACAGGGGGTCAAACTTTATGTCCCACTACATGAAAGCCATGTGGAAAACCTGTGGAGTTACCTACAAGTTCTCAACCGCCTACCACCCTCAGACAAACGGATTGGTTGAAAGATTTAACAGAACCATGAAGAGCATGATAGGTGCTTTAGAAGAACCCCTTAAGAAAAAGTGGGACCTTCTACTGCCATGCCTTCTCTTTGCTTATAGAGAAGTCCCTCAGGAGGGAGTAGGTTATTCTCCCTTTGAGCTTCTCTATGGCCATCCAGTCAGAGGTCCATTGGCCCTGATTAAGGAGGGATTGGAAGGTGCTCCTCCCCTCAAGCCAGTCAGAGTGACTGACTATGTGATAGGTCTCCGGAGGAGAATGTCACACATGATGGCAGAAGCAAGTGACAACTTGAAAGCTGGTCAAGCCCTGGTCAAACATTGGCACGACCAGAAGGCTAACATGGTTGAGTTTACTCAAGACCAGCTAGTTCTAGTTATGCTCCCAACAAGGCAGAGGGCCTTGCAAGACAAATGGATGGGACCCTTCAAGGTTGTGGGAAAACTTGGAGAGGTCAACTATCTGGTGGATCTGGGCAGACCCAGGGAAGCTCCTAGAGTCTTCCACACCAACCGACTAAAAGCATACATCTCCAGACCTGATGTAGGAGCCTTGCTTCTAGCTTCAGCTGCAGAGGAAGAAGAGAGTGAATCTCTCCCTGATCTCCTCAGAGGTGTGCCTTTAGATGAGAAAGTTGAAGGAGTCAACCTCTCTTCAGACCTGACACCTGAGCAACAAGAGGAGTGCAAATCTATGTTAAATCAGTTTGCCTCCCTGTTCTCACTGTCACCAGGCTTGACCCCTTGGGGCCAGCATGAGATACTCACTGGTGACTGTCTGCCAGTCAAAAGCAGAGGATACAGAATGTCAGAACATATCAGAGCCCACATCAAAGGAGAGGTCAAGGAGATGCTTGATCTCGGGGTAATAGAGCCCTCTACTAGTCCATGGTCTAGCCCAGTTGTGTTAGTACCAAAGGCAGGATCCAAAGATTTGAGATTCTGTGTGGACTATAGAGCTCTAAATGCAGTCACCAAGACTGATGCCCACCCTTTGCCCAGGACAGATGAGTTGGTGGATAAACTTGGTGCAGCCAAGTACCTCAGCACGTTTGACCTGACGTCAGGCTATTGGCAAATAGCCCTGACAGACCATGCCAAGGAGAAAACTGCATTTTCAACCCCAGTTGGCTTGTACCAGTTTAAGGTCATGCCTTTTGGACTAAAAAATGCACCTGCCACATTCCAAAGGATGGTGAACCAAGTTCTGGCTGGGATGGAAGATTTCTGCATGGCATACTTGGATGACATTGCAGTCTTCAGCCACTCCTGGGAAGAACATATGAACCACCTAGGACATGTGTTGCAGGCTCTGGAACAGGCCCATTTGACAATCAAAGCCAGTAAGTGCCAGATTGGTCAAAGTAAAGTGGTCTACCTTGGACATGAGGTAGGAGGTGGAGAAATAAGGCCTTTGCCCAGCAAGATTGAAGCTGTGCAAAATTGGACAACACCAACTACTCAAACCCAAGTGAGAGCTTTTCTAGGCCTCACTGGATATTACAGGAATTTCATTGAGAACTATGGGACCATAGCTTCTCCACTGAATGTAATCTCCTCTCCCAAATTCCCTAAAAAGGTAAAATGGAATGAGGAGTGCAAGCAGGCCTTTGAAAAACTGAAGAGAGCTCTTTGCCAAGCTCCAGTATTGAGAGCTCCTGACTACCACCAGCCTTTCATTGTACAAACTGATGCTTCCAATGTAGGTATAGGTGCAGTTCTAAGCCAACTGGATGAGAAGGGTAGGGAGCACCCCATTTGCTTCATCAGTAGGAAACTGAAGGATCCTGAGACAAGGTGGGCAACTATCGAAAGAGAATGCTTTGCTATTGTGTGGGCACTGAAGAAGTTTAGGCCATACTTGTATGGTTCTACTTTTGTTATTCAGACTGACCACCAACCCTTGAGATGGTTAATGCAAATGAAAGGGGAAAATCCAAAACTATTGAGATGGTCAATCTGCCTGCAAGGGTTTGATTTCACCATTGAGCACAGGTCAGGGTGTCACCATCAAAATGCTGATGGACTCTCTAGGATGTATATCATCGACTAGAGGTATGAGGTTCATCCAGGAGTGGATTAAATCCTCCTGTCCCTTAGTCTGGGGGGGGCGAGTGTTAGGGAGAATTCTCTGTTTAGGCTGAATTTCCCTCCCTAGTGAGTCCCCCAGCAGCTTTGCTGGATTTCTGGGGTTTAATTTTTTCTCCTGCCAAGAGTGAGACTCTTTTACCCTCACTCTTGGACATGTTGAACTGTGTTATCTTGGACAAACCTTGTGTTGAATGGGCTATGGGGTCTTTTACTCCATAGGGCCCCATGTATTTTTGTGATGTGGGTTACACAGCACCCTCTGTGCCGTGACCCAGGGGTGTCCTAGGGACTCCCCAACATAGACTCCATACCCTGGGACTGACTACTGTCTCCCAGGGCATGTAAAGTCACCAAAGACTTTGCTAGTCTTGAATCCTGAACAGAACCAGTACAAACCATCATATTGTGGACGTACTGGCTGGGGCAATTCGATTGCCCCAGGGTCTGTTAGTCGAGGGGGCACGTCTCCGTCCCCCCTGATCGAGTTTTGGCTGGTGGCAGTGGAAACTACGTTTTATATTCAACCGCGAATATTTTCCTATGGGATTTCCCATTGTTTTAGGCTAACACATTTAATTATTTATTTACGGTAGCCTTAAACATACCACTGGTTTATATATTTATTTTTATAACTCCGGTTGGGACTTTTTGCCAAAACTTGATTCTAAAATGGCGTTGGTGTTCGCCTCTGTAACTCTGACCCAAAGTGGAGCCCTTTGTTCCACTTTTGGCGGGCTTCTCCACAGAAGCCCTCCAAAGTGGTGCCACTCTGTCTGGGGTACTTAGGAGGGGTGGAGGGGGGTTTAGGCACCCTGGACTGAGTTACCTAGGTAACTCAAGTCGCACTCCATCCTGATTGGCCCAAGTGGTGAGCCGGCCGGCTCACCACTTAGCATGTTTGAGTGACAGCTAGGCTGGGTGAATGGGGGTTTGCTGCATAAAAGCAGGGCTTTGGGGACTGGGACTTCAGAAGTCGCCACAGGACCAAGAATCCGACGAGGGAAGAGCTGAGCCGACCTGCTTCGACGACACCACCCGGTGGAGCCCTGCTGAACCGTCTCACCACTTTTCCCGACGACCGAGGAGAACTCTTAACGGAGTGGCTCCTTCCCTTGACTGGTGGGGACAACCAGTTTTCGCCTTCTTTTCGCTTCCCGAGGTATCTCGTGGCCGCCTTGCCAGTGCCAAGCACCCCGGCAACCGGAACCCCACCACTTTTACCTCAAACCACGAAAGTCGGTACAACCCTTTACCCGGAGGACTCCGAGGCTGGTTTCTTCCCGGGCAGTGCAACGACCTTCTTCTTCTGCTCTTCAGCGAGAACTTCTTCTCCCCTGACCGACGTCGAGCCTTGCTGCCACTGCCTGGAACAACTGCCACCGCTGGAGGATCCTTTCCACTTAAGGTACCGTGTTCCGCCTGGCTTCCCTTGCCACCGACTGTACGGGGTAGATTTAGCCCCCGGCTTTCGAACCTGGGAGTGCCTGGGACACCCTGGCTAAACTTTCTAAGCCACTCTAAACTCTTTTTAACTCTTTGCAAGACTTTGAATCCTTAACAACAGTGTGATCTTGGGCACATTTTCGCTCCGACTACTCTAAGAGTGGGCCCTGCCTAGTGACTTTTGCTCACCTGTGACTTTGTGCTTCTGTGAGTCTATTGCAAGTGTTCTGGACCTTAGAGTGGTGTGTTTAACCCAGTCCTGTTTCTTTTTACCCCTTTCTTGAACCTACTAGAGTGTCATCTAACGTTAAGCGCTCACCTCTGTTTTAATTATGTGGTGTTAACTTAGAGTTGTCTAGATAGGAGTAAGGGTTGGAACTGCTTGCATTATAACTGTGTTTGAAGTGTTTTTACTATATTTTGCTAGAGTGTTTTTATCTTATGTGTATTTTAAAATAAATAACTATATACTTTTGAAACCAAGCTCTGGTCAGTGTTTGCTTGTGCTATTGTGTCTGAGTACATATTGTGTATACTTTGCATACTGCCTAACTCTTCTTGAGAGAAGTCTGACTGCTCAGCCACAGCTACCAGGTAAATCTGGGTGGTACAGACTGCTACCAAAGGGGTTTACTGCTCTACCTGTAGTCTTAAATCTTTTGCAGTGTTCCCCAAGGGAACTGCACAGGTTTCTGCCTAACACCTTTCAAAACCATTGCACTTTTCTTTGGGAGGAAGTGGTGGCTCTGAAAAGAGCCTTTTGGTGGTGTTTATGTGTGTTTGAAAAACTTCAAATGGTGAACACCTACTGCAAAATGGATTGCTGTAATTACAAAAAAGGTTGCAATGCATTTTGTATATTTCTCAGAAAAATCTGATTGCCAGCATAAGTAAGATGTACTCCATCTCTGCGAAAAATGTATGTGTTACGAAACATAATATTTTCATTGTGAAAAGAGGACAGGCCAACATCTCTTAAAAAGGCACAAACAGTCGTATTGACATTGTGCCTCGCTTTCTCCATTTGTGGACCAAATCAAGAAGAACGCAGCCACATTTGTCTCTGCGCAATACGAGAAAAAATCACTTGAGAATTTTGAAACATGTCCATGACCTTCCCAAGTGCTTCTTACATTGCAAATTGCAAAGACATTCCAGACACATGTCCTAAACTGTTCCCTCCGTAATTAATTATAATTATGTCTGGATGATGCTGTGTCTCCAAAGTAGCACAGAGAGGTACCAAGTCCAGCCACTTCATTTCACGCACTCCATGCCAATGCACATCCACATGAGGGAATCCGAGATGTGCAGCTACCCCACAGCGTTCTACATGCACCTCCAACCAATGTATCCATGAGTCTCCCAAAATCCAGATAATCTGCTTTCTGAAACACACAGCCGTAGCTATCTGTTCTTCTCTCAGGAAAATACTTTCTGGCAAACTCTCACCTTACACAACACACACAGTAAACTTTATTGACCAATCCCTTGCTCTACTCATTCTCATGTGCATGCCTCTCCACCCCAAAATCCCTGTATGTTATACCAGTGTCCCCGAAAAAATCTGAGCGTGATGAATTTAAATTTAAATAGTGTGCCCCATTTCCCCTTTGAGGTTGGCTTTTAAAAGAGCTGTTTTTTAATGGGTTTTTTTGCAGATGCTTGACAGACACATGTTATTTTGTATTTATTTTCTTCTTTTTTTTCTTGCTTTACTCCTAAAATCTTCACATAACCTTCTCCAAAGCAACACTTGCATTCCAGAAGAGCATGGCATTTCCCATAAAAGATAAAGAAATGCCATCTTCTTTAAAATAGACAGCATTACTGGAATCAATATTCTCATTATTACAGAAGAACATACCAGCTCTAAGCATGAAAGCACACATGCCTAGGTTGATTGCACACTTAGCAATGTTTTGCTGAGGACAAAAAACAGAACTATTGTTCCATATTGCCCTACGTACTAATCCAGAAACAATAAGTTTGGCATTTGGAAGGATGTTCATTACTGCTTGAACCAAGTGTTCCGAATCTGCAAACAAAGTAGGGGCACTGACATAGCCCAAATGGAAAGCACCACAGTGCAAAACTACCACATGGGGACTGTTCATCCTGCCTGTATCTTCACACACTTGTACAATTCCCTATACATTGCAATCAGTCACAGTGCTCCACACCACATCCATTTCTTTAACATCAAAATTGTTTGCCACATGCATGCATTGAGCATACTGCTGTAAACCATGCACAAACACATCTCCAAGCACCAACACCCTGACTTTCTACACCTCTGCCATCTTCACTACACCCAGCCTCTTTTAACACAAATCCACAACCTCAACACCTGATTGGCTAATCCCTACAGTCCTCATTCCATGCTGGATTTTCTGGAAAACCCCGGATGTGGCATGCACTGTCCGTGGACAGCTGTGGGCAGCCGCGGTGTCCGCGGACCGCGTAACTCTTGGACAGCCCTTCTACCCTTTCCACTTCACTCTATGTGCCATTCCCTCATTGGATACAGCTATGCAGTCACACAACCATCCACCAATCACATCCAAGGCCTCTACATCTAACTCCACCATCAGAGTTCAGCACTTCAAATGTACTGTTGATGCAGCTGCATGCATAGCCACAAGCACGAATACAAACCACAGGTATGCATATTTTATGCAGAGTACATGTACAACTCTTATAAATGCATATAAACAGAGTAACTGCCACTTAACCTGTATACCTATAAAATGAACATACTATTATTTTTCCCATCTGCTATAATCAACTGTCACCTGTCTGCTATCTATATTCTTTTTTTACACACACAACTTTCTAAACAAATCATAATATTAAAGGATGGGAGAAATAACAGCATCATTGTAGAAAAACACTTACGGGCCGATTCATGGAAAAAACGTGTGCCGAAAATCCCAGCGCAAGCAGGCGCAAGGTGGCGCAAGCGTGAGAAAGCAAGTGCACATGCACGCGTGCGATTCAAGGAAGGCGCTGCGCTTGTTTCCCACTGGTTGTGCGCCATATCCGTGCATGGCGCACGCGGGCACACACGTCATCATACGGTGTGCGCTACGCGCACAACAAAAGCGCACATAGTGCGGCGCACACAACAAAAGTGGGCGGAACAGTGGGCGTAACACGTGGAATGGGGAATAACGTGTGAAAAAGAAGGTGTAACTGGGGAAGTACTACAGGGAACTACACGTAACGCCCACACGCACGCGAACAACCCGTATTCATAGATTCAAATATGGGAAACCCGCGCACGTCAAAAGACATGCACAGGCATCAACGCGTCCGCCACACGAAGGCAAACAAACAAACAACAAACACGTATATACAGCAACGATTAATGCCCCATTTGTCGTAGCACTGATCGTGGGACACCGCAGGAGGAGGAGAATAGCCAGGGCATGCATTTTTTCACCACGGACAAGCCTTTTTGAAATGCCTGACGACCAGATCTATGGCAGGTATAGGTTTCCACCCCGTATCATCCAAGACCTGGTCAGGGAGTGGGAAGATGACCTTACATCCCCCACCCTCTGCTCCCAAGCATTGAGCCCCTTGGAGAAGGTGCTCAATGTCCTGCATTTTTTGGCCACTGGGTCATTCCAGCGGACAACTGCCATAGTGGGGGGGGGGTCTCACAGGCCATGCAGTAACGCTGCCTATACCAGGTGTTGTCAATCATCACTGCACGCCCCTCAGTCCGCAGGCACATATACATGCCCAGAACACCCGCAGAAAGGCAGGCCGTGGTCTGGGACTTTTACAGGGTGGCACACTTCCCCAAAGTGCTCGGTGCCATAGGTTGCACCCATGTGGCCCTACGTCCACCTAGGGCGACTGAGCACATCTATCGGAATCGCAAGAATTGGCATTCCATCAACGTGCAGGTTGTATGCAATGCTAAAGGAATCATCACCTCTGTCTATGCAAACTACCCTGGCTCCACCCATGACAGTTTCATATACAGAATGTCCGCCCTGAGCCGGGCCCTGGAAGCTGGGCAGCATGGCGACACATGGCTCCTAGGTGAGTACAAATGCTAGTGCACATGCATGCATGCATGTCACACACACACACAAATACACAAACACCAATAATCACAACCATTGTCACCTCTCCAGGGGACAGTGCCTACCCTCTGAGCAACCACATGATGACGCCAATCCGGAACCCCACCACACCACCCCAGGTAAGATACAACGCTGCCCATATTGCTACCAGGGCCATAGTGGAGCGCAAATTCGGAGTGCTCAAGTCACGTTTCCGATGCCTTGACCGCTCTGGCTGGCAGCTACTCTATGCACCCCCAGTAGTGTGCAGGATCATTGTGGTAGCATGTGTCCTGCACAATGTTGCAACACGGCAGGGCGTACCGGTGGACACGGTGGTGCCCCCACATCCCCAAACACAGGCACAGGCGCTGCACATGGGAGGGGATAGGGCACGTGGCGACGCAGCCTGGACCCAGCTTGTGGCCACATTTTTCACCTAAACTCCCAACCCTGCGGAGTGAACACAGGCCTGGCACTTACCAGGTGACAATTGATGATGACAAGGAGACAGTCAACTGTCACAACCTTACCACCCTGAGATTGTTGCCATGGAATTGCCACATTGTTTGCATCCCTAGCTACTTAAACACAAGCAATCCTGTCTGACCAAAAGGCACACATGCAAGGTGCGAATCACACAGACCTGCAAAACAGGCCATGACTATCACTGGTATGTCGCTCAAACCCTTCCAAACCACAACATGACATGGCAATCAATAGCCATACACCAACACAGTACTAATAAGGTACACATTGCCATGTGAAAAATGTAAATTGGCATCAGACAATGATGCCTGACATGGAATCAGATGAAATGACTGACCAACAACCTCCAACCCAAAATAAGTCATACCCAAATGCTTTCCAAAAGTTGTAGTTGTACCATAACAATGAATGACTGTCTACATGCACAATGTGCATTGCAAAATCAACACTGCAGCTTCTGTGAGCCTGGTCTACCTCCTGCAACACACTGCTCAGTGCACAGCACAGTGAACAGCCATTGTGTGTGATGCACACCCTGAGCATCACATCTAAGCGACAAACTACATCAAAAAGCAAATTGGACATGTACAGGATCCACAATTGTTAATAGAACATGTGCTGCAGGGACACAGTCGGCACCAGAAGGCGAACAGAGTGTACACGTGGACATGGAAGTGTGGTTGTACATGTAGTGGATAATAGTGCGAGTGTGTGGGTCAGTAGGGACATGCACTCAACATATGCATGTGCAATCAAGTGACCATCAGTGTCCTCTACACATCACATGTGAACATTCACCATGTGTACACCCCAGCATGTCAAACCACAACTATCCCCTCACACCTGAAAGGTAAACACAACACATGAACAGGCATTGATCAGCAGAATACATCATGTACATAGGATACTACAATTACAATGCCAGGGTGCACATCACACTGCAGGGCAAGGCAACTAACACCCCCCCTCACAAATCACCACGACCCACTGAACAACTGCACCTGGGTTATTCAGCCCCATCCTTTAATTTCATCTGGCCACAGGATCGCCCTTCCCCCTTGTCACCATCTCCCACCTTGTGTGTAAAAAGTTGTCAGCACCCTCTGAGTCCACCTTGATTTGCAAAAGCACCAAATCCGAGAGAACTCAAAGCAGGCCAACACAGAAGCCAAGCAAATAGCCTGCAGGCAGGAAAACAAACCATAACAGCCTCCAGTAGATGACTTGAAGTAGCAGTGCGCCACAAAGGCCAAGTACTACCACAATGATGTTAACAACCAAGGTAGCACAGTAAAACAATGACACAACAGGGTGTGTACCATGTGTGGTACGTAACATAGTATGATGCACCACAAACGGATGTGTACTGTCACAGCTCCCGTGTACAGGCGCAGGAGTGGCACGAACCAACCACCCCCACCGTAGACTGGGTGCCTGAAAGGTCAAACTCACACAGGCCTCTAAGACCCTGGTGGGGAAGGAGGGTCAGGGATATGCATTCAGGACAGGCATTGGCATACTGGATAACCGGAATGAGGCGCAAGAGAAGGGAGTAGGATTGACATGGGAAAGTAGGGAATGCACAAAAATGTAGTACTCTCATTAACACATACACAATTAGACCAAACTTGTTCATCATGCACATAGCAGCAAATTACTCAAATGGAAGTCAAAGAGAAACTTATCTCTGGGGTGAGTGCTGGCCTCCTGCCTGCGCACTCTCAAGGCCGGTAACAGGAGCAGTTCAATGCTGCAAAGAGAGCCACAGTTAATAATCTGTGCGTGCCCAAAACACACAAACACACCACCAAATATGCCCCAAAGTAACAAACTACTCTACAAACAGACAATCTTCTGTGGATGCTTCCTACCCATACATAATATTACCCCTGTGATGGTTCATACACAGTCAATGCAGTAAGTCAGGCGCCGCTGGGTGCGTGGCAATGGAACACCAATGTGTCACAATTCACACAACATGCAATGTTCCCTGGGTAAACAGACAGACGCATATAGCAAAGTATGACTTCAGAACAAGTCGTGTACCACCATGACCAAAATAAAGTAGGCAGTGCATGTTGCAAATTCCACTCTGAAATGAAATGCACTGCACCCGAGTATGTCCCTTGCTGTCTGTCCTTGTGAGCTGCTTCTTTCCATGTCTCGGAACGTTACATGGCTAATACAAGTGCCTCAATGGCCCATGGTGGACCGGAGGGTATGTGCCACTGACCCTGCAGGTGCCCCAGACAACTTTCGCTATCAACTAGCCATCAGTCCACTAACACATCTGAGTTGTATTGTGCGCTTTAACACCAATATTTGTCCAAGCTCACCGTCAGTGCTGCTACTAGGCATGCATGTGCAACTGGCCTGGTGGAAGATTTGCTGTGTTGTGACCCCCATGTGCTGCTCACCTTGCCTAGAGTCCCTTGAAACACGTCAGCAGTTTTCGGATGTATGATCGCAATCCCTGTGCCTCTGCTTGCGCACACATGCGCATGTCGGCACTACCAAACGTGTCCAAATTCCAGATGTCCAATGGCCCATGTCTCCTGGCAAAGGTGGTCTGGAGGCTCATCCCCCTGCAGAAAGGCCATGATTAATGCTTTTGATTCATCTGTGTGTGTCTCTTCAGGCATTTCATGACTGGACCATGTCAGAGACGTAAATCAGAAATCACACCATCAGTCCGTCTTTCACAGCCAAAGTGTGGAACACACTATGTATGGCATAAATTGCAACAAGCACATGTATAGTAAAGATAAGAAACATACTACACAATGCATACCAATGAATGTACACATGAATCATGAAACACCCCATCTAGCAAAAGAAGAACAACGGTCAATTACACCCCAATCATCCCCACTAGGGGTGTCAACACAAGTTCCACAGCAGCAGACATGCCACATATATGACAGTCCAAAGCCCTTGTGTAATAGGCTGCTACACCGAACCATCCTTGCGAGCCCATGGATAAGGGAAGCAGGAGTGGCATATGTGAGTCAAGGACCCCAAGCAGCAAACACATACACAAGACAAGCTTGAAAGGCCCAGCTGGAACAGACAGTGGATGTTTTCAAAAGCCACAAAGCACCACACCATCACATGAAAGCACAATAGACAAGCAATTTTAAACTATATTAACTAATTACACTAACTATGAAAAACCTACATTACCTATTTAAACTAACTATCAAACAGAAACTTAACTAACTAAACTAAAGGAAAAATCAAAAATGGTCACATATGACCCAGGGGGGAGGCACCCAGGAGGGGGGATGTACAGGGTGCTGCTCAACACCCACATGCGATGATGCTGAGGAAAAAATAAACCTCCATGGGCTCAACACCTGCACAGCCCGACCTATGTGGGAGATAGATTGTCCTCCGAGTCTGGCTCTTCCTGAAAAGGAGTGCGTGGCACAAGAGCATGACCACGCCTAGCTGCAGCTTGCCCCTCGTCGGCAGCAAGTCTGCCAGACGGGTGAGGCTGGTTTTGTGTGGGGATGACACGTAGGTCTGCATGCAGAACCTCCCATGATACACGTGCTTCCTCTTGCAAGGTAGCACGTGTAACACGGAGTTCCTCCTGCAAGGCCTGGCTGGACAACCGCTGCACCTCCCGGTAAGCATTTAGCTCAGCCAAGATAGTACGCTCAAGCTGTGCAAACCTCTCCTCTGCCCGCTTCCTCTGGGACATCAGAAGGACACCCAGAGTGGATCTGAGGGAAGCATACTCCTCCCTCAGGGCCTCCATGTGTGCCTCTGCGTGAGCAGCAATTGCTTCACGCAGAGACAACATTTCAGCCTGGCGTACGCTGTCTGAGGCTGCCATGCCCAGCCTGAGTGAGCGGGCCGTGGACCGTGCCGCCTGCTGCTGGAGAAGCACCTGCCTAGCAGGGGGGAGCACAGATCGGGCCAAATACTCCATGCTCTCAGCAATGTTCTCTATTGCTGCCCCCTGGCATTCAGAATTGTCAGTCATGTCTTGCTCCCACTCAGTATACAGCGGTTGCCTGTGGTGACCGCGTTGCTGGGCTTGACCTCTGCGGGACCCAAGGACTGGGTGTCCTCGCTGTGTTGGCACCACCCGCGGCTGCACGACTACATGCCCCCGTCAACGTGATGTCCCAGGCACATCAGTGACTGGTGTGGAGGGTGACCCTGGGTCCCGATCCACCACGGGCAGAGGTTCCAAGACTGTCTGACACCTCAGTGCAGGTGTCGCGGACAGAGGAGTGTCCACATCAGAATCACTCACCCCTGACATGTGGACCTGATGCTAATCAAAATCGACATGGTCGTCAGAGTATTCATCAGGGCTGGACTCATAGGCAGCCAGAGACAAGATGGACTGGCGCACTTGGGGGTTTTCGTGGCCTACCACCCCACAACCCCCACTTGTGCTGGGTTGATGTAGTGATAACAACCCTGTGCCTGGCCTGACAACACCATCCTCCAGCTACATTGCGTCATCACCTGAAAAATAGAGAGGAAAAAGGTCACTACACATGTTAGAAGCACACAACACACACACACACCAACACCAAACACATCAGGCAGACATGTGACACACAAAATAGAACCTGGCATGCATGCTGGGTAAACTTGAAATTGCTTCTCTGATCAGACCTGTGGAAAGGTGGCAGTTTGCACTGAAGTGGGTCTATGCAGTGCAGCAAATATGTATGTTACTCACTATCTACATGTACAAGGACTTCATGGTGTGTGTCAGAAAATGTGAAGGCAGTGCAAGGTCAACTTCAGGCATCACGTGCAATGTGCATTCAATGGGTTGCATGTCTACAAGCAAACCACCCCTCCCCCCAAGTGCAAAAGCACGGATGCCTAGCATGGTATCAAAAGAATGACCATAGACCTGTGTATTGACAGACAGTGTTGACTAGCATCAACAGCATCATGTGAGTCAAGTGACAACACAGCAAATGATGATGGGACAGTAAGCAGGTCACATGATGAATCCTCTGGAGTACACCCACGTGTGAAGAAGACACTACACCAGTTGGGCAGAGTCATTGGCCATTAAAAAGGCTGAGGCCTGTGACCCACACCGATTGTCAGACCCTAAACATGTGTGCAACGCAGTACTGAGCCACAGTTGACATGGGAAGGCAGATGAAATGCCATGCAATGTAGGTCATCCAGGACATGTATTACAGTGATCATCCAGTCATGGACACATAGGTGCATGTGTGGAATGCACATGGAGCATGAATGGGCACTCATGTCCCTGCGGGGCATCTGACCTCTGTACAGTCCAAGTGAGACACCCTGCATCAAGTACTAAGGATGTACCACACAGCATATGTCTGGCAGATTGGCCGCTGGATGTTAGCATGTACACAGGAGGCATGAACAGGAAAGTACCCAACAGCAATTTTGTAGCAGATCAGTGCTAAGGTGGAGTTGGGGTGCAGAGCGGGTGTAACGCTCACCTGATTCTCGCAGAGGCGCCGGTCTTGACTGGGCGACTACCGTATCTTCAAAGGTGATGTGTAGCACCCGGTTGGCTCTTTGGGCTGGACCTCTGTGCACTGTATGCCTGACTTCAAGAGTAAGATGTCTGCAGATAGAAAATATGGAATTAATGAACTGGGGTTACTGGGGTGTCCCTATCTCTTTCCTTTTTTGCTCTCCTGTAGACCCCCAAAGGTTAACGCTCTCACCTTAGGTAAGTGAATGCCGAGCTCTCCATCTGCCTCGGGGCAGGGTGCTGTAACCAGTTTCTTCACTGGATCGGTAGCGCAGGCCTCTTGACTTCAGAGGACTGCTGTCCGTCGTTTACTGCACGAACGGTAAGTTTCCAGTAATTCTATTGTCTTTAAAGTCTTTAGTAATGATGTCTCTTGTTTTGCAGGTTCCGGCGATGGCGGATGACGGGCTGAAGTGAGTTGAAGATGGAGTCCGTGTGATGAATAGAAGCGCCTGGAAGCACGTAAGTAAGCGCTTGTTGCCTGCTTCACGATGCGCTCTAACTGTCTTTTATTTTGCAGGTACGAGTTCGGAGCGGCTGCAGGGTGCCGGAATACCCACTGGGTTAGAGTAATGGCACGTGAGTATTAAAGTTCCCCAATGTCTTTAAACGCACCTTGTTTTGTCTTTCAGATGCAGGATGCAGCGCCGAAGGCCTCCGGAGCGTGCGAAGAGTTGGTAAGCTTTTGTCTTTCAGATGCCGGAATGCAGTGTGAAGACCTCCGGAGCGCACGAAGAGTAGGTAAGCCTTTGTCTTTCAGACGCCGGAATGCTAACCTGTTCTTTCTTGTCTTTATAGGTGTTGCTGAAGACTGGATTCAGGATGGTAAGCCTTTTTCCTTAGGCCCAGGATCCGATGCAGAAGACACGATGAGTGTTCTGCTGCAGAGGATGCAGAATAACGCAAAGCAAGATTCATCCACCGGGTGTGGTTTAAATAGCCTCCTGTAGTGCTTAGGTGTCTCCTTCCACAGCCACGCCTTGGTAAGAAAAGAGTTCCTGCTTTCCAGAAGAGTTCCAGTGTTCTGAATCTAGGGAGTGGCTCCAGCCCCACCCAACAGGAAAAGTAGTTCCAAACAGAAGAGGATCAGAGGCTCAGCTGGCAGGCAAGTAAGCAGCATGGTCTGCTGCAGGTAAGTCCACCCAAGCATTATGAGCCCGGCGCTTCCAGCGCTGGGACTGGGCATATTTATGAGCCTGGTGCCACTGGCGCCAGGACTGGGTCCAAAAGGTCCCAATTGGGACTGGTTGGCCCTCGGAACCTGGGTTATGGATCTGCTTCCAAGGGAGTTGGGAAAACCCTGACCTTTTGGAAGCAGAGATCATGACAGTACCCCCCCTCAAGGCCCCTCCCAAACCGGGCTTCTCCGGGGTTTTTGGCTTGTCAGGAAATGTTCGGTGAAATCTTTTGATTAGGCGAGGAGCGTGGACATATTCAGCAGGTTCCCAGGATCTCTCTTGGGGGCCGTAGCCTTTCCAGTCAATTAGGTAAAATAGTTTAGATTTGGAGATCTTGGAGTCCAGAATGCTTTTGACTTCAAACTCGAGTTTTCCATCAACTAGGATGGGTTTTGGAGATTTAGTTAGTCGGGTTTGAGGTTGCACGGGTTTTAATAGAGAGACGTGGAAGACCGGATGTATCTTCATGTGCGGGGGCAAGTCCAACTTGACCGCTACTGGGTTTACTATGGTAGTGATGGAATAGGGACCAAGGTATCTTGGGTTGAATGTGCGTGGCCCTTTTAGAGGTAGATATTTGGTGGATAACCAGACTTGGTCCCCTACTTGATATTGAGGGGCTTCCTTCCGATGTTGATCTGCTCCTTTCTTGTATTGTTCTTTAGCCCTTTGAAGGTGAAAAACAGCTTCCTTAAAGGCTTGGGTGATTGTAGAATGCAGGTAGTCTACTGCTGGTGTTTCAAGATCTTGGAGGGGATCCAACTCCGAGGTTCGAGGGTGACTGCCGTACAAAAGAAAAAACGGTGTTTTCCCAGTTCCCGAATGGACAGAGTTATTGTAGGCATATTCGGCTATCCAAAGGATGTCTTTCCAAGTTTTTTCAGTTTGTTGCAGCATGCAGCGTAAATACTGTTCCAGAGTTTGATTGGTCCTCTCGGTTTGTCCGTCGGTCTGAGGGTGGTGACTGGTCGATAGTCTCACATCAATTTGAGCCGACCGACAGCAACTTCGCCAAAAATGAGAAATAAATTGACTACCTCGATCCGAAATTAGAACCGAAGGAAAACCGTGTAGTCGGACGATGTTTTCGAGAAATTCTCGGGCCAGAGTTGCTGCTGTTGGCAAGCCTTTGAGCGGAATGAAATGCGCCATCTTGGAGAATAAGTCCACGATTACTAGAATCGTATTGTATCCGGAGCATGGAGGTAGATCGGTGATGAAGTCCATAGAAAGCGTATGCCAAGGGCGAGGTGGGATGTCAATAGGGCGTAAAAGGCCTGCTGGTCTTTCCTTTTGACTCTTGTTTTGGGCGCATACTCCACAGGACATTATAAAGTCTCTGATATCTTTTTTCCAAGACGGCCACCAGAAGTAGCGCTTGGTCTTTTCTGAGGTCTTGGCCATACCGGGATGACCTTCCATTAAAGAATCGTGATAACAGGAGATTACTTTTTTCTGTAAATCTGTGCTGGGTAGGTATAATCGTTCTTGGAAATACAATAAGTTGTCCTTTACTGCAAAGTCCTTTCCCTGCAGATGCCAATTCTGTATGTCTGCTGGAGTTACAAGTTGCCTGGCTTTATCCTTAACTTCCTCTATGGATTCTGTGGCGATTACACCCAGAATTCTTTGTTCGGGAATGATTGGTACAGGTTTAGGGTTGATCAAGTGTTCTTCCACTCCCATCCGAGAAAGGGGATCAGCTTTACCGTTCTTTGTACCAGGTCGATAGGTAATTATGAAGTCAAACTCGGCAAAGAATAATGCCCAACGGAGTTGTCTAGAGGATTGGGCTTTTGCGGTTTTCAAATATTGCAGGTTTCGGTGATCCGTAATCACAGTAATGGTGTGTCGGGCCCCCAGCAGATAATGCCGCCAAGCCTTAAAGGCAGACTTGATAGCCAGAAGTTCCTTGTCAGTAATCGTGTAATTGATTTCAGGAGGCGAGAATTTGCGGGACCAAAATGCCACGGGATGCAACTGATTGGTTACCGGGTCCTTTTGTGATAGAACTGCCCCCATGGCAAGGCTTGAAGCATCAGTTTCCACGATGTAGGGGAGTTCGGGGCGAGGGTGTTTTAAGATTGGTGCGGAGATAAATTTAGTCTTCAAATACTGGAAAGCTTGTTCCGCCTCGGTAGACCATTCAAAACGTTTGTTTTTCTTTAACAAGGCAGTGATGGGCTGGACTATTCGAGAGAATTCGTGGATAAACCTGCGGTAAAAGTTAGCGAAGCCTAACATGCTTTGCACACCTTTTACGGAGGATGGTGATGGCCATTTGAGAACTGCATCGACCTTCTTTGAATCCATACGTACTCCACCAGGTGATAATATGAATCCCAAGAATTCAACTTCAGTCATGTTGAAAACACATTTTTCCAACTTAGCGAAAAGTTTGTGTTGACGCAATCTTTCGAGGACCATTTTCACGTGTTTTTTCGATGTTCAGATTCCGATGAAGAATAAACGAGGATGTCGTCAATGTAAACAACAACACACACATCTATGAGCTCTCTGAGGACATCGTTCATAAAATATTGAAAGGCGGCCGGGGCATTGCAAAGTCCGAAGGGCATGACCTGATATTCAAATAGCCCATACTTGGTGCAGAAGGCAGTCTTCCATTCATCGCCCTCTTTTACTCGTACCAAGTGGTAAGCTCCTCTAAGATCCAGCTTTGTATATATGCATGCTTTTCTGACTTGGTCCAGGAGTTCAGGGATCAAAGGTAACGGATATCTATTCTTAACGGTGATCTGGTTCAGGGAGCGATAATCGATACAAGTTCTAAGGTCTCCTTCCTTTTTTGGAACGAAGAACAAAGCTGAAGAAGCAGGGGACTTGGAAGGACGAATAAACCCATTCGCCAGGTATTGATCCAGGTATTGTCGAAGGTGAAGGTTCTCAGGCTCAGTGAGGGCATAAATTCTACTACAAGGAGGAGTAGATCCAGGTATCAGGTCTATCTGGCAGTCATAAGACCTATGAGGAGGTAGTGTGTTAGCCTGATCCTTCCGGAAAACATCTTGGTATTCAAGGTATTCGGGAGGTAACTGGGGAGTCTCTGAAGAAATTGCTGCCAGTGCAACACCAGGTGGAGGGTGACAAGTAGAGACACATTCTGGAAACTGGACCGTTCTTGCTCGCCAATCGATCAGAGGATTGTGTTTATCTAACCAAGGTATTCCTAGAATAATCTGAAACTGAGGGGCCTTGATCACATCGAACACGATCTTCTCATGGTGTCCATCTTGACTTACTAGCGTCACCTCTTGAGTGGTATGCGTTACAGGCCCGGAGGCTATCTCCGTACCATCCACTGTAGTAATGACGTCCTTTACAGCCTTGGGACAAAGAGTTAGATTCATCCTCAAAACCATTTCATGATCCACATAATTGCCGATGGCACCGCTGTCAACGTAAGCTTCAATTGCATGTAATCGATCCGGATTATCAGGGGTAATGAGGACCATAGGTATCACGAAATGCAAGGTCACGGAACTGGTTTTCACGCTCGGCAAGAGGACCTCTATTCTTGTCGGGCGAGGTAGTTTCCCTGCTCAGAGTTTGTAACTTTGGTAACTGCAGCTCCTACTGCCTTCTTGGCAGGTTTCACCGGACAGTCTCGAAGAAAGTGCCCTGAGTTTCCGCAATATAGGCATAATTGCAACTGTTTTCTCCTTTCCCACTCCTTTTGTGTTAGAGGACCTTTCAGACCCCCTATTTGCATGGGTTCCCCGGAGTCTACTCCTTTGGAAGGAGTTGGCGGTTTGGAAAATACTCGAGCATCAAACTTGGAACGGTCGGCCTTCCTGTTCTGCAGTCTATGATCTATTTGAACGACCAAGTCTATATAATCCGAACAGTCTTGTGGGGGATTCACTACTTGGGCTAAAACGTCTTTGAGCTCTCCACGTAGACCTCTATAAAACAGCGTAATCCTTTTGTCCTCAGGCCATTGAGTTTCCACTATTAGTCTATTGAAAGATGCAATATAAGCCAAAAGGTCTTGATTACCCTGTCGCAACGAAAGAAGCTCATTGTCCAAGGCCTGCCCCTGTGAATGTCTTGCGAACAGTTTTTCCATACTAAGCTGAAAGGCTTGAAAATCATGGAGAACCGGATCATCTTGATTAACTAGAGGGATCGACCAGTCTGCCGCATTGCCACTAAGGTACGAAAGTACAAAAGCTACTTTAGCTTGATCAGTTGGAAAGGCTGCTGGCCGGCATAAGAAGTGCAACCGGCACTGATTGATAAATACTGCAAACCTCTTTGGGTCACCAGAAAATCGTTCGGGCGGAGCCAGAGGTACATTCCCAGGTAGGTTGATCTGCACTGGATTCATAGAGGATGTTGAAGGAAGATTTGCCCCTGATGCGGGTAACGGGGTTTGTCCGGCTTGTGACTGTAGCAATTGTCTAGCAAGACCGTCTGTTCTCTCCTTGGAAATAATTAGTTCCCTTCTTAGAGCATTCGTTTCCTGACGAGCTGCATGCACTTCCGCCCTTAGTTCCCCAAGTAACCGGGCTAGGTGGTCAGTATCCGAGGTTTCCATAGCGCCTGGGCGAGAGTTTTGCGGTAGGCTTTGCGTTCTGTAACGCTCACCTGATTCTCGCAGAGGCGCCGGTCTTGACTGGGCGACTACCGTATCTTCAAAGGTGATGTGTAGCACCCGGTTGGCTCTTTGGGCTGGACCTCTGTGCACTGTATGCCTGACTTCAAGAGTAAGATGTCTGCAGATAGAAAATATGGGATTAATGAACTGGGGTTACTGGGGTGTCCCTATCTCTTTCCTTTTTTGCTCTCCTGTAGACCCCCAAAGGTTAACGCTCTCACCTTAGGTAAGTGAATGCCGAGCTCTCCATCTGCCTCGGGGCAGGGTGCTGTAACCAGTTTCTTCACTGGATCGGTAGCGCAGGCCTCTTGACTTCAGAGGACTGCTGTCCGTCGTTTACTGCACGAACGGTAAGTTTCCAGTAATTCTATTGTCTTTAAAGTCTTTAGTAATGATGTCTCTTGTTTTGCAGGTTCCGGCGATGGCGGATGACGGGCTGAAGTGAGTTGAAGATGGAGTCCGTGTGATGAATAGAAGCGCCTGGAAGCACGTAAGTATTCAGGATGGTAAGCCTTTTTCCTTAGGCCCAGGATCCGATGCAGAAGACACGATGAGCGTTCTGCTGCAGAGGATGCAGAATAACGCAAAGCAAGATTCATCCACCGGGTGTGGTTTAAATAGCCTCCTGTAGTGCTTAGGTGTCTCCTTCCACAGCCACGCCTTGGTAAGAAAAGAGTTCCTGCTTTCCAGAAGAGTTCCAGTGTTCTGAATCTCGGGAGTGGCTCCAGCCCCACCCAACAGGAAAAGTAGTTCCAAACAGAAGAGGATCAGAGGCTCAGCTGGCAGGCAAGTAAGCAGCATGGTCTGCTGCAGGTAAGTCCACCCAAGCATTATGAGCCCGGCGCTTCCAGCGCTGGGACTGGGCATATTTATGAGCCTGGTGCCACTGGCGCCAGGACTGGGTCCAAAAGGTCCCAATTGGGACTGGTTGGCCCTCGGAACCTGGGTTATGGATCTGCTTCCAAGGGAGTTGGGAAAACCCTGACCTTTTGGAAGCAGAGATCATGACAGCGGGGGGTTGAGGGGCAAGGGAGCATGCCTATATTGAGTACCCACTTGCAGGCAGAGGACACATGCACGTCAGTCATGCTATGCATAGTCCCGGGGCTGAGAGGAAGGACACCCCACGCTACATGCAGAAGTGCCAGAGGGGCATACTGTTAACCAGCATTTAAGTAGGGTGCAATAGTGGTGATGCGGGCAGTCCCCGTCTGCTCCACATGTCCACCATCCAGCAGAGTAGACATGCATCAGGGAAACATTGCATTACTTTCACATCAGAACCATGTACACATGACATGTAGTGGCAGTCATGCACAAGACATCACACAAGTAAAACAAACACGTCCTCAACAAACACGCATCAACACTCACTGGACTGGGCATCAAAGTCCGGCATCTCTCCCACTCCTTTGACTAATTCAGATGGTATGAACTCTGCAACGAGTGACTCATGCGGAGTGAGGTCTTCCTCCTCTGGTGCAGGCCCACTGCCAGTCACCAGAGTCAAGTTGTAATTTGAGGCATGCTTAGCCTTAGTGCTGCGTTTGATGTCATTCCAACGCTTTTTGCACTCTTGCGCCATGCGCACCTCATGGCCGAATGCACTCACATGTTCGGCAAATTGCTTCCAGTGGGTATCAAGGTGGGCAGCCGTAGTCTGACAATTAGCACCCACTAGCATGTCACGGCTGTGGTCCCGCACGTAGTACACGAGGAAGTCCAGTTCCTGTTTGCAGAAAGGCTTTTTCCTCGACGTGCCAGAGGTTGTGGCTGTGTGTGGGGTCCCAGTCTGTGCTGCAGGTGCAACCTTCCTCCTCTTGGATTGTAGCACAGACCCTGGCTGGCTAATGCCGCCCTGATCAGTATGGCCAGTGGGTTCGGTGGATTGAGCCAAGGGTGTGGCAGGTGGAGGGACGACCAAAGGCCTGACTTGTGTCAGTGGCAGCTGAGTGCCCTCTAATGGACCCTGCGCAGCAACATCCGCTGTGGCAGGGTCATTGACCGCAACTGTCCTGGTTGGCAGACTCACAACCGGGGTGTTGTTGGGTGCATCTGCTCCTGCACTTGCCAACACCCGGCTGTTCGGGGCAGCAGATGACATAACTGCCCCAGGGACACGTGTCTTGGTCAGGGCAGCCCTGCGTGCCCCTACGGTTTCCCTCCTGGCCTGTTGGAAATCTCCCAAGGGCTCTTCAAGTGCCAACGCAGTCTGCGCTTGCAGACCCTGAGCCTGGGTGGTGGTATCCACAGCTGCACCTGCAGCTACCACTATCCTAGGGCCCGTGGAAGTCGATGAAACGTACTGCCGGGTCACACGGGAGCCAGTGCCGGATGCAGAAGTTGCATCTCCCGGAACCACAGGCGCGGGTGGCATGACTGTACCGACACATGGCACAACATCATGCTCAAGTGGCGCACCCCTGCCTCTTCCCCCTCTGCGGCCACCCTGGACACCCTGGAGTCTCCCTACTCCCTGGTCAACCCGGCCATGTCCCCGACTATGCCCGCCATGAGGAGGACAACCAGCTGAGGCGCCCCTCACCTTTGGTGGCCTCCCAACCGTGGCACAGATGTAGTAGTGCCGGCACAGATGGAGTAGTGCCAATGGGAGGTGTACACCACAATTGACCTGGGCAATTGGGGTGAAGGGGGTGGGATGCAAGATGTTAACAGCCCCCCTGCACCTGCAAGGCTGTATGTGACCCCGATCTAGTGACGGGTCACGCAACGCTCAGGCACCCCAAAACTGCAGTAAAACCGTGCACGCAACCCTGCAGCCTACGTGCGTGGAATCATCCTCCCGCAGTACGCGGTGGCACCCAGTAACACGAAAAACGCGTACGCGTGGGGCACACAGGCTACTATGACCTTGAAAACGGGTGCGATACACAGGGGTACCCGCAGTGGGAAAAATAGCGTGCGCGTCTCACCGTCTGACTAGCGCGATGCAGAAAAACATGCGTAGCCAATACCCCCGCCAAAAGAAGAGATACGTCCTTGATAGCTGTGAAGTTGTGATGGCGCACGAAATATCACGAAGCAGCAACACACGTCGGTCTCCACGAAAGGCACGTACAGCGAACTGCTGGCCCTGCTCACCTTTAACCCGTGTTGAGGAAAATGCCCACGCGTGTCACGGCACTTACGCTCGTAGGCCCTTTCCTCGGATTACATGCAATCACACGCGGACATGCAGTTTTTTCACGTGCGCTGAACCACTATGCCCATGTCATGAGGGAAACGCCTGCGCGAGTCACGTCACAGAAGCGCTTACGCGCTACGGGCCTTTGGTCCAATGAAACCGCGTACGTGTGCTGATGCGTTTACGCGCAAAGGGCCTTTCCTCGAATTACACGCTGACGTGCAAGATTTTCACGTGCCAAATCACTCCGTATCAAGCTGGCCACGCAAAAACACATGGAAGACCACGCTCCTGCCCAGAAGGCCGAATTACTGCCCCCCAGAGCCCCGAGCACGCTCCCACCTGCCATCTGCTGCTGCCTGACTGCCTGCTGCCCACGTGCCCTGCTAATTGCTGCCTGCATGTCAGTCAGGGGTGCAGTTGCTGTGACCACCCCTGCTGGAACCAAAGACTCTCGACTGGGATACCATCGATCCACAGCCCTGCCCCAGGACACAGTTGCCCACCCTTTCCTGCCTCTGGGGTTGCCATGTCGGGCAAAACACCATCTGGCACCACGGGCAACCTCCAGCCAGAGAGGCAGAGGGCCAGCAGCTTCAGTGCCGGGGAAGTTGGTGTCCTGGTGCAGCAAGTCCTGGGGCAGTATGATGCCCTCTGTAAGGCTCACCTCATTCTCACGGAGGCGCGGACTGCTATGACCTCTTCTAAGGTGATGCGCAGGACTCGGAAGATGGACTGGACCGGACCCCCAAACCTCGCCTGTCTGGCCCGTAGAAGAATCCTTCTGTAGATGGAAAAGGGGATTAACTGTCTGCTGGATGATGTGTCGGATTCCCCCCTTTCCCCCTCTCACACTCCTCGAACCCCCTCCACGATTCCCCGTAGAGTCTCACCTTAGAGTCTGAAAGGACGAGCTCTCCATCCTGCTTCCGATGCAGGGGCGCGTTGATTTCCAGTTACTTCACTGGATCTCGGGTTTGGTGAGTATTCAACTCCGCTTGACTTTTCCGATATGAGGCCGTAAGTATTAAGTTGTAAAAGTTCAAGCCTTAATTGTCCGTTGTCCTTTTCTCTATTTCAGATGCAGGATGAAGAATCCGCTTTGAGGAATGGATTCGCCGAAGGTAAACTCTGGTGAGTCTTTTTGATGGATGGTTCCCTTAGTGATCTTGCTTTCAGCCACTAATGCGTGTGTCTTTTTCCCCTTAGGGGCTGGGGTATGGAAGTGCCAAAGAAGCAGCGCCGACCCGAGGTGAGGAAAGATTGTCCCAACAATAATCAGGTAAGTCTTAAGGTGGAAGAATCAGGCCTTCCTCAATCTGTTCCTTCGCTCACCTTTGTTTTGTCTCTTTTTCTCCTTAGGCGCTGAAAGGCGACGGATGGTGCCAATGGTCGCTGAAGAGCGCAAGGGCGCCTCGTGAAGGTGAGTGGAACGAGGTGCTGCAGCGAGCGATGCAATGCGCTTCTAAAAATAATGTCTTTTCTCAGGATCGTCGGAGTGATGGTTCCGGACTCCGGATGGAGGTAGGTAAAGTTCAATTATTCACCTTTCTCTCCTTTCTTTTCTTTTCAGGTGTTCCAGGTTGCAGGCGGGCGTGGCTGGAGCCAGGATGCAGGAGCAGACACAGTGAGCGTCCAGCTGCTAGATGCAGAACAACGCGAAGCGTGAGCTGCTGTCTGGGCGTGGTTTCAATATCCCCCAAAGTAGTTCCAGGTAAGTATTCTTCCTCAGCCACGCTCGAGTGGTAAAATAGTGCCATAGGTAAAATAGTCCCTTTCAGACCTCAAGGAGGTCTGGATCCGGCAGCATGGTCTACATCAGGTAAGTCCATCCAAGCACTCCCATAATGAGCCTGGCGCCTATGGTGCCTGGACTGATGCCTTCTATGAGCCTGGCGCCAGGACAATGTCCAAAGAGCCCCCATAAGGGGTTGATGGGTCCCTCCCTGGGGACATGATGTCTTCTTTCGGGGATGCTGGTCCTGAACTGGCTTCCCGGGAGTAGGCATCATGACAGCACTCTCCCCCATGGCCCCTCCCAAGATTATTCCCTCCGGTGGTTTTGGTTTGTTTGGGAAGATCCGGTGGAATGTCTTAATTAATCGAGGTGCATATACATGGTCACTGGGTTCCCACGACCTCTCCTGAGGCCCGTATCCCTTCCAATCGATTAGATAGAAAAGTTTTGACCTGAACATCTTTGAATCTAAAATGTTCTTCACCTCGTATTCAGCTTCTCCATCTATTTGAATGGGTTCTGGAGGCTTGATTAGTCTGGTTCCAGGTTGCACTGGTTTCAAAAGTGACACATGAAAAACAGGGTGAATTTGCATGTTAGCTGGTAAATCAAGTTTAACGGCCGCTGGATTGATTATGGCCGTAACGGAGTAAGGCCCCAGATATTTTGGATTAAAAGTTCGAGGTCCCTTGAGCGATAAGTGCCTGGTAGCCAGCCATACTTGGTCCCCAATCTGGTACTGAGGTGCTTCACTCCGATGCAGGTCAGCATTCTTCTTGTATTTTCTCTTGGCTTGTTGTAAATGTGTAGTTGCTTCTTTGAAGGCTTGGGTAATTGTAGAATGCAGATGGTCCACTGCAGGCATTCCGAGGCCTTGAGGCGAGTCGAGGTCTGAGGTTCGAGGGTGATGCCCATGTAAAGTATAAAAAGGGCTTTGCCCAGTTCCAGAGTGTACCGAATTATTATATGCATATTCAGCTATCCAAAGAATGTCTTTCCAGTTACTTTCAGATTGCTGCAACATACACCGTAAATATTGCTCAAGGGTCTGATTCGTCCTCTCTGTTTGACCATCGGTCTGAGGGTGGTGACTAGTCGATAATCTTACATCGATTTGTGCCAAATGACAACATCTACGCCAAAAGTGGGAAATGAATTGGCGTCCCCGGTCTGAGATTAGTACAGACGGGAATCCATGTAAACGAACAATATTTTCAAGGAATTATTTGGCTAGAACTGAAGCTGAAGGTAAACCTTTCAATGGAATGAAGTGGGCCATTTTGGAAAATAAATCCACAATAACAAGAATAGTGTTATATCAATAACAAGGAGGTAAGTCCGTAATAAAATTCAATGACAGGGTGTGCCAAGGTGCTGGTGGAATGTCTAAAGGTTGAAGGAGACCAGCTGGTCTTTTCTTTTGGCCTTTATTTTGGGCGCAAACACCACAGGACATCACAAATGATTTAACATCTTTTTGCCAAGAAGGCCACCAGAATTGTCGTTTCACCTTTTCTTCCGTCTTGGCAATACCGGGGTGCCCCTCTATTAGTGTATCATGATAACGAGAAATAACGAGCTCTTGTAATTCCTTGTGTGGCAGAAATAAGCGCCCTTGGAAATAAGGTAAATCATTATTTATAGTAAAGTCAGATCCCTTTTGTACCCAATCCTGTAAGTCTGTAGGGTCTAGGAGTTGTTTAACTCTAGCTTGAATGTCTTCAAGCGTTTGTAAAGAAGTCATGCCCAAAATTCTCTGTTCGGGAATTATCGGTACAGTTTCTGAGTTAGTATCAGTTTCTCCCATTCCTATTCGGGATAGAGCGTCCGCTTTGCCATTCTTACAGCCAGGACGGTAGGTGATTACAAAATCGAATTCCGTAAAAAACAAAGCCCAACGGAGCTGTCTAGATGACTGAGCCTTGGCGGTCTTTAAATACTGTAAATTCCGGTGGTCGGTGATCACCGTGATGGTATGTCTAGCGCCAAGTAGATAATGCCGCCAGGCTTTAAAGGCGGATTTAATGACTAATAGTTCTTTGTCAGTGATTGCGTAGTTAACCTCGGGTGCCGAGAATTTTCTGGACCAAAATGCAACGGGATTCAGTTGGTTAGTTCCGGGATCTCTTTGAGACAGGACAGCTCCCATGGCTAGGCTGGATGCATCAGTTTCGACGACATAAGGGAGATCTGGGTGCGGGTGCTTCAATACAGGTGCAGAGGTAAATTTAGCTTTTAGTTCCTGAAAGGCCTGCTCGGCTTCTTCAGACCATTCGAAACGTTTATTTTTCTTTAAGAGCGCAGTGATGGGTTGAACCACACAAGAAAATTCCGGGATAAACCTGCGATAACAATTGGCAAAGCCAAGCATGCTTTGAACACCTTTCACGGAGGTAGGCGATGGCCATTTGAGGATAGCATCCACTTTTTGTGAGTCCATGCGGACTCCTTTAGGTGTCAAGATGAAACCAAGAAACTTGACTTCTGTGGCATGGAAAACACATTTGTCAAGTTTAGCAAATAGTTTGTGTTGGCGCAATTTCTTGAGAACTGCCCTGACATGTTTTCTATGATCAGATTCCAAAGAGGAGTACACAAGAATGTCATCGATATATACGACAACACAAATGTCGATGAGTTCCCGAAAGACATCGTTCATGAAGTATTGGAAGGCAGCCAGTGCATTGCACAATCCGAAAGGCATCACCTGGTACTCGAATAGCCCATATTTGGTGCGGAAGGCAGTTTTCCATTCATCGCCTTCCTTTTTCGCACCAGATGGTAGGCCCCCCGGAGATCTAACTTGGTGTATATGCAGGCATCCTTCACCTGGTCAAGGAGTTCAGGGATCAGAGGCAAAGGGTATCGGTTTTTAACAGTTATCTGGTTCAATGCACGGTAGTCAATACAAGTTCTGAGGTTGCCTTCTTTTTTAGGCACGAAGAATAAAGCCGAGGATGCAGGAGACTTAGATGGGCGAATAAAACCATTGTCTAGGTACTGATCTAGATATTGTCGTAAATGAAGATTCTAGGGTTCAGTAAGGGCATAGATCCTGCTGCAAGGGGGTTGTGCACCGGGCAATAGATTGATCTGGCAATCGTACGACCTGTGAGGCGGTAGAGTGTTGGCCTGTTCCTTTTGGAAGACGTCTTGAAATTCTTGGTATTCTGGCGGTATTTGCAAAATGACAGGGGTTACTGTAGCTAGGCCAATATTTGGATTTCTTGGATAACAGGTTTGTGCAAAATCTGGAAAGGTTATCCTCTTTGCTCGCCAGTAATTCTAGGAATCCCTTATTTCCAACCAAGGGATTCCTAGAATTACTTGAAATTGCGGAGCCTTGATTACATCAAACAGAATTGCCTCCCGATGTCCGTCTTAACCCAACAATGTCACTTCAGTAGTGGAGTGTGTTACCGGGCCAGAGGCGATTTCGGTTCCATCCACTGTGGTGATGACATCCTTACTGGTTTTAGGTCAAATAGGGAGGTTGATCCTGGAAGCCAATTCACGATCCACATAGTTTCCTATAGCCCCACTATCGATGTATGCCTTAATGGCATGTAATCGCCCAGGCTGCTTCGGATTTACGAGGACCATTGGCATGATGAAATGCAAGGTCAGAGAGTTAGTTTTTAAGCTCGGCAAGCGGACCCCTACGCTTGTCGGGCGTGGTCGTTTCCCGACTCAGATTCCATCAGGTTCTTGTCAGCGACTCCTACCGCCTTCTTAGACGGTTTTATAGGGCAATCTCGTAAAAAGTGTCCAGAAGCCCCACAATAAAGGCATAATTGCATTTGCCGTCTTCGTTCACGCTGTTTTTGAGTTAAAGGTCCTTTAACGCCTCCAATTTACATAGGTTCAGTAACATCGGCACTCTTGGGGTTAACATGGGTTTTGACCAAAACACGGGTCTCAAACTTGGACCTATCTGCCTTTCTGTTTTGAAGTCTGTGATCTAATTGGACCACCACGTCTATATATTCAGAGCAGTCTTGGGGTGGATTTACGACCTGGGCCAGGACATCCTTAAGTTCTCCACATAGACCTCGATGGAATAAAGTAATTCTTTTATCCTCCGGCCATCCAGTCTCCACAATTAACCTATTGAAGGTCTGGATATAGGCTAAGAGGTCCAGGTTACCCTGTCGTAGGGATAGAAGCTCGTTGTCCAGGGCCTGTCCCTGAGAATGCCGCGCAAAAAGTCTTTCCATGCTTGTCTGGAAGGCTTGAAAGTTCCGAAGAATTGGGTCATCTTGAGTAACCAGTGGAACTGACCAATCCGCAGCACTGCCGCTGAGATATGATAGTACAAAAGCGACCTTGGTTTGGTCGTTAGGGAAGGCCCCAGGTCTGTAGAGGAAGTGCAATCGGCATTGATTCATGAATACGGCGAACCTTTTGGGGTCCCCGGCAAAACGTTCCGGTGGGGCCAATGGCATATTTCCAGGTAGATTAATTTGCACGGAGTTATTTGAAACCACTGGGGCGGAATTACCCCCAGAACCTGGTAAAGGAGTTTGACCAGCCTGACCTTGTAATAGCTGTCTGGCAAAATCATCAGTTCGTTCTTTAGATACAATTAACTCTCTCCTGAGGGCATTCGTCTCCTGGCGAGCGGAATGAACTTCAGCCCGTAATTCCCCCAATAGCTGGGCCAGCTGGTCTGTCTCGGAAGTCTCCATAGCGCCCGGGTGGGAAATTGTAGGTAGGCTTCGCGTTCTGTAACGCTCACCTGATTCCCACGGAGGCGCGGACTGCTATGACCTCTTCTAAGGTGATGCGCAGGAATCGGAAGATGGACTGGACCGGAACCCCAAACCTCGCCTGTCTGACCCGTAGAAGAATCCTTCTGTAGATGGAAAAGGGGATTAACTGTCTGCTGGATAATGTGTCGGATTCCCCCTTTTTCCCCCTCTCACACTCCTCGAACCCCCTCCGCGATTCCCCGTAGAGTCTCACCTTAGAGTCTGAAAGGACGAGCTCTCCATCCTGCTTCCGATGCAGGGGCACGTTGATTTCCAGTTACTTCACTAGATCTCGGGTTTGGTGAGTATTCAATTCCGCTTGACTTTTCCGATATGAGGCCGTAAGTATTCAGTTGCAAAAGTTCAAGCCTTAATTGTCCGTTGTCCTTTTCTCTATTTCAGATGCAGGATGAAGAATCCGCGTTGAGGAATGGATTCGCCGAAGGTAAACTCTGGTGAGTCTTTTTGATGGATGGTTCCCTTAGTGATCTTGCTTTCACCCACTAATGCGTGTGTCTTTTTCCCCTTAGGGGCCGGGGTACGGAAGTGCCAAAGAAGCGGCGCCGACCCGAGGTGAGGGAAGATTGTCCCAACAGTAATCAGTTAAGTCTTAAGGTGGAAGAATCAGGCCTTCCTCAATCTGTTCCTTCGCTCACCTTTGTTTTGTCTCTTTTTCTCCTTAGGCGCTGAAAGGCGATGGATGGTGCCAATGGTCGCTGAAGAGCCCCAGGGCGCCTCGTGAAGGTGAGTGGAATGAGGCGCTGCAGCGAGCGATGCGATGCGCTTCTAAAAATAATGTCTTTTCTCAGGATCGTCGGAGTGATGGTTCCGGACTCCGGATGGAGGTAGGTATAGTTCAATTATTCACCTTTCTCTCCTTTCCTTCCTTTACAGGTGTTCCAGGTTGCAGGTGGGCGTGGCTGGAGCCAGGATGCAGGAGCAGACATGGTGAGCGTCCAGCTGCTAGATGCAGAACAACGCGAAGCGTGAGCTGCTTTCTGGGCGTGGTTTAAATAGCCCCCAAAGTAGTTCCAGGTAAGTAGTCTTCCTCAGCCACGCCCGAGTGGTAAAATAGTCCCATAGGTAAAATAGTCCCTTTCAGACCTCAAGGAGGTCTGGATCCGGCAGCATGGTCTACATCAGGTAAGTCCATCCAAGCACTCCCATAATGTGCCTGGTGCCTATGGTTACAGGACTGATGCCTTCTATGAGCCTGGCGCCAAAGGCGCCAGGACAATGTCCAAAGAGCCCCTATAAGGGGTTGCCCGGTCCCTCCCTGGGGACATGATGTCTGCTTTCGGGGACACTGGTCCTGAACTGGCTTCCCGGGAGTAGGCATCATGACACCCTCTTTGGAAGTTCACGCGCCGACAATGAAGAACGAACCAGGATCTGGATGGACACCGTGACTGCCATCAACGCGGAGGGGGTGGCAGTCCGCGATTTACACCATGTCAAGAAGCGCTAGGAGGACTCCAGGTCCCGGACCCTCAACAAAGCCCGGCGCCTCTTGAAGACAGCGGATGCCAAGGGGCGCCGGGGCCACCTGTCCGACGACCAGATGAGGGTCCTGGAACACATATGCCCAGCACTTCACGTCGAGGTCCTTGAGAGGCAGACCCGTCTGGAGTTGAATGCCAGATGTGACATATATGGCGATCGCATCACTGCAACAGTTGGAGGAGATGTGGACATGCATGTAAGTGTGATGGCGTGTGTGCATGTCTAGTGCACTCCCTGTGTTTCATGTGATGTCAGGCTCACCTTCGGCTGTTCATGCTGTTGTATGTGTATGGATGTTGCTGCCTGGTGCAATTTTGCTGTGGAAATGCTCATGTGTGTGAGTTGAAATTACATGTGTGTCGTGGAGTGTGATGCCATGTCTGAAGTTTGACACTGCCACTCATGTGCAACTGGCATGTGTGTATAAGTCCATTGTACAGTGCCCTGATGTCTGTGTTTTATCTCTGCCTGGCTGCAGCGTCAACTGATGAAGAGGGCGGAGAGGGTGCTGTGGAGCACAGCAGCAGGGATCGCACCACCAGCCGGAGACACAAGGCCCGGCTCCCCTCCCAGATTGTCATCTCGTCGGGGAGTGAGGAGTCTGGTACTATGTCCCAGGCTGCAGCTGCTGAGGGTAGGTCCAAGAGGCTGAGGTCGGAGGTGGACTCCTCGGCAGCAGAAGGGGCGGCTGAGACCCCACAGGGTCCAACGGAGGAAGATGGCACGGAGTCATCCAGGTTGGTGGGGGGTTTGGTGGAGGAGGAGGTCGCTGAAGGGACACACACTGAGTCTGGAGGTGGGGATTCCACTGATGCTAGTGGTGCAGTGAAGGGGCAGGGACAGGAGGCAGCACAGGCAGCCGCGGAGGTGCCTGTGTGTAATCCTGTCCCTGATCCTGTCAGTGCATCATCTGGCACCAGCAGGGCTGCTTACGTCCAGACCCGTTTTCAGGGAGGGGATGAGCGCACAACAACTGGCCTTCCTCTCCCTGTGGACGTGGCTATCCGGGACCGTGTTGAGCCTGTTCTGAGTGGGATAGCATTGCGTCAACAGGGCATCCAAGGCGACCTGCAGTCTTTTCATAGAGAGACTGCACGTCGTCTCGCATGCTTTTTTGGCCACGTTGACCTAATGGGACGGGTCACCGGTGCTGGATTCCTCCGTGTGCTGGACCTTCTTGCGACCCCCTCCTCACCTGAACCCCCTATGTGCCAGTCATCCTCAATGCCATCTTCCCACCCATGTGTCACCTGGGAACCCTGTGGAGCTGCCCCTGACCCAGCGGCCAGGCTGGTGGAGGACACATCCCTGCCACAGTCATGAGTCGGACGTCCAGCAGGGGTGGCCAACACGACAACTGCACCCCAGCCGGAGGAGGACATGCAGGCAGCAAGAGCCAGGGCGCAGGCACAGGCACAGGCACAGCAGCAACATGGTGGGAGCAATGATGGCTCGGGGCCTTCAACATCGGAGGGGCAGACATCGGCCATAGGGCAGGAGGACCCCGGATTTCAAGTGTCTTCCATGTGGCAGCGGTTGGGCCACGCCATAGATGCGGAGCGGCAGCGGATGGAAGAGGCACGGCTCACAATGGTCAGGGCGGAGAACTCCATGCTTAGGGCCCTGAGGTGGGCCGAGTGCCTCAAGGCAATTCGCAGGGAGTTGGAGGTGAACATGTCGTCGTCCCTGCGAACCCTCTGGGCCATGGAAGAGGACCGCCTCCAGGACATTGAGCGGGAGTTCGATGATGCCCTGGCCCGAGACATCAAAAAGTGAGCCGTCGGACTAGCCCGCTGCCATTGTAAATAGTTAGATAGTGTTAGGTTTCCTTTCTGTTTTTGTTTGTTTTGGGCTGCTTGGACAATGCACCACATTTTTGTATATAGTTCATTATTAGGTAGGGTTTTTTGTAGGTTTCATTTCATTTCTTGGGCTCATGGACCCTGTATTGGTGATTTATATATAGTTGAACAGTGGATGTTTCTCGTTTTTATTTAAATTTTACCATGGCGCAATGGATTTCATATATTTTTTTTTCCCTTGGATTTGCTTTGTTGGACTGAGACTTTGGACACATTTTCATTTGGATTTCTTTGGATTCTGATTTCATATTTTAAATTTTTTTCCGGACATGCTGCATTTGATTTATTATTCCCATTATTGATTTTTTTATTTTCATTACATTCATGTTGTGTTCAATACATATTTGTTTCATACTTCGATGTGTGGTATTCGCTCATTGGTTTCATGCATGTCATGATATGGGTTTTCACATTCACTTGCACCCATTGTGTGTGTGTGAGACGGACATGTGTTCATGTACATAATTGCAATTCGGGTTGTATCATGTAATGGCCATTTCTCTGTGGGTGGATTCAATATTTGTTTGGGTCTTTGGGCTGGGGTGGGGTGGCGTGGGGTGTGGTGTGGGTGGCCATGAGGCCCATGATTGAGGATCGTCATGACGTGGGTGCTGGGGGACATGAGTGGGGGCCTGCTGGCAGGTGCCCCTGACTGCTGGGGGGTGGCGGTGCTGGGGGACATGAGTGAGACATGAGAGTGGGAGCCTGCTGGCAGGTGCCCCTGACTGCTGGGGGGTTGGGGAGCTGGGGGATATGAGTGGGACATAAGTGGGGGCCTGCTGGCAGGTGCCCCTGACTGCTGGGGGTCCTGGGGGACACGTGCGGGACATGAGTGGGGGCCTGCTGGCAGGTGCTCCTGACTGCTGGGGGGTGGGGGTGCTGGGGGACATGAGTGGGGGTGTGCTGGCAGGTGCCCCTGACTGCTGGGATGGGGGTGCTGGGGGACATGAGTGGGGGCCTGCTGGCAGGTTCCCTTGACTGCTGGGGGGTGGGGTGCTGGGGGACATGAGTGGGGGCCTGCTGGCAGGTGCCCCTGACTGCTGGGGGGCGGGGGTGCTGGGGGACATGAGTGGGACATGAGTGGGGGCCTGCTGGCAGGTGCCCCTGACTGCTGGGGGTTGGGGGTGCAGGGGGAT
Source organism: Ambystoma mexicanum (assembly GCF_040938575.1). Lineage (NCBI taxonomy): Eukaryota > Metazoa > Chordata > Amphibia > Caudata > Ambystomatidae > Ambystoma > Ambystoma mexicanum. The sequence continues at coordinate 1,116,790,117 of NC_090924.1, read as the reverse complement.
ATGAGTGGGGGCCTGCTGGCAGGTGCCCCTGACTGCTGGGGGTGGGGGTGCTGGGGGGCATGAGTGGGGGCCTGCTGGCAGGTGCCTCTGACTGCTGGGGGGTGGGGGTGCTGGGGGACATGAGTGGGGGCCAGATGGCAGGTGCCCCTGACTGCTGGGGGGTGGGGGAGCTGGGGGGAATGTGTGGGGGACTGCTGGCAGGTGCCCCTGACTGCTGAGGCATGGGGGTGCTGGGGGACATGAGTGGGGGCCTGCTGGCAGGTGCCCCTGACTGCTGGGGGGTGGGGGTGCTGGGGGACATGAGTGGGTCGTGAGTGGGGGGCCTGCTGGCAGGTGCCCCTGACTGGTGGGGGGTGGGGGTGCTGGGGGACATGAGTGGGACATGAGTGGGGGCCTGCTGGCAGGTGCCCCTGACTGCTGGGGGGTGGGGGTGCTGGGGGACATGAGTGGGGGCCTGCTGGCAGGTGCCCCTGACTGCTGGGGGGTGGGGGTGCTGGGGGACATGAGTTGGTGATCACTAGTGCAAGGTGACATGTTTGCTTGGCTGGTGGGCATGCCCAAGGTGGAATGGGCTGCCTGCGGGACATGGGTGCAGGGTAGACCCCTGTGGTGTCGGCTGCCTGCAGGGGCCGTGGAGGGTGTAGAGGGAACACCTGGGAGGACCCACACTTCCAATTCACGTGTAGGACTTCCCGCGCACCCCCGAAATTCACGTACCCTGCTCTGACAGCAAAATCGGGTGTGAAACTTCCTGCGAAGCCCAGGAATACACGTACCCCACTCGCACAGGGGATTTTGCGTGTGAAACTTCCCGCGCACCCCAGGAATACACGTACCCCACTCGCACAGGGGATTTCGCGTGTGAAACTTCCCGCGCACCCCAGGAATACACGTACCCCACTCGCACAGGGCCTATCGCGTGTGAAACTTCCCATGCACCCCAGGAATACATGTACCCCACTCGCACAGGGGATTTCATGTGTGAAACGTCACGCGCACACCCGAAATACACGTTCCCCTCTCCAATCGCGTGTGAAACTTCCCGCGTACCCCAGGAATACACGTACCCCACTCGCACAGGGCCTATCGCGTATGAAACTTCCCGTGCACCCCAGGAATACATGTACCACACTCGCACAGGGGATTTCGCGTGTGAAACTTCCCGGGCTCCCCTTGAATGCACGTACTCCACTCACACAGAGGATTTGGCGTGTGAAACTTCCTGCGCACCCCAGAAATACACGTTCCCCTCTCCAATCACCTATGAAACTTCCCACGCACCCCAGGAATACACGTACCCCACTCGCACAGGGCAATTCGCGTGTGAAACTTCCTGCGCACCCCAGGAATACACGTACCCCACTTGCACAGGGGATTTCGCGTGTGAAACTTCCCGTGCACCCCCGAAATACACGTTCCCCTCTCTAATCGCGTGTGAAACTTCCCGCGCACCCCAGGAATGCACGTACCCCACTCGCACAGGGCCTATCACGTGTGAAACTTCCCGCGCACCCCAGGAATACACATACCCCACTCGGACAGGGGATTTCGCCTGTGAAACTTCCCACGCACCCCAGGAATACACGTACCCCACTCGCACAGGGGATTTCGCGTGTGAAACTTCCTGTGCACCCCCAAAATAGAGTTCCCCTCTCCAATCACGTGTGAAAATTCCCGCGCACCCCAGGATTACACGTACCCCACTTGCACAGGGCCTATCGCGTGTGAAACTTCCCACGCACCCCAGGAATACATGTGCCCCACTCGCACAGGGGATTTCACGTGTGAAACTTCCCGCGCACACCCGAAATACACGTTCCCCTCTCCAATCGCTTGTGAAACTATCCGCGTACCCCAGGAATACATGTACCCCACTTGCACAGGGCCTATCGCGTATGAAACTTCCCGTGCACCCCAGGAATACACGTATCACACTCGCACAGGGCATTTCGCGTGTGAAACTTCCCGCACTCCCCAGGAATACACGTACCCCACTAGCAAAGGGCATTTTGTGTGTGAAACTTCCCGCGCACCCCAGGAATGCACGTACCCCACTCGCACAGGGGATTTCGCATGTGAAACTTCCCGCGCACCCCGGAATACACGTACCCCACTCGCACAGGGCATTTCGCGTGTGAAACTTCCTGCGCACCCCAGGAATACACGTACCCCACTTGCACAGGGGATTTCGCGTGTGAAACTTCCCGCGCACCCCAGGAATACACATACCCCACTTTCACAGGGGATTTCGCGTGTGAAACTTCCCGCGCACCCCGAAATACACGTTCCCCTCTCTAATCGCGTGTGAAACTTCCCGCGCACCCCAGGAATACACGTACCCCACTCGCACAGGGCCTATCACGTGTGAAACTTCCCACGCACCCCAGGAATACACGTACCCCACTCGGACAGGGGATTTCGCATGTGAAACTTCCCGCGCACCCCCGAAATACATGTTCCCATTGCCAATCGCGTGTGAAACTTCCCGCACACCCCAGGAATACACGTACCCCACTCACACAGGGGATTTTGCGTGTGAAACTTCCCGCGCACCCCAGGAATACACGTACCCCACTCGCACAGGGGATTTCGCGTGTGAAACTTCCCGCGCACCCCAGGAATACACGTACCCCACTCGCACAGGGCCTATCGCGTGTGAAACTTCCCATGCACCCCAGGAATACATGTACCCCACTCGCACAGGGGATTTCATGTGTGAAACGTCACGCGCACACCCGAAATACACGTTCCCCTCTCCAATCGCGTGTGAAACTTCCCGCGTACCCCAGGAATACACGTACCCCACTCGCACAGGGCCTATCGCGTATGAAACTTCCCGTGCACCCCAGGAATACATGTACCACACTCGCACAGGGGATTTCGCGTGTGAAACTTCCCGGGCTCCCCTTGAATGCACGTACTCCACTCACACAGAGGATTTGGCGTGTGAAACTTCCTGCGCACCCCAGAAATACACGTTCCCCTCTCCAATCACCTGTGAAACTTCCCACGCACCCCAGGAATACACGTACCCCACTCGCACAGGGCAATTCGCGTGTGAAACTTCCTGCGCACCCCAGGAATACACGTACCCCACTTGCACAGGGGATTTCGCGTGTGAAACTTCCCGTGCACCCCCGAAATACACGTTCCCCTCTCTAATCGCGTGTGAAACTTCCCGCGCACCCCAGGAATGCACGTACCCCACTCGCACAGGGCCTATCACGTGTGAAACTTCCCGCGCACCCCAGGAATACACATACCCCACTCGGACAGGGGATTTCGCCTGTGAAACTTCCCACGCACCCCAGGAATACACGTACCCCACTCGCACAGGGGATTTCGCGTGTGAAACTTCCTGTGCACCCCCAAAATACATGTTCCCCTCTCCAATCACGTGTGAAAATTCCCGCGCACCCCAGGATTACACGTACCCCACTTGCACAGGGCCTATCGCGTGTGAAACTTCCCACGCACCCCAGGAATACATGTGCCCCACTCGCACAGGGGATTTCACGTGTGAAACTTCCCGCGCACACCCGAAATACACGTTCCCCTCTCCAATCGCTTGTGAAACTATCCGCGTACCCCAGGAATACATGTACCCCACTTGCACAGGGCCTATCGCGTATGAAACTTCCCGTGCACCCCAGGAATACACGTATCACACTCGCACAGGGCATTTCGCGTGTGAAACTTCCCGCACTCCCCAGGAATACACGTACCCCACTAGCAAAGGGCATTTTGTGTGTGAAACTTCCCGCGCACCCCAGGAATGCACGTACCCCACTCGCACAGGGGATTTCGCATGTGAAACTTCCCGCGCACCCCGGAATACACGTACCCCACTCGCACAGGGCATTTCGCGTGTGAAACTTCCTGCGCACCCCAGGAATACACGTACCCCACTTGCACAGGGGATTTCGCGTGTGAAACTTCCCGCGCACCCCAGGAATACACATACCCCACTTTCACAGGGGATTTCGCGTGTGAAACTTCCCGCGCACCCCCGAAATACACGTTCCCCTCTCTAATCGCGTGTGAAACTTCCCGCGCACCCCAGGAATACACGTACCCCACTCGCACAGGGCCTATCACGTGTGAAACTTCCCACGCACCCCAGGAATACACGTACCCCACTCGGACAGGGGATTTCGCATGTGAAACTTCCCGCGCACCCCCGAAATACATGTTCCCATTGCCAATCGCGTGTGAAACTTCCCGCACACCCCAGGAATACACGTACCCCACTCACACAGGGCCTATCACATGTGAAACTTCCTGCGCACCCCAGGAATACATGTACCCCACTCGGACAGGGGATTTTGCATGTGAAACTTCCCACGCACCCCCAAAATACATGTTCCCATTGCCAATCGCGTGTGAAACTTCCCGCACACCCCAGGAATACACGTACCCCTCTCGCACAGGGCCTAACGCGTGTGAAACTTCCAGCACACCCCAGGAATACACGTACCTCACTCGCACAGGGGATTTCGCGTGTGAACCTTCCCGTGAACCCCTGTTATACACGTACCCAGCTCCAATCGCGTGTGACACTCCCCATGCAGCGCGGTACGTGTATTCGTAGGGGTGCGCGGTGAGTTTTACAGGCGTTTTCATGGTTGGGGGCCTGTGCGCCATGTACGGGATTTGTGTGCTGTGCATGGTGCACGGGGAGGGTTTGGGGCGTAAATGGCGCTGCTGCAGGTTCTCTGTGCCACTCTGCGACACGGCTGGTTTTGGAAGCTAAAATCCATGGATACACTGCGCGCGGAAATGGATTTTAGCGAATGCGGCTGGCGCAGTAATTTGCACGCACACACCTGTGCGCCAGCCGCATGCGCCACTTGTGCGCTGAATTCTATGAATTACTCCCTTAGTAGTGTATTATAAAATTACACACAGCCTGGATAAGTTCATGCTTCTTTACACACTCACACAGAGAGACACTATCATTGAAAAGCTCCCAGCTGAAATAACACCACTGCCTGTACATCACATCCTTCTGCTTTATTACCCACACCTTCACAAACGCATATGTTCTATGCTTTTCTATACAGTTTCTGCCATTTACCTACAAAAATTGCAAAACAAGTACAACATTATTTCTTCTATCTCCTAACATGCAATAACACACCCTTCAGAAACCAAGTGAGTTTCATATACTTAGGATTCTACTCATTTGCAAAGCATGTTGAACTAACATATTGTAAGTAAAATATAAAGGCTGCACATAGTAAAAGGAAACTGCATGCACATACTATGTTCAGTTATCAAACAACAATACTGCTACAAAAACATAAAAATCAATGTCTAAATTAACAGCAGTGCTATAAACACACAAAATTACGAACTTCTTGCTTTTAAAATTGCAATGTAGACCACTCTCCTGAAAAGCAAGAGCATCTGAAGTACAAACAACAACTCAGAAGAAACCTGCTCATTCCAAACAAACAAAGTAATTACAAAACTACCATAATATTCTTAATGTTACTGAAACACACTGTGGGGTTGATACATGGAAATTGTGCATTGAAAAATGGGGATTTGTGCACCATTCTGCCCACAAATCCCCATTTGTTAAACAGGGATTTTCAGGCAGATTGGCGCACAAATCCCTGTTTTTCAGTGCACAAATTCCATAAATCAGCACCTAGAATGTTAGTATTGCAGAACAAAGAACTGTATTAATTCTATACCGTTAGATTTAGTATTATTGCTTCTCCTCACCACTAGCTCACTTTGTACTGTCATCTGAACCCCAGTATAGTAACACACAAATACAAGTATAGCTTTCCCAGCTAGTTTTAGCTGCCCAAAGCACAATCACACACCACCACATATATCCTTACCATCATACTCAGACACTCATGCACACAGCACACATACATTGCAGAACAGCCCAACCCATAACTTGTTTCTTTTTTTTCAACAGACCCCAAAGAATGCCTACAAAAATACCAGCCAGTAGAAAGCAACGCAGAAGTAGAGCAAATGAAAATAAAAGTGTCCAAAATAAGCATCCATCTCTTGCAGAATTTGTACAAAAAGTTCAAACAAAAGATCTAATAGAGTCATTAAGCTAAACAAAACAAGCTTCCAGCACAAAAACTTATCCTCCTCTTTGAAAAAGTAAAACGAAACAGAAAGTGATTAACAATAATTCACCTACCACTACTGTTAACACTGCTCCTATGAATATTGATGTAGTGGCAAGTAATCATACCAAAAAAAGTATTTTACAAACAAATTCTGCTACAGAGTCCTTCAGAATCTTATAAAAACAGGAGGGAAATCATGCACAACCCTTAAAACCTACCATAGAAAATTCATCTTAGAAGCTCTCATAGACAGTACAATCCTTCTCAAAAGGAATGTATTTATTTTAGTGTTAAACAGAATGAAACCACTAACAAAATTAACTACTAAATTACAAAAAATACTTCTCAATAAACAGAATGTCAACAAAAATAACTTCTTAAATATCTGTGGAGGTGAATGGTCTCACACCACGTGCACAGAACCATTTTTCAATGAAGAAGCATATAAACAAAAGCATACAGACACAATTGCCATACATAGCAGCGGACAAGGGTATAAAAAATGTAATAATACCATTATGGAACAAGAAACGCTGCTCACAAAAATATCCCCAGTAAATTCAGTATCACCTCTCCATCAGACTGAACCAAAATGTCCAGTGTACAAATGGCCGTGCATGTCAATGTGCAACATTGACAAAAAATCTTTCAAATCTTTACGCCAGTTCCTCAAATCAATATGTAAGAGGCAAAGACAAATTCAAAAGGAAATTTGTACAAAATATGGATACCTGTCCAGATTGTAAACACACAGGACGACAAGGACATTCTTTAGCCTGCATTTCAGGACCTAATTGCAAAAGCACTTTTCATCATATCAAAATGATATCAACACATGATTCAACTATGAGAAATCTAGTCCATAAACTGTACTATGCCAAAAGTCCAGCTCTAGCATTAGACAATTTAAATAACAATTGTCTACATGGTACAGCCAAAGACCTACTCAAAGAAATAGAGCATATCCTAAGAAAATGTTTTGGAAGTGAAAGCCACTTACAAAATACAATAGCTTCACAACAGACTAGGAACAATTCTACAAATGGCAACCTTCTTATACAGAACCAGAGCTGTGTATTGCTACCCAGCCGGCCCAAATCCACACCTGAAGGACTATCGTCCTTAGTCAAAAGTAGGTGTTTTTCATAAATATTTTCACCGAAAAATACAAAAAAGAAATACTAAAATGTAAAAGTACATCCGCTGAAGTACCAAACCATGTGTGTGTGTGTTGCCGCAGAACTTTTTATAAAAGTAGCACAAAAACTGTAGACATAACAAAATGAAGACAATGAAGATTCTAAATGGTTTGAATTAGCTCTCTACCTTATAGCAGAAAACAAATACGAAAGAAATGACGCCTTAAATCTTTGCAGTTACTGCACTGCAAAACTTGACAACAACCAAACTCCTTCACGTGCTCTCACAAATAACTTGGAATTATTCCCACTACCAAAACCCTTGCAACAACTCAATTTATATGAGAGCATCATAATTCAAACAGTGCATCCATTTCAAGCAATAATACGCCTTCAACCAAAAACAGCAAAATTACCTCCCTCGGAATTAGTGAAAGGCATTTGTGGCAAAGTAGTTTATTTACCATTAGATCTGAAAGAAAATGTACACACTCTAAGAGTGCAATGTCCAATAGAGCAATTTTTAATTGCCTTAGTAAATGGTGTACCTACAAAAGACAAAAGAATTTGGCAACAACTTGTAGACTTACATAAAGTTAGACAAGCCTTACAATATCTAAAAGACAATAATGAATACTACAAAGAAATTAATATTGAAGAAAACCGGAGGGAAACCACTGAAATAATTCAAGAGTCACCAGAAACTGGTCAATTTGAACTTCTAGAACCTGCTACTGTATCCAATATTTTAGACCATTATACAATTCATCTATTAAACTCTAAAGACACCATAGAGAATGCACTAGAAACGTACCAAATGCGACAAACGGAAGGATCACCAATCAGCATATGGGAAAAAGTATAGAAGCATGTGATTTTCCTCTACTCTTTCCTACTGGGAAAGGAGGAAGGTAAGATGATAGACCCACTCAGATATCAGCATCAGAATACCGCTAGTTACGAATTAATTCTGAAGATCCCAGATTTAGACAAAATGTGGAATACATATTCCACCTAGTCTTTGAAAGTAAACTAGCAAATCTATGCTATGGAGTTGCACACACACATTGAAATCAGGTACCCATTTTCAAAATGTGTCAGCTACGCAATTACTACAAAAAGTGCAAGAAAAAGATGAGTTTTTACAATTAAGCATTACAAATCTGTTAGCAAACATGCATGTTACTAAAGAGTACTTGTTCCGACGTCACAGAGATGTACGTTGTATGATAAGAAACCTTGGCCCACCCACTTGGTGTGTTACATTAAGTTGTGCAGAGTATGCATGGGAAGATTTACCTGATTTCCTACACATATCAAACAAAAACAAAACAAACATAGATATACTAATACCTGGAGAACTTTGCTCTCTAGATCCTGTTAATGTTTCAAGATATTTCCATCATCGCTTCATTGCTGTGCTACACTTTATTTGTAATAAAACTGTTCCTCCCCTCGGAGAAGTGCAACACTTCTTTTGGAGAAAAGAATACCAAGCCAGAGGACCACCACATAACCACATGCTTTTATGGATTAAAGATGCTCCTAAATTTGATTTGTGAAATTCCTTCAGAAGCAACACATAGTGATCTTCATGCACAAATGTAACAATTTCAAAGACACAATGCAGAAAATAGTATTGTTACAAATACAAAGACAAGGGGAAATTTCCCTAGACTAGTTACAGCAAGAGGTCAAGTAAACAACTTCATGTCTTCAGTTAGACTTAGTGTTAAAGGTAAACCACATAAGAACACATATTACATAAAAAGAACAGAAGGAGCAAAATATATCAATGATTACAATGCAATCATTGCCTTCTTATGGAATGCAAACATAGATATGCAGTACATTGCAGACGATTTCACTGCAATTGCATGATATGTTACAACCTACTTAACCAAAGCAGAAAAAAAACAGAGCTTCAAGACCTCTGGGATGACCTATCATCAGACAAAACACTATCTCAGAAAATGTACAGCTTAGGACTAAAAACGCTCTCTCAAAGAGAAAGTGGCTCCTATGAAGCTGCAGAGCGTTTAACCGGTACTGCTTTGTATGGAAAAACTGAAAATATAGAATTGCTAAGTCTTGGTCCTGCTAAATCTAGAAAAAGAGTTCTCAAATCATACAACGACATAGACCCAGTAGCCAAAAATGATCCCAGCAGCCAAGACATTTTGAGAAACAATTTACTAGACACATACTACCCAAACAGGAGTACCACTTTGGAAACCATGGGCCTCATTAGGACCCTGGCGCTCATGTAATGAAGGGTGCCAGTACGGGACCAGCAACCTTCATTACGGGAGCGCCGATTATGAGGTTCCCTTTGCGGGACCCGGAACAGACGTCTGGTAAAAGCAGACATCCTTTCCGGGTCCCACGGGAGGAAGAGGGAGCTTATAACAGGCCATTCGTAATGCGCCCTTTATTACCTCCCTCCCCATTCCCATTGAGCCCTATGGGGGCTCAAATGGGAATGGGGAATGGTTCCTTCAAGGAAGAATTAACGGGTCCTCCAATGTTGGAATGACCCGGTAATTCCCCATTGAAGGAACCCGGTATTGGAGCCCGGTTTGGAGCCCCATGTGTCTATACCACATAGCTTAAAACTTCACATACAAAAATAATATAAAACCAGATGAAAACAAAGGTAGATACAGACTGACAAATTGTGAAGTCAGTTTAGTGAAACTTACCAAACAAAGCTTAATCATTCATAGAAATGTGTCATTAAAAACTCCTCAACACAAATAACTATATTACATGTCCCTGCTACAACCTTTTAAACCATGGAGAAAAGAAGAAGAGTTACTAGATATCTATGACTCCTATGAAGACGCTTTCAAAGCAAATGAAAGCACTATAACCAATGTAAAATTTACACGGTACAAAACAATGTTGCACAATGAACAGCAACACGAAGAAGAACTCCAGGCCCAATTAGATAAGGACACTCCCAACAGTAGTCAACCTTCTGTAACAGGAAGCCAAGAACCACTGTGACAGCCACTAATAGCAAATGAGGCATAATTAGCTATGATAGAAGTAGAAAACACCATGTATCACTATGAAGAAGATACAGAAGACTTAACTGTACTGCAATCAAAAGTGAACAATGAGCTGCCTAGCATTTTTCAAGAAGAAACAAAAGAAATTGCACATGGTGTACAACATGAAAATAAAGAATGTACCTGCCAAAATTACAAACTTATACTATTATATATCTTATACTATTATACATCAGTGATCAAGCTGGTTCAGGCAAAACATTCTTAATCAATATCATCAGCAAGTTCCTTCAACAATTGACAAACAACAAACTGTCAGCTGTTGTAACTGCCCCCACAGGTTTAGCTGCCTACAACATAGGTGGTGTCACTTTACACCGATTACTACTCCTTCCAGTAGAACACCAGACAAAATTTTACAGAAACTGCAATTGAACTACACATAGTTTTAAAACAAATGAAAATCTTACTAAAAGATGAAGTGAGCATGATCTCCAACCTAATGTTGGCTTAATTCACCTCAGATTACAAGAAGTACTTAAAACAAACTACGAAGAGCTCTTTGGAGGAAAACTCATTATTGTTTTCGATGATCTTCTTCCATTGACACCAGTGAAAGGTGAACCTATTTTTAAAACCTTAGGATACAAAATCTGCTGTAGGAAATGTCAACCTTTGGCAACATTTCCAATACAGAGAATTAACAGAAAACATGTGCCAGTCTGCAGACCTCACATATGCCAACATGTTAAAAAGTATTAGAGTTGGTGTACTATCTCAAGGAGCACAAGCAATATTAAAAACCCGGCTCATCCATGCACTCTATGGACATAACTCATGTGCTACTGATGTCATGGAACAATTAGCACACAAAATTGTCAATTGTATGTCCTTGATGCCAACTCTTGCAAGCTTTTCCAAATTCAATGAAACAATGTTGAAAAAAGAAATGCAACCAATAATTGAAATTTGCTACAGAGACAAATTGGATGTACATGGTATGACAAAACCTATGTGTCAACAAGCCACAACAAGACTAAATACCTTAGAAAACTCTATCTCCAACACAGCTGGTTTGGAGAAAATCTTAAAATTTCCTTTAAACTGTAGAGTAATGCTTAAACGTAACCTTGACGTAGAGCAAGGACTAGTTAATGGAGCACTTAGTATAGTTGTTGGCTTTTAAACATACCCACCTGACAACAACATTCAGTTTGTCAATATTCTCTTTGACAAACTATCAGAAGTAAAAAGGATAGGACGCTCAGCAGCTTGATTCCTTCTTTTCAAAGACATGTAGGTACGCAGAGAACAATTTTTCTCTAACTCTAGTATACGCAGTCACCATTCACAAATCACACGGTCTTACCCTTGATAAAGCATTGATAGATATTGGGAACACAGTCTTTAAAGAAGGCATGAGCTACGTAGCACTATCACGCTTATGTCCACTTGACAGTCTATTTCTAATCAACTTTGATGCAAGTAAAGTAAATGCTGATATTCATTGCATTTTAGAATACAATGGACTACGTTCAATATACACCCCCATCTAAAAACCTATCCTGTTACACAAAAAGCAAAATGTTGTAAAAGAAAACTACTTCAAATAGAAATGCAGCAGGATCTCACAGCAAATCCTCCAAAGAGAGTAAAAGAAGCTCATACTTCATCAATTACTACAACCAAAGAAGAATCTACTACTCAAAGTAACTCAGGTACTTCTTCAAAGAAGCAACACACACCCCGAAGAAACGACTTGGACACAGAAATATCTGGTCCATTCAAATTTGCAAATATAACTGGTGTAAATTGCTAAGCAAATGTAGCAATAAATATTCTATACCAATTGCCACCAACTATTGACAACATTTACTTACACAATACAGACCAATTATGTTTGCAAATATTAGTCCATCATAGAAATGCAAGCAACAATCCTGAAAACACATACAGTGTTCATGGAATAAAACAAGAATTTGACTTCTGTGCTGGAATGGTGAAATTCACTATAAACTCACAAGAAGATCCACAAGAATCTCTAATGTACTTACTACAAGTACTGGAAAACAAAAACATACCTATAAATGAAATCTTCCAGATTTCATACATGTGGAAACATGCATGCACTCTCTGCAACAATATGGCACGGAACAAAACCCTAATTAATGCTTTGTGTATGTATCCATACCTAACTGTGAATCCGTTCCATTTCAGCAACTTGTACAAAATGAAACCATGGCAGATTATGTACTACCTGCAATTCAGATAATCGCTCCACCTTACAAATACAAACACATAGTAAATACTTAATATTAATGCTTCTACGTTACAATGCAGATGGTGCCAAAAACAACTGAAAGCTGACCGGATTCACACATGATCAAGTATCAGTTGGTAAGAAAACCTTCACAACAATAGGCATAATCTACCACACAGGAGCCACAACCAATGCAGGTCACTACACTGCATATATAAAAAAAGAATTGTGCATGGTTCAAATGTAATAATAACACTAATGATAAGCAGAGATTAGCAGCACATCTTATAAACACTTATTTAATATTCTTAAAACCAACATTTTAAAACGAATCTGTATATAAACAATAATGAAACTTCAATTAGAAAACTATAAACAGTTAGAATACGGCAACAGGTATCTAACTGCCCCAAGATTCTGCAACAACCAAACAGATACATCAATATCACTAAATTATAACAAGAAATAAACAGTTAGAATACGCCAACACGTATCTAACTGACACAAGATTCTGCAGCAAGCAAACAGATAAACCAAGAAGAAATAAACAGTTAGAATACGCCAACAGGTATCTAACTGCCCCAAAAATCTTCAACAACCCAAAAGATAAATGAGCAACTTGAAAATATAAATAAAAAACTATAACCAGTTAGAATACGCCAACAGGTATCTAACAATCTGCAACAAGCCAACAGATAGAACATTAGCCAGAAACAACACATAAACAATGAAAAGAAAGACAGAAATGTATTGTACCACAGACCCAATGATTTAAGAAACAAACTCAGAAACTGAGCAAATTGCACAGTACACTGGTTTGTAAACTACTAAATATGAGGGTCGAAATAAAGCAGAAATGCCTATTACGCAATGCAATAACTCATTATAAACTACCTACACTGACATATTTTCTTTTATCACAGAAATTGAAAAAGATATCTGCTCCAGTTACCCAGGTCATGAAAACATATATCCAATCACAAAAAATCATATAGTACGTATATTATAATTCAACTCACAAATACTGCTCCATAACACAACCATTGAAGCAAACATCTAACCATACACTACAATTCAAAATGTTTACTTCCATGGATATGTTATATTGCAGTGCTTGTTACCAAACTCTACAATCTTAATTACATGACGTAGCCAAAACTTAACATACAAACTATACAAATCAAACAGTACACAAACTATAGATTTGTGGATATTTGATGGATGTTTGATCCTATGGGTGTGCCTTCGGCCATGCACCCAAGACTCTAGGCCCTGGCCACAACCACTGCAGCATAACATACCCATAGAATCAAACATTTTAACAGTGCTATAGGGGCATTTTTATGTCCGTGGACAGCTGGGGTGACCGCAGACACGACGAACACAACAGGGGTGCCTGCCACCTAAACAAATCCAGAATTTGACCCATCTCTAACTCCCCCACCCTCCCCTAACACTCTTACACACTAACACACTCCCCACAGTTGTATTTGACCCCTGTCCGTTGCCGCGATGTCTGCGGATCCAATATGGCGGATGCATCAAAACAATATGATGCACCTCACTCTTCATACCAGCCAATCAGCGAACACGTCGTATGTCCGCAGACTTGACGCAAGCCGATTAGCCAATCAATGTCCTGTCTGCGGAGCTAACAGGGAAATGTGTCCGCGGAACGGACATAGATATCACAAATGTTTTGACACCTCATTTTTGCTCATTTAAAAAAAAAATCTACTGGATGGATTTCCACCAAATTTACAAAAGCACGCTTTTGGCACCAAGCCGCTGCTCCTGCCGCAAATTTGGTGAAAATCCATCCAGCGGTTTGGGCTGTAGGTGTGAGCAAAGTTTTTTCCCCATTCACTCTACGGGAAAAAAAGAAATTTTGGGACCCCCTCTATAACTTTGCCCCTCCTGGACCAAACCTCACCAAACTTTCCAGAGTGGGCCATATACTTTTTTTTGCAAAGTTTGGTGTGGATTCGTCCACAGGGAGCAATGCAAAAAGTGCTCTCCCTATGGGATTAGCAATTTAACCATAACTACATGACCACTACTGCGGGCCATGTAATTATACAGCCACGGTAGTAGCTGTGTAGTTATTTTATTTATTTTTTTTATTTATTTTACATTTATAAAGCGCTCACACAGCCTGCAGGCATCGAGGCGCTGTTACAGGAATTGTTTGTTTTTCTTAGTTGCGTAATTGTGTTTATTTTTTTTTTGTCTTAGTTACGTATTTATAACGCGCTTAAACACCCAGAGGTTTCTAAGCGTGGACCCGGGGATCGAACCTGTTGTTGCTTCGTGTCGTCTTGCTTCCAAGACGCGCATGCTGCCGCTGAGCTATCCTCCCGGGACAAGTTATGGTTAAGTTGCACGCCTACAGCCCAAACATTTGGTGAAAATACATTCAAAAGTTTTTTTAAAAACGACCAAAAAGTAGGTCACAAAAAATGTGTGATATCTATGTCCGCTCCGCGGACACACTTCCCTGTTCGCTCCGTGGACAGGGTCCTGATTGGCCAATCAGCTTGCGTCATGTCCGCGGAGATGTGACGTGTTCGCTGATTGGATCGTGAAGAGCGTGAAGTGCGTCAGATTTTTTTAAACGGATGCCATCTTGGATCCGTAGACATCCGCGGACAGCACAGTGACAAATGGTGGAGAAATACAACTTTGGCAAGTGTGTTGGTGTGTGAAAGCGTTTGGGGGGGTAGCAGAGTAAGAGATGGGTCAAATGCTGTATTTATTTAGGTGGCAGGCACCCCTGTTGTGTTTGTTATGTCCGCGGACAGCAGCGCTGTCTGGGATGTCCGTAATTGGGCAAACGGGGGTGTCCTAAGGACACTATTCCTGTCCGTACTGTCTGCAGGCAAGTTGAAACTGTTCTAAGAACGGGCCTGGTGTCCGGGATGTCCGTACTTACCGAAAATGGGGGTGTCCTAAGGACACTATTCCTGCCCGTAGTGTCTGCATGCAAGTTGAAACTGTTCTAAGAACAGGCGCCGTGTCCGGGTTGTCCGCAATTAGCCAACATGGAGGTGTCCTAAGGACACTATTCCTGCCCGTAGTGTCTGCATGCAAGTTGAAACTGTTCTAAGAACAGGCGTGGTGTCCGGGTTATCCGCAACTAGCCAACATGGAGGTGTCCTAAGGACACTATTCCTGTCCGTTGTGTCCGGAGGCAAGTTGAAACTGTTCTAAGAACAGGTGCGGTGTCCGGGATGTCCTTAAGCAATCAAAATGTAGGTGTCCTAAGGACACTATATCTGTCCGTGCTGTACGCAAGCAAAATAAAACTGTTCTTAGAACATGTTAGGTGTCCACGGACATAAAAATGCCCATACTGCATGGTTAAAATGTTTGATTCTATGGGTGTGATTTGTGGGTGTGATATGCTGCAGTGGTTGTGGCCAGAGCCTAGAGTCTTGGGTGCATGGCCGAAGGCCGTAGGCCGTAGATCATGCACCCAAGACTCTAGGCCCTGGCCACAACCACCGCAGCATATCACACCCATAGATCACACCCATAGAATTGAATATCTATGAAATATTTGCAAATCTACAGTTTAAGTACTGTTTGATTTGTATAGTTTGCATGTGAGGTTTTGGGTACATCATGCCATTAAGATTGTAGAGTTAGGTAACAAGCACTGCAGTATAACATATCCATGGAAGTAAAAATGTTGCATTGTGGTGTGCGGTTACATGTTTGCTTCAATGGTTGTGTTATGGAGCAGTATTTATGAGTTGTACTTATTATAATATACTTACTGTTTGGTTTGGTAACTGGAGCACATATATTCTTAGTCAATTTCTGTGATAAAAGAAAAGATCATGCTAGTGTCGGTAGTTTGTAAGGACTTATAACATTGAATAATAAACATTTTTGATTCATTTCGACCCTCACATTTAGAAGATTACAAACTAGTGTACTCTGCAATTTGCTCAGTTTCTCTGTTTGTTGTTAAATCATTGGGTCTGTGAAAATAAAATCCGTGTTGGATTAAAAAAAAAGTGTTTACTTGTTGTTTCTGGCTAATGTTGCCTTGTTGCAGATTGTTAGATACTTGTTGAATTGTACTGATTATACTTGTTGAATTGTACTGATTATACTTTTTATTTATCATTTTTATTTATATTGTTAATCTGTTGGGTTGTTGCAAAAGTTTGGGGCAGTTAGATACCTGTTGGCGTATTCTAACTGTTTATTTCTTGTTATAATTCAGTGGTATTGATTTATCTGTTTGGTTGTTGCAGAACCTTGGGGCAGTTAGATACCTGTTGGCGTATTCTAACTAGTTATACTTTTTTAATTGAAGTTTTATTGATGTTTATGCACAGATTAGTTATTAGTAGTATTGATTTATTTGTTTGGTTGTTCAAATATTTTGGAGCAGTTCGATACCTGTTGGTGTATTCTAACTGTTTAGAGTTTTCTAATTGAAGTTTTGTTAATGTTTAATTGCAAATTAGTCATTACATTTTGGTTTTAAGAAGATTATATAAGCGTTTATAAGATTTGCTGGCAATCTCTGCTTTAGAGTAATGGTACTATCATTACATTCAAACCATCCACAATTCTTGTTTATATATGCAGTGTAGTGACCTGCATTGGTAGTGGCTCCTGCGTGGTAGATTATACCTATTGTTGTGAAGGTTTTCTTACCAAGCGATACTTGACCATGTGTGAATCCAGTCATCTTGCAGTTGTTTTTGGTACCATCTGCATTGTAACGTAGAAGCATTAATATTACGTATTTGCTATGTGTTTGTATTAGTAAGGTGGAGCGATTATCTGAATTGCAGGTAGTACATAATCTGCCATGGTTTGCATTTTGTACAAGTTGCTGAAATGGAACGGATTCACAGTTAGGTATGGATACATACACAAAAAGTTCATTAGGGATTTGTTCATATTGCATATTGTTGCACAGAGTGCATGTATGTTTCCACATGTATCAAATCTGGAAGATTTCATTCATAGGTATGTTTTTGTTTTCCAGTACTTGTAGCAAGTACATTAGAAATTCTTGCAGATCTTCTTGTGAGTTTATAGTGAATTTCACCATACCAGCACAGTAGTCCAATTCTTGTCTTCTTCCATGAACACTCTAGGTGTTGTCAGGATTGTTGGTTGCATTTCTATGAAGGACTAACATTTGCAAACACAATTGGTCTGAACTGTGTAAGAAAATGTTGTCAACATTTGGTGGCAATTGAAATAGAATATTCATTGCTACATTTGCGTAGCAACTTACACCAGTTATATTTGAAAATTTGAATGGACCAGATAGTTCTGTGTCCACGTCATTTTTTCAGAGTGCGTGTTGCTTCTTTGAAGAAGTACCTGAGTTACTTTGAGTAATAGGTTCTTCTTTGGTTGTGGGTATTAATGAAGTATTAGCTTATTTTACTCTCTTTGGAGGATTTGCAGTGAGATCCTGTTGCAGTTCTGTTTGAACTAGTTTTCTTTTACAATGTTTTGCTTTTTGTGGAACAGGATATGTTTTTAGATGGAGGATGTATAGTGAACGTAGTCTATTGTATTCTAAAATGCAAGGAATATCAGCGTTTACTTTACTTGCACCAAAGTTGATTAGAAATAGACTAACAAGTGTACGTAAGCGTGATAGTGCTACGTAACTCATGCCTTCTCTAAAGACTGTGTTCCCAATATCTATCAATGCTTTATCAGAGGTAAGACCTTGTTATTTGTGAATGGTGACTGCGTATGCTAGAGTTAGAGACAATTGTTCTCTGCATACATACATGTCTTTGAAAAGAAGGAATCGAGTTGTTGAGCACCCAATCCTTTTTACTTCTGAAAGTTTGTCAAAGAGAATATTGACAAACTGAATGTTGTTGTCACGTGGGTATGTTTGAAAGCCAACAACTGTACCCAGTGCTCCATTAACTATTCCTTGCTCCACGTTAAGGTTACGTTTAAGCATTACTCTACGGTTTAAAGATAATTTTAATATTTTCTCCAAACCAGCTGTGTTGGAGATTGAATTTTCTAAGGTATTTAGTCTTGTTGTGGCTTGTTGACACATGGGTAGTGTCATACCATGTACATCCAGTTTATCTGTTGCGGAAATTTCAATTATTGAATGCATTCTTTTTTTCAGCGTTGTTTCATTGAATTTTGAACAGCTTGCAAGAGTTGGCATCAAGGACATACAATTGACATTTTTGTGTGCTAATTGTTCCATGACATCAGTAGCACATGAGTTCTGGCCATAAAATGCATGGATGTGCCGAGTTTTTAATTTTGCTTGTGCTTCTTGAGATAGTACACCAACTGTAATACTTTTTAAAATGTTGGCGTAGGTGAGGTCCGCAGACTGTCACATGTTTTCTGTTAATTCTCTGTATTGGAAATGTTGCCAATGGTTGACATTTCCTATCCTGCCAACAGTTTTATGGCAGAGTTTGTGTCCTAAGGTTTTAAAAAAAGGTTCACCTTTCACTGGTGTCAATTGAAGAAGATCTCCGAAAACAATAATGTGTTTTCCTCCAAAAAGCTCTTTGTAGTTTGTTTTAAGTACTTCCTGTAATCTGAGGTGAATCAAAGCCAACATTAGGTTGGAGACCATGCTCACGTCATCTATTAGTAGCATTTTCATTTGTTTTAACACTCTGCGTAGTTCCATTGCAGCTTCTGTAGAAAGTTTGTAATATTCTAATTTGTTTTGGTGTTCTATTGGCAGGAGTAGTAATCGGTGTAAAGTGACACTGCCTATGTTGTAGGCAGCTAAACCTGTGGGGGCAGTTACAACAGCTGACAGTTTGTTGTTTGTCAATTGTTGAAGGAACTTGCTAAGGATTTTGATTAAGAATGTTTTGCCTGAAGCAGCTTCATCACTGACGTATAGTAGTATAGTTTTGTAATTTTGGCAGGTACATTCTTTATTTTCATGTTGTACACCATGTGCAATTTCTTTTGTTACTTCTTGAAAAATGCTACGCTGCTCATTGTTCAGTTTTGATTGTAGTACAGTTAAGTCTTCTGTATCTTCATTGTGACACATGGTGTTTTCTACTTCTGTCATAGCTAATTCTGCCTCATTTGCTATTAGTGGCTGTCCCAGTGGTTCTTGGCTTCCTGTTACAGAGGTTTGACTACTGTCGGGAGTGTCCTTATCTAGTTGGGCCTGGAGTTCTTCTTCGTGTTGCTGTTTATTGTGCAACATTGTTTTGTACTGTGTAAAGTTTACATCGGTTATAATGCTTTCATTTGCTTTGAAAGCGTCTTCATAGGAGTCATAGTTATCTAGTATCTCTTCTTCTTTTCTCCGTGGTTTAAAGAGTTGTAGCAGGGGAATGTAATATAGTTCTTTATGTTGAGGAGTTTTTAATGACAAATTGGTATGATTAATTAAACTTGGTTTGGTAAGTTTTACTAAGTTGCCTTCACAATTTATCACTCTGTATCTACCTTTGTTTTCATCGGGTTTTATATTATTTTTGTATGTGAAGTTTTCGGCTATGTGGTATAACCCATGGTTTCCAAAGTGGTACTTCTATTTGGGTAGTATGTGTCTAGTAAATTGTTTTTCAAAATGCCTTTGCTGTTGGGATCATTTTTGGCTATTGTTTCTATGTTGTCGTATGATTTGAGAACTCTTTTTCTAGATTTAGCAGGACCAAGATTTAGCCATCCTATATTTTCAGATTTTCCATACAAAGCAGTACCAGTTAAACGATCTGCAGCTTCATAGCAGACACATTCTCTATGGGAGATCATTTTTATGCCCAAGCTGTACAATTTCTGAGACATTGTTTTGTCTGAAGATAGGTCATTCCAGAGGTCTTGAAGCTCTATTTTTTCTGCTTTGGTTAAGTAGGCTGTAACATATCGTGCAACTGCAGTGGAATTGTCTGCAATGTATTGCACATCTATGTTTGCATTCCACAATAGGGCAATAATTGGATTGTAATCATTGATATATTTTGCTTCTTCTGTTCTTTTTATGTAATATGTGTCTTTAGGTGGTTTGCCTTTAACACTATGTCTAACTGAAGACATAAAGTTGTTCACTTAGCCTGTTTCTGTAACTGGTCTAGGGAAACCAAAGTGGCATTTGGTGTAGTATTTCCCTTTGTTTTTGTATTTGCAACAACAATTTCACATTGCCACATTTGTGTCTTTGAAATTATACAATTTGTGCATGAAGATCACTATTTGTTGCTTCTGATGACATTTCACAAGTGATATATTTTTTGATAAACTGTAAAACAGTAGCATCACTGTCTTGACCAAATTTAGGAGCATCTTTAATCTATAAAAGCATGTGGATATGTGGTGATCCTCTGGTATTTTTTTCTACAAAAGAAGTGTTGCACTTCTGCTATGGGAGGAACAGTTTTATTACAAATAAAGTGTAGCATAGCAATGAAGCGATGATGGAAATATCTTGAAACATTAACAGGATCTAGAGAGCAAAGTTCTCCAGGTGTTAGTATATCCTTGTTTGTTTTGCTTTTGTTTGATATGCGTAGAAAATCATGTAAATCTTCCAATGCATATTCTGCACAACTTAATGTAACAAACTAGGTCGGTGGGCAAGGTTTCTTATCATACAACGTAAATCTCCATGACATCGGAACCAGTACTCCTTAGTACCATGCATGTTTGTTTGATTGTAAAACCTCATCTTTTTCTTGCACTTTTTGTAGTAATTGCGTAGCTGACATCTTTGAAAGTTGGTTCCTGATTTTAATGTGTGTGCAACTATTTAACATAGAGATGCTAGTTCACTTTCAAAGAGTAGGTGGAATATGTATTCCACATTTTGTCTAAATCTGGGATCTTCAGAATACATTCGTAACGTGCCGTATTCTGATGCTGTTATCTTAATAGGTCTATCATCGTACCTTCCTCCTTTGCCAGTAGGAAAGAGTAGAGGAAAAGCATGTGCTTTTATACTTTGTCCCCATATGCTGATTGGTGATCCTTTGGTTTGTCGCATTTGGTATGTTGTCATTAGAGTGTAATGGATGAATTGTATAATGGTCTAAAATGGAGGATACTGTAGCAGGATCTAGAAGTTCAAATTGATAAGTTTCTGGAGACTCTTGAATTATTTCAGTTGTTTCCCTTACATTTTCTTCAATATGTATTTCTTTGTAGCATTCATTATTATCTTTTAGATATCAAAACCTAAATCAATAAATGATAATCCAAAAAAAATTCTTCCAAAGTTCAAGTCCATAAAAAGGAAATGAAGGGAAAAAGAAATAGAAAACCATTGCTCCATGGAAAAAAATATTCATATAAAAAAAATATCCAAATGCAAAGTCCAACTATGTACAAAGTATTCAGGGTCCATCATCCCAACAGAAGAAATTAAACCTACAAAAAAACCTATCTAAAATGGAAGTATATACAAAAGGTGGAGCAGTGTCCGTCGACTCCAAATAAAAATAAACAATAAAGGAAACCTATCACTAAATAACTATATACAATGGTGGCGGGCCAGTCCAGTGGCTCACTCAGTGGTGTTCCGGGCCAGGGCATCATCAAACTCCTCGTCTATGTCCCGGAGGCGGTCCTTTTCCATGGCCCCGAGGGTCCGCAGGGATGCCGACATGTTCACCTCCAACTCCCTGCGGATTGCCTCGAGGCACTCGGCCCGCCTCAGGGCCCTCCGCATGGAGTTCTCTGCCCTGACCATCGTGAGCCGTGCCTCTTCTGCCCACCGCCGCTCCGTATCTATGGCGTGGCCCAACCACTGCCACACGGAAGACACTGCCCGTCCAGGGTCCTCCTGCCCTCCGGCCGATGCCTGCCCCTCCGATGTTGAAGGCCCCGAGCTATCGTGGCTCCCACCTACAGCCTCCTGCTGCTGCAGCTGCTGCTGTCCATGTACCCTGTCCGATGGTGCCTGCACATCCTCCTCCAGCTGGGGTGCAGTCGTTGATGTGGCCACCCCTGCTGGACGTCAGACTCCCGACTGTGGCAGGGATCTGTTGTCCACCAGCCTGGCCGCACGGTCGGAGGCAGCTCCACAGGGCACCCAGGTGACACATGGGTGGGAAGATGGCATGGAGGACGACTGGGGCATAGGGGGTTCTGTGGAGAAGGGGTCGGAACAAGGTCCAGGAAACTGAGGAATCCAGCCCTGGTGAGCTGTCCCAGTGGGTCACCGCGGTCAACGAGCCATGCGAGAAGACATGCAGACTCATCATGAAAAGACTGCAGGTCAGCTCGCATGGCCCGTTGACGCAACGCCACCCCACCCTGGACAGGCTCAACCTGGTGCAGGATAGCCACATCCGCAGGGAGAGGAAGGCCAGGTGTTGTAAGCCAATCCCCTCCCTGAGAACGGGTCTGGAGGTAGGCATCCCTGCTGGTGCAAGATGATGCAGTGACAGGAGCAGGGACAGGATTGCACACAGGCACCTCCGCAGTGGCCTGTGCTGCCTCCTGTCCCTGATCCTGCACTGCACCACTAGCACCAGTGGAATCCCCACCTCCAGACCCCGCCTCTGTCGCTTGCACGGCCTCCTCCTCCACCAAACCCCCCACCAACCTGGATGACTCCGTGCCATCTTCCTCCGTTGGGCCCTGTGGGGTCCCAGCTGCCCCTTCTGCTGCCGAGGAGTCCAACTCCAACCTCCGCCTCTTGGACCTCCCTTGGCAGCTGAGGCCTGGGACACGGCACCGGACTCCTCACTCCCCGACGAGATCAGAACCTGGGAGGGGATCCGGGCCTTGCGTCTCCGGCTGGTGGTGCGACCCCTGCCGCTGTGCTCCACAGCACCTTCTCCGCCCTCTTCATCAGTTGACGCTGCAGACAGGGAGAAAGAAAACACAGGCATCAGGGCACTGTAAAATGGACTCATACACACATGACAGTTATACATGAGTGGCATTGGTAAACCTCAGACATGGCATCACAATCCCCAACACACATGTCATTTCAACTTGCACACATGAGCCATACCACAGCCATATTGCAACAGCCAGCATCATCCATTCACATACAACAGCATGAGCAGCCAAAGGTCATCCACACATCACATGCAACATAGGGAGTACACTACACATGCACACACACCACCAAACTTGCATGCATGTGCACACCTCCGCCAGCTGTTGCAGTGTTTTGATCGACATCCATGTCACACCTGATAATCATTCCTCCACATCCTGTGTCATGCAAGCCCACACACACAAGCACCATCCATGTGTCACACATGAGACCCCTCGCATGTGTCACCCTCACGGCCCTGTACACCCCCCCTACTTGCCCACATAAAAATACATGTTCAACCTGCACACTCCTGGCACACCACCACACGCACAGCTTACAATCAGTATGCATGTACACTTACCGCTCGGCTCCAGACGGGTCTGCCTCTCAAGGACCTGGATGTGGAGCGCTGGGGATATGCATTCCAGGACCCTCATCTGATCTTCCGACAAGTGGCCCCGGTGCCCCTTAGCATCCGCTGCCTTCAGTAGGCGCCGGGCCTTGTTGAGGGTCCTGGACCTGAAGTCCTCCCAGCGCTTCCTGACACGTTCATAGTCGCGGACTGCCACTTCCTCCGCGTTGATGGCAGTCACGATGTCCATCCAGATCCGAGTCCGTCCTTCCTTGTCGGCGCGCAACCTTCCAAAGAGGGCATCATACTGCCCCAGGACATGCTCCACCAGGACACCAACTTCGGTGGCAGTGAAGCTGGTGCCCCTCTGCCTCCTTGGCCGGGGGTTGCCACTGGTGCCAGATGTTGCAGTGCCCGACATGGCAACCCCAGAGGCAGGAGTGGGTGGGCAACTGGGTCCTGGGGCTGGGCTGCGGGGCGATGGAAAAGCAGTCGGGAGTCTTCGGTTCCAGCAGGGGTGGTCACAGCAACAGCACCCCTGGCTGATGTGCAGGCAGCAAATGGCAGGGCATGTGGGCAGCAGGCAGTCAGGCAGCAGCAGATGGCAGGTGGGAGCGTGCTCAGGGCTCTGGGGGGCAGTAATTCGGCCTTCTGGGCAGGAGCGTGGTCTTCCATGTGTGAACGCGTGGCCAGCTTGATACGGAGTGATTTTGCACATGAAAATCCAGCACGTCTGCGTGTAATTCGAGGAAAGGCCCTTAGCATGTAAGCGCGTCAGCACACGTCTGTACATTCATTGGCCCAAAGGCCACCAGCGTATGCACGTCTATGAAGTCACGTGCACGTTGAATATGGCACACGTTTGAAATGTTGCGTGTTAAAAAAATGAAAGACATGTCCGAGTGTCAAAGCGTGTAATTGGTGGAAATGGCCTTAGCGCGTACACACGGAAGTGACAAAGTGTGTAATTGGTGGAATTGGCCCTACACGCGGAAGTGACAAAGCGTGTAATTGGTGGAAATGGCCCTAGTGCGTACACGCGGAAGTGACGCTGGACGTATGGGCCTGCATAAAAGGTACGTGTAGAACACCATTTCCTTGTACGTGCTTTTCGTGGAGAGCGAGTGGGTGAAATCTGTACTTCTTGTCGTTTCACACGCGATTTACTTCACGGTGTTTCAAGTTCATACTCCCTGTTACCTCTGACAGCTTTTTCTCTTTTTTCTCTTTTTCTGGTTTTCCTGGGCCTGTTCCCTCAAACAGCGTTCCCTTCTACTGTTGTCCTGTCTCCTCAGACACGTTACAATTCTTCTTTTGGCGGGGGTGTGGCCAACGCGCACACGCGCTTCTTTTTCACGCTCTTTTTCCTGGCAGACTGTGAGTCACGCACCTATCTAACATCTGTGCTTGCCCCGTGTGTAGCCTACCCCTTCAGAGGTCATTCTAGGCTGCGTGTCACACGCATACGTTCATTCTTGTTTTACTGGGTGCCACAGCGTAGTGCAGGTTTTTTTTTCCGCACACGTGGTCTAGGAGGGGTTGCGTGCACGTCATCTCCCTTTTTTGGGCTTCCTGTGCGTTGCGTGACCCGTCATCTTTCCCCAGGGGTCACATTCAGCCTTGCTAGAGCACTAGGGTACAATTACCATCTGGTACCCAACCCCTTTGACCCCCAATTGCCCAGGACAATAGTTTACCGCCACTCCCATACGCACATTAACATCAGTGCCATGGTTGGGAGGCGAGGAATCCGTAAGGGTGGCAAAGGTGGACGAACCACAAGTTGTGGCCGTGGTGGATACGGTAGGGGACGTGGTCGTTACTTGCAGGGTGACCCTGTCCCCCCATGTGTGGAGGACCAGTCAAGGGCACCCATAATCCCCCCCCCGTCTGGTTGAGGCTGATGTGGCTGACACCATCCATGCTCAGCCCTTGTTGGACCAGCCCATTGTGGCACCAGACCTGGCTGACTCCATGGCTGACTTCCAGGTCAGCAGGCCTATGACACGTGCGCTGGTGCACGTTGATGTCATCAGGCCACGTGGATCAGGGGCAGCAAGGTCATCTGCTGCCCCAAGTAGGCAGGGTGGAGAGGCTGCAGGGGCAGCTGCGGCTCCATCCACCCCAGCTCTCACACACCCAGCCAGGACAGTGTCGGTCCTAGTCCATCCTGCTGACATTTCCCCTGACACCATTACACTTGAGCCAATGCCTGCACCAACTCCCATGCTGAGTGTGCAATCCCACACTCCTGATACAGAGTCCACCAGGGCTCCTGCCCCTAGTGTCCAGAGCGGCATAGGACACTCAGGATCACCACCACCTTCCAAGCGGAAGAGGAAGAGTGCTCGTCCGGCACAGGCTGATGCCCCAGACACGGCTACACAGTCCGGCCCGTCGAGGAAGCCCAGCTTCACGGATGTCGAACTGAATGCACTTGTCGAGTATGTGTCCGCACATGATAACGAAATGGTCATTGTTGCAGGATCCAAGACCACACCTGCACAACGCCAGGCACACTGGCAGACCGTTGCAGACATCGTAAGTGCCCTTGGAATCGTGAGGCGCACAGCCAATGATTGCTATAAGCGCTGGAATGACCTAAAGCACAGGGCAAAGAATAAGCTGGCCTCAAGTCATGCCGCAACTCTAGTGACTGGAGGTGGGTCTCCAGTAGAAGACATGGAACTCACTCCACATGAGTCAGTCGCTGGGACCTACGTCACGGAGGATCAGATCCAAGGCATGGGAGATCTGCCTGATTATGAGGCATTGTCCGGTGAGTGCACATGCATGTGTGTGTCATCCATGTGCATGGTGTGTGTGTGAGGGCTTCTGTTTGTGTGCCAGGTGAGGGTGTGTGCGCCTGAGTCGTTTGGGTCACCCATGTGCTTCATGCAATATATTCTGCGCAGCAGCATTTGGCCATAGCAGTATCCCTTCTGCCAACAGTAGATATCTAGCCCAACAGCACGCCAGTTGCCCTTGAAGTGTCACCTTGCCACAACATTGTTGCTTATTTTTCTCTGTTCATTCAGGCAGATTGTTTGCATTCCACCACTTTTACTAGGCATTTCTCAGTCCTCTAGTCACATGTCTGACATGGCTATGGTAAAGTGGATTGACTTTGTTACCTGGATATCATTTGTTTAGACATGTGCCTGTGCACATGGACCATTTTGGACTGGCAGCTCCAGGTGAAAAATCAGACCTGTTTGAATTAGAAAAGCTATTACATGAGGGAACTGGACTGAATGAATAAGTGCTGCCCTCCTCTCCATCTTCACTCAATAGCAATGGTACATGCCATCTGTGTGATGGCATGTGTATTTCACCTGGCAATCACAGGCCAATGTGTGATGCCACTGCCAGGCAGCATGCAGAAAATGTGTTCATCTTCCATCTTGGTGTCATCAGTGTGTGCCATTTGCCTACCCTTCATACGCAGTGAGGGTGCATGCATGGGAGGGTTTTAGTCATGTGGGACATGTGTCAATCAAGTACTGGTTCTGTTGCTTCTCAGCCCTCATTGTGTGCCATGGTGCTACTGCCTGTTTCCATTTGTTTGCTTTTATGTCTTTGCAGGGGAAGACGCACCTGATACTGCTGGGGTTGTGGAGATGGTGCAGACCCAGGAGGGGTTTGAGGGCCGACCGACCACCAGTGAGGGACGTGGTGTGGTGGTGGGTGAGAACCCACAACTGCTGCAGGTCGTGCTCTCAAGGAGTGTCTCTGGCTGCACCTCCCCCGAGCTGTACTCAGGTGTTGATTCGGATGATGAGACCTACGTGCCGTCGCAGGTGAGTGTTCCTGGGAGGGATTCTGTTCTGTCCCACCCACCTGCACCAGGGTCAGAACCCTCGATGGGGATGTCAGTGTTGGCAGCTACGCCTTTGGTGGTTACGGATGCAGGGTCACACTCCGCGACATCTGATCCTGTTCCTGGGCCAGCAGATCAGAGGGGGAATGCAGTCATGCAGCCTCAGGCAGTGCCGGCACAGCAAGGCGCAGTTCGCCTTGCCCCAGACAGGTGTGGTGCCCGCCGATGTGGTGGCCATACGCCACCTGGCAATACCGCATGGGAGCAATCCATTTACGGTATGGCAACCCAACAGGCAGCATCATCAGAGATGATGGCTCAGGCCATGGATAGGGTGGCCACTTCCATTGTCCCCCCAGAAAGGCTGATGGAACGACTACAGCAGGCAACCGACTCCATCTGCCAGTCACACAGGGAGGACATGTTGGCGTCCAACAGGGACAGGCGGGCGGCACTGGCAACTCTGCAGGAAGCCATCTCCATAGAATCCCAGGGCCACAGGGAAGCCCTGAGGCTGGAACTCCTTCACCTCAGGACGACTCTTGTTGAGCTTGAGGCTTCAACAAACCGAAGGACAGAACAGCAGCTGGAGCGCCTCACCCATACGCTCTCAGCTGAGATGCAGGCAACTAGGGCGGAGGTCCGGGCATCCCGTGAGTTGTTGCATGGGGACCTCCGCACACTCATCCTCCATAACGAGACCTACCACACCCGCATGCTTGCAGCCATGAGGAACAGACTAGGGCCTTGCGTGGGCTGCCTCCCATAGTGCCACCACCTCCGGATGCAGCTGCACAGGGTGATAATAGCGACAGCAGTGATACTCCCACAATAGGGTAGCCGTGTGGGCCATGAGCCCATGGAGGTGTTTTTTTTCGCAAGATCCACACAGGTGGGTTTTGGTGTGCACCCTCCTGGGTGGCCTCCCCAACCCCCCCAGGCCCATTAATGGCCATTTTTTTGTTTTTGTTTTTTTTTGGGACAGTGTGTTGCCTTGTGTGGCTCCCGTGGGCATACGCTGCATTGTGGCTGGGCACATGCAGGCTTGTCATGTATTTGGTTCAGATGCTTGGGTTTTTGTCACACACACCCCTCCTGCTTCCCGTTTCCATGGGCTTGCAAAGGGTGTGCCCAAGTGACATTGACGTACATGGTGACATTGGACTCCCACTACATGTGTGGGTAGTCTAGTCAATACTGTGTATACATTCCTAGTGCATATTGCTGTTGTGTTGTACACTGCATGTTGAATTGATGTGTAACTCATCATCCATGTCTACCTCCTAATTTGCAGGTCCTTTCCTCATGTCTACACAAGGCCCTCTACTTTTGAGATGGGGTCCATGTTGGCAGCAGCGCACCTACAACTCTACATGGCGGCAACACTGTACAGTTGGAAGTGGTGGGAGTGCAGGCATTTCCAGGTGGTGAGACTACTAATTCCTTACATTCGTAATGTCATGTTAATGGTAGTTTTGAGGGTCAATAGCTGATAAGTGTTATTGCTAAATACCTGCTCAAGTGTGTTGTTGGTCCTGCATTACTGTGAGCATTTCAAGTGTCGCGAGTTTCAATTAGGGACACTGTACTTTGTGACACTTGTGTCATGTTGTGGGGATTGCTTTGTTTGCCTGCACATAGCATGACATGGCATGGTGTGTCGTGTGGCGGTGCTGGGGATGGGTTGGGTGACATGGCACTGTCCTCATGTTGCATTTTGCAAGTGGGTATTCATTTTAGCTGCATGAATGTGTTTTTTCAAGAAACTGCATTGGTGCTGTCTGTGTAGGTAGGGATGCACACATTGTAACACTTCCAGGTGAACAATCTCAGGCTGATATGGTTTTGACGGTTGATTCTCCAGACATTCAGGATCAGTGTCAGGTTGAGTCATCATTGATTGTCAGATGGTATGTGCCAGGGCAGTGTGCACTCCACAGGGGTGTGATTTCTATGTGAAGTAATTAGCCACTAGCTGTGTACGGGCTGCCTCCCCCCCGTGCCCTTTCCCCTCCCATGCGCAGCGGGCGTGCATGTGGTTGGGGATGTGGGGGCACCACCATGTCCACGGCCAGGCCCCGGCGTGTTGCAACGTTGTGCAGGACACATGCTTCCACTATGATCCTGCACACTACTGGGGGAGCGTACAACAGCTGCCCGCCAGAATGGTCAAGGGAGCGAAAGCGTGACTTAAGCACTCCAAATGTGCGCTCCACTATGCTCCGGGTTGCAATGTGGGCTGGGTTATATCTTACCTCGGGTGGCGTGGTGGGGTTCCGAATTGGCGTCATCATGTGGGGGCTGAGAGGGTAGGCACTGTCCCCTGTGGAGGTGGTGATGGGTATCATTGGTGGGGTTGTGACCTTGCTCAGTATCTGACATGCATGCATGTGCAGTGGCATTCATACTCACCAAGCAGCCATGTATCGCCATGCCGTCCAGATTCTAGGTCCCGGCTTAGGGTGGACATTCGGTAAATGAAGCTGTCGTGGGTGGACCCGGGATAGTTGGCATATACTGAGTTGATGATTCCCTTGGCATTACATACTACCTGCACGTTGATGGAATGCCAGTGCTTGCGGTTCCTATAGATGTGCTCAGATGCCCTGGGGGGACGTAGAGCCACATGGGTGCAGTCGATGGCACCTAGCACTTTGGGGAATCGTGCCACACCGTAAAAATCCAGGGCGGCAGCATGCCTTTCTGCAGGTGTTCTGGGCAGGTATATGTGCCTGCGGCTTGATGGGCGTGCAGTGATGATGTTCAAGACCTGGTGTAGGCAGCATGACTGCGTGGCGTGTGACACCCCACCCACTATGGCACTTGTCAGCTGAAATGATCCAGTCGCTAAGAAGTGCAGTACATTGAGGACCTTCTCCAGGGGGCTGAGTGCTTGGGAGCACAGGGTGGGTGATATGAGGTCATCCTCCCACTCACTCACCAGGTCCAGTATTATGTGTGGTGGAAACCTGTACCTCCCATACACCTGGTCATCAGGCATCCCGAAAAGGCTGGTTCTGGGTGTGAAAATTCTGGCCCTGACTATCCTCTTCCTCCTCCTTTGGTAGCCCACGGCCACTGCTGCTAGGAACGGTATATTCATCCTGGCATCTGAGCTTGTTAGTTTTTTACGCTCCTGCCCAGAAGGCCAAATTACTGCCCCCCAGTGCCTCGAGCAGCCTCCCACATGCCATCTGCTGCTGCCTGCCTGCCTGCTGCCACCGTGCCCTGCCATTTGGTGCCTGCACATCAGCCATCTGCAGGGGTCCAGTTGCTGTGTCCACCCCTGCTGGAACAGAAGACTCCCGACTGGGATAACATTGCTCCACAGCCCTGCCCCAGGACCCAGTTGCCCACCCACTCCTGCCTCTGGGGTTGCCATGTCGGGCACTTCGACATCTGGCACCAGTGGCAACCCCAGGCCAGAGGGGCAGAGGGGCACCAGCTTCACTGCCACCGAAGTTGGTGTCCTGGTGGAGCATGTCCTGGGGCAGTATGATGCCCTCTTTGGATCGTCCCGCGCCAGCAAGGAAGGACGGGAGAGGATCTGGGCCGACTGTGTGGTTGCCATCAACGCGGAGAGGGTGGCAACCCGCGACGTCCAGAAGATCAAGAAGCACTGGGAGGACTTGAGGTCCAGGACCCTCGTGAAGGCCCGGCGCCTCGTGGAGGGGGGCCGGGGCCGCATGAGGTCCA
This sequence comes from Ambystoma mexicanum, assembly GCF_040938575.1. NCBI lineage: Eukaryota > Metazoa > Chordata > Amphibia > Caudata > Ambystomatidae > Ambystoma > Ambystoma mexicanum. The sequence goes on along the minus strand of NC_090924.1, from coordinate 1,116,758,745 downwards.
TCCAGATGAGGGTCCTGGAACGCATACGCCCAGCGCTCCACGCCCAGGTCCTTGAGAGGGAGACCCGTCTGGAGTTGAGCGGTAAGTGGCCAAGCATTGCTGTGTGATCAGGGCATGTTGCAGTGTGCTGGTTGTCTGATACTTGCCTGTATGTGTGACATAGGCTATGTACGGATGTATGTGTGCAGGGACATCATGGTAATGCATGTGCGACCAGTGATGTGTGAACCACATGGTCGTTGCATGTGTTTAAATGTGACATGGGGAGCCCTATGCAGATTTTACACATGAGAGCATGCCAGTCTCTGTTCCTGGACATGGGTGGGGGTGAGGGATGGGTGTTGATGCCAGGTACATATATGGTAGCCATGTCTGTGTGCCTGACCTGCATGTCTGTGATTTGTGAATGCCATGGATGCCTGACACATGTCTGTGACAATGCACAGATTCACTGATGCAGCCTAGTTATCCTTGTATCCGCTGTGTTTGGGGTGTATGAGGCCAGATGGATGTGACTGAGGTGAAGTGTGTGCATGTGATAGGCATGACCCATGATGCATGTGAGTTCCATATCATTGTATGTTTCAAGAGTCCATTGGACATGTATGGAAATGTCCATGGCATGCACCATGCCTGTTACTGTGTGTGTTTTGCCTGGACTGACCCATGTGTTCTGGAGGGACATGATGGAAGTGTACTTTGACAGTGGTACTCATCTGCTATTGCTTCCTGTCTAGGGGACCATTGTACAGTACCCTGATGCTTGTGTTCTATCTCTCCCTCTACGCAGCGGCTAGTGAAGAAGAGGGCGGAGACGGCGCTGTGGAGCAAGGCGGCGGGGATGCCCCCACGGCTGCAGCGGAAGGGGTGGGTGAGCCCCCACAGGGGCCTGCTATGGCGGAAGACGGTGAGGAGCCATCCAGGTTGGTGGTTTCCACAGAGGAGGAGGAGGCCGCCATTGAGGCACACATGGGGCCTGGTGGGGGAATCCCTACTGGTGCAAGTGGTGCAGTCCAGGGGCAGGGGCAGGAGGCAGCACAGGTCACCGTGGAGGGGCCTGTGCATGTCTCTGTCCCTGACCCTGTGAGTGCACCACCATGCACCAGCAGGGATGCCCCGTCCCAGGCCCATCCGCAGGTAGAGGGGATGTCCATGTCACCTGACTCCCCTCCACCTGTGGACGAGGGGACCCATGGCCGTATGGAGAAGGTCCTGATTGGGGTCGCGATGCGCGCGGGTGCAATTCGTGATGACGTGCGTGCTTCCCGGGAGGAGCACGCACGTCATCACGAAGAGCACCGTGCCGACGTGGCCCAATTGGGATCTTCCATGTTCGGGGGTTTCCTGCATATGTTGGCCAATCTGGCGGCCCTCTCCTCCTCTGTGGAGGCTATACGCCGGTCGTTCTCCTTGCCATCTTCCGGCCCAGATTCCACCAGGGCCCCCTGTGGACCTGCCCTGACCAATGCAGCCAGCTCGGTGGGGATCCCATCCCTGCCACAGTCAGGAGTCGGAGGTCCAGCAGGGGTGGACACCACGGCAACTGTACCCCAGCAGATGGAGGATGTGCCGGCATCATCAGGCAGGGCCCGTGCACGACGGCGTCGGTGGATTCCATCAGCCTGGATGCCGTCATGCTGACAGAGGCAGTTGCGTCGGAGGCAGCAGCAGAGTCAACGTGGGAGGCATCATGGCTTGGGGCCATCAACATCAGAGGGGCAGGCATCGGCCGGAGGGCAGGAGGACCAAGGACGGGAAGTGTCTTCCGTGTGGCTGCGGTTGGGCCAGCAGATAGGTGCGGAGCGGCGGCGGGCGGAAGAGGCGCGGCTCACGATGGTCAGGGCGGAGAACTCCATGCAGAGGGCCCTGAGGCGGGCCGAGTGCCTCGAGGCAATCCGCAGGGGGTTGGAGGAGCAGATGGCGTCGTCCCTGCGGACCCTCGGGGCCATGGAACAGGACCGCCTCCGGGACATCGAAGAGGAGTTTGATGATGCCCTGGCCCGGAACACCACAGAGTGAGCCGCTGGACTTGCCCGCCACCTTTGTATATAGTTCTTTAGTTTTAGGTTTCCTTTGTTTCTTCTTATGATTTGGAGTCAACGGACACTGCTCCACTTTTTGTATATAGTTGCATTTTAGTTAGGGTTTTTTGTAGGTTTCCTTTGTTCAGTTGGGCTCATGGACCCTTGGATGTTTTGTACATAGTTCTTCATTGGATTGTTTGATTTTTTTTTTTTATTTATTGACCATGGAGCAATGGTCTTTGTATTTCTTTTTCTCTCTCGGATTGATTTTATTTTTAATGTGACTTTGGACAACATTTTTTTGAATTTGGATTTGTAGTTTTAATTTTTTTTGATGGACATGCAGCTTATCTTTTTTTCATTGCCATTGTAGTTTGTTTCATTTCATTTGCATTCAATTTTTTTAATACAATTTTGTTTTCATACTTCACTGTGTGGTATCATCTCATTGGTTTCATGCATGTTATGTTGGGTGTTTTCCCATTCAATTGCAACCATTGTGTGTGACGGACATGGGTTCATTTGCTTTATGTACATTGGGGGTGTAACATGCAATTTCCATTTCCATGTGGGTGAATGGGTTACTTGGTAGGGCCTTTTGGCTGTGGAGGCTGACCATAACGCACATGATTGGGGATTGTGAGGACCTGGGTGCAGGGGGACATGAGTGGGGGCCTGGTGGAGGGTGCCCCTGCACTGCTGGGGGGTGGGGGTGGTGGGAGACATGAGTTGGACATGAGTGGGGGCCTGGTGGTGCTGCCCCTGCACTGCTACGGGGTGGGGGTGGTGGGAGACATGAGTGGGGGCCTGGTGGAGGGTGCCCCTGGATGCTGGGGGGTGGGGGTGCAGGGGGGCATGAGTTGGACATGAGTGGGGGCCTGGTGGAGGGTGCCCTGAACTGCTGGGGGGTGGGGGTGATGGGAGACATGAGTGGGGGCACTGGTGGAGGGTGCCCTGCACTGCACTGCTGGGGGGTGGGGGTGGTGGGAGACATGAGTGGGGGCCTGGTGGACGGTGCCCCTGGATGCTGGGGGGTGGGGGTGCAGGGGGACATGAGTTGGACATGAGTGGGGGCCTGGTGGCTAGTGCCCTGCACTGCTGGGGGGTGGGGGTGATGGGAGACATGAGTGGGGGCCTGGTGGAGGGTGCCCCTGGATGCTGGGGGGTGGGGGTGCAGGGGGACATGAGTGGGGGCATGGTGGAGGGTGCCCCTGCACTGCTGGGGGGTGGGGGTGGTGGGAGACATGAGTGGGGGCCTGGTGGAGGGTGCCCCTGGATGCTGGGGGGTGGGGGTGCAGGGGGACATAAGTTGGACATGAGTGGGGGCCTGGTGGAGAGTGCCCTGCACTGCTGGGGGGTGGGGGTGATGGGAGACATGAGTGGGGGCCTGGTGGAGGGTGCCCCTGGATGCAGGAGGACATGAGTGGGGGCCTGGTGGAGGGTGCCCCTGCACTGCTGGGGGGTGGGGGTGGTGGGAGACATGAGTGGGGCCTGGTGGAGGGTGCACCTGCACTGCTGGGGGGTGGGGGTGGTGGGAGACATGAGTTGGACAAGAGTTGGGGGCTGGTGGAGGGTGCCCTGCAATGCCGGGGGGTGGGGGTGATGGGAGACATGAGTGGGGGCCTGGTGGAGGGTGCCCCTGCACTGCTGGGGGGTGGGGGTGGTGGGAGACATGAGTTGGACATGAGTGGGGGCCTGGTGGAGGGTGCCCCTGGATGCTGGGGGTGGGGGTGATGGGAGACCTGAGTGGGGGCCTGGTGGAGGGTGCCCTGCACTGCTGGGGGGTGGTGGTGATGAGAGACATGAGTGGGAGCCTGGTGGAGAGTACCCTGCAATGCTGGGGGGTGGGGGTGATGGGAGACATGGGTGGGGGCCTGGTGGAGGGTGCCCCTGAATGCTGGGGGGTGGGGGTGCAGGGGGCCATGAGTGGGGGCCTGGTGGAGGGTGCCCCTGGATGCTGGGGGGTGGGGGTGCAGGGGGCCATGAGTGGGGGCCTGGTGGAGGGTGCCCCTGCACTGCTGGGGGGTGGGGGTGATGGGAGACATGAGTGGGGGCCTGGTGGAGGGTGCCCTATAATTCTGGGGGGTGGGGGTGATGGGAGACATGAGTGGGGGCCTGGTGGAGGGTGCCCCTGCACTGCTGGGGGGTGGGGGTGCAGGGGGACATGAGTTGGACATGAGTGGGGGCCTGGTGGCTAGTGCCCTGCACTGCTGGGGGGTGGGGGTGATGGGAGACATGAGTGGGGGCCTGGTGGAGGGTGCCCCTGGATGCTGGGGGGTGGGGGTGCAGGGGGACATGAGTGGGGGCATGGTGGAGGGTGCCCCTGCACTGCTGGGGGGTGGGGGTGGTGGGAGACATGAGTGGGGGCCTGGTGGAGGGTGCCCCTGGATGCTGGGGGGTGGGGGTGCAGGGGGACATAAGTTGGACATGAGTGGGGGCCTGGTGGAGAGTGCCCTGCACTGCTGGGGGGTGGGGGTGATGGGAGACATGAGTGGGGGCCTGGTGGAGGGTGCCCCTGGATGCAGGAGGACATGAGTGGGGGCCTGGTGGAGGGTGCCCCTGCACTGCTGGGGGGTGGGGGTGGTGGGAGACATGAGTGGGGCCTGGTGGAGGGTGCACCTGCACTGCTGGGGGGTGGGGGTGGTGGGAGACATGAGTTGGACAAGAGTTGGGGGCTGGTGGAGGGTGCCCTGCAATGCTGGGGGGTGGGGGTGATGGGAGACATGAGTGGGGGCCTGGTGGAGGGTGCCCCTGCACTGCTGGGGGGTGGGGGTGGTGGGAGACATGAGTTGGACATGAGTGGGGGCCTGGTGGAGGGTGCCCCTGGATGCTGGGGGTGGGGGTGATGGGAGACCTGAGTGGGGGCCTGGTGGAGGGTGCCCTGCACTGCTGGGGGGTGGTGGTGATGAGAGACATGAGTGGGAGCCTGGTGGAGAGTACCCTGCAATGCTGGGGGGTGGGGGTGATGGGAGACATGGGTGGGGGCCTGGTGGAGGGTGCCCCTGAATGCTGGGGGGTGGGGGTGCAGGGGGCCATGAGTGGGGGCCTGGTGGAGGGTGCCCCTGGATGCTGGGGGGTGGGGGTGCAGGGGGCCATGAGTGGGGGCCTGGTGGAGGGTGCCCCTGCACTGCTGGGGGGTGGGGGTGATGGGAGACATGAGTGGGGGCCTGGTGGAGGGTGCCCTATAATTCTGGGGGGTGGGGGTGATGGGAGACATGAGTGGGGGCCTGGTGGAGGGTGCCCCTGCACTGCTGGGGGGTGCGGGTGGTGGGAGACATGAATGGGGGCCTGGTGGAGGGTGCCCCTGGATGCTGGGGGGTGGGGGTGCAGGGGGACATGAGTGGGGGCCTGGTGGAGGGTGCCCCTGCACTGCTGGGGGGTGGGGGTGGTGGGAGACATGAGTTGGACATGAGTGGGGACCTGGTGGAGGGTGCCCTGCAATGCTGGGGGTGGGGGTGATGGGAGACATGAGTGGGGGCCTGGTGGAGGGTGCCCTGCAATGCTGAGGGGTGGGGGTGATGGGAGACATGAGTGGGGTCCTGGTGGAGGGTGCCCTGCACTGCTGGGGGGGTGGTGGGAGACATGAGTGGGGGCCTGGTGGAGGGTGCCCTGCACTGCTGGTGGGTGGGGGTGGTGGGAGACATGAGTGGGGGCCTGGTGGAGGGTGCCCCTGGATGCTGGGGGTGGGGGTGCAGGGGGACATGAGTGGGGGCCTGGTGGAGGGTGCCCCTGCACTGCTGGGGGGTGGGGGTGGTGGGAGACATGAGTTGGACATGAGTGGGGGCCTGGTGGAGGGTGCCCCTGCACTGCTGGGGGGTGGGGGTGGTGGGAGACATGAGTTGGACATGAGTGGGGTCCTGGTGGAGGGTGCCCCTGCACTGCTGGGGGGTGGGGGTGGTGGGAGACATGAGTTGGACATGACTGGGGTCCTGGTGGAGGGTGCCCCTGGATGCTGGGGGGTGCGGGTGGTGGGAGACATGAGTGGGGGCCTGGTGGAGGGTGCCCTGCAATGCTGGGGGGTGGGGGTGGTGGGAGACATGAGTGGGGGCCTGGTGGTGCTGCCCCTTTCACGGGCTTTGAACACCTTTCACGGAGGTAGGCGATGGCCATTTGAGGATAGCATCCACTTTTTGTGAGTCCATGCGGACTCCTTTAGGTGTCAGGATGAAACCAAGAAACTTGACTTCTGTGGCATGAAAAACACATTTTTCAAGTTTAGCAAATAGTTTGTGTTGGCGCAATTTCTCGAGAACTGCCCTGACATGTTTTCTATGATCAGATTCCAAAGAGGAGTACACAAGAATGTCATCGATATATACGACAACACAAACGTCGATGAGTTCCCGAAAGACATCGTTCATGAAGTATTGGAAGGCAGCCGGTGCATTGCACAATCCGAAAGGCATCACCTGGTACTCGAATAGCCCATATTTGGTGCGGAAGGCAGTTTTCCATTCATCGCCTTCCTTATTCGCACCAGATGGTAGGCCCCCCGGAGATCTAACTTGGTGTATATGCAGGCATCCTTCACCTGGTCAAGGAGTTCAGGGATCAGAGGCAAAGGGTATCGGTTTTTAACAGTTATCTGGTTCAATGCACGGTAGTCAATACAAGTTCTGAGGTCGCCTTCTTTTTTAGGCATGAAGAATAAAGCCGAGGATGCAGGAGACTTAGATGGGCGAATAAAACCATTGTCTAGGTACTGATCTAGATATTGTCGTAAATGAAGATTCTAGGGTTCGGTAAGGGCATAGATCCTGCTGCAAGGGGGTTGTGCACCGGGCAATAGATTGATCTGGCAATCGTACGACCTGTGAGGCGGTAGAGTGTTGGCCTGTTCCTTTTGGAAGACGTCTTGAAATTCTTGGTATTCTGGCGGTATTTGCAAAATGACAGGGGTTACTGTAGCTAGGCCAATATTTGGATTTCTTGGATAACAGGTTTGTGCAAAATCTGGAAAGGTTATCCTCTTTGCTCGCCAGTCAATTCGAGGATTATGTGTTTCCAACCAAGGGATTCCTAGAATTACTTGAAATTGCGGAGCCTTGATTACATCAAACACAATTCCCTCCCGATGTCCGTCTTGACCCAACAATGTCACTTCAGTAGTGGAGTGTGTTACCGGGCCAGAGGCGATTTAGGTTCCATCCACTGTGGTGATGACATCCTTACTGGTTTTAGGGCAACGAGGGAGGTTGATCCTGGAAGCCAATTCATGATCCACATAGTTTCCTATAGCCCCACTATCGATGTATGCCTTAATGGCATGTAATCGCCCAGGCTGCTTCGGATTTACGAGGACCATTGGCATGATGAAATGCAAGGTCAGAGAGTTAGTTTTTAAGCTCGGCAAGCGGACCCCTACGCTTGTTGGGCGTGGTCGTTTCCCGACTCAGATTCCATCAGGTTCTTGTCAGCGACTCCTACCACCTTCTTAGATGGTTTTATAGGGCAATCTCGTAAAAAGTGTCCAGAAGCCCCACAATAAAGGCATAATTGCATTTGCTGTCTTCGTTCACGCTCTTTTTGAGTTAAAGGTCCTTTAACGCCTCCAATTTACATAGGTTCAGTAACATCGGCACCCTTGGGGTTAACATGGGTTTTGACCAAAACACGGGTCTCAAACTTGGACCTATCTGCCTTTCTGTTTTGAAGTCTGTGATCTAATTGGACCACCAAGTCTATATATTCAGAGCAGTCTTGGGGTGGATTTACGACCTGGGCCAGGACATCCTTAAGTTCTCCACATAGACCTCGATGGAATAAAGTAATTCTTTTATCCTCCGGCCATCCAGTCTCCACAATTAACCTATTGAAGGTCTGGATATAGGCTAAGAGGTCCAGGTTACCCTGTCGTAGGGATAGAAGCTCATTGTCCAGGGCCTGTCCCTGAGAATGCTGCGCAAAAAGTCTTTCCATGCTTGTCTGGAAGGCTTGAAAGTTCAGAAGAATTGGGTCATCTTGAGTAACCAGTGGAACTGACCAATCCGCAGCACTGCCGCTGAGATATGATAGTACAAAAGCGACCTTGGTTTGGTCGTTAGGGAAGGCCCCAGGTCTGCAGAGGAAGTGCAATCGGCATTGATTCATGAATACGGCAAACCTTTTGGGGTCCCCGGCAAAACGTTCCGGTGGGGCCAATGGCATATTTCCAGGTAGATTAATTTGCACGGGGTTATTTGAAACCACTGGGGCGGAACTACCCCCAGAACCTGGTAAAGGAGTTTGACCAGCCTGACCTTGTAATAGCTGTCTGGCAAGATCATCAGTTCGTTCTTTAGATACAATTAACTCTCTCCTGAGGGCATTCGTCTCCTGGCGAGCGGAATGAACTTCAGCCCGTAATTCCCCCAATAGCTGGGCCAGCTGGTCTGTCTCGGAAGTCTCCATAGCGCCCGGGTGGGAAATTGTAGGTAGGCTTCGCGTTCTGTAACGCTCACCTGATTCCCACGGAGGCGTGGACTGCTATGACCTCTTCTAAGGTGATGCGCAGGACTCGGAAGATGGACTGGACCGGAACCCCAAACTTCGCCTGTCTGACCCGTAGAAGAATCCTTCTGTAGATGGAAAAGGGGATTAACTGTCTGCTGGATAATGTGTCGGATTCCCCCTTTTCCCCCTCTCACACTCCTCGAACCCCCTCCGCGATTCCCCGTAGAGTCTCACCTTAGAGTCTGAAAGGACGAGCTCTCCATCCTGCTTCCGATGCAGGGGCGCGTTGATTTCCAGTTACTTCACTGGATCTCGGGTTTGGTGAGTATTCAACTCCGCTTGACCTTTCCGATATGAGGCCGTAAGTATTCAGTTGCAAAAGTTCAAGCCTTAATTGTCCGTTGTCCTTTTCTCTATTTCAGATGCAGGATGAAGAATCCGCGTTGAGGAATGGATTCGCCGAAGGTAAACTCTGGTGAGTCTTTTTGATGGATGGTTCCCTTAGTGATCTTGCTTTCACCCACTAATGCGTGTGTCTTTTTCCCCTTAGGGGCCGGGGTACGGAAGTGCCAAAGAAGCGGCGCCGACCCGAGGTGAGGAAAGATTGTCCCAACAGTAATCAGTTAAGTCTTAAGGTGGAAGAATCAGGCCTTCCTCAATCTGTTCCTTCGCTCACCTTTGTTTTGTCTCTTTTTCTCCTTAGGCGCTGAAAGGCGATGGATGGTGCCAATGGTCGCTGAAGAGCCCCAGGGCGCCTCGTGAAGGTGAGTGGAACGAGGCGTTGCAGCGAGCGATGCAATGCGCTTCTAAAAATAATGTCTTTTCTCAGGATCGTCGGAGTGATGGTTCCGGACTCCGGATGGAGGTAGGTAAAGTTCAATTATTCACCTTTCTCTCCTTTCCTTCCTTTACAGGTGTTCCAGGTTGCAGGCGGGCGTGGCTGGAGCCAGGATGCAGGAGCAGACATGGTGAGCGTCCAGCTGCTAGATGCAGAACAACGCGAAGCGTGAGCTGCTGTCTGGGCGTGGTTTAAATAGCCCCCAAAGTAGTTCCAGGTAAGTAGTCTTCCTCAGCCACGCCCAAGTGGTAAAATAGTCCCATAGGTAAAATAGTCCCTTTCAGACCTCAAGGAGGTCTGGATCCGGCAGCATGGTCTGCATCAGGTAAGTCCATCCAAGCACTCCCATAATGAGCCTGGCGCCTATGGTTACAGGACTGATGCCTTCTATAAGCCTGGCGCCAAAGGCGCCAGGACAATGTCCAAAGAGCCCCTATAAGGGGTTGCCCGGTCCCTCCCTGGGGACATGATGTCTGCTTTCGGGGACACTGGTCCTGAACTGGCTTCCCGGGAGTAGGCATCATGACACCCTCTTTGGAAGTTCACGCGCCGACAATGAAGAACGAACCAGGATCTGGATGGACACCGTGACTGCCATCAACGCGGATGGGGTGGCAGTCCGCGATTTACACCATGTCAAGAAGCGCTAGGAGGACTCCAGGTCCCGGACCCTCAACAAAGCCCAGCGCCTCTTGAAGGCAGCGGATGCCAAGGGGCGCCGGGGCCACCTGTCCGACGACCAGATGAGGGTCCTGGAACACATATGCCCAGCGCTTCACGTCGAGGTCCTTGAGAGGCAGACCCGTCTGGGGTTGAGCGGTAAGTGTACATGCATACTGATTGGATGCTGTGCGTGTGGTGGTGTGCCAGTAGTGTGCAGGTTTCACATGTGTTTTCGTAGGCCATGTAGGGATGTGTATGAACAGGGGCGTGCAAATGCCGGTGTGGTAGCACACATGTCTGAATTTCTGTGTATGTACGTTGGCATGGTTGTGGTGTCACACATGGATGGTGGTTCCTGCTGCATGTGTCTGCACTGTGTACATGTGCATGTGTGTGTATTTGACAAGTGTGCAACTGTGATGCAACATGGAGCACGTGACATTGATATGTAGAAGGTCTAAATGCCAGATGTGACATATATGGCGATCGCATCACTGCAACAGTTGGAGGAGATGTGGACATGCATGTAAGTGTGATGGCGTGTGTGCATGTCTAGTGCACTCCCTGTGTTTCATGTGATGTCAGGCTCACCTTCGGCTGTTCATGCTGTTGTATGTGTATGGATGTTGCTGCCTGGTGCAATTTTGCTGTGGAAATGCTCATGTGTGTGAGTTGAAATTACATGTGTGTCGTGGAGTGTGATGCCATGTCTGAAGTTTGACACTGCCACTCATGTGCAACTGGCATGTGTGTATCAGTCCATTGTACAGTGCCCTGATGTCTGTGTTTTATCTCTGCCTGGCTGCAGCGTCAGCTGATGAAGAGGGCGGAGAGGGTGCTGTGGAGCACAGCAGCAGGGATCGCACCACCAGCCGGAGACACAAGGCCCGGCTCCCCTCCCAGATTGTCATCTCGTCGGGGAGTGAGGAGTCTGGTACCATGTCCCAGGCTGCAGCTGCTGAGGGTAGGTCCAAGAGGTTGAGGTCGGAGGTGGACTCCTCGGCAGCAGAAGGGGCGGCTGAGACCCCACAGGGTCCAACGGAGGAAGATGGCACGGAGTCATCCAGGTTGGTGGGGGGTTTGGTGGAGGAGGAGGTCGCTGAAGGGACACACACTGAGTCTGGAGGTGGGGATTCCACTGATGCTAGTGGTGCAGTGAAGGGGCAAGACAGGAGGCAGCACAGGCAGCCGCGGAGGTGCCTGTGTGTAATCCTGTCCCTGATCCTGTCACTGCATCATCTGGCACCAGCAGGGCTGCTTACGTCCAGACCCCTTTTCAGGGATGGGATGAGCGCACAACAACTGGCCTTCCTCTCCCTGCGGACGTGGCTATCCGGGACCGTGTTGAGCCTGTTCTGAGTGGGATAGCATTGCGTCAACGGGGCATCCAAGGCGACCTGCATTCTTTTCGTAGAGAGACTGCACGTCGTCTCGCATGCTTTTTTGACCACGTTGACCTATTGGGACGGGTCACCGGTGGTGGATTCCTCCGTGTGCTGGACCTTCTTGCGACCCCCTCCTCACCTGAACCCCCTATGTGCCAGTCATCCTCAATGCCATCTTCCCACCCATGTGTCACCTGGGAACCCTGTGGAGCTGCCCCTGACCCAGCGGCCAGGCTGGTGGAGGACACATCCCTGCCACAGTCATGAGTCGGACGTCCAGCAGGGGTGGCCAACACGACAACTGCACCCCAGCCGGAGGAGGACATGCAGGCAGCAAGAGCCAGGGCGCAGGCACAGGCACAGGCACAGCAGCAGCAACATGGTGGGAGCAATGATGGCTCGGGGCCTTCAACATCGGAGGGGCAGGCATCGGCCATAGGGCAGGAGGACCCCGGATTTCAAGTGTCTTCCGTGTGGCAGCGGTTGGGCCACGCCATAGATGCGGAGCGGCAGCGGACGGAAGAGGCACGGCTCACAATGGTCAGGGCGGAGAACTCCATGCGGAGGGCCCTGAGGTGGGCCGAGTGCCTCAAGGCAATTCGCAGGGAGTTGGAGGTGAACATGTCGTCGTCCCTGCGAACCCTCTGGGCCATGGAAGAGGACCACCTCCAGGACATTGAGCGGGAGTTCGATGATGCCCTGGCCCGAGACATCAAAAAGTGAGCCGTCGGACTAGCCCGCTGCCATTGTAAATAGTTAGATAGTGTTAGGTTTCCTTTCTGTTTTTGTTTATTTTGGGCTGCTTGGACAATGCACCACATTTTTGTATATAGTTCATTATTAGGTAGGGTTTTTTGTAGGTTTAATTTCATTTGTTGGGCTCATGGACCCTGTATTGGTGATTTATATATAGTTGAACAGTGGATGTTTCTCGTTTTTATTTAAATTTTACCATGGCGCAATGGATTTCATATATTTTTTTTTCCCTTGGATTTGCTTTGTTGGACTGAGACTTTGGACACATTTTCATTTGGATTTCTTTGGATTCTGATTTCATATTTTAAATTTTTTTCCGGACATGCTGCATTTGATTTATTATTCCCATTATTGATTTTTTTATTTTCATTACATTCATGTTGTGTTCAATACATTTTTGTTTCATACTTCGATGTGTGGTATTCTCTCATTGGTTTCATGCATGTCATGATATGGGTTTTCACATTCACTTGCACCCATTGTGTGTGTGTGACGGACATGTGTTCATGTACATAATTGCAATTCGGGTTGTATCATGTAATGGCCACTTCTGTGGGTGGATGCAATATTTGTTTGGGTCTTTGGGCTGGGGTGGGGTGGCGTGGGGTGTGGTGTGGGTGGCCATGAGGCCCATGATTGAGGATCGTCATGACGTGGGTGCTGGAGGACATGAGTGGGGGCCTGCTGGCAGGTGCCCCTGACTGCTGGGGGGTGGCGGTGCTGGGGGACATGAGTGGGACATGACAGTGGGAGCCTGCTGGCAGGTGCCCCTGACTGCTGGGGGGTTGGGGTGCTGGGGGATATGAGTGGGACATAAGTGGGGGCCTGCTGGCAGGTGCCCCTGACTGCTGGGGGCTGGGGGCCCTGGGGGACACGTGCGGGACATGAGTGGGGGCCTGCTGGCAGGTGCTCCTGCCTGCTGGGGGTGGGGGTGCTGGGGGACATGAGTTGGTGATCACTAGTGCAAGGTGACATGTTTGCTTGGCTGGGGGGCATGCCCAAGGTGGAATGGGCTGCCTGCGGGACATGGGTTCAGGGTAGACCCCTGTGGTGTGGGCTGCCTGCAGGGGCCGTGGAGGGTGTAGAGGGAACACCTGGGAGGACCCACACTTCCAATTCACGTGTAGGACTTCCCGCGCACCCCCGAAATTCACGTACCCTGCTCTGACAGCAAAATCACGTGTGAAACTTCCTGCGAAGCCCAGGAATACACGTACCCCACTCACACAGGGGATTTTGCGTGTGAAACTTCCCGCGCACCCCAGGAATACACGTACCCCACTCGCACAGGGGATTTCGTGTGTGAAACTTCCCGCGCACCCCAGGAATACACGTACCCCACTTGCACAGGGCCTATCGCGTGTGAAACTTCCCGTGCACCCCAGGAATACATGTACCCCACTCGCACAGGGGATTTTACGTGTGAAACTTCACGGGCACACCCGAAATACACGTTCCCCTCTCCAATCGCGTGTGAAATTTCCCGCGTACCCCAGGAATACACGTACCCCACTCGCACAGGGCCTATCGCATATGAAACTTCCCGTGCATCCCAGGAATACATGTACCACACTCGCACAGGGCATTTCGCGTGTGAAACTTCCCGGGCTCCCCTTGAATGCACGTACTCCACTCACACAGAGGATTTGGCGTGTGAGACTTCCTGCGCACCCCAGAAATACACGTTCCCCTCTCCAATCACCTGTGAAACTTCCTGCGCACCCCAGGAATACACGTACCCCACTTGCACAGGGGATTTCGCGTGTGAAACTTCCCGTGCACCCCCGAAATACACGTTCCCCTCTCTAATCGCGTGTGAAACTTCCCGCGCACCCCAGGAATACACGTACCCCACTCGCACAGGACCTATCACGTGTGAAACTTCCCGCGCACCCCAGGAATACACATACCCCACTCGGACAGGGGATTTCGCGTGTGAAACTTCCCACGCACCCCAGGAATACACGTACCCCACTCGCACAGGGGATTTCACGTGTGAAACTTCCTGTGCACCCCCAAAATACATGTTCCCCTCTCCAATCACGTGTGAAACTTCCCGCGCACCCCAGGATTACACGTACCCCACTCGCACAGGGCCTATCGCGTGTGAAACTTCCCGCGCACCCCAGGAATACATGTGCCCCACTCGCACAGGGGATTTCACGTGTGAAACTTCCCACGCACACCCGAAATACACGTTCCCCTCTCCAATCGCATGTGAAACTATCTGCGTACCCCAGGAATACACGTACCCCACTTGCACAGGGCCTATCGCGTATGAAACTTCCCGTGCACCCCAGGAATACACGTATCACACTCGCACAGGGCATTTCGCGTGTGAAACTTCCCGCGCTCCCCAGGAATACACGTACCCCACTAGCACAGGGCATTTTATGTGTGAACCTTCCCGCGCACCCCAGGAATGTACGTACCCCACTCGCACAGGGGATTTCGCATGTGAAACTTCCCGCGCACCCCAGGAATACACGTACCCCACTCGCACAGGGCATTTCGCGTGTGAAACTTCCTGCGCACCCCAGGAATACACGTACCCCACTTGCACAGGGGATTTCGCGTGTGAAACTTCCCGCGCACCCCAGGAATACACATACCCCACTTGCACAGGGGATTTCGCGTGTGAAACTTCCCGCACACCCCCGAAATACACGTTCCCCTCTCTAATCGCGTGTGAAACTTCCCGCGCACCCCAGGAATACACGTACCCCACTCGCACAGGGCCTATCATGTGTGAAACTTCCCACGCACCCCAGGAATACACGTACCCCACTCGGACAGGGGATTTCGCATGTGAAACTTCCCGCGCACCCCCAAAATACATGTTCCCATTGCCAATCGCGTGTGAAACTTCCCGCACACCCCAGGAATACACGTACCCCTCTCGCACAGGGCCTAACGCGTGTGAAACTTCCAGCACACCACAGGAATACACGTACCTCACTCACACGGGGGATTTCGCGTGTGAAACTTCCCGTGAACCCCTGTTATACAGGTACCCAGCTCCAATCGCGTGTGACACTCCCCATGCAGTGCGGTACGTGTATTCGTAGGGGTGCGCGGTGAGTTTTACAGGCGTTTTCATGGTTGGGGGCCTGTGCGCCATGTACGGGATTTGTGTGCTGTGCATGGTGCACGGGGAGGGTTTGGGGCGTAACTGGCACTGCTGCAGGTTCTCTGTGCCACTCTGCGACACGGCTGGTTTTGGAAGCTAAAATCCATGGATACACTGTGCTCGGAAATGGATTTTAGCGAATGCGGCTGGCGCAGTAATTTGCACGCACACACCTGTGCGCCAGCCGCATGCGCCACTAGTGCGCTGAATTCTATGAATTACTCCCTTAGTAGTGTATTATAAAATTACACACAGCCTGGATAAGTTCATGCTTCTTTACACACTCACACAGAGAGACACTATCATTGAAAAGCTCCCAGCTGAAATAACACCACTGCCTGTACAACATATCCTTCTGCTTTATTACCCACACCTTCACAAACGCATATGTGCTATGCTTTTCTATACAGTTTCTGCCATTTACCTACAAAAATTGCAAAACAAGTACAACATTATTTCTTCTATCTCCTAACATGCAATAACACACCCTTCAGAAACCAAGTGAGTTTCATATACTTAGGATTCTACTCATTTGCAAAGCATGTTGAACTAACATATTGTAAGTAAAATATAAAGGCTGCACATAGTCAAAGGAAACTGCATGCACATACTATGTTCAGTTATCAAACAACAATACTGCTACAAAAACATAAAAATCAATGTCTAAATTAACAGCAGTGCTATAAACACACAAAATTACGAACTTCTTGCTTTTAAAATTGCAATGTAGACCACTCTCCTGAAAAGCAAGAGCATCTGAAGTACAAACAACAACTCAGAAGAAACCTGCTCATTCCAAACAAACAAAGTAAGTACAAAACTACCATAATATTCTTAATGTTACTGAAACACACTGTGGGGTTGATACATGGAATTTGTGCTTTGAAAAATGGGGATTTGTGCACCATTCTGCCCACAAATCCCCATTTGTTAAACAGGGATTTTCAGGCAGATTGGCGCACAAATCCCTGTTTTTCAGTGCACAAATTCCATAAATCAGCACCTAGAATGTTAGTATTGCAGAACAAAGAACTGTATTAATTCTATACCGTTAGATTTAGTATTATTGCTTCTCCTCACCACTAGCTCACTTTGTACTGTCATCTGAACCCCAGTATAGTAACACACAAATACAAGTATAGCCTTCCCAGCTAGTTTTAGCTGCCCAAAGCACAATCACACACCACCACATATATCCTTACCATCATACTCAGACACTCATGCACACAGCACACATACATTGCAGAACAGCCCAACCCATAACTTCTTTCTTTTTTTTCAACAGACCCCAAAGAATGCCTACAAAAATACCAGCCCATAGAAAGCAACGCAGAAGTAGAGCAAATGAAAATAAAAGTGTCCAAAATAAGCATCCATCTCTTGCAGAATGTGTACAAAAAGTTCAAACAAAAGATCTAATAGAGTCATTAAGCTAAACAAACCAAGCTTCCAGTACAAAAACTTATCCTCCTCTTTGAAAAAGTAAAACGAAACAGAAAGTGATTAACAATAATTCACCTACCACTACTGTTAACACTGCTCCTATGAATATTGATGTAGTGGCAAGTAATCATACCAAAAAAAGTATTTTACAAAAAAATTCTGCTACAGAGTCCTCAGAATCTTATAAAAACAGGAGAGAAATCATGCACAACCCTTAAAACCTACTGTAGAAAATTCATCTTAGAAGCTCTCATAGACAGTGCAATCCTTCTCAAAAGGAATTTATTTATTTTAATGTTAAACAGAATGAAACCACTAACAAAATTAACTACTAAATTACAAAAAATACTTCTCAATAAACAGAATGTCAACAAAAATAACTTCTTAAATATCTGTGGAGGTGAATGGTCTCACACCACGTGCACAGAACCATATTTCAATGAAGAAGCATATAAACAAAAGCATACAGACACAATTGCCATACATAGCAGCGGACAAGGGTATAAAAAATGTAATAATACCATTATGGAACAAGAAACGCTGCTCACAAAAATATCCCCAGTAAATTCAGTATCACCTCTCCATTAGACTGAACCAAAATGTCCAGTGTACAAATGGCCGTGCATGTCAATGTGCAACATTGACAAAAAATCTTTCAAATCTTTACGCCAGTTCCTCAAATCAATATGTAAAAGGCAAAGACAAATTCAAAAGGAAACTTCTACAAAATATGGATACCTGTCCAGATTGTAAACACACAGGATGACAAGGACATTCTTTAGCCTGCATTTCAGGACCAAATTGCAAAAGCACTTTTCATCATATCAAAATGATATCAACACATGATTCAACTATGAGAAATCTAGTCCATAAACTGTACTATGCCAAAAGTCCAGCTCTAGCATTAGACAATTTAAATAACAATTGTCTACATGGTACAGCCAAAGACCTACTCAAAGAAATAGAGCATATCCTAAGAAAATGTTTTGGAAGTGAAAGCCACTTACAAAATACAATAGCTTCACAACAGACTAGGAACAATTCTACAAATGGCAACCTTCTAATACAGAACCAGAGCTGTGTATTGCTACCCAGCAAGCCCAAATCCACACCTGAAGGACTATCGTCCTTAGTCAAAAGTAGGTGTTTTTCATAAATATTTTCACCGAAAAATACAAAAAAGAAATACTAAAATGTAAAAGTACATCCGCTGAAGTACCAAACCATGTGTGTGTGTGTTGCCGCAGAACTTTTTATAGAAGTAGCACAAAAACTGTAGACATAACAAAATGAAGACAATGAAGATTCTAAATGGTTTGAATTAGCTCTCTACCTTATAGCAGAAAACAAATACGAAAGAAATGACACCTTAATACTTTGCAGTTACTGCACTGCAAAACTTGACAACAACCAAACTCCTTCACGTGCTCTCACAAATAACTTGGAATTATTCCCACTACCAAAACCCTTGCAACAACTCAATTTATATGAGAGCATCATAATTCAAACAGTGCATCCATTTCAAGCAATAATACGCCTTCAACCAAAAACAGCAAAATTACCTCCCTCGGAATTAGTGAAAGGCATTTGTGGCAAAGTAGTTTATTTACCATTAGATCTGAAAGAAAATGTACACACTCTAGGAGTGCAATGTCCAATAGAGCAATTTTTAATTGCCTTAGTAAGTGGTGTACCTACAAAAGACAAAAGAATTTGGCAACAACTTGTAGACTTACATAAAGTTAGACAAGCCTTACAATATCTAAAAGACAATAATGAATACTAAAAAGAAATTAATATTGAAGAAAACCGGAGGGAAACCACTGAAATAATTCAAGAGTCACCAGAAACTGGTCAATTTGAACTTCTAGAACCTGCTACTGTATCCAATATTTTAGACCATTATACACTTCATCCATTAAACTCTAAAGACAGCATAGAGAATGCACTAGAAACGTACCAAATGCGACAAACGGAAGGATCACCAATCAGCATATGGGAAAAAGTATAGAAGCACGTGATTTTCCTCTACTCTTTCCTACTGGGAAAGGAGGAAGGTACGATGATAGACCCACTCAGATATCAGCATCAGAATACCGCTAGTTACGAATTAATTCTGAAGATCCCAGATTTAGACAAAATGTGGAATACATATTCCACCTAGTCTTTGAAAGTAAACTAGCAAATCTATGCTATGGAGTTGCACACACACATTGAAATCAGGTACTCATTTTCAAAATGTGTCAGCTACGCAATTACTACAAAAAGTGCAAGAAAAAGATGAGGTTTTACAATCAAGCATTACAAATCTGTTAGCAAACATGCATGTCACTAAAGAGTACTTGTTCCGACGTCACAGAGATGTACGTTGTATGATAAGAAACCTTGGCCCACCCACTTGGTTTGTTACATTAAGTTGTGCAGAATATGCATGGGAAGATTTACCTGATTTCCTACACATATCAAACAAAAACAAAACAAACATAGATATACTAATACCTGGAGAACTTTGCTCTCTAGATCCTGTTAATGTTTCAAGATATTTCCATCATCGCTTCATTGCTGTGCTACACTTTATTTGTAATAAAAACTGTTCCTCCCCTCGGAGAAGTGCAACACTTCTTTTGGAGAAAAGAATACCAAGCCAGAGGAGCACCACATAACCACATGCTTTTATGGATTAAAGATGCTCCTAAATTTGATTTGTGAAATTCCTTCAGAAGCAACACATAGTGATCTTCATGCACAAATGTAACAATTTCAAAGACACAATGCAGAAAATAGTATTGTTACAAATACAAAGACAAAGGGAAATTTCCCTAGACTAGTTACAGCAAGAGGTCAAGTAAACAACTTCATGTCTTCAGTTAGACTTAGTGTTAAAGGTAAACCACATAAGAACACATATTACATAAAAAGAACAGAAGGAGCAAAATATATCAATGATTACAATGCAATCATTGCCTTCTTATGGAATGCAAACATAGATATGCAGTACATTGCAGACGATTTCACTGCAATTGCATGATATGTTACAACCTACTTAACCAAAGCAGAAAAAAAACAGAGCTTCAAGACCTCTGGGATGACCTATCATCAGACAAAACACTATCTCAGAAAATGTACAGCTTAGGACTAAAAACGCTCTCTCAAAGAGAAAGTGGCTCCTATGAAGCTGCAGAGCGTTTAACCGGTACTGCTTTGTATGGAAAAACTGAAAATATGGAATTGCTAAGTCTTGGTCCTGCTAAATCTAGAAAAAGAGTTCTCAAATCATACAACGACATAGAACCAATAGCCAAAAATGATCCCAGCAGCCAAGACATTTTGAGAAACAATTTACTAGACACATACTACCCAAACAGGAGTACCACTTTGGAAACCATGGGCCTCATTAGGACCCTGGCGCTCATGTAATGAAGGGTGCCAGTACGGGACCAGCAACCTTCATTACGGGAGCGCCGATTATGAGGTTCCCTTTGCGGGACCCGGAACAGACGTCTGGTAAAAGCAGACATCCTTTCCGGGTCCCACGGGAGGAAGAGGGAGCTTATAACAGGCCATTCGTAATGTGCCCTTTATTACCTCCATCCCCATTCCCATTGAGCCCCATGGGGGCTCAATGGGAATGGGGAATGGTTCCTTCAAGGAAGAATTAACGGGTCCTCCAATGTTGGAATGACCCGGTAATTCCCCATTGAAGGAACCCGGTATTGGAGCCCGGTTTGGAGCCCCATGTGTCTATACCACATAGCTTAAAACTTCACATACAAAAATAATATAAAACCAGATGAAAACAAAGGTAGATACAGACTGACAAATTGTGAAGTCAGTTTAATGAAACTTACCAAACAAAGCTTAATCATTCATAGAAATGTGTCATTAAAAACTCCTCAACACAAATAACTATATTACATGTCCCTGCTACAACATTTTAAACCATGGAGAAAAGAAGAAGAGTTACTAGATATCTATGACTCCTATGAAGACGCTTTCAAAGCAAATGAAAGCACTATAACCAATGTAAAATTTACACGGTACAAAACAATGTTGCACAATGAATAGCAACACGAAGAAGAACTCCAGGCCCAACTAGATAAGGACACTCCCGACAGTAGTCAACCTTCTGTAACAGGAGCCAAGAACCACTGGGACAGCCACTAATAGCAAATGAGGCATAATTAGCTATGATAGAAGTAGAAAACACCATGTATCACTATGAAGAAGATACAGAAGACTTAACTGTACTGCAATCAAAAGTGAACAATGAGCTGCCTAGCATTTTTCAAGAAGAAACAAAAGAAATTGCACATGGTGTACAACATGAAAATAAAGAATGTACCTGCCAAAATTACAAACTTATACTATTATATATCTTATACTATTATACATCAGTGATCAAGCTGGTTCAGGCAAAACATTCTTAATCAATATCATCAGCAAGTTCCTTCAACAATTGACAAACAACAAACTGTCAGCTGTTGTAACTGCCCCCACAGGTTTAGCTGCCTACAACTTTACACCGATTACTACTCCTTCCAGTAGAACACCAGAAAAAATTAGAATTTTACAAAATTTCTACAGAAACTGCAATTGAACTACACATAGTTTTAAAACAAATGAAAATCTTACTAAAAGATGAAGTGAGCATGATCTCCAACCTAATGTTGGCTTAATTCACCTCAGATTACAAGAAGTACTTAAAACAAACTACGAAGAGCTCTTTGGAGGAAAACTCATTATTGTTTTCGGAGATCTTCTTCCATTGACACCAGTGAAAGGTGAACCTATTTTTAAAACCTTAGGATACAAAATCTGCTGTAGGAAATGTCAACCTTTGGCAACATTTCCAATACAGAGAATTAACAGAAAACATGTGCCAGTCTGCAGACCTCACATATGCCAACATGTTAAAAAGTATTAGAGTTGGTGTACTATCTCAAGAAGCACAAGCAATATTAAAAACCCGGCTCATCCATGCACTCTATGGACATAACTCATGTGCTACTGATGTCATGGAACAATTAGCACACAAAATTGTCAATTGTATGTCCTTGATGCCAACTCTTGCAAGCTTTTCCAAATTCAATGAAACAATGTTGAAAAAAGAAATGCAACCAATAATTGAAATTTGCTACAGAGACAAACTGGATGTACATGGTATGACAAAACCTATGTGTCAACAAGCCACAACAAGACTAAATACCTTAGAAAACTCTATCTCCAACACAGCTGGTTTGGAGAAAATCTTAAAATTTCCTTTAAACTGTAGAGTAATGCTTAAACGTAACCTTGACGTAGAGCAAGGACTAGTTAATGGAGCACTTAGTACAGTTGTTTGCTTTTAAACATACCCACATGACAACAACATTCAGTTTGTCAATATTCTCTTTGACAAACTATCAGAAGTAAAAAGGATAGGACGCTCAGCAGCTTGATTCCTTCTTTTCAAAGACATGTAGGTACGCAGAGAACAATTTTTCTCTAACTCTAGCATACGCAGTCACCATTCACCAATCACATGGTCTTACCCTTGATATAGCATTGATAGATATTGGGAACACAGTCTTTAAAGAAGGCATGAGCTACGTAGCACTATCACGCTTATGTCCACTTGACAGTCTATTTCTAATCAACTTTGATGCAAGTAAAGTAAATGCTGATATTCAACGCATTTTAGAATACAATGGACTACGTTCACTATACACCCCCATCTAAAAACCTATCCTGTTACACAAAAAGCAAAATGTTGTAAAAGAAAACTACTTCAAATAGAAATGCAGCAGGATCTCACAGCAAATCCTCCAAAGAGAGTAAAAGAAGCTCATACTTCATCAATTACTACAACCAAAGAAGAATCTACTACTCAAAGTAACTCAGGTACTTCTTCAAAGAAGCAACACACACCCCGAAGAAACGACTTGGACACAGAAATATCTGGTCCATTCAAATTTGCAAATATAACTGGTGTAAATTGCTAAGCAAATGTAGCAATAAATATTCTATACCAATTGCCACCAACTATTGACAACATTTACTTACACAATACAGACCAATTATGTTAGAAAATATTAGTCCTTCATAGAAATGCAAGCAACAATCCTGACAACACATACAGTGTTCATGGAATAAAACAAGAATTTGACTTCTGTGCTGGAATGGTGAAATTCACTATAAACTCACAAGAAGATCCACAAGAATTTCTAATGTACTTACTACAAGTACTGGAAAACAAAAACATACCTATAAATGAAATCTTCCAGATTTCATACATGTGGAAACATGCATGCACTCTCTGCAATAATATGGCACAGGAACAAAACCCTAATTAATGCTTTGTGTATGTATCCATACCTAACTGTGAATCCGTTCCATTTCAGCAACTTGTACAAAATGAAACCATGGCAGATTATGTACTACCTGCAATTCAGATAATCGCTCCACCTTACAAATACAAACACATAGTAAATACTTAATATTAATGCTTCTACTTTACAATGCAGATGGTGCCAAAAACAACTGAAAGCTGACCGGATTCACACATAGTCAAGTATCAGTTGGTAAGAAAACCTTCACAACAATAGGCATAATCTACCACACAGGAGCCACAACCAATGCAGGTCACTACACTGCATATATAAAAAAGAATTGTGCATGGTTCAAATGTAATAATAACACTAATGATAAGCAGAGATTAGCAGCACATCTTATAAACACTTATTTAATATTCTTAAAACCAACATTTTAAAACGAATCTGTATATAAACAATAATGAAACTTCAATTAGAAAACTATAAACAGTTAGAATACGGCAACAGGTATCTAACTGCCCCAAGATTCTGCAACAACCAAACAGATACATCAATATCACTAAATTATAACAAGAAATAAACAGTTAGAATACGCCAACACATATCTAACTGACACAAGATTCTGCAGCAAGCAAACAGATAAACCAAGAAGAAATAAACAGTTAGAATACGCCAACAGGTATCTAACTGCCCCAAAAATCTTCAACAACCCAGCAGATAAATGAGCAACTTGAAAATATAAATAAAAAACTATAACCAGTTAGAATACGCCAACAGGTATCTAACAATCTGCAACAAGCCAACAGATAGAACATTAGCCAGAAACAACACATAAACAATGAAAAGAAAGACAGAAATGTATTGTACCACAGACCCAATGATTTAAGAAACAAACTCAGAAACTGAGCAAATTGCACAGTACACTGGTTTGTAAACTACTAAATATGAGGGTCGAAATAATGCAGAAATGCCTATTATGCAATGCAATAACTCATTATAAACTACCTACACTGACATATTTTCTTTTATCACAGAAATTGAAAAAGATATCTGCTCCAGTTACCCAGGTCATGAAAACATATATCCAATCACAAAAAATCATATAGTACGTATATTATAATTCAACTCACAAATACTGCTCCATAACACAACCATTGAAGCAAACATCTAACCATACACTACAATTCAAAATGTTTACTTCCATGGATATGTTATATTGCAGTGCTTGTTACCAAACTCTACAATCTTAATTACATGACGTAGCCAAAACTTAACATACAAACTATACAAATCAAACAGTACACAAACTATAGATTTGTGGATATTTGATGGATGTTTGATTCTATGGGTGTGCCTTCGGCCATGCACCCAAGACTCTAGGCCCTGGCCACAACCACTGCAGCATAACATACCCATAGAATCAAACATTTTAACAGTGCTATAGGGGCATTTTTATGTCCGTGGACAGCTGCGGTGACCGCAGACACGACGAACACAACAGGGGTGCCTGTCACCTAAACAAATCCAGAATTTGACCCATCTCTAACTCCCCCACCCTCCCCTAACACTCTTACACACTAACACACTCCCCACAGTTGTATTTGACCCCTGTCCGTTGCCGCGATGTCTGCGGATCCAAGATGGCGGATGCATCAAAACAATATGATGCACCTCACTCTTCATACCAGCCAATCAGCGAACACGTCGTATGTCCGCAGACTTGACGCAAGCCGATTAGCCAATCAATGTCCTGTCTGCGGAGCTAACAGGGAAATGTGTCCGCGGAACGGACATAGATATCACAAATGTTTTGACACCTCATTTTTGCTCATTTAAAAAAAAAATCTACTGGATGGATTTCCACCAAATTTACAAAAGCACGCTTTTGGCACCAAGCCGCTGCTCCTGCCGCAAATTTGGTGAAAATCCATCCAGCGGTTTGGGCTGTAAGCGTGAGCAAAGTTTTTTCCCCATTCACTCTATGGGAAAAAAATAAATTTTGGGACCCCCTCTATAACTTTGCCCCTCCTGGACCAAACCTCACCAAACTTTCCAGAGTTGGCCATATACTTTTTTTTGCAAAGTTTGGTGTGGATTCGTCCACAGGGAGCAATGCAAAAAGTGCTCTCCCTATGGGATTAGCAATTTAACCATAACTTCATGACCACTACTGCGGGCCATGTAATTATACAGCCACGGTAGTAGCTGTGTAGTTATTTTATTTATTTTACATTTATAAAGCGCTCACACAGCCTGCAGGCATCGAGGCGCTGTTACAGGAATTGTTTGTTTTTCTTAGTTGCGTAATTGTGTTTATTTTTTTTTTGTCTTAGTTACGTATTTATAACGCGCTTAAACACCCAGAGGTTTCTAAGCGTGGACCCGGGGATCGAACCTGTTGTTGCTTCGTGTCGTCTTGCTTCCAAGACGCGCATGCTGCCGCTGAGCTATCCTCCCGGGACAAGTTATGGTTAAGTTGCACGCCTACAGCCCAAACATTTGGTGAAAATCCATTCAATAGTTTTTTTTAAAAACGACCAAAAAGTAGGTCACAAAAAATGTGTGATATCTATGTCCGCTCCGTTTGCTTCAATGGTTGTGTTATGGAGCAGTATTTATGAGTTGTACTTATTATAATATACTTACTGTTTGGTTTGGTAACTGGAGCACATATATTCTTAGTCAATTTCTGTGATAAAAGAAAAGATCATGCTAGTGTCGGTAGTTTGTAAGGACTTATAACATTGAATAATAAACATTTTTGATTCATTTCGACCCTCACATTTAGAAGATTACAAACTGGTGTACTCTGCAATTTGCTCAGTTTCTCTGTTTGTTGTTAAATCATTGGGTCTGTGAAAATAAAATCCATGTTGGATTAAAAAAAAAAGTGTTTACTTGAATTGTACTGATTATACTTTTTATTTATAATTTTTATTTATATTGTTAATCTGTTGGGTTGTTGCAAAAGTTTGGGGCAGTTAGATACCTGTTGGCGTATTCTAACTGTTTATTTCTTGTTATAATTTGGTGGTATTGATTTATCTGTTTGGTTGTTGCAGAACCTTGGGGCAGTTAGATACCTGTTGGCGTATTCTAACTATTTATACTTTTTTAATTGACGTTTTATTGATGTTTATGCACAGATTAGTTATTAGTAGTATTGATTTATTTGTTTGGTTGTTCAAATATTTTGGAGCAGTTCGATACCTGTTGGTGTATTCTAACTGTTTAGAGTTTTCTAATTGAAGTTTTGTTAATGTTTAATTGCAAATTAGTCATTACATTTTGGTTTTAAGAAGATTATATAAGCGTTTATAAGATTTGCTGGCAATCTCTGCTTTAGAGTAATGGTACTATCATTACATTCAAACCATCCACAATTCTTTTTTATATATGCAGTGTAGTGACCTGCATTGGTAGTGGCTCCTGCGTGGTAGATTATACCTATTGTTGTGAAGGTTTTCTTACCAAGCGATACTTGACCATGTGTGAATCCAGTCATCTTGCAGTTGTTTTTGGTACCATCTGCATTGTAACGTAGAAGCATTAATATTACGTATTTACTATGTGTTTGTATTAGTAAGGTGGAGCGATTATCTGAATTGCAGGTAGTACATAATCTGCCATGGTTTGCATTTTGTACAAGTTGCTGAAATGGAACGGATTCACAGTTAGGTATGGATACATACACAAAAAGTTCATTAGGGATTTGTTCATATTGCATATTGTTGCACAGAGTGCATGTATGTTTCCACATGTATCAAATCTGGAAGATTTCATTCATAGGTATGTTTTTGTTTTCCAGTACTTGTAGCAAGTACATTAGAAATTCTTGCGGATCTTCTTGTGAGTTTATAGTGAATTTCACCATACCAGCACAGCACAGTAGTCCACAGTAGTCCAATTCTTGTCTTCTTCCATGAACACTCTACGTGTTGTCAGGATTGTTGGTTGCATTTCTATGAAGGACTAACATTTGCAAACACAATTGGTCTGAACTGTGCAAGAAAATGTTGTCAATATTTGGTGGCAATTGAAATAGAATATTCATTGCTACATTTGCGTAGCAACTTACACCAGTTATATTTGAAAATTTGAATGGACCAGATAGTTCTGTGTCCACGTCATTTTTTCAGAGTGCGTGTTGCTTCTTTGAAGAAGTACCTGAGTTACTTTGAGTAATAGGTTCTTCTTTGGTCTTTGGAGGATTTGCAGTGAGATCCTGTTGCAGTTCTGTTTGAACTAGTTTTCTTTTACAATGTTTTGCTTTTTGTGGAACAGGATATGTTTTTAGATGGAGGATGTATAGTGAACGTAGTGTATTGTATTCTAAAATGCAAGGAATATCAGCGTTTACTTTACTTGCACCAAAGTTGATTAGAAATAGACTAACAAGTGTACGTAAGCGTGATAGTGCTATGTAACTCATGCCTTCTCTAAAGACTGTGTTCCCAATATCTATCAATGCTTTATCGGAGGTAAGACCTTGTTATTTGTGAATGGTGACTGCGTATGCTAGAGTTAGAGACAATTGTTCTCTGCATACATACATGTCTTTGACAAGAAGGAATCGAGTTGTTGAGCACCCAATCCTTTTTACTTCTGAAAGTTTGTCAAAGAGAATATTGACAAACTGAATGTTGTTGTCACGTGGGTATGTTTGAAAGCCAACAACTGTACCTAGTGCTCCATTAACTATTCCTTGCTCCACGTTAAGGTTACATTTAAGCATTACTCTACGGTTTAAAGATAATTTTAATATTTTCTCCAAACCAGCTGTGTTGGAGATTGAATTTTCTAAGGTATTTAGTCTTGTTGTGGCTTGTTGACACATGGGTAGTGTCATACCATGTACATCCAGTTTATCTGTTGCGGAAATTTCAATTATTGAATGCATTCTTTTTTTCAGCGTTGTTTCATTGAATTTTGAACAGCTTGCAAGAGTTGGCATCAAGGACATACAATTGACATTTTTGTGTGCTAATTGTTCCATGACATCAGTAGCACATGAGTTCTGGCCATAAAATGCATGGATGTGCCGAGTTTTTAATATTGCTTGTGCTTCTTGAGATAGTACACCAACTGTAATACTTTTTAAAATGTTGGCGTAGGTGAGGTCCGCAGACTGTCACATGTTTTCTGTTAATTCTCTGTATTGGAAATGTTGCCAATGGTTGACATTTCCTATCCTGCCAACAGTTTTATGGCAGAGTTTGTGTCCTAAGGTTTTAAAAAAAGGTTCACCTTTCACTGGTGTCAATTGAAGAAGATCTCCGAAAACAATAATGTGTTTTCCTCCAAAAAGCTCTTTGTAGTTTGTTTTAAGTACTTCTTGTAATCTGAGGTGAATCAAAGCCAACATTAGGTCGGAGACCATGCTCACTTCATCTATTAGTAGCATTTTCATTTGTTTTAACACTCTGCGTAGTTCCATAGCAGCTTCTGTAGAAAGTTTGTAATATTCTAATTTGTTTTGGTGTTCTATTGGCAGGAGTAGCAATCGGTGTAAAGTGACACTGCCTATGTTGTAGGCAGCTAAACCTGTGGGGCAGTTACAACAGCTGACAGTTTGTTGTTTGTCAATTGTTGAAGGAACTTGCTAAGGATTTTGATTAAGAATGTTTTGCCTGAAGCAGCTTCATCACTGACGTATAGTAGTATAGTTTTGTAATTTTGGCAGGTACATTCTTTATTTTCATGTTGTACACCATGTGCAATTTCTTTTGTTACTTCTTGAAAAATGCTACGCTGCTCATTGTTCAGTTTTGATTGTAGTACAGTTAAGTCTTCTGTATCTTCATTGTGACACATGGTGTTTGCTACTTCTGTCATAGCTAATTCTGCCTCATTTGCTATTAGTGGCTGTCCCAGTGGTTCTTGGCTTCCTGTTACAGAAGTTTGACTACTGTCGGGAGTGTCCTTATCTAGTTGGGCCTGGAGTTCTTCTTCGTGTTGCTGTTTTTTGTGCAACATTGTTTTGTACTGTGTAAAGTTTACATCGGTTATAATGCTTTCATTTGCTTTGAAAGCGTCTTCATAGGAGTCAGAGTTATCTAGTATCTCTTCTTCTTTTCTCCGTGGTTTAAAGAGTTGTAGCAGGGGAATGTAATATAGTTCTTTATGTTGAGGAGTTTTTAATGACAAATTGATATGATTAATTAAACTTGATTTGGTAAGTTTTACTAAGTTGCCTTCACAATTTATCACTCTGTATCTACCTTTGTTTTCATCGGGTTTTATATTATTTTTGTATGTGAAGTTTTCGGCTATGCGGTATAACCCATGGTTTCCAAAGTGGTACTTCTATTTGGGTAGTATGTGTCTAGTAAATTGTTTTTCAAAATGCCTTTGCTGTTGGGATCATTTTTGGCTATTGTTTCTATGTTGTCGTATGATTTGAGAACTCTTTTTCTAGATTTAGCAGGACCAAGATTTAGCCATCCTATATTTTCAGATTTTCCATACAAACCAGTACCAGTTAAACGATCTGCAGCTTCATAGCAGACACATTCTCTATGGGAGATCATTTTTATGCCCAAGCTGTACAATTTCTGAGACATTGTTTTGTCTGATGATAGGTCATTCCAGAGGTCTTGAAGCTCTATTTTTTCTGCTTTTTTCTGCTTTGGTTAAGTAGGCTGTAACATATCGTACAACTGCAGTGGAATTGTCTGCAATGTATTGCATATCTATGTTTGTATTCCACAATAGGGCAATAATTGGATTGTAATCATTGATATATTTTGCTTCTTCTGTTCTTTTTATGTAATATGTGTTTTTAGGTGGTTTACCTTTAACACTATGTCTAACTGAAGACATAAAGTTGTTCACTTAGCCTGTTTCTGTAACTGGTCTAGGGAAACCAAAGTGGCATTTGGTGTAGTATTTCCCTTTGTTTTTGTATTTGCAACAACAATTTCACATTGCCACATTTGTGTCTTTGAAATTATACAATTTGTGCATGAAGATCACTATTTGTTGCTTCTGATGACATTTCACAAGTGATATATTTTTTGATAAACTGTAAAACAGTGGCATCACTGTCTTGACCAAATTTAGGAGCATCTTTAATCAATAAAAGCATGTGGATATGTGGTGCTCCTCTGGTATTTTTTTCTACAAAAGAAGTGTTGCACTTCTGCTATGGGAGGAACAGTTTTATTACAAATAAAGTGTAGCATAGCAATGAAGCGATGATGGAAATATCTTGAAACATTAACAGGATCTAGAGAGCAAAGTTCTCCAGGTGTTAGTATATCCTTGTTTGTTTTGCTTTTGTTTGATATGCGTAGAAAATCATGTAAATCTTTCAATGCATATTCTGCACAACTTAATGTGACATCGGAACCAGTACTCCTTAGTACCATGCATGTTTGTTTGATTGTAAAACCTCATCTTTTTCTTGCACTTTTTGTAGTAATTGCGTAGCTGACATCTTTGAAAGTTGGTTCCTGATTTTAATGTGTGTGCAACTATTTAACATAGAGATGCTAGTTCACTTTCAAAGAGTAGGTGGAATATGTATTACACATTTTGTCTAAATCTGGGATCTTCAGAATACATTCGTAACGTGCCGTATTCTGATGCTGTTATCTTAATAGGTCTATCATCGTACCTTCCTCCTTTGCCAGTAGGAAAGAGTAGAGGAAAAGCATGTGCTTTTATACTTTTTCCCCATATGCTGATTGGTGATCCTTTGGTTTGTCGCATTTGGTATGTTGTCATTAGAGTGTAATGGATGAATTGTATAATGGTCTAAAATGGAGGATACTGTAGCAGGATCTAGAAGTTCAAATTGATCAGTTTCTGGAGACTCTTGAATTATTTCAGTTGTTTCCCTTACATTTTCTT
Source organism: Ambystoma mexicanum (assembly GCF_040938575.1). Classification (NCBI taxonomy): domain Eukaryota; kingdom Metazoa; phylum Chordata; class Amphibia; order Caudata; family Ambystomatidae; genus Ambystoma; species Ambystoma mexicanum. The sequence goes on along the minus strand of NC_090924.1, from coordinate 1,116,727,909 downwards.
CAATATGTATTTCTTTGTAGCATTCATTATTATCTTTTAGATATTGCAAGGCTTGCATAACTTTATCTAAGTCTACGAGTTGTTGGCAAATTCTTTTGTCTTTTGTAGGTGCACCATTTATTAAGACAATTAAAGATTGCTCTATTGGACGTTGCACTCCCAGAGTGTGCACATTTTCTTTTAGATCTAATGGTAAATAAACTACTTTGCCAGGAATGCCTTTCACCAATTCAGATGGAGTTAATGTTGCTGTTTTTGGTTGAAGGCTTATTATTGCTTGAATTGGGTGCACTGTTTGAATTATGATGCTCTCATATAAATTAAGTTGTTGCAGGGGATTTGGTAGTGGGAATAATTCCAAATTATTTGTGATAGCACGTGAAGGAGTTTGATTGTGGTCATGTTTTGTAGTGCAGTAACAGTTAGTTCGTATTTGTTTTCTGCTATATGGTAGAACGCTAATTCAAACCATTTGGAATCTTCATTTTCTATTTTGTATGTTACATCTATAGTTTTTGTGTTACTTTTATAAAAAGTTCTGCGGCAACACACACACACATGGTTTGGTATTTCAGCAGATGTACTTTTAAATTTTAGTATTTCTTTTTGGTATGTGTGTAGTAGAAGATTGCCATCTGTACAATTCTTGCTAGTTTATTGTACAGCTACTGTATTTTGTAAGTGGCTTTCACTTCCAAAATATTTTTTCTGGATATGCTCTATTTTTTCCAGTAGGTCTTTGGCTGTAACATGTAGAAGATTGTTATTTAAATTGTCTAGTTCTAAAGCCGGATGTTTAGCATAGTACAGTTTATAGACTAGATTTCTTATAGTTGAATGATGTGTTGATATAATTTTGATATAATGGAAGGTGCTTTTGCAAATAGCTCCTGAAATGCAGGCCAATGAATGTCCTTGTAGTCCTGTGTATTTGCGTACTGAAGAGGTATCCATATTTTGCAGCAGTTTCATTTTTATTTTGTCTTTCCCTTTCTTGTATACTGGACGTTCTGTTTCAGTCGAATGGAGAGTTTATACTGAGTTTTCTGGGGATATTTTTGTAAGCAGTATTTCTTGTTGCATTATGGTACTATTATTTTTTTCATAACCTTGTCCACTGCTATGTATGGCAATTGTGTTTGTTTGATTTTGTTTGTATGCATCTTCATTAAAATATGGTTCTGTGCTTGTGGTGTGACTCCATTCACTTCTACAGATATTTAAGACGTTATTTTTGTTGACATTCCTTTTATTGAGAAGTCTTTTTTGTTATTTAGTAGTCCATTTTGTTAATGGTTTCATTCTGTTTAACACTAAAATAAACAACATTTTTTTATAGAAGGATTGCACTGTCCATCAACGCTTCTAAGATTAATTTTCTACTGTAGGTTTTAAGGGTTGTGCATGATTTGTCTAATGTTTTTATAAGATTCTGAAGGACTCTGTGGCGGAACATTTTTGCTAACATACTTTTTTTGGTATGGTTATTTGCCACTATATCAAAATTTATAGGAGCAGTTTTAGCAGTAGTGGTAGCTGAATTCTTGTTAATCATTTTTTGTTTTCTTTTACATTTTGATAGTGGTGGCAAAGTTTCTGTACTGGAAGATTGTTTTGTTTTGCTAAATGACTGTATGAGCTGTTTTGTTTGCACTTTTTGTACATACTCAGCTAGAGATGGATGATTATTTTGGACACTTTTATTTTCATTTGCTCTATTTCTGTGTTGCTTTCTATGGACTTGGTTTCTGGTAGGCATTCTGTGGGGTCTGTTGAAACAAAAAAAGAAGGTATGGGTTGGGCTGTTGTGCAATGTATGTGTGCATGAGTGTCTCAGTATGATGGTAAAGATGTATGTGGTGGTGTGTGTGCATTGGACAGCTACATTTACAGGGTAATTCATAGAATTTCGCAGAAAAGTGTCGCAAGCGGCTGGTGCAGAGTGTCCGCGTGCGATTGTCTGCGCCAGGCGCGTGCGCCAAAACCGATTTCCGCGCACAGCGTATTCATGGATTTTAGGCTCTCAAACCAGCCGTGGCGCAGAGTATCGCAGCGACCCTGCAGCAGCGCCAGTAACGCCCCCAAGAACGCCCTCGCGCAAGGAAAAGCCATCAAAATCGCTAAATCATCGCAAAGGGCTGCGCTAACCCTGGACCAGTTTACAGGGCTGCCAAACAAGAAACGCAAAGCGGGTAACGTTCATATCAGGGGTACGCTGGAAGTTTTACATGCAATTAGCCAGGGTAAGTGTATTACAGGGGTACGCGGGAAGTTTTACAGGCGATTAGTCAGGATACGTGTATTACAGGCGTACGCGTGAAGTTTTACGCGCGATTAGCCAGGGTACGTGTATTACAGGGGTACGTGGGAATTATCACACGCGATTTGGCTGGGTACGTGTATTACAGGGGTGCGCGGGAAGTTACACACGCGATTTGGCTGGGTAGGTGTATTACAGGGGTGCGCGGGAAGTTACACACGCGATTAGGCTGGGTGGGTCCTCACAGGTGTTCCCTGTACACCCTCCACGGCCCCTGCACCCTCCACCAGGCCCCCACTCATGTCTCCCACCACCCCCACCCCTCAGCAGTGCAGTGGCACCCTCCACCAGGCCCCCACTTATGTCTCCCACCACCCCCACCCCCTAGCAGTGCAGGGGCAGCACCACCAGGCCCCCACTCATGTCTCCCACCACCCCCACCCCCCAGCAGTGCAGGGGCAGCCTCCACCAGGCCCTCACTAATGTCTCCCACCACCCCCAGCCACCAGGGGCAGCCTCCACCAGGCGCCCACACATGTCCCCTATCACCCCCACCCCCCAGCAGTGCAGGGGCAGCCTCCACCAGGCTCCCACTCATGTCTCCCACCACCCCACCCAGCCACCAGGGGCACCCTCCACCAGGCCCCCACTCATGTCTCCCACCACCCCCACCCCCCAGCAGTGCAGGGGCAGCCTCCACCAGACCCCCACTCATGTCTCCCACCACCCCCACCCCTAGCAGTGCAGGGGCAGCACCACCAGGCCCCCACTCATGTCCCCTATCACCCCCACCCCCCAGCAGTGCTGGGACAGCCTCCACCAGGCCCCCACTCATGTCTCCCACCCACCCCAGCCCCCAGGACTGTGGGGCAGCCTCCACCAGGCCCCCACTCATGTCTCCTACCACCCCCACCCCCTAGCAATGCAGGGGCAGCCTCCACCAGGCCCCCACTCATGTCTCCCACCTCCCCCACCCCCTAGCAGTGCAGGGGCAGCACCACCAGGCCCCCACTCATGTCTCCCACCACCCCACCCCCTAGCAGTGCAGGGCACCCTCCACCAGGCCCCCACTCATGTCCAACTCATGTCTCCCAACACCCCCACCCCCCAGCAGTGCAGGGGCACCCTCCACCAGGCCCCCACTCATGTCCCCCTGCACCCCCACCCCCCAGCCACCAGGGGCAGCCTCCAGCAGGCCCCCACTCATGTCTCCCACCACCCACACCCCCTAGCAGTGCAGTGGCAGCCTCCACCAGGCCCCCACTCATGTCCCCTATCACCCCCACCCCATAGCAGTGCAGGGGCAGCCTCCACCAGGCCCCCACTCATGTCTCCCACCACCCCCACCCCCTAGCAATGCAGGGGCAGCCTCCACCAGGCCCCCACTCATGTCTCCCACCTCCCCCACCCCCTAGCAGTGCAGGGGCAGCACCACCAGGCCCCCACTAATGTCTCCCACCACCCCACCCCCTAGCAGTGCAGGGCACCCTCCACCAGGCCCCAACTCATGTCCAACTCATGTCTCCCACCACCCCCACCCCCCAGCAGTGCAGGGGCACCCTCCACCAGGCCCCCACTCATGTCCCCCTGCACCCCCACCCCCCAGCCACCAGGGGCAGCCTCCAGCAGGCCCCCACTCATGTCTCCCACCACCCGCACCCCCTAGCAGTGCAGGGGCAGCCTCCACCAGGCCCCCACTCATGTCCCCTATCACCCCCATCCCATAGCAGTGCAGGGGCAGCCTCCACCAGGCCCCCACTCATGTCCCCTATCACCCCCACCCCCTAGCAGTGCTGGGGCAACACCACCAGGCCCCCACTCATGTCCCCTATCACCCCCACCCCCCAGCAGTGCAGGGGCAGCCTCCACCAGGCCCTCACTCATGTCTCCCACCACCCCCCCAGCCACCAGGGGCACCCTCCACCAGGCCCCCACTCATGTCTCTCACCACCCCCACCCCCCAGCAGTGCAGGGGCAGCCTCCACCAGCCCCCCACTCATGTCTCCCACCACCCCCACCCCCCAGCCACCAGGGGCAGCCTCCACCAGGCCCCCACACATGTCCCCTGCCCACAGGCCCTGACAATCCTCAAGCATGGGCCTCATGGCCAGCCACCACAGCCCAAAGACACAACCAAGTATTACATGTGCCCATGATGCTACTCCAATGGAAACAATGTAAATGAACACGTGTCTCACACACACACAATGGTTGCAAGTGAACCTGAAAACCCATATCATGACATGCATGAAAACAATGAGATGAAACCACACATTGAAGAATGAAAAAAACAAAATAATGTATTAAAAACAACAGTAATGGCAATCAAAATTAAACAATATACACAAGTATAAAATAAAGAACATTAAGGTGGCTGTCCCTTTTCAAAATAAAATCAATAAATGATAATCCAAAAAAATGTCTTCCAAAGTTCAAGTCCATAAAAAGGAAATGAAGGGAAAAAAGAAATAGAAAACCATTGCTCCATGGAAAAAAATATTCATATAAAAAAAATATCCAAATGCAAAGTCCAACTATGTACAAAGTATTCAGGGTCCATCATCCCAACAGAAGAAATGAAACCTACAAAAAAACCTATCTAAAATGGAAGTATATACAAATGGTGGAGCAGTGTCCGTCGACTCCAAATAAAAATAAACAATAAAGGAAACCTATCACTAAATAACTATATACAATGGTGGCGGGCCAGTCCAGTGGCTCACTCAGTGGTGTTCCGGGCCAGGGCATCATCAAACTCCTCGTCTATGTCCCGGAGGCGGTCCTGTTCCATGGCCCCGAGGGTCCGCAGGGATGCCGACATGTTCACCTCCAACTCCCTGCGGATTGCCTCGAGGCACTCGGCCCGCCTCAGGGCCCTCCGCATGGAGTTCTCTGCCCTGACCATCGTGAGCCGCGCCTCTTCCGCCCACCGCCGCTCCGCATCTATGGCATGGCCCAACCACTGCCACACGGAAGACACTGCCCGTCCAGGGTCCTCCGGCCGATGCCTGCCCCTCCGATGTTGAAGGCCACGAGCTATCGTGGCTCCCACCTACAGCCTCCTGCTGCTGCAGCTGCTGCTGTCCATGTACCCTGTCCGATGGTGCCTGCACATCCTCCTCCAGCTGGGGTGCAGTCGTTGATGTGGCCACCCCTGCTGGACGTCAGACTCCCGACTGTGGCAGGGATCTGTTGTCCACCAGCCTGGCCGCACGGTCGGAGGCAGCTCCACAGGGCACCCAGGTGACACATGGGTGGGAAGATGGCATGGAGGACAACTGGGGCATAGGGGGTTCTGTGGAGAAGGGGTCGGGACAAGGTCCAGGAAACTGAGGAATCCAGCCCTGGTGAGCTGTCCCAGTGGGTCAACGCGGTCAACGAGCCATGCGAGAAGACATGCAGACTCATCATGAAAAGACTGCAGGTCAGCTCGCATGGCCCGTTGACGCAACGCCACCCCACCCTGGACAGGCTCAACCTGGTGCAGGATAGCCACATCCGCAGGGAGAGGAAGGCCAGGTGTTGTAAGCCAATCCCCTCCCTGAGAACGGGTCTGGAGGTAGGCATCCCTGCTGGTGCAAGATGATGCAGTGACAGGAGCAGGGACAGGATTCCACACAGGCACCTGCGCGGCGGCCTGTGCTGCCTCCTGTCCCTGATCCTGCACTGCACCACTAGCACCAGTGGAATCCCCACCTCCAGACCCCGCCTTTGTCGCTTGCACGGCCTCCTCCTCCACCAAACCCCCCACCAACCTGGATGACTCCGTGCCATCTTCCTCCGTTGGGCCCTGTGGGGTCCCAGCTGCCCCTTCTGCTGCCGAGGAGTCCAACTCCAACCTCCGCCTCTTGGACCTCCCCTCGGCAGCTGCGGCCTGGGACACGGCACCGGACTCCTCACTCCCCGACGAGATCAGAACCTGGGAGGGGATCCGGGCCTTGCGTCTCCGGCTGGTGGTGCGACCCCTGCTGCTGTGCTCCACAGCACCTTCTCCGCCCTCTTCATCAGTTGACGCTGCAGACAGGGAGAAAGAAAACACAGGCATCAGGGCACTGTAAAATGGACTCATACACTCATGACAGTTATACATGAGTGGCATTGGTAAACCTCAGACATGGCATCACAATCCCCAACACACATGTCATTTCAACTTGCACATATGAGCCATACCACAGCCATATTGCAACAGCCAGCACCATCCATTCACATACAACAGCATGAGCAGCCAAAGGTCATCCACACATCACATGCAACATAGGGAGTACACTACACATGCACACACACCACCAAACTTGCATGCATGTGCACACCTCCGCTAGCTGTCGCAGTGTTTTGATCGACATCCATGTCACACCTGACAATCATTCCTCCACATCCTGTGTCATGCAAGCCCACACACACAAGCACCATCCATGTGTCACACATGAGACCCCTCGAATGTGTCACCCTCACGGCCCTGTACACCCCCCCCTACTTGCCCACATAAAAATACATGTTCAACCTGCACACTCCTGGCACACCACCACACGCACAGCTTACAATCAGTATGCATGTACACTTACCACTCGACTCCAGCCGGGTCTGCCTCTCAAGGACCTTGATGTGGAGCGCTGGGGATATGCATTCCAGGACCCTCATCTGATCTTCCGACAAGTGGCCCCGGCGCCCCTTAGCATCCGTGCCTTCAGGAGGCGCCGGGCCTTGTTGAGGGTCCTGGACCTGAAGTCCTCACAGCGCTTCCTGACACGTTCATAGTCGCGGACTGCCACCTTCTCCGCGTTGATGGCAGTCACGATGTCCATCCAGATCCGAGTCCGTCCTTCCTTGTCAGCGCGCAACCTTCCAAAGAGGGCATCATACTGCCCCAGGACATGCTCCACCAGGACACCAACTTCGGTGGCAGTGAAGCTGGTGCCCCTCTGCCTCCTTGGCCGGGGGTTGCCACTGGTGCCAGATGTTGCAGTGCCCGACATGGCAACCCCAGAGGCAGGAGTGGGTGGGCAACTGGGTCCTGGGGCTGGGCTGTGGGGCGATGGAAATGCAGTCGGGAGTCTTCGGTTCCAGCAGGGGTGGTCACAGCAACAGCACCCCTGGCTGATGTGCAGGCAGCAAATGGCAGGGCATGTGGGCAGCAGGGAGTCAGGCAGCAGCAGATGGCAGGTGGGAGCGTGCTCAGGGCTCTGGGGGGCAGTAATTCGGCCTTCTGGGCAGGAGCGTGGTCTTCCGTGTGTGAACGCGTGGCCAGCTTGATACGGAGTGATTTTGCACGTGAAAATCCAGCACGTCTGCGTGTAATTCGAGGAAAGGCCCTTAGCGTGTAAGCGCGTCAGCACACGTATGTACATTCATTGGCCCAAAGGCCACCAGCGTATGCGCGTCTATGAAGTCACGTGCACTTTGAATATGGCACACGTTTGAAATGTTGCGTGTTAAAAAAATGAAAGACATGTCCGAGTGTCAAAGCGTGTAATTGGTGGAAATGGCCTTAGCGCGTACACACGGAAGTGACAAAGTGTGTAATTGGTGGAAATGGCCCTACACGCGGAAGTGACAAAGCGTGTAATTGGTGGAAATGGCCCTAGCGCGTACACGCGGAAGTGACGCTGGACGTGTGGGCCTGCATAAAAGGTACGTGTAGAACACCATTTCCTTGTACGTGCTTTTCGTGGAGAGCGAGTGGGTGAAATCTGTACTTCTTGTCGTTTCACACGCAATTTACTTCACAGTGTTTTAAGTTCATACTCCCTGTTACCTCTGACAGCGTTTTCTCTTTTTTCTCTTTTTCTGGTTTTCCTGGGCCTGTTCCCTCAAACAGCGTTCCCTTCTACTGTTGTCCTGTCTCCTCAGACAGCGTACAATTCTTCTTTTGGCGGGGGTGTGGCCAACGCGCACACGCGCTTCTTTTTCACGCTCTTTTTCCTGGCAGACGGTGAGTCACGCACGTATCTAACATCTGTGCTTGCCCCGTGTGTAGCCTACCCCTTCAGAGGTCATTCTAGGCTGCGTGTCACACGCATACGTTCATTCTTGTGTTACTGGGTGCCACAGCGTAGTGCAGGTTTTTTTGTCCGCACACGTGGTCTAGGAGGGGTTGCGTGCACGTCATCTCCCTTTTTTGGGCTTCCTGTGCGTTGCGTGACCCGTCATCTTTCCCCAGGGGTCACATTCAGCCTTGCTAGAGCACTAGGGTACAATTACCATCTGGTACCCAACCCCTTTGACCCCCAATTGCCCAGGACAATAGTTTACAGCCACTCCCATACGCACATTAACATCAGTGCCATGATTGGGAGGCGAGGAATCCGTAAGGGTGGCAAAGGTGGACGAGCCACAAGTGGTGGCCTGGTGGATCCGGTAGGGGACGTGGTCGTTACTTGCAGGGTGACCCTGTCCCCCCATGCGTGGAGGACCAGTCAAGGGCACCCATAATCCCCTCACCCCCTGGTTGAGGCTGATGTGGCTGACACCATCCATGCTCAGCCCTTGTTGGACCAGCCCATTGTGGCACCAGACCTGGCTGACTCCATGGCTGACTTCCAGGTCAGCAGGCCTATGACACGTGCGCTGGTGCACGTTGATGTCATCAGGCCAGGTGGATCAGGGGCAGCAAGGTCATCTGCTGCCCCAAGTAGGCAGGGTGGAGAGGCTGCAGGGGCAGCTGCGGCTCCATCCACCCCAGCTCTCACACACCCAGCCAGGACAGTGTCGGTCCTAGTCCATCCTGCTGACATTCCCCCTGACACCATTACACTTGAGCCAATGCCTGCACCAACTCCCATGCTGAGTGTGCAATCCCACACTCCTGATACAGAGTCCACCAGGGCTCCTGCCCCTAGTGTCCAGAGCGGCGTAGGACACTCAGGATCACCACCACCTTCCAAGCGAAAGAGGAAGAGTGCTCGTCCAGCACAGGCTGATGCCCCAGACACGGCTACACAGTCCGGCCCGTCGAGGAAGCCCAGCTTCACGGATGCCGAACTGAATGCACTTGTCGAGTATGTGTCCGCACATGATAACGAAATGGTCATTGTTGCAGGATCCAAGACCACACCTGCACAACGCCAGGCATACTGGAAGACCGTTGCGGACATCGTAAGTGCCCTTGGAATCGTGAGGCGCACAGCCAATGATTGCTATAAGCGCTGGAATGACCTAAAGCGCAGGGCAAAGAATAAGCTGGCCTCAAGTCATGCCACAACTCTAGTGACTGGAGGTGGGTCTCCAGTAGAAGACATGGAACTCACTCCACATGAGTCAGTCGCTGGGACCTACGTCACGGAGGAACAGATCCAAGGCATGGGAGATCTGCCTGATTATGAGGCATTGTCCGGTGAGTGCACATGCATGTGTGTGTCATCCATGTGCATGGTGTGTGTGTGAGGGCTTCTGTTTGTGTGCCAGGTGAGGGTGTGTGTGCCTGAGTCGTTTGGGTCACCCATGTGCTTCATGCAATATATTCTGCGCAGCAGCATTTGGCCATAGCAGTATCCCTTCTGCCAACAGTAGATATCTAGCCCAGCATCACGCCAGTTACCCTTGAAGTGTCACCTTGCCACAACATTGTTGCTTATTTTTCTCTGTTCATTCAGGCAGATTGTTTGCATTCCACCACTTTTACTAGGCATTTCTCAGTCCTCTAGTCACATGTCTGACATGGCTATGGTAAAGTGGATTGACTTTGTTACCTGGATATCATTTGTTTAGACATGTGCCTGTGCACATGGACCATTTTGGACTGGCAGCTCCAGGTGAAAAATCAGACCTGTTTGAATTAGAAAAGCTATTACATGAGGGAACTGGACTGAATGAATAAGTGCTGCCCTCCTCTCCATCTTCACTCAATAGCAATGGTACATGACATCTGTGTGATGGCATGTGTATTTCACCTGGCAATCACAGGCCAATGTGTGATGCCACTGCCAGGCAGAATGCAGAAAATGTGTTCATCTTCCATCTTGGTGTCATCAGTGTGTGCCATTTGCCTACCCTTCATACGCAGTGAGGGTGCATGGATGGGAGGGTTTTAGTCATGTGGGACATGTGTCAATCAAGTACTGGTTCTGTTGCTTCTCAGCCCTCATTGTGTGCCATGGTGCTACTGCCTGTTTCCATTTGTTTGCTTTTATGTCTTTGCAGGGGAAGACGCACCTGATACTGCTGGGGTTGTGGAGATGGTGCAGACCCAGGAGGGGTCTGAGGGCCGACCGACCACCAGTGAGGGACGTGGTGTGGTGGTGGGTGAGAACCCACAACTGCTGCAGGTCGTGCTCTCAAGGAGTGTCTCTGGCTGCACCTCCCCCGAGCTGTACTCAGGTGTTGATTCGGATGATGAGACCTACGTGCTGTCGCAGGTGAGTGTTCCTGGGAGGGATTCTGTTCTGTCCCACCCACCTGCACCAGGGTCAGAACCCTCGATGGGGATGTCAGTGTTGGCAGCTACGCCTTTGGTGGTTACGGATGCAGGGTCACACTCCGCGACATCTGATCCTGTTCCTGGGCCAGCAGATCAGAGGGGGAATGCAGTCATGCAGCCTCAGCAGTGCCGGCACAGCAAGGTGCAGTTCGCCTTGCCCCAGACAGGTGTGGTGCCCGCCGATGTGGTGGCCATACGCCACCTGGCAATACCGCATGGGAGCAATCCATTTACGGTATGGCAACCCAACAGGCAGCATCATCAGAGATGATGGCTCAGGCCATGGATAGGGTGGCCACTTCCATTGTCCCCCCAGAAAGGCTGATGGAACGACTACAGCAGGCAACCGACTCCATCTGCCAGTCACACAGGGAGGACATGTTGGCGTCCAACAGGGACAGGCATGTATTTGGTTCAGATGCTTGGGTTTTTGTCACACACACCCCTCCTGCTTCCCGTTTCCATGGGCTTGCAAAGGGTGTGCCCAAGTGACATTGACGTACATGGTGACATTGGACTGCCACTACATGTGTGGGTAGTCTAGTCAATAATGTGTATACATTCCTAGTGCATATTGCTGTTGTGTTGTACACTGCATGTTGAATTGATGTGTAACTCATCATCCATGTCTACCTCCTAATCTGCAGGTCCTTTCCTCATGTCTACACAAGGCCCTCTACTTTGGAGATGGGGTCCATGTTGGCAGCAGCGCACCTACAACTCTACATGGCGGCAACACTGTACAGTTGGAAGTGGTGGGAGTGCAGGCATTTCCAGGTGGTGAGACTACTAATTCCTTACATTCGTAATGTCATGTTAATGGTAGTTTTGAGGGTCAATAGCTGATAAGTGTTATTGCTAAATACCTGCTCAAGTGTGTTGTTGGTCCTGCATTACTGTGAGCATTTCAGGTGTCGCGAGTTTCAATTAGGGACACTGTACTTTGTGACACTTGTGTCATGTTGTGGGGATTACTTTGTTTGCCTGCACATAGCATGACATGGCATGGTGTGTCGTGTGGCGGTGCTGGGGATGGGTTGGGTGACATGGCACTGTCCTCATGTTGCATTTTGCAAGTGGGTATTCATTTTAGCTGCATGAATGTGTTTTTTCACGAAACTGCATTGGTGCTGTCTGTGTAGGTAGGGATGCACACATTGTAACACTTCCAGGTGAACAATCTCAGGCTGATATGGTTTTGATGGTTGATTCTCCAGACATTCAGGATCAGTGTCAGGTTGAGTCATCATTGATTGTCAGATGGTATGTGCCAGGGCAGTGTGCACTCCACAGGGGTGTGATTTCTATGTGAAGTAATTAGCCACTAGCTGTGTACGGGCTGCCTCCCCCCGTGCCCTTTCCGCTCCCATGCGCAGCGGGCGTGCATGTGGTTGGGGATGTGGGGGCACCACCATTTCCACGGCCAGGCCCCGGCGTGTTGCAACGTTGTGCAGGACACATGCTTCCACTATGATCCTGCACACTACTGGGGGAGCGTATAACAGCTGCCCGCCAGAACGGTCAAGGGAGCGAAAGCGTGACTTAAGCACTCCGAATGTGCGCTCCACTATGCTCCGGGTTGCAATGTGGGCTGGGTTATATCTTACCTCGGGTGGCGTGGTGGGGTTCCGAATTGGCGTCATCATGTGGGGGCTGAGAGGGTAGGCACTGTCCCCTGTGGAGGTGGTGATGGGTATCATTGGTGGGGTTGTGACCTTGCTCAGTATCTGACATGCATGCATGTGCAGTGGCATTCATACTCACCAAGCAGCCATGTATCGTCATGCCTCCCAGATTCTAGGTCCCGGCTTAGGGTGGACATTCGGTAAATGTAGCTGTTGTGGGTGGACCCGGGATAGTTGGCATATACTGAGGTGATGATTCCCTTGGCATTACATACTAACTGCACGTTGATGGAATGCCAGTGCTTGCGGTTCCTATAGATGTGCTCAGATGCCCTGGGGGGACGTAGAGCCACATGGGTGCAGTCGATGGCACCTAGCACTTTGGGGAATCGTGCCACACCATAAAAATCCAGGGCGGCAGCATGCCTTTCTGCAGGTGTTCTGGGCAGGTATATGTGCCTGCGGACTGATGGGCGTGCAGTGATGATGTTCAAGACCTGGTGTAGGCAGCGTGACTGCGTGGCCTGTGACACCCCACCCACTATGGCACTTGTCAGCTGAAATGATCCAGTCGCTAAGAAGTGCAGTACATTGAGGACCTTCTCCAGGGGGCTGAGTGCTTGGGAGCACAGGGTGGGTGATATGAGGTCATCCTCCCACTCACTCACCAGGTCCAGTATTATGTGTGGTGGAAACCTGTACCTCCCATACACCTGGTCATCAGGCATCCCGAAAATGCTGGTTCTGGGTGTGAAAATTCTGGCCCTGACTATCCTCCTCCTACTCCTTTGGTAGCCCACGGCCACTGCTGCTAGGAACGGTATATTCATCATGGCGTCTGAGCTTGTTAGTTTTTTACGCTCCTGCCCAGAAGGCCAAATTACTGCCCCCCAGTGCCTCAAGCAGCCTCCCACATGCCATCTGCTGCTGCCTGCCTGCCTGCTGCCACCGTGCCCTGCCATTTGGTGCCTGCACATCAGCCATCTGCAGGGGTCCAGTTGCTGTGTCCACCCCTGCTGGAACAGAAGACTCCCGACTGGGATAACATTGCTCCACAGCCCTGCCCCAGGACCCAGTTGCCCACCCACTCCTGCCTCTGGGGTTGCCATGTCGGGCACTTCGACATCTGTCACCAGTGGCAACCCCAGGCCAGAGGGGCAGAGGGGCACCAGCTTCACTGCCACCGAAGTTGGTGTCCTGGTGGAGCATGTCCTGGGGCAGTATGATGCCCTCTTTGGATCGTCCCGCGCCAGCAAGGAAGGACGGGAGAGGATCTGGGCCGACTGTGTGGTTGCCATCAACGCGGAGGGGGTGGCAACCCGCGACGTCCAGAAGATCAAGAAGCGCTGGGAGGACTTGAGGTCCAGGACCCTCGTGAAGGCCCGGCGCCTCGTGGAGGGGGGCCGGGGCCGCATGAGTTCCATCCAGATGAGGGTCCAGGAACGCATACGCCCAGCGCTCCACGCCCAGATCCTTGAGAGGGAGACCCGTCTGGATTTGAGCGGTAAGTGGCCAAGCATTGCTGTGTGAGACAGGGCATGTTGCAGTGTGCTGGTTGTCTGATACTTGCCTGTATGTGTGACATAGGCTATGTACGCATGTATGTGTGCAGGGACATCATGGTAATGCATGTGCGACCAGTGATGTGTGAACCACATGGTCGTTGCATGTGTTTAAATGTGACATGGGGAGCCCTATGCAGATTTTACACATGAGAGCATGTCAGTCTCTGTTCCTGGACAAGGGTGGGGGTGAGGGATGGGTGCTGATGCCAGGTACATATATGGTAGCCATGTCTGTGTGCCTGACCTGCATGTCTGTGACTTGTGAATGCCATGGATGCATGACACATGTCTGTGACAATGCACAGATTCACTGATGCAGCCTAGTTATCCTTGTATCCGCTGTGTTTGGGGTGTATGAGGCCAGATTGATGTGACTGAGGTGAAGTGTGTGCATGTGATAGGCATGACCCATGATGCATGTGAGTTCCATATCATTGTATGTTTCAAGAGTCCATTGGACATGTATGGAAATGTCCATGGCATGCACCATGCCTGTTACTGTGTGTGTTTTGCCTGGACTGACCCATGTGTTCTGGAGGGACATGATGGAAGTGTACTTTGACAGTGGTACTCATCTGCTATTGCTTCCTGTCTAGGGGACCATTGTACAGTACCCTGATGCTTGTGTTCTATCTCTCCCTCTACGCAGCGGCTAGTGAAGAAGAGGGCGGAGACGGCGCTGTGGAGCAAGGCGGCGGGGATGCCCCCACGGCTGCAGCGGAAGGGGTGGGTGAGCCCCCACAGGGGCCTGCTATGGCGGAAGACGGTGAGGAGCCATCTAGGTTGGTGGTTTCCACAGAGGAGGAGGAGGCTGCCACTGAGGCACACATGGGGCCTGGTGGGGGAATCCCTGCTGGTGCAAGTGGTGCAGTCCAGGGGCAGGGGCAGGAGGCAGCACAGATCACCGTGGAGGGGCCTGTGCATGTCGCTGTCCCTGACCCTGTGAGTGCACCACCATGCACCAGCAGGGATGCCCCGTCCCAGGCCCGTCCGCAGGTAGAGGGGATGTCCATGTCACCTGACTCCCCTCCACCTGTGGACGAGGGGACCCATGGCCGTATGGAGAAGGTCCTGATTGGGGTCACGATGCGCGCGGGTGCAATTCGTGATGACGTGCGTGCTTCCCGGGAGGAGCACGCACGTCATCACGAAGAGCACCGTGCCGACGTGGCCCAATTGGGATCTTCCATGTTCGGGGGTTTCCTGCATGTGTTGGCCAATCTGGCGGCCCTCTCCTCCTCTGTGGAGGCTATACGCCGGTCGTTCTCCTTGCCGTCTTCCGGCCCAGATTCCACCAGGGCCCCCTGTGGACCTGCCCTGACCAATGCAGCCAGCTCGGTGGGGATCCCATCCCTGCCACAGTCGGGAGTCGGAGGTCCAGCAGGGGTGGACACCACGGCAACTGTACCCCAGCAGATGGAGGATGTGCCGGCATCATCAGGCAGGGCACGTGCACGACGGCGTCGGTGGATTCCATCAGCCTGGATGCCGTCATGCTGGCAGAGGCAGTTGCGTCGGAGGCAGCAGCAGAGTCAACGTGGGAGGCATCATGGCTCGGGGCCATCAACATCAGAGGGGCAGGCATCGGCCGGAGGGCAGGAGGACCAAGGACGGGAAGTGTCTTCTGTGTGGCTGCGGTTGGGCCAGCAGATAGGTGCAGAGCGGCGGCGGGCGGAAGAGGCGCGGCTCACGATGGTCAGGGCGGAGAACTCCATGCGGAGGGCCCTGAGGCGGGCCGAGTGCCTCGAGGCAATCCCCAGGGGGTTGGAGGAGCAGATGGCGTCGTCCCTGCGGACCCTCGGGGCCATGGAACAGGACCGCCTCCGGGACATCGAAGAGGAGTTTGATGATGCCCTGGCCCGGAACACCACAGAGTGAGCCGCTGGACTTGCCCGCCGCCTTTGTATATAGTTCTTTAGTTTTAGGTTTCCTTTGTTTCTTCTTATGATTTGGAGTCAACGGACACTGCTCCACTTTTTGTATATAGTTGCATTTTAGTTAGGGTTTTTTGTAGGTTTCCTTTGTTCAGTTGGGCTCATGGACCCTTGGATGTTTTGTACATAGTTCTTCGTTGGATTGTTTGATTTTTTTTTTTTATTTATTCACCATGGAGCAATGGTCTTTGCATTTCTTTTTCTCTCTCGGATTGATTTTATTTTTAATGTGACTTTGGACAACATTTTTTTGAATTTGGATTTGTAGTTTTAATTTTTTTTGATGGACATGCAGCTTATCTTTTTTCCATTGCCATTGTAGTTTGTTTCATTTCATTTGCATTCAATGTTTTTTAGTATAATTTTGTTTTCATACTTCACTGTGTGGTATCATCTCATTGGTTTCATGCATGTCATGTTGGGTGTTTTCCCATTCAATTGCAACCATTGTGTGTGACGGACATGGGTTCATTTGCTTTATGTACATTGGGGGTGTAACATGCAATTTCCATTTCCATGTGGGTGAATGGGTTACTTGGTAGGGCCTTTTGGCTGTGGTGGCTGACCATAACGCACATGATTGGGGATTGTGAGGACCTGGGTGCAGGGGGACATGAGTGGGGGCCTGGTGGAGGGTGCCCCTGCACTGCTGGGGGGTGGGGGTGGTGGGAGACATGAGTTGGACATGAGTGGGGGCCTGGTGGTGCTGCCCCTGGACTGCTAGGGGGTGGGGGTGGTGGGAGACATGAATGGGGGCCTGGTGGAGGGTGCCCCTGGATGCTGGGGGGTGGGGGTGCAGGGGGGCATGAGTTGGACATGAGTGGGGGCCTGGTGGAGGGTGCCCTGCACTGCTGGGGGGTGGGGGTGATGGGAGACATGAATGGGGGCTCTGGTGGAGGGTGCCCTGCACTGCACTGCTGGGGGGTGGGGGTGGTGGGAGACATGAGTGGGGGCCTGGTGGAGGGTGCCCCTGGATGCTGGGAGGTGGGGGTGCAGGGGGACATGAGTTGGACATGAGTGGGGGCCTGGTGGAGAGTGCCCTGCACTGCTGGGGGGTGGGGGTGATGGGAGACATGAGTGGGGGCCTGGTGGAGGGTGCCCCTGGATGCTGGGGGTGGGGGTGCAGGGGGACATGAGTGGGGGCATGGTGGAGGGTGCCCCTGCACTGCCGGGGGGTGGGGGTGGTGGGAGACATGAGTGGGGGCCTGGTGGAGGGTGCCCCTGGATGCTGGGGGGTGGGGGTGCAGGGGGACATGAGTTGGACATGAGTGGGGGCCTGGTGGAGAGTGCCCTGCACTGCTGGGGTGTGGGGGTGATGGGAGACATGAGTGGGGGCCTGGTGGAGGGTGCCCCTGGATGCTGGGGGGTGAGGGTGCAGGGGGACATGAGTGGGGGCCTGGTGGAGGGTGCCCCTGCACTGCTGGGGGGTGGGGGTGGTGGGAGACATGAGTGGGGGCCTGGTGGAGGGTGCACCTGCACTGCTGGGGGGTGGGGATGGTGGGAGACATGAGTTGGACATGAGTGGGGGCCTGGTGGAGGGTGCCCCTGGATGCTGGGGGGTGGGGGTGATGGGAGACCTGAGTGGGGGCCTGGTGGAGGGTGCCCTGCACTGCTGGGGTTTGGGGGTGATGAGAGACATGAGTGGGGGCCTGGTGGAGGGTGCCCTGCAATGCTGGAGGGTGGGGGTGATGGGAGACATGGGTGGGGGCCTGGTGGAGGGTGCCCCTGAATGCTGGGGGGGTGGGGGTGCAGGGGTTCATGAGTGGGGGCCTGGTGGAGGGTGCCCCTGGATGCTGGGGGGTGGGGGTGCAGGGGGCCATGAGTGGGGGCCTGGTGGAGGGTGCCCCTGCACTGCTGGGGGGTGGGGGTGATGGGAGACATGAGTGGGGGCCTGGTGGAGGGTGCCCTGTAATGCTGGGGGGTGGGGGTGATGGGAGACATGAGTGGGGGCCTCATGGAGGGTGCCCCTGCACTGCTGGGGGGTGCGGGTGGTGGGAGACATGAGTGGGGGCCTGGTGGAGGGTGCCCCTGGATGCTGGGGGGTGGGGGTGCAGGGGGACATGAGTGGGGGCCTGGTGGAGGGTGCCCCTGCACTGCTGGGGGTTGGGGGTTGTGGGAGACATGAGTTGGACATGAGTGGGGACCTGGTGGAGGGTGCCCTGCAATGCTGGGGGTGGAGGTGATGGGAGACATGAGTGGGGGCCTGGTGGAGGGTGCCCTGCAATGCTGAGGGGTGGGGGTGATGGGAGACATGAGTGGGGGCCTGGTGGAGGGTGCCCTGCACTGCTGGGGGGGGTGGTGGGAGGCATGAGTGGGGGCCTGGTGGAGGGTGCCCTGCACTGCTGGGGGGTGGGGGTGATGGGAGACATGAATGGGGGCTCTGGTGGAGGGTGCCCTGCACTGCACTGCTGGGGGGTTGGGGTGGTGGGAGACATGAGTGGGGGCCTGGTGGAGGGTGCCCCTGGATGCTGGGAGGTGGGGGTGCAGGGGGACATGAGTTGGACATGAGTGGGGGCCTGGTGGAGAGTGCCCTGCACTGCTGGGGGGTGGGGGTGATGGGAGACATGAGTGGGGGCCTGGTGGAGGGTGCCCCTGGATGCTGGGGGTGGGGGTGCAGGGGGACATGAGTGGGGGCATGGTGGAGGGTGCCCCTGCACTGCCGGGGGGTGGGGGTGGTGGGAGACATGAGTGGGGGCCTGGTGGAGGGTGCCCCTGGATGCTGGGGGGTGGGGGTGCAGGGGGACATGAGTTGGACATGAGTGGGGGCCTGGTGGAGAGTGCCCTGCACTGCTGGGGTGTGGGGGTGATGGGAGACATGAGTGGGGGCCTGGTGGAGGGTGCCCCTGGATGCTGGGGGGTGAGGGTGCAGGGGGACATGAGTGGGGGCCTGGTGGAGGGTGCCCCTGCACTGCTGGGGGGTGGGGGTGGTGGGAGACATGAGTGGGGGCCTGGTGGAGGGTGCACCTGCACTGCTGGGGGGTGGGGATGGTGGGAGACATGAGTTGGACATGAGTGGGGGCCTGGTGGAGGGTGCCCCTGGATGCTGGGGGGTGGGGGTGATGGGAGACCTGAGTGGGGGCCTGGTGGAGGGTGCCCTGCACTGCTGGGGTTTGGGGGTGATGAGAGACATGAGTGGGGGCCTGGTGGAGGGTGCCCTGCAATGCTGGAGGGTGGGGGTGATGGGAGACATGGGTGGGGGCCTGGTGGAGGGTGCCCCTGAATGCTGGGGGGGTGGGGGTGCAGGGGTTCATGAGTGGGGGCCTGGTGGAGGGTGCCCCTGGATGCTAGGGGGTGGGGGTGCAGGGGGCCATGAGTGGGGGCCTGGTGGAGGGTGCCCCTGCACTGCTGGGGGGTGGGGGTGATGGGAGACATGAGTGGGGGCCTGGTGGAGGGTGCCCTGTAATGCTGGGGGGTGGGGGTGATGGGAGACATGAGTGGGGGCCTCATGGAGGGTGCCCCTGCACTGCTGGGGGGTGTGGGTGGTGGGAGACATGAGTGGGGGCCTGGTGGAGGGTGCCCCTGGATGCTGGGGGGTGGGGGTGCAGGGGGACATGAGTGGGGGCCTGGTGGAGGGTGCCCCTGCACTGCTGGGGGTTGGGGGTTGTGGGAGACATAAGTTGGACATGAGTGGGGACCTGGTGGAGGGTGCCCTGCAATGCTGGGGGTGGAGGTGATGGGAGACATGAGTGGGGGCCTGGTGGAGGGTGCCCTGCAATGCTGAGGGGTGGGGGTGATGGGAGACATGAGTGGGGGCCTGGTGGAGGGTGCCCTGCACTGCTGGGGGGGGTGGTGGGAGGCATGAGTGGGGGCCTGGTGGAGGGTGCCCTGCACTGCTGGTGGGTGGGGGTGGTGGGAGACATGAGTGGGGGCCTGGTGGAGGGTGCCCCTGGATGCTGGGGGGTGGGGGTGCAGGGGGACATGAGTGGGGGCCTGGTGGAGGGTGCCCCTGCACTGCTGGGGGGTGAGGGTGGTGGGAGACATGAGTTGGACATGAGTGGGGGCCTGGTGGAGGGTGCCCCTGCACTGCTTGGGGGTGGGGGTGGTGGGAGACATGAGTTGGACATGAGTGGGGTCCTGGTGGAGGGTGACCCTGCACTGCTGGGGGGTGGGGGTGGTGGGAGACATGTGTTGGACATGACTGGGGGCCTGGTGGAGGGTGCCCCTGGATGCTGGGGGGTGCGGGTGGTGGGAGACATGAGTGGGGGCCTGGTGGAGGGTGCCCTGCAATGCTAGGGGGTGGGGGTGGTGGGAGACATGAGTGGGGGCCTGGTGGTGCTGCCCCTGCACTGCTAGGGGGTGGGGGTGGTGGGAGACATGAGTGGGGGCCCGGTGGAGGGTGCCCCTGGATGCTGGGGGTGGGGGTGCAGGGGGACATGAGTGGGGGCCTGGTGGAGGGTGCCCCTCCAATGCTGGGGGGTGGGGTGATGGGAGACATGAGTGGGGGCCTGGTGGAGGGTGCCCTGCACTGCTGGGGGGTGGGGGTGGTGGGAGACATGAGTGGGGGCCTGGTGGAGGGTGCCCCTGGATGCTGGGGGGTGGGGGTGCAGGGGGACATGAGTGGGGGCCTGGTGGAGGGTGCCCCTGTACTGCTGGGTGGTGGGGGTGGTGGGAGACATGAGTGGGGGCCTGGTGGAGGGTGCCCCTGCACTGCTGGGGGGTGGGGGTGGTGGGAGAAATGAGTTGGACATGAGTGGGGGCCTGGTGGAGGGTGCCCTGCAATGCTGGGGGTGGGGGTGCAGGGGGCCATGAGTGGGGGCCTGGTGGAGGGTGCCCCTGGATGCTGGGGGGTGGGGGTGCAGGGGGACATGAGTGGGGGCCTGGTGGAGGGTGCCCCTGCACTGCTGGGGGGTGGGGGTGGTGGGAGACATGAGCGGGGGCCTGGTGGAGGGTGCCCCTGCACTGCTGGGGGGTGGGGGTGGTGGGAGACATGAGTTGGACAAGAGTGGGGGCCTGGTGGAGGGTGCCCTGCAATGCTGGGGGGTGGGGGTGATGGGAGACATGAGTGGGGGCCTGGTGGAGGGTGCCCCTGCACTGCTGGGGGGTGGGGGTGGTGGGAGACATGAGTTGGACATGAGTGGGGGCCTGGTGGAGGTTGCCTCTGGATGCTGGGGGGTGGGGGTGATGGGAGACCTGAGTGGGGGCCTGGTGGAGGGTGCCCTGCACTGCTGGGGGGTGGGGGTGGTGGGAGACATGAGTTGGACATGAGTGGGGGCCTGGTGGAGGGTGCCCTGCAATGCTGGGGGTGGGGGTGATGGGAGACATGAGTGGGGGCCTGGTGGAGGGTGCCCTGCAATGCTGGGGGGTGGGGGTGATGGGAGACATGAGTGGGGGCCTGGAGGAGGGTGCCCTGCACTGCTGGGGGGTGGGGGTGGTGGGAGACATGATTGGGGGCCTGGTGGAGGGTGCCCTGCACTGCTGGGGGGTGGGGGTGGTGGGAGACATGAGTGGGGGCCTGATGGAGGGTGCCCCTGGATGCTGGGGGGTGGGGGTGCAGGGGGACATGAGTGGGGGCCTGGTGGAGGGTGCCCCTGCACTGCTGTTTTTACCGGCATGGCTACCCCCAAACTTGGGTCCAGCTCCTGGTTCAGCGATAGGGGAATTACTGGGCCATTACAACCTCGGCAGGCCCAGTAATTGCCCTTCAACGGGAGCTGGAGCCGGTACGTCCCCATTCGCGGCACCCGTGAGCAGAACTCGTAATGTGGTGGTATGGTAACAACGGCGCCGGCAGGACTACCGGCACCGCTGTTGCCTTACCGCCACATTCGTAAAGAGGCCGAATGACTTAATTTAAATTCTCTTTTTTGCAATTTTGCAATGATTCAAGACCAACAGAGATGTTCCTGAATTTAATTGTATTAAACACATTCAAGCTGCTATATGTTGTACTCACTGAAGTCTTTGTATCAGTTTCTCATGTAGATAGATACTAGTTCCAAAGTCGAGGTTTGAGGGGAAGACATAATTCACCACTGTGATGTTTGATGTTTTTTAAAAACATTTTTCTTTATTTTTTAAACCAAAGCTCTTGGAGTAGCGGGGGCCCCTGCAGCCCCTGCAGTGCGTAGCCCCTGCCACACCATGTCTGGTGTACCTTTGCACAGTCTTCTCCGATGCAGCATGAGAAGGTAGTGCTCAGTAGGGGTTGGAGCTGACCGTGACATGTGCCACGTATCAAATGCCAAGTTCAGCTCCAACCCCTTCTCCTCCATCTGCCTAGCAGCTCATATACAGGAACAAGGAAGCCCCCCCCCAGCTTCCTGTTTGTGAATAGCGCGGAGGAGACAAGTGTGGACTGGAGTGACAGACTCAAGCTAGAGAAACAGGTAAGAAGGCTTTTTTTTAAAGAAAACGTGATGTGTATTTTGCATGTGTGAAGTGCGTGTCAGATGTATGTATGTACTATGGGTCAGTGAGTGGTGGGTGAATGAGATGAAATGTGATAGTGTGTGTGTTTGAATGTTATGGGTGGTGGGTGTGTGCCTGTCTAGATAATGCAGTGAGATAGGATGTAAGAGAAGGTGTATGGGTCAGTCGAGGTTTGAGGGGAAGACATAATTCACCACTGTTGGGAAAAGACAAGATGGGTAATGGATATTGGCCTCAACTTTAATGCAACAGTTTCGGTCGACCTGCAAGTTATCTATGGTAGTAGTCAGGCCCTGGTTTTCTGTTTGGAAAAATATCCACAATGCTTAGGTGCCGCTGATATTAGGTCGCTCTTTGTATTTTTGTATGTGTAGATGGAGCAAGCTCTTTATAGCAGATTGGCTCTCTTGGGTGAACACTGACACGGCTGCAGCCACTACTAACTGTTACTGGCTGGCAAGATAAGGAGTTCAGAGCAAAGATATAATTGTGTTTCTTTTGATGATGCCTTCAGAGTGCACTGGTGTCACATGCACGACATTTTAGCACTCCCTCTTTTATGTTTAATTTATGTGGTGACATTAGATCAGTACAACATGTAATGCCTCGCTGCATGAGAGGCTCGAGATGTGTTCGGAAAATCCCTGAAGCCTAGTGACTTCCAGAACATTAGCTCTCAGACTCCTAATCCTGTGGCTGCACGCAGTCTGGTCAAGACTAGGCAGCAAAAAAGTCGAATGTCACTCAAAGAAAGGGTTGGGATCTTTTGCTCAGACTGAATAAATCGAACAGTTAAGCACTTTGACAATGGGAACGAGTCCACATATTTTATAGAGGGCAATAAGAACCAACAAAATCAAGAAAATGTCCACCTTTGTCGTAGTTCCCAGCTTCTGAGGAAAACCTTTCTGGAAAAAACAGTGAGATTGTAGAACTCTTTGAAGCGCAACGGGCAAGTGCATAGTCAATGCTGATTTGGATTCTATGAGATAATAACCATGTGAAGTGATATGTGTCAGGTTACCGAAATAGACATGAGCCAAAGCATTTCCAGCCCAATTCTGAGCATCCCTCATGGACCAGGTGAATATAGTTGAGGAAGTGCAGGAGACAGGCTCGGACTGGCCTATAGGGCAATGCCAAACCCAAAACGAAACATTCTAGTGTGGGCCAGTTTTTCGGTCAAAGTGGGCCCCTCTTTTGTCCAATGCGGGTCAGTTTGATGAGTTACTTACTACACTATGCATCTAGTAGTTCTGGTCATTGTTGCTGAATACATATTTCTTAAATTGCACAATGTGCATTACATGTTATACAAAAAAAACTCCTCTTTGTGCACTATTCAAACAGTCTGTCACAAAAGGAATGAATTGCCATTTGCAACTGTGGGACACTTTTTTTATTGGTATCCGAGACAGTTGTGTGCCCCAGTCCGGGGCAGTAGAATGTTGTGCTAAGGTTCCCTGTCAATTTACTTAAGATGCTCGCCAGGTTTCAAGCCCATAGCTGTCATTGTTTGTGCTAAAATCAGTTAACTACGTTTAGAGCGACAGCACCTTTGAAAAAGGCTGAATACAATTATTCAGTTTCAATGGTGAAATCATTTGGAACATACACATTTTTACCTATAGTAATGTGTTTAAACGACGTTTTAAAGCTCATGCAAGTTCAGTAAATTTGAGTCTTTATTAATCATTAGCATAAACATTATACATTGTTGTTTCTATGAAACTCAGAATATAATTCATAAAATATGCACAATGTAGTTATGAATGTGATGAAATGGCAGAGGCAGAACAAGGAGGACAAATGTTCAAATGTTGGAAGGCTACGAGGTGATGTAAAATAAAACAACTGTGAGGAATGTATTTCAGATTCCAGTTTGCTTGACTCCACTAACATCAGGAAGTAAACAAGACGCATGTTATTGCTTTTCTGTGACTGGGAGTGCGATTCCTTTTAATTATCTTTTATGTTTATCTCTGCTCTGGCATGTTTTGCGTCACTGAGTTTCCAATGTGAACACTCCTCTCCCCTAGGCATGAGCTGCTCGTGTGTTCTGCTTTCACACGTATTTACTGGCACGGTTGCAAATATTCAATTACATTTTTCAGCTCGTCGTTGTCTGTGGTGTATTTGGCTTTAATTCAAATATAAAATAAAATGTCAGGGTGTTCTGTCGACCTGTGGAGCTTCACTCCCAAGCAGTGAATTATGTCTATTTTTGAATGTGAACATCATATCAGGTTTAAGTTTTAGGATGTTGCCTCTTTCGTGTCTATTTGTTACACTTCGAGTTCCCCACTCCCTCAATAATGGACATTGGATTCCACAACATGCTTCAGTGCTATTTCCAAGCGTTATAGACGCCTGACGAGACAACCTACAGCTACATTAAGGCACTCTTACATTACTACCACCTTCTCCTAACATTGTGTTATCTTGCACTGTGCTCATTGTATCACAGTTAGATCCAATGTGGAGGTCAGCCTATGTAGTGCACTTAGAAGGATTGGGCAGGGTATCATATGTAACGCATTTCGATGAATTGTGAAGTTTAGCATGAAATGTGAAGATTAGCATATGTACCGCATTTAGATGAAATGTGAAGGTTAGCATATATTTATAGATGAAATGTGGAGGTCGCCCTATGTACTACACTCATAAGAATTGCAAAGCGTAGCCTATGCACTTCACGAATTGGGCAGGTTTTGCATATGTAATTCACTTAGATGAAATGTGAAGGTTAGCATGCATACACCATTTAGATGAAATGTGAATGTTAGCATATATATCGCATTGAGATGAAATGTGAAGGTTAGCATATGTATGATATTTAGATGAAATGTGTAGATTGGCATATGTATTGCACTTAGAAGAACTGCAAAGGGTGGCCTATGTACTGCACTTAGAAGAATTGTGCAGGTAAGTATATGTCTTGCATCTGGAAGAATGTGAGGGTCGACTTGTGTGCTGCACTTGGATGAATTGTGCAGGTCAGCCTATGTATTGCATCTAGAAGAAATGTGAAGGTCAGCCTGTGTACTGCACCTAGATAAACTGTAAACGATAGTCCTCTACAGCTACTGATGAGGTTTCTAGGTTAGCCACTGTTTTCCACTCGGAAAATGTACAGGGTAGCCATGTATTGCACTTACGAAGATGGTAAAGCTAGCCTTTGCACAGAACACAATAGATCTAGGAGAATAGCAAACACACCACACTTAGATGACACACGAAGATAGCCGATGGTTTGCACTTGGATGATTGTGAGGGGAGCCAATGTGTTGATTGTTTATTAATAACTCCCTAACGTCCTAACACTCAACATATCCGCCACCCATTTCATAACTAACTGGACACAAACCTCTGACACAACACCCCAAAACTACAAACACTCTCCCATCTCTCCACAACACCCGACCCACACCTAAAACAACATAATACAACACACAAAAGCCAGTCCAAAAATATTATACTAGCGCACAGTGACTGGCTTTTCGAAACTGAAGCTAGCAACAGCACATCAAAGCTCTCTTGCACTTCTCCCTCCCTTCTCCACTAACCTTCCAAAACACCTTCCTTTTCAGATATGCCAGAACATCTGGAGACCATTAAAAATGGCAGCGGTTCATGGTAAAAGTCCCAATAACATGTACCGTTCTTTGGTCAAACATGCGACTGAGGTCGCTACATACAAAAACCAAAAACTCGTTGAAAACCTGGCTTTTCAACAAGTACTAATTCAATCCAGAACACCATCCGGCCCTGACTAATTGTACATATCTGACTGTAATGTGTATAACTACTGTTGGTCCTGTGTATCTTTGTGTGCACATTTAAGATTGCATGTTCCCACTGTCTGTAACCTCCGGGTCTGGGCGTACAACAAATGTAATAAAATAAAAAATAAAATAAAGACATGAGCATTCACATCTGCGCCATAACCGAAACCTGGGGACACAGGGCAGCTGGCCCTTCTCTTAAAATGGCTATCCCTGATGGCTACAATATGTTAGGGTCAAGACAGAGAGGAGGGCAGGGGGGGTAGCATTGGGAATCAAGAGGCTCTATTGTGAATGGCATAGAGTACATACGCGTTAAAATTGGACTGAATGCTGAATCCACTGTGAACCTCATTTTCATCTATAGACCCCCGTCTTTGATGGAAGATTTCACGATAGCCCTATCTAATTATCTGTTGGCCATTTTAAAACCTAATTTGAGCTTCTTGCTTTTAGGGGATTTTAATTATTGGTTGGGTCACAAGAAGGATCAGGTAGCCGCCGAACTTGAGACCGCCTTGGGGAATTTAGGTTTTGAACAGTTGAATCACTCTCCTGCCCATAATCTTGGGCACAATCTTGATTGGATTTCAGCCTCTAATGTAATGACCAAGGACCTCCAAGTTTTACCTTGTCCTTGGTCAGATGATTCTTTTTTGAATTTTACTATTCAGGCCGACTTCCCTAAGAAAATAAAGAGTAGAGTGACTCAGGGCTTTTCTAGTAGATACTTCAAACAACTTACACAAGATACAATTGAACCATTGCTTAGTCCTTCCATTAATTTTACAGCTCACGACTCCTCACCTGGCATGTCCACAATGCGTCAATCCAATTTGGAGGTTATAACTAATTCCTTAGCCCCCCTTAAACTTAGAAAAGTTAGGGAAGGGACCCAAAATAAACCTTGCTTCTCATCAGATCTGAAAAAATGTAAATCCTCCACCTTGAAATTATTTTATAGTTGGAAAACTAGTCCCTTGCTGCACGCATTGGCAGACTATAAAAGTGAAGCCAAAGCCTACACATTGGCAATTGTGGAAGCTAAGAAAAACTTCCTCAACTCGAGGATCTCCAATGCTCAATTAGAGGTAAAGGAGCTCTTCAATATACTTAAAGAACAGGAAACCACTAGTCCTCCCATCTCCTGCCAATTGGTTAAAGATGCTGCCTGGTGTCAGAATATCCAAGATGCCATGGCTGACAAACTGAATGCTATCAGATTAGATATAGTATGTAGGATAAAAGCTTCTCTTGAGGGCCATACCAATGTGGAGACGGACTCATTCAAAAAATGTCTGTCCATACCACAATTTAACTTCTCCACCAGCTCAGAGGAGGAGCTGTCAGTCATTGTGAACCAACTCAAAGTAACTTGCTGCAAAGGTGACCCTTGTTCAGCTATTCTAATTAAAACTTCCCCCCGACACTCATGTCTGAAATTTGCAAGTTTGTCAATGCATCACTGATGGAGGGACATGTACCTGCTGATCTCAAACATGCCTGGGTCACTCCCATCTTTAAAAAAAAAACAGCCTACCTCAGGAGGTGTCACTTAATTATAGGCCTATCACAAACACGCCTTTCCTATTGAGGATTTTAGACATGGTTGCATACGGACAGATTGCCCAACGCCTGAATAATTTTCCTGTGCTTAACCCTCGCCAATCTGGTTTCGGAGTTGGCTGTGGAACTGAAACAGCGTTATTAGAACTTAAATCCAGGCTGTTGAAGCGGATGGATAGGGGCGTTGCCTCTTTCTTGATGCTCCTGGACCTATCGGCTGCCTTCGCCCTTGTCGACCACTCTATTTTGGTCGCTAGTTTGGAGGCAGTGGCCAATTTCTCCCCTGCTGCGTTATGCTGGATTGCTTCCTTTTTGAATGACAGACAAAGCAGAGTCTTCTCTGGGGATGCAGAGGCCTCTCCGGTCTCCATTGTTACTGGCATCCCGCAGGACGCATGTATTTCCCCCGCCTCTGTAATATATATCTTTCTTCACCTTGCTGGATCAAGAGGGGATCATATTTACCAATTACGCAGACGAGAACCAGTGTGTTGTCTCCGTGATCGGCTCTCAAACCAGGGATGAGGCAGAACTAAATAAAGTTTACACATCCATCGAGAACTGGATGGTCATGAACAACTTGGCACTGAATAGGGGCCAGACGGAGCTCCTGGTTGTGGGCACGCAACCCATTCTATCCAAGCTGGGCCTGACCTATGGAAGCTTCCATCTTGGAGAGGTCAAGATAACCCCCTGAAGAAGATTAAAACTTTGGGTGTCATCTTTGACCAGCAGCTCACTATGAAGTCTCATGTGGGGAGTACTGTTTCCTCAGATGTCTATTATATCAAACGTTTAGCCCACTTAAGGCCTTTCATAACTCAGGCAAATGCAGAGACAATAACTAGAGCTATTGTCGGAGCGAAAATAGATTTCTGCTGCAGCCTTCTGGCTGGCCTCAGTAAAAAAGAGGGGAATAGATTGCAGATCATCCAAAATGGGTCCGTGAGGGTTGTGATGGGGCTTTCTCGTCCTGACCATGTATCTGACGCCAGAAGAAGACTTCATTTGCTCCTGGTGGAGTCCCGTGTGCGCAACCGTCTTTTGGTAATTACTTTAAAGTGCACACAGGGTGTCATGCCTAGATACGTGCAACATCTGATGGTGGAAAAAGTCCAAAGCAGATCACTCAGATCGAGCAACCAGAAACTCCTTACGCTTCCTAGCTGCAGAACGAGAAATGCCGAAAAGGGAGCCTTTTACATCTCAGCGCCCAAAGCTTCGAATTACCTTCCACTAGATCTCAGGTGTCAGCCTAACTTGGAAGTATTGAAAAGAAAGCTGAAAACATGGTTGTTTGCCTAAACTTCTTTTCTCTGGCTTCCCCCTCGGTGCTTCCCATCAGTATCCCCTCCCTTTATTCATTTGTTAGCGCCCTAATGGCCCCGGGTCCAAGGTTTCACACTTTATAAATGCTGTAAAGTAACATAACATAACATAAGATGATATGAGTGATGAATTGATTTGACATTTATAATGCGCCTATACACACGTGGTTCAAGGTGTAAGAAGACAGGGAGGGTGAAAACAGTAGATAGACAAGCCAAACGAATCGTGCAAGTGCATTAGCTAGAAGTGCTCTTTTCGGAAACCCTGTTTACCCAAGGGCTGTCTGTGGCTGTCCCCCTGGCTAAGTGGATTCTGCCTTCAAAACGGTGTAATTGTGGAAAAACTTCTAAGTGCCAAGCCACTCCCTCCCATCCCAGAAGTCCACATTAGCAGAGGTGCACGCACCTTTTACCGCGCGCTCTTTTCGGAAGCCTTGTTGTCGCAAGGGCTGTCTGTGGCTGTCCCCCTGGCTAAGTGGATTCTGCCTTCAAAACGGTGTAATTGTGGAAAAACTTCTAAGTGCCAAGCCACTCCCTCCCATCCCAGAAGTCCACATTAGCAGAGGTGCACGCACCTTTTACCGCGCGCTCTTTTCGGAAGCCTTGTTGTCGCAAGGGCTGTCTTTGGCTGTTCCCCTGGCTAAGAGGATTATGCCTTCAAAACGGTGTAATTGTGGAAAAACTTCTAAGTGCCAAGCCACTCCCTCCCAACCCAGAAGGCCACATTAGAAGAGGTGCACGCACCAAGCCCTGTTTTCGCAAAGGCTGTCTGTGGCTGACCACTGGCTAAGTGGATTCTGCCTTCAAAACGGTACGCTGCAGGAAACAATCCACGTTGGACTATTGCACTTACTAAGGAGCGGTGTATTTATAGTGTGTTCTTTTGTTTATAGGTATAATTGTGGAATAACACTGTTAAGTGCCAAGGAACTCCCTCCGAACCCAGAAGGCCACATTAGCAGAGGTGCACGTGCCTTTGCGCGCACGCTATTTTCAGAAGCCCTGTTATTACCATATAGTCAGCCTATATATTGGATGATGTATGGCTGTCTCAATATCTAAGCATTTGCTATTGTGGTTCTATCAGTAAAAAGAAAAAATGCAAAGATTGGAGTTGTGTATTAGTAACATGAATGAGTGCGTGGTCGTGGCCACTGGTGTAACCCGTGATTGATTGCAGTAGCCGTCACTCTCGTGTCGGGCTGATTAATCAGCGAGTGTCGAGCTCCATGTGAGTTGAAGCAAGGTAATTGTAGGAGGGTATGCCTATTAAGAAAAGGGGCAGCACGTTTGATTGTAAAATGTTTAGTGACAATACATTGCTCACTAATAGCTCTGTGTCTACGGTAGATACCATAAATACTATCACATACATACTTTTATAGAACCTACTATAGAAATCCCTGAACTGGGGAAACTAAAGTCAATTATAACACGCAGTTCTAGGCGTCTATGTACCCCATTGTCATCTCCAACTCTAAGTTAACAGCTACTACCAAAAAACTAACATCCTTTTTCCCAAATACAAATACGCTACGTAAGATTGATGAAGAAAATGCAACCAACGAATTAGTGTCTGAATTAAATATATCTTTGAGCTGTCTCGGATCGAATTTTATTGACAATGTAATTAAAATAAAGAACGCTGCTGAAGCACCTGAAAGTAGTACTGATATCCCGCGAATGGCCATACATTTTAAAACACCCCATTAGAGAGATAACAATCATAGCTCAGCCACATAGTGCGATGAAAAGTCTGCTTATTGATATAGACTGTAGGCGAGCGTCCCCAGATAGCACGACCCTCCCCACAATGAGAGGCAGTAATGGACTCTCCCAAGATGGGAATAAGGCTAAGACAAAGTGCGGGTGAGCTTAATGGGAGTTTATATAAGTCAAAATAGGGCATGCAAAGGACTCTGCAAACTCTGAGAGCGCTCTGTCTGACACTAGCAAAGACAGGCGTATATATTTACAAAACGCGTCATGAGGACATACACACTATAGGGGGCACATGTTCGTGGGGATTGGGTGGCGACGACTAATTATAAGTGCAGCTGGGATGCGCTGCGCCGTGGTTGGTGGACGTCACTGAGTGCCAATGTGGAGCGGGCAGGTCAGCTGGGCTCATCCGGGAGGTGCTGTTGTGCCAGGCGTGGCCACTGTCATTGATGAACGTCTTCTTTGGCTTTCTGCCCTACGGGCCACGCACACCCCATTCATTCAATACAGCAATGTTATCTTCCCCTGTAAATCCTACAATAGGTTATTCTGCAGGTTAATGCAACACAGGAGGAGTGCACCTTGAGTGGGGTATTTTGGCGATACGAACCATGGGTCCCGAGGTCGGGTCTCAGGGCAAGGGGTGAGCTGTCCAAGTTTTCATGTCTTGTTAGAAGTCATTATGAATGTGTTCCCACAGTGTTGCTATAATATTGGGTGTCCTCATTTTACAGGGGCCATTAACCTAGGGTGAGCTGGTTGGTCATGGGGCCTAAGAAAGGGCTCCTTTGGCCTGCGTTTATGGCCGGAGTTTACTGCTGGGTTGTAAATAATTCAGGTTGCTGGTCGTGGTTATGTGAGCTGCGGGGGAATGTGAATGCTTGCAGCGGCTCCAGCCAAATTGGGTGAGGTGAGGCAGGGCAGCCTGGGCCTCTGCCTTTCGTCTGGCAGGCTTCACTGGGGATGGAGGGAAAGTGGCCTTGGATATGCCCACAATGGTATTTTCCTTGTGTGTTTGCAGGTTATACAAAAAGACATAATAATTCATATACTGTCCAATACTCATTGAGTTTTCTTTTAAAAGCTTACATTTCTACATTGTTAGTACCTTTACATGGCCATTTCAAATGTGTTACCTGTACCAATGTTGCTATTGATAACTATAGGTTAAGTATTCAGCAACCATGACATTTTGTTACACTCTATGCATACACAATAAGCGAGGTAGTATTAAGGTTGGTGGAGTGCGCGGGAACAACTGGCCAATAAGACTGACGGCAGTGACACATGGTGAGCTTGAATATTCAAATACATTCTATGCGCTTTCTTACACAATTTACATGAGCTCCCAATGCTGCTGCACTTGTGTTCCGTTGCACTCTAGCAGCATTAGTTTAGTTATGGCATAGGGCCTTGCAGCGCATTCTTCTCGCAGAAACATATAACATAAAACCCGGGACACTTCTATCTTTTGCGCATAGCTAAGGGGATATGGGTATTTCGACCAGGATGCCACATGAACACACATTCTGCCATCTTTATGGAGTTTACATATTTTATCAAAAGGTCATGGAGAAAAGAGTTTTATTACAGGCAGTTTACATATTGGTATTTTGGGTCTCTACTTTTGTCGGGGGACCATTTTACAGTTCTTTTCCACCCCGGCCTTGCTGGCAGGGTCATACTGCAGACAGTGATGCGCTGCGGAAGATGAATGTTACAGTGTTTGCTTCTAGCACTAGCTCATGTCCGTCTGTTCGTGGGAACGGGCTCTCAGTGGATCTGCCTGGGAGCTGCGGCCACAGGGACAAGTGAGAACTCTCCAAGGGTGGGGGCCGTGCTGCGGCGCACAGGGGCTCATGTCATTCTGGTTTCACAAAATGGTTTCCAGGGCCTAGCTTAATACAGCACGTTTGGTCAATGTGTCAGCCAGTGGTTCACCTACCACCGGGGCCCTGGTGGCAGGGGGGGCCCCTGACGAGCCATGGACTCCACAAGGGGGGGACTGCAGGGGATGGGTGTCTCTTGGACCTATCCTCCCATACATTTACCCCCTTTCGTTACTTAAGTAACGAATACTGTAAGTGCCCCAACCTCTGGTGTTCCTCTTCTTCAGCTACTGCCTCGTCCCACACAGGGGTGCCTTTTATGGGCATCCATGCCCTACATACCCCTCGCAGGCATTCCCCCCTTCTAGCATACTCGTCTGGTGTACAGGTCATTTATATACAATCCCCGTCCCCTTCCAAAATCACCCACACCTCCTTATATCACTCAAGTTCATGGGGCTCTTTAATTGTAGTGTGCCATAGCCTGTCTACTACATCCCCACTGTGGTATATGGGCACCATCTGGAATTTTGGTGTGTTTTCTTCTCCTGTTTGCACCTCCACCTCCTGCACATTTTGTACAGCACCTCGAGTGTTGCCCATTGTCACCATCATCATCACACCATTTGGTACTGCGTTTGCACAACATTGAAGACCCACCTGGCACATACAAAAAATAAAAAGGAAGAACACCACCGTGGGCATCAGCAATTTGACAGTCATTCCCAACCACGACAGGACCCAGGAGAAGAGGTTGTCGAACCATGCGCTTGCTTCAGCCCCACCTTCCGTTTTCATCCTCTCTCCTAGGTTATGTACTGCTTCGATCACGTGGGATAAGGTACCATTATCTGCATCTTCAGAAGGTACGAAAGTGCAGCAGGCACTTCCAATTTTTCAGCAAACACCTCCATCCATCGCTGTTAATATGTCTAAGTCATACCTATTTTGCATGGTCATTAACCGCAGTGCTCTCAGCTCCACTTTTATTACGTTAAACCCTTCTTCAGTGTCATTTGCCAACTGGATCAGCTCCCAGCGTGTGATTTGGAGCCATTTTGCATTTCCCCGTGCCTGAATGCTGGGGATGAGTGAGGCGAAGAAAGTCTCTGCAGAGCTGAACAATTGATATTTGTCTGGGATCTGTGCCAGTAGTTCTGAGGATGCTTTTGATATGTAGTTCGACGAGCTCTGTTCCGAGACAGCATCTCCCCCTTATTGCCGGAAGACAGGACATATAGTTGTGACTCTGCAGTTGGTTGGGCATCATTCTCCTGAGGAGTCTCTCGCATTTTCTTTCTTGAACCAATGTGGCTCTCTGGTATCACCATTAGTGCAGAATGTAGGGTGGCCAATGAGCAGATGCCGCTCCAGGATTGTGGGAGGTGTAGGTATGCCTGGTTCCCACATACCCAATAAGTGTCCATGAGGGCCGCTGTCCCTTTTTTCATATCCGGGATTGTGAGGGTCTGGTTGCAGTTTTTGTTTATCCCCATGGCAGTTTTCCCTTCTCCCTGGAAACACAGTTCACATTGTATTTCTTTCTGTAGTTTAAATGTTTTTTAAATGGCAGTCACCCAGGTCAATTTTGCGATGTGCTCCTTCCATACTGGTGTGCATGTTTTTTCTATCCACTGCAGCTTTTCTGGTGTCACACCTCGCAGCGCCTCAGCTTTGCACGTTATTTCCTCTTCTTTCCACTTATTTTCCGAAAATAAGGTCCCTTTTATTATAAAAAAAATGTTTTTTTCAGACATATTACTCCTTCCACCTTTGGGTAACATGTCTTCTCATTCTGCAGCATGGTAAAAGTTACCTCGTGTGCCTGGAAGGTGTTCTTAATTCTGCACAACGTGAGATGAAGGAGACATTGGGCATTCACAATAGGCAGCCCTTTTGGTAGCAATACCTTGGGTGTACCTGAAGGATGGGGAATAAGGGAGCAGACATAGCAACTCTCATTTGTTGTTTGTTTTGCAGTTGCACTCATTTCTGCATACCATTTATTTGTCTGGTGGGGGTGTCGTGGGTCTTCCCTCGTGTTCAGTCCCAACCCGTAATACTCGTCATATTTTCTCCTTCCCACCTCCCTTTTTCTTCTATTATTTCTAAGATATCTCCCGGCTTCACGGGCGAGGAGCAGTCTAGACCCCCCCTTTCTTCCCTCCACCCCCCTTTTCCCATTCCTCATATAATGCTGCATATTTCACTGCCATCTCTTCATTCTCTTTCTTTATTCTATCAGGTAGTGTGTTCTCTGTTGTGGGGGTGGTTGCATGTGTGGGCACGGTGGTGGGGGTGTTGTACAGCCATGATATAACCGAAGGGTTGCGATCATTTAAACTGTGGGCATTGTAATCGGAGACATTTGGCGGGGAGGTTGTGCTATCCTGCATTTTATCCTGCATTCTTTCATTTGGCGAGGTAGCTGCATTGGGCAATTTCGTGTTATATCCCCATACAAGTTTAGATCCGTCCCACACCAAAAAATCACCGTCTTTAGTATCTGCAGTTGTAGTTTCATTTGTTACATTATTCCCGTTATTCCCACCCCCCTCGTTCATCTCGATAGAGATGAACACTATAAACCAAAATATAAAAGTGCATTAAGTACGTGCATGTAAACATTTGTATTGGTACTGTGTGTCCCAGGAAGTCATAGAATTGGAGATTGGTGGGGTGGGGGGGGGGGGCTTAGGGATGCACCAAGAAGGGAAAAGAAAATACATATATCTTACACCATTATTTTTAATTAAACATTTTTTTTTCCATCATTAATTTTTCTCATTTATCTCAATCAGTAACCTGTAATAGAATTGTTTCGTTAACATCTTAATTTACCAGTTACACTCCCCCATACATTTGTTCCTTTTTACTCATCATTTCCGTTTGCTGTTGTCTGTGCCTCCTCATCCACTTCTTCCCGCACACTCTTGTATGCCTTTCGCACATCTGTCAAGTGTATCCAGTATCTGAGTCCCTTCACCTTCACAGCTGTGGGTGTACAAAAAATGACCTCGTATGGGCCATGGAACCTTGGGACATTCCACCGGCGCACAAAGCTTCGAACATAAATTAACTCTCCTGGCATTAATTGTACTTGTGGGTCCGGTTCCACAAAGGACACCGTTGTGTTCCCTTCTTCCCTTGTAAATGGTGGTGAGAGCTGCCTTGAAATTGCACGCGCTGCCCTAGTTAGCTTCTTCAGGTAATCTGTGAATTCATCTCCTAGTATTGTGGTGCTTCTGTGTGCATCTGAGTGTATGCGCAGTGGGGAATGTGCTGTGTGCATCCGTCTTCCCTTCACAATTTCGTGCGGGGACAGATGATGATCCTTGCTCGGCTGATTCCTCAGCTCAAACAGTGCAAGGGGTAGGCAGTAGATCCAGTTTTTCTTTAACAAAAAACACAATTTAGACAATCTTCCTTTTAACAGGCTGTTCATTCTCTCAACAACGCTGTTACTTTGGGGATGATAAATCGAGCAGAGTTTATGCTTTATTCCCAATAATGCAGTCACTTCCTTGAAGAGTTCGATTACAAAGTGGGTGCCATTGTCTGAGCGAATCACGTCACAAATTCCCTAGCGTGGGAACACTTCTCTCACTAAGAACTTTGCGTGCTTTTAGCATCAGGGCGCGCACATGGACACGCTTCCACCCACCTGGAGAATGGACATACAACCACTATCATGTAGCGTGCCCCGTTACACCTCTCTCCCATGTCTGCATAATCAATATGCAGTTCTCTGAAGGGCCCTGTTGGTTTTGGAATTGTCCCCCTGAGTGTCCGTAGGGTCATCCCGGAGGTATATATTTGGCAAGTCGTGCACTCCATTGTCAAACTGGATATGTGCTCCTGGAGACATGGCACGAACCAATCTTCCTGTATCTCTGCCGCAATGTGTTGTTTGGCATTGTGTGCTGGAAAGTGTAATTGCTGAAACGCTATCTCTAACAGTTTAATGGGCATCACTACTTTCCCTGAGTTATTTTGGCACCACAACAGATCTGTTGCCGATTGGCTGCAACCCCTTTCTCCCCACAACACTTTTTCTTCATTACTTGCACCTTCCTGCAGCTCTAGTATTTGTGATATGGGCATGGCATTGTATCCTTCTGGTAGTTATTTGTTTGTCTGGTGCTGTAATAGGTACTCACCTGCACCATGTCTTTCAAATTATGAAGCCACCTTGGCAGCAGCGTCTGCTGCCGCGTTCCCCAAAGACACAACATCGGTGTTAGACGTATGTGCTTGGCATTTCACTATTGCCACCATTGTTGGGCCTTTTAGGGCCTCAATCAATTCCTTCAACAGTTCGGCATGCTGCACTGGGGTGCCATCCGCCCTTCGAAACCCTCTCCGCCCCCACCGGGCTAGTCCTCTGTGTACGGTGGTCGTCATGTAAGCTGAATCTGTGTATATCGTCACTTCACATCCCTTAGCTGCATGTAATGCTTCTATTAGGGCGATAAATTATGCTGCTTGGGCTGAGAAATGGGATGGAAGGCGGTATTGTACTAACACTTCATACTCACCTTCTTCTAGCCTCACTACTGCTAGTCCCACATGTTTCTCTCCTGTGTCCATGTCAATTGACGCTGACCCATCTACAAAGTACACCTCTCCCTTGCTCAGGGCATTTTCACACACCACCGTGCCCTCCCCTGTTTCTCCTGTGTACGTTGCACAATTATGTTCTTGCATGTCTTCTAGTGTGCACGGTTCTGTGATGAATGTTGCTGGGTTTACTGTCCTGCACCTCACTACGTGGATGTTGGCGCTGGACTATATTATCTCATAGGCAGTTGCTCACTGTGTAGTCAGTGTACTCTTTGATCTTTCCAGTATGCAAACAATGAGTGTTCCACGAACAACGTGACAGGGCACCCCATTACTATTGTGGCACTTTTCTCAATGGCGAATGCGGCGGCAGCGAGAGACTGCTCACACGCGAAGTGGCCTTGCATTACTGCATCTAATGTGCCGCTATAGTAGGCCAATGGCTTGTGTCTCTGGGAAGTCTTTTGTGTCAGCACAGCTGTCATAAGAGTCCCCTTGCAGTGTGAGAACAGGTAAAATTTGCGCTCATAATCAGGATTGGCGAGTACTGGAGCACTCAAATTCAGCTCTTTTAGTGATGCAAACGAGTTACTCATTTCTTTTGACCACTCTATTTTCCTGTTCTCTTGCTGGGCCTCTTTGAGTGCTTGCAGCAAAGGTCTGGTGTAGGCTGCATAATCTAGTATCCATGCTCTGCAATAGTTACACATTCCTAGGAATTTTTGCATCTCCTTCACTGTGGTTGGTTCTCTCACTGACCTGATTGCTTCCACTCTGTCAGGTATTATCCTTTTCCTATCCTTTGATATCAGCTGCCCCAGGTACAGCAGTTCTGATTGACAGTATTGTAGTTTCCCTTTGTCCACTTTGTACCCTTTATGGGCCAGCAGTGTTAAGAGGGTAACCGAGTCTCTTCTGCACATCTCCTCATTCTGTGCGCAGATGAGCAAATCATCTACGTACTGAATGATCGTGCTTTCAACTGTTAAATTACCCAGGTCTTTGTGTAGCATGCGGATGAATACGCTTGGACTCTCACAGTACCCCTGAGGTAGCCTGCAATGCTCGTATCTTTTCCCCCCTAGTGTGAATGCTGTCAAGTATCTGCTTTCTTCTGCCAAGGGGATGGAGAAGAATGGATTTTTCCAATCTACCACTGTGAAATGTGATGCTGTCTTCGGGATATTGCACAGTATGGATGCAGGGTTCGGGACCAAAGGAAATTCTTTTTGTATGATGTCATTTAGGGGGCGTAAATCTTGGATCATCCTCCAAGCCCCTCCCTTTGCTTTTTTGATCGGATAGATACAAGTGTTACATGGGGAGTTAGAGGGCACTATTATTCCCTGTGCTAACAATGCACTTACTGTCTCTTTTATTCCTTCCTCAGCTTTGCGGGACAATGGGTATTTCTTCACTCAGGGCACAATTGCCCCTGGTTTGAGTTTTATTACTACTGGTGTTACTCCATGCAACAAGCCTACATCATGGGGGCCTGTTGTCCACAAATTGTTTGGCAGCAGTCTCATGTCATCATCAAAAATGGCGGCGGTGCTCCCACCACTGCCATCAACTGGACGGGCACTTGTCTCGTTTGAATTAAAATGTCACATGGTATTGCTATTTCCATTATTATTTCGCCATCACTCTCTGAATCAGAAAAGAGATCTTCATCAGACAAGTCACGTAGGGCGATATCAGCATTGATGCACAGTACAGTGCGCCATTCACACCCATCTATGTCCATCCCAATTACTGCAATCCTTTTAGCTGATACTTGTACAGCATGCAGATCTAAGGATACCACTGAACCTGGTGCTATGTCTGGGCGTACTATTGGGCGGAAGATGAATTCTATTGGTACCCTCCACTCTAACTTTTTTAGCTCGGGCACTACTTGGGCCAGTGTTTTTAATCCTTTGATAAACATTGTTTCGTCCACTGGAATGCCGCGTATTTCTGGGGCTGTTGCTCTGGCATTTACCACCAGCATTACGCGTAATGGGCATATTACTGGAGTTGAGCAAACTATCCCTCATTCTGTGAACGATATTGTCATACTAAGCTTGCTGAGAAGGTCCCTTCCAAGCAGGTTTATTGGTGATTGTTCATAATAAAGTAGGGGTGTCTTTACCGTTATACCCCCCACTGTCACATCCAAATGTTCTGTGTAAGGAACTTCAATTACAGCCTCAGAGACCCCCTGCGTCTCCAACTTCCGGTTAGATAGCGGAAACCGGCCTTCACGGATGCATGATTTCTCGGCTCCCGAATCCACCATAAATATGAACTGCTTGTCTCCTATCTGCGCCCCCACCAATGGTTCCTCTGCCGCATTGTATGTGGTAGATAGAACTGGACACGCAAGTGTTCTCTGTGGGCTGTCCTATGCTGGTTGTCTCATTGCCCCCCCCTGGCTGAAGACATTTCCTGAAACTACTGACACACCACTATAGGGGGCTGGGGCTGGTGCTCCATTGGCACTCGTTGCGAAAGGGTTGCCCGGGGTGTATTGCATATTGTCGTTGTTTTGTGGGTGATTCTGTGTTCTACAATGTTGTGCTTGTCTTTGCTCTGCATACCCCTGTTCTTGTTCCCTCTGTTGTCGTCCCATTGGAAGACCGTATGGGCTTCCCGGGTGGGGGTTACCATATTGTTCCATCTCTTGAAATCCGTTGTTCGGTCTACTCCTGCACTCTCGAGAAAAGTGTCCCCACCTCCCGCAATTCCAACAACTTCCCTGCGCACCTCTGGGACCTAGCCATGCATTCCCTCTGTTTCCCCCATACCCCTGTCCACCCCCCCTTCGACCCCTGTACCCACCTCGTCCTCCTCTAGGGGCCCAATATTGCCACTGCGGACCTCCGTTCTGCTCCTGCTAGTTCCACTCTGGTTGCCCTGCTCCTGCCCAATTCGTTGCCATCCTCCCCTGTATTGCTACCAGCCCCTCCTCATCCTCTTCTCCCTCCCTGCTGTGTGGGAGCACGGCCACTGCTGCAGCGACCTTCACCAGTTTTGTTTGTACCAACTTTGCTTTGTCTGCCAATCTTTTTTGTGCTATTTCTTTTTCCTGCTCTTTTATTCTTTTACAGTGGTGAATTATTATGCTCTGTATTTCGGGCCACCCTTTTGCTTCCTACCTGTAATTTTGTCACATGCTTTTTGTACCTCTTTAGGGAGCCCTCTCTTTATTATGAAGGAAAATAATGAGGTTGACTGATACCAGGGAGTGCCCGTTTCCGCTCTCCACATCTCCTGGACCCGAAAAATGTAATCCATAGCATCTTCTCCATCATTCATCGTGCATTGCATAACTGACTGCAAATCTGGGGTGTCTGGGAATGTTTCTCTTAGTGCGTCCCACACTCTTGCACGTACTGTGTTAAAGGAGGCGCCATCGTGACGATTGCAGTCTAACGTTACCCCCGGGAAGCCAGCCTTTACCCACACTCTATCAGCTTGATCCCCAACTGCCGATACTAGCAGGCTTTTTACATCACCCACTGCTAATGGTGCCCCCGCTGCGTGTTTCTCGAATGCATATATCCACTTACTTGCCCCCCTGATAGCGGTGGTAATAGCTTTAACAAATTGGCTTTATCCATCTGAGCCCAGGGTATGTAATTCGGCCTCCCTCCTCCCCTGTGTATTAATGGGAGTTGTAACTTCCCCTTTGTTGCTTTGCCTTTACTCACCTTCGTTCCTTTCTTCCCTGAAGAGCCATTCTCCTCAACCTATTCCTTAATCGTCCTGTCCACTCTTCTTCCATTGTTCTTCCCGAACATGCACCATCCATCCTCTCATTTCCTCCTCCCATTGCCATACTTAACCTTGCACCTTCCTCTGCGTCCTCTTCTATATTGCACCATAGTTCCTCTCTACCTCCTGTGGCCATTATTTCATCGTCAGTATGCTCCTCCCTTTCCTCTAGTTCAATTATTCGAGTTGGTTCTTCTTGTATTCTGAACAGTATCTCCCCCTTCTTCCACCCTTCCTCAATTGTTTTATCATGACTCTGTGTTCTTGCTGTCGGCTCTGACCTAGCAACGTTAGTCCCGCTTTGTTCACATATGCTTTTTATTCTCGAGAGCTCATCTTTTGCTAAGGAGAGCCTAGACTCCAGGTCTTCTGTTAGTTTCTCTATATTTACTGTGGGTGTACTTACCTGGTCGTGCTGTCTATGGCTCTCATACGGTGGGGGTGCAGTTGGCCCTCGAGTCGTAGTGACTGTTGTTGGGGGCACATATGTGGGGTCACTGTATCCTTCTGCGGGCACTGGTTTATTTAATATTGGGTACAATCTAGTTACCTCTACTGGTGGTCCCCCTTCTTGCAACACCTTGTCGTCTTTCGGTATCAGCAATGGATTATCAGTGGTAGATGGCAGATGTGCCTATCTCTCTATTTTTGGGAGGGGGCACTTCTTCAAACAATCTCCATAGATCTAATATTTCTCTCCTATTATGTAACTGCTTCCCTTTGTATTTTATACAAATGCATGTTGCTACCATATCCAGGACACTCTTGTCAAACCATCCTCCTTCTGGCCATATTTGGGGTAATCCTACCCCATTTAGTTCTGTAATCCACTGATCGTGATATTTCTTAATACGTTCAGCATACCCAGGTAGATTCTTACAAATATGGGCCAGGGGTGTTTCTGCCCCCATGGTGTGTAGTCGCCCTATATATCACTAGATATATCTATCTATATATATCTATATTTATATATATATATATATATATATATATATATATATATATATATATATATATATATATATATATATATATCTGCGTGTAGGGACCTGTGTGTTTCCACCACCTGGGCAATATGGGAGTGGGTGTGCACAGCCTATACTCTGTATAGTGTAGGGGGCACGTACAAGAGCAAACCACCTTTTGTACACTACCAATATCTTCAGCACACTTATTAAAAAAATAGTCAGTTTACTGCATTGGGCTTATCCCCTTAAAATCTCTTCTGGTCACACTTACCATGACCACACCATAATTATGCACATTTTACAATTTTTCCATATTCATCTTAACAAAATATGTTCTGACACACATGATGCATACACACCAATAAGCAGCACTCTATTCACAGTTCAACTCGTAATCCTTTTCCTCCCTCCCTAGTTGTCTTCTTCTTTCTTAGTTTGATATAAACTCGTCCTTTTACATAGGTTATCTTCTCCTTTTTTTTTCAGTGCTAACCCTGTTTTTTCCCCATAAACCCAGAGAGAAGAATAAAAAGAATAGCAGTTACTAATGTATTCACTGTGTCTCCCTTTTTTACCAGACACCTTTATCTTATTTTTCACGTCTTCATATATTCCCAGTACTAGTCAAGATAGCACTATGTGGCGCCGCCTTCTACCCCCTTGCGGAGCTAGGTTCCCGTCTCTTTATCTCTTTTCACCTCTTCATCCTAATGGCCATATGCAAAGAAAAAAGTAAAGGAAGTCTAGAGTAGTTCGTAGTATTCCCAAAGTGTCTCTTTTTAAATGACCTCGTTCACCGTCCTGTTTTCCTCCCCTGCTCCCTTTATGGTCGCTCGCACTTAATACTGACTTGCCCGTCTTGAACCGAGAGTCTCCGAACTGGGTCCGTCCAGGCAGCGCTGCCACACGCTCAACGGTCAGCCCCGGCTCCGGCGAGCGGTACTCAAAGGGGATTTTTCAACCAGGATCCCGTACCCTCTCTCTGTTGAGTGCGCACTTCTAAGCGTACCAGTCGCCGTTGGCGGGCAGCTTACCAGAGCCGGCG
This sequence comes from Ambystoma mexicanum, assembly GCF_040938575.1. Lineage (NCBI taxonomy): Eukaryota > Metazoa > Chordata > Amphibia > Caudata > Ambystomatidae > Ambystoma > Ambystoma mexicanum. Next base: position 1,116,685,178 of record NC_090924.1, on the reverse strand, counting down.
CACCGTGCGTCTCCCTTTTCGACCGGAGATTTTCGTGCCAGAGGGGACGGTAGGGATATATTAAGAAAAATAATCACGCTGTCCGGGTCACCACTGTAGGCGAGCGTCCCCAGATAGCACGACCCTACCCACAATGAGAGGCAGTAGTGTACTCTCCCAAGATGGGAATAAGGCTAAGACAAAGTGCGGGTGAGCTTAATGGGAGTTTATATAAGTCAAAATAGGGCATCAAAGGACTCTGCAAACTCTGTGAGCGCTCTGACACTAGCAAAGACAGGCGTATATATTTACAAAACGCTTCATGAGAACCTACACACTATAGGGGGCACATGTTCGTGGGGATTGGGTGGCGATGACTAACTATAAGTGCAGCTGGGATGCGCTGCGCCGTGGTTGGTGGATGTCACTGGGTGCCAACGTGGGGCGAGCAGGTCAGCTGGGCTCATCCGGGAGGTGGTGTTGTGCCAGGCGTGCCACTGTCATTGATGAAAGTCTTCCTTGGCTTTCTGCCCTACGGGCCACGCACACCCCATTCATTCAATACAGCAATGTTATCTTCCCCTGTAAATCCTACAATAGGTTATTCTGCAGGTTAATGCAACACAGGAGAAATGCACCTTGAGTGGGGTATTTTGGCGATACATCAATACATGTTTACCGTCATCCTGCGGGCCGGGAACCATGGGTCCCGAGGTCGGGTCTCAGTGCAAGGGGTGAGCTGTCCAAGTTTTCATGTCTTGTTAGAAGTCATTATGAATGTGTTCCCACAGTGTTGCAATAATACTGGGTGTCCTCATTTTACAGGGGCCATTAACCTAGGGTGAGCTGGTGGGTCATGGGGCCTAAGAAAGGGCACTTTTGGCCTGTGTTTATGGCCGGGGTTTACTGCTGGGTTGTAAATAATTCAGGTGGCTGGTCGTGGCTCTGTGAGCTGCGGGGGAATGTGAATGTTTGGAGCGGCTCCAGCCGAATTGGGGTAGGTAAGGCAGGGCAGCCTGGGCCTCTGCCTTTCCTCTGGCAGGCTTCACTGGGAAGGGAGGGGAAGTGGCCTTGGATATGCCCACAATGGTATTTTCCTCGTGTGTTTGCAGGTTATACAAAAAGACATAATAATTCATATACTGTACAATACTCATTGAGTTTTCTTTTAAAAGCTTACATTTCTACATTGTTAGTGCCTTTACATGGCCATTTCAAATGTGTTACCTGTACCAATGTTGCTATTGATAACTATAGGTTAAGTATTCAGCAACCACGACATTTTGTTACACTCTATGCATACACGATAAGCGAGGTAGTATTAAGGTTGGTGGAGTGCGCGGGAACAACTGGCCAATAAGACTGACTGCAGTGACAAATGGTGAGCTTGAACATTCAAATACATTGTATGCGCTTTTCTTACACAATTTACATGAGCTCCGAATGCTGTTGCACTTGTGTTCCGTTGCACTCTAGCAGCATTAGTTTAGTTATGGCATAGGGCCTTCGAGTGCATTCTTCTCGGAGAAACATGTAACATAAAACCCGGGACACTTCTATCATTTGCGCATAGCTAAGGGGATATGGGTATTTCGACCAGGATGCCACATGAACACACATTCTGCCATCTTTATGGAGTTTACATATTTTATCAAAAGGTCATGGAGAAAAGAGTTTTATTACAGGCAGTTTACATATTGGTATTTTGGGTCTCTACTTTTATCGGGGGACCATTTTACAGTTCTTTTCCACCCCGGTCCTGCTGGCCGGGTCATACTGCGGACAGTGATGCACTGCGGAAGGTGAATGTTACAGTGTTTGCTTCTAGCACTAGCTCATGTCCGTCTGTTCGTTGGAACAGGCTCTCAGCGGATCTGCCAGGGAGCTGCGGCCACAGGGACAAGTGAGAACTCTCCAAGGGTGGGGGCCGTGCTGCGACGCACAGGGGCTCATGTCATTCTGGTTTCACAAAATGGTTTCCAGGGCCTAGCTTAATACAGCACATTTGGCCAATGTGTCAGCCAGTGGTTCACCCGTCACCTGGACCCTGGTGGCAGGGGGGGGCCCTGACGAGCCATGGACTCTACAAGGGGGGGGACTGCAGGGGAGGGGGGTCTGTTGGACCTATCCTCCCATACAAGACATAGAACCAAACATTGACCTGTTATGATATGCTATGATATGGCATTTATAATGTGCCTATACAAAAGTGTTTCAATGTGCGACGAGGCAAGGGAGGGGAACAAAGGGAGGACGGACAGCGATCCTACTAAGCCAGGTGTCATTCGGATCACGCAAGTGCGTGGGAAGGTTGCAGGGACAGTGCAGTACATGGCAAAGATGATAACAATAAGTAAGTAGCGGCCAGCATGTGGCAAGTGCATGGTAAGTGCAGACATTAGGTGTCAAGGGCTAGGAGGGGGACTGTAGGTATACAGAGACAGCCCCCAAGTTCGGGGGTTGCCAGGTGGGCAGTTCAGGTGTGAAACGCTGGCAGGGAAGGACAGTTCCAGTTACAACTAGGAGATCAGCAGAGGAGGGGGGAGAAAAAGAAGAAGCAAAGAGAAAGGTTTTGAGGAGCTTCCGGAACCAGAGATGGTTCTCCTCCAGTTTAAGGGAGGCAGGGAGGCTGTTCCAGAGGGAGGCCCTGGCCGAGGAAAGATATCTCCCACCAACTCGTTGCTTGGAGAAGCAACTGACACTAAGGGAGTTAGAGGCAGATGAGCAAAGAGCTCGAGAAGGGAGATATTTAGGAAGAGAGAGTTGGAGGTATTGAGGCCCCAAGCCCCAGAAGGCCTTGTGGATGATGCAGAGGGTTTTGAACTTAATCCTCACAGCCACTGGGAGCCAGTGCAGAGATTTCAGTCCTGGAGAAATACGATACCTGGGCTTGAGGCCAAGGACAAATCTCGCAGTCCTGTTCTGGATAAGTTTCAGAGGGCAGAGAGTAGAAGCAGGCAGATTTAGAAAGAGGCTGTAGCAATCAGCAATCGTCTAACCTAATGAAAACCAGAGCTCTGGAGACAGTGATCTTCTGGGGGAAGGAAAGGAAAGGAAGAATACCTCTGAGGAGGTGCAGCTGGTAGTGTGACTTCTTAGAGACGTAAGAGATGTGAGGAGAGAAGGAGAGTGTGGAGTCGAAGATGACCCCAAAGTTTTAGCCTTGAAGGTGGGAGCAGGAAGAGAGCCAAGAGAGGCCGGCCAGAGAGCTGCAGGGAAGGAGGGAGTGGGTGTGCGATGAGGAGAATCTCCATCTTACTGGCATTAAGGCAGAGGTTATTGGTGGCACACCACTCCTGGATAGCATACAGACAGTCAGAGATGAGGGAAGGAGAGGAGGAGGCCGAGGTTAGCCTGAGAATGAGCTGGGTGTCATACGCATAGTACTGAAAGTTGGGGCAGAGAGTGGCAGTGCGGTGGGCAAGGAGTGCCAGGTATAGGTTGAACAGCCAGGGAGAGAGGTTAGACTCCTGGGGGACACCAGAGGCAGAGAAAACGATAGCAGAGAGGAAGGACCCAAGTTGGACCTGGGAGGGTTGGTCAGAGAGGAAAGAAGTCAGCCAAGCCAGAGCCTGACCAGTGATACCCAGCTTATCACGGAGACAGTTGAGCAGGATGGCATGGTTGACAGTGTCAAAGGCAGAAGAAAGTGCAAGCAAAATGAGGACACAGGGGGTGTTGGAGTCAATGTTGGAGAGTAGGTCTTCATAGATGTTCAGGAGAGCAGTTTCCGTGCTTCTGGCAGCTCTGAAGCCAGACTGATGGTCCTGAAGACAACCAACAGATTCAATGTGGAGATTAAGCTGGGAGATGGCCAGTTTCTCCAGGAGCTTGCCCTGTAAGGGAGTGATGAAGATTGGGTGATAGTTAGCCAGGCTGGAGGGGTCGGCAGAGGGTTTCTTAAGAAGAGGGTGCACTGTGGGATGTGTTAACCCACTCATCCAAGCCCTGCAACATCACTAGGCATTGATGGCAGCAGAAACATCATAATGGCTGCTGGAAAGCATGCTGTTTGCCAGAAATCATCCAGAAATGCGCAGTGAAAACCTGACAGATAGGCCACCATCCACTTTTGCCTTTGTCAGTGTTAATGCAGGAGACCATTGTCAGACCCCATCCTTTGGCTGCACACAGAGCAAAATCAGTGCAAAGGAATACAGAGCTGTTCAAAAATGTGTTTTCTTGATTGTTATAAATTGCTAAAATCATGGCTGACAAAACCACCAAAAGATCCAACCTCTTTGTTGGGTGTTCCACATCATTTAATGCAAGAATCCACACAAATACCGTATCAGCAAGAATCATATGCTATCAAGCTAAATCCTTTTTTAAAAGATAGACAACTGTCAAAAATGGATGCAATACCGTTGCTCACCACTACCAGAAGCCGGCGTTTTAAAACACTTTTTTAAACATTTTTATTTTTTATTTTTTTTCTATTTGCACAGATTGTTTGGTTTCCACATATGAAACCTTTAACCTCACCATGTCCAGTGTTTCATTGATTGTCTACAGTTTGATGAACGTTGTCTAACTCTCCAGGCTTGATCTAATGTTTCTGGGCCTATTAGTGTTTTCCAAGCGTTGTCACGCTTTTTAGTTCCTCCAGTTTCTTGAGTATTAGGATCACCAGTCTTATGAGCACTATGTTCATCTTCATTGTTTCTCCTTCAACTAGAGTCCTCCACCACTCTTCAGCGCTCATTGTCCTAGAACTTCTCAATATTTCCCCCAAGTACATATTCTACAACTTTCGAGACTGTTCAACTTTTTTCTGCTTTGCAGTATTTCTCCCGTTGGTAAGATGTTTAGTCTGAATCTCAGGAGAAGGTCTGGAAAGTACCAATTCGGGAATAAAGTCAGGTAACTCGGAATTTTGTTTAACTTGCGTGGTTGTGCCCAGAAGTCTTCATAGCCTTTGTATTTGCAGTTGTTTTCCTGGGTTTCTATCCAGTCGGCCATGTATAGTTTTTTCTTTGTTTTGTCTGGGTTGATCCATAAGTCATCCTCTGACTCGTTAAGATTCGCTAGGGTCGCTCGACACGTCTTTTGCCACTCTGTTAGAATTGCGTCGGATTCTTCTTTTAGGGCTTTATTCAACACACTGAATCCTCTTATTGTGGTGTCCTCAAGACATTTTCGGTAGAAGCTTAACGTTTTCCATACCATTATGGTTTTGAGTGAGGTTAAAGCTAGCTCTCTCCTTATTTGATGTATTGGAACCGAATTGGGCAGTTGTAGTACTTTTCGTCAAAACTGGCCCTCCAATGTTGACCATGTTTGGGGCAATAAGGGCATTGGTGATTCGACACCATATGTCAGTATGGGCACAACTTTCATCCTATAGAAGGTAACGAGTGGTGTTAAGGTGAATCTGCAGTATCTTTTAAGCAGTATTTTCCCTTGAGCAGCTATGTTGTTTACTTTCCTTTTTAGCCCTTCTATTCTTGGTACATTATTTTTCGTATTATCAATGCATGCTCCCAGGTATGTGAATGCATCCACTTCCAACATTTTTTTGTTTTTCATTGACCAGCTGTTTTTTTAGGTCTACTTTTTCATCCTCCTGGACGGAGCTTTAGGATCCTAGATTTTTCTGGATTTATTACAAGATCGTTTGCGTCTACATACGATTGTAATGCTGTGAGCTGTCTTTGCAAACCAATTTGAGTCTGGTCCATCAGGACAATATCGTCTGCATATAGCAGTCTTCCTACCGGAGTCCCTGCAATTTTAGGTGGAAAGCAGTGAATAAAGTCAAAGGCTTCGTCGATGTCTGATGTAAACAAGTTTTAAAGTTCTGGCGCCAACGGGCACCCTTGTTTTAGGCCCGTTCTTATCGAAATTTGGTCTGTTAGCGTTCCTGCTTTGTCCAGCCTGACTCTGATGCTTGTGTCTGTGTACAGATCTTTGATGTTCTCCACCAGTGTCTGCGGACATACCCAGCTCTCCAATTTCTTCCACAGCTTAGCTCTTTTTATTGTGTCAAAGGCTTTTGACAAATCTACAAAGGTTATGTAGATTTCTTGGTTTTTATTCCTTTGTGTTCTTGCTTTCATCAGGTTAATCAGAAAGATGTTAAGAGCAGTACCTCTCCCTCTCACAAAACCCGACTGCCAAGGATCACATCGTCCGCTTTGCTGTGCCCAGATATTCAAAGCTTTCAGCAATGTAGATGCAAAGACCGTTCCCATGACGTCCAGTAGTGCGATCGGTCTGTAGTTGTCTGCTGATGTTCTAAGACCCTTTTTAAAAATCGGCACCACTACCGCTTTACTCCAGGAGTCTGGAATTTTTTCTGTTTGGAGTATGTATTTAAACAGCTGATGTAGAAACTTTGCCCACTCACCTAGGTTGCTTTTTAGTGTTACATTCGTCAGTCCATCAGGGCCCAGGGCACTTGAGTCTTTTAGTTTCTTTAAGATCTTTTCAATTGCCTCAGTACTAATGTCTATTGTTGACTCTTTTTTGTTTGCCAATGATTTCCTTTTGGGTACGGTGTATTTTTCCCCTTGCTGCTGTGTATAGTATTCGCACCATGTTGTAGCACTTATTGGATTCATTTGGCTTATCTCTTGAGGCTTCTCTACATTGTTAATGATTGTCCAATTTTTTTGCAGTGTTTTTGGTTCTTATTTTTTCTAACATTCTTTCTGCATCCTGATTTAGCATGGTCTTCTTATGTAAATGGAGCCAGTTTTGGTACCTCTGTTTTAACCTATGTTTCTCTTTACTAGGGTTATTGAATTTGGTCTTTTTTAGTCGTCTGATGTTTCTCCTTAGTTCTTTTTTCCTTTCTCGTATTTGACTATCATACTGGTGTTGATGGTTCGTGGTTGGATGGTTACTTCCAGGTTTCCTTTCTGTGACAAAGGCTCTGAAGAGTGGTGTATAGTCAATCCTTTGTGGATCTTGTTTGTTTTCGAGCGTCAAAATCATATGTTTTAATTTACAATTTAGTTCTTTGATTTTTTCTGGTCTGATCCTTAGTTTCGTACCTTGTTGGTCTGTCACTAAGTCCTACTTATAAGTGCTTGTCTTATTGTTACTGATATTTTTACATGTCAATTTCATCAAGTTATGGTCGCTTTCTGTTGTTATTACTTCCAAAGTCTGGATGTTCTCTGACAGATTACTTGAAATACAAATGTAGTCTAGGATCTCTGCTGATTGTACCGCCTTCCAAGTTGGCTTTGCTGGGAGATCCCCTTTCACCTTTCCATTTAGTATGACACAGTCTCTTGATTGCAACATGCAATTCCACATTGTTCCTCTTGTTTCCTTCGCTGTTGCTGTTAGTGTATCGTGCTCTGGTTGGTTATCCTTGTTCAGGCAGGTGCAATTTAGGTCACCAACTAGTTTGTAAATTGGATCTGTCCATTTCTCTCTCTGTTCGTCTATTAGTTTGTTCGGTAAATTTTCGTGTGGAGTGTTGGCAGGATTCCAGTATATATTAATCAATATTAATGTTCTCGTGACTTCTTTGTCTGTCTGTATCACTACCATCTGGATAAATGGGTTTGGGTTTACCGCCTCCAGCACTTGCCAATTCAGGTTGTTTTTAATGGCTACTAATAGACCTGACATAGGTCTTCCTCTTAAGCCTTTTACGACTGGGTTCAGTAATACCACGTATCCTTCTAGTGAAGGTGGTTGCAGCATCCATGCTTCCTGTAGGCACAGCACTTTAAAGTTCTCTTTTTGAAGCACTCCATTATTAAAAAGGTGGTTGGAGCCTCTTGTGTTCCAGCTCCCAAGGCTCCAGGAACCCACGCCTTTTACTGTTTTATGTTATTGGGTGTTCATTTTATCATCAATCATGTTTTTCAACCATTTCCACCTCGCCGCTTCATTTTCTTCTCCTTGTTTTTTGATTCTGCTGTTTGAACTGCCTGTGCTCTGGTTGTCTCTTTTCTCTGATGTTAATCTGTCTGTCCTGGAGCTGCCAGCATCTTTGTCATCTTTGTTGATCTGTCTCACTGAATGTTTCTTTATTTTCTCTTGCGTTCTTAGGATTTCATCACTTTCTTGGAGGTAAAAACCCATTGGTCTCAACTGAGGTGCTTCTTCCAGAAGCAATTGTCTCACCAGGTTTGACCTTGTGTGCAAGATAATCTTGTCGGTACGGTCCTCATCAACAAACTCCACGTTTACTAGATTGTCCGTGGTGATTAGTCTTAGTGCCGGGATATGCTGTAGGAGTCTTATTGCATTGGTTCTGTTGAGAATTAGTCTGTCCTCATAATGGAGGATACGTTCTAGGACGAGCCCTGGGAGCTTATGGGTGTCAGCCACACTTTTTTTATGTGCTTGTCGATATTGAAGTTCTTTTTCCGCTTCTTTTGTTTAAAACATTTTGTAAGTGAACAATTGAACTCAAACTATCGCAAAGAAAGACTTGCTAAGAGGTGGATACAATTTAAAGCTATATTCTGAAACAGAAGACTTGATTTAAAGATAATCAACTGAGTGAGGAACTTCTTGAGTGGGGACTTATAAGGTGTACTCTCGCGACCCGTATGTCAGTGCTATTAAGGTTAGCAATGGTTGTCTTATTTTATTCTTGTGTCGCAAGGGTGTAGGTCAACACAGAGACATAGAGTCCCTCAACTCCGTTTGTAAAGTAAGCAGTAGTTTGTTTGTGCCTACACCTCTTTGCGCCAAATTTCTGATCTGAATGAATCAAAGTACGTAGTCAAGTTTCTTCAAGCATATTTTCTTAATTTATTTGATATATATTCTGCCCATATGGATGACACGTGTTTCGGCGTTTCTTTGGCGCCTTTTTCAAATCCGGGCTGAATGCAAACGTAACATGCAATAAAACAAAACACAAAATATAACATGTGAAATAGCATTTTAGCATATTTTGTAACACATTTAGTAGTTAGAATAGTGACTTAGGCTGTGTAGTATATCCTTTGAGCATTCTCAAATTACATGAACACCTAAAAGTGCAGCACCTCTTAGTTACCACAAATGGTTAAAAATAAATCCATTACAGTGACTATGTTAGTTTTTAAAATTAAATATGTGCAATCCGAAAAAGAAGTAAGTATGGGATGGCATGGACCTAACAATTTTTGGCTGTCAGAAAAGCATGTAAATTTGTTTTCTTACCCTTATTGAATGTAATACGAATCTCCCTTTCCTTATTTCCGGGAATTAGTTTTTAGTTGAAGTATATCACGGTAGTTCCAGGGTTAAATCCCACCTAAAACAAATTTGATTATTCTATTATGCTAACATTAGCCTTTTAACCTTCTATCGGATTGATTCTTTGTGCATGATTCCCTGGCATATATTTAGACACATTTTAAACTCTAGTAAGCATGACTAGTAACATCTTTCTCATTGAATTTATATAAAAAGTGTTATTCATATTTGCAATCCTCCAATTGCATTACATATCCTTAGTCTCATGCATTCTGTTACTCTAGCGGTCACTAGGAATTACTTTTTCAGTTACAACGACTGGTAATCGATTTGCTCCCCATTTGTGTTTACCAAAACACCCTGTCGCGTGAGTTTGAAATCCCAACAAAAATATATTTTATTTATGCCACTCGGCATCAAGCATGCTGATTTCTACATTGAGCATGCTTGTAGCGGTGGTCTTTCCACCCCTTAAAAGCGCTTACCTACAAAATTCGCCTGCTCATGCCTCAAGCGTCGGGGGTCCCGTTTTGATTCTGACAAATCCTTGTTCATAAAGAGTTACAGATTGCTAGTCCTTCTTTCCTTTTGTTCATTTGCGAAATTCGGCGGCCATACTTTGGGCTGAGTTTTAGTACGTAAGTCCTTTTTTCCTTTTTGGTGTTTAAAATGGTCTGTTGCATTTGTGTTTAGTGTAACATTGAATTTAAACTTCCGTATTTATCTTGCGCAGCTGATCTGTTACTTATTATTATGTCCAAATTTACACAAATTAAAGTTAAAAGAGTAACTAGTTTTACACTATGTTTATAAATATTTTTTACGCAATCTCTTTATATTATGTATACCTGAGACAGTTTCCTGTTGGGAATGGTGCGTTATGGTAACTTTAGTTTTCTTCATTGACCATTATTTTTTCACTATATTTTATTGGCATTCTTTTCACAATTTCAGAATGGTGCATTGTGGTACCTGTGGTTTGATGTTACTTTCGCCTCTCTCATCTGTTTAACTTTCATCTGAATAGCGGTTTCGCCCATATAGGATCTCCCCATGTGTATATCTAAAGCATATAATTTAGCAGTGCACATTCTTCTCACAATTTCAGAATGGTGCATTGTGGTACCTGTGGTTTGATGTTACTTTCGCCTCTCTCATCTGTTTAACTTTCATCTGAATAGCGGTTTCGCCCATATAGGATCTCCCCATGTGTATATCTAAAGCATATAATTTAGCAGTGCACATTCTTCTCACAATTTCAGAATGGTGCATTGCGGTACCTGTGGTTTGATGTAAATTTTGCCTCTCTCATCTGTTTAACTTTCATCTGATTAGCGGTTTCGCCCATATAGGATCTCCCCATGTGTATATCTAAAGCATATGATTTAACATTGCACTATTCAATAGTATTTTTCTTTGCAACAAATTATAATCGAACAAAAATGGAAAACAGGAAAAAACATTTTTGTGATTAATGAAAACAATTGCAATATTCATAACAAGAGACCTGTATATTATCATTTTTTTGGTTTTGTTTCTGCTGTTTCTCTGCTACTTCTCCAGCATCACAAAAAATGAATCATTTCATTATCTGAATTTAATCCATGTTCCAATGTTTGAAAATGGCAGATTAATCTGGCTTCTTCTTGCCTTAAGCAAAGTTCTTGATTTCCTCCTCGTTTGCCCATTTTGATTCTTTTCAGTCCAATAAATCTAATGTCTTTTTTATTTTGCATTTGATGTTGGTTTTGCCAATGAACAGATAACGGGAGGTTTTTGTCTTGACTTCCTATAGCTGAAATATGTTCTCTAATTCTAGTTCTTAACTCCCGAATGGTGCTCCCAATGTAGAGCAGATTACAGACACATATCACTGCGTAGACCACATGTTTAGATCTACAATTAATTTGTTCCCTAATCTTTGTTTTGACACCTTCTTGGTTCGTAAAAGTAACTGTTTCTTGTACTGCATAGTGGCACATCGAACAGAAGCCACATTTCCTAAAACCTGACTGTGGTTGTCGTAGCCATGTTTGTGATCTTGTTTCTTCTTTCTCCTCTTCGGACAACATAGAAGGACTCAACATGTTTTTCAAAGTTCTGGCTTTCCTATAAGTTATTGTTGGATAATCTTGTATGTGTTTCTCGATATGTGGGTCTAGTTTTAATAGATACCAGTTCTTTTTTAGGACTTTTTTAATTTCTTTGTTGTTTGCACAATATGCCGTAATAAAATGAATAGTATCGTCTGGTTGTATACTTTTGCTGCTTTGAGATAATGTTGATTGTCTGGTCATGTTTTTGGCCTTCATTTTTGCAGTTTTAATTGATTTTTGTGAGTATCCTCTGGCCTTAAATCTGTCTGATAACAGTTGACATTCACTCTCAAAATCTGATAATTCTGTGCAATTACGTCGTGCTCTAATGAACTCTCCTTTTGGAATGTTATAGATAACCGGTTTATGGTGGCAGCTAGTCGCATACAATGTTGAATTGACCTCCGTCTCTTTTCTGAATGTTTTTGTGTGTAATTGTCCTGTGGATACAAAAATGGTTAGATCCAAAAAGTTAATTTCCGTTTTGCTGCTTTGCCCAGTAAATTCTAGGCCAAATTCATTGTTATTTGCTTGGTTTAGTAGAGACTCCAGTTCTTCCGGTGTACCGTTCCAAATAATTAGTACATCATCGATGTACCTTAGCCATTTGATTATTTTATTCTTGAACTCTAGTAATTGGTATATGTGTAGGTCTTCAAACATTCCCATTACAATGTTGGTTGATTTAAAGATATGTTGCTTACCTTAAGTTATAAATGTTATATTCTTTTTACAAGGAACTCTGTTGAAATTGACTAGAAGACAATCTGATTTAATTAAAACCCCAAAAGGCTTGCTTCCATGAGAACCCTTCACACCTGGGCCTTCTCAGCAAAAGGACAGGAGATCGCATGGACATGTTAATTATAACTGTTGTGACAGGATGAGATTTCGCCTGCAGGCAGGAAAAAGAGACAATGGATTCTTTCAGCTGAATAGAATATGCTGATTTGGGTGTGCCTGGTCCACAGCTGTCCTGGCAGGAAACAGGCCATGTGACCTCTGCGTCAGAGCCAAGTTCTGGGGGGGGGGCGGACCAGACTGAGATGTGAATTCAATTGAGAGCAAATATATGTTTTATAAAATTGCAATTTACAAAGTGTTCCAGGCTGACAGAAATGTCAAACTTTGAGATTCTTAAAATGACATATGCACTCACAGTTTAAGACTAAGCTGGATGCTGTGTGATGTTCTGAGGCCAAACCCCGGGATTTATTAATATTGTAGATACAGTGTTTATGCTATAAACATAAAAACTTACAGTAGTATGCTCAGAGAGGGTGTGTATGTCTGTGTAAAATTTGGTGCAGAACCAATATTGCGAAACCCACCAAAAACGAAAATAAGATGCATTTCTGAACCCAAGCTCGTAGGAACATGGGGCTTGAACAGAGACCTGCCTTAATTCATCTGTGAGGTGTACATGTATTCACAACAACTTGTGTATCTGGGAAATATGTTTTTTATGAAAAATTGATTTTCTATGAGAAAGCAGAGGGGAGGGATTACAGCTAAGCCATAGCACAGCATCACTCTGACTCATTCTGACACGCTAATCCTTTCTCCAGTCAGGTCACAGCGAATTCTTTAACCTATCAAATCCTTAGGGGGTTGGGCAGGTAGAATCAGCCTCCACACCCACTTTGAAAACACATAAAAAGAGACTGCTTAGGACAGGCAGGGACACATTCTTTCTACTCTTCAACCGGTTCCTGTGAAGCACTCTGCCAGACCAGATCCAGACAATATCCAGAAGGACTACAGGCTCCAGAACTTAGACTCCAGATAGATCCAGAGAACCCAAACTCTAGAACCTTGAAGCAAAGAGGCCTAATCCACAAGCTGGATCCTCTTCAGCAAGCCTTCAGGATCTTTTGCAAAACTGATTCTAACCCCTAAACATCCCAGGGGCTATCACCTTTAACAGCTGGTCTGAGCTGTCCTATTCTAGCCAAGAACCCTGAGCTAGAACTGAGGTCCAGACCCAGAAAGCAGAGCTGATCCAGAACCCATCAGACCCAGTCCAAGAGGCCGCCCATACCAGACCGCCGTGCAGTGCTGAACGCAGACCCAGTGTCTGAGACCTGTCCGGTGGCGAGAGTGAAGCCAAAACCCTTGACCAGATCTTTGACAAGGTGCATTCCATTCCAAAAACTAGGAGTGAGTATCTAGTCTAGAACTGCGCATAGTCATATTTTAGTCTAAAGTAATCTTATCTCATCCATTTCAACGTGTCCAGAGCTGCATTTAGAATTTTGTGTCCATCCTGTTGTTGGCAAATTGGTAAAGCCCATCAGTCATTCTGAAATCTTGACTTTATTTCTGAAAATCTACCTTCACAAAAATGTCTGTATCTTTGGAAAAACACGTCCTAGAAGCGAAATTTAATTATACGTTTTTCCGTAATCGCGATTTACGCACGTGGGAAAATTGCAGCAAATTGCAATTTAGCTCAATTTCATTTTCTGGCAAAATTGCTGTCTCTTGCTTTCCACTACTGAAATTAATTTTCGACCTGATAATCATTCATGAATCATTGCTAGTGTTGACCTGTACCAATCCAAAGTAACCCTTACTCATCCTGAATATCCTTTAGTGAATTAAAATCATTTTAGCATATTTTCCCATCCATTGCAATCACATTCAAAAGCAATTTTACCTGTTTAAAATCATACCTGTTTTCTCTAAGCTTACCGGGGGGAACTGGAATTGAACAGCATTTTTTATTGTATTTTTCAAACCTGTGTGCCCTCATTTCCACCTCTTCATATTGCATAGTGTGGGGAGTGAGCAGTCGCAGGGGAAAAAGTGATTATATTATCTTCTGATTGAAATCATATCAAGTTTATTTCTGTGTTGCATTCTTTCCCATTATTGCATTTCCTTGAGGCATAAAAGTATTCTCTCCTACCTTGCTCTCCGATTCTTATTCCTAAGTGATTAAAGAGATTGTGGTATTGTAATATTACCCATTGTTGCTCACTGTCATATTCATAAGTGTGCTATCAGATATTATTGTTCATAAAAATGTGATATATATATATATATATATAGTGAGAGAGAGAGAGGGGAGTTATATAAGGGTTCATCATCCAGATTAAAAGAACTTTGACATAAATATATAAATAAGGGCTTACATTGGGCATCCCATCCTAAGCATTGATTTAGTTGGATTGCTGGATTGAAGTCACTTACAGATTGGGGGCTCGTCCGGGATTTCTGGAATAGGTCTACCACTTGTGCAGCTTAATACAGTGTGCTAACTAATAGGATACATAAATCCTGTTGGGCTACCACGCTGCGTTACGCTGTAAAAGCACCCCTCAAAAAGGAACGCTCTCAGGAAACGGTCTGTTTTGCAAAATAAAATAATAAACTTCTGTAAGTCAGGAAGGAAATCAATTTCCAGAATGGCGACATTGGTAGATATCAAGATAGCTAGAGAACACCTCTTACATAAGCTATTTGTGAGAGGTGAGTGGACTGAGCAGGACCAGAATGTGTGGTTGCAGGCAATCACACAACAGGTCACTGCAACTGGGTTAGATATCTGAAGAGATCAGGGTCCCTTACACGTGGCCCTGAGTGAACTATATATGGCCCCTAAAGCCAAATATGAGCACGGCAAGATTGTCAGGATAGCGGCATATTTATATTTATATATGGGAGCCATACAGGACAAATGTGCTGAATGCCAAGATTTGGCAAATAGGCGACTGATGGCATTAGAGAAGGCCCAATCTGATCTGGTCTCTTCTGAGCAGAGGCTGCAGAGGAGACAGGAGTCAGAAAACGAAAGTAGGCAGTATATAATTAAAATCAAAGAGGACATGGATATCCTGCAATAGGAAAGGGCAGACCAGGATACCAGAATTCTGGACTTGCAGAGTATCAAGAAGGTTTGGACTCCCAACTGCAGAGGCAGGAAAAGCTAGAGCAACAACTGGACTTCAATAGGGTATGTGCTGAGCAGGTAGTCACCCTGCAAAGCCACCTAGATGGAGTGAAGGCAGAAAGCAATAAACTAATTTTGAAAGACCTGGATACCCAGGCAGAGTTTGATGAGGAGCGCCACAGAGCTGGTGCCCTTCAAAGGCAGAGGGACGACCTGGCGGCACAGCCGCAGGCTCTTACTCAGGATAGGGATACCTTAGGCCAGGAAGTCTGCCACTTAAAAAGGAAAATGGATGAAAATTACCTGGCCCTCCAGGGACTGGGTGACCTCCAAAAAGAGCATCAGAACTTGTTAGAGCACACCAGGAGGGTGGAAGATGCCCTGGCAAGAAAGGAGCAGGTCCGTAGGGACGGTACACAGGAGGTAACCCTCTTGCAGCAAAGACTGACCCAGTGCTCCAGGACCAACCAGGAAACACAGAGAGAGAATGGGGCTCTCTGCCAGCACAATGATAGGTAACAGGTAGCCATGCAGGAGAGACTGATAGAGTCTAGTAAGGCCTTGATTGAGGAACTGAAAGCACAGGCTCTGGCAGGGCATCAGGAAGCAGGGGCTGATAGAGATGAGGTTCGCTGGGAAAGGGAAACACCTGAGCATAAGCTCAGGAGCCCTAGTACCAGAGGCCTCCATCTCTCCCAGTCCCTGGACTCTGCCACGCCTATGTCCCCTGGCACACCTGAGCCCAGGGCCACGGGGATGGCAGATTACTATCCAGTCAGAAGTATAGGGCTCATAGGTCGGTACCTCCCAGGAATGGATGGGCTGGCATCCGGGTATGGGCACCCAAGTACAGTGCAATTTAGTGGGGAACCTTGGGACAGTAGGCCCTCTAAGGGCATCTTGAAAACCTCTGCCCATTTAGGTCAGTTGGGGGGTACCCATCAAATCCTGGGTGCAAGGAGGAATCAGAAGACTCCTCTGAGCATCCCAGGACACAGGCGACGAGGTCTCCACATTCTGCCAGCCATTCCCAGGCTCGCAGAATCCGGGAACACCTGGAAGATCAGACGGGCACCTCTAGGAGCAGTGCTTCTGAGTCAGAGGATGAATGGACCAGGGTTACCCAAACCAAGAAGGCCAATAAGGCAAAAAGGGCTTTGCTTAAGGACCCCTTAAAACAGATCAAAGCAATAAGGAGCGTCATCACTCCTTACCATAAGAACTCCAAATATTCTGTTTGGGAACACTTGGTGCTCTTTGAGCAAATGATGGAGACTTTCCATTTGAAAGACAGCAGTAGCTGCATTCAGTATGTAAAATGGACATTCTCCCCAGAATACTCCAGTTTCTTTGCGGGGCTGGAGGACCAAAATCATGCAAGATGGTCCACATATAGGGCGGCCATCTTAAAGCACTTTTCTGTTCATAGAAATCCCCAAGAGGCTCGCAAGGCAGCCTACAATTTGCAATGTGGGAAGGATCAGGCCCCACAAGAATTTGTGCAGGAGTTGAAGCGTTCCTTTGCGCAGACTACCAAAAGGGTGCACACGGACAGTAAATAATTTGTTAACATGTTTTTCCATGCGCTACCCAAATACATCATGACCCAGCTAGTGAGAGATTTTCATGAGAAAAGGTCACTAGACTGGGTCATTGAACAGGCCACCCAAATCTATGAGGTGCAGAAGCCCATGGAAAATAAAAATAATGCTCAGAAAAATCCCAAACCGACCAGCACCCCTGCTGCTGCCAAGATGGCAGAGGTGAAGGTTGCCCCCAGTTTAGATTTGGAGATGAGAGGGCCTAAAAACCTGCCTGCACAGAATAATTCCAAGCCCAGAAGGCCCTCGAGCCAGTCACAGACAGGGAGCCAAGGAGGTAGTCCCACAAATGGGGTCCCTCACTCCCCTGACTATGTAAGTCCCCGCTACAAGGGAAACTGACCCATCCTGGGTTATGTGTGGACCCCTCCAGCCCAAGGGGGGAGATCCAACCAAGCACCTAACCCAGGGAACTTCCCTCCTAACTTCCCCCAGGAGGGCAGAAATTCATCAAACCCTGGGAAGAACTTTTTCCCCAGGTACCCACAGAACTCCAACCCCTAAATCATCCATCCTTCTTTCCCCAATTCCCTGAGCCCAGACAACCTAATCCGGGAGAGGGGAGGCCAAGGGTGGAGGGGTACCCAAATCTTCCCAACCCGGGGTACTACCAGAGAAGGGATAGCTACCCTTCCCAGGATCAGCCCAGGGGAGAGAACAGAACACTGTATCAGCCTGAGCAGGTTTCACAGTTAGAGCGCCAGGTCCAAAATATGGCACAGGATCTGGGTCGCATGCTGAGGGCGCAGCAGAGCCCTCAGATGGGCATGCTGGCGCAGATTGCCCCAAACTCTCGACCTGGTGCTCCAGGACAATGACGGGGGCAGCACCCCGACAACCCACCCATTCCCATGGAGGCGGCACAAGGGGAAGGGGGGTGTAAAGCCTTGGAGGAAGCTTCCATTCCCACATGTAAACAGCCCCTGGAAACCCAGGAACCGGAAACAAAATCTCATGCCCCTGAAAATCTGCCACCCAAGGAGCAGAGGGGGGGTAGGAGAAACAAAGGACCCAAACAGACCCATTTTGTGGAGGAGGTACAGAACTTCCAATTTGAAGGAGAGGGATCCTCAGAGGATCCTGGGAAAAGGATCTTCTCCTTCAGAGATGGGAGAACTTCTCCCAAAGAAAAATGGGTCGCAAGGGATTCAAATCCAGACTGGGTAGATGTGGGGACTGAGCTAGCGTCACCCATCTTACCATCCCAGAACCAACAACATCAAAATCCCTTGGTTCAAACCCATCTGGTGACTGCCTCCAAAAAGGGGGGGGCAGCCCAGGACTGGAACCAGGGGTACCCAAAACGTCTCCTATCTCCAGTTGCCAACTTTTTTTTTCAGATTCCCAAGACTCTCCACAGAATTCTGCCCAAATCTCTTCTCTCTCAATGTCCAAAACCAGACAATTAGCCCACCAGTTGTCCAGAAATGTACATTATCTGGGTCCCCTTGCAGAGAAGGAGGGAAGATACTATACCCCAGTACAAGTACAGGGGCAGGGTACAATTTTGGCACTGGTGGACACTAGATCCCAAGCTACCCTTCTGTCCAAAAAGGCCTTCGATGAACTAAATTCAGGAAGGGGGGAAAATTACCAAATTCCTCTCACCTCTCTTCTTGGACAACTTCAGAACTTTGACAGGAAGGAAATTCCTGTTGAGGGTACTGCGGATTTGGACATTAAAATTGGGTGACACAAGGTGAGACACCTGGTCATAGTAGTGACTCCAGAGGGCACCCCTTGTTTACTAGGGAATGACCTCCTGAGACGGTTGTCACCCCTAATAGATTGCGTAAACAAGGTCCTCTGGATCCAGACTAGCTGACCAATAAAATGAAAACAGAGTGTCAACCATGTTAGTTTAAAAGGCACATGCCACATGGTTGAACAAAAATCTGACCAAGTAGAATTTCACTTCCAGAACAACCAAATTCCAGACGTGACAGTAATAGCAGTAGGACAACAGACTGGTGATGGGGGGTCATCTCTATTTCTGAAAATCAACCGCCCTTCCAGTTTAAGGTGGTATTCCACACTGGAAGGAAACACTCTGAAATTCTCTACCAATCCACAATCAGACATTCCCACTCCAATAGTCCAGAAAGATTTGAAATCAGCTCAGAGCCTGGCTGATATTCAGCAAATTGGAGAGCAGTTGTTCATCCCTGTTCAGTTAAATGAAGAGAAGGACTCTGTTCTCGCCCGAGTGTGTGTGAACAACGGTAAGAGCTTCATCAGCGAAGCCATGTTCCGCCAACTCCCAAAAGACCCAGCCATTCCCACATTCAAACTGATAGACAAATGGGAGGTGGATCTGGAAACACCCAATTCCAAACATCTCCTGCCAAGCATGTGTATGCTCAAAATCTCCATTGGCAACAAGAGCATAGTCCATAATTGTTGGGTCGTGCGAGACGTCACTGCTGCCTTTTACTTAGGCAGTGACATTCTCAATCGCTTTGCCATTAGTTTGGACCTAATAAACTTCAAAGCTTGGTCCCTATTAGCGGATAATCCCATGGGCTTTGATGATCCAGAAAAAGCATTTAGGTCAGCTCAATTGCTACCTTATGCAGTTGAAATTCAGATTGGAGAGGAAGTTACCATCCCAGAAAGGACCCGATAATTCTCCCTGGAAGTGAAAGTTAAAAGAGGACACAAATTGAAAAACCCTTATGCTTATATTCATCTAAATGCTTCTCTCCAACAGCAAGGGTTGGGGGTAAACCCAACAGCATTAGTCAACATAGAACATGACACCACTCCAATAGAGGTGGATAAAAGGCACCATTATTGGAATGGCGGTTGATGACCGACAACGCAACACCAGACCGGATCTTCACCCGGCAAGTGGGGAATTTCCTGGTGTACACTTCCTGCCCTTATGGTAAGGAAGATGTGACTTGTGACTTCAGAAGGGATGAGGTGATTTTCCAGGTCCATGAGGGCTGTCTTTCCCACCTGAAGCCACCAGTCCAAATCAGCACTCTGACCAGGGACTTCTCTACCCAGCTGGAGGAGGCCGCTGAGATTGCAAAACCAGAAGTCTTTCCAGGCATCAGGCAGATGGTTGAAGAGAGAGTCAACCTAGCTGTTGCCTGTGTGACTTTGGAGCAGAAGCAAAAGTTGAAACAAGTCTTTTTGGATTTTCAAGATCTCTTTGCGGTGGACTCATATGACTGTCGTCGCACCGACATCCCCACAACAACAATTCCCACAGACCCTGCCATGACTCCAGTGTTTGTGAAGCAATATTGCTTGCCTCTCGCATCAATGGAGTCCCTTACTGAAATAATTAAGACCCTTGAGTCTTGCGGGATAATCCGTCCAGTCCACAGCACCTTCAATAATCTGGTGCTGGGGATATTGAAGCCAAACGGCCAGTGGAGACTCTGCGCCGACCTTAGGGAGCTCAACAAACGGGTCCATACTTCCCGATGGCCTCTTCCCTACATTGACCAAGGACTGGCCCAGATCCAGGGGTCACAGGTATTCACTGCAATAGACCTGACCAATGGATACTGGACTATGCCTGTCAGTAGGGAGGACCAATACAAGCTGGCTTTTACCTTTGGGGGCCAGCAGTACACATGGACCCGGACTCCCTTCGGATACCTCAACTCCGGTAATGAATTCAACATTTTTCTGCATAAGGCCATGCCCGACCTGGGTGAAAGGGGTAACCTGGCTCATGTAGATGATTTCCTCATCCAGAGCTCAACTGTTGGATATTCATAATCACAATCATAAATACACCACACCACTTCCCTTAAATTCCAGACAAGTTAAGCTCACAAAATGAAATGGGAGTAAAATGGCATTCCAGCAATTTAAATTGGAGGGAAAGACAAAGTTATTAGAAATTACGCAAAACCAACAGGTAAGTACTCAGGGCAATTGAACAAGAGAGACTACCGTGAGGAGATCAGCTAGAAAAGGCTGAGGGCCAAAGTCAATGGATCAAAAGTCTTTTGCTCAAGTTCACACAGTTCAGGGTAGTTTGTGGCAAAGTTCATGGCACAGATTCCGGACGAGGTTGGTTGGGAGAAAAGTTAGTTCAAAGAGAAGAGAAGGACAAGCCCTCGGTTTGGAGAAAGATTTCAAACACTTTCACGGCGGTTGAACGAAACAGACAACTGGATTTGCACAGTACCTTAAAACGGAAAGGGAGCTGTAGCTGATGCGGACGTTCCTGGTGGTTCCTGCAGGCTCACGGTTCCTAAAGCGACTGTTGGACTGACACGAAGTAGGAAGACTGGAGGGTCCTGCGCCACCCAGGGAAGAAACCAGCAGCAGAGTAAAACAACAAATAAAAGGTGCGCTCCTTAAAACCCAAGCAGGGTCTGACCTTCCTGGCTATCCGGCCCACTGTAGCTATGTACAGCAAATTCGACAAGAGGAGGGGTCCTGGCTTGTAGTTTGGGTGAACTGGTTGGTCCCACCAGCTCAAGGGAGGAGGTTTACTGGAGGATCTTCTCTGTTGTCGGATTCTGGCGATTCAGATCTGCAGCAGGGCTTCACTGGGCGGTTCAGTCGTGGTAGGGGTCCTCTTCTTCCAGTTCCTCATTGGTTCTTTTATTCCAGTGGTGACTCTGCTCTTCCAGTCCCAGAGACCTACTTTTTATGCACTCGTCCCCAGTCCCCTTAGCTAATCAGACAAGTGTGCAACTTGGGTTACCAAGGGAACCCATGGCAGGGGTCCGAAGATCCCTCCCTCACATCCTGCCTACCTAGACTATCAGGCGCCTTAAGGTGGGCTTCTGTGCAGAAGCCCATGAAAAGACAGCGAACAAAGGAGTCATCCCCGGTCTGGCGCGCAGAGAGAAACACGAGAAAGACTTTAACAAAAAGAAATGGCGAATAAACCCAGCCGGAACCAAAATAAAATGTATTTGGTCAAGCAGGTTTATGTTTGAGGCTAATATAATAGTCTAAAACATTACCATGTTTATATAAGATAATTGCGGTAGAACATTTAGGGTAGATACCACTGCCACCAGCCAAGTCTTAATATTAACCTCATTAGTGCAAAGGACGCGCTATCTTGTCCTTGGGATTCCCTCCCTGTTGCCAAGGACGAGATAGCTCGTCATTTAAGGGACTCTATTTTGTGCGATCCCTGCAAAGCAGGGATCGCACAAAACTGTAATCCAACTCCCGGGCTATGTGAGGAGGAGGTCCCCCCTTCACTGCCCGGGGGTTGGATTACCTTCAATTTCACGTTTGCGTGCGTGACGCACGCCGACATGAAATTGAAAGTAAATTCACTGTGGCAGCCGAAAATGGCTGCCGTGGTGAAAACAGAAGGTAAGAGCCCTTCTGCATCTGCCTCGATCTCCGGCTGTATTTCAAGCCGGAGATCGAGGCAGTATCGTTGGAAAGGGGAGATTCTCCCTTTCCACCGATACCTTGTGTGACAGCATTGCTGGTCACGGAATCGGGCCCAGAGCTCGATCCGTGGCCAGCAATGGCCACTAGACCACCAGGGATCTGTTTTGGGAGCGGGGGGAGAGGGGCTGCTTACTAGGTTAGCGCCCCCCTCTCCTCCAAGCCCCAAAAGCATGGCGCCATAGTGCAGCAGATCCCTGGGGGCAGTGAGCATCTGCCCCCAGGGGTGATGTGGAAAAGAAAAAAAAATCGAAGGAAGGGGGGAGGTGGGAGGGGGTTTGGAGCCTTGGGGCCCACTAGGCCACCATGGGTTTTTCAAAAAATGGTGTTGTTGGAAAGGGGAGATTCTCCCCTTTCCAAAGACACCATTTTTGACGCATTGCTGCTCACGGATTGGCGCAGAGCACTCAATCCGTGACCAGCATCCCACTGGATCACCAGGGATATGTTTGTGACGTGGGGGGAGGGTGGCTGCTTACAGTAAGAAGCCCTTTCCCCCCCGACCCCCAAAGCATGGGGGCACATATGTGCACAACCCTGGGGGCAGATGGCAGATCATCTGCCCCCAGGGAAGGGGGCAAAATGAAAAATAAATGAAATAATAAGAAATTACAAGAGGAATTTTGGGTGGGGGGACCACTAGCCACCAGGGTTTATTTTACAGAAAAGGGGGGTGGCCCTCTTCCCCTCACCCCAAAGGGAAATGGGGGCACCCCTTGTAGCCTTCCCTGGGGGAAGATATCTGCTCCTAGAGAGGGGCATCTGACCCTTGGGAGGGCTGCATGAGATGCCCCTCTCTTATTTGCCCCCAGGGAGAGCTGAATGAGATGCCACCCCTGCATTTGGTGTGGGGGTAGAGGGTCACCACCCATTACATTAGAAAATTGCTTGGCAGTTTAGGGTGCCCCTCAGCCCGCCCTAAAGTGTAGTGTACCATTTTCCATGTTTTTCTTTGTTTACGAAACTTGCCTTGGCACAGAGGGGCACATTGGTATACCAATCTGGCCCCAGGGTGCCCAAATCTTACTGCCCCACCCACCGGGAGGCCTGTCCCACACATTTTTGGTGGCCCTTCCCCCTACGTTTCGTGAACAAAGAAAAAAATGGAAAATGGTGGAACGCATTTTAGGGGGCGCTGTGGGGTACCCCAAAGGGACAGGGAATTTTCTAATGGGACGGGGTGGTGACCTGTCTCCCCCACCCACAATGGAGTGGATGTCATGTCATGCAGCCCTCCCTGGGACCAGATATCTGCTCCTAGGAAGGGACGCCTGAGCCCAGGGAGCAGTGCAGGACAGCCATCCCTTATCTGCCCCCGGGGAGGGCTACATGATATGTGCCGCCCCTCCAATTGGAGTGGAGGTGGCGAGGTGCACCCCCCTACACATTAAAACATTTCCAAGCGGGGTAGGGGGCCCCTCACTCCCGGCTAAAGGGCAGCCTGCCATTTTGAATTATTTTCTTTGTTTACAAAACCTGCCTTGGCGCAGAGGGGCACATTGGTGTGCCAATCTGGCGCTGGGGTGCCCAAACTTTACTGCCTCACCCACTGGGGGGCCTGTCCCACCATTTGTAGGGGCCCTCTCCCCCAACCCCAAATCGAGGCAGGTGTACCTCACACAGCCGTATGTAGGAGGCCCAGGGAGGCCTGCACGAGGTGCCCCCGCCACCCATTCGGGGTGAGGGGGGAGAGGGCACCCAAAAATGGTGCTACAGGCCCTCCAGTGGGTGGGGCAGTAAGGTTTGGGCACCCCGGGGCCAGATTTGCACATCCATGTGCCTCTCTGCACCAAGGGGAGTTGGGTTACCAAAGTAAAAAAGAGAAAATGGTGGAACACTTTTTAGGGCTGGATGTGGGTCACCCCAAAGGGTCAGGGAATTTTCTAATGGGATGGTGCGTTGTCCCCCTCCTCCCAGTCGCAATGGAGTGGGTGCCATGTCATGTAGCCCTCCCTGGGACCAGATATCTACTCCTAGGAACTAACACCTGAGCCCAGGGAGGAGTGCAGGACAGCCTCCCCCCTTATCTGCCTCTGGGGAGGGCTACATGAGATGGGCCACCCCTCCAATTGGGGTGGGGGAGGGGAGATGCACCCCCTTCAAATTAGAAAATTCCACAGCGGTGTAGGGGTCCCCTGCGCCCTGCTAAAGGGCAGCCTGCCATTTTGAATTATTTTCTTTGTTTACTATACCTGCCTTGGCACAGAGGGGCACATTGGTGTGCCAATCTGGTGCCAGGGTGCCCAAACCTTACTGTCCCACCCATTGGGAGGCCTATCCCACATATTTTTGTGGCCCTTTCCCCCACACTCCAAATGAAGGGGGGTGGACCTCACACAGCCATTTGTAGGAGGCCCATGGAGGCCTGCATGAGGTGCCCCAGCCACCCATTTGGGGTGAGGGGGTAGAGGGCCATCAATAATTGTGGGACAGGCCCCCCAGTGGGTGGGGAAGTAAGGGTTGGGCACCCTGGGGCCAGATTGGCACACCAATGTGCCCCTCTGCGCAAAGGCATGTTTTTCGTGAACAAAGAAAAAAATGGAAATGGTGGAATGCATTTTAGGGGGGGCTGTGGGGCACCCCAAAGGGACAGGGAATTTTCTAATGTGACGGGGTGGTGACCCTGTCTCCCCCACCCGCAATGGAGTGGGTGCCATGTCATGCAGCCCTCCCTGGGACCAGATATCTGCTCCTCGGAAGGGACGCCTGAGCCCAGGGAGCAGTGCAGGACAGCCACCCCTTATCTGCCCCCGGGGAGGGCTACATGATATGTGCCGCCCCTCCAATTGTGGTGGAGGTGGCGAGGTGCACCCCCCTACACATTAGAAAGTTCCCAAGCGGGGTAGGGGGCCCCTCCGCCCCGCTAAAGGGCAGCCTGCCATTTTGAATTATTTTCTTTGTTTACAAAAACTGCCTTGGCGCAGAGGGCACATTGGTGTGCCAATCTGGCGCTGGGGTGCCCAAACTTTACTGTCCCACCCACTGAGGGGCCTGTCCCACCATTTTTGGGGGCCCTCTCCCCCCCACCCCAAATGGAGGGGGGTGTACCTCACGCAGCCGTTTGTAGGAGGCCCAGGGAGGCCTGCATGAGGTTCCCCCGCCACCCATTTGGGGTGAGGGGGAGAGGGCCCCGGAAACGGTGGGACAGGCCCCCCAGTGGGTGGGGCAGTAAGGTTTGGGCACCCTGGAGCCAGATTGGCACATCAATGTGCCTCTCTGCAGAGCTGGGTTACCAAAGGAAAAAATTGAAAATGGTGGAACTCAATTTAGGGGGGGCTGTGGGGCACCTCAAAGGGTCGGGGAATTTTCTAATGGGATTGGGCGTTGACCCCCTCCCCCCAACCCGCAATGCAGTGGGTGCCATGTCATGCAGCCCTCCCTGGGACCAAATATCTGCTCCTAGGAAGGGACGCCTGAGCACAGGGAGGAGTGCAGGACACCCCCCCCCCTTATCTAGGCCCGGGGCTACATTTTGTTGGTGTGACCGTAGGTAACACATGTTTTTTGTTTTGTTTACAGCTTTTTCTATGCGAGCAGTGGGTGGCCAGAGCGAAATATCTGAGAATTGTCTTCATTTCCAGCCAATTTCAGAGACATTTCCCTGTGTCCACTCACCAAAACATGTCGCCAACAACAGATGTAATACCTTCTCGCTTTCCCACAGGTGTCCCGACAAAAACGGTACCTCACATGTGTGGGTGCACCTACCGGGGGCGCAAAAGGAGAAGGGTAATCCGATGGTAACCCCAAGCCTTTAGCCACAGCACATTTTGTTCATCTGGGCAACCTACAGATTTGGGCCTAGGGTGTCGAAGCAAGCAAGGAAAACAGGGAACCCCATGCATTTCCCAAAAGAGGACACCCGTGGGAATGCACAGAGGTCTGACTTGCGCGAAGCGGCCCAGAACTTTTTACCCAGAACCACAGACAAAGTGAAATTGTGTTTTTTCCCCCACCAAATATCACACTTTGTCGGGGATTGTGGCTAATAAAAACAGCTGCAATTTGCACAAGGCAGACCTCTGTGGATTCCCACGGGTGTTCTCTTTTGGGAAATGCATGGGGGTCCCTGTTTTCCTTGCTGGTTTGAGACCCTAGGCCCAAATCTGTAGGTTGCCCCCATGAACAAAATGGGCTGTGCCGAAAGGATTGGGGTTACCAGTGGGTTACCCTTTTCCGTTTGCGTCCCCGATAGGTGCACCCACACATGTGAGGTACTGTTTTCATCAGGATACCTTTGGGAGCGCGGGAAAGTAGGCCATGTGTTGTTGGCCTGTGTTTCGGTGGGTGAGTGGAGTGAAATGTGCGGAAATAGTGTATTTTTTCACCACATTTCGAAATTTGCCGGGTCTTCTGGGTAATAAATTCAGGGCCAATTTGCACAAGTTAGCCCTCTGTAGATTCCCACGGGTGAACTCTTTTCAAAAATGCATGGGCTTCCATTTTTCCTCGGTGGCTTGGACACCCTAGGCCCAAATCTGCATGGTGTGCACTTCGAGAAAATTCATCAAAATCTGCTTTCCGAAACGACTTGGGGTTAGCAGCGTTTTTGGGTTTCCCCTTTGCCCCCAGGTAGGTGCACCCACACATGTGAGGTATCGTTTTCGTCAGGACACCTGTGGGAACGCTGCAAGGTAGGCCATGTGTTGTTGGCACATGTTTCGGTGGGTGAGCGGAGTGAAATGTGTGCAAATAGTGTATTTTTTCACAATTCTTCAGAATTTGCCTGGGCTTCTGGGTAATAAATTCTGGCCCGGTTTGCGCAAGTTAGCCCTCTGCGGATTCCCACGGGTGAACTCTTTTCAGAAATGCATGGGGTTCCAGTTTTCCTTGGTGGCTTGGCTACCCTAGGCCCAAATCTGATTGGTGTGCACTTCGAGAAAATTCATCAAATTCTTTTGTCTGAAACGACTTGGGGTTAGCAGCGTTTTTGGGTTTCCCCTTTGCCCCCAGGTAGGTGCACCCACACATGTGAGGTACCGTTTTCGTCGAGACACCTCTGGGTACGCGGCAAGGTAGGCCATGTGTTGTTTGCGTCTGTTTCGGTGGGTGAGTGGAGTGAAATGTGTGGAAATAGTGCATTTTTTCGCCACATTTCGGACTTTGCCGGTGCTTCTGGGTAATACATTCTGGGCCGATTTACGCAAGTCTGCCCTCTGCGGATTCCCACGGGTGTCCTCTTTTCGGAAATGCATGGGGTTCCTAGATTTCATTGGTGTCTTGGACGCCCTAGGCCCAAATGTTTATGGTGTGGGCTTGCGCGAAATTCAACACTTTCTGCTGTCCGAAACGTCTTGGGGTTAGCAGCGTTTTTGGGTTTCCCCCTTGCCCGCAGGTAGGTGCATCCACACATGTGAGGTATCATTTTCATCAGGACACCTGTGGGAATGAGGGAAGGTAGGCCATGTGTTGTTGGCGCGTGTTTCGCAGGGTAAACAGAGTGAAATGTGTGGAAATAGTGTATTTTTTCACCACATTTCAGACTTTGGCGGGTCTTCTGGGTAATAAATTCTGGCCAAATTTGCGCAAGTCAGCCCTCTGCAGATTCCCACGGGTGTCCTCTTTTCAGAAATGCATGAGGTTCCCAGTTTTCCTTGGTAGCTTGGACACCCTAGGCCCAAATCTGTATGGTGTGCACTTCGAGAAAATTCATCAAATTCTGCTGTCCGAAACGACTTGGGTTAGCAGCGTTTTTGGGTTTCCCCTTTGCCCCCAGGTAGGTGCACCCACACATGTGAGGTACCATTTTCGTTGGGACACCAGTGGGAACGCGGGAAGGTAGGCCATGTGTTGTTGACGCGTGTTTCGGTGGGTGAGCAGAGTGAAATGTGTGGAAATATTGTATTTTTTCACCACATTTCGGAATTTGCTGGGGCTTCTGGGTAATAAATTCTGGGTCAATTTGCACAAGTCAGCCCTCTGTGAATTACCACGGGTGTCCTCTTTTCGGAAATGCATGGGTTCCCAGTTCTACTTGGTGGCTTGGACACCCTAGGCCCAAATCTGTATGGTGTGCTCCTTGAGAAAATTCATCAAATTCTGCTGTCCGAAATGACTTGGAGTTTGCTGCGTTTTTGCCTTTCCACCTTGCCCCCAGGTAGGTGCACCCACACATGTGAGGTACCATTTTCGTTGGGACACCTGTGGGAATGCGGCAAGGTAGGCCATATGTTGTTGGCACGTGTTTCGGTGGGTGAGCGGAGTGAAATATGTGGAAATAGTGTATTTTTTCACCACATTTCAGAATTTCCCGGGGCTTCTGGGTAATAAATTCTGGGTCGATTTGCACAAGTCAGCCCTCTGCGAATTCCCACGGGTGTCCTCTTTTCAGAAATGCATGGGGTTGCCTGTTTTCCTTGGTGGCTTGGACACCCTAAGCCCAAATCTTTATGGTGTGCACTTTGAGAAAATTCATCATATTCTGCTGTCCTAAACGACTTGCGGTTAGCCGCATTTCTGGGTTTCTCCTTTGCCCCAGGTAGGTGCACCCACAAATGTGAGGTACTCTTTTCATCGGAACACCTGTGGCAACGAGGGAAGGTATAACATTTGTTGTGTTTGCGTGGTTTTCATATCATTTTGATCCATTTGCTGCTGCCCTTTGTCACACGACCCTTTCATTTCCCAAATTTGACCTACATTTAGTCGCTGCTTTTATGCACCATACACTTTTGTAAACTGCACAAGTAACCTACCCCTGAAAGGGTCTGCCTGTGCTCTTTCAAAAAATATATGCTTGACCTTCCTCACCACATTGGTTTTCCTGATTTACACATGCTAAGTACGTCTGTTCAGGCCGTAAGCATAAAACTCCTGCGTACCGTGGCTCTGATTTTTGGCTTTTGGTTTTGCTTGTTTTGTGAAACATTACAAAAAATGTGTGATTTCCTAACTGCAACAGTCGGGGGGAATGTAGCTGAGCATTGTTTTTCTCAAAATTCATAGAAGCCATTGCCGTACCAGGCCAACCATGTCCACAGCATACCTTTTTTTGGCCAGTTTCCCACTTTTTCCCCAAACTATGGAATTTTCCCCTACCTACTTCTTGCCTGACCTGCGCAAATCACTCCTTCTTAAACTTGGAATTGTGTCTAATTTTCAGAAATGTATGCCTTTCTGTCCTCCAATTCAGCTTTCCTAACCTTTTCTTCCATTCCGTCCACGCATGTCCAATTGGCAAAAATTGCCAAAATCGCCTACCTCTCACAAAACGGTTAAAAACCACATCAAAATATTTTCTTTCGTTTCAACTCAACCAGTTCTTGAAAGCCAGAAAATTGGAGAATTCAGCACAATAAACCATTTGTTCCTAGCTCTTACAAGGAAACAACCACAGGATTCTTTGTTCATCCTTTTATTAGCATGTTTTGAAAAAAACCAAAATGTTAGCACTTTTTGGTTATTCTCTCTCACTCCCCTACAGCAACTTAGGAATCCTGGGTGGCGTTACGACCGCCTACATGTGAGAAAAAAAGGAGCCAAATTTGGCCAAGATATCTCATGTAACAAAAAAGTTACCTGCCATTGAATGGCGACATACCGAAATCACCAAAAAAGGCCTTGGCACTGGGGGGAAAAACCCATGGCAGTTAAAAGGTTAAGGGAACGAAACAATGCTCCAAGAGGCACAGACAAAAAGGCATAAGAGTTAACCATTTCCAATAATCCTCGTAAGATGGGGTGTACTGGGTCTGTGGTTTAAAGTGACTATATAAAGTTAATGGCAACTTTACCTGTTTCTGTTGGACAGTAGTCAGCCCCAGAAAAATGGAGTCCGTGGGAAGTCTCAAAGACAACCCTGTGTCACTGTACTGAAGGTGCTGTGTAACACACATAAAAAGTGGTGCACATGGAGCAGGTGAGGCTCCAGTGCCCAATATCACACATAAAGTAGAAATATACATAGCAAAACACATGTAAGAGTGGTAAGAGACATGTACAAAACACATGTAAGAGACTAAGGTAGGCCACTTTACTCTGACCAATTTGACATTTCCTTGCCTTTATGGTCAAATGGGCCTGCTCAAGAGCCTGCAAAACATATGCCAGGTGATCAATATGTTCTTTTCATGTAGGGCTGAACGCTGCAATGTCATCCAAGTATGCCATGCAGAGGTCCTCCACCCCATTCAGAACTTGATTAACCATCCTTTGAAATGTAGCAGGTGCATTCTTTAGTTCAAACGGCATAACCTTAAACTGGTAGAGGCCTGCTGGGGTAGGAAATGCAGTTTCTCCTTGGCATGGTCTGTCAGTGCTATTTGCCAATAGTCTATCCACCAGTCCATCTGTCCTTGGCAAAGGATTGGCATCAGTCTTAGTGACTGCATTTAGAGCTCTATAGTCAACACAGAATCTCAACTCCTTCGATCCTGGACTAGACCAGGGACTTGTAGAGGGCTCTATAACCCTGAGATCAAGCATCTTGTGGAACTCTCCTTTGATGCGTGATCTCACATGTTCTGACATTCTGTACCCCCTGCTTTTGACAGGTAAACAGTCACCAGTGAGAATATCATGCTGGCCCCAAGGGGTCAAGCCTGGTGATAGTGAAAACAGGGAGGCAAACTGATTCAACAGAATTTTACACTCCTCGTGTTGTTCAGAAGTCAGCTGAGAAGAGAGATTAACTCCTTCTATCTGTTCATCTAACGGTTGGCCTCTGAAGAGGGCAGGTAGAAGTTCACTCTTCTCTTGAGCTTAAGCTAGAAGCAAAGCTCCTACTTCTGGTCTCGAGATATAAGCCTTTAAACGGTTGGTGTGAAAGACTCCTTAGGTCGGCCTAAGTCCACCAGATAGATCACCTCTTCAAGTTTGCCCACAACCTTGAAGGGTCCTATCCACTTGTCCTGCAAGGCCCTCTGCCTTGTTGGCACCATAACTAGTACAAGCTGGTCTTGAGTAAACTCAACCATGTTGGCCTTCTGGTCATGCCAAATGTGTGACCAGAGCCTGACCTGCTTTCAAGTTATCACTTGCTTCTGCCATCATGTGTGACATCCTCCTCCGGAGACCTATCAGATAGTCAGTTACTCTGACTGGCTTGGGGGAAGGAGTATTCTCCAACCCCTCCTTGATCAGGTCCAATGGACCTCTGACTGGATGGCCATAGAGTAGTTAAAAGGGACTGTAACCAACTCCCTCCTGAGGGACTTCTCTATATGCAAAGGGAAGGCATGGCAGTAGAAGGTCCCACTTTTTGTTAAGGGGTTCCTCTAAAGCACCTATCATGCACTTTATAGTACGATTAAACCCCTCTACCAGTCCATTTGTCTGTGGATGGTAGGCTGTAGAGAACTTGTAAGTGACACCACAGTTTTTCCACATGGCTTGCATGTAATGGGGCATAAAATTGGATCCCCTGTCGGATATCACTTCCTTAGGAAACCCTACTCTAGTAAAAATACCAAGTGGAGCTTTAGCCACAGCCTGAGCCTTAACAGTTCTCATAGGTATGGCTTCTGGGTATTGTAAAGACGCCGGAGGGGGGTGCATGTACTTCCGCTCTCTATATGGTAGAGGAGAGGCACAGAGGACCCCTGCCAAGATTCTCTATTATTGGTAAACGTTGTCGAGCAATAGAGGCCTAGCTTCTCAGGAGGTGATGTGGGCTGGTTCTTAAGTACAGTGTAGTCCCCAAGCACCCACAAAGGAATGGCCACACACTGTATCGGTTACAACACAGTCTTTATATGATTAATAATCAAAGGTATATACAATATCACGATAACTCACTTTGTACTCCGAAAATCAGAAATGGTAAATAGATACAGTTCTAAAGTGGTACCACTAACGTTATTAGATCTCATTAAAGTGCATACGGTTAGAATGACACACAGATCAGAATAAGGAGGAAACCAGCAGTAGAGAGAGGAAGGAAAGCAAGATGGTTGAACATTGGTAGAATAGTGGTCCCGCTACCTAGACACAGTTCTGTGTGGACATCCCCCCACCTGGGCAACCTGTAAAGCAAAGATGTATCACAAGCCCAGTTCATATATTGTTCACACTAGACTTTCCAATAGTTTTGCAACCCCAAAGTACCTTGGCGTTGTAGCGTTCCTCGTCGGGGAATTGACGGCCCCTCTTGAGTGCCCTCCCTTTAAGGCAGGAGTCACCGGTCATCAAACGTCCGACGGAGAACAGGTTGAGCTATGACGGTGAAGTGGCCGCGTCATTCCTAGTGGTGTTCATTGACAGGGAAGTGTAAACGTCCTGCAAGGAAGAGGCATGCGGGGTACCTCAGTGTAGATAGTTCTGGACCGCAAAGAGTTTGAAGAACTGTGGCCCAGCAAGGGCGTTGAGTCTTTGGCGTCTCTGTGGTCTTTGGGTGGCGGGAAACCCACCGGCCGATGCACCTCGGCGCGTCGACAGTCAGGCCTTCTCCAGCAGGATACAGCGGCGACGATGTGAATGAGAAAGTCCTTAGATCAATGTAGTTCTTAGGCAAATGGGAGCACGGTGGCTCTGCTCGATGACGGCGGTCGCCAACAATGGTGGACAACAGTCCGGGTGCTTCTCTTTGGAGTTCCACAGCAGACCCCATATCGGGTCGGCAGCCTGTCGAAGGTCTGTCTACCAGGGAGCTTTGGCAAAGGTCAGCTGGTGCAAGATGGTCCCACGTAGCTCGGGAAGAGGGCCCCTTACCAGGTCCTCTCTGGGTCAGTCCTTGGAGACACAGCAGCTTTCATATTGTGAAGGAGAGCAACAGAAATTCTTCTCTTCCAGCAGGGCTTCAAGGTCAAGCATCAGTTTCACTCCAGTTACTCTTCGTAGTTTGGACTTCAGCTCTCAACACAATTCCGAGAAGTGAGAGGTCCCCAGATATACTGTTGATCTCCCATTCATTCCGCTGGGTCACACTTAAGCATCCAATCACTACGAAGGGTATTCATGCAGGCAGGCAACCAATTAGGCACACTGTGCATTCAGGCCATTTACTTCTCTCCAGACACTGACAACAAGTTATGTGGATTGGGGCAAGTACCGAGCCATTCAACACTTCATACTGCATTCATACCGGTTTCGGGCAGGACTGTCTCAGTCATTGTGTCAACCACCAGATACTAGACACCCACAACATAGAATGTGTATTCGTCACACACTCCATTCACCCAGGTCCCACCCACAGGCGTACCCACAACATACGGTTGTTGGGAAGGCTCCAGCCAGTCTGGTCAGCACTTCCCCACACTACCATATATGGAACTTCACCCAACAGCCAGTCAGGGGAAAGCGACAGAGTCAGGGCTTCCCGGGACTTCAGGAAGATCAAGGTAACAGGCGACGGAAGGCAAGAGGCCATGGGGGCCATTTTGTCTCCATCAGGAATCTACCGATTCCAATGAAAGGGCCTGGGCATCCCAAAATGGAGGACGGTCAGGGCACCAGTCAATTCAGCATGTAGCTGCCACCAGCCCGTACCCTGCTCTGTGGGCCACACACAGGTGCCAAAAACATACACTAGAGGCACAGGGTTGCACCCCTACCCATGGGTGCCATAAGGGTATCCCATGGGTCTGCTCACCAAACCAAGAGAGAGAGCTGCACTGCCAGGAGTCCCACATGAACTCCTGCATGGAAAACACGACAGAACACGATAAAAAGCAGTAAAGGACAAGGACACGGAGGCTCTGTCCCTCCGATGCATTTCCAGCATCACAGTCGCCCCCCCAGACTGAGGTTAGGGTGCCTAATCTCCCATGAGATAGACACCCTAATCCAGACGGTCAACATACCTTCTGGAAAGGCCATCTGCATTATCGTGACTCTTCCCTGGCCTGTGCTCTATGGTGAAGTCTAGCCCTTTCAGGCTAATGGACCACCTGAGCAGTTTGGGGCTTTCACCCTTCATCTGCATAAGCCACTTAAGGGGCTTATGATCGGTTTGGACCTTGAAGGTAGACCCGGTAAGGTAGGGTCTAAAACGCCTAAGGCTCCAAACTATACTAAAACATCCCTTTTCAACAGTAGCCCACCTAAGTTCCCTACCCTTAAGTTGTCTACTGATGAATATGATCGGATGTTTTCTTCCTTTGTCATCTAACTGGGACAAAACAGCTCCAATTCCGGTGTCACAGGTGTCAGTTTGAACGATAAAGGGCTTGCTGTTATCGGGCGCAGACAACACCACTGCCCTACACAGACTTCCTTTCAAGCCATCAAAGGCCCTCTGACAGTCTTCAGTCCATTTAACCTTCCTATGCTGTTTGGGTAAAGTCAGAGCTGTCAGGGGTGCAGCTATGGTTCCATAGTCTGCCATGAAATTGCGATAATACCCAGTGAGGCCAAAAAGGTTCTCACCTGGGTTTAAGTAGTGGGAGTCTCCCAGTCCTGTACATCCTGTACCTTACTGGGGAGAGGTTGGATTCAACCCCCTCCTACCTCATGACCAAGATACGTGACTTTCCCCTGAGCTATCTGGCACTTGGTGGCCTTGATAGTGAGGTTAGCCCTTTTTAAGGCCTGCAACACTTTATCCAGATGCATCAAATGCTCTTCCCAGGTGGAAATGTAGACGGCAATGTCGTCTAAGTAAGCCACACAAAAGGCTTCCAGCCCACTGAGCACATGGTTGACCAGTCTCTGGAAAGTGGCAGGGGCATTCTTCAACCTAAAAGGCATGACCCTAAACTGGTAGAGTCCCTCTGGTGTTGAGAACGCTGTCTTTTCCTTGGCATGGTCCGTCAGAGCTATTTGCCAATAGCCTGAGGTAACGTCAAGGGTGCTCACAAATTTGGCAGCACCTATGGTGTCCACAAGCTCATCAGCCCTGAGAAATGGGTGCTCGTCAGTTTTGGTGACGGCATTGACTCCTCGGTAGTCCACACAGAACCTCCAATCCTGGTACCGGCCTGGGAACTTGCCTTGGGGACAAGGACCACTGGACTGGACCAGAGACTGGTTGAGGGTTCAATAACACCCAGATCCAACATCTTGGCGACCTCAACCTGGATGTGGTTCTCTACAGTATCTGAAATACGCATACGGTAGCACATGCTTTTGACAGGCACCAGTGTCAATCTTATGCCTACACCACGGTGTAAGGCCTGGTGTCAGTGAGAACAGAGAGGCGGACTGCCGGGAGAGAGATGTACTCCCTTCACTGAGCCATCCTGAGGGTTTCTATGCAGCAAATCAGGAAGGGGCTCACTCTCATTCTCTTCTTGCTCTGAAGCTAGCAAGAGACATGAGACTTCGGCTCGCCTGTGGAAAGGCTTGAGCCTATTAACATGGAATACCTGAGGGGCTACCCCCGAGGCTCCCATGTCAACCAGATAATTGACCTCGCCCATCTTGGAGATTATCCTGAAGCGTCCAGACAATTTATCTGCCAAAGCCCGAGGCTTGGTAGGCTCCATCACAAGGACCTCCTGTCCCAGAGTCCAGTCCACTTGCGATGTTTTAAGGTCATGCCAGTACTTATTCAATTCCTGGCTGGCCTTAAGATTCGCTGTTGCCTGACCCATCATCTGTGTCATCCTCCATCTGAGTCCTCCACTTGATTGGCGGGACCTGGATGGGTGCCTTCCAAACCTCTGATTAAGGCAATGGGCCCTCTCACGGAATGTCCAAAGAGTAACTCAACAGGGCTGAAACCAGCACCCTCTTGAGGTACCTCTCTGTAAGCAAACAGCAGGCATGGCAGGAGAAGATCCCACCTCTTCCTTAGGGGCTCTTCCAAAGTACCTAGCATGCCTTTGAGAGTTTTATTAAATCTCTCAACCAGACCATTGGTCTGGGGATGGTAACTTATAGGTTACCCCGCACTCTTTCCACATGGTTTTCATGTAACTCGACATGAAGCTGTATCCTCTATCAGAGACAACCTCCTTAGGTAATCCAACATGGGTGAAAATGCCCAGGAGAGCCCTGGCAACAACCTTGCCAGTAATAGTCTGAAGGGGTATAGCCTCAGGGTACCTGTGGCATGATCTACCAAGACCAGGATGAACAGATGTCCACCCGACATGGGAGGGTCAAGGGGACCGACAATATCGATGTCCACCCTCTCAAATGGTGTGCCAACCACTGGCAACGGCTGCAGTGGGACAATGGCACTGCCTCCAGTCTTGCCAGACAACTGACAAGTTGGGCAGGTCCTGCAGTGGGACTCCACTTCTACTCCCATCCGGGGCCAGTAGAAATGGGCAGAGAGCCTCTGCTTAGTCTTCTTGGTACCAAGATGACCAGCCAAGGGCACCTCATGTGCCAACTGCAGCAGGAAGGGCCTGTAAACCTGGGGTACCACCCACCTCTTGAGGGCACCAGGTTCAGGCTTTGTGGGCTCACTAACAAGGAGCTCACCCTCCCAATAAACCCGGAATGTCCTAGGCACTTCTCCTTGTGCCTGGGACAGGGCCTGTTTCCTCAGACCCTCAAGAGATTGGCACTCTTTGTCCCTAACAGAAGTCCGCCCGGGAGGGTCCCCCTTCAGCTAACAAGCATTGAAGGTCGGGATTATCCTCCGGGTTGGGAGCCTCTCCCACAGGAAAGTCCTCTGGCTATTCTCCCACAGAAGTTGAGACAGGATTCACCACTGGACCCAGCCCGTCCGGAGCATGGATCCCAATGGGTGCTGTCGGAACAGCAGGAAGAGCAGGGGCTCACTCCACAGACGTGGCCTTCTTACTTTTCCGTTTCCTTCGTGCCTTCGGTTTCCCTGTCGTCAAGGAAAC
The DNA here is from genome assembly GCF_040938575.1 of Ambystoma mexicanum. Taxonomy (NCBI): domain Eukaryota; kingdom Metazoa; phylum Chordata; class Amphibia; order Caudata; family Ambystomatidae; genus Ambystoma; species Ambystoma mexicanum. The sequence continues at coordinate 1,116,648,385 of NC_090924.1, read as the reverse complement.
CGGGCTCGCAGCCAGACTCTGGCTGACCTGCTAGTGGGTGACTGCCATAGCAGCCATGGGTAGACCATCCGTGATCATCCCCAACTCGACCAAATTGTTTCCCAACAAAATGTTCGCAGGCACGTTGTCCTGAACCAGGACCGGAAGCTTCGCTGTCTTGTCTCCAATAGTAATGTTGACTAAGGATACAGGCGATAATTTGGGAGGCCCACCAGCTAACCTGGTGATTCTCAGAGGAGCACCTACATGGTCCTCTGGCTTGAGCAGGGTCCTGTCCACCACTGTCATGCTTGCCCCAGTGTATCTCAAACCAGTAGAAGGCTGGCCATTCAAGAGGACACTTCTCAAAAACCTACGAGTGTTCTATGGAATATTCGCCAGTACTTCTGTGTACTGGTCCCAGGCCCCAAGGGACACTATGGAAATCTCTACGGGAGCACCGAAGGTGATCCCAGTAGAGGAGTGGAGGACAGTGGCCTCCACTTTAGGTACAGAGTAGGGGTAGGTCAGGCTGACAGCCTGGACTCCAAGTGCCTTACCCTTACACTTGGGCTCACCCCTTCGGTGATCCAGAGCCCCACAATCCCAACAAGTGCCAGTGGTGCGGGGTGTGGTACTGGAAACACTGGGACCCTGCTTTACAGCATGCAGACCACTTCTCTTACGCCCACCCACAACAGACTTATCCCCACTAGGTTTTTAGGTCTTCAGAGAGGAAGGTTTTGATTTATCCCACTGTGACTGCTTTTGGAACTCCTCAGCTTTCTGAGAGGCCCCCTTTTCTTTGTCCTTGTGCTTCCCACTGGAGTCCTTAGGGGACACCCGGTGGGATACCCACTTGTCAGCCAACCTAGCCAGCTTAAAAGGGTCCAAAATTTTCTGGTCAGAAACATACTGACGCAGCTCTGGTGAACAGGCTTCCGAAAAATGCTCAAAAAACAAGAGGTGGGACAATTCAACAAACGTTTTCACTTTGTAACCATCAATCCACACCATCATGTTTATGTGCGCAGCACTCACCCAGTCAATCCAAGACACATTCTCTCGTTTCTTAAAATCCCTGAACCGTTTAAGGTATTGGGTAGGCATTTCGCCAAACTTGGCAATTAAAGCAGACTTCATGCACTCATACTGACCCCTTTCTTCTACACCCAGTTTCAGAATACAGTCATATCCAGTTTGAGGCACTCTGCTTAACAAACAATTAATCCAATCTCTTAGATCAACATTGTGCATTGCACAAGCCATTTTAAATGCTTCAATCCATTGGAGGATATCAGAACCCTCCGCATACACACCAAACAAATCTTTCATAAACTTGGTTGCTGAGGACCTGACACTCTCAACTGGTTTCGCTGAAGTCTCCAATCGAGCTTTCTCTAACTGAATTCGCTGACATTCAGTGTCCCGGTTCTTGAGTTCAAGGTCCTTATCTTTGAGTTCAAGATCCCTATCTTTTAGCTTAAGATCCTGGTTCTTGAGCTCCACTTGCTGTGCCAACTCCTCTCTCTTAAACTCAGCATCTATTTCCAACTTGCGATATTCAAAGGCCAATTTCATCCTTAATAACTCAAGCTCCAAGGACTGCTGGGGTTTGGAACAGAGGCAGCAGGAATGGTGGCATTCCCAGAATCAGTTTCGGCGACAACCCTCGGGGTAGAGTCCTCACTGCTTGCATCCCCCCCTTCAAGAGTTTCACAATCAATCTGGTAGTGCACCAGGGCAGCTATCAGCTCAGCCCTAGACTTATCCACAAAGTCTAACTCCCTGTCTTCACAAGCACTCTGGAGATCCTCTAAGCTCATCTGAGTCAATTTACCATTTGCAATAGATTCCATTGCTTGTAATGCAGTTATCTTGTACACAACTAAATCTTAATTTAAGTGTAGATATCCTTCATAAGTGGCACGGTTATACACTTATTCTTAAAACCATAAGCATCTCACCCTGCCATCAGTGTAGGACGCCGGAGGGGGGTGTCTGTACTTCCGCTCTCTATATGGTAGAGGAGAGGCACAGAGGGCCCCTACCAAGATTCTCTATTATTGGTAAACGTTGTCGAGCAATCAAGACCTAGCTTCTCAGGAGGTGATGCGGGCTGGTTCTTAAGTACAGTGTAGTCCCCAAGCACCCACAAAGGAATGGCCACACACTGTATCGGTTACAACACAGTCTTTATATAATTAATATTCAAAGGTATATACAATATCACGATAACTCACTTTGTACTCCGAAAATCAGCAATGGTAAATATATACAGTTCTAAAGTGGTACCACTAACGTTATTGGATCTCATTAAAGTGCATACGGTTAGAATGACACACAGATCAGAATAAGGAGGAAACCAGCAGTAGAGAGAAGAAGGAAAGCAAGATGGTTGAACAATTGGCAGAATACTGGTCCCGCTACCTAGACACAGATCTGTGTGGAGATCCCCCCACCTGGGCAACCTGTAAAGCAAAGATGTATCACAAGCCCAGTCCATATATTGTTCACACTAGACTTTCCAATAGTTCTGCAACCCCAAAGTACCTTGGCGTTGTAGCGTTCCTCGTCGGGGAATCGACGGCGCTTCTTGAGTACACTCCCTTTAAGGCAGGAGTCACAAGTCGTCAAACGTCTGACGGAGAACAGGTTGAGCTACGACGGTGAAGTGGGCGCATCATTCCTAGCGGTGCTCATTGACGGGGAAGCATAAACGTCCTGCAAGGAAGATGTTTGCTGGGCACCTCAGTGTCGATAGTTCTGGACCGCAAAGAGTTTGAAGAACTGTGGCCCAGCAAGGGCGTCGAGTCCTCGGCGTCTCTGTGGTCTTTGGGTGGCGGGAAACCCACCGGCCGATGCACCTCGGCGCGTCGACAGTCAGGCCTTCTCCAGCAGGATACAGCGGCGACGATGCGGAAGAGATAGTCCTTGGATCAATGAAGTTCTTAGGCAAATGGGAGCACGGTGGCTCCGGTCGGCGACGGCGGTCGTCGACAGTGGCGGGCAACAGTCCGGGTTCCTCTCTTGGAGTTCCGCAGCAGTCCCCCTATCGGATCGGCAGCCTGTCGAAGGTCTGTCTACCAGGGAGCTTTGGCATAGGTCAGCTGGTGCACGATGGTCTCTCATAGCTCAGGAAGAGGGTGCCTTACCAGGTCCTCTCTGGGTCAGTCCTTGGAGACACAGCAGATTTCAGACTGTGAAGGAGAGCAACAGCAATTCTTCTCTTCCAGCAGGGCTTCAAGGTCAAGCGTCAGTTTCACTCCAGTTACTCTTTGTAGTTGTTACGCTCACCTGGCTCCCACAGGGGCGACGGTCTGAAATGGATAGCTGCGGCCTCCACCAACGTGAATTGTAGTGCAGGGAAGACTGACTGGACTGGCCTGCTCAATTTCGTCTGCTTGACCCGTAGGGTATTCTCCTGAAAGCGGAGAAAAGGAATTAGCCACCCGTGGATTGAGCGAGCACACCATCACCGTTTTCCCACTAATCACCTCCGATAATCCCTTTCACCAGTCTCACCTTATGGTTTTCAATGATGAGATCTCCATCCTGCGTGGAGTGCAGGGGCGCGTAGATAACCAGTTACTTCACTGGTCCGAAGGAATTGGGTGAGTTCCAGATGAATATTGACTCCGAGGTAAGTGGAGAGGAGCCTTAAGTATTTGGTTCTTAAGAGTTCAAAATGTCTGTTATTCACTCTTGTCCGATGACTTCCTTTGTCTTGCAGCTTGATTCGAGAGGAGGTTGTCCCGTAGCAGCTGATTGCGTTTAGGTAAGAGTCTGTGTTACCCAACACTGTCTGGTAGAAAATACCAGTGTTTAACCTGTTGCTTTTTCTCTCCTTACAGGTGCAGCGTACAACGACGTGGCGTGTAGAAGAATAATATCTCTGGCGGTAACTTGGGAAGTCTATAGTGATAATAGAAATTCTCTTTGTTGGTTTTCTCGGCTCATCTTATTGTCTTTCTTTGTCCCCTTAGGTGCCGGGAGTTCGGCGATGAATGATGGAGCAGCGCTGGGTCGAGGAGGTGCTGTGAAGACTGGTAAGTATAGCGCGGCACTGCAGCTGGCGGTGCGACGCGCACAAAATAAAGTATTTTTCTTTGTCCAGGATCAGATGAAGAATGAAGGTAATGTTCTTGCTCTAACCTTTTCTTCTTATTTTCCTTCTTTGTAGGAGCTCCGGATTCGAGGCGGGCGTGGCAGAAGACTGGATGCTGGACTGACAGGCACAGTGAGCGTTACGCTGCAGGATGCAGAATAACACGAAGCGTGTGCTGCTCATCGGGCATGGTTTAAATAGCCTCCAAAGTAGTCCCAGGTAAGAAGTTCCCCAAGACCACACCCGAGTAAAAAATAGTCCCTGAAACAAAGTAGTTCCTTCCAGGCGTCACGTTGGCTTGGATTCTTTTCAGCATAGTCTGCATGAGGTAAGTTTCTTCATATGAGCCTGGCGCCTATGGCGCCATAACTGATCCCATATATGAGCCTGGCGCCTAAGGCGCCAGGACTGAACCCAGATAGCCCCTAGCCGGTGTGGCTGGGTTTTCAATAGGTGTCTGGATGCCTGCTCCCTGGACTGATGGACTTGGTCTGGATGTCCGGGGGTAGGCATCATGACAGTAGTTTGGAGTTCAGCTCTGAACACTTCTGAACACGATTCCTAGCAGTGAGAGGTCCCCAGATATACTGTTGATTTCCCATTCATTCTGCTGGGTCACACTTAAGCATCCAATCACTAAAAGGGCATTCCTGCAGGCAGGCAACCAATCAGGCACACAGTGCATTCAGGCCATTTACTTCTCCCCAGACACTCACAACAATTTATGTGTATTGGGACAAGTACCAAGCCATTCAACACTGCATACTGCATTCATACCGGTTTCGGGCAGGGCTGTCTCAGTCATTGTGTCAACCACCAGATACAAGACACCCACAACATAGAATGCATATTCATCACACACTCCATTCACCCAGGTCCCACCCACAGGCGTACCCACAACATACGGTTGTTGGGAAGGCTCTAGCCAGTCTGGTCAGCACTTCCCCACACTACCATATATGGAACTTCCACCCAACAGCAAGTCTGGGGGAAGGGACAGAGTCCGGGCTTCCCGGGACTTCAGGAAGATCAAGGTAACAGGCGATGGAAGGCAAGAGGCCGTGGGGGCCATTTTGCCTCTATCAGGAATCTACCGATTCCAATGACAGGGCCTGGGCATCCCAAAATGGAGGACGCTCAGGGCACCAGTCAATTCAGCATGTAGCTGCCACTAGCCCGTACCCTGCTCTGTTGGCCACACGCAGGTGCCCAAAAACATACACTAGGGGCACAGGGTTGCACCCCTACCCTTGGGTGCCATAAGGGTATCCCATGGGTCTGTTCACCAAACCAAGAGAGAGAGCTATACCGCCAGGAGTCCCACATGAACTCCTGTGCGGAAAACATGACAGAACACAATAAAAAGCAGTAAGGGACAAGGATAAGGAGGCCCTGTCCCTCCGATGCATTTCCAGCATCACAGGTATCTTGTAGCATGGTCTATTACAACCAGGATAAACCTGTTCCCTGAAGATGTGGGAGGGTCAAGGGGACAGACAATGTCAATGTCCACCCTCTCAAAAGGAACTCCCACCACTGGGAGAGACACTAGGGGTGTCACATTGTTGGCTCCACTCTTGCCAGAGGTTTGGCAAGTGTGTCAGCTCCTACAGAATTTGTCCACTTCTGAACCCATCAGGTATGGTTACCTTTTTGAACGTGAAGTCATTGTTAGAGTTTGTAGGAAGTGGAATGCTTAGGCTGGTGGGATTACTACTAAAGAGTTGTTGTTGTTTGTTCTCAATTTTGGTTTGGAGCCCTGTGATTTTGTTGGCGAGGGCGTTTTGGATGCTGTTGCACCAGGATTTGTCTTTCACGCAAGTGTCCATCGGTGGTTTGGGATTTTCTAGTTCTTTTAGAATAGTGAAAAGTTCTTTAGTGCAAGAGCCTGCCTGGGTTATTCTGGCATTATAGGCTTCCTTCTTAGTACAGATTATCTCCTTTTTGTAAAGGGAGGAGGCAATCGTGAGATTGGTTTTATTTTCAGCCGATGGAGAAGTTTTCCAGAGAGTTTCGATCTTGGCTTTCTTTTTTTGAAATATTTTGAGTTCAGGTGTGTACCAAGAGTTCAGGTGAGCTCTAGGTTTGCCTTTCCACAACTTTAGTGGGGCGATAGTGTCAATGGCATTGGTCATGGCATCATTGTAAGTGTTGGCCAGTAGGTTGAGGTCACCAGTGGCTGGGAGCGTATTTAGAGTAGGGAGGACCAAGGTTATAAGGGTTTCTGTGGTAATTTTGCGCTTATTTCTGGTCGGGCAGGCTGGTGCGAGGGTGCACTGTTTGGGATTGGAGTAGTTAGTATTAATATCAAGTGGTATGAGGTAGTGGTCAGTCAATGCGAGAGGTTGGGGGGCTTTGCAGGTGATATTGCAGTTAAGGGTGGCAACCCAGTCAATGATTCTACCCTTCTGATGGGTAGTTAGAGAGCTAAGTTGGGTGAAGTCGTGCTCGGCTAAAATCACCAAGAATGATAGTTTGTGCTGAGGGTTTAGAGTTCTCGGCTATTAGAGTGGTGATGTCTTCCTCCAAGGTTCCAGGAGGACCTTGGGGTCTGTATATTAAGTGAAAGGTAATCGTACTCTTGGGGGCGGTTTGAAGTTTGATAGTGAGGTACTCGCATGATTTAAGTCGAGAGGAGGTGACTGATATGAGGTTTAGTGAGGATTTAAATATGATGGCTACACCTCCTACGCGAGCGTTAGGTCTGTCCGCTCTGAGGATGGAATATTTGTCAGGAATAGCTAGGGTTAGGTAGGGTCCTGCTGCCTCATGAAGCCAAGTTTCTGTTATGGTATGGAAGTCGAGATCTTCTGAAAGGATGATGTCAACGACTTCTGTGGGATGAGCAACAAGGGATCTGACATTGAGTAGAGCTCCTTTTAAAGGGGGGGGGCTTACATTTATTTGCGGCAGTGTCCTTGTTGTTAGCCTTAGTTTTAGGAGTTTCAGGTGGCTTACTGGCCACTATCGTGGGGTTTAGTGCCTACTCTACTATTGCGGGTAGTGACATTAGGGTTGACTGAGAGAGGGCAGCTAGGTAGTATGTTGTGTTGGGAGAGATTGGGATTAATGTAAGTGTAGACATCCTCTGTTGAGTGTGTAGCGCTAGGTCTATGTTGGCTCAGAAGTCTGTCAGGGAAGTTGTTAGGTAGGGTGTCAACTGAGTGGTCACTATCTTTAGAAGTGTGGTGTGAGAGGCAGCTGTGAGGGAAGGGTGGCAGGGTGGGCAGGAAGGGTGTGGGGCAGGGGATGGGGTAATGTCTTTGGCATCCGAGTTTGGCTAATCCATTACTGAAGAGGATGAAATTATTGCTGCTACATGGTACGTTATTGTGCATAACGCAATAAGGGAACATGAAGACCGTGAGCCAGATGAGCATAGTTATAGCTGCGAAGATGAGCTGAATTGTAGATCTGTGATAGGCAAGGCTGTTGGGCTAGGCATATACAGTGGGCACAGGTAGCAGATTCAACTGGACTGTGTTTGGCAGAAAGTCAGTTTCAATTTTGCTAGTGGCATACAAGATGGGCAAACTCAATTTGCAAATGGCAAACAGGAATAGGCAGATTCGAATTTTGCTTGTGCATATAAAATGGGCAGATTCAATTTGCTAATGGCAAACAAGAATAAGCAAATTCGAATTGAGGTAATGGCATACAAAGTGGGAAGATACAATTTGCTAATGGTAAGCAAGAATAAGCAAATTCGATGTTAGCTACTGGCGTACAAAATGGGCAGATTCAATTTACTAATGGCCAACAAAAGATAGGCAGATTCGAATTTTGATAATGGCATGTAATATAGGCAGAGTCTACTTTGTCTAAGTTTAACAAGGTAGAGTAGAGTGTGTAGTGTTTGACTTAATGCAGTAAGGTGCAGTGCAATGAATTGTTTCCTCTAGAGCAAATGTCCCGCTTGTAATACAAAGCTTGCGTACATATATGGCTATAGAGGTCAGGTAGCTGTGGCAGTTGATGAGATGGGAGTTCAAGCAATAGGTGAGAAGCAAGTTCGAGTATAACAAAAACTTAGTCTTAGTGGTGCGAGGTGCAGTAGGAGCCAGAAGAGAGATCGTATTTGCAACTGCCAGGAAGGGCTGAGTGATCAAGTAGCAGCACGCTTATCCTGTTAGGTAGATGGGCTACAGAAAGCGGCAGGGGTCCTGGCCCTAGGCTCGACAGTTTAGACAGGCTTGAGACAGGCAAAGGTGACTTTGTTGTGCACCTTGGTTAGTGGGCCGGCTCCAAGCCTGCCGGCTTGCGGTTGGCTTGGGAGTAGAGGCAGGTAGCCAATCAGACGGCTCGTAGTGCTGTGGGGCCAGATAGGATGTTGTAGAGGTAGCGGTCGGCCATCTTGGAAGGTGAAAAAGCCTTGTGGGTGCCAATGGAGGAAAGGGGCACTCCGATGAGAAGACGACAAATCCTGGTCAAAGTGGGGCCAGTGAGGTATTCCAGATGAAGCGCGGATATTATTAATTAATTCCGCCACGGGCTGCCGAAAAATCACATTCGCGCTGCCGTTTGCAATTGCAGCTAAAGGGGACTTATGGCCTACCTTAAATCATGCAGGGCATCTTTGGCTGGGTACTGCTCCAGCAGTAGATGGAGGGAGCTCCTGCTCCTCCAGGCTCGAGGGTCCAGATGAAATACAGGCTTGAGACTTTGTTGTGTGCCTTGGTTAGTGGGCCGGCTCCACGCCAGTCGGCTTGTGGTTGGCTTGGAAGTAGAGGCAGATAGCCAATCTAAGTAGAGAGAGAGCCTTTCCTTGGTCTTCTTGAAACTTAAGTGACCAGCCAAAGGTATCTCGTGGGCTAACTGTAGGAACTGGAGTCTGTTGGCAAGGGGCACTACAAGTCTTTTGAAGTCCCCAGGAGTAGACTCTGTTGGTTCACTATAGAAGAGGCCATCTTCCCAGCTTAACCTGTGCTTCCCAACTTCTTGCCCATCTTGGTTAGCAGCCTGCTGTAGGACACTCTCTCTGTCCTTTGCTAAAGTCTGCCCTGTTGGGTCCATCTTCTGCCAGTAATGAATGCAGCTCAGGATGTTCAACAGGGTCAAGATCTCCAACTAAGACAGTGTCTTCTTCCAGATCTGACTCTTCAGATGCTGGTTCAACCACACAAGGTTGCACCTCACACTCTGCCTCTGCAGGTGGAGTAGTCACAGGAGTGACTTTGGACAATCTTGGGGATGTCCTTGTAGGTAGCAAAGGGGTGCTGTCTCACTTTTTCCTGGAGGTCTTGGGTTTCCCCTTTGCCTCTGTTTTTCTAGAAATGGCAGTGAGCAACTCCTGTGGAGTGGGAGTGATAGTTTCCTCTATCATCTCCTCTGGAGAGCCTCTCAAGGTTCTCTCCCTTGCAGACCTTGTGAGCTCCTGTTTCCTTTTACTGGGAGGCCTGGGCATGCTTGACACAACTCCAAGAGTTTTAAGGTCATTACCCAACGGCACTCTCCCAGGCACTTCACTCTACACACTAACAGGTATCTCGACAGTCATATTATTACACTGGATGAGAGATGGTAACTGGGGAAGCATTTTCACAGGGCCTCCAGCTAACTTGGTGAGGTGTTTGGGTGCCTTACCAACATCCTCCACCTTGAAAAATGATTCGTCCACCACAGTTATGCTGGCTCCAGTGTCTCGGATGGCAGCGGTTTCGTGCCCATTCACAAGAACACTATCTTTATAATACTGTAGTATTATCTGGGATGGAATTATAGACATCTAAATTCTGTTGTTCCCACAAGCCTACGGACACTGAAGAACCACTGGCTGAGACTCTCATGGGTTCTTCAGCTAGTAGGTGAATGTTTCCACTTGCCATAGGTACTTCTTCCTCTGGGGAGGAGGCTAAGGAGACAGTGTGGAACCCTGAAGGTTTACCCTTACATATGGGATCCCCTTTCACATGGTTAGTTGATCCACCAACATAACATTTCCCAAATGTTTTGATGAATGGGGGCTTGTTCTGGCCTCCATCTGGTTTGGGTCCAGATGGTGCACTAGCCTGATTTGGTTTCCCTTGTGGTTTACCCTTATGTTGTTGTTTGTGGCCGTCTTTTGGATTGGAGGTATTAGAATTCTCTGTGTTGTCTTTCTTTTTCTGAGTACCCCCAGAATCTTTGTGAGTAGCGCTGTTGTCAACCCACAAGTCAGCAGCCTTAGCTAGCTTCTTTGGATCTATCTCCTTAAAATCAGCCAAGTGATGTCTGATCTTAGGAGAGCAGACATCAAAAATAGACTCCAACATAACATGATTTCTCATTCCGTCATAAGTGTTTACTCTGTAACCCTTAATCCAACGATCTAAGTTTTTCAAACACTCACATACCCAGGTATCCCAAGTGGTACCATCATGCTTTCTGAGGGTCCTACACCTCTTAAGGTACTGGGAAGGGGTGTTCCCATATCTAGCAATTAAAGCTAGCTCTACACACTCATAATCCATCCTACCCCCCCCCCCCCCAGCTCCATCACAACATCAGATGCAAAAGTGGGTAGCCTAGAGAAGAGCCAGGGAAGCAATTGATTCCCTGTGAGATCTTGAATACCATGGGTATATTCAAACATTGCCAACCAATCTAAAATATCAAGCTTAACCTCATACATACCCACAATTTCTTTAGGCATACGGGGTATCTTAGGACTGGAAGACCTAGAAGACTCTGGGAGAGAAGCATTTTCAAGAAACAATCTTTTCATTTCAAGTTCATGATTCAACTCCATTTCTCTGAGCTTAAGTTCTTGGTTTTTGTGTTCAGTTTGAACATTTAAACGATTGAATTATAGTTCAAGCCTCATTTTCTCTAGAGCAATGAATGCAGGACCGAGTGTAGGGCCTGTGGGGGTCCCAGTGGATAAGGGTTGAGTTTGCTGAGCAGGCAAGGGGCCAGGCAGGCCTACGTTAAGAAACTCATCTTCATCTTCCAACTCATCATTAATAGACATAGTATCATCCTCAATACTTTCCACATTTGCTAGAGAGTCAGGTATTTCAGAACCACTCCCTAGACTTTGTTTTTTAACAACTTTTCAACTAATTCAATCTTTTTGCCTTTGGCAGAGCGTTTCCATTCTTTACACATGTTTCTTAAATAATCAGCAGTGTAACTCACGAGGGTCTCCTGACTGTGGCTTTCCATATCAGACATGATTAATGTAGCTTTATTTTGTGATGTTAGCCTTGTGGTTAGTTCATCCATGGTAATAGCAGCACTCTAAGTGTAATTACTATACGTTTATCCTCACTGCTGTACACCAGTGTTAGGCAGAATTATATGCAGTAGCCTTTGTCAACACTACACACAATTAAGACTACAATTGACAGGACAATTTAACCTTTGGTACAAGCCTGTACTCCACAGTTATAGTGCTAGCAGTAGCGGAGAAGCCAGATTTATCTCAAGAGTAAGTGAGCAGTAAAAATACACAAAGGACAACAATTACTATAATTCAGGCAAACATTGACTCAAGGTTTCTAAGTAAAAGAATATATATGTATTTACTCAACAGTTGTATAACATTTCACTATTCTAAGCAAGTTAAAAATCACAATCATAAATACACCACGCCACTTCCCTTAAATTTCAGACAAGTTAAGGTCACAAAATGAAATGGAAGCAAAATGGCACTCCAGCAATTTTAAAATGGAGGGAAAGACAAATTATTAGAAATTAGTCAAAACCAACAGGTAAGTAGTCAGGGCAATTGAACAAGAGAGGCTAGCGTGAGGAGATCAGCAAGAAAAGGATTAGGGCCAAAGTCAATGGGTCAAAATTCTTTTGCTCAAGATCACACAGTTCAGGGTAGTTAGTGGTAAAGTTCATGGCACAGATTCTTGACGAGGTTGGTTGGGAGAAAAGTTAGTTCAAAGAGAAGAGAAGGACAAGCCCTCGGTTTGGAGAAAGATTTCATACACTTTCACTGGGGTTGAACGAAACAGACAACCGGATTTGCACAGTACCTTAAAACAGAGAGGGACCTGTAGCTGAGGCGGAGGTTCCTGGTGGTTCCTGCAGGCTCACGGTTCCTGAAGCGACTGTCGGACTGACACAAAGTAGGAGGACTGGAGGGTCCTGCGCCACCCAGGGAAGAAACCAGTAGCAGAGCAAAACAACGAATAAAAGGTGTGCTCCTTAAAACCCAAGCAGGGTCCGACCTTCCTGGCTATCTGGCCCACGAAAGCTCTGTACAGCGAATTCAACCAGAGGAGATGCCCTGGCTTGTAGTTTGGGCAAACTGGTTGGTACCACCAACTCAAAGGAAGAAGTTTCCTGGAGGATCTTCTCTGTCGTCGGATTCTGGCGATTCGGACGTGCAGAGGAGCTTCACTGGGCGGTTCAGTCATTGTAGGGGTCCTCTTCTTCCAGTTCCTCATTGGTTCATTCGTTTCAGTGACGACTCTGCTCTTCCAGTCCCAGAGACCTGCTTTTTTTGCAGTTTTCCCCTATACATACAGCCTGGCTGTCAATCACACAGCAGGAAGGCTGGCCTGGCAAGGCCAGTCCCCTTAGCCAATCAGACAAGAGTGCAACTTGGGTTACCAAGGGAACCCATGGCAGGGGTCCAAAGATCCCTCCCTTACATCCTGCCTACCAAGATTATCAGGCGCCTTAAGGAGGGCTTCTGTGCAGATGCCCGCGAAAAGACAGCAAACAAAGTAGTCATCCCCAGTTTGGCGAGCAGAGAAAAACGTGAGAAAGACTTTAACAAAAAGAAATGGTGAATAAACCCAGCCGGAACCAAAATAAAATGTATTTGGTCAGGCGGGTTTATGTTTGAGGCTAATATAATAGCCTAAAACATTACCACATTTATGTAAGATAATTGTGGTAGAAAAATTAGGGTAGATACCACTGCCACCAGCCAAGTCTTAATGTTAAGGGAGTGAAACAAGGCTCCAAGAGGCACAGACAAAAAGGGATAAGAGTTAACCCTTTCCAATACTCCATGTAAGATGGGGTGTACTGGGTCTGTGGTTTAAAGTGACTATATAAAGTTAATGGCAACTTTACCTGTTTCTGGGGGACAGTAGTCAGCCCCCAAAAATGGAATCAGTGGGAAGTCTCAAAGACAACCCTGTGTCACTGGACTGAAGTTGCTGTGTAACACACACAAAAACTGGTGCACATGGAGTAGGTGAGGCTCCAGTGCCCAAGATCACACAGAAAGTAGAAATATACATAGCAAAACACACGTAAGAGTGGGAAAAAAGGCTCAAACTCATACCAGGTGAAAAAAAGAAACCCTAGACATCCAGCAAAGCTGCTGAGGGACTCATTAGGTAAGGGAAATCAACCATGTATGAGAATTCTCCCTAACAGTTCCCAAGCTCCCAAACAGTACCCTGCCCAAATTACCCCCTGTCAGAATCAAGAGTAAAGAAAATAACCCACCAATTGGCCAAAATGTGCATTATATTTGCCCCCTTGAGGAAAAGGAGGGAAGATGTTATGTCCCGGTCCAAATACAGGGGTAATGTACATATTTGCCATTGGTGGACACTGGATCCTAAGCCACCCTTCTATCAAAAAGGGCCTTTGATCAGCTGAATTCAGGAAGGGGTTAGAGATACCAGATCCCTCTCACCCCTCTTCCTGGACAACTTCAGAACTTCGATGGGAATTAAATTCCTGTTGAGGGGACTGCGGATTTAGACATTAAAATTGGGCAGCACAAGGTGAAACACCCGGTCATAGTTGTGACTCCATAGTGTACCATATGTTTACTAGGGAATGACATCCTGCATAGATTGTCTCCCCTAATAGATTGTGTAAACAAGGTCCTCTGGACCCAGACTAACTGACCAATACAATTAAAACATAGCATCAACCATGTTAGTTAAAATGGCACATGCCACATGGTTGAACAAAAACCTGACCAAATTGAATTCCATTTTCAAAACAACCAAATCCCTGACGTGACAGTAATTGCAGTAGGACAACAAACTGGTGATGGGAAGTCCTCTCCATTTTTGCAAATCAGCCTCCCTTCCAGTCTTGAGAGGCATTCCACCCAGGAAGGGGATACATTAACATTTTATACTAATGTACAATCAGAAAATCCCAAGTCCATAGCCAAAATTGACATCAAACCAGCACAAAACTTAGCTGGCATTCTGAAGAAGGGTGCACAGCTCTTCCTCCCAATTCAGTTAAATGACGGGAAGGAGTTTGTCCTTGCCCAAGTTGACTTGAATAGCGAAGAAAGCTTCATCAGCGAAGTATTATTAAAAAAACTCCCAAAAGACCAGACCCTACCTGCCGTAGAGTCAGTGCAGCCATGGGTATGGGGCCTGGAAACGCCCCCCTCCAAACATCCTCTGCTTAGCAGTTGAATGATCAAAATTTCTAGGCATGCCAAAAGCATAGTCCATACTTGTTGGGTTGTGCGAGGTGTTCCTTCCGCCTTTTATATGAGCAGTTACCTCCTCAACCAACTGGAGACTAATTTGGAACCCAGTTATTGCCAAGCCCCGTCCCAACTGGAGAGTAAATCTCAGGTTCCTGGCAGACCTAGAGAAAGCCTTCCGGTCAGAAATAGTGCTACGGTAGGAAATGGAATTTCAGAAATGGAGGAGAGGTCACCATCCCAGGCCTCACCTACAGAATCCATCTTCCCCGAGGTAACTTGCTGGCTGAAAGACAAGTGAATTTCCCTCCACCAGCTAAGGAGTTGCCATCTCTTGAATACTTTGCAGCAAATAGAGGAGCTGACCGGAAACCCAGAAGGGGAAAATCCGGAGACATAAAAAGAATTATCCAAAATTCATCATGTTTGGCGAGGAGAGTGTTAAGACCATTATTAAATGTAGGCGGGGGGTATGGTAAAATGTGTTCAATGCATGCATCTGCCCCGCTACACCCCTCGGGGAACAGTAGTGGGGAAATTTCCATAACCATGCCATGTTCTGTTTTCTAGTATTGGAATTAAAAACCACCTAATCACAAGGAGGGCATCTCAGGGGCTGGAAAGGAAAAAGAACCAAGAGCCCGGAGTGTCGTTCCACATTCCCAACCAGAACCAGCAAGGAGAGCTTGTCGCATCTATCGCTGATGGGAGAAGCAACCAGATTTTTTCAAATGGACTGAAAGAAAAATAATACAACTTGCCCAACTCCTCCATGACTAGATGTCACGATGGGGTCGGGGGGGGGTATGTGGCGTATTTTTATCCACGCCAATTCCCCACACTGTACCCCTTTGCCAATAGGGAAAGAAAACTGCCAAAAATGGAGGCAATAACCCCTGTGCACACTAAATCTGCAAAATTGCGCAGAGTTCATAAACCACCAAAAGAGCTGCACGCCCTGCCACATACACCGGCAAAGTGGTGTAAAAGCAGGAATCATTGCTGTCATCTGTTATCTGTCATCTGTCACCTGAAACCAGGCCACAGAAGGGCCTAATCTGAAAATGCCCTTAAAAATTCAGGAATTTTCACAGAGAATTATGGAAAGGAAAGTGTGCTGAAACCATGGATTCTCCAAGCAGTCAAAGGAATCCAGGCCTCCCTGCCTGACAGCTGCTAAAGGAAACTAGCTATCAAACCCATTTACAGGTGTTTCTTTTCTGGAAGAAATTGCAAAATCCACTATTTCAAGCATGTTTGTGAAGGGCTAATTCTTTTAAAATGTTTAAATCCTTTATAAACTGTGCTTATATCTTATATTTGAAATGAAAAGTCTTTAATGTCAAGGATCCCAGCCTGGGGCCAATCCACTATGTAATTGTGATCTGGCAGCTTGGCCTGGGAAAATCGAGATCTCCGCTTGACACTCCCTTGAGAACAGGAAGGCTAATGGCTGTTAATGGTTCCCGCATAACACCAACAAGCCACACAATGGGACCGCAGTAGACATTTGTCTGCTGGCTGACCAAAGGACAAAGAACTGGCTGAGCATTGACCTCTGCCAGGAGGGGCAGGATGTGGAGGAGGTTTCTCAGTGAACTTCAAAGGACTGGACAGCTGCTGCCTGAAAAGGGGAGGTTACACAGAGGAGGACTTTGGTGTGAAATCCCTATTTTTGATTAAAGTTTAAAACTCTTTAACTGAGCAACCTAAAAAGGGATACATCTGAAACTTGGTAGACATTAAACTAATTTCAGCTTGTAATTTGAAGACATTGAGGAAACTCATACCATTTAAGGAACCAAAGTTATGAAAAATGTCTGATTGTGGCAAAACTATTAATGTTGCAAACTTACAATTCTATGTACACGATCCACTGATAAACGCACAGAGATGTATCAAATTAGAAATTATTAATCCAAAGTGTTATGGGTAAAATAGATACAAATCCATAAAACGACCAATACAGCTCTCACAGAGATGGAGAGTGAATGTAAATGTAGACAATCAAATATAAAGTATATGTGCTCAATTTTATGAGGGTACATAATGGTAGAAATGTACATTTGTGCAAAAGTATGTGTTGGGTAGAAATCCAGGTGGGAGTTCCTAAATCCTGTTATAATATAACAGCTCTGTTCAGGCTGCCAACCAAAACCAGGCACATGCCTGTAGCCACTCACAACCATAGGGGAGGGGGGTATTTCGAAGTTCTGCCCATGCCATAAACTTTGTAATGGATAAATATAGGAGTTTCACTACACATAGGACACACTGCTTCCAGAACACACTGCTTCCAGAACACTGCTTTTAGAACCCACCCAGAACCCATCCAGATGTCCGCGCAGCTCCTTATTGCAGAACTTAATTCTTTGAAAGATCCAGATTTCTTTTGCAGAACCCAGACTCTAGCATTGCAAAATTATTGCTAGTCTGACCCAATTGCAAACATCACAAACTTGAAGGGATTTAATTTTGATTCATCTTGGCTAGCTACCATTAAGTCTTGCCTGCTGAAAACTTGCCTCCTGCTATCTACCGTGTCCAGTAACAAGAAGGGGCGAATCGAAATCCAGTCTGAGGTGCAATCCAAATTGACCAGATCTGCCTTGCTGATACAATCACGCTAGAGGTGCCCTGCTGCCGGTAGACTAGACCAAATTCAATTACCAGAGTTGACGGTCCAATTCAATAACTATTCTGTAAGTATTAATAGGAAGTACAGTGACCCATAATATATTTGCATTATATTATCCCTATCTCAAACCCACCCCATCTTTCATTCAGAACTCCAGTTTTGTTAGAATCCTTCTTGCGCTGATTGCCTCACCTGTGTTCCGAAACCATAACTCCCTAGTGATTCTGATTAACTAAAGTAAATCCCAGGAAGAAGTAGAGTATCCACAGCGGGACGGGTTACGCTGATCACGTGACTTTAAGATCCATATATGGCATTCTCTTTTTCATAGTCATAATATAGTTTAATCAAAACCATCTCTCATTTTCCAAAGCACATTTCTGTTTTAATTTTCGCGCTTATTTTGCAAAAACGCCTCTCATTACAACCTCTATAACTCCTTCAGTTTTAAAGATAGAAACGAAATTTCAACTCTCACTGATACCTAACATCTGTAGCTACATCCACAAACTGCATTGCTGACCAGTGTATTTGACACGTTTTTCTTCAATATCGCATAGTAAATGTTTGCTGTGACAATTCCCCATTTCAAAGTGCTTCTTCCATCCCATGCTGATCAAAAGTGTGTATTCTTGTTTATATTTATAGCTCATGTATGTTAGGACCTGATTATTGTTGCTTTTCTTAGAGCAGTTCTACTTAAGCATTTTGCACCCTTTGCAGTATTTCACAAAGCCATTTTCACTTGTCATTTTCAAAGTGTAATTTCCCAAAATAAGGTTTTCTCTCTTCTTTGCGAGGGAGGATTGCCTATAAACTTTAGACCTTGTCTTTTACTCCTGAATACCTGCTGATTATTCACATTGGTGTAGGATTGCTCTTTAAACAAAACTTTGCAAGGGGAATATTAACCTAAACACTATCTGTGCACTAAACAACACTGTTCTTTTTCCCTGTGTTTTCTATTTTGCCTCCTTATAAGTGAATTCAATTGCTTTGCTTATTTCTGAATTGTATTGTCACCCTTTGGGCGATTGCTGCCTCATATTTTTATGTATAGTAAAACTATGTGGGATTTTAATATTAAATAAATAAATAAATGTTTACCCTTACAAACTAGCCTGATTCCTGTTTCAGTGTGACCTGGGGGGTATTTTGAGAAGGGTGTGATACGAGTGGTATATCATTTAGAATATTGAATTTATAGGGCCTCATTCCGAGATTGGAGGTAGACATGGCGCTATTTGCGCCATGACTGCCTCCAATAAAGGTACCGGCACCGGTCTCGTTCATTGGAGACTTACCGGTGTAGTCCGTCCTTTGTGGGACCGGTAAATTCCCATTGAAAACACCATTCCGCATTCCCATTTGAGCCCTCATAGGGCTCAATGGGAATGGGGAAGTAGCTAATAACGGTACTGCAATTTGCGGTACCGTTATTGGCTCTGATTTCCCTTAATGGGTCCCGTCCATAACGCCTGGCCAGACCAGGTGTTAAAAGAGGGACCCACTATGGGAACTTGTAGTAGGGCGGTAAGGGATTACCGGCATCGGTCTCTTTACCGGTGCCCAGTATCCCTTACCACCCTACTCGTAATGAGGCCCATAGACAAAAATAAAATAAGGGTTTCCTTTGGCACTACATGCTAGGCGAGACTTGGGTGGGTGCCTGATTGAAATCCCTTACAGCTTGGGGGCTTGTGCCGCGATTATAAATTGAAATACCACCCGTGACAGTCTAGCACAACATACTAGCCTGCAGGGTACAGACACCTTGCTGGGTTGGCGTACTGTGCTACACTGTAATAGCACCCCTCAAAAGAAATACTCCAAAAATTGGTCCTGTTTGCAAAGGTAAATTAACCCTAAAGTAAGCCATAATGAAATTGATATTTCTGAGATGGCGATGCTAGTCGAAATTAATATTGCTAGGGAAAACTTCCTGCACAAACTATTTGTCAAGGCTGAGTGGCCAGAACAGGATGAACAGGTATGGCTGCAGGAAATAAAAGAACATGTCATTGCAATAGACCTGAATACATGGCAGGACAAGGGTCCATTACATCAAGCGTTTAGCGAACTGTACATGGCCCCAAAAATAAAAGAGGAGCAGTGCAAATTAAGGTGGTAATCAGAGGTGCGGCCATCGCCAAATCCAAAGGGCTCCAAAGAGACATAGGGCGGGAGTTGCAGGATGTATAAAAGAGATTGGAAACAATAATGAAGAAGGAGGGTTCCCCGCAAGAACACTCTGAGAGGGTGAGCCAGCTACAGCTTGCGGGAGGAGAGCTATGGGACAGGCTCAGCAACCTATATTACAAGAAATACATTGAACGGCAACATGCGAGCGGGGACAAACTTGGGTGGCTGCTAGCGTGGCTATATAAAAATGAGGAACAAAAGCCTGTGATTAGGGAGGTAATGGGGGAGGCGGGACAGATCTGTAATACCCAGGAAACGGTGAATGAGAGATTTCTCAAATTTTACAAACACCTCTACGCAGAAGTGGGGGAAGACATGGAAAGTGAAACTCGCGAGGTCCTAGAGGACATAGGATTGCCCCAACTAAGCACAGACGATAGAGAGAATTTAGAAGCCCCGATCACGCTCGCTGGAGGAACTAGAGGCAGTGGTGACGCACCTACCCACGTGCAAGGCCCCTGACATGGACGGGCTCCCCAGCGAGTTTTACAAAACATATAGACAAGAGAACCTACACCCTCTGCTGGCCATGTTGAATGAGGCATATGAGACAGGAAGACTGCTGGTGTCCCTGAGGGAGGCAATGACATCCCTCTTCTCAAGCCAGGCAAGCCCAGTGCAGACTGCGGGTCATACAGACCACTGTCCATGCTAAATCAAGACAGTAAGATCCTTCCTACAGTACTCGCTAATAGACTTAAGCCTATGATAAATAAACTAATATACCCTGACCAAACAGGATATGTCCCGGGTAGGATCATATCCGACAACCACAGGAGGCTTCATCACATCATAGAGCAGGCAGAGGGCGACCCAGATGAAATGGCAGTGGTCTCACTGGATGCAGTCAAGGCATTTGACTTGGTCCGATGGCCATGGCTGATGGCGGCCTTAAAGGGATTTGGGATGGGACCTGGGTACCTGTGGTGGGTGAAAATGCTTTATAGCTCCCCCACAGCCAGAGTAAGAACGGGGAAGATCATATCGGAGAGCTGGCAGCTGGGCAGGTGCACAAGGCAGGGCTGTCCATGGTCACCTAAGTTGTATATATTAGCACTCGAGCCCCAGGCCATCTACCTTAGACAACAATACGGTGAGATAGGGGTGCGCACAAAAGCGGGTCTGCACCTAATATCGCTTCATGCAGACAACATGCTTTTATACTTGCGCTACCCAGAGGAGAACCTGCAATATATCTTAGAAGTGATGGAACGATATGCGGCCTTCTCCAGGATCAAGGTCAACCCCGATAAATGAACCATGTTTCCCCAGGGCAGATACAGAGACACCCCACAGAAAAACCTGCCCTCCCTACAAGTAGCATGGCAGACCGAAACGTTTAGATACAGAGAAAATGGTGGAAGGCATTAAAAATAGCATGGAATTTTGGGCCAAGCTTCCCCTGGCTATGGTAAGTTGGGCGGAACTGTTGAAGATGGTGGTTCTGCCCAGGCTACTGCACTACTTTGCAAATATCCCATACATGGTGCCCAAGCACTATTTCACTAAACTATACAGCTTGTGTAGGGGCTTCCTGTGGCATAACACTAGAAACAGGGTGGCCCTGTGGAAGCTCCAGAACGCATATGATAAAGGGAGGATTAAGTTACTAAATTTTGAGATATAATACTAAGCGGCACAACTACAAAATGTAGCCAGGTGGCTAGTGGAAAATGAAACGGCTGAATCCAGGCTATTAAAGGAGGAAAGTGCCCCTTATGTTTTACGAGAACTAATATGGCTTCCCAAACCGGTGATGCGAGGGAGACCAAGATTACTCAGATTGGGCTGGGAGGTCTGGCACAGGGCGTGCCGGTCCATGGGGGGTATGGCCCCGTGCTCCCCGCAGGCGCCACTGGTGGTGCTGTGCGTAACAGATGTCCAACTCAGAAGAATGATCTGAAGATACTGGGAGCCTGTGGGACTAGCCACCCTGGGGGATATCTGGCAGGAGGGAGGGGTCTTAGAGTTCCAAAGAATAGTGGATGAGACCGGGGTACAGCCAGGACAGTACATCACGTATAACAGAATTGTCAAAAAAGTGAAAGAAACATGGTCTGAGCTGGAGTTGGCGGAGCTCCCGGTTATGGCCATTGAAACTATGTATGACATCTCGGAGGGGGGGCACGAAATATCCACGATTTATGAATTAGCTATGCTAAGAGTGGGGAAAGAGCCCACGACCTAAGGAGGGAATGGGAGGAGGAGGCAGGAGAGGCCATGCAATACGGACAATGGGAGAGGGCCCAAAAATATCACAAGAAGGTTTCCAGAAATGCCAGGTTACAACAAATCCAACTATATGTCACTCATAGAGCATACATGACCCCGTATGATAGCAACATTTGGAAATGCAGAGGCACAAAGGTGCCCCAAGTGTGGCGAAGAGAACGCCGGGATGATCCACATGTTTTGGGCATGCCCAGAGGTTGGGAAATTCTGGGGGGAGATTAAACTCAAACTACCAGAGAAGGGGATTGAATTAGACGTAGAATGTATTTGGGCATGCATGCTGGGGGATTTACCAGGCCACGAAAACTGAAACATGTATGCAAACTCAAAGACTTAGCATACATTCTGGGCAAGAGGACAATCGCCATGAGCTGGAAAGCCGCTCACAGACCTAAAGTGGAGGGATGGTGGGAGGACCTCCTCAAGTGGGCCGATGCAGAGACAATGGCATGGTATGAGGTGGCTAGCAAAGGAGAGGGAGAAGAAGTGGGACCACTAATGGAATGGAGACACATGATAGCCTCGCTACATGGGTGCACCCGTAGTGACCCCAGTGACGAGGACTTGCCTGAGAACCCTGAGGAGGACTTACCCTGAGCAACCAATATCGGCAGTACAAGGAGTCGTGCTCAAGTTTTTGGGGGAGGGAGAGGGGAAGACAATAAAGAAACAAACATGTACGGTATACTGTAAAACACATGTAATTGGAAATGTCGGGAGCTGTTATATGTTGTGTGTGAAATTAATAAAAAATTATTAATTAAAAAAAAGAGCTGTAGTCTAGTAGGAAACTGCGCCGTCAGGTAGCATCAAAGTCCAAGAGGGAAGACAGATATAATGTGCCATCAAAACGGAACGGGCATTGTAGTAGTATAGGCGGACATCACAGGTGAGGACTGGACTGTGACTTGTGCCTCTGGGTCACATTCCTAATGCATCCTCCTTTGCCACAATCCCCAGGGGCTGAACTCAACAAGTACCAACTTGACATTGTCAACACCCGACCACCTCCCACCATCAGTGTGACTTTGACAGCTAAAGGGTGCAGGCTACCGTATACAGCATGAAATGCATCAAGCACGTATACCGGCAAGAAATGAACATACATCACAATCAACATCAATAAATGGACAGTTCAAAAATGTATTCACCAAAATTGATTGCATACATGTCGTGGAGAAAACATCCATAATCCCCACTAGGGGGGTTAGTACAGCAGCAGACAGGCCACAGATATTACGAAAGTCCAATGCCCTTGTGTAAATGGTTGTCACAACGAACCATCCTTGCAAGTCCATGGAAAGGGAAAGCAGGAGTGGCATATGTGTCAGGACCCCAAGCCACAAACACATACATGAGACAAGCTTGAATGGGCCCAGCTGGAACAGACAGTGGATGCTTTCAAAAGCCACAAAGCACCACACCGTCACATGAATGCACTATAGACAAACAATTTAAAACTAATTCAACTAATTAAACTAATAAAATAAAAAATGGCTTCATACAACCCGGGGGGAGGCACCCAGAAGGGGGGAGGTGCTGGGTGCACCTCAACACCCACATGCAATGATGTTGAGATACAAAAAAAACCTCCATGGGCTCAACGCCTGCACGGCCCAACCTGTGTGGGAGATAAGTTGTCGTCCTGCTCACCCCATGGATGTAAATCAGAAGGTCGATGTGGCACAGTACCCTGACCACGCCTATGCACAGCTTGCCCCTCGACGGCAGTAAGTCTGCGGGACTGGTAACCCCGGTCCTGTGCAGCGATGACACGTAGGTCAGAATGTAGCACCTCACGTGATACGCGTGCTTCCTCTTGCAAGGTAGCACGTGTAACATAGAGTTCTGCCTGCATGGCCTCGCATGACATCTGGAGCACCTCCCGGCATGCACGTAGCTCAGCCGAGATGGTATTCTCAAACTGCTCCAACCTCTCCTCTGACCGCTTCCTCTGGGATATGTTGAGCACACCCAGAGTAGATCTGAGGGATTGATGATTATCCATCAGGGCATTCTTGTGTGCCTCTGCGTGAGCAACACGTGCTTGACGCAGAGACACCATTTCACCCCAGTGTGCCCTGTCTGAGGCCGCCATGTCCAGCCTGAGTGAGCAGGCCGTGGACTGTGCTGCCCGCTGCTGGAGATCCACGTGCCTAGCAGGGGGGAGCACGGATTGGGCCCCACGTTCCATGCTCTGAGCGATCTTATCAATAGCTGCCTCCTGTTGTTCTGAATTGGCATACATGCATTGCTCCCACTCAGTATACCCCGGTGGTGCATGACCACTGCATTGCTGGACTCGACCCCTGTGGGGCCCAAGGAGCCGTGGTCCTTGCTGGATTGGCACCGTCCACGGCTGCAGGAGTACATCCCACCGTTGACGTGATCAGCAACTGGTGTGGAGTGTGACCGTGTGTCCTGATCCACCACAGGCAGAGGTTCCAACACCGTCTGGTCCCTCAGTGCAGGTGTCGTGGACAGAAGATTGTCCACATGAGAATCACTCACCATCGACGAATGGACATGACGCGCATCCAACTCAACTTCATTGTCAGAGTGATCATTCGAGCTAGACTGATTGCCAGCCCTGGACCTGATGGTCTGGAGCACAAGTGGGTTCTCGTGGCCTACTACCCCACGACCCCCACTTGTGCCGGGATGCTTATGTAATAGCAACCCTGTGTCAGGAATGACATCACCATCCTCTGGCTCCATTGCGTCATCATCTGTAAAGTGGAAAAAACAAACATGAGTACACATGTCAGAGGCACATAACACACACACACACATAGACATCACATCGACAGCCAACACATGAAGAAGATATGTCACACACAAATGAAATTCCTGCATGCATCCTGCGGCATTGTTATGCAAACACATCCCAAAGCAGAAATGGATGTGTGTAAACAACAAATCCTACACATGTACTAAATGTAGTAAATCACCTCCATCACACACCACCTCTGTCAGACACATGTCACAGGCAGAAATGTGTCATGGGCCATGTAGACATAGTAAATGTCCTGAGCAAAGCGAGGGCCTGCAACCAGGCATGAGGGACCATAATAGCAAGTATGGTCTGAGCTGCCGGCCACAAAGCCTCCAGAACACCCCCGCAGGGCCTGATTGAGCACATTGTGCATTGATTGTGCCCTAAACCATTATTCAGTGTGTCAAATCATCACGGCCATGCCCCACCAGAATAGCTTAGTGGGCCTGGGCGTACACATACTGCACGACAGTGCACCTTCAGGATTGTACCCGTTGAACATAAAGGGCGGAATGCTGAAATCTCAGCAGCATTTAACGTTAATCAACTACATATTAGTAATTCAACAAAATAGCAGCAGAGGACACATGTGTAAATGAACACTATCACACACAAATAAGTGGGTAGCCCCAATATTGCACTACACAATGTTGCAGCCGCTTGCATATGTACATGTGAAAGTGTTGAAAAACACCTGTGTCCATATACAGCCATATGGTGATAATGAACAGCATCCTATACAGCAAAGCAAGCAGCTACAAAGCTTCTTGCTTAGATGTATGTGAAAGTGTACACATACACACATGCAGGCAGCTCCTGTGGGATGTTTCAACCCACTAGTCCAGGCCCTGCAACATTACTGTGCATTGCTTTCATCAGGAACATCAGAATGGCCGCCGGAAAGCATGCTGCTCGCTAAAAATCACCCAAAAGTGTGAAGTAAAAATCTGAAAAATCGGCTGCCATCAACTTTTGCCTATCTCAGTGGTAACACAGGAGACCACTGCCAAAACCCATCATTTGGCTGCCCACAGAGCAAGGTTGATTGCAAAAGAAACACAGAGCTGTGTGAAAATCCGTTGTACACATACACACATGCAGGCAGCTCCTGTGGGATGTTTCAACCCACTAGTCCAGGCCCTGCAACATTACTGTGCATTGCTTTCATCAGGAACATCAGAATGGCCGCCGGAAAGCATGCTGCTCGCTAAAAATCACCCAAAAGTGTGAAGTAAAAATCTGAAAAATAGGCTGCCATCCACTTTTGCCTATCTCAGTGGTAACACAGGAGACCACTGCCAAAACCCATCATTTGGCTGCCCACAGAGCAAGGTGGATTGCAAAAGAAACACAGAGCTGTGTGAAAATCCGTTTTTCTTGGTTGTCAAATTTGCAAAAATCATACCGCACAAACCACCTAAAAGATCCAACCTCCTTGTTGGGTGTTAAACATCATTCTACTTCAAGAATCCACATAAATACAATGTCCACAGAAGTAGACTTAGAATATGTCAAAAATGGGTGCAATACCGTTACTCGCCTCTGTCAGACGCTGGCGATCTCTAAATCTGACAGGTGAATTTCAACAGGGCATGCACAAAGCAGGTTGCCACCCGGCAAAGCCAATTAGATAGAGAAAAAGAGGAGACCAATAAATTGTATTTGAAAGACCTGGATACCCAGGCAGAGTTTGCTGAAGAGTGCCAGAAAGCTGGTGCCCTTCAATGGCAGAGGGATGACCTGGCGGCACAGAGGCAGGTTCTTGCTCAGGAAAGGGACTCCTTAGGCCAGGAAGTCTGTCACTTAAAAGGGAAACTGGAAAAAAATCACTAGGCCCTCCAGGGACTGGTTGACCTCCAAAAAGAGCATGATAGATTGTTAGAGCACACCAGGAGGGTGGAAGATACTCTGGCAAGGAAGGAGCAGGCCAGTATGGACAGGACTCAGGAGGTAACCCTCCTGCAGCAAAGACTGGCCCAGTACTCAAAGCCAAACCAGGAAGCATAGAGAGAAAATGAGGCTCTCTGTCAGAAGAATGATAGGCTCCACAGGCAGGTAGCCATGCAAGAGAGACTGATAGAGACTAGTAAGGCCTTGATTGAGGAACAGAAAGCTCAGGTTCTTGCTTGGCAACATTGAGAAGGGGCTGATAGAGATGAGGTTTGCTGGGAAAGGGAAACACCTGAGCATAACCTCAGGAACCCTAGTACCAGAGGCTTTCAACTCTCCCAGTCCCTGGACTCCGCCACCCCCATGTCCACTGGCGCACATGAGCCCAAGGCCACGGGGATGGCAAATTACTATCCAGTCAGAAGTTTGGGGCTCATAGACCAGCACCTCCCAGGAATGGATGGGCGGGCATCTGGGTATGGGTACCCAAGCACTGTGAAGTTTAGTGGGGAACCCCATGAGAGTAGGCCCACTAAGGGCATCTTGAAAACCTCTGCCCAGTTAGGACAGTGGGGGGGTACCCATCAAATCCTGGGAGCAAGGAGGAATCAGAAGACTCCTCTGAGCGCCCCAGGACACAGGAGACTATGTCCCCACATTCTGCCAGCCATTCCCAGGCTCGCAGAATCTGGGAAAACCTAGAAGACCTGAGGGGCACCTCTGGGAGCAGTGCCTCTGAATCAGAGGATGAATGGACCAGGGTTAATAATAATAATAATTTTGCATTTATATAGCGCTGCAAACCCTCAGGTATCTGAGCGCTGCGAACCCTAAGGTATCTGAATGCTGCTTATTATTACCCACAGTGTGTGGTGCTCATTTATTGACCTCGGAAGGATGAAAGGCTGAGTTTGGCCCTGCCGGGATTTGAACCTGTGTTAGCAGGCTCTGCACGGATGTCAAAGTGAGCGCTCTACTCGCTGTGCCACTTGACCGGCAGAGCCGGTTACTGAACCAAGAAGGCCAATAATGCAAAAAGGGCCTTGCTTAAGGACCCCTTAAAAAAAATCAAGGTAATAAGGAGCGTCATCACGCCTTATCATAAGAACGCTAAGTATTCTGTGTGGGAACATTTAGAGCTCTTTGAACAGATGATGGAAACTTTCCATTTGAAATGGACATTCTCACCAGAATACCCCAGTTTCTTTGCGGGGCTGGAGGACCAAAATCATTCAACATGGTCCACATATAGGGCGGCCATCTTAACGCATTTTTCTGTTCACAGTAATCCCCAAGAGGCTTGCAAGGCAGCCTACAACTTGCAGTGTGGGGAGGATCAGGCCCCACAAGAGTTTGTGCAGGAGTTAAAGCCTGCCTTTGCGCAGACTACCAGAAGGGTGCGCACGGACAGCAAAGAATGTGTTAATACTTTTTTCCATGATCTACCAAAATACATCATGACCCAGCTAGTGAGGGATTTTCATGAGAAAAGATCACTAGACAGGATCATTGAACAGGTCACCCGAATCTATGAGGTGCAAAAGCCCATAGATAACAAGAATACTCAGAAAAGCCCCAAACCAACCAACACGCTTGCTGCTGCTAAGGTGGCAGAGGTAAAGGTTGCCCCCATTTTGGATTTGGAGATGGGGGGCCTAAAAACTTGCCTGCACAGCACAATAATTCCAAGCCCAGAAGGCCCTCAGGCCAGTCACAGACAGGGAGCCAGGGAGGTAGTCCCACAAATGGGATCCCTCACTCCCCTGACTATATTAGTCCCCGCTACAAGGGGAACAGACACATCCTGGGTTATGTGTGGACTCCTCCAGCCCAAGGGGGGGGATCCAACCAAGCAGCACTAACCCAGGGAACTTCCCTCCTCACTTCCCCCAGGAAGGCAGAAATTCCCCAAATCCTGGGCAGAACTTTTTCCCCAGGTATCCACAAAACTTCCAACCCCAGAACAATCCATCCATCTTTCCCCACTTTCCTGAGCCCAGACAACCTAATCCGGGAGAGGGGAGGCCAAGGGTGGAGGGGTACCCAAATCTTCCCAACCCGGGGTATTACCAGAGAAGGAATAGCTACCCTTCCTAGGATCAGCCCAGGGGAGAAATGAGCACCCTGTATCACCCTGAGCGGGTTTCACAGCTAGAGCGCCAGTTCCAAAACATGGCACAGGATCTGGGTCCCATGCTGAGGGCTCAGCAGAACCCTCAGATGAGCATGCCGGCACAGAATGCCCCAAACCCTGGACCTCGTGCTCCAGAACAATGACGGGGGCAGCACCCCGACAACCCACTGGTTCCCAGGGAGGAGGCACAAGGGGAAGACAGGGAGTAAAGCCTTGGAGGAAGCTTCCTTCCCCACTTGTAAAAAGACCCTGGAAACCCAGGAACCGGAACCATAATCTCCTACCCCCGATAGTCTGCCACCCAAGGAGCAGAGATGGGGTAGGAGAAACAAAGAACCCAAAAAAGAGATGAGGGGACTCCTCCCAAGGAAAAATAGGTCCCAAAGGATTCAAATCCAGAGTGGGTAGATGTGGGGAATGAGCTAGCGCCATCCATCATCCAACCCCAGAACCAACAACATGAAAATCCCCTGGTTCAAACCCATCCTGGTGACTGCCTCCAAAAAGGAGGGGGCGGCCCAGAAGCAGGACCAGGGGAACTCAAAACATCACCCACCTCGAGTTGCAACCTTTTCTTTGCAGATTCCCAAGACTTCCCACAGAATTCTGCCCAAATCTCTTCTCTCTCTCTTTCCAAAACTAGAAAACTAACCCACCGATTGTCCAAAAATGTGCATTATCTGTGCCCCCTGGCGGAGAAGGAGGGAAGATACTATGCCCGGTACAAATACAGGGGCAGGGTACAATTTTGGCACTGGTGGACACTGTATCCCAAGCTACCCTTCTGTCCAAAAAGGCCTTTGATGAACTGAATTCAGGAAGGGGGTAGAATTACCAAATTCCTCTCACCTCTCTTCCTGGACAACTTCAGAACTTTGACGGGAAGGAAATTCCTGTCATGGGAACTGCAGATTTGGACATTAAAATTGGGTGACACAAGTTGTTAGTCCTTCATAGAAATGCAACAAACAATCCTGACAACACGTACAGTGTTTACGGAATAAGACAAGAATTGGACTACTGTGCTGGAATGGTGAGATTCACTATAAACACACAGGAAGGTCCACAAGAATTTCTAATGTACTTACTACAAGTACTGGAAAACAAAAGCATACCTATAAATGAAATCTTCCAGATTTCATACATGTGGAAACATACATGCACTCTCTGTAGCAATGTCATACAGGAACAAGTCCCAAATGAACAATTTTTGTATGTATCCATACCTAATTGTGAATCCATTCCATTTCAGCAACTGGTACAGAATGCAAACCATGGCAGATTATGTACTATGTACAATTCAGACAATCGCTCCACCTTACTGATACAAACTCAGAGTAAGTACATAATACTTATGCTGCTATGTTATATTGCAGATGGTGCGAAAAACAACTGCAAGCTGACCGGATTCACACACGGTCAAGTGTCACTGGGAAAGAAAACCTTTACAACAGTAGGTATAATCTACCATGCAGGAGCTACAACCAATGCAGGTCACTACACTGCATACATTGAAAAGAAATGTGGATGGGTGGAATGTAATGATAGCACCATTTCTCTGAAGCAGCGATTGCCAGCTAATCTTACACATGCGTATTTAATCTTCTTAAAGCCAAAATTGAATGACTAATGTGTACTTCAACATTACCAAAAAATGAAGTGAAAGCCTACATACAGTTAGAACACACCAACAGGTGTCTAACTGCCCAAGAGTGTATAACAACAACACAGATACATGAATACCACAGAAGCATAACAACAAATGCACAGTTAGAATACGTCAACAAGTATCTAACTGCTGTGAAAAATAGCAACACGGCTACAAGCATAACATAAATCAGAAAGAACAAGGAAACACTCAAAGAAAGCAAAGAAATAGTTTGTAGCATAGCAAATGAAGGTTTTTTTTTATAATCCGACAAGGAATTTTTTCTCCCAGACCCAAGGATTTAAAAAACAAACACAGAAACTGAGCACAATGCACAGTACACTGGTTTGTAAACTAAGTATGAGGGTCAAAAAAAAAGCTAAACTGTCTATTATACAATGTAAGAAATCTTCATAAAATGCAAACACTAACATGCTTTTTTCTTTTATCACAGAAATTAAAAAAGGCTAGGAGTGCCAAGTACTCCAGCCATGTAAATCATATGTGGATTCTGCACAAATTAAACAGTAAGTATAATTACAGTCATTTCATACATATATGAATCAACACAGCTAATCTATAGCAGTAATATTGTCCAGTGACTGTAGGCTAGACCTAGCATCTTTGATGTATAACCCACCACCTACGCCCTACGGGCAAGCAACCCACACTATAGGTCCTACCCACAAACATTGCTACATATCAAAACCATGGTGCTTCTAATTTCAGTACTTTTAAGTTTAGTTTTGCTTGCGTGGTCTGCAGCCATGCAACCAAGACACTAGAACATGCGCACACGCACAGCACCACACCACGCCCATGTTCACTTATAACACTACTCGTTATCACTTCAGTATTGGGTGCATGGCCTCTGGCCATGCATCCAAGACTCTGGGTCCAGGCCAGAAACATCAAAGCATATTGCAACCATTGTGGCTTCTAATTTCACTACTTATAAAGTTGGTTTTGGGAGCATGGCCTTTGGCCATGCTCCCAAAATGCTATGCCCTCCCCACGACCACCTGACTGATGTTTCATAGTATGAGTGTACCTATCCCTGTTATATGCTGCAGTAGTTGTGGCCACAAGCTACAGACTTGGGTGTAAGGCCATAGATTTTAGAATGTATGGGTATGTAGTGTATGAAATCCATAGTGGCTTACAACTGCAGTGCTTATAACTTTGTTCTTGGGTGCATGACCTTTGCGCATGCACCAAACACTTAAAGTCCTTGCCACAACTACCACAACATATCACACCCATTGTGGCTTGTAACAACACTTCGGCCATGCAGTCAAGTCTCTACACACTCTCCACAACCATTTCACCCATAAGCAATACAATTGTATCCATTTCTGTAATATGCTGCGGTGGTTGTAGCCAGGGCCTAGAGTCTTGGAAGTATGGCCTATAGCCTACAGACAGACACCCAAGACTCTAGGCCCTGGCCACAATGATCACAGCATATTACACCCATGGTCGCTTACACATGAGTGTGACACACCCATACAATGAAACATTATAACTGTAGCATGCACTCAATTTATACCCAAGACTCTAGGCCCTGACCACACCTACCAGATACATAATCGAATGTGTGGCTAAGATGTATGATTGTGATATCCTGCACTGCTTGTGGGCACGGTCTACACTCTTTGGTGTATGGCCTACAGCCTGCAGCCATGCATCCAACACTGGACGTTCTGCCAACAAGCACCACAATATGTAAAATCCATGTTGCCTTATAACTTTAGAGTTCACAATTGTGTTCTCAGCTGCATGGGCTTCAGCCATGCATCGAAAACTGCAGATCTTCCCCACAACCACCTGAGTGATGCGCAGTAGTACGGGTGTATCGATAGTTGTAGTATGCTTTAGTGGTTCTAGGCAGAGGCTAGACTCCTACCTGTATGCCCATAGATATTACAATGTATGGGTGTGCATTGGCTTATACCTCCAGTGTTTATAACTTTGTTCTTGGGTGCATGGCCTTTGGCCATGCACCCAACACTGTACACACTCCCCACAATCATCTAATCGATAATCAATACTGCAGGTTTATCCATGGGTGTGACATGCTGCGGTGGTTGTGGCCAGGGCCTAGAGTCTTGGATGCATGGCTGTAGTTTATTTTAGTAATTTTTTTAGACCTACATTTTGGTCGTTTTAAAGAAAAGTACTGGACGGATAGGCACCAAATTTACAAAAGCACGCTTTCGGGACCAAGCCCCTGCCGCAAATTTGGTGAAAATCCGTCCAGCGGTTTGGCCTGTAGGCATGCGCAAAGTTTTTCCCCCATTCAGTCTATGGGAAAGAAAGACGTTTTGGGATCCCCCCTATAACTTTTCCCCACCTGGACCAAACATCACCAAACTTTGAAAATAAATAATTCAGAGTGGCCCATATACTTTTTTTGCAAAGTTTAGTGAGGATTCGTCCAGGGGGAGCGGAGTTATAGGCTGCCCGAAAAGTGCTCTTCCTCTGGAAACAGCAATTTAACCATAACTACACGGCCACTAGCGTGGCCGTGTTATATATTGGAGTCATTAGAAGATGGATGTTTCCACTACGTACAGTAGCAGTGCTGAGCAAAAGAAGGAAGGCTGCTTTTGCCATTTTCCAAGTATGATGCAGTTAGAAAACAAGTGGATTAACACGGGTGAAACTGAGAAAGGCAAGATTGGATGAGCCAAGAAGCCAAGGCCATATCAGACAGGTGTGAGCTGACATTAGATACAAATTGTGTGAAGGAACAAAGCTCCTGTTCAGAAGGTATGGACAAAAACAAGAAGACGTCAGAGCTCAATTTCGTGGTCTCTAGTCACGTGGGGAGGAGACGTTGGACGAGCATGATGGTCACACCTATGCACAAGGGCAGAGTGTGCCTTCGCTCCGCTGAATTCCCCGGAGCAAAGAACATGTTTGAGGCCGAGTTCAAAGACCTAATTGACAGTGGACCAATGAGGTGATGATGGATGGATATGCTAATTGGTGGGAAGCTATGGTTATTACGAGCTCTTCTGCACCTGGACTTTCAGCCTGTGTACCTCCAATGTAGGTTGGGAGGGTACTGGCGGGGGTTAGAAAGTAACCAATGCCTGAGGACCGTATGATCAAGGGTCCTATAGTTGTGTAGCCAATTAGACGTTGTATATTTAGTGTTGTTCATAGTGCTGACCTACAGAGCTGTGGCAGGACAGGACACTAACAATAAACAGTGCTGTGGACCGGCAATTACGAGTGTAAAGCATGCCATTGTTAGCACCTGCATTTGTATGCATACTTATTTAGTAGAGAGGGTTAACTGCTTTTATCATTGAAGCTGCATCCAAATAGCCTCATTAGAATGTGTACAGGGGTTAGATGGCCCCACATAAATTTGTTTGCCCCTTCCCCAGTCTTTGTATTTAGCCCCTCTCCCAACATGTGTAGGGTTAGACTCCCCCACACCGAAACGTTAGCCTATTAGTGATGCTGATAATTGCAACGTATTATGATTATACATGGAATGTATAGATTATTGACAGATTTTGCCGTTATGAATGTGGTTGTATGTGTGAGGATGTCAATAAGTGTGGAATTATTTAAATAAAATTATGCTTTTACTTTTAAAATAATTGAATATTTAAACCATATTTTGTTCAATGCAAAACAATTTTCTGCATAAATCCTCTTCTATCAATCAGTCTCACTTTATTGCGGTATAAAATACCATCAAAGCACAATAATACATACCAATCAATTCCATCAGCCATAAACACCACACAACAGTACAATATATGGAGAAAAATGTAGCATTGGACATAAAGAAAGCCAGTAAATAACGCCAGTCAAAGTAATTAATACAATACAAACAAATAAGCAAAATCACACCATGTCTATCTGGGCCAGCTACTAACCATCTAGCAAAAGTAAAAGCATACTTTGCTTTAAAGAGCAGTTGCCATTACGTTTAAGATAAACACATATTTGTAGGCAATCAGAATACAGAATAGTTACAATAATTCCTCCACGGTAAAACGATTTAAAAACAGAAACACATAAATGGTCAGGAAAACAATTAATAAAGGCAATCATTAAAAAACATTATAGGCCTAATGGCTAGACCACTAACGTCTAGGGCCTAGATGTGCCTAGCATAATAATCAGACCACTTATAGACAAAGAAAACAATATTAAATTGTCCGAAATATATAGGAGTCAGGAAGGATACAATGTAATGCTTAGCTCTTGAACATCAAATGTCAATGTCAGCAGTTGATCCAACATATAACATGTATAAATCATTTCTTCCCAGAGTATTTAAAATACCTCATACATGTATTCAAGATTCCTAATATATCAATGTTGTTAACAAAAACATATGGATCAATTCAGTTCCATAACAACCAAATCAATAATTCCACAAAACCACTGAACACAGTTTTACATAATAGTTTAAACACGAGGAGAAATCTTTAGTAGTCAAGCCAGGACCAAAAAAACAACATTTATTTGTTCATATTTGATTCCCATCATAATGACATTACCATATTGCAAGGCATTACATTAGTGTTTTGTCCAAGCATATTGCTGAACATATGACATATCAAAAGAAGAAATTGATATAATAAACAATAACATAAATTAATGATAAAAAAATAAAAGTAAATGAAGAAAAATAAATAGGGGGAAGAAATGCAAGAAACACCGAGTTAACTGTCTGCATGCAGGTCTTGCATCGCACATCTCATTGGTTACCCCAGGTGTGTAGAGCCTCCTCGTTAGTATGGCGCATGTCTACATAGAGCCTGATCTTATCAAAATACCCTTGCTTAGGTACCACGACCACATGTGAGACCCATGGGGTGGGCTCCTGAGATTGTTCTATGATGTCTTCCTGCAGCAGACTGAATCTCTTTCTCTACTTGCAGCTGCAGGTGGATGGGTATCCGACAGGGGTGTTGCACCACAGGAGTTATCAACTCGTCTATGTGTGCTGCATGGAGTATGTCATGACTGCAATCTTCATTTCAAGGGCCATTGGTCGACCTGATAGATGACTTCCAGGCTCTTCCCCTTGAAGAACATGCAATTCTGCCATGGATCTTCTCCCCTTGCAGTTCAGGATCATCGCAGACTTCCCGTGATTCCGAACTGGACCTCCAGCGGCCCACTGGAATATCTTCAGCTTGGATAGTTCTAACTCTGGTGGCTGTGTCATCTTGTGAAACTCAGAGATGTACATGATGTTTAGCATGGCCCTCATATCGATGACGAACTGGGTGGGGTGCTCACATACTTGGATGTCGACATCTCCTTCTGGGGCAGTCACTATGTCACTCATCATGCATGCATATTTATTTGGGTCTATGTCTTGCTCTGGCAGAGGAGATTGCAATATCCAGTAATTTGCCAAATGTGAATGACCAGGTCTCTTCTTGCATTGGTGTCTCTTCTGGGGCCTGAGGTGTGCAAATGACACTCCTGTCTCTCCCCACCCAGACTATTTCCTTGCTCCCTGTTAGGTGGCACGTTGCAAACCCTTGCTGTGTGGTTTTCACATCCACAATTGGTGTACCTCTGTCCAAATTCAGGGCACCATGTTCCTTCTTCATTGGTGTTCCTTCTTCATGGGGAAAAGGCATACCACACATGTAACACTTTCCAGCAGTGCCATATCATCTTATCTACTGCTGCCACTTCTCCCGTCTTCTCCCGTCTTGACTGATGTAGTATGCATGCTCTTTCACCTGTCCTTTTCCAGTCTCTATCTGCATAGCTTGTGAGTCTGCTCTCCCTTCCATCCATGACATGAAGAATGGGGGCCAGAGGGAGCTGTTCACAAAGTAGTTTTTTTCTGAAGGCAGACAACAAACACCCTCCGATGATCCTTAGTTCCAGCTTCCTCATTCCAGAATTTGTGAAAGTCTTAGTAGGCCACCAACTTGCGCAGTTGAGTTGCATAGGCATCCATGGACTCACCCATGACTTGACAGGCCACGTTGAACGTGTGTCTCTCGTGATCTATGTTGAGCTCGGGGTCGAAGTACATGCACAGTGCCTCATTAAGTCCTTCATTCTTCTTCCCCAACAAGATTAATGAGTAATCTTCTGGTAAACTTGTTGGGGGGGTTTTCATCATATGCAGCCATGTCGTTTCCAAACCTTCATATCCATCTCTCTCATCCTTGTCCTAGGGTTTGTTTATCTCCCATGTCAAATGGGCCTGGTCCCTAGAAGGCAGCGGCACTGGTGGACCCTTCGTCCTGAGATGGGTCACTTGCCTTCCCCTGACTGTCTCTCTCTCCATCCCCAGGCATCGTGCTGCAGGCAGGCGCGTCTCTACTACTCACTATTGTTTAAGTGGGCAAGGTGTAAATGAGGGTTTAGGCCTTCTTGTATTTTGATGCCTGAGTGTTCTCTCTTTTCCTTTTGTTATTTTTTCAAATGGGGTGCAGGAATCCCATCCTCGTTGCCAGTTATCCTGTCCTGCTGTGTGCAATATCTCAAAATGAGCGTCTAGGGCCCTGCATGCGCCACTCTGGAAATTAGGTATTTGGAGCCTCAATTAACAGGTTATAACAGCTCTTTACTTTCTTTCACACTGCTGCAAAATTGCAGCAAATTCCCTGTGCACATGCGCAAGCATGCGCACATCTCACTGGTTCCCCCGGTTGTGACGAGCCTCCTCGTCACACCGAGTTAACTGTCATGCAGGACATGACATCCATCTGTCTCAATAAAAGTTTCTGGTCACTTCCCCCTCCCCTGGGTCCACATTTCACCTTTTGTAAGCCTGATTTCATTGGTATTGTCCAATTGGTGTTCTTCTTGACAATGGTTGGCTAACAGCAATCTCAGATCCTGGCTGTTTAGAATGGACAAGTGATCACATATATAAATACACAGTTCTCGTATCGTGCCCCCTACATACATTTTGCAGCATGCACAAATGACTGCATAAACCACACATTAACATTGATAATTTATGTAATCTTGCATTGTTGTAACCATACCATCATTACATGTGAACTTGTTGCTATCAGGATGTGCATATTCGCA
Source organism: Ambystoma mexicanum (assembly GCF_040938575.1). Classification (NCBI taxonomy): domain Eukaryota; kingdom Metazoa; phylum Chordata; class Amphibia; order Caudata; family Ambystomatidae; genus Ambystoma; species Ambystoma mexicanum. The sequence continues at coordinate 1,116,611,383 of NC_090924.1, read as the reverse complement.
CATGCTGCATCTCCCACATTTGAAGAAACCATGATTAAGTGTTCTCATCTAATCACATCCACTCCTTACAGTTTGATCTTTAGGTCTAAGAAAAGACAGATTTAACACATTTCTAATCGTTGGTGCTCGTGTATATGTGAAGGTTTGTTTGTCATCTATATATTAAGTCAAATCCATGTCTATCCGCAGGATATGCCAATGTTTGTTTACCATTCTGAATAAAGCATTAGTATCCTTAATATATTTGGTGATGAGGCTCACCCTTTGATAGTGTTTAGTTTTCTCTTTTACAGTTGGGTTCAACATGCTTTGCCTTGTTATGCCCTTCATCTTAGTACAAGCTTCAGATACACACTCCCTTGAATAGCCTTTTCACAGAATATATTAGTTAGTAACTCACATTATTGAAAGACGTCATTATCGGTGCTACAATACCTCTGTGCATGATAAAATTCACCTACTGGGATATTCAAAATAGGAGACTTCTTGTGACAACTGGAGGCGAATAGGGTGGAGTTAACCTCTGTTGGCTTCTATATGTTTTACATTTAATGGTATCATTCTCAATATATATGTGCAGATCGAGAAAATAAATGCTTTTTCGTCACCATGACTTATCAGATCAATACCAAAATCATTGTGATTAAGATAATCAACAAAACGTTGAAATGTATCTGTAGTTCCGTTGCAATCAATACATCATTTCCAGATAATAATCTTATCAGAAAATTCCATATTAGTCAATGCATGACTTTGTTTAAATTGTCCAATGAGTAGGTTAGCTAGCTATTGGGCGTACTTCGGGCCCATCGCTACCCCCTTAGCATGCAAATAATAGTCCTTATTAAATAGGAAATTGTTGTTATTCAAGGTAAATCTTACACATTCCTTTATCATTTGAATGTGTTGTCTGTTAGAAGCTAAACATTCTGTGTATGCATAATCAATTGACTGAATTGCCAGTTTATGATCATTCAAATTATATAAAGATTTAGAGGCCGATTTATGGAACAAATGTGCGCCGAAATTTGTTGCGCAAGCTGGCGCAAGCGTGAAAAAGCAAGCTCAAGCGCATGCGTGCAATTCATGGAAGGCCCTGCGTGTGGATTTCCTGGGATGTGTGCCAAATCCACGGGTGGCGCTCACTGGCGCACAAGTCACTGCAACATCCTACACGCTGCGCGCAACGTGCACAGTGAAAGTGCACTATGTGTAGCGCACACACCAAAAAGGGGGCGCAACACGTGGAATGGGGAACACTGCGCGAAAATGAGGGCATAACTGGGGAAGTACTGCTGGGACATACACGGAACCCCTACCCATGATAGTTTCATATACAGAATGTCTGCCCTGAGCCGGGACCTGAAAGCTGGGAAGCATGGCAATACATGGCTCATTGGTGAGTACACATGTCTGTGCACATGCATGCATGTCACACACAGACAAATACACAAACCCAACTAATGACAACCATCATCACCTCACCAGGGGACAGTGCCTACCCTCTGAGCAACCACATGAGGACACCAATACGGAACCCCACCACACCACCCCAGTTAAGATACAACGCTGCCCATATTGCAACCAGGGGCATAGTGGAGCACACATTCAGAGTGCTCAAGTCACGCTTCCGCTCCCTTAACCGCTCTGGCGGGCAGCTACTATATGCAACCCCAGTAGTGTGCAGGATCATTGTGTCATCATGTGTCCTGCACAATGTTGTAACACAGCGGTGCATACCGGTGGACATAGTGGTGCCCCCACATCCCCAACCACAGGCGCTGCTCATGGGAGGGGAAAGGGCACGTGGCGAGGCAGCCCAGACCCAGCTTGTGGCCACATTTTTCACCTAAACTCCCACCTTTGCGGAGTGCACACAGGCCTGGCACATACCAGGTGACAATCGATGATGACAAAGAGACAGTCAACTGTCACAACCTTACCACCCTGAGAATGTTGCCACGGAAGTGCTACATTGTGTGCATCCCTAGCTACTTAAACATACCAATCCTGTGTGACCAAAAGGAACACATGCAAGGTGCATATCACACCACCCCCCTGCAAAACAGCTCATGCCAATCACTGGTATGTCACCCAAACCCTCCAAACCCAAATCACCCTTGTCGGCCAAACCATTACATGGCATGCAACAGCAAAAGAGCAAACCAAAAGCACAACACATGACCAATTAGATATGAAGTGGCACTTGATAAATGGAAAGAGACCTGAGACAATCACACCTGACATGGAGTCAGATGAAATGACTGACCAACAACCTCCCACACATACAAAGTCATACACAAATGCATGCCACTAGCAGTACCATCAACAAAAGACAGAATGCCTGTTGGCATGCACATTGGCCAATCCAAATCTGCAAATCCCAAACCTGTGTGCTGTGTGTGTCTCCTGCAACACACTCTCAGCACACAGCACAGTGAGCAGCCATTGTGTTTGGGATACACCTTGAGCATCATATAAAAAGGACAAGCAACAAAAATAACCCAGTGACGCATGTACACGATCCCCAAATGGTAAGTGATCATGCGCTGCACGGACACAGCATGCCAGAGAAGGCAATCTTTGTGCACGTGTGGGCATGCAAGTGTGGTTATATGTGTGGTGGAGAATTGTGTAAGTGTGTGTGTCAGTAAGGACATGCACTGAATACATGCATGTGAAATCAAGTGACCCTCAGTGTCCTGTACATATCACATGTGAACATTGCCCATGTGTACACCCCAGCATGTCAAACCACAACAATCCCCTGACACCTGAAAAGTAAACCCAACACAGGAACAGCCATTGACTAGCAGAACACATCATGTACATAGTACCCTACAATGAGAATGTCAGAGAGTGCCCAAACACTGGAACCCTAGCATACTGTCTGACAACAAAAGCCCCTCCCTCATTTACTTATCACCATGACCTTCAGAAGGACTGTGTCTGGGGTCAGTTGGCTTCTTCCTTCTAGTCTACCTGGCTTCAGGATCCCCCTTCCCCTTGGTTTCCTTGTTCTTCCTTTCATGTAAATAGGGTCCAGCCCCCTCAGAGGCCACCTTGACTGGTAAAAATGCCAAATTGCAGAGAACTCCAAGGAGCCAAACCCCCAAACCAGCGAAAAAGCCTGTAGTCACCATAAAACCCCGGAAGAGTCTCCAGTAGATGACTTGAAGTCACTGAATATGGCCAAGCACATGTCCAAGCAGAATGATAGAATAACTACCAAGGTAGCAAAGTTGAACAATGGTTCAACAGGATGGGTTGCAATTTCAGTACACAATAATCAATGAGGAGGCCACAAATGATGGGTAGTGTCACAGCTCCGGTCTCCAGGTGCAGGAGTGGCATGAACCAACCACCCCTTCAGCGGTCTGGGCACCTGCAAGGTAAAATTTACACAGGCCTCCGGGACCCCGGCGGGGAAAGAGGGTTAGGAATCCGTTGGTTGGATAGGTATCGGTATTTAGGATAACCGTAAAGAGGGTCAGGAAAGGGGAGGTGAATGGGCAAGGGAAAGTAGGGAAAATACAAAATACAACAATTAACAATTACACATACTCAATCAGAGAAACCATGTTCTTCATTCACATTGTACAAAATGGCTCAAAGGCGAGCCAAAGAGAGACTTATCTCCGGGGTGAGTGCTGGCCTCCTGCCTGCACACTCTCAGGTCCGGTAACAGGAGCAGTTCAATGCTGCAAAGAGAGCGTGAGTTACTATTCTGTGTGTGTTTTCCCCACACACACATGACACCATTCATACATCAAACTTAGTTACTTCCCCCCCAAACAAGCAGTCTTGTCTGCTGCTTCGTTCGTATAGTTTTGTTTGCCCCTGTGATGGTTTATACACTTAATGCGGTAAGGTAGCTGCACGTGGCCCCGCGGTAAACGGAAGACCATCTGTTAAGAATGACACATGATAGAATGGGCCGTGGATGTGCTGCTAGCCGCGTGTGGCGAGGTGCAACTTCAGTACAAGTCTAGTTCTGCCAGCCGCGGCTTTCTATAGGCACTGCACGTGGCTAATTACATATGCTAATGATATGCACTGCACTTGAGTCTGTGCGTCACTGGGTGCCCCCCTTCCGCTGTATTAGTTTGTGGCTATGAATGCTACTGCACTAATAACTTAGCTTCTCTGGAGCAGGGGGGACTCGAGGATATGTGCAACGCCCTATGCGTGTGCCCCTGACAACTTGGACAGCTTCTTGGCATTTGCTCCTCAGTGCGGCTTTGCTGTACTATGCGCGTCTTCCCCAATGCCTGGCTAAGCTCCCCAGTTCTGGCGCTACTTAACTTGCATGTGTGAGGGGCCTGGAGGAAGGTTGGCTGGGGCGTGGCCCCTCATGCTGCTCCCCTTGCTCGGAGCTCCTGGAAACACGTCTGCTTCTGTTAGACGTCTGAGCACAAGCCCCATGCTTCTGCTTGCGTGCGCATGCGCATGTGCACGTGTGCCACACCCAACGTGGTCAGGGTTTTGTAGTTCTTGGCCCGGTGTCTGCTGGGAAAGGTATTCTGGAGTCTCCTTTTCCTGCAGAAAGGGCATAAAAGCTTTTAATAAGGCAGGAATCTTTTCCGTGTGTGTGTCTTAATGTTGCTTGTTACTGGGCCATGTCTGAGACCTACATCTGACCTCCTCCCACACAACCCCAGGGTCTGTACCCTGACAGGGAGAGCTGGAACTTGAGTAGAAAATAACCAAGGAGGCTGGCAGAACTGGATGGTTGAGCTGAAACCCAATCAATCCTTGATACAGCGAACAAAGAAAGGCAGAGACAGCACAAGTCTGGAAGGGCACAGTGAATGCGAGATAGCCCGAAACAGCTGACAGCAAGTTAAGAGCCACAACAGTTGAATAACATTGGGAAAAGCCAAAAGTCAACATAAAGGCATGGATGTAATAGATGAAAGACAGGAGGAGCAACAGAGAGATGCTGTTGAACAGAAGTGTACTGAGGCAAACCGAGGCAGTGTAAGAGTACGTGGAAATAACTGCCCGAGAGACGGGCACACAGATCTGCAACAAGGACAGTAGCAGGAACAAAAACAGGGACTAAAGGCACCAGAGTGTGAAAAACAAGTAAAAGATCTGTAGTCCAGGGGGCGTGGCTAGCCGGCCATGTAAGAGGCTGGAGGATTCCAGAGCTCCTGATGATCTTTTTTACTTTCGGCAGATACCTGACTTCCCTGCCACGAAATCCTTGCCCAGAAGAAAGGATTGTGCAGTGGAAGGCGAGCGGCGTGCATTGAGCACATTGGAAGTGGAATTCGCTCCCTGCATAATAATTTAAATCGACGTCGGAACTCGTGGCACTGATCTGTGGAGCGCTGCCCAAAATGGCAGCGGTGCCCCGGAACAAAGGATCCGTCAGGGGAGACTGGCGGTAAGCGCGGAGGCGCCCTGAGGCAGCAAACCTTGGACCCGTTTGAGAGGGACCCGGCACGGGGACTGCACAGCGCTAGAGCAAGATTGCGCATCGTTGGCACTGATCCGGTGCCTGGACACTCCCGAGCCCAGAAGGATGTCGAGGTGATTAGGGTGATGGTGTCGGGCAGAGCAGCTATCTGGAGCGGCTGAGACGGCTTGTCCCCCGGTGACCCGACGGGGGACGTGCAGCCTACGACATTGTTGGACGCTGGTGCTTCATTGCGCTGGCCCCGGCGCCAGTGAGCCAAGCACTTCGGGACCCCGCCTGCCAGGTACGAAGAACGGCCCCACCCCTGCACTGCTGAAGGGGGGCTGGGGACCGCCGGCGCAGCACGAGACTCTGGGCTCCGGCTGGTGGCATCGCGCGGGGCTCGGGAGCAACCCCCTTCCCCCCGCAGGAGAAGCTGTTGCTCGCCGGGGGTGTGTGTGACCTGGGGAGCCCTGCGGGAGGCAGGGCATGCATCGCCCGGCCTCCGGCATGGCCCTAGCACCACAGTGGGGTTACCCCCACTACTCCATTAGCTGGGACAAGCTGTAGGCAACATATATGGGGAGAAACACCCCTCCTCGCCACAGAGGACTAGGCTATCCCATGGAAGCCTGCTGCAGGGCATAAAACACAAGGATGTAATATTATTTGGCAACCAGCACACAGGAGACGACATAAGGAGGCCCTGCTGGTTTTCGGGGCCGGGGAGCCATATTTGCCCAAGTAACTCGAGCCAAGGGAGACTGGCCGGGGGACGCTGATGCACTGGCCCTGAGTGCGCATAAGCTGGAACTGTGAGGCCCATTAGGTTATAAGAGCTGTGAAGCTACAGCAGCCTGAGAGGCCATGAGGTGGTTGGAACTGCAGCTCTGAAGCACGCCCAAGGGGCACAATCGGGGGCAGAAGAGCCGGGGCCAGTGGACAGATCCTGGGCCCTAACACGGTAGGGCAAGGTCTAAATATAAGCAGATCACATGCGATTTGCACGGGATTGCCTCACAAAATAACCCTGCTAGAGAGAATAGCAAGTGGAGAAGATCCATGCCCTGGGGGCGGGTTACGTGGCCACCCATGATCACGAAGCTTGGCCCCTGACGGTGGCACTGCATTGTAACGTCCGAGGCAGGCAGCCGGCTTGCCTAGCGGAGCGATAGGTATGGTGACCAAGCTCATTAAAACCAAAGGAAAACAGCCCACAATGGAAGATACACCATGACCCCGCAACCTACGGAAGGCGCCAGAAGCAAGGACAGTAGCACCCGGCAAGCAGTCTCCCCAGTAAGGGACGACCGGCATATCCTGGAGGCTATTGCAGACCTGAAAGCCTCATGGGAGACAAAATTGGAGGCCGCCATGTCTACACTGAAGGTGGCGCTGAAATCAAAAATAGACGCAGTGCAAATAGACCTGAACCTCCTTCGACAAGATGTGCAGCTGATAGCTGACCGCACTGGAGAATTGAAAAAGGGAGTGGAGGCCAATACAGCGGCATGTGCTTCGCACGCCCAAGAGATCCAAGCATTGCAGCAGCAGGTGGGCAACCTGCGGGCAGAGCTGAGGAAGCAGAGGGAAGCGGAGGGAAGAGCGTGAAGAACAACATACACATTGTGGCGCTTCCTGAAGGAGAGGAGGGAGCGAACCCCACGGAGTACGTGGAATCCTTGCTCCTTCAAGAGATCAAAGGGGGCACTCTGTCTCAGGGATTTGTGGTGGAGATGGCCCACAGAGCCCTGGCAAGAAGACCCCCCCCGGGAGTCCATCCGAGACCCATCATTGCTAAAATACTGAACTACCGCAACAGGGAACGCATACTGGAATACTTCCGCAAGGGAGGCACAATCCGGAGGGCATCCGTCTAAATAACAGCATACCCTGACTACACTCTTCAGGTGCAACGTAAGAGACTACATTTTGGTGCAGTTAAAAGGAGGCTACGGGACTCGGGACACAAGTACATGTTGATGTATCCAGCGAGAATGAAGATATTTCACAAGAACAGAACACTTTTTCGACACCCCAGAGGAGGCGCCGGACTGGCTGGATGCACAAAATTGCCCTGAAGGAAGGGAAGCAGCGCGGAGAAATGATGCAGTGTTTCTACGAGCGAGGTGCTGTATAAAGATGCGCCAAGGGGACTTGAATATAGTTGCATTAAATAATGGGAAGGTAGAATATGATGATACAGACTTGATTATAGTTGCACTAAATAACAGGAAGGTAGAATATGATGATGCATGACCGGGAGCATAAGAGCACCCAACCTCAATCCCCTTAGATAGGTTAGTTTGGTTACCAGTAGTATGGTAACCTCCTGCTGGGTGTCCGGTACCGGTGTAGCTGGACGGAACCAAATGCGGGATCGCCTGAGATCCAGGGATGGAGCTGGGCAACTGTTGGGGTGGGGAAGGGAGGAGGGAGGGGGGATGTTGGGGAGTGTGTTGGGGTAGTGGTTAGAGAACAAGCATGTACCCGCACACCTCCGCACGAAATCCAAAATGAGCATCCCCGGGCCGGGAACCCCGGAACAAGAGAAAAGAGGAGAGACTGTAAAGGGGATGGGTGACCTCAGAATGATAACCTGGAATATCAGGGGGCTCAATACTTATCTGAAGAGGAATAAAGTGATGATGTACTTGAAGAGGCAAAAAATAGATGTAGCCCTGTTGCAATAGACCCACCTTACAAAGGAGAAACAGGAGGTAATTAAAAAAAAATGGAAGGGCACCACTGTGGGGGCCACTTACTCAGCATATGCCAAGGGGGTGATTATATGGGTTGCACCTCAGGTGCCTCTTCAGATATTACAAACTGTGGTGGAGCCTGATGGGAGGATGGTGGCAATTCCAGGCCTCCTGGAAAACAGGGAAATAAGCATCATAAATACATACGCTCCCAATCAGGATACTGTGTCATACTATAAATCGCTATAAAGGGAGATTAGCCCCCTCATAGGCGAGTTGGTCATTTGGGGGGCCGGGGGTTTTAACTGTACATTAGACCCTGTACTAAACAGATCGGACACAAAATATGATAAACCCACACCCGCAGCGAGAGCACTTAGAGCCATCCTGGGGGATTTTGGGCTCGAAGACATATGGAGGCAGCAGCACCCAACAGTGAGTCCCTATTCCCACTACGCAGCCCCACATAATCTATACACAAGGTTGGATTACATGTTCGCCACCCCCAGAATATCTGGGAGGTGGCGGGCTCAGAATACAAAGCCAGGATTCTGGCAGACCACTCCCCTATGGTCCTGGAGTGGAAACATCAGCCCCCAAGAGCCAGAGTCCCCACTTGGAGGCTCAGAGCCGAGGCCCTGAAAGATGCTACATTCCGTGAGGACCTTTGGGAGGAGATACTTTACTACTTTGAACTCAACACTGGAAGTGTGGAATCAGGGGGGACCCTGTGGGAGGCCTTTAAGGTGGTAATCAGAGGGGCGGCCATCGCCAAATCCAAAGGGCTCCAAAGAGACATAGAGCGGGAGTTGCAGGATGTATAAAAGAGATTGGAAACAATAATGAAGAAGGAGGGGTCCCCGCAAGAACACTCTGAGAGGGTGAGCCAGCTACAGCTTGCGGGAGGAGAGCTATGGGACAGGCTCAGCAACCTATATTACAAGAAATACATTGAACGGCAACATGCGAGCGGGGACAAACTTGGGCGGCTGCTAGCGTGGCTATATAAAAACGAGGAACAAAAGCCTGTGATTAGGGAGGTAATGGGGGAGGCGGGACAGATCTGTAATACCCAGGAAACGGTGAATGAGAGATTTCTCAAATTTTACAAACACCTCTACGCAGAAGTGGGGGAAGACATGGAAAGCGAAACTCACGAGGTCCTAGAGGACATAGGATTGCCCCAACTAAGCACAGAAGATAGCGAGAATTTAGAAGCCCCGATCACGCTCGCTGGAGGAACTAGAGGCAGTGGTGACGCACCTACCCACGTGCAAGGCCCCTGACATGGACGGGCTCCCCAGCGAGTTTTACAAAACATATAGACAAGAGATCCTACACCCTCTGCTGGCCATGTTGAATGAGGCATACGAGACAGGAAGACTGCTGGTGTCCCTGAGGGAGGCGATGACATCCCTCTTCTCAAGCCAGGCAAGCCCAGTGCAGACTGCTGGTCATACAGACCACTGTCCATGCTAAATCAAGACAGTAAGATCCTTCCTACAGTACTCGCTAATAGACTTAAGCCTATGATAAATAAACTAATACACCCTGACCAAACAGGATATGTCCCGGGTAGGATCATATCCGACAACCACAGGAGGCTTCATCACATCATAGAGCAGGCAGAGGGCGATCCAGATGAAATGGCAGTGGTCTCACTGGATGCAGTCAAGGCATTTGACTTGGTCCGATGGCCATGGCTGATGGCGGCCTTAAAGGGATTTGGGATGGGACCTGGGTACCTGTGGTGGGTGAAAATGCTTTATAGCTCCCCCACAGCCATAGTAAGAACGGGGAAGATCATATCGGAGAGCTGGCAGCTGGGCAGGTGCACAAGGCAGGGCTGTCCATGGTCACCTAAGTTGTATATATTAGCACTCGAGCCCCAGGCCATCTACCTTAGACAACAATACGGTGAGATAGGGGTGAGCACAAAAGCGGGTCTGAACCTAATATCGCTTTATGCAGACGACATGCTTTTATACTTGCGCTACCCAGAGGAGAACCTGCAATTTATCTTAGAAGTGATGGAACGATATGCGGCCTTCTCCAGGATCAAGGTCAATCTCGATAAATGAACCATGTTTCCCCTGGGCAGATACAGAGACACCCCACAGACAAACCTGCCCTCCCTACAAGTAGCATGGCAGACCGAAACATTTAGATACAGAGAAAATGGTGGAAGGTGTTAAAAATAGCATGGCATTTTGAGCCAAGCTTCCCCTGGCTATGGTAGGTTGGGCGGACCTGTTGAAGATGGTGGTTCTGCCCAGGCTACTGCACTACTTTGCAAATATCCCATACATGGTGCCCAAGCATTATTTCACTAAACTACACAGCTTGTGTAGGGGCTTCCTGTGGCATAACACTAGAAACAGGGTGGCCCTGTGGAAGCTCCAGAACGCATATGATAAAGGGAGGATTAAGTTACTAAACTTTGAGATATAATACTTAGCGGCACAACTACAAAATGTAGCCAGGTGGCTAGTGGAAAATGAAACGGTTGAATCCAGGCTATTAAAGGAGGAAAGTGCTGCTTATGTTTTACGAGAACTAATATGGCTTCCCAAACCGGAGATGCGAAGGAGACCAAGATTACTCGGATTGGGCTGGGAGGTCTGGCACAGGGCGTGCCGGTCCATGAGGGGCCTGGCCCTGTGCTCCCCGCAGGCGCCACTGGTGGTGCTGTGCGTAACAGATGTCCAACTCAGAAGAATGATCTGAAGATACTGGGAGCCTGTGGGACTACCCACCCTGGGGGATATCTGGCAGGAGGGAGGGGTCTTAGAGTTCCAAACAATAGTGGATGAGACTGGGGTGCAGCCAGGACAGTACATCACGTATAACAGAATTGTCAAAAAAGTGAAAGAAACATGGTCTGAGCTGGAGTTGGCGGAGCTCCCGGTTATGGCCATTGAAACTATGTATGACATCTCGGAGGGGGGGCACGAAATATCCAGGATTTATGAATTAGACATGCTAAGAGTGGGGAAAGAGCCCACCGACCTAAGGAGGGAATGGGAGGAGGAGGCAGGAGAGGCCATGCAAGACGGACAATGGGAAAGGGCCCAAAAATATCACAAGAAGGTTTCCAGAAATGCCAGGTTACAACAAATCCAACTATATGTCACTCATAGAGCATACATGACCCCCGTATGATAGCAACATTTGGAAATGCAGAGGCACAAAGGTGCCCCAAGTGTGGCGAAGAGAACGCCGGGATGATCCACATGTTTTGGGCATGCCCAGAGGTTGGGAAATTCTGGGGGGAGATTAAACTCAAACTACCAGAGAAGGGGATTGAATTAGACGTAGAATGTATTTGGACATGCATGCTGGGGGATTTACCAGGCCACGAAAACTGAAACATGTATGCAAACTCAAAGACTTAGCATACATTCTGGGCAAGAGGACAATCGGCATGAGCTGGAAAGCCGCTCACAGACCTAAAGTGGAGGGATGGTGGGAGGACCTCCTCAAGTGGGCCGATGCAGAGACAATGGCATGGTATGAGGTGGCTAGCAAAGGAGAGGGAGAAGAAGTGGGACCACTAATGGAATGGAGACACATGATAGCCTAGCTACATGGGTGCACCCGTAGTGACCCCAGTGACGAGGACTTGCCTGAGAACCCTGAGGAGGACTTACCCTGAGCAACCAATATCGGCTATACAAGGAGTCGTGCTCAAGTTTTTGGGGGAGGGAGAGGGTAAGACAATAAAGAAACAAACATGTACGGTATACTGTAAAACACATGTAATTGGAAATGTCGGGAGCTGTTATATGTTGTGTGTGAAATTAATAAAAAATTATTAATTAAAAAAAAGAGTTGTAGTCTAGTAGGAAACTGCGCCGTCAGGTAGCATCAAAGTCCAAGAGGGAAGAAAGATATAATGTGCCATCAAAACGGAACGGGCATTGTAGTAGTATAGGCGGACATCTCAGCTGAGGACTGGACTGTGAGTTGTGCCTCTGGGTCACATTCCTAATGCATCCTCCTTTGCCACAATCCCCAGGGGCTGAACTCAACAAGTACCAACTTGACATTGTCAACACCCGACCACCTCCCACCATCAGTGTGACTTTGACAGCTAAAGGGTGCAGGCTAACGTATACAGCATGAAATGCATCAAGCACGTATACAGGCAAGAAATGAACATACATCACAATCAACATCAATAAATGGACAGTTCAAAAATGTATTCACCAAAATTGATTGCATACATGCCGTGGAGAAAACATCCATAATCCCCACTAGGGGGGGTAGTACAGCAGTAGACAGGCCACAGATATTACGAAAGTCCAATGCCCTGTGTAAATGGTAGTCACAGCGAACCGTCCTTGCAAGTCCATGGAAAGGGAAAGCAGGAGTGGCATATGTGTCAGGACCCCAAGCAACAAACACATACATGAGACAAGCTTGAATGGGCCCAGCTGGAACAGACAGTGGATGCTTTCAAAAGCCACAAAGCACCACACCGTCACATGAATGCACTATAGACAAACAATTTAAAACTAATTCAACTAATTAAACTAATAAAATAAAAAATGGTCTCATACAACCCGGGGGGAGGCACCCAGAAGGGGGGAGGTGCTGGGTGCACCTCAACACCCACATGCAATGATGTTGAGATACAAAAAAAACCTCCATGGGCTCAACGCCTGCACGGCCCAACCTGTGTGGGAGATAAGTTGTCGTACTGCTCACCCTATGGATGTAAATCAGAAGGTCGATGTGGCACAGTACCCTGACCACGCCTATGCACAGCTTGCCCCTCGACGGCAGTAAGTCTGCGGGACTGGTAAGCCCGGTCCTGTGCAGCGATGACACGTAGGTCAGAATGTAGCACCTCACGTGATACGCGTGCTTCCTCTTGCAAGGTAGCACGTGTAACATGGAGTTCTGCCTGCATGGCCTCGCATGACATCTGGAGCACCTCCCGGCATGCACGTAGCTCAGCCGAGATGGTATTCTCAAGCTGCTCCAACCTCTCCTCTGACCGCTTCCTCTGGGATACGTTGAGCACACCCAGAGTAGATCTGAGGGATTGATGATTATCCATCAGGGCCTTCTTGTGTGCCTCTGCGTGAGCAACACGTGCTTGACGCAGAGACACCATTTCACCCCGGTGTGCCCTGTCTGAGGCCGCCATGTCCAGCCTGAGTGAGCAGGCCGTGGACTGTGCTGCCCGCTGCTGGAGATCCACCTGCCTAGCAGGGGGGAGCACGGATTGGGCCCCACGTTCCATGCTCTGAGCGATCTTATCAATAGCTGCCTCCTGTTGTTCTGAATTGGCATACATGCATTGCTCCCACTCAGTATACCCCGGTGGTGCATGACCACTGCATTGCTGGACTCGACCCCCGTGGGGCCCAAGGAGCCGTGGTCCTTGCTGGATTGGCACCGTCCGCGGCTGCAGGAGTACATCCCGCCGTTGACGTGATCAGCAACTGGTGTGGAGTGTGACCGTGTGTCCTGATCCACCACAGGCAGAGGTTCCAACACCGTCTGGCCCCTCAGTGCAGGTGTCGTGGACAGAAGATTGTCCACATGAGAATCACTCACCATCGACGAATGGACATGACGCGCATCCAAATCAACTTCATTGTCAGAGTGATCATTCGAGCTAGACTGATTGCCAGCCCTGGACCTGATGGTCTGGAGCACAAGTGGGTTCTCGTGGCCTACTACCCCACGACCCCCACTTGTGCCGGGATGCTGATGTAATAGCAACCCTGTGTCAGGAATGACATCACCATCCTCTGGCTCCATTGCGTCATCATCTGTAAAGTGTAAAAAACAAACATGAGTACACATGTCGGAGGCACATAACACACACACACACATAGACATCACATCGACAGCCAACACATGAAGCAGATATGTCACACACAAATGAAATTCCTGCATGCATCCTGTGGCATTGATGTGCAAACACATCCCGAAGCAGAAATTGATGTGTGTAAACAACAAATCCTACACATGTACTAAATGTAGTAAATCACCTCCATCACACACCACCTCTGTCAGACACATGTCACAGGCAGAAATGTGTCATGGGCCATGTAGACATAGTAAATGTCCTGAGCAAAGCGAGGGCCTGCAACCAGGCATGAGGGACCATAACAGCAAGTATGGTGTGAGCTGCCGGCCACAAAGCCTCCAGAACACCCCCGCAGGGCCTGATTGAGCACATTGTGCATTGATTGTGCCCTAAACCATTATTCAGTGTGTCAAATCATCACGGCCATGCCCCACCAGAATAGCTTAGTGGGCCTGGGCGTACACATACTGCACGACAGTGCACCTTCAGGATTGTACCCGTTGAACATAACGGGCGCAATGCTGAAATCTCAGCAGCATTTAACGTTAATCAACTACATATTAGTAATTCAACAAAAAAGCAGCAGAGGACACATGTGTAAATGAACACTATCACACACAAATAAGTGGGTAGCCCCAATATTGCACTACACAATGTTGCAGCCGCTTGTATATGTACATGTGAAAGTGTTGAAAAAAACCTGTGTCCATATACAGCCATATGGTGATAATGAACAGCATCCTATACAGCAAAGCAAGCAGCTACAAAGCTTCTTGCTTAGATGTATGTGAAAGTGTACACATACACACATGCAGGCAGCTCCTGTGGGATGTTTCAATCCACTAGTCCAGGCCCTGCAACATTACTGTGCATTGCTTTCATCAGGAACATCAGAATGGCCGCCGGAAAGCATGCTGCTCGCTAAAAGCACCCAAAAGTGTGAAGTAAAAATCTGAAAAATCGGCTGCCATCCACTTTTGCCTATCTCAGTGGTAACACAGGAGACCACTGCCAAAACCCATCATTTGGCTGCCCACAGAGCAAGGTTGATTGCAAAAGAAACACAGAGCTGTGTGAAAATCCGTTTTTCTTGGTTGTCAAATTTGCAAAAATCATAGCGCACAAACCACCTAAAAGATCCAACCTCCTTGTTGGGCGTTAAACATCATTCTACTTCAAGAATCCACATAAATACAATGTCCACAGAAGTACACTTAGAATATGTCAAAAATGGGTGCAATACCGTTACTCGCCTCTGTCAGACGCTGGCGATCTCTAAATCTGACAGGTGAATTTCAACAGGGCATGCACAAAGCAGGTAGCCACCCTGCAAAGCCAATTAGATAGAGAAAAAGAGGAGACCAATAAATTGTATTTGAAAGACCTGGATACCCAGGCACAGTTTGCTGAAGAGTGCCAGAAAGCTGGTGCCCTTCAATGGCAGAGGGATGACCTGGCGGCACAGAGGCAGGTTCTTGCTCAGGAAAGGGACACCTTAGGCCAGGAAGTCTGTCGCTTAAAAGGGAAACTGGAAAAAATCACTAGGCCCTCCAGGGACTGGTTGACCTCCAAAAAGAGCATGATAGATTGTTAGAGCACACCAGGAGGGTGGAAGATACTCTGGCAAGGAAGGAGCAGGCCAGTATGGACAGGACACAGGAGGTAACCCTCCTGCAGCAAAGACTGGCCCAGTACTCAAAGCCAAACCAGGAAGCATAGAGAGAAAATGAGGCTCTCTGTCAGAAGAATGATAGGCTCCACAGGCAGGGAGCCATGCAAGAGAGACTGATAGACACTAGTAAGGCCTTGATTGAGGAAAAGAAAGCTCAGGTTATTGCTTGGCAACATTGAGAAGGGGCTGATAGAGATGAGGTTCGCTGGGAAAGGGAAACACCTGAGCATAACCTCAGGAACCCTAGTACCAGAGGCTTTCATCTCTCCCAGTCCCTGGACTCTGCCACCCCCATGTCCACTGGCGCACATGAGCCCAGGTCCACGGGGATGGCAAATTACTATCCAGTCAGAAGTTTGGGGCTCATAGACCAGCACCTCCCAGGAATGGATGGGCGGGCAT
Source organism: Ambystoma mexicanum (assembly GCF_040938575.1). Lineage (NCBI taxonomy): Eukaryota > Metazoa > Chordata > Amphibia > Caudata > Ambystomatidae > Ambystoma > Ambystoma mexicanum. The sequence goes on along the minus strand of NC_090924.1, from coordinate 1,116,595,376 downwards.
CTGGGTATGGGTACCCAAGCACTGTGAAGTTTAGTGGGGAACCCCATGAGAGTAGGCCCACTAAGGGCATCTTGAAAACCTCTGCCCAGTTAGGACAGTGGGGGGGGGGTACCCATCAAATCCTGGGAGCAAGGAGGAATCAGAAGACTCCTCTGAGCGCCCCAGGACACAGGTGACTATGTCCCCACATTCTGCCAGCCATTCCCAGGCTGCAGAATCTGGGAAAACCTAGAAGACCCGAGGGGCACCTCTGGGAGCAGTGCCTCTGAATCAGAGGATGAATGGACCAGGGTTAATAATAATAATAATAATTTCACATTTATATAGCGCTGCAAACCCTCAGGTATCTGAGCGCTGCGAACCCTCAGGTATCTGAGCGCTGCTTATTATTACCCACAGTGTGTGGTGCTCATTTATCGACCTCAGAAGGATGAAAGGCTGAGTTTGGCCCTGCCGGGATTTGAACCTGTGTTAGCAGGCTCTGCACGGATGTCAAAGCGAGCGCTCTACTCGCTGTGCCACTTGACCAGCAGAGCCGGTTACTGAACCAAGAAGGCCAATAAGGCAAAAAGGGCCTTGCTTAAGAACCCCTTAAAAAAAATCAAGGTAATAAGGAGCGTCATCACGCCTTATCATAAGAACGCTAAGTATTCTGTGTGGGAACATTTAGAGCTCTTTGAACAGATGATGGAAACTTTCCATTTGAAATGGACATTCTCACCAGAATACCCCAGTTTCTTTGCGGGGCTGGAGGACCAAAATCATTCAACATGGTCCACATATAGGGCGGCCATCTTAAAGCATTTTTCTGTTCACAGTAATCCCCAAGAGGCTTGCAAGGCAGCCTACAACTTGCAGTGTGGGGAGGATCAGGCCCCACAAGAGTTTGTGCAGGAGTTAAAGCGTGCCTTTGCGCAGACTACCAGAAGGGTGCACACGGACAGCAAAGAATGTGTTAATACTTTTTTCCAGGATCTACCAAAATACATCATGACCCAGCTAGTGAGGGATTTTCATGAGAAAAGATCACTAGACAGGATCATTGAACAGGTCACCCGAATCTATGAGGTGCAAAAGCCCATAGAAAACAAGAATACTCAGAAAAGCCCCAAACCAACCAACACGCTTGCTGCTGCTAAGGTGGCAGAGGTAAAGGTTGCCCCCATTTTGGATTTGGAGATGGGGGGCCTAAAAACTTGCCTGCACAGCAGAATAATTCCAAGCCCAGAAGGCCCTCAGGCCAGTCACAGACAGGGAGCCAGTATGGTAGTCCCACAAATGGGATCCCTCACTCCCCTGACTATATTAGTCCCCGCTACAAGGGGAACAGACACATCCTGGGTTATGTGTGGACTCCTCCAGCCCAAGGGGGGGGGATCCAACCAAGCAGCACTAACCCAGGGAACTTCCCTCCTCACTTCCCCCAGGAAGGCAGAAATTCCCCAAATCCTGGGCAGAACTTTTTCCCCAGGTATCCACAAAACGTCCAACCCCAGAACAATCCATCCATCTTTCCCCACTTTCCTGAGCCCAGACAACCTAATCCGGGAGAGGGGAGGCCAAGGGTGGAGGGGTACCCAAATCTTACCAACCCGGGGTATTACCAGAGAAGGAATAGCTACCCTTCCTAGGATCAGCCCAGGGGAGAAATGAGCACCCTGTATCACCCTGAGCGGGTTTCACAGCTAGAGCGCCAGTTCCAAAACATGGCACAGGATCTGGGTCCCATGCTGAGGGCTCAGCAGAACCCTCAGATGAGCATGCCGGCACAGAATGCCCCAAACCCTGGACCTGGTGCTCCAGAACAATGACAGGGGCAGCACCCCGACAACCCACTGGTTCCCAGGGAGGAGGCACAAGGGGAAGACGGGGAGTAAAGCCTTGGAGGAAGCTTCCTTCCCCACTTGTAAAAAGACCCTGGAAACCCAGGAACCGGAACCATAATCTCCTACCCCCGATAGTCTGCCACCCAAGGAGCAGAGAGGGGGTAGGAGAAACAAAGAACCCAAAAAAGAGATGAGGGGACTCCTCCCAAGGAAAAATAGGTCCCAAAGGATTCAAATCCAGACTGGGTAGATGTGGGGAATGAGCTAGCGCCATCCATCATCCAACCCCAGAACCAACAACATGAAAATCCCCTGGTTCAAACCCATCCTGGTGACTGCCTCCAAAAAGGAGGGGGCGGCCCAGAACCAGGACCAGGGGAACTCAAAACATCACCCACCTCGAGTTGCAACCTTTTCTTTGCAGATTCCCAAGACTTCCCACAGAATTCTGCCCAAATCTCTTCTCTCTCTATTTCCAAAACTAGAAAACTAACCCACCGGTTGTCCAAAAATGTGCATTATCTGTGCCCCCTGGCGGAGAAGAAGGGAAGATACTATGCCCGGTACAAATACAGGGGCAGGGTACAATTTTGGCACTGGTGGACACTGGATCCCGAGCTACCCTTCTGTCCGAAAAATCCTTTGATGAACTGAATTCAGGAAGGGGGTAGAATTACCAAATTCCTCTCACCTCTCTTCCTGGACAACTTCAGAACTTTGACGGGAAGGAAATTCCTGTCATGGGAACTGCAGATTTGGACATTAAAATTGGGTGACACAAGGTGAAACTCCCGGTCATAGTTGTGACTCCGGAGGACACCCCTTGTTTACTAGGGAATGACCTCCTGCGAACGTTGTCACCCCTAACACATTGCGTAAAGAAGGTCCTCTGGACCCAGACTAGCCGACCAATAAAATTCAAACAGAGTGTCAAGCATGTTAGTTTAAACGGCACATGCCACATGGTTGAACAAAAATCTGACCAAGTAGAATTTCACTTCCAGAACAATCAAATTCCATACGTGACAGTAATAGCAGTAGGACAACAGACTGCTGATGGGGGGGCCTCTATATTTCTGAAAATCAATCTTCCTTCCAGTTTAAGGTGGTATTCCACACTGGAAGGAAACACTCTGAAATTCTTTACCAATCCACAATCAGACATTCCTACTCCTATAGTCCAAGTAGATGAGAAATCAGCTCAGAGTGTGGCTGATATTCAGAAAATTGGAGAGCAGTTGTTCATCCCTGTTCAGTTAAATGAAGGGAAGGACCCTGTTCTCGCCCGAGTGTGTGTGAACAACAGTAAGAGCTTCATCAGCAAAGCCATGTTCGACCAACTCCCAAAAGATCCTGCCATTCCCACATTCAAACTGATAGACAAATGGGAAATGGATCTGGAAGCACCCAATTCCAAACATCTCCTGCCAAGCAGGTGTATGCTCAAAATCTCCATAGGCAACAAGAGCCTATAATTGTTGGGTCATGCGAGACGTTGCTGCCGCCTTTTACTTAGGCAGTGACATTCTCAATCGCTTTGCCATTAGTTTGGACCTAATAAACTTCAAAGCTTGGTCCCGATTAGCGACTAATCACATGGGCTTTGATGACCCAGAGAAATCATTTAGGTTAGCTCAACTGCCGCCTTATGCAGTTGAAATTCAGATTGGAGAGGAAGTCACCATCTCAGAAGGGACCCGACAATTATCCCTGGATGTGAAAGTTAAAAGAGGACAGAAATTGAAAAACCCTGATGCCTATCTTCATCTAAATGCTTCTCTCCAACAGCAAGGGTTGGGGGTAAACCCAAAACCATTAGTCAATATAGAACATGACACCATTCCAGTAGAGGTGGATAACAGCGACTTAAAGAGTATCAATCTAGCCACAGGCACCATTATTGGAATGGCGGTTGATGACCAACATTTTTCCATTGATTTAGGAAATGAACCGTTAGGATCAATCCCCAAGGACTGTTTTGACAGTGACAGTGATGACAACACAACACCAGACAGGATCTTTACCCGGCATGGGGGGAACTTCCTGGTGTACACTTCCTGCCCTTATAGTAAGGAAGATGTGGCTTGTGACTTCAGGAGGGATGAGGTGATTTTCCAGGTCCGTGAGGGCTGCCTTTCCCACCTGAAGCCACCAGTCCAAATCAGCATTTTGACCAGGGACTTCTCCACCCAGCTGGAGGAGGCCGCTGAGATAGCGAAAGCAGAAGTCTTTCCAGGCTTCAGGCAGATGGTTGAAGAGAGAGTCAACCAAGCTGATGCCTGTGAGACTCTGGAGCAGAAGCAAAAGTTGAAACAAGTTTTCTTGGACTTTCAAGATCTCTTTGCAGTGGACTCATATGACTGTGGTCGCACTGACATCCACACAACAACAATTCCCACAGACCCTGGCATGACTCCAGTGTTTGTGAAGCAATATCGCTTGCCTCTCGCATCAATGGAGTCCCTTACTGAAATAATTAAGAACCTTGAGTCCCGTGGGATAATCCGTCCAGTCCACAGCACCTTCAATAATCTGGAGCTGGGGACATTGAAGCCAAACGGCCAGTGGACACTCTGTGCTGACCTTAGGGAGCTCAACAAATGGGTCCATACTTCCCGATGGCCTCTTCCCTACATTGACCAAGGGCTGGCCCAGATCCAGGGGTCACAGGTATTGACTGGATACCAGACTGTATCTGTCAGTAGGGAAGACCAATAAGCTGGCCTTTACCTTTGGGGGGCAGCAGTGCACATGGACCCGGACTCCCTTCGGATACATCAACTCCGGCAATGAATTCAACATTTTCCTACATAAGGCCATGCCCGACCTGGTTGAAAGGGGTAACCTGGCCTATGTAGATGATGTACTCATCAAAAGCTCAATTGTGGAGGAACACATAGCAGAGATCCGTTATGTTCTGACACAGTTGAGGGCTGCCGGAGCAAAACTTTCCTTTCAAAAGGCACAGTGGTGTAGAACCGTGTCAATTTCTTGGGGCATGAGATTACTCCTCAGGGTCTCTGTCCCCAGGAAAAGAAAGTGGAAGCACTCCAGAAATTAAAAGACCCAACAACTCTGTGGGAACTAAGGAGCCTCCTTGGACTGACTTATTACCGTAGAAAGTTCATTGAGGGCTACGCAGAAATCACAAGACCCCTGATTCATCTTTTGAAAGGGGGGATCAAGTGGGAGTGGGGTCCTGAACAAGCCAAGGCAGTAAGACAACTCAAAAGAAGCCTCTCACAAGCGCCTTGCCTAGCTTACCCGGTCAGAAACAAGGATACTTCTTGGAGACAGGGTCCTCTAATACATGCTTGACTGCAGTATTATACCAAAAGCATGACAAGGTCCATAAAGTAATCTTCTATGTGAGCAAAACTTTATCCTCTGTGGTGGAAAAATTCAACAATTGTGAGAAGGCACTCCTGGCAACGGTGTGGGCATTGAAGAATTACCACCCGTTTATCCAGGGGGAACACATCATAGTGGAGACTCCACACCAGCCTCTGCAATATCTCCAAAGTGACAGAATCCGGGCCGGAAATGTGAGTAATTCCCAAATTACTTCCTGGATTCTGTCAATGCAAGGCTTTCCTGTGGAGTTCAGATATGGCCAAAACAAGACGAGTCCCCTCACGCAAGCTCTAGCTGACATGCATGATTGTGCCAGAGAAAACTGTCTCAAGGACAAGTGCCTAAAAATCAAGGACAGCATGGAGGCATACCTCAATTCCCCACACAAAGTCTTTGAAGAAGACAAGTGTGAGGGAATGCCCACTGTCTATGTGGATGGATGCTCTTACCATGTTGACAACAACAGGGAAAAAGAACTTGTGGCAGGCGTAGGGAATGCATGGGTGAATGAGACCCCAGAACCCTCCGCTGGGTACAAGATTGGTCCCCAAAGTAGTCAAATGGCAGAGTTGATGGCTGTGCATCAAGCCATCCTCACTGCTGTCCAACATCAACTCCACAAATTGGTCATAATCACAGATTCGGATTATGTACGGAACGGGTTTGTGGAGCACCTGGTTAACTGGAAAACCAGAGGCATGTTATGTGATAATAATAAACCCTTGAAACATGGGAAGTTAATTCACAATATTGATGATCTGGTCACCTTGAATGGGATGACCATCTACTGGAAAAAGATCAATGGTCATTCCAAAGTAGAGGGACCAGACAAACCTGGAAATGACTTAGCTGATCAGCTGGCCAAAACCGGGGCCATCCAAGGGGATCTAATTGAGATCGAGTCATTGTTGGGGAAAATCCAGGTCACTGCTGTCACTAGGTCCCAGACAAATGCTCACAATAAGCTTTCAACTGCACAATGGAGTAAGGAGACCCCAGATGCTGATTTGATTACGGCTCAGAAGTGGGATCCAATAATTGGTAAGTTTTATCAACACATTGAGGACCCTGAGAACTTTCCCCTTATGGATACCAATTACATAGGGAAAGAGGACCTCAGAGTGTTGATGAAATGTCCAAAAATGTTCTGAATCCAAGACGGTTTGTTGTTGAGGAAATCCCTAGCTGGCCATGATCAGTGGGTGGTTCCTACCTCATTCCGAAGCCTGATGTTAAGTCACGCCCATGATGCGGCCACAGCCGGTCATAGGGGGTTTCATACAACACTTGAAATCTTAAGAGAGGTTGCATACCGGCCACACATGGGGCAGGACCTCAACAATACTTGAAGGGGTGTCATGTGTGTGCACAATTTCAGCCAACATCCCTCACACACCTCTCCAAAAGAGGGGGATGACACTGCCATGGTCAGATTTACAAGTCGATTTTATCGGGCCTGTGATTCACTCCTCTAGGGGAAACAAGTACATGTTGACCGTGACATGCTTGTTTACTAAATGGGTGGAATGTCTCCCGGCCCCAAACTGCAAGACAGAAACAGCAGCTGCCCTGATGATCAACCACATATTTTCACGTTTTGGACTACCCCAAAGGATCGAGTCAGCCATTTTACCAGCGAAGTAATGAAAAAGATGTGGGAGATACGTAGGGTTAAAAGGAAGCTATACATTGCTTACCGAATAGCCTCTAGTGGTGCAGTGGAGATATACAGCAAAACCATTGTGAGCATATTAAAAAGGTTTGTGGCATATTCTGGGCCAAGTTGGGATATTCGATTACCTCTTGTCCTAATGGCCATCAGATCTACCCCTTCATCTGCAACCTGAATGTCATAGTTTGAGCTGATGACTGGATGCAGGATCGTGGTTCCCGCGCATCTGCTCTACAGGACCCAATAGCAGACATTGATCAATGCCTCCACAACTCATGAGTATGTTGAAAATCTAAGAAAACACCTTCAACATGCTTTTGCCTATGCTCAGCGAAATCTAGAGAGATCTGCAGACAGTATGAAGACCCACTATGACTTAAAGACTACTAGAAAAGAATACAATGTAGGAGACCGGGTCTACTTATACAATTTCCAAAGGAACTAGGCCAAACAGCGCAAATATTTGCCTACCTGGAGGGGTCCTTTTGAAATTGTAGACAAAATCTCACCAGTCGCCTACAAAATCTGCATCCCCAAAGGCAGTTTGGACGAATTGGAAGATAAGTGGGTCCATATAAATCAACTAAAGTGCTGCCATCCTAGGCACACTCTGCAGCAACTGGAGGAGTCTTCTGGAACCCCAGAGGGGGCCACTCCAGCTCAATAAAATTACAACTCTAAAATATTCCATATAAAGTCTATAAAATACAATAATAAAAATGTGTCCTGATTTATCAAAATGTATGTGTCTGCCCCACTACATTAATAGTGGTGGGGAAATGTCTACAAATATGTTTTTGCTTTGTGATCCTAGGTCATCATAGTTGATTGGAATCCATGGAGACTAACCAAGGAGGACTACCCGGGGACCGGGAAGAAAGATCCGAGAGGCCCGGAGTATCGTTCAATACTCACATCAGGACTGGCGAGGAGAACCGATCGAACCACCTTTAATGGAGGAAAAGACGATGAACTTTGTAATTTGTGGAATCAGAAGAGTTGAAACTGACATCCCAGTCTTACGAATTCCCATTGATGGAAGATCAATGCCAAATTGCAAGAGGGGTTCTTGTGGGATGTTTCAACCCACTAGTCCAGGCCCTGCAACATTACTGTGCATTGCTTGCATCAGGAACATCAGAATGGCCGCCGGAAAGCATGCTGCTCGCTAAAAATCACCCAAAAGTGCGCAGAAAAAATCTGAAAAATAGGCCGCCATCCACTTTTGCCTACCTCAGTGGTAACACAGGAGACCACTGCCAACACCCATCATTTGGCTGCCCACAGAGCAAGGCTGATTGCAAAAGAAACATACAGCTGTGTGAAAATCTGTTTTTCTTGGTTGTCAAATTTGCAAAAATCATAGCTCACAAACCACCCAAAAGATCCAACCTCCTTGTTGGGTGTTAAACATCATTCTACTTCAAGAATCCTCATAAATACAATGTCCACAGAAATACACTTATCAGAAGAAAATCCACATTGAAGATTGCTTGCTGGAAAGAAATATGTCAAAAATGGGTGCAATACCGTTACTCGCCTCTGTCAGGCGCAGGCGATCTCTAAATCTGACAAGTGAAACTTGTGTCTCAAAAACTAAATATGCCAAAGAAGGGACTTCCATCAAATGCAATATGGGGTGCCACACATTGATTTTCATGTTGAAAAAGGCTGGAATTGAAGATATGTTTGCTTATTTTAAAATGTGTAACTTTAATTTCCACAAAATAACAATGTTACAATTTACTGTAAGATAACCTGATTCAGCTAAACTCCAAGAGGATTCCCACACTGAGTTTCAAAGACATTCCACACCTTCTACCCAACAAAAGAACATTCCCCCCTGCTCTGCTAAGAAACCGGCAGGCTGGTGTGAAAGGAACTGGGAGGGGGACTTTTGACCTGTTGTCCTGCTAGCATACAAAAGACTCCCTTGAACTGAATGGAAATGCTAATTTGGGGCATCAATAGAAACCAGCCCTGGCAGGAAGGAGCTCAAGTTACTCTCAGGATCAGCCAAGACCTTGGAGGCGGGCTAGACTGAAAATGTGGATTTGAAACTGGAGTAAATATATGTTTAAGGAAAAGACTATTCTACCGAACTGACAAAAATATGAAACTTAGAGATTATTAAAATGAAAAGATCGCTCACAGTTTAAAACTAATCTGGAATCTGTGCGATGTTCTGAGACTGAACCATGAAAATGTTAATATTGTAGTTATTGTGATTTGCTATGAAGATGAACATTTACAGAAGTATGCCCAGATGGTATGTGCATGTATGTGTAAAAAATTGTACAGATCCGAAAATGTGTAACCAACCAAAAGTGCAAATTACTGTCATTTGTGAACCAAAACTCGTAGGAACATGAGACTTTGACAGAAACGTACCTTAGTCAATCTATCATGTAAATATGTATTATGCACAAGTTGTGCGTATTGTAAATATGTTTTTTTGAAAAATAAGATATACTGTACAGAGTTTTCTCCCTAAACCATAAACATGACACATCATGATACATCATGACACACTGTTCCTTTCTCAAATCAGGAGAGGGGGAATTCTTTGACCTATCAGATCCTTAGAGGGTTGGGCATAGACAATCAGCCTCCCCACCCACTTTGAAAATGGATAAATACGGACTGCTGAGGACAGGCAAAGGACACACATTCACTCGTCAACTGATCCACTGGCGAAGCACCCTGCAGGAAGATCCAGACTCCAGAACCAGACTCCAGAACCCTGAAGCAGAGGCCTAACCCAAAAAGCTGAACCTTTTCAGCAGGCCTTTAAAATCTAGCAACCTGATTTTAATCCCTAAACTTCCACAGGGCCGAAACCATTCAACAGCCTGGCTGAGCTGTTTTGCTGCTTCTGGCCAAGAACCCGTGCTAGAACCCAAAATCCAGACCAGTCCAGCAGAGCTGTAACCCAGAACCCGTCAGATCCCGTCCAAGAGGCCGTGCAGACCAGAGTGCCTTGCTGAGAGCAGAACCCAGCGCCTGGGACCTGTCCGGTGGTGAGCGAATCCCAGCCAAACCCTTGACCAGATCTTTGACGGGCCCATTCCATTCCAAAGCCATAGTAGTGAGTATATAGTATAGAACTGTCCATAGTCATCTCTTAGTTTAAAGTAATCCTATTCAATCCATTTCAACCTATCCAGAACTGCATTATAGAATCTTGTTTCCATCCTGAATCCTTCTCATTATATAGTCTGTGATAATTGTAGTGATAATCATCTGTGCGCTGATATTTTTCTGAAGAAAGTCAAGTGTCCTGGAGGACAGAAGTCAGAGCGGAAAGCGCCCTGTTCTGGTGGCTGTCCCGTTGGGTACCTTGCACTTTCATAGCCCCTTAGTATAAGTCCATCTTGGTTCCTAAACTTTAAAGCGCATTTTTCATATTGAAATTTTGACTCTTTTGAGAAAAATCTACCTTCACTAAAACCTCTGTAACTTTTGAACCGTACGTCCTAGAAACAAACCCAAAATGACATTCCAATTCCTTATAGTTCTTCCGTAATCGCCTTTCTCTCATGCGGAAAAGTTGCAGCAAATTTGCATTTGGCTCAATTTCACTCCATATAAAATAGCTATTTCTTGATTTCAACTTTTGAATTTTGTTTTTCCATCTGCTAATCATTCATAAATCATTTCTAGTGTCTACCTGAACCAATCCAAAGCCACTCTCACTAGTTCTGAATCTCATTTAGCGAATATAAATCATTTTTAGCATTTTCCCATTCATCCAAACCACATTAAAAGCAATTGACCTGTTTTAAAAGCATTTCTGTTCTCTCTAAGCTTGCTGAGGGGAATCAGGATTGAAATTGCAATTGTTGATGGTTATTCCTGATACCTATGTGCCCTCATTCCATCTCTTCATATTGCATATTTTGGGGTGTGAGTAGTAACAGAGGGAAAGAGTGATTACATTGTCTTTGGTTGAATTAATATCAAGTTTATTTCTGTCTTGCATTCTTTCCTAGCATTGCATTTCCTTGAACCATACAAAGTATTCTCTGCCACATTATTCTTCCTATTCCTATGCCTAATTGATTAAAGAGATTGTTGATATTGTAATATTACCCATTGCTGATCACTGTTCATATTCATAAGTGTGATATTCAGATATTGTTCATATCTATACAAGTGTGATATATATATATATATATATATATATATATATATATATATATATATATATATATATATATATATATGTTGTTCAATTCCTCAAATAAATCTTTTAATTTGCAAAACAAACCTACTTTTTGGTTCAGCGAGGCCGGGGGGATTCAAAGAGAGGGGCGTTATATAAGGGTACATCATCCAGAATTAAAAGAACTTTTGACATAAATATATATAAATAAGGGTTTCCATTGGCATCCCATACTAGGCATTGACTTAGTTGGAGTGCTGGATTGAAATCGCTTACACTCCACCGTCATTCCAACCCGATTTGCAGGCTATAGCCAATCTGCGGCCTATACCAGTTAGTATAGGCCGCAGATTGACCAATCAACTTTGCTAAACACCCGTTAGGGTGTTCCAATACTGAGTACATGTGTCACAGGATGCCTTTCATGACAGTGAAGGGATGACAATCTGACCATGAATGCCAGGTCACTTTGACATTGCAGCAGTGACTAGGCATGTAGAACAGTGTAACATGGCTCAGAAGTGGGTTGGTGCACTGCAGAACATGTGTACGTTACAGACTGTCTACATCAACAAGTACATTATGATGTCAATCAATAAACATTAAGGCAGTGTAAGGGCAAGGTCAGGCATCACGTACTGTGTGCATGCAATGGGTTGCATGGCTGCAGGCAACCCCTCCCTTACTGAAAATGCAGATATGCAGAGAGGCATAGCATGGCAGTGAAAGGTTGACCAGAGAACTGTGTATTGGCAGACAGTGTTGAGTAGCGTCAATTGCATCATCTGAGTCAACTGACAACACAGATAATGAGAATGGGACAGTAAGCAGGACACATGATGAAACCGGGGGAGGCCTGTGCCCCACACAGACCATGACACCCTAAACATGTGCGTGATGCAGGACTGAGTCAGAGTGGGCATGGAATGGATGATCAAAAGCCATTAAATGTATGTCATCATGGACACATACTACTATGATCATCCTGCCAAGGACACATAGGGGCATGCATGGAATGCACATGGAGCATGAATGGGCACTTAGGTCTTGCGGAGCATCTGCCATCTGCACAGTCTGAGTGAGACACCCTGCATCAAGGACAAAGGAAGTACCCCACAGTATGTGTCTGTCAGGTTGGCAGGGGGAAGTGTGCATATACACAGGAGCGTTGAACAGGCCATTGCAGTAGTTCAACATGTTACCCACCAGTGCCATAATGAAATTGGGGTGCAGGGGCAAGAAGGGGCAAGGGAGCATGCCTATGTGGCGTACCTGCATGCAGACAGAACACCCATGCACGTCAGTCATGCAATGACATAGTCTGAGTGCTGAGTGGAAAGACACCCCAAGCTACATGTAGAAAGGCCAATGAGCTGAAACATGGACCGGAGGCACAGCTGGGTGACTAGCATGTGACTAGGGTGCAAGTGTGGTGATGAGAACAGTCCCTATCTGCGCTACATGTCCAGCATGCTGCACAGCAGGCACGCATTAGTGAAGCATTGCATGACTCGCACACGTGAACCATGTACACATAGCATGTATTGGCAGTCAAGCACAACACATAGCATAAGCAAACCACACATGGCCTGAAAAAACACGCAACAACACTCACTGGATGGGTTATCAAAATCCAGCATCTCTCCCACTCCTTCCACCAATTCTGCCGGGATGAACTCTGCAGTGATCACCTCGTGTGGAGTGAGTTCTTCCTCCTCAGGTGAGGCCCACTGCCAGTCACCCGAGTCATGGCATAATTGGAGGCATGCTTTAGCTTAGCACAGCGTCGGAGGTCATCCCAACGCTTTTTGCACTGCTAAGTAGGGGCAGTGGCGCTGGTGGATTGAACCAAGGTAGTGGCAGGCGGAACTAGGACGGAAGCCCTGACTTGCATCAGTGGCTGCTGGGTGCTCTTTACTGGACCCAGAGCAGCAACAGCCGCTGTGCCAAGGTCATTGACCAAGACTGTCCTGGCTGGCAAACTCACACCCGGCTGCTTGAGGCAGCAGATGACAACACTGCCCCAGGGACATGTGCCTCGGTCAGAGCAGCCCTGTGTGCACTTACCATGTGCCTCCTGACCACCTGCAAATCATCCTGGGACTCTTCAGTTGCCAATGCAGCATGCGCTGGCCGACCCTAAGCCTGGGTGGTGGTGGTCACCGCTGCACCTGCAGCTATCACTACCCTTGGGCCCTTGGCAGTCGATGAAACTGACTGCAGGTTCACATGGGCACCAGTGTCAGATGCAAGATCTGTATCTCCCGGAACCACAGGGGGTGGTGGCATGACTGCACCAACACATGGCAGAACATCCTGCCAAAGTGGCGCACCCTTGCCTCTTCCCCCTCTGCAACCCCCCTGGACACCCTGGAGTCCCCCTACTCCCTGGTCACCCCAGCCACATCCCTGATCACGCCCACCATGTGGAGGATGCCCAGCAGAGATGCCCCTCACCTTTTCGTGGCCTCCCAACCATGGCACAGATGTAGTAGTGCCAATGGGAGGTGTACACGCTAACTGTCCTGGGCAATTGGGGTGAAGGGGGTGGGGTACTAGATGTAAACAGCACCCCTATGCACCTGCAAGGCTGTATGTGACCCCAGTGATAATGTGACGGGTCACACAAGGCTCAGGCACCCCAAAACTGCAGTAAAACCTTGCACGCAACCCCCGGTAGCCCACAAGTGTGGAATTAACCTCCCACAGTATGCGGTGGCACCCAGGGACACGAAAAACATGTACGTGTGGGACACGCAGGCTACTATGACCTTGAAAACGGTTATGCGATACACAGGGGGAGCCACAGTGGGAAAAATAGTGTGAGCGACTCACCGTCTGACTAGCTTGGTAATGAAAAACATGGGTAGCCAATACCCCGCCAAAAGAAGGGATACATCCTTGATCCTCTGTGAAGTAGTGATGACGCGTGAAACAACTAGAAGTAGCAACACATGCGTCGGTCTCCACGAAAAACACGTACATCGAACTGCTGACCCTGCTCACCTTTAACCTGTGCCAGGAAATCCCCGCGCGTGTCACGTCACTTACTTGCTTAGGCCCTTTCCTCGAATTACATGCATTAACACGAGGACATGCTGTTTTTGCATGTGCGGATTCACTATGCACCCGTGCCGAGGGAAACGCCTCCGCACGTCACGTCACTTACACGTTACGCATTAAGGGCCTTTCCTCGAATTACACGCTGACATGCTGTTTTTTCACGTGCCAAATGACTCCGTATCAAACTGGCCACGCGACAACACATGGAAGACTATGCTCCTGCCCAGAAGGCCACTTTCCTGCCCCCCAGAGCCCCAAGCCGACTCCCAACAGCCATCTGCTGCTGGCTGCCTGCCTGCTGGCCACATGCCCTGCTACTTGGTGCCTGCACGTCACTCATCTGCAGGGGTCCAATTGCTGTGAACACGCCTGCTGGAACAGAAGACTCCCGACTGCAGTTCCATCACTCCACAGCCCAGCACCAGGACCCAGTTGCCCACCCACACCTGCCTCAGAGGTTGCCATGTCGGGGGAAACACCATCTGGGACCACTGGCAACCCCCCGCCAGAGAGGCAGAGGGCTGCCAGCTTCACAGCAGGAGAGGTTGGCATCCTGGTGGAGCAAGTCCTGGTGCATTAAGATGCCCTCTTCGGAAGGACAAACATCCACAATGATCGGCGGAGGAGGATCTGGATCGACATTGTGGTTGCCATCAACATGGATGGGGTGGCAACCCGTGACCTACCACACATCCATAAGCGCTGGGAGGACTTTAGGTCCAGGACCCTCAGGAAGGCCCGGTGCCTCTTGGATGCAGCGGATGCAGTGGGGCACCGGGTCTGCCTTACCAACGACCAGATGAGGGTCCTGGAACGCATACGCCCAGCATTTCACCTCCTGGTCCTCGAGAGGCAGACCCGTCTGGAGTCAAGCGGTAACTGTCCATGCGTGCTGATTAGGCGCAGTGCATGTTGAGGTGTGCCAGGAGTGTGCAGCTTGGACATATGTCTGGAAAGGCCCATGTAAGGATGTGTATTTGCAGGGACATGAGCCTGCTGCATGTGAGTCCAGTCATGTGTGATGCACATCAATGGTGTATGTGTTCCAAAGCATGATGCACAAATGCATGTGGAGAAGCATGCATGTTAGCATATCTGTGTATGTACTATGCCATGGTTGGGGTGTGGCACATGGATGCTGGTTCCACCTTCATGTACGTGCAGAGTGCACATGTGCGTGTGTGTGTGTTTGACATGTGTACGACTGTGATATGCCATGGGTGCATGTTACACAGACATGTAGGAAGCCGATTGGCAGATGTGGCATAGTTGCCGATGATTGCACTGTGACAGGTGGTGGAGATGTACAGATCCATGTCTGTCTGGTGACATATTTGCATGTGTTTGGCACTCCTCATGTTGCTTGTGATGTCAGGTTAACTTTCGGATGTTCATGCTGTTGTGTATGTATGGATGCTGCTGCCTGCTGCACCATTCCTGTTAATTTGTGCATGTGTGTGGGTTCAAATGATATGTGTGTTGGAGAGTGTGATGCCATCTGTGATGTTTGACACTGCCACTCACGTGCAACTGTCATGTGTGTATCAGACCATTGTACAGTGCCCTGATGCCTGTGTTCTGTCTCTCCCTGTCTGCAGCGTCGACTGATGAAGAGGGCAGAGACGGTGCTGTGGAGCACAGCGGCAGGGATCCCGCCACCAGCCGGAGACCCAAGGCCCAGCTCCCCTCCTGGGTAGTCATCTCTTTGGGGAGTGAGGAGTCTGGTGCCGCGTCCATGGCTGCAGCTGCTGAGGGAAGGTCCAAGAGGCAGAGTTTTGGAGGTGGATTCCTTGGCAGCAGTAGGGGCAGCTGAGCCCCCACAGGGGCCTATAGATGAAGATGGTATGAGTCATCCAGGTTGGTGGGGGGTTTGGTTGAGGAGGAGGCCGTGGAAGGCCCACGAACGGGGCCTGGAGAGGTGTTTCCACTGGTGCTAGTAGTGCAGTCCGGGGGCAGGGACAGGAGGCAGCACAGGCTGCCACGAATGTGGCTCTGTGTAATCCTGTCCCCGATTCCTGTGACTGCATCATCCGTTACCAGCAGGGATGCCTCCGTCCAGACCCGTTTTCAGGGAGGGGATGCGCATACAACAATTGGCCTTCCTCTCCCTGCGGACGTTGCTATCCGTGACCGTAATGAGCCTGTCCTAGCTGGGGTGGCATTGCACCAACGTGGTATTTGTGATGACGTGCCGGGGTCTCGTCTGGACAATGCACATCATTTCGAATACCTCTTTGGCTGCGTCGACCTACTACGACAGGTTGTTGGCACTGGGTTCACCCATGTTCTGGAACTTCTTGCGACCCCCACCTCAATTGAGCCACCTATGCACCAGTCGTCCTCCGTGCCATCTTCCGGCCCAAGTATCACCTGGGCCCCCTGTGGAGCTGCCCCTGAGCCAGCGGCCAGGCTGGTGGAGGACACATCCCTGCCACAGTCGGGAGTTGGAGGTCCAGCAGGGGTGGCCACCCCAACAACTGGACCCCAGCAAGAGGAGGACGTGGAGGCATCAACAGGCAGGGCACATGCAGGGCAGCAGCAGGCTCAAGGTGGGAGCGATCATGGCTCGGGGCCATCAACATCCCAGGGGCAGGCATCGGCCTTTAGGCAGGTTTGGGAGTGTCTTCCGTGTGGCAGCGGTTGGGCCAGCAAATAGATGCGGAGCGGCGGTGGGCAGAGAGGGCACGGCTCACAATGGTCAGGGCGTAGAACTCCATGTACCGGGCATGGAGGCTGCGTGCCTCGAAGCAACTTGTAGGGAGTTGGAGGAGGCCATGGCTGCATCCCTGCGAGACCTTGAGGCCAGGGAAGAGGCCCACCTCCGGGACATTGAAGTGATATTCGAAGATGCCCTGGGCCGGGACATCAATGACTGCGCCATCGGACTAGCCCACGCCTTTGTCAATAGTTATGTAGGTGTAGGTCTCCTTTTTTTAGTTTTTTTATTTGGGGCGCATGGACTATACACTGCGTTTTTGTATATAGTTATTTATTAGGTAGGATTTTTGTTAGGTTTCCTTTGGATTGTTGGGCTCATGGACCCTTGGATATTCATTTGTAAATAGTTATGAACCTGGAGTTACTTTATTTTTTGACCCATGGTGGAATGCTATGCTTTTATTTTTACTTTGGATTTTGTTTAATGGACGGACCCATTGGAGCCATTTTACTTTGGATTTTATTGGTTACAGCATTCATTTTTTGAATCATTTTTGGACTTCCGGACTTGGATTCATTTTTTTTCTTATTATGTGCTTTTGTTTTATTCATTTGCTTTATGATTTAATACCATTTTTTTCTCTACTTTACTTGTGTGGTTTTCTCTCATTCGTTTTGTGCATGTCACAATGTGGGTTTTCTCAGTTTTGTGTCACCATTGTGTGGGTCTGAGGGACATGTATTCATGGGCATTCTGGTTATTTGTTTTTTATCATGACATGGGGAATTCAATGTGGAGTGGATTGAATGCTTGGTTGGGTGTTTGGTCTGGGGTGGCGTGGGATGGGATTTGGGTGGCCATAAGGGCCATGGCTCTGGATTGTATAGACGTGTTGGGTGGGGGGACATGAGTCAGGCCCTGCTGGCAGGTTGCCATCAATGGAGGTGGGGTGGGGGACATGAGTCAGGGCCTTATTGCAGGTGCCCATCACTGGGGTGGGGTGGGGGATTTGATTCGGGGCCTGCTGGCAGGTTGCCGTCAATGGAGGTGAGGGACATGAGTCGGGGCCTGCTGGCAGGTGCCCATCACTGGGGGTGGGGTGGGGGACATGAGTCGGGGCCTGCTGGCAGGTTGCCGTCAATGGGGGTGGGTGGGGGACATGAGTCGGGGCACACGCCCTCTCTGCGCCAGCCACGTGCGTTACTTCTGCGCTGAATTCTATGAATTACCTCCTTAACATCTAATGTTGCTAACACGAATTCTGGTTGCCAATTGATGTTTGCACAAATCTTCAGAACATGAGTCGAGTCTCTAATGTATGAGGGTTAAATCACTACTTGATGTCTGATGACAGAGTTAATATATGTTGAAAGTCCCTCAGTGAATTGTGTTTAATATTCGAAATTTAAGATAAGCACAACACTCTGGGAAGGAATCATTTCTACTGACTTTGAAGAAATAGGGGGCTCCGTCTCTGCAACCAGGAGTTTGTAGCTATCAAGTTCTTACCAATAATATAGTTTGTTAAAGTGTACATACCTAAGCGTACCAGTAACCCAGTTAGCCGTAAAATCATTTAACATTTCAAATATATAAAGTTTCTTGTGCTTTTTTGTGGCCGGATATACATGCTTATTAACGGGTGATAGCAATAAGAACATATCCAATGCATAATCTAAGCATACTATGCTATTGCATTGCCCTTTTCCTGGTATGCCAGAACATATACATATCATTTATAAAAGCAAAGTTAAAGTCCACATTTTTTGTTCTTCTGCAAGTCAGCAAGGCAGCTGGGGTGCTACGAACTTGAATCATGTTAAAGAAGGGTCTTAGGAAGAATCTCCTTGTGATGATGTACTTTGGACAATGAAGTCCCAATACAGGCCAGATAGGGGGGCACCCTGGTAATAACACCCTCCTGTATTTTCTGGTGGATTACACGTGTTACAATTTGAGTATCCTTTGGAGCGATTTTAAGCGGATTTCCAGATTTAAGCCTAGCCAGAAACGAGACCCCGATCATTGTTTAACTTTTAAAAAGATCTATAGGTAAACAGTCTGGTCCAGGGGTTTTGTTACTGTTAAATTCTCTTGTTGTGCTAGCTAGTCATTATAGAATAAGGTATTGCTCTGCTAATTATGCATAATTAAATCTTTCCATGCTCTGCTACCTGGTTTTAATACAATCTGTTAACTCTTTGATATCTGGGCATAATACACTATGGCCAGGCTGTGCATACTGGGCAAAATATATACAACATATACAACACTGAGCATTACAGAATCTGATATTGCTATGCTATAGAGGCATGATTGAGTCTGCTGAAGCTATACTTAGCTATACTATCTGGGCATAAATTGATCTGGCTAGCATGTATCACTGGCCATAATGGAACATGAATATGTTTTTGTGACAAAATGACTTCTTCCCTGCAGGAGTAAAAGGGAAGTAGTGGCTTACATGCCAACTCCGCCCTCAAAGGTCTACAAACCAAGAGTTATCCCAATTGTAAAGATGAAATAGGCACAGTTAAGAGATATACCTCTGTTGCCTTTTGTGATAGCGTGGGCAGAGAAAAGGTTATACTCTCAAAAGGCATCTGAATGTGATTACGTAACAACCTAAACAGCGAAATCAAAATAGTCCATAGTAAAGGGAATGTCCAATGAAGGTTCTTTAAAAAAAGATATATTTTGATGAAACACACCTCTGCAAATATAACAACATGAGAAAACACTATACAAAACCATGCCTGAGGAAAGAGCACATAATACTTTCTTTTTTAGGCAGGAAGATATAGCACTCTGGGTCATGAAATAGGGGTGCAAGGAAAGTAAGCACCACAATATGTGTAAAAGTGACATAACAAGTTTCTAGGGCCCAATGTTGGACGAAGGGGGCAAATAGCAGTCAATAGCACATTCTGCAGTTCTTGACTGTTCAGCAGTGTTGAACCATGCTTCATTATGCTGTTTCTGAGATTCAAGAAAGTTTGAGGGCAGCGTTTACGTTGTTTTAGATGGGGAACTGTACTAAGCAGGGGTCGAACAGTAGGTCATTGCATTTGAAGGTGATCTTCGAAGAACTGCCTTCTGGGGCCTTGGACCTCAATACCTTCAACTCTCTGTTCCGAAATATCTTCCCCCTCGAGCTCTTTGCTCATCCACCTCCAACTCCCTCAGGGTCAGTCACTTTTTGGTGGTAGATCTCTTTCTTCTGCTGGGGCCTTCCTCTGGAACAGCCTCCCTGCATCTCCGAAACTTGAGGATAACCATCTCCAGTTCGGAAGCACCTCAAGACCTTCCTCTTTACTTCTGCTTCCTCTCTCCTCCTCTCCCCTGCTGATCACCTAGCTGAAACTGCACTGGTTACCTGACTACCCTCTGATCTTGGGCCCAGGTCCCCTCTCCACCAGGTGCACACCTGCACTGCCCCCCTGGCAACCCTTGCACTCAGGGACTGTTTCTGTATCCTATCAGCCCCTACTAGCACTTGACACCTGATTCTGCAATTACCCGTGCACCTGCCACCAGCTGGCCACACTCTTATTTATTGTATTTATTTATCTTACTGTTATCCTATGTACTGCACTGTCCCATCCCCTTGCCCCTGCACTTTTCCCCTTCCCCCATACCCTGCACTTGCGCAATCTCAATGTCACCTGGCCTAGTAGGATCGCTGTCTCTGTTTCCCCTCATCACGCCTTGAAACACGTGTGTGTAGGTGCGTAACAAATCCCATATCATATCAAATCATATCATATCAGTCCACAGAGCTTGGTTGAACAGTTTTTACAACTACAAAGTTGCTGGTGACTGGGTGTATGTTTTTATGGATTGGTTTCATTGAAACATTCGAGGGGCTGTAGATCCAGAGGGCCAAAAGGGTTGGTTTGATGGCTGATTTGATGACAAAGAGGTTGGAGACTGGATGTTCAGTTCAGTTTGAGCGGTGTCATTCCACGTCCGATGGCGGATCTTGATGAATAACCACAGTCTGTGGGAATGCTCATTAGGATAGGTAGCAAAGATGCTGTTGGGTTGAGTGGCGGTTGAAAGGTGGCAGAAACAATTCAGAGCTCATAGTTCGAGCAGAGTCAATGACAGGCTCATCTAGCATGGAGGCAGTTGTGAACAGGTTCAAGTATGCATTTCAGCAGTTCAGGTACAGCAGTCACATTGTTCTGGACAGGGAGTGGATGTAGCGCAAATGTTGATCAGGGGCTGGTGCAGTTCGAAGACAAGGCTTGAAGACAAGCAGCTCATGAGGGCCATAAATGTCGGTTCGACTGTCAGTTCGACGGCAAAGAGGCAGGTGAATGAGTAGGCTGTTCCAGTTGAGGTGCTCTGGTGTGGAGTCGGAAGGTCATGCGTTGAAGGATCCCCCAGAGTCTGGTAGTCTATCGATGAAGATCAGCAATAAACATTTTGTCAGTTTGAAGATGCATTTCAAAGGTGGCCGGTGCAATGATGAGCTTCCAGCATGAGCTAAAACAATGACATTCTCAGCTAACGCAAAGTGCCACAAGTAAGTTTGAACCAGTGGTGGACTGGTCTATAGGGACCTCTGGAAATTTCCCGGTGGGCCTCTGCAACCTGGGCCTCTTTTGAGTGGTATTTCCAAATGTTCTCATAAGAAAATCATTGGGCTTGCTGAAAATGTTTCAAGTGGGGCCACTTTGAAAATTATTTCCAGGGCCTCTTTAGGTCCCCAGTATTTATTTCCAGGGCCTCTTTTAGTTCCCAATCTACCCCTGGTTTGAACATGCAATTCAAAGGTTTGAAAAGGGAGCGGGTGAGTGCCAAAGGCAGCTCCACAGGGTCCTGATGGTTTGATGCTGTCACACAGGCTCACTTCATGGATCGTATTGGTTTGATGGCAAAACACACGGATCCTGGATATCTTGATTCTCGGTTGCTTTGATTCAAAATCCCTGACTCAAGGAAATGTGTCAGTCCTTGTTCCTGCACTCCTACACATAGGATAGGCTGACCTGCAAATGCAGGTGTCTCTCAACATGGTGAGGACCTGATTATCATTTTGGCTGGCAAAGAGGCAGATCTTGCCCCAACATCCACTCACCCCCAATGGTCCATGGGAATGGTTAGGGTATAAAGCTTGCTTCTGCCTTGGGCACTGAGTCTTCACCTCACTGGCAGATGATCTTGGTGTGATCAACTCTCCCAACAGAGGTACAATGAATTATCCCTTTGTATTTTTTCAAAAATGAATCCAAGATGGAGTAGGAGAACCCTTCCCTTAAAGGCAGTAGGCCACAGCTATTAGCCTAAACCTAGCTTACTTTAGGGATCCAATTAATGTTCTTAAAACAAGAGGACTTTGCCTTCTGACATCACCTGTTTAAGGAAGGAAAGACAGAGGCAAAGAGAGATAAGATGCTTGAACCTTCCTACAGCTGTAAAGAGCTCCCTCTGTCTACACTAATCCCACCCCCTTTCCTTATCAATAGGATCAAAGGTCAATTGGTGTGTAGCACCTTAGTGTGAGGCTCAGGCCCTGATTCGTCAAACATGGATTTGCGGGCAGAATGGCACGCAAATCCTTGTTTTAAATGCACCTAAACCTTTTGTGAATGAGTGTACCCTTAATTCCTGTTACGAGGTCAGCGTCCTGTAGATTGGCTGTATCTCTGAGTAGGGTATTACCTGAAAAACAAAGGTACAAAAAGAGGAAACCCCCAATACTACTGTCTTGCTAACAGCAGCTGAGACAGCCTGTCTAGAAGAGAATATCAAATTGATATGGGTGGGATAACTATGAGAGATGTTGTCTGATACATTTAAACTCAGGTATGGCTTGTAATTAAAGGTGTATGTGACACCAGGACAACATATTCAAGGTTATGAAGTTTTTGGAGGAGTGGTGCATATCCGAAATGCAGCACCTGTGCTGCAGAGACTTGGCTGACGCTGCCACTGTCAAATGGGCACCCGTGACCTCTGAACCTGCTCGGTGTCACTGGAGAGCAGGTGCTGCAGATCAGGCTACTGAGGCAGCTGGTCACAGGTGTAGACTATGCTTTTGCCTTGGAGTTTATGAAAAGGGACTCTGATTGGCAGATTATTCTCTCCGAGATAAAATTACCCGTATCATTTTCTTACTTTAAAAAATGATCACAAACTTTTTGGATTCTGGACATGCTGTGCTAACTGGGCTGAATGGAAAAGGGACATAAAGTGAAAGCAGTACAGATTGGCATATGGCCATGATGCGCTAGTAAGGCAAAATGGACAATGCCATGATGTGTTAACTGGGTGTATGCAGATGAATCTACGTGATGACATCGCACCCATCAGTGCGAATGCGATTAAATCAAATTTTCTATAATACATTTCAGCGAAAACAAAAGTTGTGGGAGATCCCAACACAACCCACATCTATATTTTTGCTGAAATACATTGATGGTCTGCGATGTAATGCAGGATAATATGCTGATTTAAGTTAAGTAGATGGGTATGTGATGGTAAGATATGCCATATTTGTGAGTACCTTGCATGGGGCACAGAAGCTCAGTCGCCTGATCCGGCATGTCCCTACATCAGGTAGATTCAAACCTTACTTCTCCTGCTGCGGCTGGATAATCCCACCCAATCTCTCTCTCCTGTCTGTGGCCACCTGTCTCCACCGGAGCCCCTCTCTCTACTTCTGCCCCCTCACCTTCGGCCTTGTGGAAGTATAGCGGTCGTGGCAGCTCCTGCTCCCACTGCACCTGGATTGGCCTCCCTGCCCGCACCACCCTGAACGCAGGCTGCCCGTCTCCGCCAGGGCCCTTTCAGGCCATCACTGACTCTCACATCATCCTCATAGACATCAAGCTGCTGTGGCCTCCAGCTCCATTTTAACTGCGGACCTCCTGTCACCACCTGGGGCCTCCGCTTGACTGCACTAGTAACCTCATCATCAGCCTCTTGGACTTTTTGCTTTCTTTGGCTGCCTGCTCCTTCCTGACTGTGGGCCGCCTGTCACTGCTTGCTGTTAGGCAGAATCCAGTGCAGTTCCATTGGGGACCACTGCAAGAAGATTAAGACTACAGGAGTAAGCAGTAAACCCAATTGGTAGCAGTCTGTACCACCCAGATTTACCTGGTAACTGTGGCTGAGCAGTCAGACTTCTCTCAAGAAGAGTTAGGCAGTATACAGAGGATACACAATAGGGCCAAAAACACAGTAGAACAAGCAAACACTGACCAGAGCTTTGTATCAAAAGTATATAATTATTTATTTAACACACACTTTAGGAAATACTCTAGCACTATTAATCAAAGCAAGTTCAACACACAATCAGAAAAGTATTTACACCTCCCTTAGCAATTACTAGACAAGTCTAAGTTAAGACACCACTTTTTGTCAAAACAGAGGTGAGCACGTAACTTAGATGGCACTCCAATAATTAGGTTAAAGGGAGAGAAAAAGGCAGGTCATAAAAATAAAACAGTTCCCAACACTTTTAAGAGACAAAATCAAGTTACTGAAGGCAGGGTATACTGTAGAGCCAAAGTTCATAGGCCAGGTCCACTTTAAATGAGCAAGGCGAAATGTGCCCAAGATCACACAGTTGCGAAATGCATTCAAGTCTTTGTAGAAATGTTCAAAAGAGGTTGGGGTGGTTCATAAGATGAAGTTAGAGGGTCTGGGGGCCAACCCAGTTGGAAAGCCAAGTATTTAAGGGTCACCTTGGGCAAACTGAAGAAAAGGAGGCCAGTCGTTGCACTGCCCAGGGAAGAAACCAGCCGTGGAGTTTGTCAGTGAAAAGGTGCATTCCTGGTATTCGCTGTCACAGTGGTGAAGATTGGCTATCCGGCCGCCGGGGTACTTGGCACGGGCGATTCGACCAAGAGACGTCCTGGAAGGCAAAATGGCGAACTGGTTGTTCCCACCAGCTCAGAGGAAGAAGACTCTTTCAGCAGAAGATCTTCTCTTGTCGTCGGGAAAGTGGTGAGGTTGTTGCAGCAGGGCTCCCCCAGTGGTGTCGTCGGTGCAGATGGCTCAGCTTCTCCCCTCTTCGGATTTTTTAGGTCCTGTGATGACTTCTCAAGTTCCAGTCCCAAAAGCCCTGCTTTTATGCAGAAAACCCCCCATTCAACAGACTAGCTGTCACTCAAACATGCTAAGTGGTGAGCCGGGCGGCTCACCACTGGCCGAATCAGAGAGAGTGTGACTTGGGTTGCTAAGGCAATGCAGTCCAGGGTGCCAATTCCCCCACCCACCCATCCTGTGGAACCCAGACAGAGTGGCACCAGTTGGAGGGCTTCTGTGGAGAAGCCCGCCAAAAAGTGGAACAAAGGGCCCGACCTTGGTTGGAGTTAAGAGACGGACACAAACGCCATTTTAGAAAAGAGTTATGGCAAAAAGACCCAACCAGTGATTTAATATTAAATAAATAAACCAGCGGTATCTTTAACATTGCACCAAAAAGTGGTGCGTTTCAAATCAATGGGAAAATCCCATAGGAAATATTCCAGTGGAATATTTTGCGTGGTAACCACTGCCACCAGCCAGCAACTCGAGAAGGGGGGACTGGACAGTGCCCCCTTGAAAACAGACCATGGGGCAATCAAATTAACCCCTTCCAGTACTTCCACAATATGATGGTTTGTACTGGTTCTGTTCACAATTTTCGATTAGTAAAGTCAATGGTGACTTTACATGCCCTGTTAGACATTAGTCAGTCCCAGGGTATGGAGTCTATGTTTGGGGGTCACTATGACACCCCTGTGTTACTGCACTGATGGTGCTGTGTAACACACACACAAAAACAGATGATACCCTATGGAGTAAAGAAAAAAACCATAGCCCATAAGCACACAAACAGTCAAAGACATACCTCAAATCATGCCTAAGAGTGGGAGGAAAAGAGTCTCACTCTTAGCAGGAGAAAAAAACAAACCCCAAAAATCCAGCAAAGCTGCTGGGGGACTCACTAGGTTTGGGAAATTAGCCTTATAAGAGAATTCTCCCTAATACTTGGGCCCTCCATTGACCAGCTTCGGTCCTCTTGTCTTCAGCCCAAGTGCGTGTAGCTGCCGTGGCTGCCCACCCCTCCTGATCATGGGCCACCTGTAACCTCCTGGGCCCTCCACTGTCCAGGACCGGCCCTCACATCTTCAGCCTCCAAGCCTCCAAGGATGTGTGACGCTGACTGGCTGCTCCATTCTGGTCACAGGCCTCTTGTCACCACCTGGACCCTCCACTGGCCTGCACATGTCTGGGCCTCTTGTCGCCTCCTGGACCCTCCTCTGGCCTGCACAGGACCACACGTCTTCGGCCTCTGTGGACGTGTGACTGCTGTGGCCGGACGTCCTCCAGAATCCTCCACTGGCCTGCGCTGGTCCACTCAACATCGGCCTTCTTTGAGGTGTAGCCGTTGTGTTTGGTCCCTTCCTCCCAGAGTCCGCCTCCGCTCTGCTCCTCCTGGCGATTCGCTACTCGGACATTCAGACTGTGCCCTGCCTCTTCAGCTTCTCCAAGACACGTGTAAGACGTGGCTGTCCCCCTTCCCCTGGAGTCTTCTCCTGCTACGGTCTTCTTATGTGCTGACTCCACGACTCCTCCAGAATTGCTGTTTGGAGCTGTTCTCACTTGTGCTGCTCCACTACCTTCATCCCTACCTCTTCTGTTACCACACACCTGTTTACCTGCAGCATGCTGGCCTCCGGAGACCCTCTCCACCTGGTATGCTAACTCTACAACCCCTCCGGTCTTGCTGTTTTGAGCTATGTTCATCAGGGCTGCTCCACTACCTTCAGCCTCTGCCTTCTCAGTTGCTGTGCACCTGCTTGCCTGCAGCGTTCTGGCCTCTGCAGACACTCTCCACCCTGATCAGCCTTCCTGACTGATCCTTTCCTCCATTGCTGGCTCCTGGGGTCCGGGTCAGTTGCCACGCACCTACATGCCTGCAGATGTATGGCCTCTGAAGACCCTCTCCACCCTGGTCTGCCTTCCTGACTGCTCCTTCCCTCCATTGCAGGCTCCTGGGGTCTGGACATCCTCAGGCCCTCTTCTCAAGATCTGCTTCTCCTGCTTGGGACTCTGTTTTGCATTTGTGCCTGCCTGGACTTTTACATTGCTCCTCCCTTCGCGCTCCCCTACATCTTGATGTTCCCCCGACCTGGGCCTCTACTCTCCAGTTACCTGCCAAATCTGCTGCTATGCACCAGTTACCTTCTGACTTGGACCCTCCAGACCCTCTCCTCAATCCCACTCTCCCTTCTTCCCCTTCCTCCTAGTGCTCTTTCTCTCTACTCTCCCTCCCTCTTTAGCATCTTATACCACCTCACACCATTCTCCCCTGCTCAGCACATCTTATCCCCCCTTGTCATGAGCATTACTGGACTCCACTCCCCTTGCCCACCCTTCTCCTTGCTCCTCTCTTCACCCCTGCTTCCTTCCCCTTCTTCTATCCCTCCCCCTTATCCACATGACCATCCCCATGTGCAACCTCTTCCCCTGTTCACCCCTTCTACCTCCTTCTCTCCCTCTTCGACCTAACGTCATCTACCCCCCTATCATCAATCCCTCCAGCTTCATCAATATTGCCCTCTGGAATGCTAGATCCCTCTGCAATAAAACCGCAGCTGTTCTGGACATGTTCTTCCGGCTTAACCTTCATTTTCTCTGTATTATCGAAACTTGGATCCCCTTCACAACTCTACTTTACCTGCTTCCCTCACTACCTTCTCCTCCTCCTTCTCTCATGTGTCCGGTCCTTCTGGTCATGGCATTGGTCTCATTTACCATCCTAAATGTCTCTCCTCCCCCCTACCACGCCTCTCCCTAGCTTCTCTTCTTTTGAATACCTCCACAAATCCTTTACTTCCCCCATGCTATCTCCTTTCTAAATATCTACAGACCCCATGGCCCCCTCTCCTCCTTCTACGATGACCTTGACCACCTCCTCCCTCTTATCTCCCCCTCTCCCACTCCCCTCACTGTACTTGGCGACTTCAACCTTCACCTCCCCACATCCCATCAACCTTCCCCTCTTTGTTCCATCCTTGACTTCTACCTCCTCTCTCCCCTCCCTACTTCTCCTACCCACTCATCTGACTTCACTATTGACCTTATCTTTATCTCAGCTTACTCCACTTCCCCAGTCTCTACCCTTCCAAACTATCTCTCTGATCATGCTTTACTCTCCTTCTCCCTCACTCCCCCTCTCCCTCCGTCCACTCCCTCATCTTCTCCCATTTTCTTCTCTCAACAGGATCTCTGTAACTTTAGCCCCTCTCTCTTTTTTGATACCTGCTCTTCCTCCCTCCCCCCTCTTTATAACTTCTCATCTCTCTCGGCTAATGAAGCTTGATCCTCTCTCTCCTCCTCTATCTCTTCCAGCCTCGATCAACTTGACCCCCCCTCCTCTTTCCGCCCTACCCGCAAACCTTCTCAAACCTGGCTTTCCCCTCACCTTCTGCCCATGCGACGTCTCCTCCGTCACCTTGAGCGATGCTGGCTCAAACTCTGCTCTCTTGCTAATCAAACCTCCTACTTCTCATACCACTCTCTCTATGACTCTTGCCTCAGCTCTGCTAAATGTTCCTACTTCTCTAACCTTCTCTAACCTTCTCTAACATACTCCATTCACAAGCCTCTCACCCTCTTTGCATCTTTCAGACCCTTTCTCGTTTTCTCTTCCCACCCACTCCTGACCTCTAAACCACCTCTTCCCTCTCTCCTTCAGACTGCGTTGACTTTTTCTCTTCTAAAATACTCTCTCTACACCAAAACATTCTTCGCTCCCCTTCCTATTCCCCTCCTCCCCCTCCTCTGACGTCCCCCTCTGCTTGCATGTCTGACTTCGCTCCTGTTACTCCTTCCAAGGTTTCCCTCCTTCTGTCC
Source organism: Ambystoma mexicanum (assembly GCF_040938575.1). Lineage (NCBI taxonomy): Eukaryota > Metazoa > Chordata > Amphibia > Caudata > Ambystomatidae > Ambystoma > Ambystoma mexicanum. Next base: position 1,116,566,778 of record NC_090924.1, on the reverse strand, counting down.
AAAACTCACCCTACTGCTGCCCTCTCTGATCCCATTCCCACCCCCCGTATTTCAAAGATATACCCTCTACTTATTCCCTACTTAACCTCCTTCTTTAATATCTGTCTCTCCTCTGCCTCATTCCCTTCAGCCATCAAGCACGCTACTATCATTCCCATTTTGAAGAAACCCTCTGCCAACCCCCTTCGCGCATCCAACTTTCATCCAGCTCGCTTCTTCCATTCAACTCTAAGCTTTTTGAACGCCTAGTCTATTTCCACCTCTCAGTTTTTGTAGCCAATTTCTCTCTTCTTCCCCCTTCTCAATCTGGATTCCACCCAAAACAGTCCACCGAAACTGCTCTCACATATGTTCTCAACTCCCTCCTCACTGCCCGCTACTCTAAGCAATCCTCTGTCCTCATCCTCCTTGACTTCTCTGCGGCCTTTGATACCATTGATCACCCCTTGCTCCTCAATACTCTTTCTTCCTTTGGCTTCAAAGGCTCTGTTATCAACTGGCTCTGCTCCTACCTCACCACTCGTTCTTTCACTGTTTCTTGGGGCAGTCGCACCTCCTCTACTCTCCCCTTGGACTCCGGTGTTCCCCAAGGCTCTGTACTCGGCCCTTTCCTTTTCTCACTTTACACCTCCCTTCTTGCCTCCATCATCTCTTCCTTTGGTATTTCTCACCATTTCTACGCTGATGACACCCAGATTTTCCTCTCCTTCTATTCCTTCACTCCTGACCTCCACCATAACCTCTCTTCCTGTCTTATTGCTATCAAAAACTGGATGTCATCCCACGTTCTCTCCCTCAACACTGATAAGACTGAAGTCTTATTATTTCTCTCTAACAAGCTCCCAACTCCATCTCCCCCTCCTTTCATTCACTTTCCCCCTTCTAATCTCCCCATCTCAGCCCACACTCGCAATCTAGGCCTCCACCTTGACTCCTCCCTCTCCTTAACCACCATACTTCTCTTACCTCTCGCGCATGTCGCTACCACCTTTTCAATATTCATAAAATCTGTTCCTCCCTCACCTTTCATGCCATTAAACTCTTAGGGGCTGATTCATGGAATCTGTGCGCCGAAAAATGGGGATTTTTGCGTCATTCTGCCGGCAAATCCCCATTTGTTAAACAGGGATTTGCGGGCAGAATGACGCACAAATCCCGGTTTTTCGGTGCACAGATTCCATGAATCAGCCCCTTAGTCTCTTCCCTCATATTCTCTCGTCTTTTCTATTGCTATTCTCTCCTCTTTGGACTCCCTGCCTCTAATCTGGCTCCCTTAAAATCCCTCTACCACTCTGCCATCCGTACCCTTTGTCTTCTTGCTCCTCATGACTCCATTTCCTCTTCGCTTGCTTACCTTGGCTGGCTTTCCTTTCACTCCCAACTTAAATTTCACATCCTCTGTCTTGTTTTTAAATCTCTTCATGGCCTCGCTCCCCCCTATCTTTCCTCTCTCCGCTCTTTTTACACTTCCTCCCGCTCCATCTGTTCTGCCAATCTCTTCCTACTTACTGTTCCTCCGTCCCCTTGTGCCTCTTCTCGTTTCTGTTCCTTTCAACTCCTTGCCTCCCTACACTGGAACTCTCTACCTCTCTCTATCTGCTCCATTACCACCTACTCCTCCTTCCGCGCCTCCTTGAAATTTCGTCATCTCCTTTTCCCGTCCTGACTTTCTTCATCACTTCCCTTCTACTTCTCTCTCACTTCCATCTTATGCTTCCTTTGCTCCCCCCTTGAAACTTCATTTTATTCCCCGCCCTGACTCCCCTCACCTCTCCCCCTTACTCCTCCTCCCTCTATTCGTTTATTGACCTAGGTAAATTGTTCTACATACATATGTTTGTAATTATGCTTCTTGTTTATTGTATTCTATGTATTCTTGTTGTTATAATGTAAAGCGCTTTGGTGTAAAGGGCTATGTAAACCTAATAAATACAAATACATGATGTGAGTCCCTGGAACATGGAAAGGTTGTGGGTAGCATCCTTTTTGTTTTCTATGCTGCCAGAAACTGATATTTGTATGGCAAACGTGTCAATGATGTGAAGACCCTAGTTTGTAATGGAAATACGTGGTGACGGACATGAACGCTTGCCAAATTATGGCCATACCAGAGCATAGCATCACTATCCGATACATATAATTATGCTTTGGTCACAATAGTCAGCAATCTGGAGGTTGTATGGGATGCAAACCCTATCAAACACCTACACATGTATATACCAATTTACCTTTAACATATCATAGAAATAGCAAAACTAGTGGCATGGCCAATGATTGCTCATTTTTCTTTAACTGCTTTTTCGTATGTTGACATTCTTTTTCAGAATTTTTTATTTTTATTTTTACTTTAGGAATTGATCGGTTTCTGGGATTTCACCAAACATCTGTTTCTGTGATTGTCCAAACTTCGAATTACGTCACCAAAATACAAATCACACGATTGCCAAACAACCATCTTGAATTTCAGTAAATTCCCTCTATATAAGATTATTATTGCAGCATAAAATCCCAACGTTGACGCACTGTAAACACAATCAAGAGTAGACGCCTACAATAGACCATATTTTACGACAGGTGGGGCATCCTGTTTTGGCTAAGTGCCGCGATGATGCGTAAAATAGCAGAGTTGCACTTACCCATCCGAATGATGTTCCTATTCTCTGTTTAACAAGTTTGGTGAGAAAAAAAAAAGTCATGGCTAAACGGAATTCAGTCGAGTATGCATTGACATAATGAAGATTAGTGTACGTGGCAATAACATTTGGCAGGCTGTACAATCCGATGAAAGCTCTGAGGTGAAAGTGGGCTGAGCAATGACTAGGTGTCAGAATTTGCATCTCGCTCCACTTAAAACCTCCCTTACTCCCATGAAAGAACGGTGTCGAAGAAGAAACAACCCGCAGACAGCAAAACGCCTATACAGCAACTCAATCAGGCTGGGATGTGGCTCAACTGGCAGGTGAGATGGCGAAATTGTTGGACTAGTTTACGAAAGCATATTTCAGTGGGGAAGACCCTTTGAAAAACGCTTCGTAAATCAGGCCCTGTGTTTTCTATTCCTGTTACAGGCATACGCTTTCATGTAAAAAGTGTCTGTCAGTTTAATATGTGCATCAGTCAACTGGGGAAATTGGATATTGATGGTGGCGTATTGTTTATTACAGAGAAGGCAACGTTTTCATAAAAAAGCAAACACACTTTCTCGGCCACAATTCCAGGGGTGATCAATCGACATTAGAACGTGGAGATCATGATTGACTTTCCCTGAGTCAATCAGTATGTTGAGAGTGCAGTCAATAACTGCTGGTATTGACTGCACGCTGAACATTCTGCGTTTAAAATCCGACAGGGAAACAACAGTGCAATGTATAGGCAATCATTCCTTCAACAATTCACTTCCTTTCTAGACAGACCTTTGTTTTTGCTGCAACATCATATTTACCCACAAATGGCAAACGTAAAACTTGAGAAAATGTTTTCACTTTCTTATAGAGTAACTATTTACTTTTCAATGACACCTAATGTATGCTCATGGTAAACCTTTTTCAGTTTGAGCAAGTGTGTAATTAAGTTAACTTATAAAAACAACCTGTTATCTAAATACTACAACACGAAACCACATTTAATTTATTAATTCTGTTTGACTATTTACTTCACCTGCATCTGTTACATATTTTCTTCACCACCAAAATAGCAAAACATGCGTTGCTACTGCCACCATATGCTAATAGACTTTAGACCTCAGGAGGTGTCACTAGCACTTGGGATAATGACTTTTCCCTAACATATGGCGCTTGTCAGAGGGGCATTATCCTGTGATAATGACCCTTCCCAAGTTCTGTAAGGCTATATGATTGCTTTGCACTTAGAATTATTGATAATGATCTGAAATTAAAACACTGTTTCAATGTATGAAAGCTGCGTGCCTGAATCATGGAAGCGTTTTATAATAGTGTACTCCCATAGGAAAATGCTCTGTGAATCAACAATGTGTACGACATTTAAACACGCTATCTAAAAAATTACTAATTGCTCAAAAAGAATTTGGGTAAACCATGAGGAGTGTGGAAGGGTCGGGACAAAATCGACACTTTATCAAGCGGAAGCATTTGTTTAGGTATCAACATCGACATATGTCTTTTGTTTTAATGTGGACAGCTGTGAAATGTGGGGAACAGGTTTAACAATGACATGCACTAGCTATGTAGAGCACAACAAACCTGAAGTGACTTTCTGCACTCGATAATCCTCTTTCTAATCCTCATGCATCGCTACATGGTCTGCCATATTCAAAGTTAAATGAAAGGGAGTTGCCCCGCCTAGAACTATATTGTAAACGTAAACAATGTTAACATATTGTTTTACATCCTCTTTAAAATACCGTGAGCTTCGCTGTAGCAATATGTTCTTTACAAAGAATTTGGCAAAGTGGAATGTGTTTCTATAAGTACGTGGATATATTTGTAAAATTGACTGTGCAAATGTTACCTGAGTGAAGGAAAACATTTAGAATCTACCAATGTGATGAACACCGTAATGATGTGACCTTGTGTTCATTTTCGAAAGCAGATAGTCGGAGCTTAATCTGTTTATGGCACTTGTTTCTTTTTCCAAGAGAAAAAGTCACATTTATATCAACAAAAAGGACACATGAACAATTCATTCACAAAAAAAATGCATACATACTTGATGTACCTACTTAGAAGACCCGTGCAGAGTGAGTGAGAAGGGATTGCACCTGTTAGCAATGCCAGCCTACTTGCTTCAATGATGGAATTTTCAAACTCTATTCCAAAATAGTATCTATTCCAGAAGCTCCTCTTCACAGAAAATTACAAACAGTGGCTCTCTACTTCCTTGGGATATTCTCTCCTCGTTACCCACCATTCTCCAAGAATACATGAGTTCATGTATATCAACATATGTTGTATTGGTAAAAAACCAAATCTTTTGTTGGCGTTTCCAGAGTACATTGTGTTTTATTTTATTTACCATATTTGTATTTTGATGGCTTGAATGATCAGGTTATTTGCTATTGTTACAACTCTCACAAGTAAAGTTTTAATTTCTCATTGACAAATATGCTTTGCTAATGCAAGTAGGTAATACTTTCCTGTCTGCATTATGGCATCAAACTGGCTTCTATGTCCAACCCCTTGCTACTACACACATACTCTTCGCTAGCCTGCCAATATGCATTGTGTCTGTGCCACGATTTCTAAAGCATTGATGTATGAGTCATTTAAATCAACAAGTATATTACCCGCATATTTATGTTTTATTTCCTCAGTAAAAACGTTTTCTTAAAACATTGACATTCCAAGTTATTACTGTAATGAATTCATCCAATTCGATCTATATATATGAAGGCTTGAGGAACAGTATATTTTCAATCCATCAAACACCATCTTGTGCTATTGGATTAATTGATGAATTAAACAAGGATTTGGGAGCCCCTGTACTGAGAATGAACATGGATCAAGTGCTCTGTTCTATGGGATTTCTCCCACAGAGGAGGATCTATAAGCATATTTTACCTTACTGCACCCTTAACAGAGAAGAACTATTCATTTGGATATCAGTGATGAGGCCCGACTAGGGCAAAACACGTGTTTGGTGTTGCTGTTGGTACTCTTGTTCAGAGGAGATTTGCCTAGCATTTCCGCGATGGACTGCCTAAGTGGTTGGGACCAGACAGATATGAAAATGTATATGTCTACTCTGTAAAAGGTACAGTGGGCTAAATTGTGGCTGTAGACCCCCTGAGTGGGCACCTTCCCATAGAACGGGTTATTTGGCCATGTTTGTTCATGGTAGAGGAGCTCCCAGACCTTTTTGAACATTCATTGTTTCTTCATACATTATATAAATGCATCTTAATCTTCCTTCCTGTTATCTTCAAAGATTCCTCTGTTTGCAAGAGAATAAAAGCAAAGTATCCGAGAATATAATGCCCTTTTGACTCTACATGCCCTTTACACCACCTGAACAATCACTTTTGTCTTTGAATCTTCGTACATTGACCCGTGTATCCTAAATGTTGTAACAAATCTAATCCTAACTTTGTAGAAAATAAACTCCTCATATTATTATCTTCTATGCATATTCTTAAACTATATTTAAGCACCCTAATCTTGTTCATATGGGATCTGATAGACAGAAAGTCTCCTGGGGCCTGATTTTTCAAAATCATATTGAATAATGCTTTGTAATTCAGGTCCTTGGCACCCCACGATCATTCTGAAGACATGCATGTGTTATTGCATATGGATTCCATAGTAAGCAATTAGCAAGTGTAATACTTTCTGAATGCTGCATTCTCCTATTGTAATGACATGGGGATTAAGGAACTCAAAATCACCCGCTATCACAAAAGAACATGGCAATACAGCATTTTCTTTGCCAGATATTTTATTTCTCCTTTTTGGAATGCTCTAGGTGTGAGTAGAGGAGGAACATTAGGTTTCGATTGACATCGTGAACAACTTTGCTCTCATCATTCAGATGTCACTTTGAAGCTCTGTGAAATATATCCCCATGATTCATAGTTCATATCTACACATGTATAATCTCTACATAGATAAAACAAAGTCGTGTTTGTTTGTGGGTTTGTGGGTTTCTATGTGGCATTGTTTGGGGACGTAAGTCCTTACGAATGGTAAGGTCTGGTGTCATGGATTTTGCATGGAATATTTTGTATTTCATTGCCGAATTAATGCAACTATTTCTGGCTTGATAGGTGAGCAAGGGCATTTCAGTGCTGGACTGCCCTTGTGGGCAGGTCAAAGACTGATATGCAAATGGATATTCCTCCTTTGTGAAAAGTATAGTGGCCTAAAAGCGATGGGTGCAGACTCTCACAGTGGGTAAATACCACAGAACAGGTTATCATGCCATGTTGTTACGAGAGAAGGGTGCCTGCTAACTTTTTTACATTTTTGTAAGGAACTTGGGGTTGGTCACCCTAAGTTACCTGGGGGAACCCAAACTTGGACCCCTTGCATACTGTGCTCAGAGAGACACAGGTCCACCCCACTGATGAAGCCCAAGAAGGCTGAAACACATATATGGGGTTGCTGTTGGTACTCTTGTTCCAAGGAGGTTTGCCTGGCATTTCAGTGCTGGAATGCGCTTATGGGTGGGACAAAGACTGATATGCAAATGGATATTCCTCCTTTGTGAAAAATACAGTGAGCTAAAAGCAATGGCTGCAGACTCTCACACTGGGTAAATACCACAGAACAGGTTATCATGCCATGTTCTTACGAGAGAGGGGCGCCTGCTACCTTTTTTCCTTTTTTTTTTTAAAGGAACTTGGTTTTGGTCACCCTAAATTACTTGGGGGACCCCAGACTTGGACCCCTTGCATTCTGTGCTCAGAAAGACACAGCCCCACATCACTGATGAGGCCCAACAGGGCTAAAACATGTGTATGGGGTTGCTGTTGGTACTTTTGTTCAAAGGAGGTTTGCCTGGAATTTCAGTGCTGGACTGCCCTTGTGGGCGGAACAAAGACTGATATGCAAATGGATATTCCTCCTTTGTGAAAAGTACAGTGAGCTAAAAACAATGGCTGCAGACTCTCACAGTGGGTAAATACCATAGAACAGGCTACCATTCCATGTTCTTTCGAAAGAGAGGCGCCTGCTACCTTTTTTGCATATAAGAATGCCAACTACCTTTGGTTGAGTGCATGGCGTCCTTTAACAGGAATATTTCAGCACTCACATACTCTTCTTTGAACAGCTATGTACTATATTCAAATCCTTTGACTATATGTTTGTTTCAAATTTATATAGGAGATGACATTGTGCATTGCCCAAAATTAAGTATTTAATTTAAGGTACTTAGTGACGTTGTACAGAAATGGAAAGTGAATGTTACTCACAACACATATGGGAAATGCCAGCATTCAAGATTCAAAGAAGAGTCCAACTTGCACCACTACTACAGCCCCATAGCCAACTGGCCTTAATCCAGATTTATAAATGTATGTGTGAATCAGCTATGGGCCGATATTCATTTGTCCCAAATTAAAATCCAAAAAAGATGATTCAACTGAGATATGACTAGTTTATTAGGGAGTTGGTGTATAAAAAGTGTAAGTATCTAAAGCAAATTTTATTAACAACCATAATAAGTTGCTTGTTTAACGAAACACACATGGGCCACCAATTTTTGTTTAATGGCAATGGCGGCAGGCCTGCATGTTTGCATTAGTGGTAGTTGTGCAGGGGACACTGTAGACCGCTGTCTCTTCTTAAGGACAATTCCTAGAACACTGCACCCATACAAACATCCTTTGGTGCAGTGACTTTCCCATGCCATTGGAAGAGTTTGACTGCAGATCCTAATTTACATCTGTAATAAGTAAGGAAGTACATAGAAGTTGGCGCTAAAAGAGGCTGTGTGGATCTTACCCACTGGTGCAGTAGATCAGAATGATACCAACACATCCTAGAAACCTAAAACACAATACATGTTAGGGACTTCCTGTGTCACAGTTTCCCAAGTAAATGACCGATTTAGTTAAGTGCAATCAGGCAACTCAATGGAATGCAATTCTTGCAACAGATTATGTTTCTATTGCAAATACAAGCACCTTGCTAGAATTATTGTGAATTGGCTTGAATATAACTTTCAGCTCTTAATTGGATTGGCATTTTTTGTAATCATCTGACATTCTGTGATATATCAGAACTCTCCTCCTCGCTCCTTGCCTCTACCTTCCAACTTCTCCTCAGGGACTTGAACATCCACTTGTATGCTACCAGCCCTTCCTTAGGACTATTTCGCAACCTCTGCAATTCTCTGTCCCTCTCTCTTCTCTCGGACCCAACTCACTGTGCAGGGCACACCCTGGATGTTCTGTTCTCTTCAAACCTCCCCTTCTCTAACCCTCTCACCACTCCTCTGCCTTGGAGTGATCACTTTCTCCTTTGTGCACACCTCTCTCTCTCTCTTCCCTGCAGGTCGATCGGACTCCAGCACTGCCACCTACCTTCTGGGTCATCCGATCCATGAAGCGTGTGTCAGTTGAGGCTTTTTCTGCTACTTTCTCTCCTCCTCCTCCACCTTTGGCTGACTCACACCCTGGCACAGCCCTATTTAACCTTCATCTCTCTATATTTAACACTCTGGATGTCCCTGCCTCTGTCATGAGGATCTGCTTGAAGCTCAAATCCAAGTGCAACTCTTGGTACAATTCTGACCTTGCTGCCCTTAACTGCAAGTGTAGGGCAATGGAAAGGAAGTGATGGGCCTCGGGCACACACCCTGACAAACTGGCCTGCCGCCTGCTCCAAAGGCAGTACTGACTCTCTGCAAGGGGCTGGCCAATCCTGCTGCCATTTCAACCTCTCCTGTTCCCTCCCAGGCCCTCTGCACGGCCTTGGCCTCTCATTTCACTACTAAAACTCAGGACATCCTGTCCACCCTCTCTTCCTCTACCTCCTCTTCCTCCTCCTCTACCACTCCTGGCCTGTCTGCGGCCATATTTCCTGCTACTTTCTCCTATTTTCCTCTGGTAACCCCTGACAATGTTTCTAGACAAGTCTGATCTATGAAATTCTCATCAATGCAGGTTCTCCCCTGCTCATCCAAAACTAACAAGGACCACATCGACACCCTTGCTCCAACCTTGGTCAATTTGTTCAATCACTAATTTGCTGCTGGAACATTCCCCTCCACCTTTAGCACTCTCTGATGCACCCCCTTCTAAAGAAGCCCTCGGCCAATCTTTCCTGTCTGATTAACTATCGCCATCACTCCTTTCCTGGGCAAACTCTTAGAAAAGCTGGCCATTTCCAGCTTACTACATACTACATGTAGTAGATTACTACATACTGAATATGTTGGTGGCCTCCTCCATGACCACCAGTCTGGCTTCATATCTGCCAGAAGCATGGAAACTGCTCTCGTGAACACCCGTGAAGACTTGCTCTCCAATCTCGACTCTAATCTCCATTCTATTCTCATTGAACTATCCTCAGCTTTTGACATGGTCAACCATGCCATCCTTATCAATCGTCTCAGGGAAAACCTTGGAACTACTGATCAGGCCCTAGCCTGGTTGACCTCCCTTCTCACCGACCAACCCTCTCAGGTCCAACTGGGGTCTTTTCTCCCTTCTATATCTCTCGCTACTTGTGGTGATCCCGAGGGGTCTAACATCTCTCACTGGCACTTCAACCACTACCTGGAACCTCTTGCCCACTTCATGACTACTTTCTGCTCCTATTTTCAATGTTAAGCGGATGACACTGAGCTCTCTTTCAGGCTCCCATCAGCCACCTCTGCTTCTTCTCGCATAGTAGACTGTCTGGCCGCAATTCAGGAATGGTGTGCCGCCAATGATTTCTGCTTTAATGCCAGTAAGACTGATATCCTTCTCATTGGGACACCCGCTCCCTCCTTTCCTCTATCTCTCTCTGGCCGTGCACTCTGGGCCCTCTTACTGCTCCTTCCTGTGAGGCTAAGAACATTGGTGTCATCTTCGACTCCACCCTCTCCTTCTCTCCTCACATCTCTGATGTCTCTAAGAAGTCAAACTATCAGCTGCACCTCCTTAGAGGTATTCTTCCTTTTCTCACTTTTTCCCAGAAGCTCACTGTCTCCAGAGCTCTGGTACTCTCTAGGCTGTACTTGTCAAAAGCTCCCTTCTTTCTCACCTTTTTATCCTTGTTGACGTTCTTCCGGGATATGGCTTCTTTCTTTTTCACCTATCCTGACTTGTATAAGCTGGAACGCCGCTGCCAAGCCAGTAGCATTCGAATATCCAGGAACAATGTCAATTAATTCCGGAAGGCAGATAACGAAAAGGTAAGGAATAGAAGGGGGGGTTCCAGGAGTGAAGGAAGGTAGAATGCACGATAAACAGAGAATGAACTCAAACACGTCTAGTAACTCGTAGGGGTAGAGTTGAGACACGCAGAGCCGCGGGGCATGCCGGTTTTCTAGGAAGCTGGCGAGTGCACGAAAAGGCTAGACCGCCAATGTTCTGTGTCGGTGGCCATTTTGGATGGGTTGCAGAGTTAATGCCGTGGTGCATCAAGGACCATGAAGCTCAGAAAGGTCGAGCCCGGCCATTCATGATAGCATGCCTCCTCCTGAGCCCGGACCCACCTGGTTTGCCTGGGTGTATTCGATGAAACCTTTGTAGTAGACGAGGAGCATTCATGTTAAAAACTGGTTCCCATGTATGCTCACTAGGGGGATAGCCTTTCCACTCCACCAAGTATTGAAGTTGGCCTCATCTATACCTGGAATCACATATCCTGGAGACCTCAAATTCGACCTGATCATTGATGAGCACAGGATTAGGTCTAGGAACTGTCTGATTGGACTGTACATATGGCTTCAATAAGGAGGTGTGAAAGACCGGATGAATTCGTTTCCAGGAGTCTGGGAGCTGAAGTCGATATGCCACTGGGTTAATGATTTCTTTGATGGTGAAGGGTCCGTAATACTTGGGAGCCAGTTTGTTAGGCCGTAGATATCGAGGAAGGAGTTTGGAGGATAGCCAGACTTCGTCCCCTATTGAATAAGAAAGGCTAGGTCTTTGCTTAGCATCTGCATATCGTTTAACAGCTATCCTGGCCTTTTCCAAGTGTTCTTTAGCATCCTTGTGGCCGTTTACCAATTTTTCAATCCAGGAATCAACTGCAGGTACGGGGGTATGATGTGGCAAAATTGATGGTAAAACCGAAGGATGGAATCCTTGACTGCAGAAAAAAGGACTTTTCTTGATGGCCGAATGATCTGAATTGTTGTAAGCAAATTCAGCTACCAGAATCAATAGTGACCAATCATCCTGGACCTTGCCAGCAAAACAGCAGAGATATTGCTCTAAAGTCTGGTTGGTTCTTTCTGTGATCCCGTTGGTTTGGGGATGATATCATGGAGACAATGCTCACTGAATACCTAGTATTTGACAGAGGTGTTTCCAGAACTGGGATATGTACTGGGGACCTCTGTCAGAGATGATCTTGGATGGTAATCCCTGAAGTCTGAATATGTGTTCAATAAATATCCCGGCAGGTTCAAGTGAAGAGGGCAATTTGAACAGTGGTGTGAAATGAGCTGTAGGGGTAAACAAGTCAATTGTAACCACTATGGTTGTATATCCCTGGGATGGTGGTAATTCCACAATAAAATCTGTAGCGATGAACTCCCAAGGACGTGTTGGTAATGTAAGTTGATGCAGAAGACCGTCAGGTTTTCTATTGTCGTGTTTGTTTTGATTGCACACAGCACAGGATTGAATGTAGGCCTTTATGTCAGTGATCATTCGTGGCCACCAAAGTTGTCTCTGTATGAGCTAAAGTGTAGTAGTGATGCCTCGATGTCCTGAATGAAAGGTATCATGACAGAGATTCATGACTTTATTTCTCAGTCCTTGTGTAGGGATGACCAGTCGTTGATCCTTGAAGAGATAACCATCCTTAGTATTCAAGTTCCAATGATTATTCTGGGTGTATTCCTTCCAGAGATCTGAGGAAAGAGTATGGGCATGGATGGCTTCCAGGAGGCAATTAGCTTGTGCCACAAACACAGTTTCTGGAAACATCTTGGGAAATGCCCTGACCTCCACAGATTCGTAGTCAGGGCGTCTGGACAAGGCGTCAGCAACAATGTTATTGATTCCAGGAAGGTGGTTGATCTGAAACTGGTACTGCGCAAAAAAGCAGGCCCAACAGGCCTGGCGACTGTTTCTGCACTCCAGGGATTGTAATACTTGTAAGTTCCGATGATCTGTTCGTACTTGCACTGGATATTTAGCTCCAAGGAGTAAATGACGCCAATCAGTGAATGCTTGTCGGATGGCCAAAAGCTCTTTCTCCAGGACTGAGTAATGACATTCACTTGGGGTCAAAGCACGGGATAGATAGGCAATTGGATGTTCCATCTTGTCCTCAAATTCTTGTTTTAGGACTGCCCCAATAGCATAGTCAGAAGCATCGGTTTCCACCAGAAAGATTCGATCTATGTCGGGTTGGGCTAGGATAGGACCTTCAGTGAACTTTCTTTTTAGATGTTGGAAGGCCTTCTCTTGTTCTGTAGACCAAACAAACGGTGTATCCTTCTTTAAAAGAGCCACGATGGGTTGTACAATTGCAGAAAATGTAGGAATGAATTTTCTGTAAAAGTTTGCAAGTCCCAAGAAGGATTGTATTTGCTTCATAGTGGTAGGCGCCGGCCACGAGAGTATGGAATCTATCTTGCCAGGGTCCATTCCAATTCCTTTAGGACTGAGCACAAAACCCAGGTAGTGAACGGTTTGAGTATGGAATAAACATTTTTCAGGTTTGGCCAGGAGTTTATTTTCTCGTAATCGCTGTAGAACTGCCTTAACATGCTCTTCATGAATCTGAGGGTCTTTAGAATAAATCAATATGTCATCCAGGTATACGATAACAAAAAGGAACAACATATCCGAGAACACTCTGTCAATGAATCGTTGGAATACCGCAGGAGCGTTGGCCAGACCGAAGGGCATGACCAAATACTCGAAGTGGCCGAAGGGAGTTCTAAAGGCCGTCTTCCATTCATCACCATCATTAATTCTAATGAGATGGTAAGCACCCCTAAGGTTGAGTTTGGTGAATATAACAGCTCCTCGAACGGTAATGGATAACGGTCCTTGAGGGAACATTGAATAAGACCACGGTAATCCAAACAAGGTCGTAACTCCCTTGTGTTTTTTTTTGGAACAAAAAACAAGGACGCGCCTGCGGGAGTCTTTGAAGTCTGGATGGTTCCATTTGCTAAGTTGGTATCCAGGTACTTACGTAGGGCCTTCTTTTCAGGCTCGGATAATATAAACATTCTCCCAAATGGAATCACAGCGGAAGAGTCCATTTCAATGGCGCAATCCTCAGGTCTGTGGGGCGGAAGAGCTTGAACAATGTCTGTTGAAAACACATCAGAAAATGCCTGGTAAGTTTCTGGTACTTGGATAATGTTGGACACGCTCAAGGAGGATGGTTCATGGGTCTGTGAGTTTACTAGAGGGAGCCGGGATGTGTCCTGACACAAACAGTGTGACATACAAAACTCAGAGCCAAGGAACAAGGAACCTGCTGTCCAATTGATGTAAGGGTTGTGCTTCTGTAACCAGGGCATGCCTAGTACCATGGGATAGTGGGCAGCCTTTATGATGTCAAACCGTATTTTTTCATGGTGGTTGTTTATTGACAATTGTAGTTCCCTTAGTTGGTGAGTAACAGGACCTGAAGACAAAGGTCTTCCGTCGATTCCCTCCACGGGTTGTATCACTTCTTTGAGCTCTCTCGGAATCCCATGAGCGGTGGCCCATTCATGATCAATAAGATCCCCATGGCACCACAGTCCACGAGAGCCAGGATTGGAAAGGATTCATTGTCTGTAGTTGTCAGTACAGTTTGTAGAAATACTAAGGTGTTCTGTCCAGGAGTATTCAAGGAAGGAATGGATGCGGAGCAGGCATTTTTCACTCCCGAAGCTGTGCTCCGTTTAGGATCGGGAGCTGGGAGTCCCGAACGCTGTGGTGGTGCTACAGGACATTATCTAACCAAATGTTTGTCAGACGCACAGTACATGCAGAGACCAGTATCGATTCTGCGGAGCCTTTCTTGTAGAGAAATTGGCCCCCTAAAGGCACCTAGTTGCATGGGTTCCGGATCAGGGGTTTGTGGAGCAACAGGCTCTTTGGTAGTTTAGTATTCAGTAGCTGTCTTTGGGGAGGTTTTCGCCTTTCTTTTCTCAGCCTTTCTCTCCTGGATCCTGAAATCTATCTGCAAGGAAGGATCCATAAGGGCCTGGAAGGTTCCTGGACAAGCCACTCTGGCTAGCTCATCCTTAACTTCATCGTTTAAACCTCTTCTGAAGAGGGTGAAACTGGCTTCTTGCGACCAATCTGCTTCTTTGGCTAGTTGCTTGAAGCGAGTGACGTAAGAGAGCATGTCCTGACTCCCTTGTTTAAATTCAAGAAGTCTTTCTTGTGCGCTATAGACAAGCTCAGGTCGATCGAACATGGCTTTTAGGGCATCCACAAATCCTTCGTAGTCATCCAAAAGCTGAACTCCAGAATTAACCAAGCGAGTAGCCCAGGTTAATGCTTTACCCGTTAAGTGGGATATCATGAATCCAACCTTTGCTCGTGGTGTAGAAAAATAGTAGGGTTTGAAAGTGCAGTGCACTAAGCATGAATCAAGGAAGGAACGTAGGGATCTAGAAGATCCATCACACTTATCCACAACTCTGCCAAGCAGAACGCTTTCCTTGACTGCGGAATCCCGGGATAGGACCAGCTGTTTTAAGGCTGCATTTTCGGCTTTAAGATTTTGAACCTCGGTAGTTAATTCTTGCATACCTCTCATGAAGTCTTGGACTGCCGCTTCCATATCAGTTTCCGTATCAGGTTCATGGCATCTTAATCTGTCAGAAGCTCCCTTCTTTCTCACCTTTTTAGCCTTGTTGGAGTTCTTCCGGGATATGGCTTCTTTCTTTTTTACCGACCGTGACTTGTATAAGCTGGAACGTGAGTCCTCGGGTTCCAGCGTGGAAGCCGGCTGCCAAGCCGGTAGCGTTTGAATATCCAGGAACAATGTCAATTAATCCAGGAAGGCAGATAATGAAAGGTAAGGAATAGAAGGGGGAGGTTCCAGGAGTGAAGGAAGGTAGAATGCACGATAAACAGAGAGCGAACTCGAACACGTCTAGTAACTCGTAGGGGTAGAGTTGAGACGCGCACAGCCGCGGGGGCGTGCCGGTTTTCTAGGAAGCTGGCGAGTGCACACAAAGGCTAGACCGCCGCAGTTCTGTGTCGGTGGCCATTTTGGATGGGTTGCAGCGTTAATGTCACGGTGCATCAAGGAACCTGAAGTCCAGAAAGGTCGAACCTGCACATTCATGACAGGACTATTGCAACAGCCTCTTTCTAAATCCTCTTGCCTCTACTCTTTGACCTTTACAACTTATCCAAAACAGGACTGCAAGACTTGTCCTTGGCCTCAAGTGCAGGGATTGTATCTCTCCAGCTCTGAAATCTCTCTCAGATTAAGTCTGATCCTTGTTATCTCCACCAACCCCCTCCTCACCTGAAGTCTTTATGGCTAAGGTACCGTCTGAATCAGAGTCCCAGGATTCATCCGTTGGTATCTCCTTTCTTCTCTGTCTCCAAAAGTCGCTGGGCTTCTTGTGCGTCCTAACCCCTGGTTTGGAGCGATGGGTATGGGCTCCACTAGAGGCCACTTTGCCTGAGATGCAATTTGCCTGGCAGTGGGGACCCCAGGGAGCCCACCCCAGACCAGGGAAAAAGCCTTGCCGAAAAAACCCTGTTAGGTGGTGATATCTTGCTGGGACTACTGATCCCAGAATGCACTGAGAAACTGAAGGAGTAGGCAAAGTACACAATAGCTCCAAATAAATACTCAAGAGGGCAGCAGCAGGATGCAGGGAGTCCGGAGGGACTAGGTTGCAGAAGAGTAGCAGGTACCTCACAAGAACTGCGAGCAAGGAAAGAGGGAGTTTCCAAGAAGGTAAGCAGTAGACAGCATACAGAGGAACAGCCGTCCGAGAACGGCAGAAACAGAAAGGGGAAGCCGTTCGGAAAGCGGCCAGGAGAAAACAAGGAAAATTACACGCGAGCGCTGGGAAACACTTTCCAAAGTACTGGAAGTTGCAACGCGAGTGCGTTAGCAACTTCCGGGAATATAAAGTCAAAAAGACTAGAATGCGCACAGCGAGTCCAGGGAAGGAGTCCTTCTTCTACCTCCTTTTCAGTCTCCATCTTAGGTATAGTCTCCACGGCAGGCGAGTTGTGACAATCTCTTCAGTGGCTCCCGTAACTGCAAGGATCAAATTCAAGACCCTCTGCATTGTCCATAAGGCTTTCTGGGGCCTGTGACAGCTCTACCTCCAACATTCTCTTCCAAAACATCTTCCTTCTCGAGCTCTCCACTCATCCACCTCCAACTCTCTGAGGGTCAGACGCTTCTCCAAGCAGAGAGTTGGGGCAGATCTATCTCCTCTGCTGGGGCCTCCCTCTGGAACATCCTCCCTGCCTCCCTCAAACTTGAGCAAAACCACGTCCGGTTTCGGAGCCAACTCAAGACCGTCCTTTTCTCGTCCGCTTTCTCTATTCCTCTCCCCTGCTGATTCACCTGACTGCTCTGCGCACTGGTCACCTGGTCACCCTCTGAACTCGGGCCAAGGCTCCTGCATGTCCAGTTGCCCTTGCCCTGCCTCTAGGCTCCCCAGCACTTACGAGTCTGTATCTGAAACCCTGCAGTAAATGCACATGTGATGTCATCAGTGATGTCATCAATGACATTTGTGATGTCATCTTTGATGTCCTGGGTGTTAGTGTTAGCAGTGCACGGTGGCACGAGTTATGGTTGCTTATGTTACCATAACTGCCGAATTTCAGGGGTTTTTCAGTTTTACTTTGAACCATAACGTCCCTTTAACAAAGTTTTTTCACTGAATTTCATAGGTTTTTAGTAGCGCAACTTAAACATAACGTCCCTATAACAAAGTTTTTTTACTGAATTTCATAGGTTTTTAGTAGCGCAACTTAACCATAACGTCCCTTTAACAAAGTGTTTTCACTGAATTTCATAGGTTTTTAGTAGCACAACTTAACCATAATATCCCTGACTTCATATACATGTAACATAGAACATACTAACCCCCTCGTAGTGATTTTCATGTCCGCGGACTACCGCAATGTCCGCGGACATATTGAAAATCTGAGCATGGTGAATGTAAATTTAAATAGTCTGCCCCATTTCCCCTTTGAAGTTGGCTCTGAAAAGAGCCGTTTTTTCTTGGTTTTTTTTTACAGATGCTTGACCGACACCTGTTATTTTGTATTTTTTTTCTTGTTTTTTTTTTTTACTCCTAAAATTTTTTTTCTTGTTTTTTTTTTTTACTCCTAAAATCTTCACATAACCTTCTCCAAAGCAACCCTTACATTCCAAAATAGAAAGGCATTTCCCGTAAAAGATAAAGAAATGCCATCTTCTTTAAAATTAACAGCATTACTGGCATCAATATTCTCATTGTTAGAGAAGAACATACCGGCTCTAAGCATGAAGGCACACATGCCTCGGTTGATGACACACCTAGCAATGTTTTGCTGAGGACAAAAAACTGAAGTATTGTCCCATATTGCCCTAGGTAGTAATCCAGAAAAAATTACTTTCGCATTTGGAAGGATCTTCATTACGGCTTGAACTAAGTGTTCCAAATCAGCCAACAAAGTAGGGGCACTGACGTTGCCCAAATGGAAAGCACCATAGTGCAAAACTACCACATGCGGACTGTTCATCGTGGCCATATCCGCACAAACTTGTACAATTCCCTGTACATTGCAATCAGGCACAGTGCTCCACACCACCTCCACTCCTTTCACATCAAAGTTCTTTGCAACATGCCTGTATTGAGCGTACTGTTGTAAACCATACACAAACATATCTCCAAGCACCAACACCGTGACGTTCTCTACTTCTGCCATCTTCACCACACACAGTCTCTTTCAACACAAATCCACAACCTCAACATCTGATTGGCTGATCCGTACAGTCTTCTTTCCATGTTGGATTTCCTGGAAAAACCCGGATGTAGCACACCCTGTCCACGAACAGCCGCGGTGTCTGCGGACGGCGTCCACTTTACTCTCTGTGCCATTCCCTCATTGCATACAGCTAAGCAATCACACAATACGAATAACGTCCTCAGAACACCCCCATTTTGTGAATTTCCGAACATTTCAGGACAATTATCATTTCATTATTCAACATATTAACATTACAAATATTATACTTTCATCTTGTACTCTGCACACAATGCTATGTTTCTCCATTAGTAGCTCAGTATACTAAATAGAATCCCATAATACAATGCTATTTATATCAATGCATCATTCAAAGCACTAATAACGGTATGATATTTATTGCAATATCCTTGACTCTTTTTTCGCAACATTATAATAAAAATCCCTAGTACACAAATTCCATGAAAAGTACATACACATGTGATGTCATCAGTGATTTCATCAATGACATTTGCGATGTCATCTTTGATGTCCTGGGTGTTAGTCTTAGCAGTGCACAGTGGTGGCGCGAGTTATTTTTTATAGCTTACCATAACTTGCGATTTTCAGGGGTCTTTCGGCGGTACTTAGAACCATAACGTCCCTTAAACAAACTTTTTTTAATATCACGCAAACAATATACAAACATGGCGTGCAAAAACCAACTTCTCACAGATAGCTTTACACAGAATGTTGCAAAGTAAGAATTTATGCTCGTTCACAGTGAAGGTCAGCTGCTTCCATTTTTTTCTCTGGCCCCTGAGAGGCTCACAAAGCGGACTATAAGGTTGTATTGTGTTTTGACCTTGACAGACAGAGATTGTGATGAGAGACTTCTCTTGAAGGAGTGTTGCTAAAACGTAAGAGAAGATAAAGATGAAATTTCTGAAACGAAACCACTTTTATATATTATATCACTATGCGAAAGATCGTTCGCACACGCGGAGTCGTATTTTGGGACTGCACTACTCGTAGACAATGGAAATTGCAATTGTACTGTAAGTAACCCTTTAGATTATTTTGTACCAAATATAATTTCAATAGCGTAGCATTAAAGACCGCTCAAGTTGAACTTGTTAGTTGAAAGTGGCATAATGTTTTCTACCGCGCACTATCACCGCTGAATTGATCCCCTGTCATTTAGAGGGCTCTGAAAAAGGCAGACGACACAGGGTGGGTTAATAGAAATAATTTAACCGGTCTATAGGCGGTCAAGCGCTCTACTCGCTGTGCCACTTCACTGTAGCCTGTCAAGTGGCACAGCGAGTACAACGCTCGCTTTGACATCCGTGCACAGCATGCTAACGCAAGTTCGAATCCCGGCAAGGCCAAACTCAGCCTTTCATCCTTCTGTGGTCGCTAAATGAGCACCACACACCGTGGTTAATAATAAGCACCGCTTAGATACCTCATGGTTCTTAGCGCTATATGAATGGGAAAATATTATTATTTTATTATTAACATACTCGGTTGCACTAGCAAATAGTTTCACACCCTAATAAATAAAATGATGATTTTTAATGAAGATCGGCTGGTGAGACTAATTTATGTTTTTTAAAACAGGTATGTGGCCCCATTTTGCCTATGTCACGATTTACAGACTCCAGCGGATGGGGTCTTCAACTGCCAGGTGCAGGTCCAAATATGCAACTTCAGGACCCTCACCATTTTATGGGACAATCGCCAAGGACCAATATGCCCTTACGCAGTACTAGCAGCTACAAACAACATACCAACCAATAGGGTGGTCTAATGGCTCATTGTTGGAGCAACCTTCCGATTATCAGAGCGACCATTTACTGCTTTTATCATAAACCAACAGCCTATCTACCGCAAAGGAACAACGCGTGGCTCAAAATAAACTTTTGCTGATCGACAGCAGAGACAATAGCAAATCGCTGAATATTCACTAAACATTTCATGTGAAATAAATGTACTTTACCAAATGTACAATCCTGCTGTTTACTTTTAAACCACAGTTTCATATTCCGAATTGTGGCGCACTGAGTTGTAAGCTGATCTAACACCCTCTGTACCGCAAAGGAACATCGCATGCCTCAACATGAACTTTTGCGGATCGACAACAAATTTACAATCTTGCTGTTTGCTTTTAAATCACTGTTTCATATTCCGAATTGTGGCGCGCTGTTTTGTGACATAATATGTGTTGTCTTCCGGGTTCTATGTAAAGTCACTTAGGACTGCAGAGGACTGGGCGCGTTTGATGACGCACCCTGTAACGTCACGGAGAGAGGCGGGGAATATGAGTGCTTTGATAATATCAGGCTTAGGCGCGGGAGATATGATTTAGTGACGAAAAAGCAAGTCAGCCAGGTCAATAGCGCCAGTCATAGGATTATCACATAATGTCGGCGCATACCAGCCGGATTTATCATTTCTTTAGTGGACAAAAAGTCAGTTGACGCCGATAGGAAATTGTACTATTAGCGGACAAAAGGAGTGGTCTTAAAACACTTTCACCCTGACAACGAACAACACAAACAACGTTCTCAGAACACCCCCATTTTGTGTAATTGCAACCATTTCCGGAAACCGCAAGTGTTCTTAGAACTCATTCAACTAGAAAGATTACAATACAGACAGCATCCTGAGGACACCCCCAGTTTGTGTATTTACGAACAATTAAGTACACCTTGAGTGTTCATAGCTCATTTTTACCTTCCTTGCGAACAAAAATGACACATACTCCGTCCTCTAAACACCCCACCATTTAGTTTATTTACAAAATGTCATACTCCCCCACCCTCCCCAAACACTCTTACACACCAACACACAGCACTAAATACAATTTTTTATCCACGTTTCACCGCGCTGTACGCGGTCGACGGCGAATACAAGATGGCGGGCGCCACAGAAAATCTGACACGCTCCACGCCCCTCGCCGTCCAATCAGCGAACACATCGCATGTCCGCGGACATGACGCAAGGCCATGGGCCAATCGGGGTGCTGTCCGCGGAGCGAACAGGGAAGTCTGTCCGCGAAGCGAACACAGATATCACTAATTTTTTTGCCTTAGGTTTTGGCCATTTTATAAAAAACTACTGGACGGATTTACACCAAATTTGCAAAAGCAACGCTTTCGGGACCAAGCCCCCGCTCCTGCCGCAAATTTGGTATAAATCCGTCCAGTGGTTTGGCCTGTGGCCGTGCGCAAAGTTTTTTCCCATTATGTCTATGGGGAAAAAAAAGTTTTGGGACCCCCCCCTATAACTTTGCCCTCCCTGGACGAATCCTCACCAAACTTTGCAAAAAAATCAGAGTGACCCAAATACTTTTTTTGCAAAGTATGGTGAGGATTCGTCCAGGGAGAGCGAAGTTATAAGCCGCCCAAAAAGTGCTCTTCCTATGGAAACACCAACTTAAGCATAACTACATGGCCACTACCGTGGCCATGTAATATATATATATATATGTCATGCAATTGGGGTGGGGGCAAGGGGACCACTGGACCACCAGGAAATTTTGTCAAAAGAAAGGGGGTGGTCCTCTCCGCCTCACCCTAAGTGGATGGGGGGCACATCATGTAGCCCTCCCTGGGGGCAGATTTCTGCCCCTAGGAAGGGGAATCTGCCCCCAGGGAGTGCTACATGAGATCCACCTTATCCATTTGGGCTGGGGGTGGAGGGCCACCAGACATCTGAGAGCAGGGCCCCCAAGGATGAGGCTGTAGGTTTGGGCCCCCTGGGGGTCATCTGCCCAACAGGTAAGTGCCCAAACCCCTAAAAAAGGATATATATGTGATGCAATCGGAGTGGGTGGTGGGGGGAGCCACTGGACCACCAGGCAATTTTGTCAAAAGAAAGGGGGGTGGCCTTCCCCCCCACCCTAAGTGGATGGGGGCAGGTACACAATGTAACCCTCCCTGGGGGCAGATATCTGCTCCTAGAAGGGACATCCGACTGCTGAATGAGATGCCCCCCCTCCATTTGGGGTGTGGGGGAGAGGGCCACCACAAAAGTGGGACAGGCCCCCCAGTGGGTGGGGTAGTAGGTTTTGGGCACCCTGGGGGCAGATTGGCACACTAATGTGCCCATCTGCGCCAAGGGAAGTTGGGTAAGCAAAAACAAAATGGTAGGCTGCATTTTAGGGGAGGCTGAGGGTCACCTTAAACTGCCTGGGGAATTTTGTGATGTAAAGGGGGGTGGCACTCTCCCCTCCACCCTGAATGGAGGGGGAGCCATCTCATGCAGCCCTCCCTGGGGGCACATAAGGGGGGGCATCTCATGCAGCCATCCCTGGGGTCAGATGTCCCTTCCTAGGAGAAGATATCTGCAATTTCTTTCTTTGTTTGCCCAAACCTACTGGTCCACCTACTGGGGGGCCTGTCCCACGTTTTATGGTGGCCCTCTCCTCCCACCCCAAATGGATGGGGGGGCACCTCATGCAGCCCTCCTTGGGGCTCCTAGGAAGGACTGCCCCCTCATATTTGGGGTTGGAGAGAGAGGGCCACCACAAAACGTGGGACAGGCCCCCCAGTGGTTGGGGCAATAGGTTTTGGGCACCCTGGGGGCAGGTTGACATACTAATGTGGCCAGTCGAAAAGTTAGATGTTGGTTTAGTGAAGGACAAGCCTTCGAAGTCGGGAAAGTTTCACAAACTTTCACCGTGGCCGAAAATATTTCTGGACCGCGTTTACAAGAAGAGCGGCAGCTGAGGCAGTTGTTCCTGGCAGTTCGAGCAGATCTCGCGGTTCTTGAGCTTCAGTCATGGGGACAAGAAGGAGGACGTCGGGAGGTACCTGCACTGCCCAGGGAAGAGGCCACAAGCTTGGCAAAACGTTGGTTTAAGGAAGGTGTGAGTGCCTTAAAGCCCACAAACTGGTATTCTTCCCACTGGCTATCTGGTTTTCCCCAGCACTCTGTTGAAAATTCGACCAGAATAGGACGGTGTCCAGGTGGCTTGCGAGTTGGTTGTTCCCACCAAACTCAAGGGAAGAATTTAACCTTGAAGGGCTTCTCTGTCGATTGGAGCTTCAGGCAATTCAGACCTGCAGCAGGGCTTCACCGGGCGTCCAGGAGTTTCAGCAGCCCTTTTCTTTCAGCTCGTCTTCGGTTCTTTCGTTCCAGTGGTCGACTCTGCTTTCCAAGTCCCAGAGACCTGATTTTAAACAGTTTTCCTCCATTCATTCAGCCTGGCTGTCACCCACCCAGCAGGGTGGCTGTCTTTGCCAGACAGTCAGCTAGCCAATCACACCATAGTGCATTCAGGTCTCCTAGGAGACTAAGCACAGTGAGTTTCGGGCACCTGCCTGACATCCTGTCCACCCAGACACTCTGGCACCAGAGCAGGGCTTCCGCACAGAAGCCCACCAAAGGGCACGAACAAAGGGACCAAACCTGGTTTGGCACGCAGAGTTCAACACAAGAAGGACTTTTCCTAAAAAGAAATTCGAAAAAAGTAGACCGGAGTCTGTTTAAACAGATAGGTCAGGGCACCATATTGAAAAACATGGCTACCCTTGATTTTGAGCTACCGTTGTTAGTAGTCACGAAAAATCACTGTAGTTGATCTAAACCACTGCCACCAGCCATTTAACGTAGGACACAGTAACATTTTACTGTTACATGAGTCTTTTGACTCGGGGAAGCTAAGCAACCCCTCCAGCATTCTATAGTAAGATAGGGCGTGCTGTGTCAGTAAATTTCGGGAGACTAGTAAAGTCAATTTAACTTTACATGTCCTGAGAGACAGAAGTCATTCTCAGGGAAGGTATTTAAACCTTTGGGGAATCTAAAAAGACACCGCTGTGCCACTACACTGAATGTGCTGTGTGACAAACAGAGAAATATGATGCCACTGGAGTTGTTTAAAATTCCATAACCAAAGAACACAAAAGTAAAACACACACGAAATACATGGAAGAGTGGGAAAAAAGGCTCACACTCTTCCTAGGTAAAAAATGAAATACCAGAAATCCAGCAAAGTTGCTGGAGGTCTCAAAAGGCAAGGGAAATTAGCACATTTGGAGAATTCTACCTAACATTCCCCATTCATTCCAGCCTGGCTGTCACTCACACAGCAGGGTGGCTGTCCTTGCCGGATAGCCAGCCGGCCAATCGTGCCAGAGTGCATTGAGGTCTCCTAGGAGACTACGCACAGGGAGTTATGGGCACCTCCCTCACATCCTTTCCGCCCCAGACACTCAGGTGCCAGAGGAGGGCTTCAGCACTGAAGTCCGCCAAAGGCCACCGAACAAAGGGACCAAACCTGGTTTGGCGCGCAGATACAAACACAAGAAGGACTTTCCTAAAAGAAATGGTGAAAAAAGTTGACTGGAGTGTGTTTTTACAGATAGGTCTTGGGTGCCATATTGAAAAACATGGATGACCTGATTTTTAAATACCGGTTCTCGCGGTCAGGAAAAATCATGGTAGTTTGATCTAAACCACTGCCACCAGCCTTTTAAAGTAGGAGAGGGTAACATTTGACTGTTACATGGGTTTTTGACTCAGGGGATGCCAGGCAACCCCTCCAGCACTCTATAGGAAGATAGTGTGTGCTGGGTCTGTAAATTTAAAGCGACTAGTAAAGTCAATTTAACTTTACATGCTCTGGGAGACAGTAGTCAGTCCCAGAGAAGGTATTTAAACCTTGGGAAGTCTGAAAGACATCCCTGTGCCACTGCACTAAAGGTGCTGTGTGACACACAGAAAAAGATGATGCCTATGGAGTTGTCTTAAATCTCCATAGCCAAAGAACACAAAAGTAAAACACACATCAAAATACTCGGAAGAGTGGGAAAAAGGCTCACACTCTTCCCAGGTAAAAAAAAAAT
This sequence comes from Ambystoma mexicanum, assembly GCF_040938575.1. Taxonomy (NCBI): domain Eukaryota; kingdom Metazoa; phylum Chordata; class Amphibia; order Caudata; family Ambystomatidae; genus Ambystoma; species Ambystoma mexicanum. Next base: position 1,116,541,404 of record NC_090924.1, on the reverse strand, counting down.
CAAAACCTAGAAATCCAGCAAAGTTGCTACGGGTCTAAAAAGGTAAGGGACATTAGCACATTCTTGAGAATTCTCCCTAACAGGGGCAACACACACAGCCATCACAGGGTGCAAGGGGGGTTAGGGCCTGTGATGCTGGAAATGCATCAGAGGGACATGGCCTCCAAATCCTTGTCCTTTATTGACTTATCATGTGTTCTGACTTGTTTTCCGCTGAGAAATTCATGTGGGACTCATGGTGGTGCGGCTCTTCCTGTATTTGGTTTGGTGAACAGACCCTTGGGATACCCTTATGGCACCCATGGGTGGGAGTATGACCCTGTATTCCTAGTGTATGTTTTAGGCCACATGTGTGTGGCCCACAGAGCAGGGTATGGGCTGATGGCAGCTCTGTGGTGAATTGACATTTTGGGATGCCCAGACCCTGTCATTGGAATCAGTGGATTCCTGAAGGTGGCCCCCGTGGCCTCTTGCTTTCTATCACCTGTTACCTTACTTTTCCCAAAGTCCCAGGAAGCCCTAACTCTGTCCCTTCCCCCTGAATGGCTGTTGGGTGGAAGTTCCATATATGGTGTTGTAGGGAAGTCCAGGCCAGACTGGTTGGAGCCTTCCCAATTACTGTATGTTGTGGGTACGCCTGAGGGGTGGGACCTGGGTGAATGGCGCGTGGGACGAATACGCATTCTGTGTTATGGGTGTCTAGTATCTAGTGGTTGACACAATGACTGAGACAGCCCTGCCCGAAAACTGGTATGAATGGCAGAGTGCTTGTCTGAATCCACATTCTGTGTTGTGAGTGTCTGGATGGAGAAGAATGGCATGAATGCACTGTGCGCCTGATTGGCTGCTTGACTGCCTGAATGCCCTTCTGAGTGATTGGTTGCCTGAGTGTGAGCCAGCAGAGTGAATGGGAGAACAACAGTATATTCGGGGGCCTCTCACTGCTAGAAAATGTTCAGAAGCTCTTAGTAGAAACTGACGCCGGTCAGCAGCAGTTGAAACTGATGCTTAACTTTGAAGCCCACTGGAAGAAGAAAAACTGCTGTTGCTGTCCTTCACTAATGTGAAAGCTGCTGTGCCTTCAAGGACTGATCCAATAGAGGACCTGGATAGGAGACCTCTTCCCGAGTTATGAGGGACCATTGTGCACCAGCTGACCTTTGCCAAAGCTCCCTGGTAGACCGGCCTACGAAAGGCTGCCGACCGGAGACCGGGACGCCGTGGAATGATGAAGAGAAGCACCCGGACATTAAAGTTCATATCGTTGATGACCGCTGTCACCAACCTGAGCCGCAGTGCTCCTTTTCCTAAGAACATTTGATCCAAGGACTCCCTTGTTCACCCTCGGTGACTGCTTTTGACCTGCTGGAGAAAGTAAAGGCCGCTGACGAGCGAGGAGAATCCGCTGGTGGGTTTCCCTTCACGTCCCGTTCGCCGACGCCAGACGCTGATGACCCGACGACCTTGCTGGGCCAAAGTTCTTCATTTACTCTTTGCAGCAACGAACACTCGTCGTCGTGGTGCACTGCACACCTCTTCTTCACAGGACGTTCCCAAGCTTTCATCAACAAGCACTGCGACGATCGAAGCAGCACCTTCCACGACAACATTCACCTCTTTCTTCACTGAATCTCGACGACCCGTGGCTCTTGCCTAAAGGGGGTGCTCTCAAGAAGGGCCTCACTGAAGAACTCTAAAAAACCAGGTACTTTGTGGCAGTAGAACTTTTGTAGAAGGATATAAGACTCCAATAGACAAATTATGGACTGGGCTTGTAACACAACTTCATTTACAGGTTGCCCAGGTGGGGGACTCCTCATACAGAACTGTTTCTAGGTATCGGGGCCAGTATTCTCCCAATTGTCTAACCAACTTGTCTGCCTCCTAAGTCTGTGGTTAATATTGTTTTACTATGTTGATTCGTATGCTATTTGAACTGAGTACAGTTCATGCATTTTAATGGAATCAGAGTGATAGTGCTACCACCTAGAAACTGTATATATTTACCATTTTAGAATTGTTGGAGCTCAGTGTGTTATTGTGATTGTGTATATAACGTGGACCTTATTTATATAAAAAGCTGTGTTTTCACTAACATATTGTGTGGACATTCCTTTATGGGTGCTTATGGACTACACTGTACTTAAGAACCAGCCCACATCACCTCCAGAGAAGCTAGGCCTTTATTGCTCGCCATGTTTACAAATATAGAGAATCTTGGCTGGGGTCCTCTGTGCCTCTCCTCTGCCATATAGAGAGCAGGAGTACAGACACCCTCCTCCAGTCTATACACTGTTGGCAGTGGTGGGATGCTTATGGTTTTAAGAATCAGTGTGTAACCTTGCCACTTACAACATATCTACACTTTGTTGAATTGAGGTTTAGTTGTGTACAAGATAACTACATTACAAGCAATGGAATCTATTGCAAATGGTAAATTGACTCGGATGAGGTTAGATGCTCTCCAGAGTGCTTGTGAAGCAAGGGAATTAGACTTTGAGGCTAAGTCTAGGGCTAAGCTGCTAGCTGCCCTGGTGGACTACCAGACTGATTGTGAAGCTCTTGAAGGGGGGTATGTAACCAACGAGGGCCCTACCCCTAGGAGTATTGTTGAATCTGATTCCGGGAACGCCGCCATTCCTGCTGCTTCTGTTCCGACCTCCCGCAATGTTACTTCAGGGAATGCCTTGGAACTTGAGTTATGAAGGATGAAGTTAGCCTTTGAATACAATAAATTGGAAATATAAACTGAGATTAAGAAAGAGGAGTTGGCTCAACAAGTGGAGATCAAGAATAGGGTTCTTGAACTCAAGGACCCTTTCGGATCACTCACCCCGGTGGTCAGATTAGTGGGAGAGGGGAAGGGCCTCCGCGGCAGCAGTGGCAAATGCAGAAAGATGCACTGCAAGGTGGGGCATTCACTAGTGAGTTACGTACAGGGATCGAAACATACTTTGAACTTAACAAAGGGTCGGTAGACACAATAGGAATGCTCTGGGATGCGTTTAAAGCAAACATAAGGGGGTTGTGTCTATCTATCACAGTGGGGATGAGGAAAAGGCTGCAGGACACACTGTGCCAATTGAAAAGGCAAGTGGCGGACCTAGATAGGAGATAGATTGGCATCTTGCCTGTAGCCTCACCAGAAACATTAACTTATCTGGCAAACTTAAACAACAGTAAATGGGACACGCGCCTACACGGAGAGGGGGATAAGGCAGGGAAGCTCCAGGCCTGGTTGATTAGCTGGGAGGGTCCAGCAAGGGGAATAACCGAAATCAGAAACGGATCGGGGGTATGGAAAGCACCCAGGAAGGAATTAAAAGGGTGTTTAGGGAGTTCTACGAGGTCTTGTATTCCTGCGAAAATGGTTATGTGGATGTGGATGTGGAGGATTTGATGGACACAGTCCAATTGCCAAGGTTAGAGGGGGAATTGATGGAAGAACTAGAGGCCCCAATAGAAGAGACTGAAATAAAATGTGCAGTACATACGATGAGGAGGGGAACGTCCCCTGGCAGTGATGGTCTTGCAATTGAATTTTACTCTGAATTTATGGACCTCCTCGCCCCGCTACTCAAAAAAGTGTACGATGAGGCATTTGAAAAGGGTATTCTCCCGGACTCCATGAGGGAGGCGATAATAACAGTGATCTTGAAAGAAGCGAAGTACACACTAGAATACATGTTATACTGCTATATCTTTACTAAATGTAGAAGAGAAAATCCTGGATAAGATTCTGGCAGCCAGATTAGCGAGAGTAGCTCCTAAACTGGTCCACTCGGATCAAAGTGGGTTTATCTAGGGTAGAAATACGATGGTTAACCTGACTCGTCTACACCACATTATGGACCAGGTCAAAACTCAAGAACAGCCTTTAGCCTTAGCCTCTTTTGACAACATTAAAGTGTTTGATTCTCTGGAGTGGAGATGGCTATTTCGAGTGTTGAGGAGATTTGGGTTTGGGGAAAATATGTGGAGATGGCTGGCCCTACTATACAAGAAACTAATGGCAATGGTGAGGACTGATGATTGGGTTTCTGGGAAGTGTAAACTAGGCAGGGGGACTCAGCAGGGTTGCACAGCATCTCTGATACTCTTTGCCTTTGCTTTGGAGCCGTTAGCACAGTTTTTGTGGCAGAAGATGGCAGAGGTGGGGTTAGGGGTTGGGGGGGTCCAGCATATAGTGTCACTGTATGCAGATGACCTTCTGCTGTATGTCTCTGACACACAGGAGAACTTGCCGGCTTTGCTGGAAGTTCTAAAGAACCTTCGACATATGTCAGGCTTCCGCATCAATGAGGGGATATCTGTCTTGTTCCCCCTGGGAGGACTTTGGAAAGTCACTACACAAGGCCTCCCAATGGTAGGTATAAAATGGTAGACAGAGTCATTCAAATATCTCGGTATACAGATCTTTCATGACATGGAAAACACCTTCATGTACAATACCGGCAGGGCACTCTCGAGAATAGGAGACTCAATACAGTTTTGGAAGAATCTACCCCTATCCTTGATAGGCAGAGTAGCGTAATGTAAAATGGTGATCCTGCCAAGATTCCTCTATTATTTTACCAATATACCGTATATAGTGAAAAAGATGTTTTTTTAAATGCTATATGATAGAGTGAGTGAACTACTATGGAACACGGGAAGGCGGAGGGTGTCCCTTTCGATGCTGCGGAGGCCTAGAACAGAAGGCAGGTTAGTTCTGCCATACAATGAAAAATACTTCGAAGCAGGGCAGCTACAGGCGGTGCTGGATTGGTGACAACCAGAGGGGGGCACCTCGCAGGATCTAATGGAGAAACTACTGCTGCATAGGAAGGGGATTGAACTGTTGTGGAACTCAGTGGGGAATAAGGGCTTGGCAATTGTGTTTGAGGCGATTAGGGACTCGTGGAGGAAATTTGTTTGGAAGACAGGGCCAGGAGGGCTCTATCATGGACATGGGGGAGAGATCAGAAACAGCAATTGGCAATAACGAGGGTGGGAACACAGAGACTTCAAGAGAAAGGTTGTGAGAAGGTAGGGGACCATTTTGAAGGGGACAAGCTGTGAAGTTTTGTAGAATGGGCAACAAAATTCGATCTCCCCAAGTGCGTGTTTCTGGCGTATGGGGCAATAGTCCGGAGAGTAGCAGAATTATGGAATGGGAATCCGGGTGAACCGGAAACAAGTCCACTATTACGGATTCTGTTGGAACAACCGTGGGCACAGCCAGGGTCTCACACATTTATAAATCATTGCAGGGTGAGGATCCTGCAACAGTACTGAAGGTGAAGGAAAGATGGGAAAACGCCATGGGGCACCAGATCCCGGATAAGGAGTGGGAGGCAGTATGGGATTCCATCCGCGCGAAATGCTCAGTTCTAACTGATCCACTTTAATATAATACACAGGGCATATATAACCCTGACCACACTGAAGGCAATGAATAACACCCTAACAGATGTATGCCCCAGATAAGGGGTGGGCCCAGCTGGTTTTTGGCATATGATCAGGGATTGTGGGTCATCACAACCTACTGGGAAAGGGTTATGGCAGAGGTCAACAGGCTAATGAGGTCAAAACTGGACTGCAACCCGAAAATACGTATCTGGCGGCTCCTCCCAGGAGGGAGGAAACACAAAACCCATAACAAAATGATAAGGTTCCTACTACTGTTGGCGAAGCGCTGAGTGGCCATTGCAAGGAAACGCCTGCAGGGCCCGGCAATACCCAACTGGTTGGAGGATATCCACAGATTGGGGATTGCCGAATTGATGACACTACAGAGGATGGATACTGACACAGGGGGATTAGAGGTTACTATACACTGGAGCCAATTATTTAACGATCTATCTAAAGCTAATGATCTGAGACCTCCATGAACTATTTGTAACCGGGGGAGATTGGAAGGGCAGACTGGGGAAAAGATGGGAAGTCACGACTCTGCTGGGGGGACGCCCCAAAGGGAAGATTGGAACCGCTGTCCAACTGTGCACAGAGAAAGAGCTCAATATCACACCGGTCCATACTACCTAGTAGAGATGAGGGGAGGTGGGAGGGAAACGTTGGTTATTTGTTATCTATTGTAGTAATGAAAATGCAAATAAAAAGTGTTTTAAAAAAGGATAAGGACTTTGAACTTAAAAACAAGGAAAGTGAATGTCAGAAAATCCAGCTTGAGAAAGCTAGAGTGGAGACCTCAGCGAAACCAATTGAGAGTGTCAGGTCCCCAGCCACCAAGTTTATGAAATGTTTGGTTGGTGTGCATGTGGAGGGTTCTGATATCCTCCAATGGATTGAACCATTTGAGATGGCCTGTAGAATCCATGATGTTGATAAGAGAGATTGGGCTAAGTGTTGGTCAAGCAGAGTGCCTCAGACTGGGTATGACTGTATTCTGAAACTGAGTTTCGAAGAAAGGGGTCAGTATGAGTGCGCAAAGTCTGCTTTGACTGCCAAGTTTGGAAAGACACCTACCCAATACGTTAATAGGTTCAGGGAATTTAAGAAAAGTGAGAATGTGTCTTGGATTGACTGGTTGAGTGCTGCACATATGAACATGATGGGGTGTATTGACGGTTACAAAGTGAAAACGTTTGTTGAATTGTCACACCTTTTGTTTTTGAGCATTTTTTGGAAGCCTGTTTACCAAAAGATGCGTCAGTATGATGCTCACCAGAACATTTTAGATCCATTTAAGCTGGCCAGGCTGGCTGACAAGTGGACCTCCCACCGGGTGTTCCCTAAGGACTCCAGTGGGAAGGACAAAGACAAAGAAACAACCTCTCAGAAGGCTGAGGAGTCCCAAAAGCAGTCACAGTCGAGTAAACCAAAACCTTCCTCTCCTAAGATGCAAAAACCTAGTGGGGATAAGTCCTATGTAGGTGGGAGTAAGAGTAGTGCTCGACCTGCTGCAGTATCCCAGTGGTTCCAGTACTGTACCACACATTCCTGGCACTTGTTGGGACTGTGGGGTTCTGGATCACAAGAAGGGTGACCCCAAGTATAAAGGTAAGGCACTTGGAGTCCAGGTTGTCAGCCTGACCTACCCTTACCCCATGCCTGAGGTGGAGGCCACTGTCCTCCCCTCCAATAAAGGAATCACATTTGGTGCCCCAGTAGAGATTTCCCCAGTGTCCCCTGGGGCCTGGGACCAGTACGCAGAAATACTGGTGACAATCCCACAGAACACCTGTAGGTTTTTGAGAAGTGTCCTCTTGAATGCCCAGCCTTCTACTGGTTTGAGAGACACTGGGGCGAGCATCACAGTGGTGGACAGGACCCTGCTCAAGCCAGAGGACTATGTAGGTGCTCCTCTGAGAATTACCAGGTTAGCTAGTGGGCCTCCCAAATTATCATCTGTAGCCTTAGTCAACATTACAATTGGAGACAAGACAGCAAAGCTTCCTGTCCTGGTTCAGGACAACATGCCTGCTAACATTTTGTTAGGACATGATTTGGTACAAATGGGGTCATCTTGGATGGTCTACCCATGGCTGCTGCGGCTGTCACCCGATCACAGGTCACACCGGGTCCAGCTGCGTGTCTGGTACCCTCGCCGACAGGGAAAGCCAGGCCATGAAGGTGAAAGAGCAAAAAGGCTGCCTCTGCGAAAGGGACCCTTCTCTTCCTGCTGCTCCTGCAGCACCCACTGGGATTCATGCTCTGGTGGGGCTGGGAAAACCCAGCTCAACTCTTGAGGGAGAAGACGCAGAAGACCCTCCTGCGGGAGAGTTGCTCAACCCGGAGGACCACCCCGACCTTCAATGCCTGCTGGCTGAAGGGGGACCCTCCCGAGTGGACTTCTGTAAGTGACAGAGAGAGTGCCGCTCTCTTGAGGGTCTGGGGAAACAGGCCCTGTCCCAAGCACAGGGAAAAGTACCTAGGACATTGCGGATAATTTTGGAGGGTTAGCTCCTTGTTAGTGAGCCCACTAAACCCGAACCTGGTGCCCTCAAGAGGTTGGTGGTACCCCAGGTTTACAGGCCCTTTCTATTGCAGCTGGCACATGAGGAGCCCTTAGTTGGTCATCTTGGGACCAAGAGGACTAAGCAAAGGCTCTCTGTCCATTTCTACTGGCTCCGGATGCAAGTAGAAGTGAATTCCCACTGCAGGACCTGCCCCACTTGTTAGTTGTCTGGCAAGACTGGAGGCAGTGTCATTGCCCCACTGCAGCCTTTGCCAGTGGTTGGCACACCATTTCAGAGGGTGGGCATCGACTTTGTTGGTCCCCTTGACCATACCACTCCAGATGGACATCGGTTCATCCTGGTCTTGGTTGATCATGCCACCAGGTACCCTGAGGCTATACACCTTCGGACTATTACTGTCAAGGTAGTTGCCAGGGCCCTCCTGGGCATTTTCACCCAGGTTGGATTCTGTAAGGAGGTTGTCCCTGACAGAGGATCCAACTTCATGTTGAGTTACATGAAAACCATGTTGAAAGAGTGCGGGGTAACCTAAAAGTTCTCCATCTCTTACCATCCCCAGACCAATGGGCTGGTCGAGAGATTTAATAAAACTCTCAAGGGGCGACCGGTGGTGGTGTGTGAGGAGGGATTTTGTGTGTGCACAGGCAAATGGCATTTCCTTTCACATGTGCAGCATGTCTGTGTATTTTCCCTCACTGTATTTGTGCGTGGGGGTTGGGTGGAGTGACTGTGGGGGTGTTTCCTGTTCAGGACATTTGCAAATGATTGCTTGATGCCGTGTAACACACAGGTGGTGCTTTCACCTTCACCAGTATATGTTTTTGCAGTTATCATCGTCTCTGGTGTTGGTCAACCTCTTGCACTGGGATATACTATTGGTATTTTATGGTATTTAAACATTGGCTGCCCATTGCAGCTGTCTCTGTGCGTGGTGCACTGTCTGATTGCCATATCCTTCACACATGGGCATAGCAGTGATATTATTTGGGTGACCATATATGTGGCGATAGGGGCACAAAAAAAAAAATTAAAAAATAAAAAATTAAAAAAAAATTTGGGGGTTGTGGGGGTGTGCCCTGCATGTTCCATGCAATAATTTCACCATTATTACATGGAACCGGCCAGCAGGCACTCACTTTTACATTCAGCTGTTACATGTGTATGTTTGGAGATTGATGCAGACAGCTATTCTGTTTGCCCAGCTGACACACTCATGGATGTGGCCCGGGTGTATGCATTAATTTTTCTTTGCAGGATACATGTTACGGTGGATATTCTGGCTGGTGTCACTACACGGCAGTGAAGGTGCTCAATGCACAATGGATGGAGTGATAATGTGTCACTATGTCAGGGTTTATCATGCAGGTAATGTCCCATATGGAGGGTGCTGCCTGCAGGGTGGGATCATGGGTGATGGGGACTAGGGTGTCCCATGTGGAGGGGGCTGCCTGCAGGGTGGGGGAACAGGAGATGGGGGCTGGGGTGTCCCAAGTGGAGGGGGCTGTCTGCACAGTGGGGGCACGGGTGATGGAGGCTGGGGAATCCCATGTGGAGGGGGCTGCCTGCAGGGTGATGTCATGAGTGATGGGGGCTGGGGTGGAGGTGTCCCATGTGGAGGGGGCTGCCTGCTTCGTGGGGGCACAGGAAATGGGGTCTGGGGTGGGTGTGTCCAATGTGCAGGGGGCTGCCTGCAGGGTGGAGGCACAGGTGATGGGGCTGGGGGGTCCCATGTGGAGGGGGCTGCCTGCAGGGTGGGGGCACGGGTGATGGGAGTTGGGGTGGAGGTGTGCCATGTGGAGGCGGCTGCCTGCAGGGTGGGGGCACAGGTGATGGGGGATTGGGTGTCCCATGTGGAGGGGGCTGCCTGCAGGGTGGGGGCACAGGTGATGGGGGCGGGGTTTCCCATGTGGAGGGGGCTGCCTGCAGGTGGCGTCATGGGTGATGGGGGCTGAGGTATCCCATGTGGAGGGAGCTGCTTGCAGGGTGGGGTCACGGGTGATGAGGGCTGGGGTTGGGGTGTCCCTTGTGGAGATGGATACCTGCAGGTTGGGGGCACGAGTGATGTGGGCTGGGGTGGGGGTGTGCCATGTGGAGGGGGCTGCCTGCAGGGTGGGGGCATGGGTGTTGGTGTCTGGGGTGGACGTGTCCAATGTGCAGGGGGCTGCCTGCAGAGTGGGGGCACAGGTGATGGGGCTGGTGGTCCCATGTGGAGGGGGCTGCCTGCAGGGTGGGGGCATGGGTGATGGGGGTTGGGGTGGAGGTGTCCCATGTGGAGGGGGCTGCCTGCAGGGTGGGGGCACAGGTGATGGGGTGCCCCATGTGGAGGGGGCTGCCTGCAGGGTGGGGGCATGAGTGATGGGGACTGGGGTTTCCCATGTGGAGGGGGCTGCCTGCAGGATGGGGTCATGGGTGATGGGGGCTGGGGTATCACATGTGGAGGGGGCTGCCTGCAGGGTGGGGTCATGGGTGATGGGGGCTGGGATTGGGATGTCCCATGTGGAGATGACTACCTGCAGGGTGGGGGACGGGTGATGTGGACTGGGGTGTGGGTGTCCCATGTGGAGGGGGCTTCCTGCAGGGTGGGGTCATGGATGATGGGGTCTGGGGAATCCCATGTGGAGGGGGCTACCTGCAGGTTGGGGGCATGGGGATGGGGTATCCCATGTGGAGGGGGCTGTCTGCAGGGTGGGGTCATGGGTGATGGGGGCTTGGTATCACATGTGGAGGGTGCTGCCTGCAGGGTGGGGTCATGGGTGAATCGGGCTAGGGTGGGGAGTCCCATGTGGAGGGGGCTGTCTGCAGGGTGGGGTCGCGGGTGATGGGGTCTGAGGTAACCCATGTGGAGGGAGCTGCCTGCAGGGTGAGGTCATGGGTGATGGGGGCTGGGATTGGGATGTCCCATGTAGAGATGGCTATCTGCAGGGTGGGGGCACAGGTGATGTGGGCTGGGGTGGGGGTGTCCCATGTGGAGGGGGCTTCCTGCAGGGTGGGGTCATGGATGATGGGGTCTGGGGTATCCCATGTGGAGGGGGCTGCCTGCTGATTGGGGGCACGGGGGATGGGGTATCCCATGTGGATGGGGCTGCCTGCAGGGTGGGGTCATGGGTGATGGGGGCTGGGTATCACATGTGCAGGGTGCTGTCTGCAGGGTGGGGTCATGGGTGAATTGGTCTAGTGTGGGGGTGTTCCATGTGGAGAGGGCTGCCTGAAGGGTGCGGTTGCGGGTGGTGGGGTCTGGGATATCCCATGTGGAGGGGGCTGTCTATAGGGTGGGGTCATGGGTGATGGGGGCTGGGGTTGGGTTCTCCCACATGGAGGGGGTTGCCTGCAGGGTGGGAGCATGGATGATGTGGGCTGGGGTGGGGGTGTCCCATGTGGAGGGGGCTGCCTGCAGGCTGGAGTCACGGGTGATGGGGCCTGGGGTGAGGTGTCCCATATGGAGGTGGCTGCCTGCAGTGTGGGGTCACAGTTAATGGGTGCTGGGGTTGGGGGTATCCCATGTGGAGGGGGCTACCTGCAGGGTGGGGGTCATGGGTGATGGCAGCTGGGGTGTACCATGTGGAGGGGGCTGCCTGCAGGGTGGGGTCATGGGTGATGGGGTCTGGGTTGGGGGTGTCCCATGTGGGGGTGACTGCCTGCTAGGGTGGGGGTGTCCCATGTGAAGGTGGCTGCCTGCAGGGTGGGGTCACGGGTGATGGGGGCTGGGGTATCCCATATGGAGCGGGCTGCCTGCAGGGTGGGGTCCCAGGTGATGGGGGCTGGGGTTGGGGTGTCCTATGTGGAGGGGGCTGCCTGCAGGGTGGGGTCACAGGTGGTGGGGCCTGGGGTGGTGGTATCCCATGTGGAGGTGGCTGCCTGCAGGGTGGGGTCACAGTTGATGGGGGCTGGGATTGGGGGTTTCCCATGTGGAGGGGGCTGCCTGCAGGGTGGGATCACGGGTGATGGGGGCTGGGGTATCCCATGTGGAGGGGGTTGCCTTCAAGGTGGGGTCACGGGTGATGGGGGCTGGGGTATCCCATGTGGCTGGGATGCCTTCAGGGTGGGGTCACGGGTGATGGGGCTGGGGTGGGGTTGTCCCATGTGGAAGTGGCTGTCTGCAGAGTGGGGGCACTGGTGATGGGGTCTAGGGTATCCCATGTTGAAGGGGATGCCTGCAGTGTGGGGTCATGGGTGATGGGGGCTGGGGCTGGGGTGTTCCCTGTGGAGGGGGCTGCCTGCAGGGTGGGGGCACGGGTGATGGGGGCTGGGGTATCCCATTTGGAGGTGGCTGCCTGCAGGGTAGGGTCACAGGTGATTTGGTCTGGGGTATGCCATGTGGAGGGGTCTGCCTGTAGGGTGTGGTCACAGGTGATGGGGGCTGCAGTGGGGGTGTGACATGTGGAGGGGGCTGCTTGCATGGTGGGGTCACGGGTGATTTGGTCTGGGGTATCCCATGTGGAGGGGGCTGCCTGTAGGGTGGGTCACAGGTAATGAGGGCTGGTGTGGGGGTGTCCCATGTGGAGGGGTTTGCCTGGAAGTTGGGGTCACAGGTGATGGCGGATGGGGTGGTGATGCCCATGTGGAGGGGGCTGCCTGCAGGGTGGGATCATGGGTGATGTGGTCTGGGGTATCCCATGTGGAGGGGGCTTCCTGCAGGGTGAGGGCACGGGTGATAGGGGCTGGGGTGGGGGTGTCCCATGTGGAGGGGGCTGCCTGCAGGGTGAGGGCACGGGCGATGGGGGCTGGGGTGGGGGTGTCCCATGTGGAGGGGGCTGCCTGCAGGGTGGGATCATGGGTGATGTGGTCTGGGGTATCCCATGTGGAGGGGCCTGCCTGCAGGGTGAGGGCACGGGTGATGGGGGCTGTGGTGGGGGTGTCCCATGTGGAGGGTGCTGCCTACAGGGTGGGGTCACGGGTGATGGGGTCTGGGGTGTGGGTGTCCCGTCTGGGGGGGCTGCTTGCGACAGATTGCGAGGTGCAGATGCACAATTTGGTTGGGGTGTGGCTTGCGGTTGTGAGGTTTTTTCGCACAATTTGGTTGGGGATGTCATTTCATGTGATTACGCTGGGGTGCGGTGGGGGATCACAGGGTGTTTTTGTGCAATTTTGCTTGGGTGCGGCCAGGGATCACTGGGTGTTTTCACGCAATTACGCTGGGGTGCGGGCTGGAATTGCAAGGTGTTCATGTACGATTACGCTGGGCAGCAGCCGGGAATTCCAGAGTGTTTTTGCACGATTACGCTGGGGTGCAAACCGGAATTGCGATGTCTTTTGTGTGATTAGGCTGGGGGGCGCCCTGGAATAATGAGCTGTTTATGCGTAACTACGCTGGGGTGTGGCTGGGGAATGCTGGGTATTTTCCCACAATCACGCTGGGGGGCGCCCTGGAATTGTGAGGTGTTTATTCGTGAATACGCTGGGGTGTGGCCGGGTATCGCAAGGTGTTTTCTCGCGATTACACTGGGGTGCAGGCCGTAATTGCGAAGTGCTTACAGGCAATTACGTTGGGGTGCGGCCGGGGATCACAAGGTATTTTCATGCGATTTCGCTAGGGGGGCTGTGTGCTGGCCTGGCCTAGGGATTCTGCAGAGGCTTGCGCCGTGTTAGGCATTTCACTTGCTTTTTACTGCACGTGGGGGAGTGTTGGGGGCATTACTCGCGCAGCTTGCTGTTCCTTGCGCCACAGCTACTGATGCCTCTGGAAATCCATGAATATGCATGCCTTGCAAACATTTCACTATGCCACGGGTAGCGCAGACTCCTTCTCGTCTCAAGGCACTTGCGCCTTTTCTGCAATTGGACCCTCAGTCTCCGACAAGTACGCCAAGGCAATGCCTTTATTTCCGCCAATGCTCGAGAACCACCAGTTTGACAGGCTATTCCTAGATCAGTCATCAGGGAATGCGCTGGGGAATCCAGCATCTTCATGTATAGTGACAGATATTGCCAAAGTGCTCTGGCATTCAAAGAGGTGGTACACAATTCATTTCAGAGAAGAGAGTGAGGAGTAGAAAATGGTAAGCATAGTACCTTTCTCTAGATCAATTTTTCTAACCTAGGCAAATAGTCAATTACTGCCGGATCATAGATCTCAATGCCGTAGAGTAGCTTTGGGACAACTTTGTCCTCAAAGAATCTGCGGCTTGGGAGGAGAGAAAATTTACCAAACTTCGAATGTACCCTATTTAATTGGCTTGCCAGTTTGACCGCCTTCATATATAGCCATTCACAGATAGATGAAGCCAATGCTTTAGTGTTAATTCTGAAACCCAGATCAACAAAATAATTGATTCTATCAATTTCATCTGACTGTACATGCCACCAATATGCAGTCTTTTTATGAGCACATGTGAACTGCATAACCTTTGTCTTTGCAGGATTTATGGACACAGAATTAGCATCCACAAAAGCAACAAAGGTATTGAGCAGGCATTGCACGCCAATCGGAGTAATATCAAAAACCAGGAAGTCATCTGCATAGCCTGTCCAGATTGGCATAAGAGTAGAGATCTTTGGGGTTGCAAATGCATCATTCTGTTTTTCCTTGTCCAGATCCACCAAATACCGGTTGTACAGGCAAGGTGTGAGAATGAACCCTGCCTCACGACTGTATATTTTAATTGGACGCATTAGGGCTCCCTGGTTATTGAGGCTAACTTGAATATATGCATGCAAATGTAAACCAATTATAAGTCTTAGCTGGCCCTCTGGAATACCCCATTTACATAGTTTCCCCAAAGCATGGACCTATCGACAGCAATGTCAATTGAGGCCATGTACACGGAATTATTTCCCTTCATCCACGCATGTTTTTGGATACACTTTAAAAGTGTTCCATTTATGTGGGTGTCCATTCACTTTCTGATGCATGTTTGCCACTTAGAAATTAGATTTTGGATATAGGTCCAGGACTCTCAATGTTATAATAATAGGCTTGAGAAGATTTTGGGCTACACATCCAAAATGGCTATTGGTTGATAGTTACATGGTTGTGATATGTCCCCACATTTATATATTGGTATTGCATGTGCACTATTCGAGGTATCCGAATATTGGTTGAGTCTAATAATGTCAGAGAAGAGCATGGATAAAACAACCTCCCAATGGTGTGCAGTTATAATGTCGACTGCAAAAAGTCGAAAACAATAATGTGGAAAAAAAATGTGAAAAATAATCGAATCTGTTTTTTTTATTTGTATTTTTTTGGGTTTAGCTATTAAAAATAAACGGGGGATTGGGTGAAACCCCCATTAAAAAAAAAAAAAAAAACATTCAAACATTTTTTTCAACATAATTTTTTTTTACATTTTTGTTTTGGACATTTTCACTATAAACCCCTCCCTTCATGACGGTTGGCTTTAAGTAGCAAATTTGACAGGTCGTTAAGGCCAGTGGCATGCAAATTACTAGATTTTCAAATTAAGATTTGTATCTTGGTAGGTGACAAATCAACATTGTTCGGCGTAGTATTGACAGGAGACAGAACCTCTATTAATAACAATACTGACAATGGGGGGAGTATACTTTGTCATAATGTCTGATCCATGCATACTCAGGGACAGTGTTGACCATTCTACTGACATCGGCCTTTCCAAAGATATTAATTAAAGACCAAAAGGCTCTTGTGTCACTCTATGCGAGTCCAACATTTTTCAGCTTCCAATTGTATTTGCATTGCTCTCAAGTTGCAGAGCAAGTTTTTGTAGGCATGTTCATTCTTTATCTGAATCTCCTTCTCCAGAGGACTTAAAGCGATATTGTTCTTTAAATGCCTTGTCTGTAGCTGCTTTTCTCTTCTACATTCTACACTCGTGATTGTAAGTGTGTTTATAGGAAAGCTGTTGTGGCCTGCGAGAATGCTTTCCCAAAGTATTGGAATCAATTGGATTTGCAACAAAACATTCAACATTTTCTACAGAAAATGAATGTTCCATTTCTTGACTGGTCATCGTTAAGAGTGTCTTAGTAAGCGCACAGTTTACCTTCTTTAGCATATGCAGTGTTCATCTCGGGGGGTTTCCTGACCATCCACCATCCCTGAATCACATTTGGGATCCCTGTAAGGGTAGCCAGTAGCCCAAATATGGCCCGCAAGCAGGTAATGGTAGCTAGACTCCATCCTCTGTACTTCAAATAAAAGATCAATATCAATTGAATGAAATGTTCCATCAACCATGGACCCACAGAAATGTAGTCAATGATCGATGAGCTCTGCCCATTTGACCAGGTCGTCTGCGGGAGGAGTCATCAATGGTTGTAGCATTTTATGGAGAAAGACCCAACTCTGATAGGCCCTTTACCCAGACTTGAGCGTTCATAATTTTCATACTTTCATTCATCACCCACATTTCAGACCGACTTGCATCAACTAAACATTTCAGATCTCCCACCAGAAAAACATGCCCAGATGGCACCTTGTTGTGCCACTCACAAATATAGAGAGTAATAGAATTCAGAACCTCCACAAGTGGGCTCATACCAGGATGCCAGTAGATATTAATAATTAGTACCCGGCGAGAGTCAAGCAGAATGCAACACGCATTCTGATTGGCTCTCGCCGGGTCCTTACCCGGCCGAGAATCCTTCGATTCTCAGCCGGGACTCCAGCTTGTCCTCGGCGGGGGGGCGTGGCAGCCCCTCAGCCAATGAGGAGGCTCGAAGCGGGGCCATCCCCGCTCCGAGCCTCCCCACGGCTGACAGGCTGCCTCGGCCACCCGCTGGGGCATCGGGTAAGCTTTTTTTTTTTCTTTTTTTTTTTCCTTCCCTTCCTCCTCCCTACCCCACCCCACTTACTTTCTTGTTCCAGCGTCCCTGGTGGGGGACGATGGCAGCCTCCAGCAGTGTGGAGTCTCCGCGCCTCCACACAGCTGGAGGCTTCCATCGTCCCCTGGCAGGGACGAAGGTACGTTTGTTTGTTTTTTTTCTCCCCCTTTCCCCTCCCTCCCGCCCTCCCAACCACACTTACCTTCTGCTTCTTTATTTTTCGGGAGCGGACGCGCTAGGAACACTTGTTCCCAGCGCGTCTGTTCCCGAAGGCCGCCATGGAAAGAGAAAACAGACTTCAGTTTTCCCTTTCCCGGCAGCCATTTTCTTGGTCATTCTTTTTTTTTTTTTTCTGTCCCGAAACGCTGCGGCTTTTCGGGACAGAAAAAAATGCTTTTAGTGCCCCGGTCACGCATATAATGCGAGCCGGGGTACTAATAGCAATATGACCCTCACGGCGGGGGCATTACCGACTCAGGTAATGCCCCGGGGCCTTCGTTAAGGCCCGAGCGAACTATGGGCCCCGGGGCATTACCTGAGTCGGTAATGCCCCCGCCGTGAGGGTCATATTGCTTAATTAGAACATTTATCACCTCCAGAAGTCGTAAACTAAAATGGGTAGCCAATATGCCAAATTGAACATCAGATGAGGATACAATCTTTGTCAAGTTTTTCACCATCTAATTACCCCCCGCAGATGGACGGCCGATTGCTCCTTGTCAAGCTGCCTGAAATACTCGTCAAACCCTGGCTGTGTTTTAAGCCTGGTTTCTTGGAGGTTAACAAGAGTGAACTCCCTCAGGTCACATGCCAGTACAAAATGTATTAGTAAATGAGCATGTCCTCAGGAGTTAACTTATGCCACTGAGAGAATAGCCACAGTACCCTTTCTTAGGGACTCAGGGCTTCCTTTTCCATAGTGATTCACCCCCTCACTCTAATTTGCAGGTATAGAAAGGAGCCATGAGCAGTCCTTAGCTTCCTCTGAAGCCAGTATCATCCTTTTTAAATACAGGACTGGGTCCTCCATTACTTGTCTTGGATCCCCTCGTAATGTACTTGTTCAGCCCATGTTCTTAATAGCTCTACCAGAATGAATGTTGAATCGACTGTCCTTAGATTTTAGGGGAGCCAAATCATAAGCCAGCCTTCTTGTGTTGTCTCTCTCTTTAAGCAAGGTGTCCATAACCAGTTTTGACTTCAGTTGAATCACCAGTTGGCCAGGTCTGGTTATATCTCGATACAAGATTCTTTCTTACAATGTCATCTGTTGTAACACCTCCAAGTGCTGGAACTTCTTGAAGGAGAGATAGAACATTGGTGCGATCAAGTACATATATATATGTGCTTCAGGGATCACACTTTCCAGTCCCATGCTCAGTGTGTTTTCCTTCAGGGTTTGCTGCTTTGTACACTGTGGGTTAGATGCACCCCATATGCAAAGTGGTCATCTGTCCTGCATGCCACTTGTTTCTATCTTCCAAGGAATTCAATATAACAGATCTAAACAGTATCCCAGCCTGCTCTTTGGTGTGCTTCTGTATCATTGTGTTCTGCGTGCCACTTGTTTGTATCTTCCAAGGAATTCAATATAGCAGAACCAAACAGTATTCCATCCTGCTCTTTGGTCTACTTCTGTATCATTGTGTTCTGCGATACAGAGGACTTTGGATTGAAGCACGTTGCAGTGAACACCTTAGGAATGACTTTCATAGGTACTGGTTCACATATATTGGGTAACGACTTCTCTACTAATTTGTTTGTGGTCATTAATGGGCCCATAGTCATTATCTCCACCACAGAGTTCTCCACGCAGTCAACCTCGATTATTGTCGGTGGAACTTAAGGGTGATTTATGTTTTGTGATGATAAGACTGTGGGGCTCTCTACAACAATCGGGGGACCGCCCTCAGCCTCTCCATCTCCGCAGATCTTTTGGTCTGTAGAGGCAGGTTCTCACTTAGATAATATTTGTCTAAAATTGGCTCCAACGGCATGTCAGTGTTGTATCTGTAAGTGATATTCAATCAACACTACAGCTAAGTCAATGCCTTGTCTGGGATGCTGAGGAAAACCCTTATTGATGTATTTTTATGTCCAGTTCAGTACTCTGGATGACAACCCTTGTATAACACCCCCCTCTTTGAATCCCCCTGACCCCACTGAGCCAAGAAGTAGGTTTGTTTTGCAAATTAAAAGGTTTATTTGAAAAATTAAACAATATATGTGTCACACTTTTATAACAAATTAATATCTGATAGTACACTTAGACAAATGATGTGGATCCACAATGGGTAATGTTACAGTGATACACTTGATTACTTAGGAGTAGTATAGAGGATGAGGTAGCTGAAATGCTTCATGGTTTCAAGGAAATGCAAGGTGGAATAAATGCAGTACAGAAAATAAACTTGATATGAATTCAACCAACAACAATGTAATCACTTTTTCTCTGGCAATTCACCCCCCCCCTATGCAATGTAAGAAATGGAAGGAGATGGAAAGAGGAGCACACAGTTCTCAGGAATGCAATCAAATACAATACGAAATTCAGTTCCCCCCCAGCAAGCTTAGAGGAAACAGGTAGAAGTTTGAAACACATGCCCAAAATGCTTTTAAACATGATGGCAACGGATGGGAAAATGTGCTAACTGATATTAATTCCCTCTAGAGATTCAGGGTGAGTGAGAGATGCTTATTGGTATTAGTTCAGGCTCACTTTAGCAATGCTCTATGAGTTATTACCAGGTTGCAAACGGATTTTAACAAAGGAAAGAATGGAGCTGCTATTTTGACAAGTGGAGAAATTGAGCCAAAATCGCAAATCGCGGTAAATTTCGCGAGTGCGTAAATCGCGATTGCGGAAAAAGTATAGGTAGTAGGAAGTCGGTTCTAGGTTCGTTGGAAAGCCTAGAATCACAGCTTTAAAATGAAAATGGTTCAAGAGATACGGACGATTTAATAAAGGTAGATATTCGGATTTAAAGTAAAACTCAAAATGACAGGTGACAGTTTGCAGCTTTAGAATGACAGATGACAGGATTACTAGGAGGCAGTTCTACTTAGGTTAAAATAGTTTGGATTAGATTATTTTAACTAAGAGATTGGTTCTGCACAGTTCTGCTAGGTACTCACAATATAAATTTGAAATAGGCCTCGTCACGGATCTGGTCAACACGTCCAGCGGCGGTTCTCTCTGCTCGGCGGGTCAATCAGGCACCGGTTCTGCTCACAGCTATCCGGATCTCTGGTTCTGCTCACAGCGGTCTGGGTCTGGTCTGCGGTTCCGGCAAAAGTTCTTGGCACAGAATTCAAACAGCTCGCCCGGCTGTGGAATAGTTTGCAGATGATTTTAAGGATGCTGAGGCCTGCTGAGAAGAGTTCTCAGTTTGTGGGTTTAGGCCCTTGCTTTAAGTTCTGAAGTAAAGTTCTGGTCTTTGGAGATTGATGGATGTGAAGTCTGGAGTCTCCCGGCAGAGCGTCCTGCAGAAAATGGAATTGAATGTCTCTACCTGTCCCAGCAGTCTCTTTTTATGTGTTTTGGAAGTGGGTGTGTGCATGGCATAACTGAGCCTGCCCCTCTCTACTTGTCATTGGCCCAATTCTCCCCTCTCCCATGATTGGGGGAAGGAAATGGCTTGTCATCATGATGAGGTCTGTTTATGGGTCAGAGGATCCTCCCCTGGTCAATTTGCCCACAAATCTATATTTGATTCAAATACATATTTCCCAGATACACAATTTATTGAAATTACATGTACACATTATATATTCCTTATGGTCCATGCTTGTCCGCCTCTGATCTTCCTGGGGGCTTGCATTCAAAAATGACAACATTTTGCACTTTTTGACTGGTTTACCAATATCGGACATTTACCAAAAATTACACACATGTGCGCAAGGAGTATGGACATTGATTGATGAAGTGTCAGATTTTTAACATGCAGACATTTGGAGTGAGACCCTATTTTCCGCTAGCAACCCCCCAGAATACACCACAGGGTCCTAACGCCTCTTAAAACGTGCACAGAAAAATCACAAGAATAATGATATTACTTATATAATTTTGACCAGTCCGCACTATGAGTTATTTATCTTTTTAACTTATGCCCTGGTCAAAAAGGGGTGTGGCTTCCCACATCACATGGTGGAAGAACTGGTTTATCCACTTCCCCCAAGCTCAGCTGGCTCTCACAGGCACTTCTCCTCCCACTTCTCCCAAGAGGAAGCCACTTTACGGCCCCCCCAATATAACATTTGCCTGAGTCCATTGTTCAGTCTCCTGCAGTCCCCAGGTAATTCAATCAGAGAGGTGTCACCCCCTTTTTGTGGGGGCAGCAGAATGCAGCCAGGCCTGGGAACACAGCTGTTGATCCAGTTTCAACTCCTGTCGGGGGTAGTTGTCAGGCAGAATCCAGTTTCATTAAGCCAGGTTTCAGCTAAATGTCACTTTTTGTTCCCAGTTTTCTACATTCAAATCAAACTGACAATTTTTACACATGCAGCTAGAGTGCTGATTCCAAGTTCAAAACTATGACATTTCAACAGTTACAAACTATGTGACACTCAAAAGTAGGTCCCTCATTTAATTTAAACCTTTCGATTTTAGTGGTTTTCAGTTCAGTTTAACTTAAGCTGCTGACTTCCACAGCTCTGCCAGTTTTGTTATGAACATTGTTTTGGGCTCTTTTTCTTTCCAGATTTTGTATGCACACAAAACTTCATTCTGCCAAATGTCTGCTGGTGTTCAGTGAGATTTTTTAATATCCTGCAATGTTTCAAAAAGGCATTTTGAGCTTGCATTCAAAGAAACCAAGGTGATTTCAAAGCGCTTTTTAAGCTAACAGGCACTGCTGTTTTTCCTTTGGCACACATTCCACTCATGGCACCCCTGGCCCATCACGCTCGCACTGGTGGGTGGAAGGTTAGGCGACCATTTTGGTGTGTGCACAAACTGCACGGTTCTCCTGGATTCTGGCGCACATGTGGGCTTATTGGCCATCTTGGATTTTCTAAGCCCACAGCACCAAATGTTGCAGCTTAATGACTCAAACGTGGGTCAATACACCTGACAAGTCAAATAAGGCTGGTCCTACACGTATGGGGGGAAGGCGATTCAACCTCTCGCTCATCCCTTGATGAATTTTCAGAATGGCTGCCTTTCAGAGAATTTTTTTTTATCTTACAGCCTCGTGTATATTAAAATGATCACATTTAAACAAGAGAGATTCCAAAAGCAATGTATTTGCCTTAGTATCTCTCTGAAATCCATCATAGAGGGATACTAAATGCACTGCACTTGGTTGGTTTCTGAAAACAGCTCCTCGTTAGGCACTTCCGTCCCATTTTCCACTCTCCTCAGTACTGCTGATAAACGCATTGGTGGAAGGGGGGTTGGTGATGATGCCGGAGATGAGGCAAAGAAAGTAGTGCCATTAACAGACTGGACTTTTGCTTGCTCGTATGCCGGTCTCTCCATTAAGTCCGGCAGAGAATTAGCCATGGAAAAGCTTGAGGTAGCAATACGTATCCCATAAGGCTCTGGGGCAATCAGCATCACCATTGTTTGCTCTTGATAACAGTTGTTACATACTGTAGCCTCAAGGGGCTCAATTGGTGAGGGTTCAACACCGTTTAGCGCTGATTTATTTTGGCTCTGCTGCAATTTCAACTTGACAAGAGTTATTTCAAGTCATAGCCTCGGGATACTCAATATGTGTATTTTGTATGGCATATGTCACTTCTTTTACTGAATCAATCTCAGTTGATGAGAAGGCGAAAAAGGTTGTAATTAGTTATTTTCTTCTGGCCTCAATTGGCTTTTTGCCGGGGCCACGTCGGATTGGGCATCCAACACAGCAGCATTTTCTAAGAGAGAGGGATTCCTTCCGCAACCAACATCTCCTCGTCAGTTAGAGAGTGGACATTCACTATATCAACATCCCTTCTGCTAAGTAGGCCATATGCAGTTTCTCTCATGCTTTTAGATTTTCAAAGAAGTTAGTAAGACTGTATTAACTCACCAGTCAATGCTTCACTGTCTCATGGGTATGTGCTGATAGAGTTGTCGCAGAGCAGATGCGAGGTACTCAGAACTGCTGACCACGGGCCAACTCCCAAACACCAAACACACTGCGCACGTGTAAAGATTTTGTATAGGAGCTCCACCTCCAGAGAGTAGGGAATGAAAACAGACTTTCCAGGACGGGCAAACAACCAGGAACGCAGAGGCTCCTGTATATACTGTGTCAACCAAACAAACAGGTCACATACCTTGTTGTGATGCTGGAAATGCATCGGAGGGACAAGGCCCCCGTATCCTTGTCCTTTATTGCTTTTTATCGTGTGTTCTGTCGTGTTTTCCACGCAGGAGTTCATATGGGACTCCTGTTGGTGCATCTCTCTCTCTTGGTTTGGTGAACAGAACCAATGGATACCCTCATGGCGCCCATGAGTAGGGGTGCAACCCTCTGCCCCTAATGTATGTTTTTGGGCACCTGTGTGTGACCCACAGAGCAGGGTACGGGCTGGTGGCATTTCTGTGCTGAATTGGCTGGTGCCCTGGGCATCCTCCATTTAGGGAATCCCAGGCCCTGTCATTGGAATCGGTAGATTCCTGATGGAGACAAAATGGCCCCCATGGCCTCTTGCCTTCCATCGCCTGTTACCTTGATCTTCCCGAAGTCCTGGGAAGCCCTGACTCTGTCCCTTCCCCCTGACTGGCTGTTGGGTGGAAGTTCCTTATATGGTAGTGTGGGGAAGTGCTGACCAGACTGGCTGGAGCCTTCCCAACCACTGTATGTTGTGGGTACACCTGTGGGTGGGACATGGGTGAATGGAGTGTGTGACGAATATGCATTCTTTGTTGTGGGTGTCGAGTATCTGGTGTTTGACATAATGACTGAAACAGCCCTGCCGAAACCGGTATGAATGCAGTGTGGAGTGTTGAATGGCTTGGTACTTGTCCCAATACACATAAATTGTTGTCAGTGTCTGGAGAGAAGTAAATGGCCTGAATGCACTGTGTGCCTGATTGGCTGCCTGACTGCCTGCCTGCCTGCCTGAATGCCCTTAGTCATGATTGGATGCTTGAGTGTGACCCAGCGGAATGAATGGGAGATCAATAGTATATCTGGGGACCTCTCACTGCTAGAAATTGTGTTCAGAAGCTGAAGTCCACTACAACGAGTACCTGGAGTAACTGAAGCTTGACCTTGAAGCCCTGCTGGACGAGAAGAATTGCTGTTGATCTCCTTCACAATCTGAAAGTTGCTGTGCCTCCAAGGACTGACCCAGAGAGGACCTGGTAAGGCACCCTCTTCCCAAGCTACGAGGGACCATCGTGCACCAGCTGATCTTTGCCAAAGCTCCCTGGTAGACAGACCTATGACAGGCTGCCGACCGGAGAGGGGACTGACGAGGAATCCCAAAGAGAAGCGCCCAGACTGTTGTCCGCCACTGTCGACGACTGCTGTCGCCGACTGGAGCCACCATGCTCCCGTTTGCATAAGAACTTTTGAATCCAAGGACGCTTTCGTCCGCATCATCACCGCTGTATCCTGCTGGAGAAGGCCTGACCGTCGACGTGCCGAAGAGCATCTGCTGGTGGGTTTCCCGCCACCCAAAGACCACAGAGACACCGATGACTCGATGCCCTTGCTGGGCCACAGTTCTTCAAACTCTTTGCGGTCCAGAACTACCGACGCCCAGCACGCCTCTTCCTTGCAGGACGTTTACGCTTCCCTGTCAACGAGCACAGCTAGGAACTAAGCTGCCACTTCACCATCATAGCTCAACCTATTCTCCGTCGGACGTTCGACGACCCTTGACTCCTGCCTTAAAGGGAGAGCACTCAAGAAGGGCCGTTGATTCCCCCACGAGGAATGCTACAACGCCAGGTACTTTGGGGTTGCAGAACTATTGGGAAGTCTAGTGTGAACAATATATGGACTGGGCTTGTATCTTTATTCTACATGTTGCCCAGGTGGGGGGATCTCCACACAGAGCTGTGTTTAACAGTAGTGACCAGCATTCTCCCAATTGTTCAACCATCTTGCTTTCCTTCCTTTCTCTACTGCTGGTTTCCTCTTTATTGATCTGTGTGACATTATGACCGTATAGTTGATGCACTTTAATGAGATCTAATAATCGTTGTGGTACCACTTTAGAACTGTATATATTTACCATTGTTGATTTCCTGAGCACAAAGTGCGTTATCGTGATATTGTATATAAACTTTGAATATTAATTATATAAAGACTGACTGTGTTTTAACCAATACAGTGTGCGGACATTCATTTGTGGGTGCTTGGGGAATACACTGTACTTAAGAACCAGCCTGCATCACCTCCTGAGAAGCTAGGCCTTGATTGCTCGACCACGTACCAATAATAGAGAATCTTGGCTGGGGTCCTCTGTGCCTCTCCTCTACCATATGGAGAGCGGAAGTACAGACACCCCCCCTCCGGCATCTTTACACTCGCGCGCTCCCCACCAGTGTAAACATTTTGTATAGGAGCTCCACCTCCAGAGAGTAGCCAATGAAAACAGACTTTCTGGGACAGGAAAACAACCAGGAATGCAGAGTCGCCTGTGGATACCTTGTCAACCAAACACACGGTTGAAACACAACAAATGTATGAATGCATTTTTTTGCTGAGGCCTACTTAGTTCATCATAAATAACTGACATGCTTTCTTTCATAGAAATGTGTGTAGGCGTTAAAAATCAACTGTATGAACTGTTCATGTTTGTTTTAATCACATACTTCATTGGGCCATTGCTTTGCATTGTTTCTTGATGCATGAAGATTTATTGCAATGTATATGGATCAGAATAAACATTGGTTAAAATGAAAGAAACATTTGGTTTAGCAATGATAAAAGATGTTTCTGAATATGTATGAGATTAGCAAAAAATAACCCCAAAAACTATGGACAGGACGAAATAGTGAGACAGTCTTACAGGGGATGTACAATTGGTATATTAATATTGAACACACGTCACCAGTTCTATTATTCTAGTTCAAGTTCTGTTTGTATTTATGCAGCGATCCAGCGTTATATGATTTGAGTGACTGCTGAAGACACCAACATTCCCAAAATGAGAGATGAAGCGGTGACTATAAATGAACTTGGTATGTCTTCCTTTGGAAACAGTAATTTAAATACCGTTGTGTTTTCAATAAAGCTTTGAGTCCATCAGCTTTTGGAACTTTGATAAAACCGTGCAGATATATTCCTTTTTCTCCCTGGGCTTTCGGTTCTGCATAGGCTTCAGCTACTGCAAAGTCTATGGCACAACATCAGAAAACCTATATAAAGTTAGCAGGCTATTCATTGTACCCATTTAATTGTGAAAGAACACTGAGTTGGACATATGGATATTCAGAAAGCGAAAGGATTTTTCACTTTGTACATTTTAATTTAAATATGAAAGAGACTAAGAGAAAGATAAAGAGACAGGAAAAGGAGAGCACGAAAGAAAGAGAGAGAGTAAGAGAGAGTAAGAGAGAAAAAGAGATACAGAGTGAGAGAGAAGCCAAATAAAGAAGGGCTCAGATGACGTGCACCTGGCAAGGAATTCAACACAAGGAACATAATAAGAAATCCCCGGTTTCATATCCTTTGCTTCTTAACTCTGGGGAGTTTCAGCATCTGTTTATCAGAACACCTGATTTATGGAAAAGTGTGCATTTATCCCATAAAGGCCACACACTGGGAACAACACCGTGCGCAGAATTAAATCTGCACGCTCTGTGTATTCATGGAATTGTTTGCACAAAGTGACCATATACGCAAGTCACTGCCGGTATCCCCGTAACAGTTACCAGCACCCCGACAATTTGCATACAATTTATCATAACTTTGGTAAACCTCTGAAAATCTGCATACAAACCCCTGTAAACCGTTGTTGCTGCACCCTGATACACTGCGGCTGCGTACATGTACCCCTAAATCCAACACCCAATCTTACTTCTGCGCAGTAAAACCTATGCACAAGTGTCTGTATGCCTGCCTTCTGGTGGTGGATAGTACGATGGCTTTGCATTGCCATTTACCCGTCGAGAGCTTTCTCGCTCAGATCCATGAATACGCATCGTTCCACACAAAAGTAGGCCTGCGATGGACTGCCTGAGAGCCATCCCCCGTAATGCCCACATTTTGCCTTGTTCTTCCTCATTTTCTCAGTTCTGATCCCCTAGCCTGACCTCTGTGCAAGCCACACCCACCCTCTGCGTGGTGTCTCGCACAAGGCACTCGGACTCTCGCAGTGACATGTCGAGTCTGTGCAAAGTCCCCACAAAGTATGTAAAAGAGCCACACATGACTCGACGAACAGGATTTTGCACGCAGTTTGGCACGCAAAGTCCCGATTTTTGGCGCAGATAATTCGATGAATCCGGCCCAATGTATTCCATGTTCCAACATAGATACATCATGTATTTGCCAGGTTTACAGGGATACCAACAAGACTGTATTCATTTTAAAGTTGCTATGCAATGAAGGAGGAACAGCAATTGGAATAAATTATCTTATTACCTATCATCGATGTTGCTGCTGAGTGGAAAACAGTATGAAGAGGGATATGCATGCCTTTGGTGATCAATCAATAGAGCACTTCCTCCATCTTTATGTGCCAACACCATTGCCTGCACAACAGACTGACACTGTAATGATCTGACAGAATTAGCTGATAGTAGGTTATGTATTTTTTTATTTGAATTTTGAAGTAATTTATATCGCACACCTGACGAACCAAATCGTATTTGGGTGCTGCTGTATCAAGTACCAGTCATCTGTACCTTTTTCTCAACATGTAATTTAACATGAAATTGATAAACCGAGGGAAATCCTTGTGATTTCTCAATTGAAGACAGTATTGCGTCAAAAGAGCTAAAAGATAACAGGCCTGATTTACAAAAATGTTTTAAATGGGACTTTCCCATGTTGAAACAGGTTTGTAAATCAGGCCCAATGGATTGAAGCGATGTTTTATCTTCTATTCATCATTTCCTGTTCAAATAAGAAGAAAATATTTTTTTCAGGGTATTGAGTTTCAATTAGCCTTGATCCATTCAGGCCTCGATACAGATCAAGAAGTCGCAGAAGGGCAGAAGTTAGCCAGGGAAAATCCCTTCTGATACAGCCGCGTATGATCAGCATATTAATTGAACGATGCCCCAATGTGCCAAAGGAACGATCTCCGAGTGATTCCATGTACATGTCAAAACGGATTAGGCAAAGTCTCGATGCCAAGAGCACCCCACAGGACACAGGAAGCTGGGAAGGAATAGAATCTGGACGGACGAACTGTCTTATCCCAGAAACAAAAGATGTGAACTGTTAAAGAACCTTATCCTGCCCTGCCCCATCCGCTGTACAGAGACATTTATGAGTGCCCTATGGTCAGACTCCACCCATTGTCAACCATCTAGAATTTGTCTGTTTCGATACTGATCAGGACGAAATCCTAAATGAAAAGGTTGCTGTAGATGTGCGTGATCTAGGTGGCTTTGTGGATCCCACTTTGCTCCATTGCATAACGTAAATGAAATGCATGAAAAGCCTACCTAATGCTGTTATGCATTTCAATTATGTGGCAACTCATTTTCATTAATTTGTCTGAAGGAGATGAAGGGTGAATGATAAGTTACGATTCCACCTACCTTTTCCTCTGTGCCATGCAAATACTCCTGCATTTGTGTCAGCATGCATTTTCATGCTGGTCCAAATGCTGTGGAGTCATATGGAATGATTCCCAAGGAATCCACTTGCTTTTCGAACCAGCAAAATGCAGGTGGATCCCGTAGGAGTAATGGCAGGTAATGTTTACTCCACTTGGACGTCAGAGTGCAAAAGAGTGGAGAATGCCACATTTACACACCCCTTTTTGCACTATGATGCGCAATTGAGGAAAATTACACAACAGTTAAATGTGTATACAAAAGAATAAAGGTAACAGTTCACAGCTGCATAATTAGGCAGAACACGGAAAACTGACCCCTGTAACTCTATTGCTGCAGTTTTATTTTATTTTATTTTTTTATAATCTTACACACAACGTGCAAATGAGAAAATTGTTCTGTAATGACTCCATGTGTCATCCAGATGAAACCCTGATGTAAAGAATCATTTACAATGTGTAATACGGGGAATACTTCTTTCTCCTTGAAGCTCTTCATTACACTGGCATGTATAATGCCATCAATAAAGGCCAACCAGCTACTTGTCTGGCGTCCTGCAAGGTGCTTTTTTGATAGATTGCAGCTTTATTTTCAATTTCATACTGTGATAAAGGGGAAAAATACTCCCTACTTCTTTTCAGAAACCAGTGGAAAGTCCTAAAGCCAGTATTCTGATAGTAGTATTTGCGTGACATCACTGTGCCGGCCCAGGAATACAGAGCCTGTGTAGGCTACTAAAAGCAGATAGCATAAATATGAATGAGGTGCATTGATTAACTTAGAAACCTGAATATGTTAACCTCAAAGGTTCAACCAAACATGGCACTAAGCCATACCACCCTTCTCTGGAGCTTAAATGTTGGGGAATACCTACTAATCTGATTACTACCCCCCAAGTTCACCATTCTGCCTACAGAACTGTGGCATCCATGAATGGGAAAAGTCTGCAATATACCACAGCTTCAGTGAACCAGCTTCTGTGGCAACCAGTTGCATCTCCATTTGAAGCACGACCTGCAGCACACCACAGGCATCCAGGAAGCTGTAGACCTGCACTATTGACCATAGACATAACCAGAGCTAACTTCCATACATTCATGGTAAGAAGCAGCCGAAAGGTCCCAGAGGTTTACCACTATCATGCAAAAATATATAATGTAGTTTAGAAAAGACTATCAACATAGTTGCCTGTACACATTTCCCAAACGCTGCTTGGCGGTAAAGACCCAACTTCAACTGCTGACCTTCAGAGTAGGGTTTGAACAATGTAACTAGGAGGGGTTTGGCATTATAGATTGATGCATTACAATGAGAATAACTGTAAAAACCACATATAAACTGAAGGATAAAGACAAACTTACTAGGCCTTGTGAGTGTTTAGAAGTGCAAGTGCAAAGAGAGAAGGGGAGGGCAGTGGGGGGAAGTGCTGGAGTATCCATGCTCGTGGGTGAGCAGCAGATGTAAGTGCCAAGAAAAGTAAGTGCTAGCGAGCAATTGGGCTGCAATATGGTGGTAAGTGCAGGCCTACAGTGGCCTAGGCCACTCGTTGCAGAGGCATTTGCTGTTTAAAGGCAGAGGCTGAGGTGATCAGGTGTGGGAGGCCAGGGACCAGAGGACACATAAGAGCCCTCGTCAACAATCACAGGAACTGTGAGGTTAACAGAGGAGGGAGGAAAAAAAGGAGGAAATGAAGAGTAAAGTCTTCTGGAATTCGAGGAGATCTGGTTCAAGAGGAAGGGGGAGGTTGTTCCTCCTTATAATATGTTAAGGAAATTGAAAGTATAATACCTATAGCACTGTGCCGACTGTTCATTTATTTAAAGTGGTAGCTCCTCTTCACTGCCCTCTTAAGAGCCTGGTATGGACGGCTTCAACTTTACTACTAAAAGTTAAGCAGTGTATTGTAGCCTGGGTTATGGGTGCATTATGTCATGGATGAGAAGGTGAGAAGAATGTTGTGATGTCATATTGGAGTGTTGGTGTGTGACTGGGTCCGTCTGTTCCAAATGTGGCAGTTGGAACTGAAGGCTGGCTGGAATGGTTTTGCCAGTGACCTGTATGGAACAAACATACTTACCATCTTACCTGTGACCTCTGACGTGGTACATTACAAGAAGGACCCCATTAATTCACAGCGGTAATCTAAGTAGATCTTTTATAGCATATGTCAGGAACCTACTTTCCCATAGACAAAGGGATTGTGGGAAACTCTCAGCATTCTTCTTCATCCCATCACTTGCAACTGTATGAATGCATTTTTATACCTAACCTGCTTCAACTATGCAGATGACACCCAGATCATTTTCAAGATTCCCAAGTGACCTTGCTTCCTGTCTCTCTGAAATCGACCACTGTATGACGGCTAACCACCTCCTCCTCAATCCTGGTAAAACTGAAAACCTAAACATCTCTCTTTCCCCAACTAACCCCATGGCATCTCTCCATAGAAGCCCCGCATACAGCATCCACCTCTGTAAAGAACTTGGGATGCACCTTAGACTATCACCTATCACTCTCTCATCGCGTTTACACTGTGTCCAGAACTTGTCATTTCCACCTACATATCCTGAGGTGAATATTCCCTTATCTCCCCTACACTCACAGAGTCTCAGCAATCCCCACTATCACCTTGTCCTGCTTAGACTACTCCAACTCCTTTTATCTGGGTGCTCCTGCCTATCACCTCTGAAAAGTCCAGCAAATCCCAAACTCTGCAGCTAGACTCCTCCTTGCCCTCTCACCCAGACAATACATCAACCCTGCCCTTAAAGTATTACATAGCTTCCTATCAGCCAGTCAATTTTTAAGCACATGTGCATCACACACCACACCCTTCTCAAGACTAGCACAGAATTACTCCAAGACAAGCTTACATGCTACAAACCCATCAGAAACCTTAGCACTTTCTCTGCCCTCCTCCTTGTTATCCCCCTTTGAACTCCACCAGAATTGGAGGATCCTCCTTCTCTGTCGAAGCTCCCACCTTATGGAACTCCTTTCCACTGAAAATCCACAGCAATGAGGACTTCATCTCCTCTTCCCTCTCCTCACTTGGTTGGCTCTCTTTTCACTCCCATCTTAAATTCAATTTCCTCTGACTCATTTTCAAATCCCTCTATTGTCCCTTCTCACTTTCTACACTCCTTCTCGCCTGCTCCACTCTGCTGATCTGTTACTTCTCTCTTCTCCCCCTCCCCCCTGTGCCCCTTCTCGCTTCCACTCCCTTATACTACTTGCTCCTTTCCACTGGAACCGTCTCCCTCTCCACATCCGATCTATTTCCTCCTATCCCACCTTCCGCATGTCCCTAAAACCCTACCTGCTCCACTCACCCCCCTAACTCCTACTCTTCCTTCCTCACACCACTCTCTCCTTACCCTTTACTCCTATTGCTCTTACCTTTGGTCTTCTCCCCTCATGCATAACTATATCACTCATGTAAATTGTTCTTTACACTGTTCCTAGCACTTGATCCTAATGTTATGTCTTGCTTATTGTAATTCTTGTTATCCTCCTGCCTCTCAACATGGTCCTCCTCACATGCTCTACCTCTTCAATCATGTACATTGTTCCTTATACTGTTTTCTGGTACTTGATTCAAATGTTACTATGTTTTGCTAATTGTTATTCTCCTTGTCCTTTTGTAAAGCGCTTTGTTGTAATGCACTATATACATGTTCATAAATACAAATACAAATACATCTCCTTCAGAAAGGCCCTCAAAACGTGTTTATTCCCTCCAGCAACTTGAAGATCTTCCCTTTCCCAGACTTACCTTATGACACCTAGACCTTATCACAGTCTGCCCTTCCTTAGTATATTCTACAGAACAAGGTAATGTACAATTATTGGACCAGACTAGACGACTCAAATCTCTCAGGAACACCAAAGGCAAAGTTCCTACTGAACCTCGAGGTACATAGTCAAGCACCACTTTGGTGGACACCAGCCTCAGGCATGGCCCCCCACTCGCACACTTTCACCTCCATACACCAGACCAATACATGAAGCACAACATCTCTGCCATCAGAATGCAGCTACAAACTACAACAAAAAAATCAGTCTAGCTGGACACATTATGAGGGTAATTCATAGAATTTTGCAGAAAAGTGTCGCAAGCGGCTGGCGCAGAGTGTCCGCGTGCGATTGACTGCGCCAGGCACGTGCGCTAAAACCGATTTCCGCGCACAGCGTATTCATGGATTTTAGGCTCCCAAACCAGCCGTGGCGCAGAGAATCGCAGCGACCCTGCAGCAGCGCCTGTTACGCCCCCAAGAACGCCCTCGCGCAAGGAAAAGCCATCAAAATCGCTAAATCATCGCAAAGGGCTGCGCTAACCCTGGACCAGTTCACCGGGCTGGCAAACAGCAAACGCCAAGCGGGGAACGTGTATTTCAGGGATGCGCGGGAAGTTCCACACGCGATTGGCCCAGTGCGAGCAAGGTATGTCTATTTCAGAGGTGCGCGGGAAGTTCCACACGCGATCGGGCCTGGGGGAGCGGGCTACGTGTATTTCAGGGGTTCGCGTGAAGTTTCTCACGCGATCGGGCCTGGGGGAGCGGGCTACGTGTATTACAGGGGTTCGCGTGAAGTTTCTCACGCGATCGGGCCTGGGGGAGCGGGCTACGTGTATTTCAGGGGTTCGCGTGAAGTTTCTCACGCGATCGGGCCTGGGGGAGCGAGCTACGTGTATTTCAGGGGTTCGCGTGAAGTTTCTCACGCGATCGGGCCTGGGGGAGCGGGCTACGTGTATTACAGGGGTTCGCGTGAACTTTCTCACGCGATCGGGACGGGGGAGCGGGCTACGTGTATTTCAGGGGTTCGCGTGAACTTTCTCACGCGATCGGGCCGGGGGAGTGGGCTACGTGTATTTCAGGGGTTCGCGTGAAGTCTCTCACGTGATTGGCCCCGTGCAAGCAGGGTACGTGTATTCCAGGGGTGCGCGGGAAGTTCCACACGCGATTTCAGCAGGGTATGTGTATTCCAGGGGTGCGCGGGAAGTTCCACACGCGATTTCTGCAGGGTATGTGTATTTCAGGGGTTCTGGGGAGTACTACACGTGAATTGGCCGTGTGGGTCCTCCCAGGTGTATGCTCCACAACCTCCACGGCCCCTGCAGGCAACCCACACCACGGGGGACTACCCTGCACCCCGGCTCATGTCCCGCAGGCAGCCCATCCACCATGGGCATGCCCCCCAGCCAACCCACATGTCACCTTGCACTACTGATCAACAATGCATGTCTCCCACCACCCCCACCCCCCAGCAGTGCAGGGGCAGCCTCCACCAGGCCCCCACTCATGTCTCACACCACCCCCACCCCCCAGCCACCAGGGGCACCCTCCACCAGGCCCCCACTCATGTCTCCCACCACCCCCCAGCAGTGCAGGGGCACCCTCCACCAGGCCCCCACTCATGTCTCCCACCACCCCACCCCCAAGCAGTGCAGGGGCACCCTCCACCAGGCCCCCACTCATGTCTCCCACCACCCCCACCCCCCAGCCACCAGGGGCACCCTCCACCAGGCCCCCACTCATGTCCCCCTGCACCCCCACCCCCCAGCAGTGCATGGGCACCCTCCACCAGGCCCCCACTCATGTCTCCCACCACCCCCACCCCCCAGCCACCAGGGACACCCTCCACCAGGCCCCCACTCATGTCTCCCACCACCCCCACCCCCCAGCCACCAGGGGCATCCTCCACCAGGCCCCCAATCATGTCTCCCACCACCCCCACCCCCCAGCATCCAGGGTCACCCTCCACCAGGCCCCCACTCATGTCCCCCTGCACCCCCACCCCCCAGCAGTGCAGGGGCACCCTCCACCAGGCCCCCACTCATGTCTCCCACCACCCCACCCCCAAGCAGTGCAGGGGCACCCTCCACCAGGCCCCCAATCATGTCTCCCACCACCCCCACCCCCCAGCATCCAGGGTCACCCTCCACCAGGCCCCCACTCATGTCCCCCTGCATCCCCACCCCCCAGCAGTGCAGGGGCACCCTCCACCAGGCCCCCACTCATGTCTCCCACCACCCCCACCCCCCAGCCACCAGGGGCACCCTCCACCAGGCCCCCACTCATGTCTCCCACCACCCCCACCCCCCAGCCACCAGGGGCACCCTCCACCAGGCCCCCACTCATGTCCCCCTACACCCCCACCCCCCAGCAGTGCATGGGCACCCTCCACCAGGCCCCCACTCATGTCTCCCACCACCCCACCCCCCAGCCACCAGGGGCACCCTCCACCAGCCCCCCACTCATGTCTCCCACCACCCCCACCCCCCAGCCACCAGGGGCATCCTCCACCAGGCCCCCAATCATGTCTCCCACCACCCCCACCCCCCAGCATCCAGGGTCACCCTCCACCAGGCCCCCACTCATGTCCCCCTGCACCCCCACCCCCCAGCAGTGCAGGGGCACCCTCCACCAGGCCCCCACTCATGTCTCCCACCACCCCACCCCCAAGCAGTGCAGGGGCACCCTCCACCAGGCCCCCAATCATGTCTCCCACCACCCCCACCCCCCAGCATCCAGGGTCACCCTCCACCAGGCCCCCACTCATGTCCCCCTGCACCCCCACCCCCCAGCAGTGCAGGGGCACCCTCCACCAGGCCCCCACTCATGTCTCCCACCACCCCCACCCCCCAGCCACCAGGGGCACACTCCACCAGGCCCCCACTCATGTCTCCCACCACCCCCACCCCCCAGCCACCAGGGGCACCCTCCACCAGGCCCCCACTCATGTCTCCCACCACCCCCACCCCCCAGCATCCAGAGTCACCCTCCACCAGGCCCCCACTCATGTCCCCCTGCACCCCCACCCCCCAGCAGTGCAGGGGCACCCTCCACCAGGCCCCCACTCATGTCTCCCACCACCCCCACCCCCCAGCCACCAGGGGCACCCTCCACCAGGCCCCCACTCATGTGTCCCACCACCCCCACCCCCCAGCCACCAGGGCCACCCTCCACCAGGCCCCCACTCATGTCCCCCTGCACCCCCACCCCCCAGCCACCAGGGGCACCCTCCACCAGGCCCCCACTCATGTCCCCTGCACCCCCACCCCCCAGCAGTGCAGGGGCACCCTCCACCAGGCCCCCACTCATGTCCCCCTGCACCCCCACCCCCCAGCAGTAAATGGGGACCCTCCACCAGGCCCCCACTCATGTCTCCCACCACCCCCACCCCCCAGCCACCAGGGGCACCCTCCACCAGGCCCCCACTCATGTCCCCCTGCACCCCCACCCCCCCAGCAGTGCATGGGCACCCTCCACCAGGCCCCCACTCATGTCTCCCACCACCCCCACCCCCCAGCCACCAGGGGCATCCTCCACCAGGCCCCCACTCATGTCCCCCTGCACCCCCACCCCCCCAGCAGTGCATGGGCACCCTCCACCAGGCCCCCAATCATGTCTCCCACCACCCCCCACCGCCCTGCCACCATGGGCAGCCCCCACCAGGTCCTCACAATCCCCAATCATGTGCGTAATGGTCAGCCTCCACAGCCAAAAAGCCCTACCAAGTAACCCATTCACTCACATGGAAATGGAAATCACATGTTACACCCCCAATGTTCATGAAGCTAATGAAGCCATGTCCGTCACACACAATGGTTGCAATTGAATGGGAAAACACACAACATGACATGCATGAAACCAATGAGATGATACCACACAGTGAAGTATGCAAACAAAATTGTATTGAAAAAAAATAAGAATGCTAAAGAAAGAAAACTAACTACAATGTGAATGAGAAAAAAGTAAGCTGCATGTCCGTATGAAAAAATGAAACTTGAAATCCAAATAGAAAAAATTTTTGTCCAAAGTCAAATGTAAAAAAATATCCATGCAATAAAGAACTATGTACAAAAATAACAAGGGTCCATGAGCCCAACTGAACAAAGGAAACCTACTAAAAAATCTACCTAAAAATCAACTATATACAAAAAGTGGAGCAGTGTCCGTCGACTCCAAATCATAATACGAAAGAAAGGAAACCTAAAACTAAAGAACTATATACAAAGGCGGCGGGCAAGTCCAGCGGCTCACTCTGTGGTGTCCCGGGCCAGGGCATCATCGAACTCCTGTTCGATGTCCCGGAGGCGGTCCAGTTCCATGGCCCCGAGGGTCCGCAGGGACGACGCTGTGTCCTCCTCCAACCCCCTGCGGATTGGCTCGAGGCACTCGGCCCGCCTCAGGGCCCTCCGCATGGAGTTCTCCGCCCTGACCATTGTGAGCCGCGCCTCTTCCGCCCGCCGCCGCTCCGCACCTATGGCGTGGCCCAACCGCTGCCACACGGAAGACACTCTCTGTCCTGGGTCCCCCTGCCCTCCGGCCGATGCCTGCCCCTCCGATGTCGAAAGCCCCGAGCCTTCATGGCTCCCACCATGTTGCTGCTGCTCTGCCTCTGCCTGTGCACTGCCTCCTGCTGCATGCACATCCTCTGCCGGCTGGGGTGCACTTGTTGATGTGGCCACCCCTGCTGGACCACCGACTCCCGACTGTGGCAGGGATGCCTCCTCCACCAGCCTGGCCGCACCGTCAGAGGCAGCTCCACAGGGCACCCAGGTGACTGATGGGTGGGAAGATGGCACAGAGGACGACTGGCACGTAGGGGGTCCAGTTGAGGAGGGGGTCGGAGCAAGCCCCATCAGA
Organism: Ambystoma mexicanum; assembly: GCF_040938575.1. Lineage (NCBI taxonomy): Eukaryota > Metazoa > Chordata > Amphibia > Caudata > Ambystomatidae > Ambystoma > Ambystoma mexicanum. The sequence continues at coordinate 1,116,504,403 of NC_090924.1, read as the reverse complement.
CGGAGGAATCCGGCCTGGGTGACCTGTCCCAGCAGGCTGACGTGGTCAACGAGCCATTCGAGATGACGTGCAGTCTCTCCATGAAAAGACTGCAGGTCACCTCGCATGGCCCGTTGACGCAACGCCACACCAGCCAGGACAGGCTCAACCCAGACCTGGATAGCCACGTCCGCAGGCAGAGGAAGGCCAGTTGACTTCAGCTCATCCCCTGCCTGGAAACGGGTCTGGACGTAGGCATCCCTGCTGGTGCAAGATGATGCAGGGACAGGATTGGGGACAGGATTGCACACAGGCACCTCCGCGGCGGCCTGCGCTGCCTCCTGTCCCTGGTCCTGGACTGCACCACTAGCACCAGTGGGATCCCCACCTCCAGACCCCGTCTCTGGTGCTTGCACGGCCTCCTCCTCCACCAGACCCCCCACCAACCTGGATGACTCCGTGCCATCTTCCCCTGTTGGGCCCTGTGGGGTCCCAGCTGCCCCTTCTGCTGCCGAGGAGTCCAACTCCAACCTCCGCCTCTTGGACCTCCCCCCGGCAGCTGCGGCCTGGGACGCGGCACCGGACTCCTCACTCCCCGACGAGATGACAACACGGGAGGGGAGCAGGGCCTTGCGTCTCCGGCTGGCGGTCGGATCCCCGCCGCTGTGCTCCACAGCACCTTCTCCGCCCTCTTCATCAGTTGACGCTGCACACAGGGAGAAACAAAACACAGGCATCAGGGCACTGTACAATGGACACATACACACATGACAGTTGCACATGAGTGGCATTGGCAAACCTCAGACATGTCATCACAATCCCCAACACACATGTCATTGCAACTCGCACACATGAGCCATACCACAGCCATATCGCAACTGCCACCACCATCCATACACATACAACAGCATGAGCAGCCAAAGGTGACCCAGACATCACATGCAACACAGGAAGTGCACCACACATGTACACACACCACCACACTTGCATGCATGTGTACACCTCAGACGGGCATCCATGTCACATCTGCCAATCAGGCTTACACATACCGCAGTCACATGCATCCATGTTGCATCACTGTTGCACCTTTATCAAATACACACACATGCACATGTACACAGTGCTCATACATGCAGCCCAATACAACATACATGCGTGACATCACGGACATGTCTACTTACATACACATACATACAAACATGTGTGCATGCACAACTGCATTTGCCATGCAAGCCTACACACACAAGCACCATCCATGTCTCACACATTACAGCCCTCGCATGTGTCAGCCCCACGGCCATGTACACCCCCACCCATACTCGACCCCATACAAACAGATGTGCAACCTGCACAATACCGAATAATCACCACACGCACTGCTCACAATCAGGATGCATGTACACTCACCGCTCGACTCCAGACGGGTCTGCTTCTCCAGGACCTGGACGTGGAGCGCTGGGGATATGCGTTCCAGGACCCCCATCTCTTCTTCCGACAAGTGGCCCCGGCGCCCCTTGGCATCCGCTGCCTTCAAGAGGCGCCGGGCCTTGTTCAGGGTCCTGGACCTGAAGTCCTCCCAGCGCTTCCTGACATGTTGTAAGTCCCGGACTGCCACCCCCTCCGCGTTGATGGCAGTCACGATGTCAGTCCAGATCCGAGTCCGTCCTTCCTTGTCGGCGCGGGAACTTCCGAAGAGGGCATCATACTGCCCCAGGACTTGCTCCACCAGGACACCAACTTCGGTGGCACTGAAGCTTGTGCCCCTCTGGCTCTCTGGCCGGGGGTTGTCAGTGGTCACAGATGGTGTTTGCCCCGACATGACAACCCCAGAGGCAGGAGTGGGTGGGCAACTGGGTCCTGGGGCTGGGCTGTGGAGCGATGGAATTCCAGTCGGGAGTCTTCGGTACCAGCAGGGGTGGTCACAGCAACAGCACCCCTGGCTGATGTGCAGGCAGCAAATGGCAGTGCACGTGGGCAGCAGGCAGTCAGGCAGCAGCAGATGGTAGGTGGGAGCGTGCTCGGGGCTCTGGGGGGCAGTAGTTCGGCCTTCTGGGCAGGAGCGTGGTCTTCCGTGTGCTTACGCGTGGCCAGCTTGGTACGGAGTGATTTGGCACGTGAAAATCCTGCACGTCAGCGTGAAAATCGAGGAAAGGCCCTTAGCGCGTAAGCGCGTCAGCACGCATACGCGATTCTATTGGACCAAAGGCCCTCAGCGCGTAAGCGCGTCTGTGACGTGACCCGCACGGGTGTTTCCCACACAGCACGTGATGACAGAGCACACGTGGAAAGACTGCAAGTCAGAGTCCCATCGCGTGTGATTGGTGGAAATGGCCCTACACGCAGAAGTGACAAAGCGTGTAATAGGAGGAAATGTCCCTACACGCAGAAGTGACAAAGCGTGTAATTGGAGGAAATGTCCCTACACGCAGAAGTGACAAAGCGTGTAATTGGAGGAAATGTCCGTACACGCAGAAGTGACAAAGCGTGTAATTGGTGGAAATGGCCCTAGCGCGTACACGCCGCGTAAGTGACGCTGGACGTGTGGGCCTGTATAAAAGGTACGCGTAGAACACCACTTCCTTGTACGTGCTTTTCGTGGAGAGCGAGTGGGTGAATTCTGTACTTCTTGTCGTTTCACACGCGATTTACTTCACGGCGTTTCAAGTTCGTATTCCCTGTTACCTCTGACAGATTTTTCTCTTCTTTCGCTTTTACTGGTTTACCTGGGCCTGTTCCCTCAAACAGTGTTCCCTTCTACTGTTGTCCTGTCTCCTCAGACAGCGTACAAATCTTCTTTTGGCGGGGGTGTTGCCAACCAAACGTGCTCCTTTTACACGCTCGTTTACCAGGCAGACGGTGAGTCACGCACGTATCTAACATCTGTGCTTGCCCCGTGTGTAGCCTACCCCTTCAGAGGTCATTCTAGGCTGCGTGTGACACGCATAAGTTCATTCTTGTGTTTCTGGGTGCCACAGCGTAGTGCAGGTTTTTCTTTCTGCACACGTGGTCTAGGAGGGGTTGCGTGCACGTCATCTCCCTTTTTTGGGCCTCCTGTGCGTTGCGTGACCCGTCATCTTTCCCCAGGGGTTACATTCAGCCTTGCTAGAGCACTAGGGTACAATTACCATCTGGTACCCAACCCCTTTGACCCTCAATTGCCCAGGACAATAGTCTACATCCACTCCCATACGCACATTAACATCAGTGCCATGGCTGGGAGGCGAGGATTCCGTAAGGGTGGCAAAGGTGGAAGAGCCACAAGTGGTGGCCGTGGTGGATCCGGTAGGGGACGTGGTCGTAACTTGCAGGGTGAGCCTGTCCCCCCATGTGTGGAGGGCCAGTCACAGGCACCCATAATCCCTCCCCCCTCCCCCCCTCCCATTGAGGCTGATGTGGCTGACACCATCCATGCTCAGCCCTTGTTGGACCAGCCCATTGTGGCACCAGACCTGGCTGACTCCATGGCTGACTTCCAGGTCAGCAGGGCTACGACACGTGCGCTGGTGCACGTTGATGCCATCATGCCACGTGGATCTGGGGCAGCAAGGTCATCTGCTGCACCAAGGAGGCAGGGCGGAGAGGCTGCAGGGGCAGCTGCGGCTCCATCCACCCCAGCCCTCACACACCCAGCCAGGACACTGTCGGTCCTAGTCCATGCTGCTGACATTCCCCCTGACACCATCACACTAGAGCCAATGCCTGCACCAACTCCCATGCTGAGTGTGCAATCCCACACTCCTGATACAGAGTCCACCAGGGCTCCTGCCCCTAGTGTCCAGAGCGGCGCAGGACACTCAGGATCACCACCACCTTCCAAGCGGAAGAGGAAGAGTGCTCGTCCGGAACAGGCTGATGCCCCAGACACGGCTACACAGTCCGGCCCGTCCAGGAAGCCCAGCTTCACGGATGACGAACTGAATGCACTTGTCGAGTATGTGTCCGGACATGACAACGAGATGGTCATTGTTGCAGGATCCAAGACCACACCTGCACAACGCCAGGCACACTGGCAGACCGTTGCGGACATCGTAAGTGCCCTTGGAATTGTGAGGCGCACAGCCAATGATTGCTATAAGCGCTGGAATGACCTAAAGCGCAGGGCAAAGAGTAAGCTGGCCTCAAGTCATGCCGCAACTCTAGTGACTGGAGGTGGGTCTCCAGTAGTAGACATGGAACTCACTCCACATGAGTCAGTCGCTGGGACCTACGTCACGGAGGAACAGATCCAAGGCGTGGGAGATCTGGCTGATTACGAGGCATTGTCCGGTGAGTGCACATGCATGTGTGTGTCATCCATGTGCATGGTGTGTGTGTGAGGGCTTCTGTTTGTGTGCCAGGTGAGAGTGTGTGCGCCTGAGTCGTATGGGTCAGCCATGTGCTTCATGCAATCCTTCCTGCGCAGCTGCATTTGGCCATAGCAGTATCCCTTCTGCCAACAGTAGACATCTAGCCCAACTGCACGCCAGTTGCCCTTGAAGTGTCACCTTGCCACAACATATTTGCTTATTTTTCACTGTTCATTCAGTCAGTTTGTTTGCATTCCACCACTTTCACTAGGCATGTCGCTGTCCACTAGTCACATGTCTGACATGGGTATGGTAAAGTGGAGTGACTTTGTTACCTGGATATCATTTGTACACACATGTCCCTGTGCAATTGGACCATTTCAGACTGGCAGCTCCAGGTGAAAAATCTGACCTGTTAGAATTAGAAAAGCAATTACATGCGGGAACTGGACTGAATGAATAGGTGCTGCCCTCCTCTCCATCTTCACTCAATTGCAATGGTACATGCCATCTGTGTGATGGCATGTGTGTTTCACCTGGCAATCACAGGCCAATGTGTGATGCCACTGCCAGGCAGCATGCAGAAAATTTGTTCATCTTCCATCTTGGTGTCATCAGTGTGTGCCTTTTGCCTGCACTTCATACGCAGTGAGGGTGCATGCATGGGAGGGTTTTAGTCATGTGGGACATGTGTCAATCAAGTACTGGTTCTCTTGCTTCTCAGCCCTCATTGTGTGCCATGGTGCTAATGCCTGTTTCCATTTCTTTGTTTTCATGTCTTTGCAGGGGAAGACGCACCTGATACTGCTGGGGTTGTGGAGATGGTGCAGACCCAGGAGGGGTCCGAGGGCCGACCAACCACCAGTGAGGGACGTGGTGTGGTGGTGGGGGAGAACCCACAAGTGCTGCAGGTCGTGCTCTCAAGGGGTGTCTCTGGCTGCACCTCCCCCGAGCTGTACTCAGGTGTTGATTCGGATGAGACCTACGTGCCGTCGCAGGTGAGTGTTCCAGGGAGGGATTCTGTTCTGTCTCACCCACCTGCACCAGGGTCAGGACCCTCCATGGGGATGTCAGTGTTGGCAGCTACGCCTTCGGTGGTTACGGATGCAGGGTCACACTCCGCGACATCTGATCCTGTTCCTGGGCCAGCAGATCAGAGGGGGAATGCAGTCCTGCAGCCTCAGGCAGTGCCGGCACAGCAAGGCGCAGTTCGCCTTGCCCCAGACAGGTGTGGTGCCCGCCGACGTGGTGGCCGTACGCCACCCGGCAATACCGCATGGGAGCAATCCATTTACGGTATGGCAACCCAACAGGCTGCATCATCTGAGATGATGGCTCAGGCCATGGATAGGGTGGCCACTTCCATTGTCCCCCCAGAAAGGCTGATGGAGCGACTAGAGCAGGCAACCGACTCCATCTGCCAGTCACACAGGGAGGACATGTTGGGGTCCAACAGGGACAGGCGGGCGGCACTGGCGACTCTGCAGGAGGCCATTTCCATTGAGTCCTAGGGCCACAGGGAAGCCCTGAGGCAGGAGCTCCTTCACCTCAGGACGACTCTTGTTGAGCTTGAGGCTTCAACACAAAGGACAGAACAGCAGCTGGAGCATCTCACCCGTACGCTCTCAGCTGAGATGCAGGCAACGAGGGCGGAGGTCCGGGCATCCCGTGAGTTGTTGCATGGGGACCTCCGCACACTCATCCTCCAGAACCAGACCTACCACACCCGCATGCTTGCAGCCATGGAGGAGCAGACTAGGGCCTTGCGTGGGCTGCCTCCCATAGTGCAACCACCTCCGGATGCAGCTGCACAGGGTGATAATAGCGACAGCAGTGATACTCCCACAATAGGGTAGCCGTGTGGGCCATGAGCCCATGGAGGTGTTTTATCTTCCCAGGATCCACGCAGGTGGGTTCTGGTGTGCATCCTGTCCTCGGACCTCCTGGGTGGCCTCCCCAACCCCCCCGGGCCCATCAATGGCCATTTTTGATTGTTTCTTATTTTTATTTTTATTTTGATTTCTTTTATTCCCAATTTTTTTGGGATGATCTGTTGGCTTCCGTGGTTCCTGTGGGCATACGCTGCATTGTGGCTGGGCACATGCAGGCTTGTAATGTATTTGGTTCAGATGCTTGGGTTTGAGTCACACACACCCCTCCTGCTTCCCGATTCCATGGGCTTGCAAAGGGTGTGCCCAAGTGAAAGTGAATTACACAGTGACGTTGGACTCCCATGAGCTGTGAGGCCAGTCTGTAGTCAATACTGTGTATACATTCATAGTGCATATTGCTGTTGTGTTGTACACTGCATGTTGCATTGATGTGTAACTCTTCTTCTGTGTCTACCTCCCAATTTGCAGGTCCCTTCCTCATGTCCACACAAGGACCTCTAGTCTGGAGATGGGGACCATGTTGGCAGCAGTGCACCTACAACTCTACATGGCGACAACACTGCACAGTTGGTAGTGGTGGGCGTGCAGGCATTTCCAGGGGGTGAGACTACTAATATGTAACATTTGTGATGTCATGTTAATGGTACTACGTGCTCAAGTATGTTGTTGGTCCGGCATTGCTGTGAGCATTTCAGGTGTTGCAGGTTTCTAATAGTGCCACTGTACATAGTGAGACTGATGTCATGTTGTGGGGATTACTTTGTTTACCTGCAATTAGCATGACATGGCACGGTGTGTCGTGTGGCGGTGCTGGGGTTGGGTTGGCTGACATGGCACTGTCCTCTTGTTGCATTTTGCAAGTGGGTATTCATTTTAGCTGCTTCAATGTGTAACTTCACAAAACTGCATTGGTGGTGTCTGTGTGGGTAGGGATGCACACATTGTGACACTTCCAGGTGAACAATCTCAGGCTGACATGGTATTCCCGGTTCATTCTCCAGACATTCAGGATCAGTGTCAGGTTGAGTCATCATTGATTGTCAGATGGAATGTGCCAGGGCAGTGTGCACTCCACAGGGGTGTGATTTCTATGTGAAGTAATTAGCCACTAGCTGTGTACGGGCTGCCTCCCCCCGTGCCCTTTCCCCTCCCATGCGCAGCGGCTGTGCATGTGGTTGGGGATGTGGGGCCACCACCATGTCCACGGCCAGGCCCCGGCGTGTTGCAACGTTGTGCAGGACACATGCTGCCACTATGATCCTGCACACTACTGGGGGAGCGTATAACAGCTGCCCGCCAGAACGGTCAAGGGAGCGAAAGCGTGACTTTAGCACTCCGAATGTGCGCTCCACTATGCCCCTGGTTGTAATGTGGGCTGTGTTATATCTTACCTGGGGTGGCGTGGTGGGGTTCCGAATTGGCGTCATCATGTGGGGGCTGAGAGGGTAGGCACTGTCCCCTGTGGAGGTGGTGATTGGTATCCTTGGTGGGGTTGTGACCTTGCTCAGTATCCAACATGCATGCATGTGCAGTGGCATACATACTCACCAAGCAGCCATGTATCGCCATGCCGCCCAGCTTCTAGGTCCCGGCTTAGGGTGGACATTCGGTAAATGAAGCTGTCGTGGGTGGAGCCGGGATAGTTGGCATATACTGAGGTGATGATTCCCTTGGCATTACATGCTACCTGCACGTTGATGGAATGCCAGTGCTTGCGGTTCCTATAGATGTGCTCAGATGCCCTGGGGGGACGTAGAGCTACATGGGTGCAGTCGATGGCACCTAGCACTTTGGGGAATCGTGCCACAGCGTAAAAATCCAGGGCGGCAGCATGCCTTTCTGCAGGTGTTCTGGGCAGGTATATGTGCCTGCGGACTGATGGGCATGCAGTGATGATGTTCAAGACCTGGTGTAGGCAGCGTGACTGGGTGGCCTGTGACACCCCACCCACTATGGCACTTGTCCGCTGAAATGATCCAGTGGCTAAGAAGTGCAGTACATTGAGGACCTTCTCCAGGGGGCTGAGTGCTTGGGAGCACAGGGTGGGTGATGTGAGGTCATCCTCCCACTCACTCACCAGGTCCAGTATGATGTGTGGTGGAAACCTGTACCTCCCATACACCTGGTCATCAGGCATCCCGAAAAGGCTGGTTCTGGGTGTGAATATTCTGGCCCTGACTATCCTCCTCCTCCTCCTTTGGTAGCCCACTGCCACTGCTGCTAGGAACGGTATGTTCATCCTGCCGTCTGAGCTTGTTATTGTTAAAGTCCGCAAATTTATGCTTTGCGCATGTTCTAGGCGAGCGTGTGACCCGCGCACCCCTGGAATCCAGTTCCCAGTCCAATAGCGTGTGGAAATTCACACGCACCACGGGATACAGCGTGTGACCCGCGCACCCCTGGAATCCAGTTCCCAGTCCAATAGCATGTGGAAATTCACACGCACCACGGGATACAGGTTCGCTGACGTACTTGCGTGTGTAAGTGCCCGCGCACCCATTAAATACACGTACATAGGCCAATCGCGTGTACGCGCACTTTTGTCCAATTACACGCGATGACACTCTGACGTGCAGTATCTCCACGTGTGCCCCGTCATCACGTGCTGAGTGGGGAACACCCGTGCGGGTCACGTCACAGACGCGCTTACGCGCTGAGGGACTCTGGTCCAATAGAATTGCGTATGCGTGCTGACGCGCTTACGCGCTAAGGGCCTTTCCTCGGATTTCACGCTGACGTGCAGGATTTTCACGTGCCAAATCACTCCGTATCAAGCTGGCCACGCGAAAACACACGGAAGCCCACGCTCCTGCCCAGAAGGCCGAGTTACTGCCCCCCAGTGCCCCGAGCAGCCTCCCACGTGCCATCTGCTGCTGCCTGCCTGCCTGCCTGCCTGCCTGCTGCCACCGTGCCCTGCCATTTGGTGCCTGCACATCAGCCATCTGCAGGGGTCCAGTTGCTGTGTCCACCCCTGCTGGAACTGAAGACTCCCGACTGGGATTACATCACTCCACAGCCCAGCCCCAGGACCCAGTTGCCCACCCACACCTGCCTCTGGGGTTGCCATGTCGGGCACTTCCACATCTGGCACCAGTGGCAACCCCAGGCCAGAGGGGCAGAGGGGCACCAGCTTCACTGTCACCGAAGTTGGTGTCCTGGTGGAGCATGTCCTGGGGCAGTATGATGCCCTCTTTGGATCGTCCCGCGCCAGCAAGGAAGGACGGCAGAGGATCTGGGCCGACTGTGTGGTTGCCATCAACGCGGAGGGGGTGGCAACCCGCGACGTCCTGAAGATCAAGAAGCGCTGGGAGGACTTGAGGTCCAGGACCCTTGTGAAGGCCCGGCGCCTCGTGGAGGGGGGCCGGGGCCGCATGAGCTCCATCCAGATGAGGGTCCTGGAACGCGTACGCCCAGCGCTCCACGCCCAGGTCCTTGAGAGGGAGACCCGTCTGGAGTTGAGCGGTAAGTGTCCATGCATTACTGTGTGAGACAGGGCATGTTGCGGTGTGCTGGTTCTATGATACTTGCCTGTATGTGTGCCATAGGCCATGTATGCATGTATGTGTGCAGGGACATCATGGTAATGCATGTGCGGCCAGTCTCTGTACCTGGACATGGGTGGGGGTGAGGGATGGGTGCTGATGCCAGGTACATATATGGTAGCCATGTCTGTGTGCCTGACCTGCGTGTCTGTGACTTGTGCATGCCATGGATGCATGACACATGTGTGTGACAATGCAGAGATTCAGTAAAGCAGCCAAATTACCCTTGTATCCGCTGTGTTTGGTGTGTTTGGGGCCAGATGGATGTGACTGAGGTGAAGTGTGTGCATGTGATGGGCATGAGCCATGATGCATGTGAGTTACATATCATTGAATGTTTCAAGAGTCCATTGGACATGCATGGAAATGTCCATGGCATGCACCATGCCTGTTACTGTGTGTGTTTTGCCTGGACTGATCCATGTGTTGTGGAGGGACATGATGGAAGTGTACTTTGACAGTGGTGCTCATCTGCTATTGCTTCCTGTCTAGGGGACCATTGTACAGTGCCCTGATGCTTGTGTTCTTTGTCTCCCTCTACGCAGCGGCTAGTGAAGAAGAGGGCGGAGACGGCGCTGTGGAGCAAGGCGGCGGGGATGCCCCCACGGCTGCAGCGGAAGGGGTGGGTGAGCCCCCACAGGGGCCTGCTACGGTGGGAGACGGTGAGGAGCCATCCAGGTTGGTGGTTTGCACAGAGGAGGAGGAGGCCGCCACTGGGGCACACATGGGGCCTGGTGGGGGCATCCCTGCTGGTGCAAGTGGTGCAGTCCAGGGCCAGGGGCAGGAGGCAGCACAGGTCACCGTGGAGGGGCCTGTGCATGTCGCTGTCCCTGACCCTGTGAGTGCACCACCATGCACCAGCAGGGATGCCCCGTCCCAGGCCTGTCCGCAGGTAGAGGGGATGTCCATGTCACCTGACTCCCCTCCACCTGCGGACGTGGGAACCCCTGGCCGTGCGGAGAAGATCCTGATTGGGGTCGCGATGCGCACTGCTGTGATTCGTGATGCCGTGCGTGCTTCCCGGGAGGAGCACGCACGTCATCACGAAGTGCACCGTGCCGACGTGGCCCAATTGGGATCGGCCATGTTCAGGGGTTTCCTGCATGTGTTGGCCAATGTGGCGGCCCTCTCCTCCTCTGTGCAGGCTATCCACCAGTCGTTCTCCTTGCCGTCTTCCAGCCCAGATGCCACCAGGGCCCCCTGTGGACCTGCCCCGACCAATGCAGCCAGCTCGGTGGGGATCCCATCCCTGCCACAGTCGGGAGTCAGAGATCCAGCAGGGGTGGACACCAGAGCAACTGGACCCCAGCAGATGGAGGATGTGACGGCATCATCGGGCAGGGCACGTGCACGACGGCGTCAGTGGTTTCCATCAGCCTGGATGCCGTCGTGCTGGCACAGGCAGTTGCGTCGGAGGCAGCAGCAGGCTCAACGTGGGAGGCATCATGGCTCGGGGCCATCAACATCAAGGTGCAGGCATCGGCCGGAGGGCAGGAGAACCCTGGAATGGGAGTGGCTTCCGTGTGGGAGCGGTTGTGCCAGCGGATAGGTGCGAAGCGGCAGCGGGCAGAGGAGGAACGGCTCACGATGGTCAGGGCGGAGGACTCCATGCGGAGGGCGCTGAGGCGGGCTGAGTGCCTCGAGGGTCTTCGCAGGGAGTTTGAGCTTGACACTGCGTTATCCCTGCGGGACCTCGGGGCCAGGGAACATGCCCGCCTCCAAGCCATTGACCAGGAGTTCGATGATGCCCTGGCCCATGACAACAACCAGTGAGCCGTCCGAATAGCCTGCTGCCTTTGTATATAGTTGTATAGTTAGGGTTAGGTTTCCTTTGTTTTTTTGATTTTTCTTTTGGTTGCGATTGGACAATGCACCACTTTTTTGTATATAGTTCAGTTTTTGGTTAGTAGTCATAGTTAGGTTTAATTTGGTTGGGCTCATGGACCCAGGATGATCTTCTTCATGGTTCTTCATTGGCTTATTTTAATTTTTCAGATTATTTTCTTGGACATTCATCTTGTTTTGTTTGATTTGCTTTGTGTTTTTTCTTATTTCATTTCCATTCTACTTGCTGTTCAATACATATTATTTTTTTAATCTTCAATGTGTCGTATCATCTCATTGCTTTCAGGCATGTTATGTTGGGTGTTTTGTCATTCACTTGCAGCCATTGTGTGTGACAGACATGTGTTCAATTGCATTATTTAAATTGGGGTTGTAACATGTAATTGCCTTTGATATGTGGGTGGGTGTGATAGTTGGTTGGGCCTTTTGGCAGGGGAGGATGGGCATTACGGACATGATTGGGGAATGTTGGGACCCAGGTGCAGGGGGGCATGGATTGGACATGGGTGGGGGCCTGCTGGCAGGTGCCCCACAGTGCTGGGGGGGTGGGGGTGGTGGGTGACATGAGTGGGGGCCTGGTGGAGGGTGACCCTGGTGGCTGGGGTGTGGGGGTGATGGGAGACATGAGTGGGGGCCTGGTGGAGGCTGCCCCTGCACTGCTGGGGTGTGGGGGTGGTGGGAGACATGAGTGGGGGCCTGGTGGAGGGTGACCCTGCACTGCTGGGGTGTGGGGGTGGTGGGAGACATGAGTGGGGGCCTGGTGGAGGGTGACCCTGCACTGCTGGGGTGTGGTGGTGGTGGGAGACATGAGTCGGGGCCTGGTGGAGGGTGCCCCTGCACTGCTGGGGTGTGGGGGTGGTGGGTGACATGAGTGGGGGCCTGGTGGAGGGTGCCCCTGCACTGCTGGGGTGTGGGGGTGGTGGGTGACATGAGTGGGGGCCTGGTGGAGGGTGCCCCTGGTGGCTGGGGGGTGGGGGTGGTGGGAGACATGAGTGGGGGCCTGGTGGAGGGTGCCCCTGGTGGCTGGGGGGTGGGGGTGGTGGGTGACATGAGTGGGGGCCTGGTGGAGGGTGCCCCTGGTGGCTGGGGGTGGGGGTGGTGGGAGACATGAGTGGGGGCCTGGTGGAGGGTGACCCTGGTGGCTGGGGTGTGGGGGTGGTGGGAGACATGAGTGGGGGCCTGGTGGAGGGTCACCCTGCACTGCTGGGGTGTGGGGGTGATGAGAGACATGAGTGGGGGCCTGGTGGAGGGTGCCCCTGGTGGCTGGGGGGTGGGGGTGGTGGGAGACATGAGTGGGGGCCTGGTGGAGGGTGCCCCTGCACTGCTCGGGTGTGGGGGTGATGGGAGACATGAGTGGGGGCCTGGTGGAGGGTGCCCCTGGTGGCTGGGGGGTGGGGGTGGTGGGAGACATGATTGGGGGCCTGGTGGAGGGTGACCCTGGTGGCTGGGGGGTGGGGGTGGTGGGAGACATGAGTTGGACATGGGTGGGGGCCTGCTGGCAGGTGCCCCACAGTGCTGGGGGGTGGGGGTGGTGGGGGACATGAGTTGGACATGGGTGGGGGCCTGCTGGCAGGTGCCCCACAGTGCTGGGGGGTGGGGGTGCAAGGGGACATGAGTTGGTGGTCATTAGTTCAAGGAGACATGTGCCTTTGCTGGGGGGCATGCCCATGGTGGGTGGGCTGCCTGCGGGACATGACCAGGGATGCAGGGTAGTCCCCTGTGGTGTGGGCTGCCTGCAGGGGCCGTGGAGGGTGTACAGGGTACACCTGGGAGGACCCACACTGTCAAATCACATGTGGAACTTCCCGCGCACCCCTGATATACACGCGCCCAGGCTATTCGCGTGTGGAACTTCCCGCGCACCCCTGAAATACACGCGCCCCCAGGCTATTCGCGTGTGGACCTTCCCGCGCACCCCTGAAATACACGCGCCCAGGCTATTCGCGTGTGGAACTTCCCGCGCACCCCTGAAATACACGCGCCCAGGCTATTCGCGTGTGGAACTTCCCGCGCACCCCTGAAATACACACGCCCAGGCTATTCACGTGTGGAACTTCCCGCGCACCCCTGAAATATACGCGCCCAGGCTATTTGCGTGTGGAACTTCCCGCGCACCCCTGGAATACACGCGCCCCCAGGCTATTCGCGTGTGGAACTTCCCGCGCACCCCTGAAATACACGCGCCCAGCCTATTCGCGTGTGGAACTTCCCGCGCACCCCTGAAATACACGCGCCCAGGCTATTCGCGTGTGGAACTTCCCGCGCACCCCTGGAATACACGCGCCCCCAGGCTATTCGCGTGTGGAACTTCCCGCGCACCCCTGGAATACACGTAGCCCGCTCCCCCAGGCCCGATCGCGTGAGGAACTTCACGCGAACCCCTGCAATACACGTAGCCCGCTCCCCCAGGCCCGATCGCGTGTGAAACTTCACGCGAACCCCTGATATACACGTAGCCCGCTCCCCCAGGCCCGATCGCGTGAGGAACTTCACGCGAACCCCTGTAATACACGTAGCCCGCTCCCCCAGGCCCGATCGCGTGTGAAACTTCACGCGAACCCCTGGTATACACGTAGCACGCTCCCCCAGGCCTGATCGCGTGAGGAACTTCACGCGAACCCCTGATATACACGTAGCCCGCTACCCCAGGGCCGATCGAGTGAGGAACTTCACGCGAACCCCTGTAATACACGTAGCCCGCTCCCCCAGGCCCGATCGCGTGTGAAACTTCACGCGAACCCCTGATATACACGTAGCACGCTCCCCCAGGCCCGATCGCGTGAGGAACTTCACGCGAACCCCTGTAATACACGTAGCCCGCTCCACCAGACCCGATCGCGTGTGAAACTTCACGCGAACCCCTGAAATACACGTAGCCCGCTCCCCCAGGCCCGATCGCGTGAATAACTTCACGCGAACCCCTGTGATGCACGTACCCTGCTGAAATCGCGTGTTAGACTTCCCGCGCACCCCGGTATACACGCACACGTATTTTTTGTCAGCGGGTGTCCGTGTTTGTGGGTACCCCTTTGCACGTCATTTTTCCTGGAGGGCCACAGTATGGGACATTCATCATGGCAGTATATAGGTGCTATTTGTTGGCGCACCTTTTGGCGCACATTTCTTACAGCCGCAGAGACGCTACCGCCTGCTTTCTTGTGGCGGTCGTGTTTGTGCCTGTGCGCTGGTTTGAGCGTGCGCTTTTTTGCCCTATTCTATTCCATGAATACGTGTTGTAGGCGAGCGTGTGGGCATTCCGCGCACTTGTGCCCTGTACTTTCCCCGTAACGCCCACGTTTTGGCAAGTTATTCCCCATTCCGAGTGTTACGCCGTGTTCCGCCTACTTTTGTTGCGTGCGCCGCGCTATGTGCCAATTTCGCTGTGGCCTGTGCGTTTTTCGCTGTGACCTGGCGCACGCTGTTAGATGGCCTGTGCGCCAACGTGCGCCGCGCACTTTTTTATCGCACATCCGCTGGTTTTCTCGCGCACGGCCTTCCATGAATCGACGTGCGCTGCTTTTCGTGCGATTTTCGCAATTGCACTGCGATTTTCGCTATTCCACTGCGATTCACACGTTTTTGGCCACTTGCGCCGCGCTAATTATTCCATGAATCGGCCTGTATGTGTTTTCCTGCATCAGAAAGAAGCTATGACCCACGACAAACATTCAATCTAGTTAGACACATACCAAGTCTCTTGCACTCACATTCTCTCTTGACCACCTCCCAGAACCATCCACATGCCTGACCATCATTGGTAGCTTTCTGGGGCACGGCCAGCCCGTCAACTTCCTAGCTCAGCTTAATGCTCAAATGCATGCTACACTTTCTGACAATTTCCCATGCATTGGACTGTGATCCCCCGAGGGTGTTCACCCACCACAAGCACATTGAGGTCATACTAATGGGATAATGGTGCTATATAAATGACAAACTACTCCTATGATTACTAAAGTAAAATTACTTTTACATTTCTAAACGAGCTTTCACTCTAAGCTTAAATGTATGTAAATTTGGTGCACCTGTTTTTTTGCACGTCATGCTGTCTTTCATATTCGGAAGCAGAAAGGAAAGTTATTTGTTATCGTTTGCATGAAGCCTTCCAATTAAATATTGGTATTGCACAATCAAAAATGTATGAGCTCCCCGTCTCTAAAAATTATGAAGTGTTGATGCACCCCCAGTAAAATAGGATTCCATGCTCAGTTTTGCAGGTCCAGTGCCATTTCCTATATATAAACATACTGATCGCATTGCACCTGATATCTATGATGATATAAAATGAAAAAACTCGTTAGTACTACAGGTGGTGTTAGATACACCTTAACAAAACCATTACAATTCAGTGACAAAATGAAATTTAGGGAGAGTTAGGCTGAACCAGTACAATGCAACAACGCCGTTGAAAGCAAGTATAGGACTTGAGTTGGAATGACAATAAGGTGAAGGATTAATGCAACAAAACAATGGAAAATCGACAAGTATTAAAAGCTATACCAAGCACCTTAACTCTTAGGCACTCAGTTGTGCCTCCCATGAGCGCATTGATGAAATAGCTGATGCCAATTCGACGACATCATAGATGACATGTCTTTTTACATCACTGAAAAGTAGATCACCCTGATGGCATCATGATGACATCACAAAATGTACAACAGGAAATGAATAGTTAGAGTAAACGGTTTTCTTGTTCTCTTTGTCTATTTCAAGGGCATATGGCAAACATATTGTACAGGTGTATGCACTGTGCATGCTAATGGAGATGTAATATACAAGTGGAACTGTAATGGGTGTAAAGTGACAACTAGGTTTGCCCACAGGCAAGGCCCAGCGGCTACTTCGGAGGGGTGGGGGGTGGTCTGAATAGGCAAGTGGCCCAAGGATCCACTGTTGGGGCAAGGTGACCACTGGGCTCTGCCATAGTCTAGGTCTATTTTGGGTAGCCTGGAATAGCCTGGGGCATGACAAAGGCAGTGCCAGTCATGGACATGGTATAACTGGGTCTGACTTTCATTGTTCAGAAGTCAGCAAGGTGAAAGTTCACTTACTCCAAATGCATGGCTGCCTCTTTCACATCTATTAAGTATTTTCATGGGTCCTTGCCTGTTACGAATTCCCTAAATTGTAATATTATAAACCTCCAGAATACTCAATGTGTTCAATAATAAATGATGAAAAGCAGATCCAGGAATGCCTGCCATGTGAGTGAATCTGCTGTTTTGACTGGCAATCATACAATTCCCCATTTCAATGTAATTGGATCACAGTCAGAAGGATGAAATGCTAGATTCTTCTTCGCCACATTCCTGAGACATTCAGGTGGCGCATATATCTCTGTAGTAGGTGCATCAACCGTCCTAGATATCTCAGGTTTAGTGTGATGTACTACTTGGATAATATTCATAGATGCACTGGACTACATTTCCTCTTTCTAACCCCTTGATCATTCCCCGTTTTACCTGACGCTTACTTTTCCCCAATCCTTCCTCTCCCATCCTGACATAGTTAAAGTTATTTTGTGCATGTTTCATTCCTACAAATCACCCCAACTCTCCTAAACATCTTTTGAAATTTCCTGAAGATACATGGCTCTTAATGGAGATTCAGGCATATTTGGGACGAATGAATAATCCACGTGAATCGACCATCCTACCCACATCTACCTTGAAGATTAATGGGAGCCCTCAGATTAGGTTTGCCCAGGGTTACTGCACAGAAGGACCAAATGCTGAGAGCTGTGAAAAGGTCAGTAATCTAACCTTGTCAAGAGGGGATGCTATCCCCTCCCAGCCTGGGGTGGGAGGCCTACCAGGGTGGAAGCCAGAGGCATTCCTATATCCAGAAGGGAAAGATGGCAGTTGTAAGGGATCATTTGTGTCCTCTCACCACATGCCTTAATGCATAAAAACAGTACCACTTGAAATCTTTAGGGCCTCACTGACAGTGTGGCAGAATTTAGACCGTGGAGTTAAACAAGCACCATATACTAATCTGGGGATTAGGACTGCCTGGGTTAGGGAGGACACTGTTTCTGCTAGATGAGAGAGCGAGGGACAGGCCTTAGCACCTTGCTAAGACATTATTAAGGACCACACATAGAACAACAACATACTTACTAATTGCAGGTTCAATAAATTATGATACTGACAAAACAGCTCTTCGTTTGGTATATAGTACTATAGTATACATACATTATTTCAGCACACTGATACATTTAGTGGTATACTATAGTACTATATATCAAATCTAATCTGAATGTAAAGAGTGATTATTACTGAATTATTTTCATTTTGGCGGTAAGAAAATACCGCTAGGCCCCAGATCTATACAAAATACCCAACATATTTATGGTGCGTTGCAGGCCGGGAAAGTGATCACAGAGCACCTACTGGGCGTGGCAAGTGTGTCTCACACTGCCATCTGTACATTAAGGGAACATATTTTATAATAACAGTGTGTTACTAAAAATGAATTTCAGAATGTCACAAAAGGAAACCACATTCTCAGACGTAGTGCAATATTTAGAGGCAAAGTTGTTTGCACATGGGACGTGGTCATCGAACAGTACCTTAGAATGGCATGACCGCATTCAGGGTGAGGTGCAGAAAGAAAAACTAGACAATATTTTTGCAGAAGGCAGCATAATTCAGGTCTGCCTTACAAGGTTATTGAATGCAGCCGATAAAACTGCAGATAAAGACTGTTTAATATGGCTATGCTCCAAGATGTGGTTTATTTTGAATAGGTCCCTGCGAATGCAAGAAAATGATAACCAGCTAATTAACAGGTAAAAGACTGATTTAGATGGGGCAAGCAAAAAAGAGGAGATGTTAAGAGCAGAATTGGATGTATGCCAAAAAGACATGCAATTAAAATGCAGAGATTTTGATGCTCAGTTGTCCAAAAGCAAGAAACAATTTGAGGACAGTGAGCAAGAATTGGTACACTTAAAAGCCTTAGTGGACCACATTAGACAGGATAAAGATGAGATTGTTACAGAAATGCAGATTTTACAAAAAGAAAATTTTGAAAAAGAAAGTGATCTCCAAGGTGCAGAGCAAGAAATGGTTAAAATGATTCAAGAAAAAGACAAGAGAAACAAAGAATTCAATGAATGCCAAATGCAAATGTGCGACATGCAGGAGGTAATAAATAAAATGAATGATGAAAACAACTATCTGCAAAATGAAGCATGCAGGCTCCTTAAAAAGTGCAAAGACTTAGAACAACAAATGTGCATTCTCAGGTCCCAGGAGAGGCGGCAGGGTACTACATTCAATGGAGTGGAGGTGAATTCTAGTTCTGCCCAAAGAGCTAGTGCTCCAGTGACTGGGCCGGTGACTGAACTTGGTTGCAGCGCCCTTGGGCAATTTGATACACCCATTGGGGGCAGCCACCAATCCCATACACCTGAAACCAGGATTGAATCACAAAGTGGTGCAATTCCATGTATTGCAACAAGTAGCCCCATAAAGATAATGAAATCCATTAAAGCCCTGATCAAACCATTTAAAAAAGGAGGGGAATGCTGCATTGAGGATCACTTAGAAGCGGTTCATGACATTTTTAAAGCACTCCAGATACCTAAGGAACAGTACAGACAATATTTTCATTTAACTTTAGATGCCCCGACGGCCAGCATCATAAGGGGATTAAATGAACAGAAGAATATGACATGGGTGGAGTTTGAAAAAGAAATTAGGCGTCATTTTTCTCCTTTTCAGTCATTGCAGGAGGCAAAGAAAGTCGCTTACACACATCCCCTCGCCAATTTTTACAGGATTTAAAAATGGCATTTTCTCACTTTTATGTATCTTTTGACCCCAATTCCAGTGAGTTTAAAACTGTCTACTTCTATGGGCTACAGAAAGACATCATATCACAATCCGTGAATTTGAACGTGACAAGTCCCTTGAATGGATTGTACATCAAAGCACAAAACTATATGAGGTACTCTATTGTCAGGGTAGAGAAAGTGATAAAACGAAAGATATTAGACCTAAATCTAAAGAACCCTCAGCCACAGTGATGGAAATCAGGTCAGCCAAAATGTCCCTTGAGTCTGCTCAAAGTCCAGTCCAAATAATTCGGCACCTGAACAAAGGGTTAATCAACAAAGGTCATCACACTCTGCACCAATGTTCCAATCACATGATCCTAGTAATAGGGAGAGCTACATCAGCCCTAGGTATTTAGGGGATAGACCCCAGGCAGGATATCCGGCTGATATGTTAGGTATGAATAATAACCAAAGACAAAATCAAGATCAAAGAAATGATGGTCCCTTCCAGACATTGGGGACACAGAGCAGATTTGATCCCAACACCATGATATATGGTAATCAGGATAGACCCCGATATGTGGATCGATTTGCTGATAATGGGAATCAACATAGGGGTCAGTACCCACAACATGAGAGACAGGACATGCGACAGAACATGAATTATACTCCACGTCAGTACAATGATTCCCCACCAGGGGACTACAACCAAAGGATGGGTGCACCCCGCTCCCCTCCACAAATGAATCAAGAGTTCAGGAACCATCCCAATAGAAATCACTCACCTGAGAGGTATCAGAATAGATCCAATCAGGGGGAAAACAACCAATATCGACTGAGGCCACAGAAAGAGGATTCTAGAGAGATGGAGAGGTTCCAGTGCCTCGAGGCCCAAGTGAAAATGTTAGCTGAGCAAATAGGGAAGCTCTATAAAGTGCAAAAACAACCATCCAAAGAGGGGGCTGATGGCCATAGCAATGACCGAGCGGCTTCTTCTGAAAAGTGACTAAGTACTCATGATACCTACAGCGCCGAAAAGACAGATTGCCCTAATATAATTTTGCATACTGACTCTGAAATGCCTATGTTGCAAGAGAAACATTTGAAGATTAATGAACTAATATAATTAACGATACTAACATGATTCTAACTTCTTAATAATATAATGTGTTCTCCACTGCAAAATGAGGCAGGCTGAAACTCATTTCAGACTGTGTGCAGATTTTTTTTTTCTTCTTGTTTCTCTGTGCTCTGTCCACAGTATTTGCATGCAGGAAGCAAGGATTCGAATAGCAGGAAATCAGTTTTGTTACAGTTGCGACTGTAAAAGTGAGCCATTGTGTCAAGAAGGAGGATAGGACATGATGGATTTCTATTGGGTGCACGTCACCCTGGGGGCTGAAATGAGAGGTTTCCTGTAGAATCTCGGGGAGGGAGAAAAGAGAGGACATCTTGACACAGCTTGGGGAAGGACTGGGTTGATAGCTGGGGATGCCTGATTCCTAAAGCAGATTCAATACTGCTACAGAGACTGGGATTTCCAGTCGACAAGTCCCAGTTTGAGCGACAGCAAATGCTTGTCCTTGCTGGGTGAACCCCTCCAGAAGGCAACCAGTCAAAGAAGTTACATGCTGAACAAGCCTGGTAATTATCTCGCTGAAGTGTGGGGGCTGTGTGTATGTGTGCGAAAATATTCAGTCAGAGTAGGAGAGGAGATTCCTGTGTTTTAACCACATGTATAATGTTGCAAATTGAATTCTTGTTCCTTGCCACTCTCTTTTCATTTTGTTACAGATAATGTTGTTACTGTGAGTTTTCCATTTATTTCTGTAAAAAAAGAGTAAGCTTGTGTTGAAATGCAAGTTTTATAATACAAAAAAAATTATCTGAAAGCAGGCGGGAAGTGTGTTTCATTTTTATCTTGTCCTTTGTGCATCTATCATGATAACACTGGTAAATGGGAAGATCTTTGCACAGTGCAATTGTCATTTTTAAAAGTTGCTAAAAGATAAGACATGGCGGTAGCTGTGTGCATGAATCCATTCAGTGTATGAGTGTGTGTGTTTTCTGAATGGAACATAATAATAACAAAATGAAATAGCCTGCTGCCGAAGGTCTATGAGTCGACAGAAAGAGAGGCCCTGGACATAGCTCACCAAACGTAAATAAGTTGGTGATGAATACCACATATAGCTTGCTGTCGTAGATAAGTCAGTGAGAACAGCCCATGGTGGCCCAATTGGAAATGTGGTGTTTCTGAAATGCAAGCCTGAGGTCTCTCTAGTGATCACACGAACAAACTAAGCAAAAATAAGGGGTTCTGGATATTGGGGCCATATATAAAACAAAGGAATTATGCTCACCAGAAATACCACCAATAACGCATACCAACATAATGTATACCACTAAATGTATCAGTGTGCTGAAATAATGTATGTATACTATAGTACTATATACCAAATCTAATCTGAATGCAAAGAGTGATTATTACTGAATTATTTTCATTTTGGCGGTAAGAAAATACCGCTAGGCCCCAAATCTATACAAAATACCCAACAGTACGAAAAGCAACCGCAGACACGTGTTTCAGCATTTTTGGGCTTCATCAGTGAGGTGCAGCTGTGTCACTGTGAGCACAGTGAGCAAGGGGTCCACATCTGGTTGACCCTGGGAAACATAGGGTGACTAGACCAACGGCCCATTAAATAATTACATTTAGTCATGGGTGCCCCTTTGCGAGAAAGAACACAGCCCATTGACCTGTTCTTTTGCAAGGTACCCACTTGAGAGACCTCAGCCACACTTTGGCTCACTGTACCTTTCACAGACGGGAAATATCCATTTTCATATCTGTCTTTTTAACGCCCACATTGGCAGTCCAGCACTGAAATCCTATGGCAATTCCCATCTGAACAACAGTACCAACAGCAACCCCAGACACGTGTTTCAGCCTTGTTGGGCCTCATCAGTGAGGAGGAGCTGTGCCTCTCTGAGCACAGCGACCAATGGGTCCACGTCTGCATGACCCTGGGAAACTTAGGGTGTCTAGACCTAAGGCCCATGAAATAATCAAAATGTCATCATGGCTGCCCCTCTGCTAGAACAAACACAGCCCAAAGATCTGTTCTTTTTTAAGGTCCCTAATCAAGAGTCCGCAGCCACATTTTAGCTCACTGTACCTTTCACAGATGGGAAATATCCATTTGCATATCTGTCTTTATAACGCTCACATTGGCAGTCCAGCACCAAAATGTTATGGCAATTCCCTTCTGAACAAGAGTACCAACAGCAACCCCAGACACGTGTTTCAGCCTTGTTGGGCTTCATCAGTGAGGTGGAGCTGTGCCTCTCTGAACTCAGTGAGCAAGGGGTCCATGTCTGGATGACCCTGGGAAACTTAGGGTGACTAGACCTAAAACCCTTGAAATAATCAAGATGTAGTCATGGTCGCCCCCTGCAAGAAAAAAACACATTACATATAGCAGCTTCCAGGAGGGATGGAGAGGAGCCAGGAAATAAGAATATATATAGGTCTGTTGCATGTGATCATCACCGACAACTCCCCATGAATGATCTCTCCAACAGATAAAAAGACCAATCTTCCACATCACCAAGATCAATTCAACACATTAATACTAAGCACATACAAAACAAGCATTCAGCTATTTGAGATAAAAGTGGGAGAACTCAGCACAATGTTCGATGGGATACATTTTAGTGAATTTGAAGAATATGCCTCAACAAACTGCATACACTCAGGGCCACTTTGAAAAGTGCACAATGATCATGTCGAAATGTTTGAATTAAACAAAATCATCAAACAAAATCAAATAAAAGAAAACAATATTCATGAGGTAAGTAGGAGCCAGAACATGATGGTGGCATTGTTGTGTTAAATAGAAAGTTAACAGAGTAGCAATGAGAGCATTAGAGACTTCCTGCCTGCTAGAAATCCACTGGACCCCAGTGACAATTTCCAGGGAGCTAACTCATGTGCTTATAAACTTAGCTTAATTTGTAGAAAATTAGATCATTGTTAGGCAGAATTATATGCAGTACCCTTTGGGAACACCACTTCAATTAAGACTACAAGTGACAGTACAAATTCACCTTTGGTACAAGCCTGTACTACACAGTAAAGTGGTAGAGATGGCTGAGCAGCCACACTTATCTCAAGAGTAAAGTGAGCAGTATCAATAGTTACACAAAGGACAGCAATTACTAAGATTCAAACAAGCACTGATTCAAGGTTTCTGAGTAAAAGAATATACATTTATTTACACATCAGTTGTAAAACCTTTCACTAAAGTAAAGCAGTTGAAAACTCACACTCTTAATACACCACACTACTCCCAATAGATTCTGGACAAGTTAAACTCAAAATGAAGTATGAGGAAAATGGCACTCCAGTAATTTAAAAAGGGAGGGAAAGACAAAGTTAGGTAAAAATTGAGCAGCACCAACAAGTAAGTAAGCAGGGCAATCTAGAAAGAGAAACTACAGTGATGGAATCAAATCGAAAAGGCTTAGGGCCAAAGTCAATAGGACAAAAGTCTTTTGCTCAAGATCACACAGTTCAGGGTAGTTCCCGGTTAGGGTTTTGCCAAGAGTGCCGGACGAAGCTGGTCGGCAGAAAAGTTAGTTTAAAGAGTAGAGAAGGACAAGCCCTTGGATTGGCAAAAGGTTTCACACACCTTCACCGTGGCTGGACGAAACGAGCAACCGGATTTGCACAGTACCTTTAAATGGAGAAGAAGCTGTAGCTGAGGCGGACGTTCCTGGCAGTTCCTGCAGGCTCACGGTTCCCAAAGCGACTATCGGACTGACATGAAGTAGGGAGACTGGAGGGTCCTGCACTGCCAGGTAAGAAACCAGCAACAGAGCAAAGCAACGAATAATAGGTGAGCTCCTTAAAACCCAAGCAGGGTCCGACCTTCCTGGCTATCCAGTTCACTGTAGCTCTGTACAGAAAATTCGACCAGAGGAGCGAGTCCTGGCTTGCACTTTGGGTGAACTGCTTGGTCCCACCAGCTCAGGGGAAGAAGATTCCGTGTAGATCTCCTCTGTCATTGGAGTCTGAAGATTTGGACCTGCAGCAGGGCTTCACTGGGTGGTTCAGTCTTTGTAGGGGTCCTCTTCTGTAAGCGCCTCGTTGGTTCTTTCGTTCCAGTGGCGACTCTGCCTTTCCAGACCAAGAGACCTGCTTTTTATGCAGTTTTCTCCCATTCACACAGCCTGGCTGTCAACACACAGCAGTTTGGCTGTCCTGGCGGGACCGTCACATAGCCAATCAGTTCAGAGTGCGATATAGGTCTCCAAAGAGACCCTGTGCAGAGAGTCTCAAACCCCTCCCTCTCATCCTGCCTACCCAGACTTTCAGGCACCTAAAGGGGGCTTCTATGTGGAAGCCCACAAAAAGACGGTGTACAAGGAACCAAATCTGGTTTGGCGCACGGAGTAAAACATGAGAAAGACATTTTCAAAAAGAAATTTCGAATAAACCCAGCCAGAACCATATAAAAACGTATATGGTCTAGCGGGTTTAAGTTCGAGGCTACCAAGATAGCCTAAAACATTACCAAGGTTATTTAAGATAACCTTGGTAGGAAAAATAGGGTTGCAGAGGTGGTCCTAGATATGGCCTGTACTCCAGCCACCTAGTTTGAGATACCAGGAACATATGCGCCAAGATATGTGACGTATGATGAGCAAATAAACCAGCAGAGAGCCGCGCTGGGGCTCTGCCCATTGCCGATCAGAAGAGCAATACCTGTTGATGTGCCTTTAACCAGACAACCATAGGCAGCAAGGTACCCATTGAGACAACCATACCAACAGCTGACACAAAATGAAGAGTACCTGCAAACTGTCCCTGAAGAGATCCAAAGGGCCTAAATGGAAGGCGAATGGTGACGTCACGAGGGCCCGGACAGACATACAGATGAACGAACAACAACCAAAAGATAACACTCTAAGACGAAAACACTATGGATAAAGATATCACAGACATAGAAGAAGAGACGATGTGAAAATATAAAGAAACATAACCATAGAGCAAGATGAAAACATGCAACCAGTTAACGCCTGTAAATAGGCTTGTAACGCAAGAAGCTATTAACAGTATGGCTTGCAATGCTAAGTAGAAGAATAGAGCGGCAAGCACCAACTACATACATATATATGTCTACCTCAAGAAGCACATTATACAAGTGTGACTCCGTTTTACGAAAGTAGAATTAGCCCAGGATGGTAGGGCCAAACAGGCCAGGATTCATATACCAGCACAAAGCCAGACGAAAAAGCGTAATCAAAACTTAGCAAGACGCAGCTCATGCCTAGGAAGATGAGGTCAACTCCAGGAAGGGAGGAGAGCGGCATCGTCGAAGAATTTAAACTCAAGAGCATAGAAGCCTGCCCCGTGAAGATCGTGATAAGGCGACCCATGCAGGTGGCGAGGCCGAACAAAGAATCAAATACGCAAATAGATGGAAAGTGAAGCAGCTTCGCAGTGTACTGACACGTGACCAGCCAAGCACAAAGAGGGGCCAATTTCTGTTGTCACCAAGAACCCGAGGATGCCCTACATTTTCCTGATAAGAAGCTACAGCTTCAAGGCCATCCTCAGCCAACTATTGACACATAGCCCTAAGGTACTGATTGATGGAAGGGAGGCAGGGTGAATCTTGGGGCACGCCACATCTGGGTGTCCATCTATCATGAGTGATGTAGAGGGATGGGTGTAGACGCCCACCCAATAAGAATTATCCAATCCTCACGCTCTGTTACCATATACAGATATAGTACCTATACTTAAGTTACCTTTCCCGACCAATAGATTTGTATGCCAAACTTATGAGTTTTACACGTCAGTGATGATGAGAATTTGCTATAAAAGTTACTGTTTGCGTGAAGAATTTGGAAGTTGAAGCGAGACAGATGATCGCAGCTCTGATCATTTCCATGTGTTTCCCCGTTTTTTGTACTTGTCATTAAATGGACTTCCCTTTGCCAAACCATTGAATTGTCCTTATTGATTGGTGTTGAAGTAAGAGAATCCTGCACCCCATCCTCCTCTAGGTGCAGCTATCTCGACTTAAGGTGCCGGAGGGCGATCTCTGAATCTCATGGGCCCGTTCAGAGGTCGCTCCGCCCTCCATTACACTTGGTAGCGGAGAGGATGGTTTTGACGATCAACTATTGAATTTTGATTATTGATAAGACACCTATTGACCGTCGACACGAAGTAACTTTAAGTCTTTGGCAATATCACGAGTCCTTCGCCATTTTGGCCGAGTAGACTGCGAAGCTTCCCGTGGACAATGATATGTTATGTTATGTTATTTTGCACTTATATAGCGCCTTATATACCATTGGTATGGTCTGAAGGCGCTTGTAGGTTGAACGCCCTTGGGAACCGAAGTTCAGATCAGTAGAGAGAGTAGGGAGAGTCAAAAGGTGCGTGTGAGCACCAGGTATGTGTGCAGCTCGTGCAGTACTCGTGTAATAGCTGCTTCTTAGCGGTAGGTGTGGTGGTTGAGAGATCATGAGAATGTGTTCGTTCTGGCAGGATTTTTTCCAGAACGGATGTGGCTGCGTTAGGCCTGAGGAAAACGCCTGGCTGGGGTGTGGAACCAGCGGTGATTACATAGAATGATGTGGAGTAAGCGGCGGAATGTTGGTATGAGAACAGTTATACCGAATGGTGTCATAGTATCTCTGTGTTCTAGTTGAGTGGTGATGTAAGGAGAGAGTAAGCATGGTGGTGTGGTATGATCAGTTATATGCTCTTTCAGTGAGAACACTTCTAAATGCAACTTTCCCAGAGAGGATACTGGGCGCACTTCTAAATACAGTTTTCCACAGAGAGGCTATTGGGCACACTTCTAGATTCAGTTTACTAGAGGCTATTGGGCACCGTTCTAAATGCAACATTCCAGAGTGTCTATAGGATACATGTCTATAGTCAACTTTCACAGATGCTTCTAAATTCAACTTTACAGAGCGTCTATTGGGAACACTTCTAAATTCAACTTTACAGAGCGTCTATTGGATACGCTTCTATAATCAACTTTCACAGAGGGTATTGGTTACCCTTCTAAATGCAACCTTCACAGCGATGCTATTGGGCGCAATTCTAAATTCCATTTTCTACGGAGAGGCTACTGGGCGCACTATTAAGTCAATTTTTCAGAGAGGCTTTTTCCAGAGAGGCTGTTGGGAACACTTCTACATTCAATTTACTAGAGATACTATTGGGCACACTTCTAAATTTCACTGAGGGGATATTGGACATACTTCTAAATGCAACTTTCACAGAGTGTCTATTGGGAACCCTACTAAATTCACAGCAAGGTTATTGGGCACACTTCTAGATGCAACATTCCAGAGTGTCTATTGGGCACACTTCTAAATGCAACTGTCACAGAGGATCTTGGGCACACTTCTAAATTCATGGAGAGGCTATAGGGCACGCTTTCTTAATGCATCTTTCACATGTTAACATTCACAATTCCATCTAGATGCGATGCAGGCCAATATTCACAACTCCATCTAAGTGTGGACATGATAACATTCACAGTTCCATCTAAGAGTGGACATGCTAACATTCACAATTCTATCTAAGAGTGGACATGCTAACATTCACAATTCTATCTAAGAGTGGACATGCTAACATTCACAATTCTATCTAAGTGTGGACATGCTAACATTCACAATTCCATCTAAGAGTGGACATGCTAACATTCACAATTCTATCTAAGTGTGGACATGCTAAGATTCATAAAACTTGAGAATCCATCTAAATGTGGCATATGCTAACAATCATATTTCTGTCTAGATTTGGTGCAGGCTAGTCTTTGTGGTTCACTTGTGGTATGGTTAGCATTATACTGCAGGCAGTGTTTGCTGTCCCGCCACGAATAGGTTTGGGCTGGTGGTCACATATCACTCTAATAATGCATGGTGCAGGTCTGTGGCAGTCTAGGCCATTGATAGGTAAATTAGATTGGCAGGATCTTTCTGGAGTAGAGTGATTGCTCTACTCCCCACCCATGCCACACTCACGGTTTTTGTTGATGTCTGTTGGTTGCTGGCTTCCTTGGCGTCCCCTGCAGACACCTGCAGACACTTTCTGGAGCCGCCTCTGTTGGAGCCGCTCTTGGCCTCGGGGCCCTTAGCCGCTGGGGGCTGCCGGGCAGAGGGCTGCCCTGAGAGGACCAGTGATGAAGGGCGGAAGGCGTGTGGGGGGCGGGCTGGGAGGCCGGCGGGCGAGGGATACACCAGGAAGGGGAAGCAGGGAAGAGGGGAAGCACGGGGCAACGCAGGGCCTGGGGGGGCAAATTAACTACAAAAAAACACAGATGGGGTCACGGATGGGGGGCGCACTCACCTGCTCCTCAGATGCAAAAGAGGAGTGGGTGCACCGACACGGGTCGCTAGACCCAGGCGACTGTTAGCAAGTGACCAATCACGGGTGGGAGGCCGGCTGGGAGGCGGGCGGGCGAGGGATACACCAGGAAGGGGAAGCAGGGAAGCAGGGAAGCATGGGGCAACGCAGGGCCAGGGGGGGGCAAATTAACCACAAAAAAACACAGATGGGGTCGCGGATGGGGGGCACACTCACCTGCTCCTCAGATGCAAAAGAGGACTGGGTGCACCGACACGGGTCGCTAGACCCAGGTGACTGTTAACAAGTGACCAATCATGGGTGGAGGGATGGCCTGGGAGGCGGGCAGGCGAGGGATACACCAGGGAGGGGAAGCAGGGAAGCAGGGAAGCAGGGAAGCACGGGGCAACGCGGGGCCTGAGGGGGCAAATTAACCAAATAAAAACACAGATGGGGTCGCGGATGGGGGGCGCACTCACCTGCTCCTCAGATGCAAAAGAGGAGTGGTTGCACCGACACGGGTCGCTAGACCCAGGCGACTGTTAGCAAGTGACCAATCATGGGTGGGGGGAGGGCTGGGAGGCCGGCGGGCGAGGGATACACCAGGAAGGGGAAGCAGGGAAGCAGGGAAGCACGGGGCAACGCGGGGCCTGGGGGGGCAAATTAACCACAAAAAACACAGATGGGGTCACGGATGGGGGCGCACTCACCTGCTCCTCAGATGCAAAAGAGGAGTGGGTGCACCGACACGGGTCGCCAGACTCAGGCGACTGATAGCAAGTGGCCAATCACGGGTGGGGGGCGGGCTGGGAGGCGGGCGGTTGAGGGATACACCAGGAAGGGGAAGCAGGGAAGCACGGCGCAACACGGGGACTGGGGGGGCAAATTAACCACAAAAAAACACAAATGGGGTCGCGGATGGGGGGCGCACTCACCTGCTCCTCATATGCAAAAGATCGCGTAATACTGTCCAAAAAACTGCAGTGGGTTAAAGGCACCCGTTTTAAAAACATAAACCCTTCCATTCCTATGGGCAGTGAATCAGACGAAAGACCAAAAGAAGGCAGTAAAGAAGGCAGTGATCCCAAAGACACAGAGAGGAATGATGCTAGCGGTGAGTGAAATGAAAATTGATGCTTTGGCTAATGTCCTTAAGCAATAGAACAACTAAGGGGAAAGGTAACAGAGGGAGGTGGAGAAAACAAAATAGTCAGAAGTAGAGAATACTGTATATAAAGGGGGATAATGACTCGAGAATAACTGAATAAACAAAGAGAGAGGATACCGGGGGACACCTGAGATAAAGAGAGAGGATACCAAGGAAGACACCCGAGATAAAGAGAGAGGATACTGGGGAAGACACCTGAGATGAAGTGAGAGGATACCAGGGAAGACACCCAAGATAAAGAGAGAGGATACAGGGGGAGGACAACCATGATAAAGAGAGAGGATACCGGGAGGACACCCGAGGTAAAGGATATGCCTTGTTCCTGCACTTTAATATAGCGGTCAGAAGAAACGTGAAACTCATAGTCCCACATAATAGGGAAAGATTAGGCTACTACGATGATTAAAGACGTTGTAAAAGGTGTTTGTCTAAACTCCATGTCGGGCTATTAATTAGAAGGCAGAGATATTTGTGTCCATCTGGTGTCTGTCTAGTCCATCAAATGTCCGTTGTACCTGTTGTGTTGTATGTCACATGTAAGAAATTTTGTGTTGTACTGGTTGAAATCAAATAGGGTTTTTACACGATTCTATAGTTGAGAGGGAATCGCACATGAATTGATGTTTTTGTAGTAAATTGGTGATATAAAATTTGTCAGGAAAAGATTGGATTGGAGCTTGCGATATTTGGTGCTCGCTCATATTGTGGGTGTGGTGAAATTGCATGAAAGTTTTGCTAGAACAGATTTAAGCATGGAAGATATTACTCTGCTAGCACACTTATATAAACAATTGCCTAAACATGCACCTAAGCTTAAGAAATACAGTACAGAGTGGGTTAAGGGTACCGCCCACAAGATGTTTATGCCATGGCCACATAACGGGTCCTTATCTAAAGCCGTCTTGCAACATATGACGACTTATTTGCATGCCACATATACAGGCAAGAAACTAGAGAAACGCCTCGCTGTTCTAGAACTTTGGAAAATGTTTGAACAGTCGAAGGATGAAGAGCCACCGTCAGACTGGATATTAAATGTATGCACGGAGGGGGTGAGACGCCTACCGCGCCACCAGTCGCGCCTGAAACAGAAACCGAGGGAAGTAAGTCAGAGGGACTCTACCCATTAAGAGAGCTCAAAGCAGCTGCAGGGTACAGCAACCCCGCATATGAGTCACCTACGTACAATAGTGACGAAAATAAAGGGAAGGATCAGGATAAGAATCTCACCTCTGCAGTTCCGAGGGACAAGGAGAGACGCGATGATGAGAGGAAGGATCAGTCACAGACAAGTGCACCTCTCAATAAGGAGCGAGAACGAATGAAACGGAAAGGAAGTGAAGACAGAACTAATGAGATGAAAGACGAATGGATGGGACGACAGATATTGTTGAAACTCGATGGTAAAGGAAGTGATGATGCGAGACTGAAAGAGAGGTCTGATGAGGCGCAGAGAAGGGAGAAAGAGAAGGAAAAGGAAGTAGGGGATGAAAGAATAAAGAGGAAAGAAAGGCTGAGGCAAGAACAGCTATATCGCGAAGAGCAAGGAAAGCCGCTCAGTCGCAAGCAGAGTGCAGCCTATGACAAGTACAGGCAGAACCTGCAAATGTTGGAAGAAGAGCAAAGAGTACATGAAAGAAGAATAAAGAGACGAGAAGATGAGGAAGTTAGAAGGGCAAATGAACGTAGAAAAGAAAGGAGAAGGGAAGAAGATAAGGGCAGAGAAGAGGCGAGGAAGCGCAAAGAATTTGAGGATGATATTGAACGTAAGCATAGACAGAGGGCACTCAATCTCGAATATCTGGAGCGGGAAGTTAAAAAACCCAATCCTGCAGTAGAATGGGAAGACATTGAAGAATTTTTCCCTGCATACGATTCAGCACCAGGCAATAGCGGTACGAATATTGAGGATGACTTCGACACCAGAAGCATCAGGGAAACGATCGATAAAATATATAATAAAATGGAGTTGGAACGAGTATCCCAAGGGAAAAGGTAAGACAAGCACTTAGAAGGCACTCAGCTGTATGACACTGAGAATGTCACCCGAATTAGTGGGAGCAGGAGACTGTCTCTGGACAGACTGGAAATCAGTAAAAATGATGATGACGCAAGGAGTTGCATGAATTGGGAACAATCACTGTCCGACTTCGGAGAAGAGATGGAGCGCCAGACAAATGAAAAAGGGAGACAGCGTTAAAAGTGGCTCCCAAGGGATAAAGGGGTACGATGGTCAAACGCTAGCGAATCCGCGCCAAGGGCATCGGAATCTACATCACTATCTGACCGACACGAAGGAACACTGCATGGTCGGAGGCGGGTGCCAGCGCCCACCTATGCAGACAGGTTGAGGACATTGCCAGGTAGACGGCGATGCGGGAATGATACCCCAGCGATATACATAAGACCTATGGGGAAGGAGAAAGAAGGCTGTGCATTCCAATTTCTGCTGCTAGAAAAAGGGGGAGCAAGACCGCAATATATTCCATGGCCACACATGGATCGGGAGAATCTGAAAAAACAAGCTTCCAATGCTGACATCGGGAGCTGGGAAATGGATACATGAGTTAGAAGGAGGTGTGACTTTAGCTATAGGGGACATTAAAGGTCTCTTGATTGCTATAATCTGTGAGAAAGCAGACGATGTATGGACACATTCTGGGTACCCTGGTGTTACCATAATTAACACTGCTCACGACGGAGCACCATTCAACAATTGTAGAGCAGCAGTATGGAAAGCACTACAAGTGCTTTACCCAGACACTTCCAATATGGGAGCTATAATGACTCGCAAAATGAAGGAGTCAGAAGATCCGGTAATTTATATCCAGAATTACCAAGACGAGTGGGTGCTCAAAACGCATGAATCTTGGACAAAATCCATACCAGTGTTTTACCACATTTTATGCCAAGGATTGCCAGAACCAGTGCAGAAACAATTTAAGAAATTGGTAGGAGTTGAGGCCAAACCGTGGGCTGAAATACAACTAACTACTGCACATTACTGTAGATTGTTGCAAGAAAAGAATTGGAAAAAGGAGGCAACGCGGAAAGGTGAGGAAGCAAAGCTGGTGCAAAAGAAATTATCAAAGTATGCTCTGGAAGGAGCCATGCTGGCTAGCCCAGCTGAACAGAACATACAACAGGTGACTAACCCACAGCAGAACAACCAGGGTAACGTAGGATTGTACCCGAGGGGAAGGGGATTTAGAGGAAGTGGGTGGCAGAGCAATCAGGGAGGTTTACAAGGGAATCAAGGAGGTTTTCAAAATGTGCAAATGGGCAACATAGATATGGCGAAAGGACAAATAGCCCGACCACCGCCGGTGTGCTGGCTGTGTGGAATGACGGGGCATCTGGCGCGCTCGTATAGAAGCCAAGGCGCATGGAAAAATAGCCAAGGAATGGGAGCAGGCACAGTGAATCCGCCTGCAATCTCCCAACAGCGCGGTGCACAGAATCACACAGTGCAGCAGCAGGCACCAAGCATGCAGCAGGGTGCGTAGCAGGGGGTTCAACCCCTGAGCATGGGGAACTTTCCGCAAGGGCAATTCCAACAGGCACCACTGCAAATGTCTCAAGGCACAAACTCCGGACGGGGAGGCAACCCTGGAAATGGAGAGAATACACAAGTATACAGTGGACCGGACTTATATGTGAACTAGGACAGCTCACTGGGAACCCTGATGTGCTCTATCCTATGAGTGGTACCAGACCCTAATAGGGAACCAAGGGTGAATGTCGCCATAGGGGGTAAAGAATATTCCTTCTTAGTTGACACGGGGGCAACACGCTCGTGCATACGAGAAGACAAGTTTTCCTTGTCCGGCGAGGCTATAGATGCTCAGAGTTTTACAGGAGCTCACAGTCAAGTTCCCTTTACAGACACACTCCCAGTCTCCACAGGGGAATGCGAAATTAATGTACCTTTGTTGTATTCGCGTCAGACCCCAGTAAACATTTTGGG
The DNA here is from genome assembly GCF_040938575.1 of Ambystoma mexicanum. NCBI lineage: Eukaryota > Metazoa > Chordata > Amphibia > Caudata > Ambystomatidae > Ambystoma > Ambystoma mexicanum. Next base: position 1,116,470,559 of record NC_090924.1, on the reverse strand, counting down.
TTGAGATTTAATGACAAAATTGAATATGACCATCTCGTTTACAGAAGAGGGCATAGTGTGCTCTACTCCGGGAATGCATTATTCAAACGTGTGCGATATGATCTGAACCTATTCAGGACACAGAGCCATGAGAGCTATACCTCTGGAACCTGAGGTTTTGGCATATGGCATACGTGTACTTTTAGCAGGATTACCCGGCCTTGCAGACAAGGTCAGGAGAACCCCTGACACATTTCTATTCAGGCGGAGAATACCAATGCATGAAGAGGAGGGACAAATATTTCCCTTGATGATACATGCTGCAGCAGTGCGAGGTAGGATAGCACTAGTTGAAGGCTACGACGACAAAGGCAGACAATGGTGTGTGATTATCAGCATTGAAGAAGGGTATCGAGTGACTGACATCGCTGATGACGATCTGTTTGAAGAACAACCAGACTCAGAGGAGACAAGGGTGGAAGTGAGTCTTGTATTTTGGGTAAAAATTATTAAAAGGACGTGCCTCAGAGAATGATGTTGGCACTGTTACGTCCTGAATACTTTGATGATGACATGGCCCAAGTGCCTGTCTCAGTATGGACTACAGGACCATGTGACATAGGCCTCCTGAAGGGGGTGAGAGAAGTGAAAATTAAATTGAAACCAGGAGCAATTTTACCAAGAGCACCACAATATCCTATGTCCAGAGAGGATGATGAAGGGATCGCGAAGACTATTTATGCAATGATGCAACAGGGCATCCTAGTGATGTCAGAGTCACCATGTAATACAGTGATTTATCCTGTCAAAAAATCAAAGGGAGGGTCTTGGCGTCTAATCCAAGATTTAAGAGCATTAAACAATATTGTTGAACGAGTTCCCTCTAGTCCCTAATCCATCTACAATTTTATGTAATTTACCAGTCGAGGCAAAGTATTTCACAGTGATTGACTTGAAAAATGCCTTTTCTCATCCTGTTTCACCGTGACTCACAGCATCTGATATCGTTCACATTCAGACAAATGCGTCTGAAAAGCACAAGGTTGCCACAGGGGTACTGTGAATCCCCGTCCATCTTTAACAGAGTCCTCCAGATGGACCTGAACAATATTGCAGTAGAAAGCATTGTCTTGCAGTATGTGGATGACATTCTAATCTGCAGCACAACAGAAGAACAATGCAGGTGCGATTCAGGTCAGCTACTGACAATACTGGCTGAGAAAGGTTATAAGATTGACAAGGAAAAACAGCAATATTGTCAACAAGAGGTGCTGTACATAGGCCAGTTAATTTCACATGAGGGGAAAAAGGTAACCCCAGAAAGGGCTGAGAAATCATGAATATGGCAAGGCCACTCACGGTAAAGCAAATGCAGAGCTTTTTAGGCCTTTGCAATTATGCAAGAGCACGGGTCTTCGATTACAGCTCATATACCAAGCCCTTGCTCCAGGCCCTAAAGAAGGCCCGGGTGACACAGGAAAGGATTGAATGGACTGAGATAATGGAAAAGGGGTTTACAGAACTCAAGAGAACAATTTGTACGGCTCCAGTTCTTGGAATTCCTAATTATGCAGAGGAATTCTACCTGTTCTCGCACACAGATGGCAGCGTTATGACGGTAGTGCTCGCTCAGAGAACCTCGTTGGGGTACAAGCCCCTGGTGTATTACAGAGGGAATCTGGACCCTGTAATGAGAGGCCAATTCCCATGTGAACAAAGCTTAGCTGCTGCAGCGTTCGCCATAGAGAAGGCAACAACCATTGTAATGGGATGTTCCATGACGTTATACGTCGAGCACTCATTGTTTGCCATCGTAGAAAAACCAAAGGGTACGCTGACATCTCGAAGAGCTTCTGCCTATGAGGTGATGATGTCTAATCATCAATCAAAATAGTTTGATGTAAAACAGTGAACCCAGCTACGCTCATAGCCAAGCCAGTCACTGAAGGAGAACCGATACATTACTGTGCAAACTATGAGGAACTCTATGACGAAATCTCCAGGGTGAAAGAAAATGCCCTTGCAGGAGGAGAGATCGTTCTCATTGACGGTTCTTTGAGAATCGACCAAGAAGACAGACACAGATACACAGGCGTCGCTGTGATGAAACACCCAGCAAACGGAGAATTTCAAGTACTTGTCAGTGCACGAATACCAACTCATTACTCAACACAGACTGCAGAGTTATTGGCATTGATACTCGCCATTGAGAATCATGCAGACCAGGAAGTAACGGTGTACAGTGACTCTGCCTATGTGACATCCACAGTACACGCAGGCCTAGCGTGCTGGAAAAGGAGGGGCTACCTCTGAGCAGACGGCAGGCCAGTACAGAACGCAGCCTTATTAGACAGGCTAATTAAGGCACTACAGCTCCCAGTGGGCATAGAGACGCAACTAATGGAACTTCAAGCAGAGGCACCGCAAGGTGAAAAGAACCTTTGGAAACGTCGAGGGTGTTCTTTATACCCCTCTGACGGATTGTGGAGGCAAAACAGCACTGGTAAACCAGTAATACCTGTAGCCCTACTGAAAATAGCATTGGAGCAATTACATTACCCCATACATATGTCAAAGGAAAACTTAGCAGCAACGCTCACGGAAGACTGGTTTATACCGAATTTAGCTGAGCATGTTGCATTCTTTATGCTGAACTGTATAATCTGCCAGCAATTCACCGCTGGGCACACATTAAAGGTAGTGAGAGGAGTCATCCCCAGGCCAAATGGGCCTTTTCAGAACTTACATATCGACTATGTCGACATGATTCAAGTGTGTAACGGGTACAAGTACTTAATTGTAGTGGTGTGTCCATTCTCTAGATGGATAGAAGCAGGTCCATGTACACACCCAGACTCTACCTGTGTGGCCAAATTCCTGGTGAGGGAAGTGTTCCCTAGATGGGGGGCGTGTGAGGTGATGAGATCAGACAATGGGGCTCATTTTGTTAACGCAGTTTTCGAGCAGATCAGCTTGTTGCTTGGTATAAAGCACAAGTTCTCGTTGGCGTATCATCCGGAAGGTAATGGTATTTGCGAGGGGCTCAACGGCTTGTTAAAGGAAAGGATAGCCAAGTTGAAGCTTACTCTAAAGAGGGGATGGTTGCACTGCCTTCCATTGGCATTGTATGCTCTTCGGAACCAACCAGGCTCTGACCATTATCTTACGCCGTATGAGATAGTCACAGGAAGTAGAATGAATACCCTACTTACCCATGAAATAGAGCTAGATGTGATGCCCAGCCAACCCAAGAGGCCCTAGGAACCAATTTACAAGAATACCTGAACTGCATAACATCCAGCCTTACTGTAATTTCAGACCAACTGCAGCGATGATAAAAAAGGTGCAGCATAGCACAAAGCATTGCAGAAGACGCTGCAACAGACCCAGCTCAATGTCTTTGTGTTCCACTCGTCTGTCCTGAAGATGTGGTGGTAGTAAAAAACCACACAAGGAAAAGGTGGGACGAGCCAAGATGCAATGGTCCCTTCCTCGTAGAGGACTGCACTCCTTCAGCTGTAAAATTGAAGGGCAGGAGAGCATGGATTTTTCTCAATGACATTAAGCCCTACATCGGAGAAAGCCCTCAAGCTGCACCCCACTGCAAAGAAATTACAGACAACGGGGACGAACCGCAGCACGTGCAGACGAGATCCATGATGAGGAAGAAGGACGCATGAGCAGCAAAGACAAGACAAAGAACTCTTTTGCAAGTCGTGGCTTAAACTGGACAGTTCCTCTAAGCAAAAAAGGAGATAAGGACATAACGGACACTCTATGCATCTCAGTTGTAGGGTGAAGAAGACAATTGCGCATCTAAGCTACAACACGTATGTTGACACAAACTTGTAGGTCAAATCACACTAAAGCATTGTTGAGAAAAGAAAGACTCTAATAGACTGAGATCGAGGACTTTTACCTTAAGAGCTAAACACAGTATCCTGAATCATCCGAAATCAAGACTTTGTTGTTCAGCATTTATGTCACCTACTAGAAATATCACGAGGGATGTGCTGTCCTGTTTCCAATTAGTGCTAGAGACATATCCATCACTTGTAGTGGGAGCCACCAGTGTCACAGACTTCATCCAAGATCCTGCCAACAAGAAAGTAATTTGGCAACTGCTCACTGTCATCGCGGAAGCTCACGTATACACTTTTCTTTCGCATAATGAAAGAGTGCCCAGCTCTTATCGGGAGAACCACAGTCACTCTTACATTCATCAGAGATCCAACAAGCACTGAACATTTGAACCAACTGTGGGCCAAACTGAACTACATGGTCGCAATCCACGTGGCAGGAAAGTGCAAGGACTGTGCACGTCAAAAGAAGGGCATGTAATCTTGAACCCAACAAAGCAAGACAAATGTCCCTGTCACCCGAGGACAGCCGACTGGCACACAACGTCCTGTTTCGACTAGTCACTGATTTTCCAGAAATGGTGGGGAGACCTGTCGAGGTTGATGTCCTCACTTTCATCAGAGATCCAGCTAACGTCACACAGATGGGAACGCTCCTCCACAGTATCATGCTGCAAGTGGAGCTGTCCAACTTTCAGAGAGACTACATAAGGAGATTCCAGTGAAACCGTCCGCCGTGGGAAAGATCCAGGAGACAGAGTCAAAGCACTTCATCTTTCTGCCGTGGGACCGTTCGGGGGAGCGGAGACAAGAACGTCACCTGTTAATTTTTGATTTTTCCACAATTTCTATTTTTCACATTGAACAGGTTCCAGCATGTCCTCAGGACTGAAGCAGATTCGGGGGGGGGGTGGACTGTGATCTTACATATTTTGAGTATATACAGTAAAAGTGACTTATCTAAGTATTAGTCAAACCTATTCTATATAGTCTAGCAGGGATACTGAATTCTGTTTCAAGAGACAATCGTCACCCGCGAGAGTGGGAACACGTGTGAAGCACCAGACACTTTATGATACAAACTGTTTGAGAACAAGTGAATTGGGGGAAAAGAATAAACATTGACATTTTTATTATGATAGAAATGGGGGTCCAGAACAGTAACCTGGTCATCCCATCAGCAGAGGGGTGCCCCCGCTTCCCTGGAAGGAAATGCTGCCAACTTTCGTACCGCACGATTATGTGCATATGCATAGTGATTATAATTGTCTTTCTGTCAACAATCAGAACTGCATTCTTTATTGGTGCACGAAACAATCCAATTGCAGTGCACCCACCGGATAATGTACACATAGGTCCCACAAAAGCACCCAGACCATATATAGTTATTCCAGTCCCAAAAAAATCAGATGGTAAGGTAAATGAACTGAAATTGAACATAATTAGCAGTGATACACACACACTTGAGGTCAAGAATGAAGAGAAAAGCTGGAGACAGGTTCAGCACGGAATGAATGAAAACATAGCACTAACTACTACACGCACACACACACACTGAATGCACACGAATTAGTGAAAGTGTCAATGGCTGCAGAACCTCAAGAAAAGGCAGCAGAGAGCACGAGACTGCTTACTGAGCAATCATCCCCAGAAAACAAGGAGAGAAACCGAGATGAATCAAGAGAAACGCCAACGAAAGGAGACGTAACAAGAGCCCTTAAAAGGACAGAAGCAGCTGTAGGAGAATTCACTGCAAGGACAAAAATGTTGATAGATCATTTATTCCCGTTCATAGCCAGAGCGAAGAAGCTACATGAGGAACTGGAAAATAAACCTGCAGAGACTGTACTGACATTCACACAAGTTCCAACACAAGGAACAAGTACCAAGCCCATGATGCAGCCATACATGGGGCCGACGACAGGCTGGTGGATAATAAAGACACTTGCAAAGGGCAGGAAAAGGATGCAAGAAGAGAAGGAGAGCGTTGCAAAACCTTCACCTACCACATCGATGCATAAAAGGAAACCTACTCCATCGACCAGAATGACCGAGAGTCCTCCAGCAAGAAAGATTCACATAGTTTATTTTAGAGATGTAGTCATTGCGAACTACAGGAAGACACTAAGAATCAAGAGGAGCCTACATGAAGATAACAGTGATCTGAACGACTACCTAGATAGCACAGCACATCTAGGAAACAACATTTGGTACCAGCACATGAAAGAAGTTGGAAGAAGAAAATCATAAGGAGAATGCTTCGTTTGTGCATTTCTACCGTACAGCATGAGGAAATCCAAAATCTTTGTGGCTGTAGAAATTGGCATCCCGACAGCACACTGTCTTTCACACAAAGCAATGTGCAACACCAGAGGACAGTTCATTGGAAGGGATGCCTCATTGATATGGGCAACCGAGAAAAATTACCCCGATGAAGATGATTATATACAGGACATTAAGACGAGAAACAGATCCCATACAAGGAATCATGTGATCAGGTACGAGAAGCCTGGAGTTAAAGGAACAACAATCAGATGGAAAGTGAACCCAAAGCTAAATGTCCATGGAAACATTCCAGAAGAGGCGAAAATTGGAAGAACAGAGGACAAATGCAGATTTGGAGAACAGTGCTTTCACCAAACGGATGGGAAGATGGAGTAGTGATCTGCCGAGCATGTATGGTCTATGGAGCATATAAGGAAGCAATAGAGAACTCACAGAGGTTGTGCAAACCTTTATGGCCGAAACTCACAAGATTACTGACATGGGTCGAAGTGCAGAGGAGGACCCTTGCAGATAGTGCCACTGGAAAGCCCGAAATTGTGCTTCAGGAACAATGGCACAAGGAAGATTGGAGAGAATCAGAACTGTGGACAGATCTTTGAAGCTCCAGGAATGACTCACAGAACTGCAGTAATTATGGATCATTACTGGGCGTGTGGATCCAAAGCCTACATAAGACTGCCGAACAACTGGGGAGGCATATATATGCACAATAGTGAACGTCCACGTTCCTGCACTAGTGATCCCGAAGAGTGACCTGAATATTGACAGTTTCCTGAAAGCAGATGCTTACCTGAGGAAAAGGAGATTTGTGGAACTGGTATGCCGAAGAAAGAGAGAGAATAACTTTTCTGACAAATCAGAAGAAGCATTTCATGCAATCCTGTATGAACACAGGCTGTTCAGCCTCACATTGTCAGGATTCACAACAATCATCATTCCAAGATTCCAGGCTGGAGCAAATACGAAATGGTTGCAGATAACCAGATGGGAGTTATTGCAGACCATCATCACTACCATAAAAGGGTTCAACGCGATTAAAGAAGAACTAAGAGCAATACGATTAATGACCGTCCAGAACAGATATGTACTTGACATGATCACAGCAATGGATGGAGGAGTTTGTGCAAAAATCGGAGAATCATGTTGCACATTTATACATCCCATTATGAAGAAAACGGAATCTTGACAGAGGCCATAGAGATGCTAACAAAGCTACAGAACCAGATGATCGATGAAACCGACGAAGTTGATGACAACAGCTGGTTTGGAACACTTTTCTCATGGGTCCCACAATGGATGGCAGACATATTGAAGTTTCTGGGAGCCCTGCTATTGATGATACTACTAGGATTTTGTGTTATCAAGATAATCATCATACAATGCCAGAAAACTGCGAAGAAAGCCATTGGGATGAAGAGCTTAACCGATGTCAAACCAGGATGGAAGCCAAGAGACCTGACAGATGAAGAAATAAGAAACTTTGTGAAGGCCAGCGAATTTGAGCGAGAAGGAACAAAATTTGTGTATCCCAGGAAATGAAGAAAGTACAAAGAAAAATTGATTTATTGTAGCCCAAATGGACAATGCGAGCTAATGACCTGGAACAAAGACGAACATGTAAAAACAGCAGGAAACCTGAAAGGAGTGATACAAATATGGACTCCAAGGAAACACACGTTTACACCATCATGTACAAACCCAGAAAATGAAGAATTGGATGCAGAAGAACCAAGTAAGAATAATCCAAAGGAGGAAGCAAAAGTGGTTGATAAACAGACCAGAGGGGGGTGTGTAGAGGAGGTCCCAGATATGCCTGCACTCCAGCCACCCAGTTTGAGATACCAGGAACATACGCGCCAAGATATGTTACATATGATGAGCAAATAAAACAGCAGAGAGCCGTGCTACGGCTCTGCACAGTGCCCATCAGAAGAGCAATACCTGTTGAAGTGCCTATAACCAGACAACCATAGGCAGCAAGGTACCCATTGAGACAACCATACCAACAGATGACACGAAATTAAGAGTACCTACAAACTGTCCCTGAAGAGATACAAAGGGCCTTAATGGAAGGCGAATGGTGATGTCATGAGGGCCCGGACAGACATACAGATGAACGAACAACAACCAAAAGATCACACTCTAAGACGAAAACACTATGGATAAAGATATCACAGACATAGAAGCAGAGACAATATGAAAATTTAAAGACGAATAACCATAGAGAAAGATGAAAACATGCAACCAGTTAACGCCTGTAAATAGGCTTGTAATGCAAGAAGCTAAGAAAACAGTACGGCTTGCAATGCTTAGTAGAAGAATAGAGCGGCAAGCGCCAACTACATAGATATATATGTCTACCTCAAGAAGCACATTATACAAGTGCGACTCGATTTTATGAAAGCAGAATTATCCCAGGATGATAGGGACAAACAGGCCAGGATTCATATACCAGCACAAAGCCAGACGAAAGAGTGGAATCAAAATTTAGCAAGATGCAGCTCATGCCTAGGAATTTGAGGTCAACTCCAGGAAGGGAGGAGAGCGGCATCGTCGAAGAATTGAAACTCAAGAGCATAGAAGCCTGCCCCATGAAGATCGTGATAAGGAGGCCCATGCAGGTGGTGAGGTCGAACAAAGAATCAAATACGCAAATAGATGGAAAATGAAGCAGCTTCACAGTGTACTGACACGTGACCAGCCAAGTGCGAAGAGGTACCAATTTCTGATGTCACCCAGAACCCGAGGATGCCATAACTTTTCCTGATAAGAAGCTACAGCTTCGAGGCCATCCTCAGCCAACTAATTGACACAGAGCTCTAAGGTACTGATTGATGGAAGGGGGGCAGGGTGAATCTTGGGGCACCCCACATCTGGGTGTCCATTCTGCATGCTGCTAATTAAAGTGGTGATTTATGTCTAGGGGTATAACCTACCCAATCACAATGGACCAATTATTCTAGTGTCCTATATCTAGTAAAACCAATGAGATGTCGTACTTGCAGTGACGTCTATCTTGAGTGATATAGAGGGATGGGCGTAGACGCCCACCCAATAAGAGTTATCCAATCCTCATGCTCTGTTACCATATACAGATATAGTACCTATACTTAAGTTACCCTTCCCGACCAATAGAATTGTATGCCAAATTTATGAGTTTTATACCTCAGTGATGACGAGAATTTGCTATAAAAGTTACTGTTTGCATGAAGAATTTGGAAGTTGAAGGGAGACAGGCGATCACAGCTCTGATGATTTCCATGTGTTTCCCCGTTGTTTGTACTTGTCATTAAACAGACTTCCCTTTGCCAAACCATTGACTTGTCCTTATTGATTGGTGTTGGAGTAAGAGAATCCTGCACCCCATCCTCCTCTAGGTGCAGCTTTCTCGACTTAAGGTGCCGGAGGGCGAGCTCTGAATTTCATGGGCCCGTTCAGAGGTCGCGCCGCCCTCCAGTACAGGGTAGTTACCGCTGCCACTAGCCAAGTCTTGATGGAAAGGGAGCGAAACAATGCTCCAGGGGAAACAGATAAAAAGGGATAAGTATTAACCCTTTCCAGTACTCTATGTAAGATAGTTTGTACTGGTCCTGTGGATTTAAAAGACTAATACAGTTAATGGAACTTTACATGTTCTGGGAGACAGTAGTCAGTTTCAGAAAATGGAGTCTGAGTTGGGAAGTCTAAAAGACAACCCTGTGTCACGACACTGAAGGTGCTGTGTAACACACAGTAACAAGATGATGCCTATGGAGTAGGTGAGGCTCCACAGTCTATGAACACAAGAAAATGTTAAACACACACAGCAAAACACATGTAAAAGTGGGAAAAAAGGCTCTCACTCTTACCAGGTGAAAAAAAATAAATCCTAGAAATCCAGCAAAGCTGCTGAGGGACTCAGTAGATGAGGGAAATTAGCCACTCTGGAGAATTCTCCCTAACACTCATGGCAATTCCAAAGCTGTCATGAATCATCTACAAACATGTGCATTTTAGTATTGATTTATTCCTCTCTTTGGTGCCCATTGGCCTACCACAACTAATGATTTCTGAATTGACTTCCAACCTCCATTTTCATTATCAATCTGAGGGAATCACCTCGCTGGCTGGACACTAATTCTGGTTTGTCCGACTCAAAATACCAAATGACCTGATTTAAAAGAATATTCTAGAATTGCCTGCAATTCCTTTGAAGTAATAACCGAGCTCCCTCTTTACTGACAACATGGCCAGATGGAGACCAACCATCCTACTTTGTTCTCCCCAAATAAACTGCAAATATTTGTATCAATACACTAGTCAACATGTGTTTACATACAGATATTGTTACTTTTTTACATTGAAATCTCTCTTATGACAATTATAATGGACATTCGGGGATAGTTGGCCCTACATTGAATGCCTGTCACCCAAGTTAGCCTATGGAAAATGGCTCCCTGTTCCTTTCACCCAATCATTAGTCATCTGCTAGTAAGTTAAAGGGATATCTATTTGATATTGGTTTTATTTCCCTTTCTATGTAGTGTCTGTGTGAGCTCAATTTCAAATGTTATGATTACATTATACTGTACTTTAGCAGTGTTACAAACAGTGTGTAATCCATGGGGGAAATGTGTCTGGGCTCACCGCTGGCATGCGTTTTAAGCCCTAGCACCTACTGTCTCAGACTTTGTTTTTTTATGATTCAGGATTTTGGCAACTTAATTTTTTAATTGTATTTTTTATTTTTTATGTATTGTAATTTAGTCAATATATAAAATTTAAATTTGACTTTTCACAAGACCTCTCGAAGTTTTTTTTCTCCACAACAACAACCATTAAGAATTTCATCATACAATGTGATTTTACGAGAAAACATACACACACAAAGATAATAAGCATAATAAAATTGAAAAATATCTCTTACCCAAGAAATACAATGGAAGATAAAAACAGAAGTAAATCAATCGGTTGGGCGGTGTCAACAAATTCCACTCTCTCTGACATTAAGAAAACTTCGAGACCATTCTATTCCAGGACAAAGCTACTTCCAACCTCCAGCCCTGATGGGTAAATCTCTGCAACCTTAACACTCTCAACTCCCAAGCCCCGTGACATTCACTCAGCAGGTGCCTCAAAGTCTGAGTAACTATACCCCTGCATTTTTGGCAAACCAAACTTTGACTACCTATAGGGTCTCTAATATTCTTAATCTCCAAGGTCGGTAAGAGAGTTAACCTTACACGCAAGAAATCACCTCTCATCACTGGATCAGGAAATGTATTCAGATATGTGGGCAGCATAGACCTATGTTTAGTGTTAGGCAGAATTACATGCCGTACCCTTTGGGAACACTACACACAATTAAGACTACAGGTGTAAACACAATCTCACCTTTGGTACAAGCCTGTACTACACAGTTGTTTGTTAGCAGTGGCTGATCAGCCAGACTTATCTCAAGAGGGATCTGAGCAGTTCAAGATGTTACACAAAGGACTTGCCATCACAGTAGTTCAAACAAACACTATTCAAAGTTGCTTGGTAAAAGAATATACATTTATTTACACAGTCAGTTGAAAAACATTCCACTAGTAAGAAGCAGCTCGATATCACACTATAATACACTACAGTACACAACCAATACGTTTCTGAACAAGTTAGGCTCCCCTGAAGTGGGAGCAAAATGGCACTTCAGTAACTTTCAAAAGGGGTAGAAAGACAAAGGTTAAAAGAATTAAAGCGCAATTACTTTCATAGGCAGGTAAAATAGTTTCAGTTCACTACAACAGGCAATTAAATTCAATATGCCTGGGCCAAAATCAATGGTTCAGTGGCTTGGATAGGATAGCACAGTTCTGGTAGTAAACGGTTAAGCCTTTGCCAATGTTCTTAGAAGTAGTTTGCCAGAAAAACAGTTATATGTCAGATTAGGAGCGAATAAGACTCCAAAGTTGGGAAAGTTTCACAAAGTTTCAGCGCTGCAGAATGGATTTCCACACCTCGTTTGCACAGTACCTTAGGTATGAAAAAAGCTGTAGCTGAGGCAGTTGTTCCTGGCAGTTACTGCAGATCTTGCAGTTCCTGTGCTTATGTCATGGGGACAAGAAGGAGGACATCGGGAGGTTCCTGCAATGCCCAGGGAAGAGGCCACAAGCTTGGCTAAGCGTTGCATTTAAGGTGTGAGGCCCTTAAAGTCCATACACTGGTATGCTTCTCACTGGCTATCCGGTTTTCAACAGCACTCTGATGAAAATACGACCAGTATGGTGACAGTGTTCAGGTGGCTTACGAGTTGGTTGTTCCCACCAGCTCAAGGGAAGAAGTATTCCTTGAAGGAGCTTCTCTATTGATGGAGTTTCAGGCAATTCAGACTGGCAGCAGGGCTCACTGGGCAAACCAACGGTCCAGGAGTTTCAGCAGTCGTCTTTCTTCAGCTTGTCTTTGGTTCTTTCATTCTAGCGGTCGACTCTGCCTTCCAAGTCCCAGAGACCTGCGTTTAAACAGTTTTTTCCCATTCATTCCAGCCTAGCTGTCACTCAACAGGGTGGCTGTCCTTGCCAGAAAGTCAGCCAGCCAATCACGCCAGTGTGCATTCAGGTCTACTAGGAGACTAATTTATCATAACTTGGGCAAACCTCGGAAAATCTGCATACAAACCCCTGTAAACCATTGCTGCACCCTGATATACTGCATACACGCACCCCTAAGTCAGTTCAGAACCACATCTGCATACATGTACCCAACACCCAATCTTACTTCTGCGCAGTGAAACCTGTGCTCAAGTGTCTGTATGCCTGACTTCTGGTGGTGGATAGTATGAGGGCTTTCTGTCGCCATTTACCCATCAAGAGCTTTCACGTTCGGATCCATAAATACGTATCGTTCCACGCAAAAGTAGGCGTGCGATGGACTGCCTGATGGTCATCTCCTCTAATGCCCACATTTTGCCTTGTTCTTCCTCATTTTCTCAGTTCTGTCCCCTAGCCTGACCTCTGTGAAAGCCACACCCACCTTCTGTGTGGTTTCTCACACAAGGCACTCGTCCTCTCGCAGTGACGTGCCAAGTGTTAGTCAGAATCACATGCAGTACCCTTTGGGAACACTACACACAATTAAGACTACAAGTGTCAATACAATTTCACCTTTGGTACAAGTCTGTACTACACAGTAATGTGGTAGCAGTGGCTGAGCAGCCAGACTTATCTCAAGAGTAAAATGAGCAGTTACACAAAGGACTAGCAATCACAGTGATTCAAACAAACACTTACTCACGGTTTCCTGGTAAAAGAATATACATTTATTTACACAGTCATTTGGAAAACATTCCACTAGCAAGAGCAGCTCAATATCACAATCTAATATACTACAATACGCACCCAATCAGTTTCTGAACAAGTTCAGCTCCCCTGCAGTGGGAGCAAAATGGCACTTCAGTTACTTTAGAAATGGGTAAGGAGACATGGTTATAAGAATCAACAGCAAAAATTCTTTCAGAGGTAGGGCAAATAGTTTCAGTTCACTACAACCAGCAATTCAATTCAGTAGGCCTGGGTCAAAGTCAATAGTTTAGAGTCTTGGATAGGATAGCACAGTTCTGGTAGTAAACGGTTAAGTCTTTGCCCCGGTTTTTAGAAGTAGTTGGTCAGATGAAAAGTTAGATGCTGGTTTAGGGAAGGACAAGCCATCAAAGCCCAGAACATTTCACAAACTTTCACCACAGCCAAACTGAGTTCTGGACCGGACTTGAACAGTACCTTTTAAATGAAGAACAGCTGTAGCTGAGGCAGTTGTTCCTGGCAGGTCTTGCAGATCTTACTGTTCTAGAGCTTCAGTCGTGGGGACAAGAAGGAAGACATTGGGAGGTTCCTGCACCACCCAGGGAGGAGGCCACAAGCTTGGAACAACGTTGGTTTAAGGTGTGAGTGCCTTAAAGACCACAAACTGGTATCCTTCCCACTGGCTATCTGGTTTTCAACAGCACTCTGAAGAAAATGTGCCCAGTATAGGGACGGTGTCCAGGTGGCTTGTGAGTTGGTTGTTCCCACCAAACTTAATGGAAGAAGTTAACCTTGAAGGGCTTCTCTGTCAATGGAGTTTTAGACAATTTGGACCTGCAGCAGGGCTTCACCGGTGGACCGGGAGTTGCAGTAGTCGTCTTCTTCCAGCTCGTCTTCGGTTCTTTCGTTCCAGTGGTCGACTATGCTTTCCAAGTCCCAGAGGCCTACTTTTAAAAAGTTTTCCCCTATTCATTCCAGCCTGGCTGTCACTCACTCAACAGGGTAGCTGTCCTTGCCAGATGTATGGATGCATTTTGATACACAATGCACAACATTCGGACTACTGTTGGGTTTGCAAGACTCTCTGTATGTCAGATATTAGAAGCTTTAAATAGTGGGAGAAGGTAGTTAGTCCTTAACATCATCAATTCATCACAAAAGAACATGAAGTGCAAAATAGACTCTTCACCAATACCACAAACCACGCAGGTGACAGTGTTATACGCATGCCAGCTTCTAGTAACCTAGCCACCCTCAATGTGTTCATCCTAAATTCGATGTAAAGTGCCCATGCATATGATGGGAAGATTGTGTCTAGATACTTCTCAAACCCAAACTTAGACTTTTTACAGAAGTGCCTGTGCCATTCTTGTACTTGACAGCACTATGGCAGCATTGTTTACCATGTTTTTGCTCTCTATTGATCTCAGCCGAGTTAAGCCAAAGGCCACTTAAATTCAAGGCACATTGCTTTACATGCATAAACCAATGACGAGCTCGACCTCCATCGATTACCAATATATGCATACGTGCCTCTCTGTACTTCAGTAGCCCTGGAGTTCCCCAAATCCTGGCACAGTATAACCGTGGCTTTAAGTTTGAGATATTTATTATTGGCTGTAGATCACTCTCCATGCTGATCCATGCATTTGGGAGCTTTTGGGGAGCATGAGCAGGGTTTTTATGAACTTATTTTCTATTACTGTTAGTGACTGTGTATTGACAAATCCCCCGATCTTGTCTCCATGAAGAGCAGAGAAGATAACTTGCAATGTATAGATCTCAACAGCAGGGGTTACAGCCTCTCCTGCGTGGCTCGCTGAAACTGTCCTTACAACCCTGCAATGTGTATCTAAAGCTGCACTTGCTTTAACCAGTTGGGTTGACCGAAGGCCATTGTCTGTGAATCTGATACCTGGGTAATTGTAAAAGGGAACTTAGTACACTTTGCAGCCAACTATCTCAAGATTCAGACTGCAATGTTTGCTAGGCAGAATCATATGCAGTACCCTCTGGGAACACCACACACAATTAAGGCCACAAGTGTAAGTACAAATTCACCTTTGGTACATGCCTGTACTACACAGTAAATTGGCAGCGATGGCTGAGCAGCCAGACTTATCTCTAGAGTAAAGTGAGCAGTATTAGAAGTTACACAAAGGACAGTTATTACTATGGTTCAAACAAACACTGACTCAAGGTTTCTGAGTAAAAGAATATACATTTATTTTCACCAGTTATAAAACAGTTCACTAATATAAAGCAGCAGAAAATCACAATCTTAATACATTACACCACACCCGATCAATTCTGGACAAGTTAAGCTCAAAATGAAGTGTGAGCAAAATGGCACTCCAGCAATTTAAAAAGGGAGAGAAAGAACAAGGTTATCAAAAATCAACAACACCAACAAGTGATAGGCAGGGCAATCTAGAAAAGGCTTACTACAACTAGGATTCAAATCAATAGGCCTGGGCCAATGTTAATGGTTCAGAGTCTTTGCAGAGGATCACACAGTTCAGAGTAGTTTGCGTTAAAGTCTTTGACAAGAGTTCAAAATGAAATTGGTCGGAGGAAAAGTTATTCAAAATAGTAGAGAAGGACAAGCCTTTGGAGAGGCGAAAGATTTAAAACACTTTCACCGCGGTCGGACGCAACGAACGACCTGATTTGAACAGTACCTTAGATGAAGAAGAATGCTGTGGCTGAGGCGGTAGTTCCTGGAAATTCCTGCAGGCTCACCGTTCCTGAAGCGACTGTCAGACTCACAAGAAGGAGGAAGACTGGAGGGTCCTGCGCTGCACAGGGAAGAAGCCAGCAGCAGAGCAAAATGATGAATAAAAGGTGCGCTCCCTAAAAGCACGAAGGGACTCTCTCAAGCTGGCTATCCGGTTTCCTGTAGCACAGAAAATTCGACCAGGTTAAAGTGAGAGGTCCAGGGGCTTTGTGGGCTGGTTAGTCCCACCAGGCTCAAGGGGAGAAGACTCCTTGCGGATCTCCTCTGTTGACGAAGTTCAGGAGATTCAGACCTGCAGCAGGGCTTCATCGGGATGTCCAGTAGTTGCAGCAGTCGTCTTCCTTCAGCTTCTCATTGGCTCTCTCGATCCAGTGGTGACTCAGCCTTCCAAGTCCCAGAGACCTGTTTTAAGCAGTTTTCCCTTTTTCACACAGCCTGGCCGTCAATCACACAGCTGGGTGGCTGTCCTGGCAGGACAGTCACCTAGCCAATCAAACTAGAGTGTGATTTGGGTCTCCAAGGAGACACTGTGCAGGTGGCCTAAAAGCCCTCCCTCACATCCTGTCCACCCAGACACTCAGGCGCATAAGGAGGGCTTTTGTGCAGAAGACGGCCAAAGGACGGCGAACAAAGGTACCAAACCTGGTTTGGCGCACAGAGTAAAACACGAGAAAGACCTTTGCAAAAAGAATTGGCAAATAAACCCAGCCGGAACCAAATAAAATTAAAAGGGGTCCAGCAGATTTAAAGATCGAGGCTACCACCATAGCCTCTAACAGTACCAAGGCTATTTTCATAGCTTGCGGTAAAATAAAAATGGTAGATACCACTGCCACCAGCCAAATCTTAGGGAAAGGGGAATTAAATAATTTTCCATGAGAAACAGACAAAAAGGGATAACGATTAACCCTTTCCAGTACTCTATGGAAGATAGTTTGTACTGGGTCTGTACATTTAGAAAGACTAGTAAAGTCAATGGCAACTTTACATGTTCTGGGAGACAGTAGTCAGTCCCAGAAAATGGAGGTTTAAAGTGGGAAATCTGAAAGGACAACCCTGTGTCACTGCACTAAAGGTGCTGTGTGACACCCAGGAAAAAGATGATGTCTATGGAGTAGGTGATACTCCATAGTCCATGAGCACAACATGTACAACACATAGCTAAAAACACATGTTAGATTGAGAAAAAAGGCTCACACTCTTACCAGGTGTAAAAAAAGATTCTAGAAATCCAGCAAAGCAGCTGAGGGACTCAGTAGGTAAGGGAAATTAGCCATTCTGGAGAATTCTCCCTAACAATGTTTAGAACATTTAGGTCTAAATACCATTACCTTGGATTTCCTTTGCTGATTTCTGAACTCACCTTATTGCATGTACTTATAAAACTGCCTACGGAGTGCTTCAGGACCAGAGGCAAAGAGGCAAGCATAACAGCATCATTGGCAAAAAACTAGGCAGGGATTATTTCACTGCCTAACCTGGGAAGGGACGAGGCTATGGCTCAACCAGATCTTCAATGACCTCATTTATATAAATGTAGAATAGGAGCAGAGCGAGGACACACCTCTACCTCTCTCCTTTTGCTACATCAAATGTCTCTGTTATCCCCCCTACACCTGCAAGGTCCCATCACACAATCGCCTTGTTGTCTGTATACAGATGCTGAATTGATATGATATGATATGATATGATATGATATGATATGGCATTTATAACGTGCCTATACACAACTGTTTTGAGGCGCGACGAGGCAAGGGAGGGGGAACAGAGGGAAGACAAACAACAATCTTACTAGGTCAGGTGTCATTCAGATCGCGCAAGTGCATGGGAAGGGGGAAAGGGAAAGGTGCGAGGGGGAAGGGAAAGGGGAAAGTGCAGTACATGGGAGAGGGGAAAGTGCAGTACATGGGATAGTAGAATAAATAAGATAAATAAACGGCCAGATGCTGGCAAGTGCAAGGTAAGAGCAGACATAAGTGCTGGTGGGGGACTGTAGGGATACAGAATACAGTGCCCAGGTGCGGGGGTTGCCAGGGAGGCAGTGCAGGTGTGCAAATGGTGGCGCCTGGGCCCAAGATCACAAAGGGTGGCCAGGTAGCCAGTGCAGTTTCAGTCAGGAATTCAGCAGGGGAGAGGGGAAGAGAAAGCAGAAGAAAAGAGGAAGGTTTTGAGGTGCTTCTGGAACCGGAGATGGTTCTCCTCAGGTTTCAGGGAGGCAGGAAGGCTGTTCCAGAGGGAGGCCCCTGCCGAGGAGAGAGATATACCACCAACTTGTTGCTTGGAGAAGCGACAGACCCTGCGGGAGTTGGAGGCGGATGAGCAAAGAGCTTGAGAAGGAAGATATTTGGGAAGAGAGAGTTGAAGGTATTGCGGCCCCATGCCCCAGAAGGCCTTGTGGACAATGCAGAGGGTTTTGAACTTAATCCTTGCAGCCACTGGGAGCCAGTGCAAAGATTTCAGTCCTGGAGAGATACAATCCCTGGGCTTGAGGCCAAGGACAAGTCTTGCAGTCCTGTTCCGGATAAATTGCAGAGGGCGAAGAGTTGAGGCAGGCAGATTTAGATAGAGGCTGTTGCAATAGTCCAGCTTAGAGAGAACCTTGGCTCTGGAGATGGTGAGCTTCTGGTGGAAGGTGAGGAAAGGAAGAATACCTCTGAGGAGGTGCAGAGGGTAGTGTGACTTCTTAGAGACATCAGAGATGTGAGAAGAGAAGAAGAGTGTGGAGTCGAAGATGACTCCGAAGTTTTTAGCCTTGCAGGTGGGAGCAGGAAGAGGGCCAAGGGAGGATGGCCAGAGAGCTGCAGGGAAGGAGGGAGTGGGTGTGCCAATTAGTAAAATCTCAGTCTTATTGAATTACTGCCAGCAATTCGCTAGGTATACTCTTCTCAATAAGTATCTGCCATAGGAGATTCCTAGATTCAAAAGCTATCTTTAAATCTACAAAAACTGAGTAGAGGTTATTTAAAAGGCCAAAACTTTGGTCAAGGGTGCTTTTACCTGTCTGCAGCCCAGCCTGGAAGTGATTTATGATCTTGCTTGATTCTGCCCACCCCTGGAGATGCTTAAGTATTACCTTGTCGAAAGGTTTTCCGGCTGCATCTAACAGTGAGATTGTGCAGTAGTTGCCAGGGCACATCCTTCTCCCTTTTTTGAAAATAGGTACTATCTCAGCCCCCCACCAGGAAACAGGTATCAACTTAAAATCGACTACCATAGGTCAATAAGGGGTTTGGTTTTATCTGGAATCACTTCAAAGGAAGGGTCTATCTTGATTGCCCCTGTTGTTGAGTCAATACCACGATTCATATCATGATTGTGAGAAAGTACTGAGTGGGCCTCAAAATGTACTTGTAACAGGTTGTTTCAAAGCTGCTAATGGTCTCCATAAAACATTTTAATGCACGCCCTCGGATTCCAATTTCATAAGTTAAACAACATCAAACATTTGATACATGTGCAATGATTCTTCCATAACGTTTTTCTCCAATTTGTATTGAAATACGGCCAAACCACTTGCTAATGTTTCCAATTTCTAATAGTATATTTGTAAGCTGAGATGTGCAAGATGAACTGTCCGCAAGATATTTCAATTCGGTCATCATTTTAGCTTCAGAGCCTTAGGCAAAGACAGTTTTGTTCTGAATCTTGATTTTCTGGGATCTTTTTGCATTACCTTTAATTATATGTGTAGTGCAGTTAATTGCAGATAAATAAGTACCAAGAGAAGAAGTACATTATTATGCAGGAACCTGCAGTAAAAACCTGCTCTTCTTTCTTTAATGAAACTCATGATCTTGTGAGGTTTCATCATAAATGTTAGTGAGCATCAGACTGATGCAAGCAATGTGTACCAGTTGCAATAAAGCAGTGTAACCATTTTGATAGAATTTAGACAGAGGTTGTACTTCATCGACAATACACTTGCATACTTATAGTGTTCAGTTGTTCCCGATCAGCCACCTTTTGTTCTGGGACTGCAGGGATCTGCCTAAAAATCTGTTTGCTTTGCCAGGACTCTTCAACAGATCTTCCGCAATCTGAGCCCTTCCATGACATGAATATGGATATGTGATGGATTCTGGTTGCTAAAACAGAGTCTGGGTGGCATTATGGATACCAGGAATAACTCAGGCACCTGGCGATGTGTGGGCAACAATCGGGTGCTGCTACCTTCCAGATATACCTAATCAACTGTAAACTCTTGAATGGAAATATCTTCATTTGGTACACTATATGAAATATACAGTGGTGTCAAAATACAGAGAAATTGATGATCTACTCTCTGACCACATATTTGGCAACATATTTGGAAAAGCAGCATATGGACTAGGAAACAGATGGAAAATTATAGAAAAGGTGGTTATATTAGACTGGACATCTACATGGACCAGAATCTGTGCCTCAGCTTATTCTGGCCACTGCTGGGCCTCCAAGACATGGAAATATGCTGGGGGTGTATTGCTCCAGCAGCTATGCTGAAACACATGTTTCTGGACTTTCCCTAAGCATGTGGACTTTGCGGTGAGGCACATGAACATTTGGGCTGCATTTCTTGGCGCAAGATCATCATATATTTTGAGCCCCACTAAATCTTAATCAGTGATCTAGATACAGTTTCCCAATTAGACTAGGGTGAACACACGTGGTTGGTAAGAGCATTGGGAGCTGTAAAGAAGCATAGGTCTAACACATTCCTTTCAAGATCCCAGATAGTGCCTGCCATACAGTTTGAAATAATTGTGAAGAAGTGCATTGAATTGTACAGCTATGCAATACAACTGGATTGGATAGTTACTGTTTATTGTTCTGATGACCACGAGACACACTTCTGCCTCTCCACATTGAGCAATTTGTGCCCCCATCTCCTCCTCCATCTCAGTGTTCCCACCTCCTCCACTAGATCTCATCCTCCATGGTCCTTTTATTTCGTGCCCATTCAATTCCCCCTCAATTTCCTCTGATCCCCTGCCACTTCATCACTCAGTCTCTCCCTTTTTCAGTCCCTCCTCACTGTTGATGCCCCTGCTTGTTTCCTTACTGGAGGAGATGAAGCGGTCAGGAATGAATGCCCACTGCCTTATTCAATGCATGTATGAATCAGCAGACGCCCTCGCTGACATTGAGTTAGGTGATGCAAGCTACTCTATTTTCTCAACATTTCCAGTTATGCCTGTCTGCAACGGTTACCCTTCTTCCACCTGTACATCCCCATCAATTAGCGATCATATTATGATTGTATTGCTTACCCAAACAATACAAATACAATTATTAAAATAATGACTGGTCATGTCTCTCTCTGTGCCCTACCTTATCCAAAGACATTTTGAATAAACCATTCACGTTTTGTGTTTTCCTTTCCATTCATCTATTTGCCTAATTATGTTTTCCCTTCTGCAGTGCAATTCCAGTTTTACTTGTTTGCGTATATTGTATATTCATCCTGTATTACTCTGTGTTGTTTCCTTTGAGGGACGGGTTATCAATAATATGTAGTCAGTTTGAGTTTATTAGACTGTTATTTTTATAGCAAATGAATAAGCCCCTAGAAGGCAGTATAGAGGTCTTGCTTGAAGGCCCACCCCTTAAGGATGGTTCCAGAATGTCTATATCTCTCCTGTTCTATGGGCACTTGCTTCTTCATAAGACCTACCAGTCTGCTCCTTCTGGTAAGTCTGCATTGGAGAGACCAAAAGCAAAATGTCATAAATATAAACGTGTACAGAATGAGGGAAACAGGAAATGGCATGTGTCTGGGTTGCTGCTCATGTTCTTAGGCTCATAGAAAGGGAGTCAATGCCAATGAGAGGTAATGTGTTACACTACTGATAAACAGATACCCCAGGAACATTACTAAGCAGAATCTTAAACCATCTTTATCCATTGAGTACCACTCTGTGGGCTAATAATGTCTTCTGTTATTTCATCTCTCTGAGTCCTATGGGTGTGTAGCGCTATGTAAGAAATGCATTATTATTATTATTATTATTATTATTATTATTATTATTATTATTATTATTATTATTATTATTATTATTATTAAGCATAGGTGGAATAGTGCATTTGAATAAGGGATGAATTAGAAAACTAGATTGGAATTTGTTTAGTGGGAATTTGGAGCACACACGTTATGGGTGGATGCACGTGTGAATTGTGAGTGCAGGTTAGCACAACCCACATACATTTTTGAGGTGTATGTTAAGATCACTAAAGCATTAAAACCCCATGTGAATGCACTAGGTGTTGCCAGAGAGACCAGATCAGTGAGGACACCATTAGAACTTTGTAAGCATAATAAAAAGTCAAAGCTCTGAAAAGCCTAAATCCATTTAGTAGGTGGAGGAGGAAACCAAAGCATTGAAAAACAATGCACATTTAGTATGTAGAGGAGCAGGCCACAGCACTAAAATCCATGTCCCTTTAGCAGCCGAGTTGAAGGGCAAATGAATTTACTAATCACAGAAAAAAAGCACTGATATCCCCACGTGCATTTATTAGGTGCAGGAGAAGAACGAAGCACTGAGAATCCCATGTGGAATAAGTAGGCACAGAAGAAGACCAAGAAATGAGAAATACATGTGCTTTTAGCATGTGGAGGAAAAGGCCAAAACTCTGAAAACCCCTGTGCCTTTATTAGAAGGAAGGGAAGGCCACAGCAGACTTGGCCCAGGCTTGTCCAATCTAGCATCCCCTTCTTTTAGAGGCCCACTGAGCTTACTGCTGTTTCCTATGCTTATCTTGCAATCCTGGCCCCGTTGTTCCCCACCGTCTCAGACCTAGCAATCTTCGTAGATGAGTTTTTTTATGACAATACACAAGTTTACAATAAGTTAACTATTGAAGGGCGTATTGAAGAAAATGTGTGCATCTGCTTCTGAAGGGTTCAAATGTGGATTTGTGAAAACTCCATCCAACAGAAGAGCAACAAATCGAAAGAATTGGTTTGGTTGCAAAGGCTGCTACCATCTTTGCTGCATCATCAAAGACATCTGGCCAAATCTATCTGCCTTACCATCAAAGTAAAAAACATAGGTTTCACATTTGAGAAAGACATGTCTGCCACCCAACAAATGAGTGCAGTTACAAGCAATTGATTTAGTCTTTTAAAAAAACATTCCCTCTTTTCCCTGCTCCTATTTTATGATAACAAACCCTAGTTGATGCCTACTCTTACCTTGTTAGATGGACAGTCTTAGTGGGATTACATCCAAAAAATATATGCTCTTTGGAAAACCCCTTCTCATTTGACCCCACCCGAAGTGACATCACAGGAAGCAATGGCACATGACCTTTCAACCCTTGACAAAACAGGAAGTAACATTACATAGCAAGTACACTGCGAAAAATATAGATATGATAGTACTATAATGTGATATACATTTCATACAGGAATGGATCATGATATGTATCGTTAATATCAGCATGTGTAGGCCCTTATTACCAAATTACTATGAATGCAAGCAGACGTCCAAGGGTAGATGATAATGATGTGTTATTATATAGCACTTACACCTAAGCACTTTATAAAGAACAGATATACATACAATATCATCGAACATGTGTTGGTACTCATTTATCGACCTCAGAAGGATGAAACGCAGAGTTGAGGTGTTTAAGAACAGACTAAATCCGTGAATCACCTCCAGAAGTGTGCCTGAAATAAACGTTTAATGCAATTATTGTATAGAATTCCAGAAAGACAAATTATTTGTTATTCCTATTCTTTCTTATTTAGGGGCCCTGATCAAAGTGTGACACTTGTAGACTCCCCTGTTTTTTGTTACGAGGCCTGAACAAGAAATCCAGCAATTCCAGAAACAAAGAGCCACATGGTGCTGGCCACAGTCTTTTATTTAAAAAAGAAAAAAGAAAAAAGAAATTGTTTAAGGGTAGCAAGGGAGAACACATGGGTAGCAAGGGAGACCTCAGGGGTCGCAGCTGCAACCCCTGACGTCCCCGAAATGACATCCCTGTCAGGGCGTACAGGAAAAACGACCAAAGAATGTTCCTGATTGGTGGCGTTCAAAAGAATACAATGTAGCAAAGTTCTCTCAGACCATGTACAGTAATTGAAATCAATGTGTAGTAAGAGCTGAACATATCAATGTTCTAAACCCGCTGATGTTTTATTTTATTTTATTATCCACAGCTGAATTCCCAATGAAAGGTTCTGATAACCCAAGTTATCAAAATAACGAGGAACATGCAAAGGAAGGCAAATCAAAGAAACTCAAGTATAGGTATGTGCATCTTTCACTTAGGATATGTAGCAGGTGCTCTAGTTACAACCAAGGAGTTTCAACTTTTTGTCTTATTTGTTTTCTAGAGACGAAAATGACAACATTAAAGAGTCAACAAAAATGGTTGGATTCATGGAATTGGTTAGTTCCTTTTAAGCACCGTCGACATAATGTACCTATGAATGTTCCCACCAGGTTGCGCAGGTGAAACCTTTCACAAAGGAAATATGCACTGTACATGAAACACTGTTCCCACCAATGGAATTTCATGAAAAAGATTTGCTCACAAACTATGCCAATAATGTTTAAAGTTTCTGCAACTCTCACACAAAGGGTGCCTAACAAAGACAACACAAACATATTTTTTTCGGCTCGTTATTTCTGCAAGAACTACAAATCCGTTGAGCAGTTGAAAGACAACATCTTCATCTGTGGCTTTGGAAAACAAGAGTTTGTATGGTTTTATTTTCCTAAAATAAAAGGGGACCATACTCATGGCTTGTAGGATTTATACATGTAAATGCCTGTTGCCATGCACGGACTTGGTGGGAGGCATTTATACATTGTTTTCATGTTTATGTGTGAACATGTAGGAAACCCAGGACTGGCCACCATTCCATGCATGATTACAACTAAATATTAAAGCATTAATTGTTTTACAGAGAAGATATATTTATTTTAATCCACAATTCTGAGGTTCTCCTCTGTGTGGTGTTTCACCCCTCCTGGGAGCATGGTATCTCCCAGGGCTCGTGCTGAGGTCATGTGTCAGTGACCATGTGACTGAACTAATAAAAGTAATGAGCGGCTTCCCACTCGTCAGTCTTGGAACCAACTGACTCCAGTGTGCTGTATCTTTATCACCAGCGCCATGCCGGCACTGCATAGCTGGCTGAGGGTCGGCCCTGCAGGGCCCTCCATCAAGACAGTGCCCCTGCCGGGCAACTCTGTCCTCAACGGCTGTCACCCATGTTTGTAGAGCTCCTGCCGGGCAACTCTACCTGTGTGCCCAGCAGAGCCCCTGCTGAGCAATTCTGCTTGTAGGGGCCAGTGCCCCTGCTGGGCAACACTAGCGCTGTATTTAGTGTTGGCCCGGGTGCTCCCAGGCCATGGAAGAGCCCATGTGCTCATGGGCTGCCAGGGTGCCCCTTGTCAAAGTATGTCTGCTGGGTGCCCCCAGCATGTCAGCTGGGTGTCCCCAGCCTTGGTCCACCTGGACTGCGTGCCCGCAGGCCAGGACATAACATTCGCAATGAGGATGTTGGGCCCCTGTTCCCTGTACAGGATGCGGCATCCGCTGTTCAACGTATTTTTGCTGAGCCATGTGAGGGGTCTGGGTGGTGTCCTTTTGTTTTGTTGCTGATTGTCTGTGCCCCTGAGGAGCAGTAGAGGGACGGGGCCCGGGAGGAGCTGCGGCATCGGCCGCAAGTGTGAGGAGGAGGCGTCACCTACAAATAGAGTGGGTGTGGCCTGGGGAGGACCAGGCGGCCTGGCAGTGAATATGTAATGGGCTAAGCGATCGGAGCATGTGGTAAAAGGAAATGAAAAAAGCTAAGCGGCATGAGCCACGTTATGGAGAGCAGTGCGGTCAGCTGCGCTGCAGTGAATTTGCCCCGGGGAGGAAGGAAAAGAAGGTGCTCACTCGCTCCATGAGTGAGCTAACAGCAGAGGAGGCAGACATTCCGGTGAGCCTCTGCCCCCGCAAGCAACACCATCAGCAGGTATCCTACCATGGTGCCGGGGCCCCCGGAGTACTTCCAGGACAACCAGCACCATGGGCCCGGTGCTCCCGACATCAGAGGGGAAAAGGAAGAAGCCTGGTCATAGAAATAGTATCCTGAGCCAGGCGGGAGGAAAATGGAAATGCTCCCTGTTGGAGCTCCTTGCAATGAATGTGGAGTCACCCCATGTGTCCCCGGGCAGCCCGATCGTGAAAGAAAGGAAGCGCTGCGTGCTGGCACAGTGAGAATAAAAATGTATGGGCCCGCTACAGACCCCGGGCCCCTCCGGTGGTGAGTTGTGAGGTGGTTTTTGACTTGCTTGAGGTCGGAGCAACTGAGAGGAGGGTGTTCCGGTGTCAGACCTCAGCAAGTAGAGGCCCCGATGCCTGATAAAGATCTTGGGCCCATAGGCAGTGAGGGTGAATGTTGACAATTTAAATGGCCAAAAGCAGAAACAATGCCACTGCTGCATCGGCAGTGTAAAAGGAAGCAGTCTGTGGGAACTGTATGGCCTGCTGAAGTTCCCGGTAAATGGCGGTACTCCGTGTGGGCGAAAGGAGACGACAATGAGGGTTGCAGCTCTTACTGAGTGCATGTGCGCTCTCCTATGCCAATAGTGCTACTGCCAAGAGGAGCCACATAAGAGGTGAGTGGCCATCACCCGGCCGTCAAGGTTGCTTTCCTGCCCCCACCATCCATGGACTGTCGATGTGGCCCCTGGTGCTCTAAGACGCAGCTTTCCAGCCCTGAACTTCAGTGTGACTGTCCTGAATAGATACTGGCAGTGAAAGTATGAACTGATTTTTAGCAACTCCACGAGTGCGTAAGATCGACTCGGTAGACATCCCCATGAAGGCTGGGAGCCTGCAGAGCCTGGACCTGCTTAAAATGGCCCAGTCAATGGGCTATGTAAAGCTGTGAACATGCATATTGTGGACATGCTTTATATGGTGCCAGGAGCTGCCATTGGTGTCTGTTGGTGGCTTTAGGTTTCACTCACCCAGGTTAATAAAGGGTCCTTTGATAATGTGGTGAAACCACCAACATGCCACAAACCCTGACTATCACCCTCAAATATGTACATGTATGTAGGTTTTGTTTGCACCCATAATCACAAGTGTTGCTGTTCGTGATTTAATTTGTTTTCGTGTCCAGTGATGCTTGTCTTTTTTTTTGTTCCTTATGGAAAAGGAGGAGTGAGGTGTGTCACCCCTCCTGGGAGCGTGGTATCTCCCAGGGCTCCTGTGAGGTCATGTGTCAGTGACCATGTGACTGATCTAATAAAAGTAATGAGTGGCTTCCCGCTCGTCAGTCTTGAAACCAACTGACTCCGGTGTGCTGTGTCTTTGTTTCCAGTGCCACGCTGGCGCTGCGTAGCTGGCTGAGGGCCTGCCCTGCAGGGCCCTCCATCAGGACAATGCCCTTGCTGGGCAACGCTGTCCTCAATGGCTGTCCCTCATATTTTTAGAGCCCCTGCCGCAAACTCTACCTGTGTGCCCAGCTGTGTGCCCAGCAGAGCCCCTGCTGGGCAACTCTGCTTGTAGGCGCCGGTGCTTCTGTTGGGCAACCTCGGCAATGTCTTTAGTGTTGGCCTGGGTGCTCCCAGGCCATAGAAGAACTTGTGTGCTCATAGGCTGGCAGGGGGTCCCTTGTCAAAGTATGTTGGCTGGGTTCCCCGGCCTTGGTCCGCCAGCCCTGTGTGCCCGCAGGCCAGGACATTACACTCTGTGTATTATACTGTACAAAAATAAATGACCCCAAAATAATTAGCAAGAAATTAATGGAAGGGTATGCATGTTCAAGAAATCTTATCCCATTCTAAGCCAATATGTTAAATACCTTGGGAGCCCTCCAAATGAATTATGCCTGCAAGACAGATCAGGTTTCCTGTTACATTGAAGAAAGTTTAGATGCTTTGTTCCAAAACTGAATGCTCACACAATGAAGACACTTATGCCAGAAAAATACTTTTTTTCTATTAGAGACACAGAGGACAATAATGCTTAGGGCCTGATTCACAGAGCATGTTTTGATGGCATCGCCCTATTATAAAAGGCGACTGTGAATCGGGCCGTAATATGTATATTCAATGGGTGATCTTTTCGTCAGCAGCAGTTCTACTTTTTACTATTTTCCAACTTCCTAATTAGTTAATTAATCAAAGAAGGCTAGGGTAGCATACCTTCAATGAGCACATTGGTGGGCACAGCCCACCTGTCACTTCCGTGACCATTGATTTCAACCTCTGCCCCCATGATCAGCCCCTATACCCCAATCCACTGCCTCCTTGCATTTCCTAGACTCTCCTCAGCCACCAGTGCTGCTGCTTCCCTAATCTGCCATTGAAATGGGTGACAGACTCCATAAGGAACCCCACCTTCCATTTGAATGGCAACAAGTCACTTAGTCCTCTCTCCATTGGCCACGTGTTTTTAGCATCCTGGGTTTTCGTTTTCTTTAAATGCTTTAAGCACCCTGCGGGTTTGCCTCTGGTTGCCATTAGCAATAAACACCCGTTAGGTGGTGGTGCTTAACTGAGGTTTACAATAAAGATTACCCCTGCAATCTGCGCAGGGAGTATTAATTCTATTAAAGACTAGGAGGTGAGCATTATCCTTCAACTTCTTTATTACCACTCTTCAGCAGTTTCAATAAACTATAACAAACTAACAACTTTTGAAATGTCCAAAGTGACTTTGCTCTCTTCAAACTACAAGTCCCATAGTCTCTGTAGTCCTTAACTCTCCAGCTCAGTTATGACCACATCCTGTCCCTGGGCTCCTCCTCTCTTTTACTTACTCTGATTGTCACTAATCCACTAAACTTTGTCGCGCCAACAGTGCAAAGACTTTATCCACTCCAACTCGCAGCCGAAATCCTTCCGGCTGTTCGCTCACATTTTCATTACTAGCCATCTCACTCAACTATTCTTCTGTTTTACTCCTAGGAAAGATACAAAACAGGACATAAGGGTGGTGTCCAGCTTTGTTATCATATCATTATACGTTATACTCAACAGTCCATATGATTAACAAATATATCTGTGGGTGGGAAAATAATGCTCGCCTCCTAGTCTTTAATATAATTAATACTCCCTGAACAGATAGCATGGGTAATCTTTATGCTATGGCAAGACTGGAGGCGTGCATTATGCTTGTTCAAAGCTTCCCCAACACTGTAACTGCAATATTCTCAGATGGCTTAAAGTAAAACGATCTAAAGGAACGATCATTCTCCCAGTCTGCTGCTAGCATAATCTCTTGTAAAGGTGCTCCTGCTGTATATGCTTTAGATGCCATAGCCCCTCTTACGGAGTGTGCTCCATACTTTCGTAAATCAATCCCTGCTGCCTGCATCACATCTCTGACTCATCTCGCAATTGTGGTGGTCTTTACTGTGTGAAAAGGCTTCCTACGCACTATTAGCAATTGAGTGGTGCTCGCTGCTCTGTTCTCTGCTGTCCTAGCTTCATACTCTGTGATGCAGCTTGCTACACACCATTTAATATTATTTGGGAAATACAGGTAGTGAATTGTCGAAGTGCCAGTCTTAGTTCGCACTTTCGCGATGGTCACTCCGTCTGGCCCAAATGTCCTTCTGTTAATCTCTAGAGCTCTGTTGTCTGACACTCGCTTACAGGATATGAGGCAAAGCAGCTTCGCCAGTTTCCCTGACAACACAACTGCTTGAGAGATAGATACCTGGTTGCTTACCAGCTCTCTATCAGCTGTAGAACCATGGACACATCCCATAGCACCATGTATTTGGTTTCCCTGCGATACTTTGAACTTAGCTCCTCTGATGAGTCTAACTACTGCTGGATGTTCTCCTGCCAGAGCTCCCTCGATCGGTAAGTGTTCCACTGAGATCGCTGACCTGTACATTTGTGCCTTTCCATCTTGTAGGAGCTGAGCAGACAATTCAGTATAGCCACTACAGGAGCTGAAATGGGATGAAGATGTCTTCCTCTACACTAGCCAGTCCACTTGGCCCAAGCTGTGTCGTAGATCCTCCTAGTGGATGGAGCCCAGTATTCTGCAATGAGTTCCGCCGCTTGCAGAAATGTCTGGCAGTTCCCATTGTTTCCTGATTTCCTGCACGCGATGAGCGGGAGTGTTCCTCTCACTCTCAGAGGATAACACCGTCCAGCTGGGTCCATGAATAGTCGCTTTCCTTCAGGGAGGATTCTTGGCAGGTCTATTGAGAGCTCCATCAGTGTCGGGAACCACACTTGAGACTTCCACAATGGTGCTACTACCACCAGCTCTGACTTCTCCCTCCGAAATTTCGCTAGAACTCTGCTCAACAGCATGAAAGGTGGGAATACATAATGGATGTCGCCCAACCCGTCTTGCTGGAACGCGTCCATCCCCTGAGTGTCCGGGTTTAATTTCCAGCTGAAATAACTGGCTGTCTGAGTGTTGAGGTGAGACACAAACAGATCCGTGTGCACTAGACCCCAACTCCAATCTAGTATCTGAAACACTGTGTGATCCAGCTTCCAATCGCTGGATTCTGTGAGGTAATGGAAGTTCCAGTCTGCTACTACATTCAGTGCTCCGGGCAGGTATTGTGCTGTCACTGAAGTCCCCGTCTACAGACAAAAATTCCAAAAGTCCTTCGCTAACTCCACCAGCATCTTGGATCTTGTTCCGCCTAAGTGATTTATGTAACAAACTGCTGAGATGTTGTCCATCTTCAACAGTACGCAAGACTTCACCTTGTCTCTCGTAAATGTTTTGATTGCAAAGGAGCCCGGTACAAGCTCGAGGCAGTTTATGTGCAGGCGCAGTTCTTCTTCGCTCCACTTGCCCTCTGTCTGGAACTCTCCCCATCTTGCTCCACAGCCTAAGCTGCTGGCGTTTGACTCTATGATCAGGTCTGGTCAGTCTCTGAAAATGGCACGCCCATTCCAGGCGTCCATATTCTGCAACCACCATTCCAGTTCTGTGATGGATTCCTGGTCTAAAGGTATCAATTGGTGATACTTCAATCCCTGTTGAAGGCATCTTATTTTCAATCTTTGTAATGCTCGATAATCTAAGGGATCTGGAAATATGGCTTGAATGGAGGCTGCTAACAAGCCCACAATTCTTGAGAGGACTATCAGGGAGATCACTCGCTTCTTCAGACATGCTCTGATCTCTCTCTTGATATCTCGAATATTCTTTGCTGGAAGCTCCAGCGTAGCTTTTCTCGTGTCTAATACGAACCCTAGAAAATCCAGCCTCTGGGCTGGCTTGGTCTCTGTGTTCACTTAGAATCCTAAAGACTGGAGTAGATCTAAAACCCAAAGCGTCTGGTACTCTAGCGCTTCTCGCTCCTCTGCGAGGAGAAGAAGGTCATCTAGATATATTATTAACCTTATACCTTCCTCCCGAATTTCCGCTGCCACTGGTTTCCTCAGCTTGGTGAAAGTCCAGGGCGCTGACGCAAGTCCGAAGGGCATCGTCTTGAATTGTCAGGGCTGCTTTTTCCAGCAGAAAGCCAGGAATGTCCTGAATCGCTTCTGTACTGGAATCGTCAGATAAGCATCTTTCAAATCTAATCTCGTCAACCAGTCTCCTTCTCTCAGGCAATCTCTGAGCTGGTGGATCCCTTCCAGCTTCAAATGGTGGTAGACAATCCATCTATTCAGCTCTTTCAGATTTATTACTGGCCCCACTTTCTCCTTCCTGTGTACGAGAAACATGTTGCTTATGAAACTGGGGTATCCGGGCACCTCTCTATGGGCTCCTTCTGTGCTAGCAGAGATAGATTGTGGTGTAGAGATTCCTCTTCTGCTACTGCTAGATGCTGCTGATGGGGGGTGTGAGCCTGTACTGGTGGCTGTATAAATTCTATCTGCAGACCTCTGACGGTTTGCAAAATCCAGACACCGCTGGAAAGCATGCGCCAGTTTTCCCAGAATACACTGGTTCTCCCTCCCAGTGGGGGTTAGGTAATTGTTCTTACCTGGTGTAAATCCTTGCCCTCGACTGAAGCCTCTGCCTCTGCATCCCCTGGGGGTACAGCCTCTGGCTGGGAAGAATGCATCCTGCTGTCTGTTCTCCCAGGATTGTGCTCTATGGTTGGGGGGTCTTCTCCCTCCTTGTTGGCAACCGTTTGTACGACCCCTGAAAACAACCGGTCCCGGCAAAAACTCTATGCAGGAATATATATTCCGGATGGATGCCTGAGTTTTCTCCAATGAAGTGTATGTGCCAACAAAATGGCCTATCTCCTATCCGAAAGTTTCTCCGAAGAAGAGACCCTGGGCCTCATTACGACCCAGGCGGTAAGGGGTTAACGGCAGCGTTAACAACGCCGACCCTTACCGCCTGAGTACGAGGTCCCTTAGCGCCATGGCGCTTTTAACACCTGCTTTTAGCAGGTGTTAAAATCCATGGCGCTAAGGGACCATGGAGTTAATTACGCCACCGTAATTTACGGTGGCGTAATTAACGCCTTCCCCACTCCCATTATGCCCTATGGGGCAAAAATGGGAATGGGGAAGGGTAAATGGGGATTGGGGACTTACCGCCCCGCCAAGGTCGGAATGGGGCGGTAAGTCCGCCAACCACCATGGCGTAAACGTAGTTTACGCCATGGTGGTAAAGTCACGGCCCAGGCGGTAACTTACCGCCTGGGTCGTAATGAGGCCCCCTGTGCTGATTCTCCAGCTTCATAGGACGCTTGAATGCTGAGCTTCGGGTCCATCTTGAGGAATAAGCCTCTCCTTCTCTCCGATGCGATGGCGCAGTTAGTGTTCCCCAGAAAGCAAAAAGCTCTTTGCGCCCAACCTGGAAGACCTCCGGGTCTACTTCCTCTCCTCTGTCTCTCGCTCTTTCAGCTAGATCCATTATCTTAGCGAGAGGGCATGCAGGTCTAGCACACTCTCCTGGCAACTATTCCATGATCTGTTTATACCTTTACGGGGATACTTGCTGGTCTTGGATACAAAGGTAAGCATTTTAGGTTCCAGCTCTGAGGTCTCTGCCACCTTTCCGGGTAGGTCCGGACGTGGGCATTCCGCTTGGAGGCGTTGTCTAATCTCCTTGCCTAAGGCTTTCCTCAGCCTCACCATCATGTATTGTGCTAGCCTTGGTGACGGCTGCCAGTCGGATAATCTCGGGTTACGGATGCTTTCTGGATCAAACATATCATCCTGTTCCTCCTCGAGGTGTTTCTCCTTGCGGGCTCTCTTACCCCCGCTTGGCTGTACCCATTCTTCCTCGACTGACTCCTCTGTCTCTTGTGTGGAGAGGTCCCACTCTGCTAGCTCCTCTTCCGAGCCTGGGTCTAAATCTCCTTCATTGTCTTCCCCAGGAGTGGGGGTCGTGAGGTCTGGCACTGCCTGACGCTGTAGGTAGGCTTCTTTGAGCTTTACGAAGGCGTCGGCAACCTCCGTTGCCTTATTTATTGCCCCATCCGAAGGGCCCTGGGGGTCAACAGAGGCTTTCCTCTTCTGGGCCTTAGTACTCCCCTTCGACCCTGCTCCAGCAGGTCCAGTGGGCGTGTGATCTGTCCTTGTGGTGCTATCTTTAGGCTGATGAAGTATTGCTTCCAAGTTCTCCAGCCTTTCTAGTAGGGGCCTCAGCCCTAGAGCCATAACATCTACTAGCGAATTCCTCAGCACCTCTTTAAAGCTGGCAGCTATGTCCAAAGACTTCTCCTCTTCACTCCATTCGAACTCCGAAATCCTTAAGAGAGTGCTGTGTGCCTGGAATACCTGAAACAGGTGTAATTCCACAGCCAGCTTGCTAGTAGATGACCTTACTTGAGATAATCCTCAAATGTCTTTGTTATATTGTTTATAATTCCCTTTTTATTTTATTTTTTTTTTTTTTCTCTGTGGCTGTACCGGGATTATTTAATATCTTTATGCCTGTGGTGGCTTGAGATCAATTTTTCCTTTTGCCTTCGGAGGTTTATGATCTCATGGAAGCCTTCTGCTTGCTTCCCGTGTAATGTGTCTGTGTCCTTCCTGACACGTTGCTCATGGTGGTGGGCAGAAGGGTTGGGAAAGCGTTCTCACACTCGCTCTGCTATTTTTCTTAGCGTTTTAGCGTTCGATGTTCGGTTCACTCCTTTCTCTTTCCGCGTCACATTTGAAATGCGGCGTGGAAGCGCACGTGCGCCCGACTCTAGCCACGCCCACCCAAAGGTGGGTGCCCGAGCACCTTGGTACTTTTCTCCCTTGCTGAGGGCTCTGCTGCTTTGCGGCAAACACGCACTGACCTCCGGCCACACCTCCTCCCCGTCTGAGGGCCCTGACAGCTCCTCGGTCGCTCTGAAAACCCCTGCCTTGCCGGTAATACGGCACAGGGTTGTAGCACCGCAGGAGTTTTAAGAGGGACAGTAATTCCTACCTATGGGCGCGATGCTAACCTGTAACTCAGAACCTCAGGTACTCTTATAAATCAAATTATTGCTATGCGTATCGCAGTAATTTATATCTGCACTCCCCTGGAGAGTTAAGGACTACATAGATTATGGGACTTGTAGTTTGAAGAGAGAAAAGTCACTTTGGACATTTCAAAAGTTGTTAGTTTGTTATAGTTTGTTGAAACTGCTGAAGAGTGGTACTAAAGAAGTTGAAGCATAATGCTTGCCTCCACTCTTGACATAGAATGTTGGTATCAGGCCATTACCAGCAAGTGAAGCTCCGCGACCCCAACAAATGATTACTGATGTATAATGAATAGGAGACATTAATCCTTATGTATTTCATACATGACTGAGATGTGGTGTGTATATCACTGAAATGTACCAAGGAAAACCCGCAGACTCCCCTTAGTTCATTTAGAGGCACAGAGTATGCAGCCTGTGATAGTGCACCACTGTATATGTATCACCTAGAGAGCTCACAATATTTCCCACAGTCATTTGATTCTGATTATACTTCATGGGCATGTCAATATGTTGTGTGCTCCTCTCAGACATATTCAACGTTTGGCTGAATAATATACATATTGAAGTTTATCTAAAAAACATTGAATGGTCTTAACATAATTCAAAAGAGAGAACCTTACTCTAATTAGCCTGTGACTGAATGATGAATTGAATTGCAGTCTTTGTGGCCTAGCCAGTGTCCACTCAAGCAGTAAAGTAACTGTGTGTAGCTTAGTGAACAATGTAAACAGAATTCCCTATAATTAACCGTTCTTGATTTAGGAGCTTAGATATGTACAATTAAGACAAATATCAACAAGCTATTTGGGTTCAGAACTCAAATTGATTATAGGTAGAGAGCTCATACTTTAATTTGTATTGATTCTTCATTGTACTAGTATCAAGCACAAACATTGACAGAAGTGAAATAATGGGATGTTATTATTTGAGCAATATCATTATAAACGGCCTCCCTATTGCTCTTCGGTAATTTAGCCCAGAAGTCTTTCGTACATCAGTTGTACACATTTTGTTCATTTCTGAAGTTTAAGAGGCCGTGATCTCCTGTCTTCATTCAACACTGTACATTATGGTTTACACACATACACCTGGAGTAGGTCTGCTAACCCAGCGAGCTGCCATAATAGGTTACTATGACCAACACGTTGACTTATAATACCCTTTAAATCAAATAACATTGAATCCCCCAAAATCTTAAATTGTTCAAGGGACACATGATCTTCTTTTGGAACTTTTGATCGTGACTTACTGTACACATTTCTTAATTGTTTCACATTTCAATGTGTCTCTTCATCAGTAAAATTCAATAATTCATTCTCAGACAGGCATTGCAGCCCTGTAGTTTGGATAAGTTGCTCAACTCATAGAAAGAACACTTTTTGGGTGCCTTATACCATTAGCGCCATACGACGAACCTTTGCCAAACTTTGCAAAAAAAGTATATGACCCCCTCAGAATGATTTTGCAAAGTCTGCTGTGGTTTCGTTCAGGATGGAAAAATTATATCGAGGTCCCAAAATGTTTGGAAACAAGTTTTACAGCCTAAACATGGATGGATTTTCACCAAATCTCTGCCTGGAGCGATGGATTGGGCCCGAAGGTGTGAATTTATTTTAAAAAAGTGGTTTGGGCTGTAGGTGTGAGTAAATTTGTCTACCCGTTGAGTCTATGAGGATTTCTACAAATCCGTAGTCATTTCCTGATTCTGGGTCCATGGACACCCCTGCACCAAACAGAGAGCAGCATGCTGTTTGCGGACACCGCACACACCCACTGATTGGTTGTTGGAAAACGCAAGCTGTGTCAGATATTTTGAAAAGGTTGCCATATTGGATCCATGGACAGCACAGTGAGCATAAAGTCAGGAAAACACATTGAGGGTTATTTGGTGGCCGAAAGAGGACCTGGAAAAGGTGGGGGAGTGGAATAAAGTTGATATGAGCTGTTTTGATAGGTGAAAAAATAGTTTGCAGGTGGTGGTGAGTATGCTGTCAATTTTTGTGTCTGCGGACATCATTTGAATGGCCGGGGGTTCTGTCATGGTCAAATTTGGGAGCATCTTTTATCGACAAAAGCATGTGTGCTTGGTGCTCCTCTGGATTTATATTATTTTCTCCGAGCAGAGGGGTAGTTTTATTGCAGATGAAGTGCAGCATGTCAAAGAGGCGATGTTGAAAGTACCTTGATACATTGGCATGCTCAAGAGAACAGATTTCTCCTCATGTTTTTATATATATTCCCTCTTTATTTTTGGTTTGCAATCCGTAAGAAGTTGTGCAAGTCGTTGCATGCATATTCTGCACAACTTAAAGTAACAAGCCATGTGGGAGGGCCTAGGTTCCTTCACATGATACGTACATCAGCGTGGCATCGGAACCAGTATTCTTTTGTACCACACATGTTTGCCAAGAGATTTGAGATACTTCACTGCAAAACGTAATCTTTGTCTTTTATCTTTTGAAGCTGTTGGGTAGCGAACATGTTTAAAAAATCACAGCCTGTTTTTAATGTGTGTGCAACTACATGACATAGAGTTGCTAGTTCACTTTGGAACAGGAGACGTAGAAATGTATTCAACATTTTGTCTAATTTGTAAAGAGCGATATTCTGATGCAGTAATTTGCGTGGATCCTTCATCATATCTTCCTCCTTTCTTGTAGGAAAGAGTAGAGGAAAAGAACGTGCTTCTTCACTTTTTTCTCATATGCTCATTGGGGATACTTTGGATTGACACATTTGATATGTTTCTAATGCATCGTCAATGGTGTCTTTGGAGTGTAGTGGGTGAATTGTATACTGGTCTAAAATGTTGGCCACAGTAACAGGATCAACACGTTCAAATTGGTCATTTGCTGCTAAATCTTCAATTATTTGGGTGGTTTATCTTAAGATTTGTCTATATTTGTATTTTTGTAGTTTCCATTGTTTTCTTTCAGATATTGTAGGGCTTGTCTTACTTTGTTTAAGTCGACGAGTTGTTGCCAAATTCTTTTGTCTTTTGTTGGTATACCATTAACTAGTACAATCAAAGATTGATCTATTGGCCGTTGTACTCCTAGGGTTTCTACATTTTCTTTAAGATCTAATGGCAAATATACTACTTCAACACAGATGCCTTTTCGTAACTCATATGGAGGCAATCGGCCCATTTTCGGTTGAAGCCGTATTATAGCTTGAAATGGGTGTACTGTTTGTATTATAATGCTCTCATACAAGTTAAGTTGCTGGACAGTGGGAATATTTTGAAATTGTTAGTGACAGAATGTGATGGCATTTGGTTATTGTGAAGCTTCGTATTGCAGTATGTGCAAACTACTTAGGGGTCAGTTTTTTTTCTGTTGTTAGATATAAAGCTTATTGGAACCATTGGGTCAGTTTTTTTTTTTTTTCTGTTGTTAGATATAAAGCTTATTGGAACCATTGGGATTCCCCATTGTCCTCTATTTTATAGGCAATATCTACTATTTTTGTGCTCTTTTTATAAAAAAAAGTTCTGCGACAACAGACACATACTGGATCTCGTTTGTTTGTTTGTTTTTGTTTGTTTTTATTATTTGTAATGCGCACCTAACCCAAAGGTAGCAGGGTGCAGGAGCAACAAGAGGATTGTATAGCTTAGGTTACATGTGGTACTGTGGAGTCCAGCTGTGGTCACAGTGCTAGACACAACAGCAGTATTGAGAACAAATACGATAGTTCATATTTACATAAAGAATATAATATACATAATTTACAAATGTATAGCTAAAGGGTCAGTAAGGTACCAATACATTAGTTATTATGTTCCTTAATCCAATGAATACGATTAGATCTGAATTGTAAGTAAGGCAGATCTTCTCTTAGGGATGGCGGTAGAGAGTTCCACTGTTGTGCTGCTTTGACAGGGAAGCTACTTCCCCCAGTGGTAGTGCGTTTGAATCTTGGCACCAGTAGGAGGTTGGAGTTCGCCTTTCTGGAGGGGCGGCAGGATACTTGTCTGGTGAATCTCGTTATGAGGTATTGAGGGGCAGATTGATGGAGAAATTTGTGAGTCAGAGAGACAGATTTGAGGAGGATCTTATCTTTCGTGGAGAGCATGTTGACAGATCTTTTAGTATCAGAAATATGGGCTTTCTTCGGGAGACTTAAGGCTGCTCTTAATGCATTGTTTTACAAGATTTGACTCTTGTCTATGATGTATTTATTGCTACCTACGTAAAGGGCGTTGCAATAGGCCAACTTGGACAAAATCAAGGCTCTGGCTAAGGTGATGCAGTTATTAGAATAAAGGAAGGGTTTGGCTGCTCTGATGAGTTTGCAGGTATAGGAGGTAGCGGAAGCCATAGTGTTTACCTGTTTTTTGAATGTTAGTGTGGAATCTAGATAAAAGCCAAGGGTTTTGACCTCCTTAGCCACGGCAATAATGTTGTTGTCAATTTCAAACGAGGAGTAATTCTGGCCAAGTTTGTTGAGATTAGCTGTAGTGCCTAGGATGAGGCGTTTGTCATCATTCAGGCATAGAGCATGTGAGGCTATCCATGCCTGGATGATGAGGTATACTCTGTTTACAAAGGCCAAATCCTTGTCATAATCCCCCGTCAGCGGGATGAGGATCTGAGTATCATCGCCGTAATTCGTGTAGGTGATACCCAGACCATCAAGATCATCGAAAAGGGGCTTTGTAAAGATGTTGTACAGATTGGGAGAGACACAAGAGTCCTGTGGCACACCACAGGTAATAGGCATTGGGTCAGCAGCTTCTAATGGGGAGAAGACTCGCATTATTCTGTTATTGAGAAAGGACTGAATCCAATTGATTGCCTCTTGGGAGAAGTGGGCTGCCGATTCTAAGTGATTGCAAAGGATCTCGCGTTCAAGCAGATCAAATTCAGCTGAAAGATCAAGGAGCAACAGTAGTGCCATCTTACCCTTGTCTCTCAGCTCATCTATTTGAGCCGAGCGGTCTTGGTACCATGTTGGGGTCTGAAACCTGACTGTCGAACTCCTAAGAGGTGGTTATGTTCAAGATAGTGTTGGATTTGTAGGCATGCTATTTTATCAAGGATTTTAAGTAGGAATGGGACTCTGATAATGGGGCAGTAATTAGTGGGGATGGATGGGTCTAGATTTTGTTTTTTGAGGAGAGCGAGGACCCAGGATTGTAGTAATTGGATATGGTGCCTGAAGTGAAGGATGCATTTATAAGTTTAGTGATAAAAGGGGAGAGTTTCCGAGCTGCATCTTTTATGAGTTGTGCTGGGCATAAGTCACCATGGCAGTTCGAGGGTTTGAGAGTAAGGATGACTTTTTCAACCTCTTTGGTGGATACTTTGCAAAAGTTAAAGTGGGGAATGGCTGCATAGGGTGGAGTCAGGCTAGATTGTGGCACTGTCACGTTAGGATTGCTAGGTTTAGAGGAGGAAAGAAGAGTATTTTTTTATTATTAATTTTAGTTTGCAGGGTTGTAATTTTATTAGCCAGAGCATTTTGTATACCGGAGCACCAGTTTTTGTCCTTGAGGCAGGAGTCTGGAGTTTGGATGGGGGATTCTACCTCTTTTAGTATAGCGAAAAGCTCTTTAGTATTAGATTTAGCTTGTGAGATTCGGAGGTTGTAGGAGATTTGTTTAGCAAGGATGATTTCTTTTTTGTAGAGGGACGCTTGTTTATTCAAGTTATTCTTGTTGGTCTCTGAGGGGTCTAGTCTCCATATTTTTTCATATCAGCATTTCCCTTGTCTAATTACTTTTAAGTGTGGAGAGAACCAAGTGTTCACATGTTTGTGAGGTTTGCTCTTTCTCATTTTCAATAGTGCTATAATGTTAAGGGAAGAGAGCATCACTTTGTTATACGTATCTACCATATTAAAGGCATCTGTGTGGTCTGGAGTGGAGTTAAAGGAAGATAATATCAAGGGAATGAGGTTTAAGGGAGTAATGTTTCTTTGGTTCCTAGTAGGGACAGCTGGGGCTATACTGTTGGTATGCACAGGAGGTGGGGCCTCTAGTGTGAACATAATCAGATGGTGGTCTGACCAGGTCTGAGGCATTATGGAGGTGACCGTAATTGGGCAGTTGTGCTCGGCAATCCAGTCAAGGGTTCTACCTTTAGTGTGGGTGGTACCTGAGATCTTTTGGGTGAAGCCTAGTTCCTCTAAAGAGTTGTTGATTTGAGTGGCATTGGGATCTAAAGGGTCGCTGAAGGTTGAAGTCTCCTAGTATGATTCTCTGAGAGGAGTTTTTAAGGTTGTTCGACAAGATGTTTGTTAATCTGGTAGTTCAACAGATGAGTTTTGAAACTAAGCTATTTCTTTTTCATGTGCTTGTTAGGAGGTTGGCGTGTGTGAGGCTTTCACTAATATTTTCTGAAGTTACTGAATTTTCTAAGTCATCTTCAGTTCCAAATATTTACTTTGGATGTGCTCTATTTCTCCAAGGAGTTCTTTGGCTGTTCCATGTAGGAGAATGTTATTTAAATTTTGCAGTTCTAGAGCAGGACTTTTTGCATAGTATAGTCTATGCACAAGATTCCATATAGCGGAGTGGTGTGTTCCTAACATTTTGATGTGGTGGAAGGTGCTTTTGCAAGCAGTTCCTAAAATGCAGGCTAGTGAATGTCCTTGCAGTCCAGTGTGGCTGCACACTGGACAGGAGTGCATGGTTTGTAAAGTTTTCTTTCTACTTTTGTCTTGTAGTTTCACATAGTGATTGAGAAACTGTTGTAAAGATTTGAAGGATTGGTGGCGTACATTGCACATTGAACTGTATGTCCATTGTACACTGGACAGTTTGTTCA
Source organism: Ambystoma mexicanum (assembly GCF_040938575.1). NCBI lineage: Eukaryota > Metazoa > Chordata > Amphibia > Caudata > Ambystomatidae > Ambystoma > Ambystoma mexicanum. The sequence continues at coordinate 1,116,429,316 of NC_090924.1, read as the reverse complement.
GGCGAAAGGAACATTTGGTTGAAAGTTTGTTGGGGAGGTTTTCTCTATAAAGGTTTCTTTTGCCATAATGGTGTCTACTACCATTTCATACCTCTGCCATTACTGTCTATGGCAATTGATGTTTTTTGTTCTTTTTTATTACCCTCTTCATTGAAATATGTTTCTGTGACACTTGTGTGAATCAATTCAACTTCCCATACGTTTTAAAGGGCATTGCACAAGTTTAGAAGTACTTTTTGTAATGTATTGATTAATTTAGTTACTGGTTTTATTCTGTTTGAAATCAATATAAACAACTTTCTCTTTAGTAGAAATGAACTGTCAATTAGAGCTTCAAGGCATAGTCTTCTGTAGTACTTGTTAAGTGTAGATAGTGACTTTTCAGCTGTTTTATGTGATTGTGAAGAACCCTACGTTGGAACATGTTTTTATAAAATTAATTTCTTGGAATGCTTTACTGTGGCTATGTTAACATTGGTAGATATAGTGTTTGGATCATTAGTAGGCCTGCTTTTGTTTGTATTTTTTTACTTTTAATTCTTGCAGGAGGGGCTTTACTTTTTTAGTGGTGACTGATTTTGCTTTGTTGAGTGAGGTTACTAGCTGTTTTGTTTTAAAGTTTTCTATGCTTGTTTTAGAGGTGGCTGACTATTTGGCTTTCTTTTATTCTTATCTGGTATATTTTTCTTTGTTTTTGAAAGCAGTTGCTTTTTAGTAGGCATTCTGTTGTCTGTTGGAAAAAAGAAGGTTTTGTTTGAAACATGTGGAAAGTATATGCATGTATTGTGCATGAGTGTGTGGGTGTGATTGTAGAAATGAATAGAGTACTGGGTGATTGCATAGTGGGTTGATAGGTGTGGGTGGGAAGGTTGTAAGAGTAAGAGCCTGTACAGGTCTGATGGAGATGTGTTAGTGAGTAAGGGAGTGGCAGTTTGATTGAATAAGTAGGGACGTTATGATATGTTTAGGAAAACAGTAGGTGCTATAATGTTGGTGTTTAGATGAGAATACAAAGAGTGTGAATGTTGTAATATAATGAGTAAGAGTGAAATAAATGTTGATTTCAAAAGAAAAAAGAATATTCTAGGCTAATATATAGTGAAAGTACATTGTTACAATTCGAGAGAGGTACTTGGTATATTCATGCACTTACTTTGTAGGATGTGAAGTGTGTTCTTTTTTCATTAGCTGTCTTTGGCAATCTTCTTATTTCCTGTAATTGTAAATGAAAGTTAGTGGGTATATGTGGTTACCTTTAGTAAGAAAGGTTGTTATTTATGAAGGTAGGAGGAGTTGATGGAGAAAATAGTTAACAAAGTTGTGTTATGGGTGGTGTACTAACATGTGTTAACTATGTTGTTAGAACAATTGAAGTATGACTAGTGCTGTTTGGGACATTAGTAGGAACAGGTAAAAATGGGTGTAAGAAAAAGGTGCATGTCTAGGTTATTTTAGTGCTGCTGATTTTAATGAAAGAAGTGCCGTGCTTCTGGTGCAATGCATTTGCAATGTGTTTCAGTGTTTTTAAAGAATAGGGAAACTGGTGCCTACTGGTAATGCCGTGGTGGATTGTTGTTGCAACAGTGTTTGGTGTTTTATAGTAGCGTTTGAGAAAGAAGAGTACTTTATATGTAAAGTGAAATGTTGTATATAGATACTTTGGTGGTGCACACATATGTGTGAGCAGGTGCAGAATTGAGGCAGTGTAATGGATGTAATGAGTGGTTGGAAAGTGTGTGATTTATATGGAATGAAAAATGGAAAATGCTGAGCATTTAAAAATGTTTCTTTTTAGGACCATTTTCATGAAAGTTAAAAAAAATGGATATGTGGATGCATAGCAGTACTGTGTGTAACATTTTTAAAAAAAAAAAAAAAAACAGGTGGAAAAGATGTATAGAACATTTTTAAGTGGCACTTGTTTGGAAGTTTAATATGTTGGAAGCACATGTTCACTTGCCAATATGATATATTCCACTATGTAGGCACTTATCATGTCTTGGTCTGTGTCTTTGTATTGTGGTAGTTGTAGTTTTACTTTTTCAATTAAAAAAAATCAAGAGAAAAAAGTAGGACTGGATAAGCACATAAAGATTGGAATGGTTAATGTTAGCAAGTAGGCATGTACTGCCAAGTTATTAAACTTGCATAGTAAGTGGCACTTAAAAATGTTGTACACATCTTTTTAATTTGCTTCTTCTTTTCATACAAAGAAGTTACACACACGAAACGTTTTTTAAACACACAGCATTTTCTATTTTTAATTTCTTGTAAATATCTGCAGAATGTGTTTCCATATTTGATTTATCCAGCAGTATACTGTTTTCAACATGGTGGAGCAGAGGAGTGTATGGTGCAGCACTAATGCTCTGAATTAATTAACTGTTAGTGATCTGATGAAACGTTTGGGTTCCTCGATTGTTTTGGGTAGTGACTGCGGGAATCGTGCCTTTGAGCCGCTCAGTTTAAACCTTTTATACAACGTGTGTTTCCTAAACACAGGGCATCTCTAGCCACTAGGATCATGTGGGCGGTGACTGCAGGCATTTCGCCTGTGAGCCGCTCATTTTAAACTTTTTATACAACGTGTGCATCTTAAACACAGGGCATCTCTAGCCACTTTGGATCGTGTGAGCGGTGACTGCAGGCATTTTGCCTTTGAGCCACCCTGTATAACATCATCTGGCTGTGAGCTCCCTAGTCTTGGTTCTCACTCTTGCTCATTTTTTGAGGGCGGCAACTGCAGACCATGTGCCTTTGAGCCACCCAGCTGATTAACCATAAACTGTGTACCTTTGAATTCTGGGTACCCTTTCACCCCCAGGAGTGTGACTGGGTAGTTGGCCCTTAGTGAGACTCAGTGACATCCTGTTTTAGGAAAAATAACATAGTGATTGAATGGAGTGATTTTACATGTATTGCAGTGATTGCAAGTGATTCTGCCTGCAAGTGGCCACAGATTGAAACATTTGGATGCATCTGAGGAGTGGCAGACCACTTATGAATAAGATTTGTATCCCAACGTAGATCACAGATGCAGAAATGTTGAAGGCGGTTATTCTCCCCCTGCCACCTTCATCAAAGGATACAAGCACACTGAAAGCTGTTGGGGAGGATGTTAATGTTATTACGTCAACGATGATAGGGGTATAAGGGAGAGAGTCAACCCTCCTGGGAACATCTATGGGTCCTCCCCAGTTTCAAGCCCCTGGGAACAACCTAATAACATCCTTTTTTCCCAAGAGGACCAAAAAACTAGGTACCTGAAGCACCAAAAGATGTGTTAAAAGAGTAGGAAATTACAATCTGAATACTCGGGCACTTCCTATTCTCTATTAAAGTTATACCAGGCCGACATCATGGAGACCCTCTGCCAGGCATCGCTAATTGCCCCAAAATTACTAATCCTATGCTTTCAATGGCTTTCATATGCTGATAATATTTTTCTGTTTGTTGTCATTAAAATTGGTCTCCAGTGCCTGATCTCTTCTTTCATACATTTTATGAATGAATGATCATTCAAGCACTGTCAATCCCACAAAATCAAAAATGATCAGATTTTCAAACAATAGAATTAAAGGCAATTTTAACTGCTATATAGGCAAATCATCGATTCCATGTGTGGACTGTTAGGTAGGAATTGTTGCAGTCACACTGTGTGAGACTACACAACACTTATTTGGTTGGTATTAGGTAACCCATATTTTGGTATAGGTCGGTACAACACAAGTTGGAAGTGCGACTGAGCAGCCAGGCCTATCTCAAGAGAGGTAAATGTGAGCTGTAGAGTTGTAAAAATGAAAGCCATCAATAGAAGTAGCCAAGTAACACTTACACTCAAGGTTTCATTTATGCATAGTTATTTATTTAATTAACATTAATTTTTAAATAAGCATTCTTTAAAAAGGCAATTTTGTGTAATATATGTAAATATACTTTAAAATGACTTTTCAGAATCAAAATGAGTTAGTGGATAATCTTTGGATATGCTTCTTACAAAATTCCTACACCCTGAGGTCACTTCAATCACAAGGGCACTAATGGCATTTATATATCACACTAGTTATACTTTGCAGATTCTGAGGTTGCAAAAAGGAAAGGTTAGGGAAGGAAAAAGGTTAGACAGATTCTCAGTAAATGTGAGGACAACTAAATCTTCCAATTAAATCTAGATAAGCCTTTGTCAGCAGTAACAGTTTACAACAAGCTACCATCTATGAGGAACAAGCAGTATCGCAGTTAATGGACAAGAAGAGGCTTCAGGGAGCCAGGACAGCCAAAGTCAATTGGAACACAGTCTATTGATCTGAGGCAATTCTTGAATAAAAGTCTTTCAGAAAAGGTAGAGAGTTTGTAGATAAAACACTTGTAGGGTCACTAGCTGTTGAGCTTGTGAAAAGAGAGTTGTAATCAACTCTAAAAGGCAAGTCAATGCAATTCCCAACTGAGGACAGTGCAGCTAAAAGGTAATAAGGTAAGTACCCCAAACCTAAACAGTACCTATCGTCTGAAGAAGAGTGGTCCAGCTGGATTCTGTCTTGAATAGCAGTACAGGCACTTGTTCCTGAGCCGCAGTCGTGGGGACACGAGGGAGGAGGTCTGGAGGGCTCCGTTGGTGGCATTTGGGATGTCATCGGCAGCTACAGACTCTTTTTGGTTCACCAGCACTTTGCGGTTTCAGGGCTTAGCAAACAGAAGAGTTGCGGATCTCGGATACCGGTTGGGCCTTTTCACTCCTTGGGTCCGCCACTCTGGTGAGGGGACTCTGGATCTGGTCGTCCTGCTTGTAAAGGGCCCTTAGGAGACTCCTGGAGTGTCTAGCCAGATTTGTTACCGCTTCAGACATTTCACTCGACTACGGACACTTGACCCCTGGCATTGGGCTTCCAAAGCAATGGAGAGGCACAGCAAGTCGGGGATGGTGGTCCAGTGGCACTTGTCTCTGGGTTAGTTGGTCCCACTAACCCAAGTGGAGAAGTTGTTTGTTCAGGAGCTTCTCTGTAGAGGTGAAAGAGGAGTTTCAGCACAGCAGCAGGCCTTTACCGGGCAATTTAAAGTTCCAGGAGGTTGCAAAAAGCTTCTTTCATGGTTTCTTCATTTGGTGTTTCTCCCACTGGTCGACTCTGCCTCTAGTCCCAAAACCCTTGCCTTTTAAGCAGGTTTCTTCGATTCATGCACAGCATAGGCTGTCAAACATCAGTGTAGCTGTCCTGAAAGGACAGACAGCCAATCAGTACTAGTTGCATTCACGGCTTCCTAGAGACAAAGGACAGGGAAGTTTTGGTACCCTCCCTCAAATCCTGTCCTTCCAGACACACTGGAGTCAGGGGCGGGCTTTAGGACTGAAGCCCACCAAAGGCAAGGCAAACAAAGTGCTCAAACCTGTTTCACCGCACAGAGTAAAATCCAAGAAAGACCCCACAAACTGAAAATGGCAAAAAAAGAAGACAGGGGCCATTTTGACAGAATGCCCCCCCCCCCCCATGCGTGTTGTACTGCAGCTGAGGATTGAGCCTGCGGTAGAAAACCACAATGGTAGGGAAAATTAAACCACTGCCACCAGCCATTTAAAGTAGTGAGGGTAACATAACAATGTTACAGGAGAATGTAGGATAATGGGCTACTAGGTAACTCCCCAGCACTCCACATAAGATGGTGTGTGCTGGACCTACAAAGGAAAACGTTAAGTAATGTCAATTTCACTTTACTATTCTTTGGAACTGTAGTTCAGACAAGAAAAGGTATTCAAACCTTAGGAGAAATCTAAAGGGATTTATCTTTGACACTACACTGAAGCTGCGGTGTGTCACCATTCAAAAAGTATATGCCTATGGAGTTTGTAAAAACACATGCAAGAGTGATTAAAAGGTCTCACTCACTCCAGGGTTAAAATTAACAAGTCCTAAATTCAGCAAGTGCTGGGGGTCTCTAAGGTGTAGGATTTTTGAACAGAAATGAAAAGTCTCCCGAACACCCGTCACCCCAGACCAAAGGAAAGGAGGATCTAATCCTCACCATGATGGATCTCCTGTTTCCAGCCAGTTAAATTGTTTGCTGAGTCCACAAGCAATCTTTTGTACCCCTTGCTATGGCACTTTTTAACATTGGTTTTCATTTGTAAGCTATATGACCTACAAATACTTTTGGGTACATCTCTCGTATTTAATGTATAGGGGATCTGAGTTAACAGTCCCTCAGAAGTTGTGACAACAACTACAATAGGATTTTTCAAGGGGACCTTAGAAAGTAATCCCTTACAGCTAGATTGGCCCCCATGATTCCTCACCACCTCTCTCACCTGAGCAGGTTGGGTTGTAGTTATCTTGGTTGGAGGGGTTGTGGTCAAGCAAGGTTCATGTTTCCACTTTCTCTTTGATCTCACTTTACCTTGGTTAGAAGTGTCCCTCCTAACACTAGGATTTACACTGGAGTCTTCAGCAGAAGATCCAACAGTCTTAAGGAGTTTAGCCTTAGACTTGTCTTTCCTGGCATCCCACCAGTTTTGATAATTACCAGTTCTCACGGGCCTAAATAGAGGTCCAATTCGGTTATCCACCCCTTCATCAGAATCAATGTGGGTAAAAGACTTTACAATTGGTCTGGAAAAAATGGATCATGGTTGGGGCTCCCATTTCCCTAATATTCTAGTTTCTGGGTTTCCTGGGCCAGAGGTCACCTTACTAACAAAAGGGCCTACAGTTTGGTCCTTTGTAGACAGTCCCTCAGGCTCAGAGGGGTCTCTTAAGGTTGCTTCTCTAGCCAACTTGGTTTGTTCCTGTTTCCTCTTATTGGGAGGCCTGGGGGTACTGGACACTATGGTTGGGACAAACTCTCAGGTATGCCAGAGGGCCACTAGGAGTTTGCAGACTCTCGGAAGGTCCAACACCTTCTACAGGAAAAATGGAGGACTCATTCAAATGGCAAGTTCAAGCATGCGGTTTAATATGAAGAAAACCGACAGGGATCTGCACAGGGACAGAAGAAATCCATGGACATCTCAAATTCTCCTGGCTCGCAGGCCAGTTTTGAACCCTAATTACGTCAGAGTGATGTCACAACCTGGGCCCTTCTCCAGGAAACCTATCGAACCACTGGATTGTATACTGAGTAATATACCACTTATAGTGGACATTACATTGTTATTTTACTGGCCCTCCAATGTCAGGTTACTGGCCTGGCCCATCCCCAAGTCACTAACTATACCAATGTTGCAGTGTGAGGGTCTTGCCATTGGTTTTTGCCCATTGCTACCTACTCCTAGGATACTGAACTGTGGTTGGCTAGAGCTGACGTCCCCAGGCTTGGGATCTGCAAAGGTTCTCAGCTCTCGGTGTACATTTTCAAGGTATTAAAAATGACTAAGTGTCTCAATTGTAACTTGTGTGTACCTCCGTAGTCTATGAGAGTGCTCTTTTTGCTCATTGCAACACTTGTCTCACATTGTAACATCTTTGTTTCGGTCTTCTTTCTAGTCGCGTGAGATGGGCTCCCTTTCCCAGCGCTGGTCATTGTCCATTGTCTTCGGCTGCCGGGTTATGTGTTCGGAGACCAGAATTTGGAGCTCTGCAGCTCTGAATTATGAGGAATTATTTGTATTTACTGCAGTTGGTGCTACTGTTGTTCGGGGAATGGAATGCCATCTGTATGTTGTGGCATTGGCAGTGGGTCCTATCTCTTTGTCCAGCCTGAATCCAGATCAGCTCGGCTCTGGCTGAGAGGCCTGTGACCTGCTGTAATTTTCCTAAACCATTATAGCGCAGTTTCTATGATGTTCGTGCTATACTACATTCTCCATAGATTAGTCAAACTTGGTTCTGTCAGGTCCCATAGGTGCTTCTGTAGTTCCATAAGGTTATTTGCATCCAAGAATCTGCAAGCATTTTTCAAGATCTCTTACTTCTTGCGGTTTCTACTTTGCTGCATTTGGCTAATGATGAAAAATATATAGCAATGACATTGTATATATGTGTCTGTTCTCTAACTATAGAAATGTATGCTCATGTTCTTCATGTATTCATGTGTGTGTTTATGTCCCTGAGTGCAGATGGTACGTGTGCTTCATATCTAATGCGATTAAATTGTGGCGTCTCTAACAACGTCAGCAACATGGCTTTTTGGTGCTTTAATTGATACTGTCGATTGAGGTGTCTTTGGTTGCAGCTTGGGTCTCCTCTTCCGCTCTAGGGAAAATGTGTACTGGCCCTGGTCTGCAGAGCTGGCTGAGGGGCATACCTCATGACATACTTGTAAACCATCGGCCCGTTGGGGATTCGTCCAAAATAGAATGGGTGATTGTGATGTTTACTGGCATTCTTCTTCCAGGTCATTAATTTTGTAGGAGGGGAGGAGGTGGTAGCATACCCTATCTCTCTTCAGTCTCCCCTCTGGTTGACCTGTTGACCACATCCTTACATGTCAGCCATATTGCAGTGGGCTGCCATATCTTCGTTTTTCCTCCAAGGTGTCCATAATAGTTTGTGTGGTCGTTGAATGACCAGTGCATGTAGCAGCACTACTCCAGAACCACCTTCTTTTATAGTACTTCGGATCGTGTGGGTTGTCCAGCTTCATGGGTTCAGTGGGGAATAGTTCACACTGTGCAATTTTTGATCTGAGCTTGTTCCATTCTGCAACAATCTCAGCTTTTGTTCCCCCTATGTTTACATCCATCAGGATCTGCATTCCGATAGTCTCTATGCTGTATTCTTGTATCTCACCATGCAGATTCTGATCCCACACAGGGATGGTGCTCCCAACACGAGAACTCCTGCTATCACCTTCAGTCTGTCTGACAACAATGATGTCACGCATGAGCATATAAACACCAACCAGCTCTTGTCCTTCCCCGTTCCACATGCTTCATCTTCCATTTTGGCATGCATCTGTGCTAGTTGCACCACTGCATCCGATAGAGTTCTGTAAACTTTGTCGTTAGCTGGTATGAATGTGCAAAAGGAACTTCCGATCTTTGCGTAAACTCCTCCTTACATAGATGTGAGGAGATCCAGAACATATTTATTCTAGAGCACCACCAAAAGTATTGCTCTGAGCTCTTCCTTTATGGTGTTAAACCCATTCAACATAGAGTAAATTGTTACAATCAGCTCCCAACGAGTGATCTGTAACCACTTGGCATTCATGTATGTCTGCACCAATGGTATTATTCATGCAAAGAACATCTGTGTCCTGCTGAACAGCCTGCGCTCTGCTGAAATCTCGCCCAGTGCCATTTCTGATGCTTCCGAGAAGTAATTCCCCCCTCTATTCACTCTGCTCAATCCCACCCATTTCTCCATCTTCTCTGCCTTGGCCGTTGGTGCTGCCACGACCAATCTCTTCCTTCGCTCGTTTTTTATTTTCAGGAATTCATCAAGCTTTACATCCTTCCTTGATACAACCAATGAGAGCATGCTGATATGTACCAGCGAGCAAACATTTCCCAATTCAGGTGGCAGCTTCTCATATGCTTTCGATCCAGAAGCTCAATAGTGATCCATCAGTACTGCTGTTCCAACCTTCATGGCTTAAAGTTGTTCAATTGTTTTGCACCCAACCTGCTCACCAATATCAACTTTGCCAATGTTCTGATAGCATGGCACTGGCGTCTTCAGAGGGATTATCAGCATCGGTCCAGCTTCATGTTCTACCCATGTCTTTCACTTTTGCACTCATGTCCCATTCCTTCAGGCAATTGTCGTTTTCTTACTGCACATTGTTCACTAACGACTGGGCTAATGTCAGTGCCTTGTTCCCACCACTCCATCCTGCCATCTCTCATTTGTATACACTCGTCCGTACACTAGGATCTGTGGTCTTTCCCAGCAGCCAGGCTCTCCTCTTATCTCCTTCACTCTTGTCCAGGGACATGGTAGTCCCTTCAGTGTGATAGTTTTTATTTCTCCCTTCTCAGGTCTGTTAGTTATGTACTGTATGACTTCATCTAGCTGCCAATAATTATTCATCATGTGTATTGTCTTCATGTAATTATCTTTGTATGGGAATGTTACTTTTGAAATCCATCTCAATGTTGTTGACTTCCCTTAGAATCTTCCTTGTGTTTGCACCATCATGAGATACATCAGGCATTATGCTGTTGCTGCTGGTATTTCAGTTGCTATGAACATTCTAGAGGCACGCATGGCATAGAGGATTGAAGAGCTGACATAACAGATCTCCCCGATTTCCTTACCTAATTTTGTCATGTGTTTGTACCACATGTTGGTAGATACTCGAGCAGTGTTGGTGAGATAAATGTCTACTCCCTTTATGTTTGTGCCAACACTGCGCTTACCTCTTCTTACCTTATCAGCAGTGTTCTCTCGTCCACCTGAAATGGTAGTCCCACCTGCTTAGGTCGGGGGACTGTTAGTCGAGGGTACAGCAGCAGCAGTAACAACAACATGTAATTGCCAAAATATAAATCCCATCAATCCACTGGAAATTAATAGACACAACATAACCATAATGTTCTTTATTGCTCCCTTAATTTCCACTTATGCTGCTTGATCCTTGCAGCCTGGTGATACATTTGCCTGCCTGAAATGCGCAGAAAAGGCATTACTGTGTTAGTATTGTCATAGCCCTTAACCCCTGTGGACCAAATAATCACATATTGCAAAGTCAAATACCTCCTCTCAAACCTTTCTTACTGATGGTTCTCTTAATATGGTCAGCACTGGGGGCTCACTGTGCTCAAGTTGTGGGTATGTTTGGGCCAAATACTCTACAAAGACAAGGTAATATACTGCAGGGGATTGTGCTCAGAATCGGTTGTGTCTCCTCACAGCGTGGACAAATTGGTTAGAAAAAGTGTCTGGGTGACAGGTGGAAGGTAACATGGGCGTGCAATCCTCACGACATTCACGTAGACCATGCGTGCGCGGACAGGAAAAATAACAGACAGTGTATCCTTAGTCGCTTTTTACAAGTATTCCAGTCACTGCTTCTGCTGCTTGGGTTTGTGTGACCATGGGATGTCCGTGTTTCTGTAATCGGGTAAGGTCCACATGCACTTGTAGTTCATCTAGGTGCTGATCGTTGGCCCTGTCGGTCATGGAGACTTTGTTGCCAGGCCAGACCATTGCTTCGTAGGGCTTGATGTCATGTAGGTGGTTCCAAACAGTTTTACCAACTAGCTCGACATCACAGTCTGCACATCCTCAACCACATGTGGTCCAGTGAACCTAGGCGCGTTCCTGCGCCGAATAACATTTCTTAACAAGACTATGTTGCCCACTTTCACAGGGTGTTTCAGTTCACAGTCTTGTGGTGCGTCATTGCAGTCAATCTCTTTGCCATCTCCTGGGCCTCCCTGGATTTGCTGTATCTGGCGAGAGATAAAAGAAGCGCTAGCAACCAGAGAAGTGATGTACTCATACATCTCCTGCCTTAACACATCTACACTTTTCTCACAGTCTTTCAGTGCTTGTGTGGGAGGACCCAGGGGAAGATGCATGCACCAATTTATCACCACCTCATGGGGCATTAAATGGTAGTCGGACCCTGGCTTATTGCGCAATGAAAACAAGCTAAGGGGGTAAAAACTGGAACCAATTTTTCTTGGTGCTTTCCTGAATCTTGTCTATGTACTCCTTTAGGAGTCCATTCAGGCATTCACACATTCCATTTGCTTGTGGGTGGTACGCACAGGAGAATGTGTGCTGGATCCCTATCAGGGTGTTGACGTGCTGAAACAGTTCATTGGCGAAGTTCGGGCCGTTGTCAGACCGCAGGACCTCACACATGCCCCATCTTGGGAAAACCTCCCTGACCAGAAATTTGGCCGCTCTTAGGGCATGAGCATGTGAACAGGGACCTGCCTCGATCCATCTATAGAATGAGCAGACAACCACTATCATGTAGCAGTATCCTTGGCAAACTTGGATCATATCCACATAGTCCACTTGGAGATGTTGAAATGGGCCTACAGGTTTTGGTATGGCTCCACTCACGACTCACAAACTCAGCTACATGTTCATTTAAATTTGGACAGACCCACGTTTCTCCAATGCGTGTAGCAATGACCTCCTTCCCTGTCTGTGTTGGATAGTGCAATTGTGCTAATTCTGTCTTCAATTATGCCAGTATAATAACCATTTTCAATGTGTTGTTCTGTTTCCATAAGGCATCTGTCAGAGACATTGAGCACCTTCACTTCACCCATAGCCCTTTCTCTTCCTTGGGTGCATCTCCCTGCAGTTCCATAATCTGTTTCTTTGGTAATACATTGTACTCCTCCTTCATGACCATGTTCCTCACCCCTCCCCGAGCCTTTTCTCTCTCTTGCAGTACCCACAATTGCCCAAAGTTCACTGCACATTTTGCCTCAAAATCTGCTGCTTCATTTCCACTTGAGATAGGGTCTTCCCCTTTTGTGTGGGCTTGGCACTTCACTATTGCTACCTTTTCTGGATAAGTAATCACCTCAATCATTCTGTCTAATAATAGTGCATGCTTCAGTGGGGTCCTGACTGCTCTCCTGAACCCTCTCCTGAGCCATTGGGCCTCATTACGAGTTTGGAGCTAAAAATCTGGCATTACCGGCCTGCCGATGTGAAAGTGTCTGGGTAGCCTGGATGCCGCAATCTGTGGGTCATTATGAGTCCTCATGCATGCGCGTACGGGCATGCCGGTAACGGATGTACCGGCATGCCGGGAAGGACCCACAAACCCCCTGATAGCGGCACCATGAAACCCACTGATACCTCCTCCTCCATCATCATCCCCTAAATAATGGTACCGCTAATAACATCAGTGTTATTACAGGGTCCGTAATTACCTGAACCGGAAGTAACGTCATTGTGTCATTGTGCAGGAAAGGGAAATGCTCTGACGGCCATCTTCAAAAACACAATCCATTGCAATCCTTGATAGACAGGATCCGTTCTGGCAGTATAACATACACACATTGAAGGAAGAAGATGTCTAAAGCCACCCAGAAAGGCACTCCCTGCCAGCGCAAGGCAAGATTCAGTGACAACGAACTAAATATGTTGGCTGACACTTTAGTGGAGCAGGCGGACATGGTATTCTGCGCAGACCTGAGGCATCCGGCACAGCTCTGGAAGAAGCAGATTTGGGAGGATGTGGCGTGGAAGGTAAGCGCGGTTGGCACCACCACACGCACTGTGAAGGACTGTAAAAGCGGTGGAACGATCAACACCTACAAGTAAGAAACAGCCTGTCGGCAAATCGCAGCCAGGGGCAGGCAACAGGCAGTGGGGCCCACTCCCCCATAAAGCTTGCAAGGTGGGAAGAGACCTGCAGCTCCACAATAGACATGGAGGGTATTGAAGGAGTTGGTGTAGCGGAGTCCGGAGTACCATCATCGGCTGATGAAGGTGAGTGTCCCCACAAACATCTGACATCCAAAGTACAATGTCGGCCAACAAATGTGATAGTGATGCAAGCCAATACATGGCCCATCATTCACACATACACATATCCCTGTCTAGATGCTTGCCCCACCACTGTCACATCAACAAGCATGCTGCTTGCTGCACCCATACCCAAAACACACCCGACACACCGATAAACAGCATGTGTCACACTGCACGCAGGCCACAACACACCTGTAGACCCCACAGCAGACACCACCGCAAACATATCAAAATCTGAGGGATGCCAATTTCACCCCCCTAATATTGCACGCACCCTGTCTGCCACAAAAACAAGCATGCAATGATCTACATGGCACAAACTGCACAGACACCAATGCATGCATGATGTAAGCACTACCATCACTGATGCCCTGCCTCTCTCTATCCCCCACAGGCTCGGATGCAGACAATGATGACCATGAAGCAGGTGCCCAGGCCAGGACACCTGCCACCAGGCCATCGACGTCCAAGGGCAGTCAGATGGTCCCAGTGCCACACAAGGCACACACCAGTGCACCACCATCTTCAGAGCCCCCAGTACAGGACAAACAAACACCTGCCGCCACAACCCAGGAGTCAACCGTCACACAAGACATGGCCACAACCGTTGAATCCGAGCATGACGGAACACAGTCGGTTGCCACGAGTTCTGACGGGGAGGCAGCTGCATCTGTGCCCCATAGTGGTGATGAGGAAGAGGCCCATGATGAGGAGCACACTCACAAGGGAGGCACCCTGTCTGAGGATGCCGTGCAAGCCCCAAGCCCCCATGTCACCCCACAGGGCACCCCTCATCCTGAGTCTGGAATTGAGAGCATACATGCGGAGTGCCCCCTATCTGAGAACAGCCCTGTATTGGCCACATGTGCAAATGAACCATCCACCTCCGCCGCGATACAGGACATTGAGGGGCACATGACACGGATGGAGGGCCGGCAACAGGCGATGCATGAACTCGTCAAACAATATATTGCAGATGGGGAGGCTACAAGGCGTGAAATGCGTGCCAACACTGTGGCCATCATCAAGTGCGTAAACAGGAACAGCAAGCGGGTCCATGATGGTTTTGCAGCAGTGGCCCAGATCCTGGCCAGAATAGCTGACAACATGGAGCAGCGGCGTCCAGTGCCAACCGACCTGCAACCATCCGCCCCATCATCTGCCACACCTGCCAGCTCTACACAGACCAGCTTAGTGCACAGGTCCCTGCGCAGCATGCAGCGCACTGAAAAGCAACGCCCTTCCCTGAAGAGGTGATGGCAGTAGCAGGGGAACCCTGCATGTGTTGACTGCACATGCATCATGAAACATTCTGTGCACTTCATGTGTGGGAATGTTGGAGGGAGTGGGTAAGGGAGAGGGGGTGTGTGGGGGTGTTGGAGGGGAGAAGGGAGGATTGAGGGTGTGTGTGTGAGGTGGAGGGTCTATGCACATTTTAATCATCACCTGTTAAATACACCCGTTGTGTAAAAAAACAAACACATAACTGGACATTGCTTATTGGGTGTGTGTCAATGTATTGCATAACAGTGCACAGTGTCCATCTACTCCCACACCCAGTGCTCAGAGTCCCACATCCTTGGCACCCTCTGCATCCATGTGCATTTGAAAAATTGGTCTATCACAGACTGGCACACAGTCCGTCCGTCAAGTGCACGCCACCTGGCTGATGTCCAACACCTTCTCCTTCATCATCCTCATGCTCACCCGGTGGTTGCTGGCCAATGTCAGGCGGCAGAGCTACGTTCTGTTGGAGGCACATGTTGTGCAGCATGGCACATACCATGATGATCCTGCCCACCTTCTCAGGCCCGTACAGGAGAGACCCACCCGACCTTCTGAGGCAGCAAAACCGTGCTTCAACAGGCCGAAGGTCTGCTCGATCACGGCACGGGTACGTGTATGAGCCTGATTGAAGTACTCTTTGTGCCTGTTCTATGGATTTCTGACAGGGGTGCAGAGCCACGGCTTCAGGGAATAGCTTGCATCACCTGTGTGGGAGCACAATAAGGTATGTGTGAGGGTAATTATTCAATTCCATTTGTGCTCAGCCTGTACATTGTTCATGTTCATATGCAGGATATTTCCGATGGCAGCCAATGACTACACATATGCACAACTATCTGGCCTGTTCACAGCTTGCCAAACCATGGGTATAGGCCTGTGTGACATACAGGACTAGGGGACTTGACATCAGACTCACCACTCACCCAGATGGATTGAGAGGGACCATGAGGTGTGTGGCAGGTGATGTGACCAAATACATGTAGGACAATGTTTGATGATATAGGCTGATATACACCATGTCACATGTTGTTTGGAATATCATGCTTGCAGATATTTTATGTCGCCATGCACATGTCCCTTGTGTCAGTTCTGATTGTACTGTTGACATCACTCCTTCTCACTCTGCTTTCCAGTGCTAATATGAGAGCCACTAGTTCTGCTGCTTGTGCTGAATAATGGGATTGTAACCACAAACTTGCAACCACTTCACTTGTCCCATCCTCCTTCAGCCTTACCACTGCAGTCCCAGTACGTCTGAGCTGATCAGTTTGTTCGAAGAACCGTCAATGTAGAGCATGTCTCTCCAATCAAGTGCGTCCTCCTCTACCTTGCGTGTCTCACTGAACATCTATGTTCTTTTTGCGGTCATGTGCATAGTCTCCTGCCTGGAGAACTTCTGCCAAAAAAGTTGCTGGGTTTACAGTATTGCATCTTTCTATCTTCAATCCTCGTACCATGATGCTCTCTGTGTGCTCAGTGTGCTCTTTGGCTTGTGCAGTATCGCAAAGAGGGCATGCTCCATGTAAAGAGTGGTGGTGCACCCCATTGTTACTGCTGCTGACTTTTCCACTGTGAAGGCTGCAGCTGCCAAAGCTTGTTCTCACGGATAATTACTCTCATCACTGGGTTAAGTTGCCCACTGTAGTAAGCTATTGGCTTAAGACCCATGCTTGTCTTCTGTGTCAGTACGACCTTCATCACTACACCATCAGTGTGTGAAATTATGAAGACTTCCTTTTTGTAGTCTGGGATCCCAATCACTGGGCAGTGCTTATTGCTTCCTTCAGTTCTTCAAAGGCATAAATCATTTCTGAGGTTCATGTCAGTGTTATCGTTCCCCCCTGTGCCTCTTTCAGAGTGCACAGTATTGGCCTTGTGTATGTGCTGTAGTCAAAGACACATGCTCTGCAATAATTGCATAACCCCAATAACTGTTGCATCTCCCTCACTGTGGTTGGCTGAGGTGTTTTGCATATTGTCTCTGCTCTCTGTGGGGTGATCTTTCAGCTGTCCTTGGATATCGTATGTCCAATGTATAGCACCACTTTCTGACAGTACTGTAACTTGGCCTTGTCTGCCTTGTACCCTTTGTCAGCTAACAATGTCAGCATGTGCACTGAGTCCCTCCTACACTTATCTTCTGTCTCACTGCAAATCAAAATGTTGTCTACATACTGTAAAACTGTGCTTTTTGTCTGTATTTTGCTCAGGTCCATTTTATCACTTAGTTAAAGATAGATGGTGAACCACAGTACCCATGTGGTAAACAAGTGTATTTCCACTTCTGATTTCTATACATGATGCTGGTCAGGTCTTGTGAGTCTGGTTGTAGTGGCACTGAGAAGAATGTGTTCTTCAAATCATTTAACATGAAACAGGCAGCTTCTGCCGGAATGCTGCACAAAAAAGTCTCGGGGTTTGAAACCAGAGGATTCTCTGCTTCTATAATATGGCTAAGAGGTCTTAAATCCTGAATAAAACACCATGACCCCGCATTTGCTTTACCATTTGCCTTGCGTACAGGGTACACTGTGGTGTTACTTCGGGGTTCAGATGGTACCAGAATGCCTCTCTCAATCAGAGATGTGATTGTCTCATAAATGCCTTCACCAGCTTCCTTTGTTCCTTTGTTCCTTTGTTTTACTTTTGCCAAAATCGCTCCTGGCTTCAGCTTGATCTTCACTCCCCTATGGTCTTTATACAGCCCACGTCATAAGGACTTGTAGTCCATAGACTGCTGGGTACTTTGGCCAAGGGTTGGTCACCTATAGTTAACAGACTAATGTCTAATACATATAGGTCTTGTTTTGACTCTATAAGGACAAGCACCTTGTCTATACATTTGCGTTTGCACTAGAAAATAGTGCCTACTAGACATGCTTATGCCTCACTACAGTCTATCACCATGCTTCCCTGCACTAAATTGTTGTGAATTAATTTTATGTTTTTTTTTTTTTGCATTTATTATTTTTGCCTTCATACTTATCAGTCTATAACTAATGTGTTTTCTTGATGAAGTACAAGTACATGCGAACAACCTACACTTCTGTAAACTTTCTGCTGCAGAAGGTCTTTAGGATCCATGTCTCTAAAATGCTACCTGATTGTTCTCGAAAGCATCAATTTGCCATACCTTGATTGTTGTTGGTCGATGAGCTTGTTGTAATAAATTTACATCTTGTATAACTTTTGTGCTCACATGTACGAATTAATGTGCGTGTAGCTTTTACCCCCTTGGGGTCCTTTAGACTTTGACACAAGTTTAGATTAGTGGTGACCTTTGCAAACACCACAACCTCCTTTCTGAATAAAGGCATACAGTACCAAGAGTATACTCTAACTATTGTCAGTCGGCTACCCCTGTATGTGATATATGGGTACTTTGGCCATGTCCTCCTCCCAAAATGATGGCATTACCATTCTCTGTGGCACCTCTCTGTAGCGTATCTGTAACCAATAGGTTACAAACATTTTGAACACCACCTCCAGTTACTGTCTCTCTTCCTTGAATGGTTCATCATCTGTCACTGTGGTCAGCCTGCAACCCTCTGCAACTGCAATTATCACTCTCCATGCCCTCCCTGTGTCATCCATCCTGTCTACTGCAATCCAATCAGTTTCAGGAGTACCTTTGCTGCTATCCACTCATTTGCAGTTAATGCCCTGGAGCCCCTCCATTGCGCTCTGTTGCGCCGCTCTCTTCGCCTCTGGGTCACTAACGTTCTGCCCTGCACCTTTCACTTTCTCCTCCTTTGTGTATGGTGGTGGATTACATGTCAGATTTGAGTACGCCTCTGCTGCCCTTAGTTCCCATCTCCTGTAAATCATCTGTATCATCGGATGCTATACTTAGAGAGGTAGGGGGAGGTGTGGAGGGATGGGTCCCTGGGTCCTCCACCTCCTGCTGGATTAGCATCCACCGATGCCTCGAGGCATCCCCTTCACCCTCCTGGAACATGTGCCACAACTTGAACATTGCCATGCGCTTTGTCAATTTCTTCCCTTATACGTACTCTGTATATGTGTCAATAGTGATAACTGCACGTGCTTGGAGAAACTTCCACAAGGTGGCCATGAATTGGTTAATTTACCCTCAGTACTTTTACATCATTCTATGCTATATTTACAGATCTTTTCTCTGTAGGGTGGAAACGTCTTACACAGGCATTGCAGGGGCGGACCCCCCCCACGTTTGCCTTGATACATCTCAATAACTTTTACCTGACCTCAAGTCGAGGGTTTCGATAGTCCACTGTTTAGGAAGAAAATGGCTCTACAACTGAACAGGCACGCACTGTGCACTGCCCCTGCTTCACAACCTCTGCCTCCTCAGGCACACTCACAATCTTGCGTGTGCACCTTCCGAGCACTGCACAACTGGTTCACTTGTCTGTCAATCCCATGGTTCCAATACTAGCTCCTCACCATCTTAAGCTCACTGTGTCATATATGCGAGCCTATGGGTGACGTCACCAAGCTACCAGAGCTGCATAGAAAAATCAAATATCGCATGCACACTGTAATAGCCCTTTGCTCCCAAACCACACAAAACCCCACAGCTGGATTCACACACTCCTTGTGATCGAACTGCACCCACTGCGTCGCCTAGCATGCTCAACACCTCACTCCAGGAGACTTAATCAGTCGACTCACCTTCCGCAATCTACCCCAGCTCCCTTGCTAACCCTTACGGGGATAACATCATCTATGATCCGAGCTTAAACACCCAAACCACAGGAATACCGCTAATTACATATCTTTGGTCATCCAAGCCCTCAGGTCAATAGTCTAGGTTCTTCACCAGAACCTTTTACCTTTAAGACTGAATGTGCCCTAAACATGAAAAATTGACTTCTTCCTCTGCTCCTGTCCCTACTCACTTTTGGCAATACTAGACAATACTTTAACAATACTCAACAATACTAAACAATACTCCACAATACTCAATACCCTCCCTCACACCCACAGTTGATGTTAGACTGTGTCAATACTTACACTCCGTGGTGTGCTAGCGCTGCTCGGCTGCTGGCTCCCTGATAAGGCGCTCATCTCCCCACCTTGGTCTGCCTGAACAACTCGCTGAATCGGGCATGATCATTCACAAGGGGGTCCTATTACCTGTACAGAGGCATGCGTTGTCCCTTCTTCACGAAATATGCGAGGGTCCCGCAGCCTCTCAGGTTCGGCGGTGAAGGAGACAACATGGTGCTGGGCTGGCACAGCTAATCATACCTCTGCTACCAACTTGTTGGGAGAAACTCCCAGGCCTGCCAGAGGGGCACTAGGAGTTTGCGGACTCTCAGAAGGCCCAAAACCTTCCACTGGACAATAGGAGGACTCAGTCAAATGTTAAGTTTAAACTGCATATTATTACAAATAAAACCAACAGGGATCAACACAGTGAGAAGAAATACTTGGACATCTCAACTTCTCCTGGCTCGCAGACTAGTTCTGTAACCTAATTACATCAGAGTGACATCACAACCTGGGTCCTTCTCCAGGAAACCTATCGGACCATTGGATTGGGTACTGAGTAATATTCCACCTATAGTGGACATTATACATGTTATTCTACTGGCCCTCGCTTCAGATGGCTGGTCTGGACCATCCCCAAGTCACTATCTATGCAAATGTTGCAGTGTGAGGGCCTTGCCATTGGTTCTTGCCCGTTGCTATTCACCCCTAGGATACGGAACTCTGGTTGGCTAGAGCTGATGTCCCCAGGCCTTGGAGGTTCCCAGCTCTCGGTGTACCCTTTCAAGGTAATAAGAATGAATATGTGTCTACATTGTAACTTGTGTTAGTCTATGAGAGTGTTTTTTAGCTCAGAGCAACACTTGTCTCACATTGTAACATCTGTGTTGCGGTCTTCTCTCTGATAGCATGAGATTGGCTCCCTTTACCAGTGCCGGTCGCAGTCCATTGTCTGCGTCGGCCGAGTCACGTGATCAAAGACCATGATTTGGAGCTGTGCAACTCTGAATTATGAGAAATTATTCTTATTTTCTACAGCTGGTGCTACTGTCATTCAGGGGATGGAATTTAATCTGTATCTTGTGGCCTTGGCAGCAGGTGCTTTCTCACACATTTTGCTCTTTGTCCAGCCTAAATCTAACTCAGCTTGGCTCTGGCTGAGAGGCCTGTGGCCTGCTGTAATTTTCCAAAAACATTATAATGCGGTTTCTACCATTTTTGTGCCATACCACATTCTCCATTGGTCAATCACTCTCTGTTCTGTCAGGTCCCATAGGTGTTCCTATAGTTCCATAAGGTTATTTGCATGTAAGCATCTGCAATCTTTGGTCAGGATCACTAGCTTCTTGTGGTTTCTGCGTTGCTGTTTTTGGCTAATAATAAAAATAATAAAGCAATGACACTGTGTATATGTGTATATCCTCTAACTATAGAACTGTACACTTGTGTTCTTCATGTATTTGTGGGTGTGGAGTGTGTATGGCCTGTGTGCTTCATGTCTAACGTGGCTAAATCGGGGTGTTTCTAATGACATCAGCAACATGGCTACTTGGTACTTTAATCAATACTATCGAGGTGTTTTTGGTTGCATCTTGGGGCTCCTTGTCCACTCAGGGGTACTGTCATATGGGTGCACTGAATGAGAGAAGGAAAAATTGGAACCATTTGGACAGGGCCTCCAGCAATTCTAGTTGAACCTTTGAGTGCCTTAGCCACACCCCAAGGTTTGAAAAAACCTGCATCCACTACTTTTCTGCTGGCCCCAGTGTCTCTCATGGCAGTAGTCTTCTGGCCATTCAGAAGAACACTGTACAAATAATACAATTTGGTGTTATCTGGAATGGTGTCATACACATCCACATTCCTTTTTTTTCACACAGACCCAGGGACACTAAAAATACACTGGGTTGAACACCAAAGTGTTATTCAGGCAGTAGGTGAAATTGTGCACTAGCCATTTGAACTTCTCCCTCAGGGATGAAGGCTACAGAGGCTGTTTTACCTTGCATCTAGGTTCCCATTTCACATGGTCTAAAGACACAGAGACAAAACATTTCCCAAATGCCCTCTCGTTAGTCACCAGAGGGTTCACTAGACATACCAGGTTTCCCATGAGATCTACCCTTATTTTGTTTGTGAACCTATTCTTGGTGGTTGGAGTTAGAAGTCTCTTTATTCTCATTTGTGTGCTGCTTACCCTCCTCCTTTCTGTGAGTAGCCCCAGAATCCTTATGAGTGGCCAAGTCAACAGCTAGAATGTTAGGATCAATTTCCTTAGAGTCAGCCAAGTGCTGTCTCAGCTCAGGGAGCAGGCATCAGAAATAGATTCAAGCAAAAAGAAAAAGAGTTCTCATTCCTTCAAAGGTGTGTACTCTGTACCCCTCAACCCAACCATCTAAGTTCTTCAAACATTCACATACCCAGGTAGCCCAAGGGGTACCATCAGTCTTTTTGAGAGTCCTAAGCCTCTTGAGGTACTGGGAAGGAGTCTTCCCAAATCTGGCTATTAATGCCAGCTTGACTGACTCAAAACCCTTTCTGCCACTGGTACTCAACTCCATAACAGCATCAGATCCATTCAGGGGGAGCTTAGGCATGAGCCATGGATTCAAATCATTCCCACTTCTTCCTTGAAGAGCATAGGTGAATTCAAAGGTACTCAGCCAATCTAACACATCAAGTTTAGGTTCATACATACTCACTGCTTCTTTAGGCAGACAAGGCCTCTTGAAACTGGTAGATCTAGAAGACCCTGAAAGGGAAGCAGAATCAAGGGACACCTTTCTCATTTCCATTTCATGCTGCATTTCTCTTTTCTTAGTTTCACCTCTTGATGTTTGCTTTCAGATTGCACATCCAATTTCATGAACTCCATCTCCAATCTTAGTCTCTCAAGTGAAACATACTATGGGCTTCGATTTGGACCTTGTGGGTTCACAATGGGAAGTGACTGAGGTACAGGGACAGGTTGTGGAAGAGGGTGGCTCCCTTCTGGTGACTCCTCTCCCTCTTCTGACTCTTTTTGCATTTTGAAGTTTGACTCTAAACTAGCCTCCTCATCATTATCGTCCACAGTATTTAGGTTAGTAGGTGTTACAGGCCCACTACCCAAGCTTTGGTGATCTAACAACCTTAAAATCAATTCACATTGTTTTCCTTTCAGAGTCAGACCCCTAGGTTTATACATATCTTTAAGCTGTTCTGCTGTCAGGCAAGTCAGTGCTGACTCATTAAAGTTGTCCATATTTGGAATGTTACAGTTGCTTATCTTTTAGCTTAGACTTGTGGCTGGTTTAGTTGGGCACAAGTACAACAAATTGTCAATGTAACCACTCTACGCCAATCCCATCGCCTGCCATTAGTGTTAGGTAACAATTGGTGCAGTCATGCTGTCTGAGAGTACATAACACTTATCTGCTTGGTATTAGGTAACAGACCTTTTGTTATAGGTCTGTACTACCCAAGTTGGTAGTGTGACTGAGCTCTCAATAGAGGTAAATGTGAGCTGTAGAGCTGTACAAATGAAATCTGTAAATACAAGTAGCCAAGTAACACTTAAAACTCAAGGTTTCAGTTATATATAGTTATTTATTAAATTAACATCAATTTTTAAATAAGCATTCTTTAAAAAGGCAATTTGTGTAACAATTTAAATACACTTTAAAATTCCTTTTCAGAATCAAAACGAGTTAGAGGATAATGTTTGGATATGCTTCTTACACAATTCCCACACCCTCAGGTGACTTCAATCACAAGGACAGTAATGGCATTTATATATCACACAAGTTATACTTTGCAGATTCTGGCGTTGCAGAAGGGTAAGGTTAGGGAAATTAAAAGGTTAGACAGTTTCTCAGTATATGTGAGGACAACTAAATCCTCCAATGAAATAGAGATAAGCCTTTCCCAGCAGTAACAGTTTACAACAAGCTACCACCTATGAGGGACAAACAGTATCAACATAAATGGACTAGAAGAGTCTTCAGGGAGCCAGGACAGCCAAAGTCAATTGGAACACAGTCTATGGATCTGAGGCACTTCT
This sequence comes from Ambystoma mexicanum, assembly GCF_040938575.1. Classification (NCBI taxonomy): domain Eukaryota; kingdom Metazoa; phylum Chordata; class Amphibia; order Caudata; family Ambystomatidae; genus Ambystoma; species Ambystoma mexicanum. The sequence goes on along the minus strand of NC_090924.1, from coordinate 1,116,405,634 downwards.
TAAATCAAAGTCTTCCACAAAGTTAGAGTTTGTAGAAAAAAATCACTTGTAGGGTCACAAGCTGTTAAGCCTGTGAACAGAGAGTTGGAATCAACTCTAAAAGGTAAGCCTATGTAATTCCCATCTGAGAAACGCACAGCTAAAACGCAATAAGGTAAGTACCCCAAGCCTAAACAGTACCTCTAGTTTGAGGAAGAAGGGGTCCAGCTGGATTCTGACTTGCTACAGCAGTCCTTGACCTGAGGCTCAGTCGTGGGGAAAAGAGGGAGGTTGTCTGGAGGGCTCCTGCGCCGGTACTTGGGAAGTCGTCGGCAGCTACAGGCTTTTTTCGGTTCAGCAGCATTTCGCAGTTTCAGCGCTTAGCAAACAGCACCATTGCTTATCTCCGATAAGGGTTGGGCTTCCTTCACTCATTGGGTCTGGCATTCTGGTGAGGGCACTCCGGCTCTGGTTGCCCTGCTTCTGGAGGGTCCTTAGGAGACTTCTGGAGCTTATAGCCGCTTCAGATGTTTCACTCGACTACGGACACTCGACTCGTGGCATTGGGCTTCTGAGGCAATGGAGAAGCACAGAAAGTCGGGATGGTGGTCTAGTGGAATTCGTCTCAGGGTTAGTTTGTCCCACTGAAGGGGCCCCTGAGGGATGTGGAAACAAGGCACCACACACGAACTGATACGCCAGACACAAGGTTGTATTCCCAAATTCTAGGGTTTATTGCAAAAACAATAGTCCCAGTTGGCCAAATGGTCCCACGCCCCATGATGTGTGTCTAACATACCTCGGGGGATGCAAGAGAGCGAAAATCGTACATCAGTTACATATATACAAAATGAGCATCTTGCAATCAGTAATGACACATTTGCTGCCCCTAATTCATTCCCTTTGAAGTGGAGACAATGAGTGACCATGGCGACAAATATGACATTTTAGATCACCATATTTAGTAACAGTTTGCAATCTCGAATTTACAGACACTATTCTTTATTTGTGAGAACACAGCTCTTCTGTTTCTATGGACAAGCTGCACGTAGGGGGACTGGCACATTCTAGGCCTTACTATCGCCTGGTTTCGATTGACGCTCTAGAAGTCAATTTGCTCTCCAGAGGCTAACAGCACTCAGAAGGGGGGCCGTTAAGAAGAGCATAATTCAAACCCTTTAATATTAGTTTCGTACATTGCTATTCTTTTAAGGAGACTTACTGGCATCGGTGTACTGATAAGAATGCATTGCTCCCCGCTTCCAAGGATATGTGAAGGAGGGAAACGGCCTTTTCTGTCTGGCTCTTCGCGCAATGTTTCAACATGTCTTTAATAACCTTGGACCATTGAAGCGAAATAATATCTAGAGCAAAGCAGTGTTACATGAGGCAAAAGTGGCGATGTTAAAGAGAAACATAGAGAAAATAAAAACGGCGATTCTGGTTACCTTAAAATGGCTGCACTCTAGTTAAACTAATAGCTACGTAATGAGTAATGAGCATATATTCTTTATACTTTAAATGAGGCGGTTGGTCTTCGGCCAACCAATTATCCTGCATAAGCCTTCTGTTGGAGGGTTGTCTACTTTTTTAGACTGACACGACTACTGCAAGGGGAGAGGGTGTTCCATCTGGAGCTGCTCTGTTGAAGTCAAAGAGGAGGTTCAGCACAACAGCAGGGCTTCAACAGGCAATTCAAAGTTCCAGGAGGTTGCAGCAAGCTTTGTTCATGGTTATTTATCTGGTGTTACTCCCAGTGGTCGACTCTGCCTCCAGTCCCAAAACCCTCACCTTTTAAGCAGGTTTCTTCCATTCATGCACAGCCTAGGCTGTCAATCACACAGCAGGGCGGCTGTCCTGAAAGGACAATCAGCCAACCAATCAGGACTAGTTGCATTCAGGCATTGCTAAAGGCAAAGGGCAGGGGAGTTTGGGGACCCTCCCTCACATCCTGTCCTTCCAAACACGTTGGAGCCAGGGGTGGGAGTCAGGGATGAAGCCTGCCAAAGGCAAATCAAACAAAGTGCTCAAACCTGTCTCAACGCACAGAGTAAAACCCAAGAAAGACCTCACAAACTGAAAGTGGTAAAAAAAGAAGACAGGGTGCTGTAATGCAGATGAGGATTCAGCCTGCTGTAGAAAAGCACAATGGTAGGAAAATTTAAACCACTGCCACCAGCCATTTAAAGTAGTCAGGATAACATGAAAATGTTACAGGGGAATGAAGGATAAGCGGCTACTCGGTAACTCCCCTGGCACTCAACATAAGATGGTGTGTGCTGGACCTACAAAGAAAAAAGTCAATTTCACTTTACTTTTCTTGGGATCTGTAGTTTAAACAAGAAAGGGTATTTAAACCTTATGAGAAATCTAAAGGGATTTCTCTGTGACACTGCACTGAAGGTGCTGTGTGTCACCATACACAACGTATATGCCTAAGGAGTTTGTCAGACTCCAAAAACTGTGAAAACACAAAATCCAAATTATGTAAGACACCATGAGAGAGTGGGAAAAAGGTCTCTCTCACACCAGGGTTAAAATTAAAAAAGTCCTATGTCCAGCAAAAGAGCTGGGGGTCTGTAAGGTTGGAGGTTGTTTGCACAGAAGTTAACATTCTCCCTAACATGGAATCTCTGAATTATTTGCATTTTCCAGTGTTTGCAAAATCCTCTTTGAACAATAGCCTAGTCTGGCTGAATGAACGAACTGCAACACTGATCATCAAAATTAAAATTATTGATGTAAGTTTTCACTTAAACTGGTGATTCGATATTATGAGGACAAAGTTGTCCCAAAGCTCTTTTATGATATTGAGACCCATCCATTTGCTCTTTTGGAACACCTGTCCCTCGTGGAGGGAAGAATCTGTAAACCTATATTAAAAATACAAATGAGCATCCCAGGAGTGGCTGTGCATTATGAGCTGGGTATTGTTTCTCTAAATCCTTGAGCATATTGGAAAATACTATCTATTCTCCCTAAAATCTTAACCCTGGCAGAGAATTCCTTATTTGAAGATTTTAATTACTTCTACACTAAACAGTGCTTCACTAGAATGAGAGCCATAATGGAATTATGTAGTTCAATACCGGAATAAAGATATGTTGTACCACACAGGATCTGTTAGAACACCCTAGTAAGGTGAAAGTACTGCTTTATCAATATGACTGGATGATGACAATAGAACAATTTCATTCCTACCTATCTCTTGTGCATCTGATGGTAGACTATAAAAGGAGGGGCGTCTTGCCCCGCTCCTCAGTATTTATCCAGATAAAGTGACCTGTGCAGTCTTCATCTGTTTTCTCTGGAACTTGCTAAACACCTTTTGTAGTCTTCAATGAAATTGTTCCCCTGGAAGATCTGTTCCTCGCAGTACAAACATAGCACTGTGACCCTTGAAAGGTAAGGGTCAACAGCATTCTGTATGGCCTGCGAGGCGGCCACTGGAATCCTCTGCCCCACTGGAGTAGCCTGTGTGGTGGCAGGAGCGGTCGATGAAGATGGGGTAGCGGCAATCAACCTGCTTCTTCTTGAGAAACAAATAGCCTTTCTCAGAGCTCCAAAGTGGTTGGATCAGGTCGGGTGGTGCATGGAGGTGGTCCCATAGGATTACAACAAAAAAGGAAGAGCTCCCTGTTGCTTAAAGGTATGGTTATGTCAATTTTTAGGGTATCGGAAATGTACCTCTCGTTTGATTCCACCAGATCTATGATAACACAATGCGCATGGAGTATTCAACCAGACACTGTACAACCCAACATCATTTATTTTCTACCAGTGCACCGTTAAATAAACATTATTATATCTTTAATACATCCAAAAGACAAGATAAAACAGTCTGATAAAAACCATCACGCAAAGTAGCAAATGTCTAATAAAGTGTCCCTTACATAGACATTAAAGTGACACATCAATTTGGCACTCTTTTAGTGTGGATATCAATTGTGGTCTTTGTTTTACAAAATGTGTGCTCCTTATAAATTCTTTGTCATTATTGTACATTTACACTTTTGATTATATAATTGTATTGTACTATATTTGCACTTTGTAATCACCTGACAGGTGATAGGCACGGGACACTTTATTAGACACTTGCCACTTTGTATGATGGTTTTTATCAGATTGTTTTTAACTTGTATTTTGGATGTATTAAAGATTTAATAATGTTTTTGAAAATATGATGTTGGGATAGAGATTGCCTTTGTGATATTTGGTATTCTCCATAATTAAATTGAGGTGTTGATTCTTCATGTAAAGTATGTGCTATAAGAAAAGAAGGATATTCTTAATTTCAATGATCCCTGTATACATTACATTATTTGTTTAGTTTGAAAGATGCACTGTTTACCATTAGAGATGTTATCATCAATCATTTCTTCTTTTGGGAAGTTTTCTTCCAACCACTCAAATGTGTTTGCCATTTCGGTTAAAATAAAAAATAATAGTGCCCTTCAATTATTAGAAATGTTTACATTGTGAATGGTAACAATAGAGAAATAAACACAGTGTGCTTACTGTAGAGGTGGAGCCAAGAACCCCCACTGAAAGCTCCTCTCCCATGTTGCCTATATGTTGGGATCCGGAGTGTGAGATACGTAGAGTACCGGTGAAAATACCTATACCGAAAAGGATCTTGAAAGTAAGGTTCCCATTAAGAAAACCATACATGCACTCATGAATATATGATGGCCATTTGAATGAAATCCCGGCAGAAGTGGGAAAAATGAGCAAGAAAGCAGACTGGTGATGTCATACAGAGCCAAGATGACACACTAATAAGAAGAGATTGAAGAGTATAAGCATTCTATAGATGCAAAGAAGGAGGCATTAAAGGTGAGCAACATTTCGTACTCGAGATGAAGATGCTCATGCTACAAAATAATGAAGAAGATATCAAGTCATATTACAATTCTCCAGTCGCAGCAACGCAAGCAAACAAAGAATTCTTAATGCTGGCTACATAGTGAATAGATTTTGGCGATGCACCAATGTATACGCATAGGAATGTATGGACTACAGATATTCCACAACTCACTTTAGCAGAGTCTGGACCCAGTAGACAGAAAAGCTTTTCCAGTATGGCGTAGTTATAAAAATAAACTAACGGAGGTGAATCGAAGAAAGGTTTGGTTGGCCCAGCACCAGGAAGTCAAGGCCACCGTGAGCCTGGATGTTCTTGCAGAAGCTACACAATGTGTGAAGAGAACAAACTCCTGTTTGAGGTGAGGTGCAAGAACGTTGAAGATGGTTAATACAGCAAAATGCTCTGAAACATTGTCTCCAGTCACATGGTCGAATGTAAATAGACATAGGGATGAACTGCATCGAAACTAAAGGACAGAGTATGCCTGTACTCCCTTTTCTTCTTAAGCTCAGAGAACATCTGCAAGGCCAATCTTCAAAAGGCTAATTGACAGGCAGACTGCAGAGTGATGATAGAGGACAAGCTAATGAGGTGGGAAGCTATGGTTATGACCAGCCTACCAGAACCTGGGTGCCAACCTGTGTTCCGCTTGCGTGTGTGGAATATTACAGAGGGGTACAAGGGGTGCCAACCAATTATAGAGGGTCACGTAATAGAGAGCCCTATATTTTGTATAACCAAGAGGATGTTGTGTATTTGATGACGTTCGTAGTGACCTGCACTAGAGGAGGGCTTATCTGCCCACCTGATGTTAGATACCCAATCACCTTCCCTGACCAGTATGGAACGTATACCTAGATGTTCCCTTTCAGCCTATCATTTTCCTAAATAGGTTTTTGTAGTTTGCCACATAGATTGACATCAATGATGATGAGATTTTAGTATATAAACTACTTTTATTATGAAATGCATTAAGAAGATCAAGCGTGTTCAATGATGTTTGTTGTACTCCCTGTTTTAGATAATTGATATTAAAACAGACTTACTTTGCCAACTTCTGGAGTCAGTCTGATTATTGATGTTTGAGTATATTCTGCATCGCCATCTATCTCAAAGTATTGCTATACCATCTTAAAGGGTTTGGGCCTCATTCCGAGTATGGCGGTAAGGGATAGCGGCCACCGGTAACGAGACCGGTGGCGGTAATCCCTTACCGCCATACTCCAAGTTCCCTCTGCGCCCTCGCCCTTAACGCCTGCTTTGAGCAGGTGTTAAAGTCGAGGGCGCAAAGGGGCCTCCAAGCCAATAACAGTGACTGTAATGAACGGTCACCGTTATTTGCATCTTCCCCATTCCCATTGAGCCCTATGGGGGCTCATTTGGGAATGGGGAAGAGCCTTGGTGAATGGGGAATTACCGCCCCGCCAACCTTGGAATGGGGCGCTGATTCCGCCATCAATCAAGGCGCTGCCGGTCCGGGTACGGCGTCAACCAAGGCGTTAATAGCGCCATTGGTTAGCGCCGTACTCGGAATGAGGCCCTTTGTGTTGGGCACACAAGTTTATTACTATTTGATGAGAGGCTGTTTTGGAAGGAGGGCATGGTGTATGTGAGTCTGTGTGTAGAGTTGGACAGAAGTGGTAATATGATGAGTGCAGTTATGGCTTGTGCTTGGTGCATTCCATTATATTGTGTGCTAATTGAAGCAATCATTTATACATTTTCAAATGAGGATTTCTACAAAAACGTATATATTTAGGTTTAGTAAATATAAGTAATGTTGTTTTATGTATATGTGTTTGTTGGTTGAAGTGTACAACATGTTCTTTTGTCCCCTGTGCTTCTGGGCTTTGTGAATGCTACCAGCTGTCTGTGGTCCTTCGTGCTGTCCGCAGACTACAGAGCTGCTACATTGGGAGTGAGTATAATATAAGGAACCTGCAGTAATTTAAGGGTGCACTGGTAGAAAACTATGAAATTCAGTGAAAAAACACTGTTAAATGGATGTCATGTTTAAGTTGCACTAATAAAAAAACTATCAAATTCAGTAAAAAAAATGTTGTTAAAGGGACTTTATGATAAGTAAAACCGAACCTCCCCAGAAATGTGCCTGTTATGGTCATCTAAGCAACCATAACTTGCGCCACCACTGCGCTCTGCTAAGATTAACACCCAGGACATCAAAGATGACATCTCAAATGAAATTAATTTATATCAAAAATCCCTACAAGGGGTTGTGCTTACCATGTTGGTAGCAGATGTCAGGGGTGATCGGGAGACCTTTCATGAACTACTTCATGTATTAAATAATGTACTCATCTAAACAAAACATTATATTTGAGTGTCGTTGTTAATATAGAAACCTAACAATACATAAACATAGGCAATGGGTGCAGCATGCACCATAGAAGTACAGTATTTTTAACTGGGGATATTGGCCAGTAAAATAATGAATGCAAACCTATCAGAATGTTGACTAACATTAAACTTGGAATTAATAGCTAGCAATACAAGATTCAGTACACACTTGTGTCAGTACAAACAATACATATGCTGACCCACAATACATACACATCAGAGGCATATACTGGGAAACTAAAGTAAGGAAGAAAGAAACAACATCACTAGAAAATGTTTATAACATTAAAGTTCATTATCTTGTATTCAAGTGTTTTGTGTGTTTTAGGACTGCTTATTGCCTCACATATGTGCACCATGAGCTGAGACCAAACCCTAAGGAAAGTATTTCAGTGAACAAAACCACCTGGTCTAGATATGTCAGTGAACAAAAACAAGTGGCCCACATATATGATGTCATCAGTGATGTTATCAATGACTTTTATGATGTCATCTTTGATGTCCTGGGTGTTTGTTTTAGCAGTGCATGTGGTGGTGCAAACTATGGTTGCTTAGCTGACCATAACAGATACATTTCTGGGGGATTTTGGTCTTACTTGTAACCATAACATCCCTTTAACAGCTTTTTTTCATTGAAATGTATAGGCTTTTATTAGTGGAACTTAACCATAGGTCCCTTTAACAAGGTGTTTTCACTGAATATATATATATATATATAGTCAGTAAAAAATCTTTGTTAAGGGGACGTTATGGTTAAGTTGCGCTACTAAAAACCTATGAAATTCAGTAAAAAAAACTTTGTTAAAGGTACTTTATGGTTCCAAGTAAAACCGAAAAACCCCTGAAATTCGCCAGTTATGGTAAACTAAGCAACCATAACTTGTGCCACCACCGTGCACTTCTAAGACTAACACCCAGGACATCAAAGATGACATCACAAATATATATTTTCTTTAACAGACCATACAAACATTGAAAATAATACACCAAAAGACACATTGGAAAATACTCTGCGGCGCATGGAACAAAAATTGGACATGCTCATGGAACATTTCAATCTTTTGAAACATTTTGTGGAGGACCACATAAAAGACAAAACTAAATAACATTGTCCCACATGTACCTGTTCCCCCTCTCCATGTCCCAGTCAACTATCCGCAAACCCTCAACACCAAGAAAAACGTTTTGATGAGACTTCAATCCCTTCATCTCCTCCCAACCATCCTCTCCAAATCCCTAATTCCCCTATATTTCTATCAGTTTCTGCTTCTCCCTCTCTTTCATAAATTGTGTATATGTATATAATAAAAAAAATATTATGTGTGTTTTAATTCAATCCTTTGTCTTTTATTTTTTTTTAAAAGTCAGTTGGGATGTCCGCGGACAGCGTGCCTGTCCGGAATGTTCGTAATCAGCCAAAATGGGGGTGTCGTAAGGACACTATACCTGTCCGTACCGTTCGCAAGCAAGATGGAACTGTTCTTAGAACACACGTGCGCTGTTCAGGATGTCTGTAATTAAACAAAATGGAGGTGTCCTAAGGACACGATACCTGTCCGTACAGTCTGTCCCTTCGTGGACGTGTTCCCGATGTCATCATGTAACCACACCCACGCTGAGCGTGTGTCCAGATTTGCAGACACTGTCCGGTTCCCCAACTTTTTCAGATAATCCAAATTATTTTACAGTAAAAATTCACCATTGCACATGTCCCAGACAATGACCCTGGCTTTCCACATACTTTTTGGAACTTTTTGAACCTTTTTGGGTGTGTTTGATCTGTCTGCGAAGCACATCCATCCACCCCTATAAAAGGCCACACCCCAGAGCTGATCTTCATTCTGTTTCTGGCTATTGCAGGTTGACCTTTGCTGCCCTTGCTCTTCTTGCTGAGATTATCTCATCAACCCTGATGGCATGCATGGCTGCTGTTGCTACATCTGCCTCAGCACCACCCCAAACCCTCCACCACCACCACCTCCCCAAGGACCTGCAGAGGGGAACAGGCATGAGGATGTAGAGGACGAGGATGAAGAGGATGAGGAGGATGAGGTAGAGGAACGCACTACTACCAGCACTCGCCGGGAGTCTTGGGTGTGGCGGTTGTTTACCATTCATGGTAATATACCAAAAGCAGCTGCGAACAAGGTCACCTGCAACCAGTGCAAAATGGTGCTGAGTCGTGGGAGACATGGTTCATACAGCTTTAGTATGACATCCATGAAGCGACACCTGAAGTCGTTTGTTCCACGGTGGGGCTGTTCACAAGATTGTACCTTGTGATGAATGTAGTAGGTTGAGTTCCTCTACCACATGCTCCATTTCCACTCCTCTCGCCACACTCCTGTGGGAGAGCGCATCCCTCCAGCTGCCTCACTGGCCATTCACGATGCTGTTGACCCTTATCTTTCGAGGGTCACAATATTGTGTATGTACTGCGACAGAGTACTCTGCAGGGGGAGAGTCTTCAAAGTACTTTCAAGACTGCGGTCACAGAGCAACAGAAGACCTGCTACCTACGTATGTAAGGCCCACCCTACATCTTCCTCTCTCCACCTGCCCTTTCTTATCCCCGTGGTTGGTGCACCTTCATTACCCTCCTTTCCCCTCCTCTCCTAGTGTGCCGTGTGTAAAAAAACAAAAAAAATATAAAAGAACAAAAATAAAAAAAGGCTCTTTTCAGAGCCGCCTTTCACAGTTTAAAAATAGAAGTGGCAAATAAACAGTGCATGGCCCTGTGCATTTTTTAGAAGTCAGCGGACAGTTCTAGGACATATAAAGTTTTAGGGTGCTCTCCTAGCAAAACCAAATCACCTTTCTCTGGGAGGAAGTGGTGGCTCTGAAAAGAGCCTTTTGGTGGTTTTGTGTGTTTGAAAAACTTGAAATCGTTAACATCTACTGCAAAATAGATGACTGTAATTCCAAAAAAGGTTGCAGTGCATTTTGTACTTTTCTCAAAAAAATCTTATTTCCAGCAGAAGTAAGATGGACTCCATCTCTGCGAAAAATGTATGTGCTACGAAACATAATATTTTCATTGTGAAAAGAGGACATGTACAAATGTTCCTCACCTTTGCCTTTAACTTGATGTTTAAGCGCGCATATACCCCTGGGTCAGGAGCGCTATATAAAATAAATAAACAAACAAACAGACATGCCAACATCTCTTAGAAAGGCGCAAACAGCCTTATTGACATTGTGCCTCGCTTTCTCCATTTGCAGACCAAATGAAGAAGAACGCAGCCACATGTGTCTTTGCGCAATACGAGAAAAAAGTTACTTGGGAATTTGGAAACATGTCCATGACCTTCCCAAGTCCTTCTTTCTTTGCAAATTGCAAAGGAATTCCAGTCACATGTCCTAAACTGTTCCCTCCGCAATGAATTGTAATTATGTCTGGATGATGCTCTGTCTCTAAAGTAGCACAGAGAGGTACCAAGTCCAGCCACTTCATCCCACGCACTCCATGCCAGTGCACTTCCACATGAGGGAATCCAAGATCTGCAGCTACTCCGCAGCGCCCTGCATGGACCTCCAACCAATGTATCTATGAGTCTCCCAAAATCCAGATAATATGTTTTCGGAAACACAGAGCCATAGCTATCTGTTCTTCTCTCAGGAAAAAGACGTTCTGGCAAACTCTTTCCTTACACAACACACCCAGTAAACTTTACTGACCAATCCCTAGCTCTGCTCATTCTCATTTGCATGCCTCTCCACCCCAAAACCCCTGTATGTGATACGCATTGTCCGCGGACTACAGCCATGTCCATGGACATATCAAAAACCTGAGCGTGGTGAATGTAACATTAAATAGTGTGCCCCATTTCCCCTTTGAGGTTGGCTCTGAAAAGAGCCTTTTTCTTTTTGTTTTTTTTGCAGATGCTTGACAGACACGTGTTATTTTGTATTTTTTTTGTGTTTTTTTTCTTCTTATTTTACTACTAAAATCTGCACACAACCTTCTCCAAAGCAACCCTTATATTCCAAAACAGCATAGCCTTTCCCAAAAAAGATAAACAATGCCATCTTCTTTGAAATAAACAGCATTACTGGTATCAATATTCTCATTATTACAGAAAAACAAACCAGCTCTAAGCATGAAAGCACACATGCCTCGGTTGATTGCACACCTAAAAATGTTTTGCTGAGGACAAAAAACAGAACTATTGTCCCATATTGCCCTAGGTAGCAATCCAGAATAAATTACTTTGGCATGTGGAAGGATGTTCATTACTTCTTGAACCAAGTGTTCCAAATCTACCGACAAAGTAGGGGCACTAACGTAGCCCAAATGGAAAGCACCATAGTGCAAAACTACCAGATGCGGACTGTTCATCCTGCCCATATCTTCACAAACATGTACAATTCCCTGTACATTGCAATCAGGCACAGTTCTCCACACCACCTCCACTCCTTTAACATTGAAATTGTTTGCCACATGCCTGCATTGAGCATACTGCTGTAAAGCATGCACAAACATATCTCCAAGCACCAACACCCTGACTTTCTCCACTTCTGCCATCTTCACTACACACAGTCTCTTTCAACACAAATCCACATCCTCAACATCTGATTGGCTGATCCCTACAGTCCAATTTCCATGCTGGATTTGCTGGAAAACCCCAGATGTGGCACGCCCGGCCCGCGGACAGCTGCAGTGTCCGCAGAGCACGTAACTCTTAGCCAGCCCTTCTGCCCTTTCCACATAACTCTCGGTGCCATTCCCTCATTGGATACAGCTAAGCAGTCCGGCAACCATCCACCAGTCACATCCAAGACCTGTACATCTAACTCCATAATTAGAGTGCCGCACTTCAAATGTACTGTTGATCACTCTCGGTACAAGCCTCATATCATTGGAAAGCACCTACTACAAAAACTACTCTACAAGTCTCCAAGATTTCTACTTTCAGCTGCATGCATATCCACATGCATGAATACGAACTACAGGTATGCACATGTTATTCACATTACATGTACCACTCTCATGAATGCATATAAACAGAGTAATGTCACTAAACCTGCATAACCTATAAAATGAACTTATTGTGATTTTTCCCATCTACTATAATCAACTGTCACTTCCAAACCTGTCTGCTATCTACAACACAGCTTTAAAAAATGAAGTGAATTTCATGCACTGAAAATTCTACTCATTTACAAACCATGTTGAACTAACATATTGTAAATAAAATATAAAGACTGCACATAGTCAAATGAAATGCATGCATACACTATGTTCAGATATCAAACAAGAATACTACTACAAAAACAGAAAAATAAATGTCTAAATTAACATCATTGCTATAAAAACATAAAATTACTAACTTCTCTCTTTTACAATTGCAGTGAAGACCACACTCCTGAAAATCAGCAGCATCTTAATTACAAACAACATATCCGAATAAACCTGCTCATTCCACAAAAAAAGAGTAAGTACAATACTACCTTAATATTCTTACTGTTACTCAAACACACTCTGCAGTTCATTCATGTAATTTGCGCATCAAAAAAGCTGAGATTTCTGAACCATTCTGCCCGCACATCCCATTTATTAAACAGGGATTAGCAGGCAGAATGGCACACAAATCCCTGTTTTTTGGAATACAATACCATAACTCAACCCCTAGAATGTTAGTATTACAAAAGAAAGAACTGTTTTCATTTTATACCATTAGATTTACTATTAGTGCTTCCCCTCACCACTAGCTCAGTTTCTACTGTCATCTGAACCGCAGTATAGTAACACACAAATAGAAGAATAGCCTTCCCAACTAATTGTAGCTGCCCAATGCACAATCACACACCACCACATACATCTTTACCATCATACTCAGACACTCATGCACACAGCACACATATATTGCAGAACGGTCCAACCCATACCTTCGTTCTTTTTTCAACAGACCCCAAAGAATGCCTACCAAAAAGCAAGTCCTTTGAAAGCAACGCAGAAATAAAGCAAATGAAAATAAATGTGTCTAAAATAAGCATCCATCTCTAGCAGAGTTTGTACAAAAAGTTCAAACAAAACAGCTAATACAGTCATTTAGCAAAACAAAACAAGCTTCCAGTACAGAAACTTTGCCTTCTCTATCAAAATGTAAAACGAAACAGAAAATGATTAACAAGAATTCAGCTACCACTACTGCTAAAACTGCTCCTATAAATCTTGATATACTAGCAAGTAACCATACCAAAAAAAGTATTTTAGCAAAAATGTACTGCCACAGAGTCCTTCAGAATCTTATAAAAACAGGAGACAAATCATGCACAACCCTTAAAACCTACCGTAGAAAATTAATCTTAGAAGCTTTGATAGACAGTGCAATCCTTCTCAAAAGAAAGTTATGTATTGTAGTGTTAAACAGAGTGAAACCACTAACAAAACTACCTACTAAATTATAAAAAAGACTTCTCAATAAACGGAATGTCAACAAAAATAACTTCTTAAATATCTGTGGAGGTGAATGGAGTCACACCACGAGCACAGAACCATATTTTAATGAAGAAGCATACAAACAAAACCAAACAAACACAATTGCCATACATAGCATTGGACAAGGTTATGAAAAATGTAATAATACCATAATGCAACAAGAAATACAGTTAGACATAGTGTTAAAGGTAAATCACCTAAGAACACATATTACATAAAAAGAACAGAAGTAGAAAAATATATCAATGATTACAATGCAATCATTGCCCTCTTATGGAATGCAAACATGGATGTGTGGTACATTGAAGACAATTCCAAGGCAGTTGTACAATATGTTACAACCTACTTAACAAAAGCAGGAAAACAGAGCTTCAAGAACTCTGGAATAACCTATCATGCGACAAAACACTATTTCAGAAATTGTACAGCTTAGGCATAAAAATGCTCTCTCATAGAGAATGTGGCTCCTATGAACCTGCAGATCGTTTAACCGGTACTGCTTTGCATGGAAAATCTGAAAATATAGAATGTCTAAGTCTTGGTCCTGCTAAATCTAGAAAACAAGTTCTCAAATCATACGGTGACATAGAAACAATAGCCAAAAATGATCCCGACAGCCAATACATTTTGAAAAACAATTTACTGGACACACACTACCCTAACAGGAGTACCACTTTGGAAACCATGTGTCTATACCACATAGCCCAAAACTTCACATACAAAAATAATATAAAACCCGATGAAATAAAAGGTAGATATAGAGTGACAAATTGTGAAGGCAGCTTAGTGAAACATACCAAACCAAGCTTAATTAATCATATTAAATTGTCATTAAAAACTCCTCAACATAAAGAACTATATTACATGTCCCTACTACAACTTTTTAAACCATGGAGAAAAGAAGAAGAGATACTAGAAAACTATGACTCCTATGAAGACGCTTTCAAAGAAAATCAAAGCACTATCACCGATGTAAACTTTACAAGGTACAAAACAATGTTGCACAATGAACAGCAACATGAAGAAGAACTCAAGGCCCAACTAGATAAGGACACTCCTGACAGTGGTCAATCTTCTGTAATAGGAGGCCAAGAAACACTGGGGCAGCCATTAAAGAAAATGAGGCAGAATTAGCTATGACAGAAGTAGAGAACACCATGTGTCACTATGAAGAAGATACAGAAGACTTAACTGTACTACAATCAAAATTGAACAAAGAGCAGCGTACCATTTTTCTAGAAGTAACAAAACAAATTGCACATGGTGTACAACATGAAAATAAAGAATGTACCTGCCAAAATTACAAACCTATACTACTAACACGTCAGTGGTGAACCTGGTTCAGGCAAAACATTCTTAATCAAAATCATCAGCAAGTTCCTTCAACAATTGACAAACAACAAACTGTCAGCTTTGTAACTGCCCCCACCGGTTTTGCTGCCTACAACATAGGCGTTGTCACTTTACACCGATTACTACTCCTTCCAGTAGAAAACCAAAACAAAATAGAATATTAAAAACTTTCTACATAAGCTGCAATGGAACTACGCAGAGTGATAAAACAAACGAAAATGCTACTAATAGATGAACTGAGCATGGTCTCCAACCTAATGTTGGCTTTGATTCACCTCAGATTGCAAGAAGTACTTAAAACAAACTACGAAGAACTCTTTGGAGGAAAACACATTATTGTTTTCGGAGATCTTCTTCAATTGACACCAGTGAAAGTTGAACCTATTTCTTTGGCAACATTTCCAATACAAAGAATTAACAGAAAGCATGCACCAATCTGCAGACCTCACTTACGCCAACATTTAAAAAAAGTATTAGAGTTAGTGTACTATCTCAAGAAGCACAAGCAATATTAAAATCCCGGCACATCCATGCACTTTATGGCCATAACTCATGTGCTACTGATGTCATGGAACAATTAGCACACAAAAATGTCAATTGTATGTCCTAAATGCCAACTCCTGCAAGCTGTTGCAAATTCAATGAAACAATGTGGAAAAATGAAATGCAACTAATAACTGAAATTTGCTCCACAGACAAACTGGACGTACATGGTATGACACCACCCATGTGTCAACAAGCCACAAAAATACTAAATACCTTAGAAAATTCTATCTCCAACACAGATGGTTTGGAGAAAATATTGAAATTATCCTTAAACTGTAGAGTAATGCTTAAATGTAACTTTGACGTGGAGCAAGGACTAGTTAATGGAGCACTGGGTAGAGTTGTTGGCTTTCAAGCATACTGAAATGAAGCTGCGGACTACTAATATTCAGGTAGGTCTCTTTATTAAATAAAGGGGAGCACCCCAGAGCCTTACACGGTACTGACCGTTTCCTCTTCCACTCTCTAACCGTCGTCGCGGTCACGCGGCTCCTACTCTATACATGGACATAGAGCGCGCGTGACTGCCGCGAGGTACATAGAGATTCCTTACACATCTTTTCCCCATAACAGAACAAGTAACACATTACTTATAGAGAATTATTTAAAAGATACTCTAACTAATGAAAATAACAATTTATATAGTGGAAAATTTCTCACATCAAAAATTAAAATCTCAATATTCTTATACTAACAAAACTTAGATCCAACATGTCTCTTTGTATTTGGTTCACAACAACTTAATATTTATAGTCTTTAAAGATTTCACATTTCTCAAGTTTCATAGTCTCTCATCCACACCGGCTTTGATCTAGACCTATGTGAACATTCTTCATCCATTTCTCCTCCGTCATCTATTTTCTCTTTTCCATTTACTGCTTCTCCTCCCTTCCTTTCCTTTTCTTTCTTATTACTCCCACTGACACTCCTTTCTTTCACTTGCTCATCCATTCTACTCACTTTCACGTCCCCCACTCTTGCCAATCTACCTTTAGACCAAACCTCTCCTCCTTCCATAATGACCACATTACTTTTTACAGCACATATTTTCTTCGGTCCCAAGAACTTACTCTCTACACATTTGTTTACCAGTCTAGGATTTTTAACATACACCATCTCTCCAATCTTCCATTCTTGATCTTTCACCCTCATTCTGTCATCAAACCCTTTCTTATTCTTTTCTTGACTCAACTTAATAAGTTTCATAATGCGATCCCGATCAACATTTACCACCTTGGTCATTCCAAGCCATCCTGGACAAAGTCTTGTCCCAGGTTCTCTACCTTTCATGGATACAAATGGAGACACACCAGTTACAGAGTGTGGTGTAGTGACATAATTCCACGTTAACATCTTTAACATCTCCCTCCATGGTTGTCCCGATTTCATGGCCAACTGCAGACCCCCTTTTATGTATCTGTTGACCTTTTCAACAAGACCATTCGCCTTGGGGTTATACAATGCAGTTCTCGTGTGTTTTATGCTATAGCTTTCCAGAAATGTTTTCATAGCCACAGATACAAATTGTACCCCATTGTCAGACACAATTTCAACCGGTACTCCTTCTTTCAGGAAAACTTTCTCCAAGAACTTAATTAACTCATTGGCCGTGACTTCTTTCACCGCTTCCCACTCAAACCATTTCGAATGAAAGTCAACTAGAACAAACAGAAACTTCAAACCATCTTCCAGACCTGCTACTGGACCCATTATGTCCACCGCCAACTTTCTCCAAGGTTGGTCTGGTATTGCATTAGGTATTAGTGGAGCTTCTCTTACCACCCTGCACTTATCACTAGTTTGACACATCATGCATTCCTTGACACACTTTTCTGCACACCTATCAATTCCCGGCCACCAATAATTTTGTCTCAACTTCCTTTTCATTGCAGCTTCTCCCGGATGTCCCTGATGAGCCAGCCTAACCAACACCGACCTGAGAGTTTCTGGAGCAATAATGCACTTTCCTCTTCTTAATCTGTCACCCCACAAATTTATTTCATCTCTTATCTCCCACCATGTATTAAATTTTCTATCCAATTCTCCTTTAGCTGGCCACCCCCTCACTGTCCATACCTTTACAAGTTTTAGGTCCTCATCTGTGCTTTCTTCTCGTTTCCACACCTCTTCACTAATGGCACCCTGTATTTCAGCCACTACAGATTCTTGCTCTTCCTCTCCACCCTCTACAATATTTGTATTCACTGGTAGTCTTGACAGACAATCTGCCACCACATTTCTTTTTCCAGGCAAATAACTCACCTCAAAATTAAAACTTTGGAGTCCCAAAACCCACCTGCTAATTCTTGGGGAACCCAACGCCCATCTTCCACTTTCGAAAAGTTGAACCATGGGCTTGTGGTCGGACCTGACTACAAACTTTCTTCCCCATAAAAAATACTTGAAGTGGTTTACTGCCCAAAACATGGCCAAAGTTTCTCTCTCTATAACTGAATATTTGCATTCTGCACCTCTCAGCATTCTAGACGCAAACGCAATAACTCTCTCCGTGTTGTCTTTGTCATACTGTACTAATGTTGCTCCCAGCCCAAGCATGCTCGCATCCACTACCAAAACAATCTTGTCATTTGGATCGAATCTACCTATGGACGGTGCTTCACACACTGCTTGTTTGATATTCTCAAAAGCCTCCTCACATTCTGCTGTCCATTCAAATTTCGCACCCTTTTTGAGCAAATTTCTAATAGGAATAGACACTTTGGCAAAATCTTTCACAAACTTGTGATAATATTCAGCCAATCCTAAAAATGATTTAATTTGCTCTTTGTTCTCTGGCACCGGTGCCACCTTCACTGCCTCCACCAAACTTCTCTTGGGCCTTACCCCTTTTTCATCTATTTCATGTCCCAGATATTCTACCTTGTGTACTGCAATCTTACACTTGTTCCTTTTCACTGTCAACCCCGCCTCCCCCAATCTCTTCAACACTTGTCTCAACACTTCCTCATGTTCTTCCTGGGAGCTCGCATATATTAACACATCATCCTGGAACACGATAATGTTCTTTACTGTCTCCACTCTGTCTCCATCACCCTTTGGAATACGCTTGCTGCTGAAGCTAGTCCAAACGGCATTCTGCAGTACTTAAAAGTTCCAAACACAGTGATGAATGCCGTTAAATGTTGACAATCTTCCTTCAGTGGAACTTGATGGTATGCCTGAGAAAGATCGATGACTGAAAATACCTTGGCGTTGTTCAACACAGACAACTTGTCCCAAATTATAGGTAGGGGATGCCTATCTATCAAAATATTTCTGTTCAAGTCCCGCAGGTCTACACACAGTCTAATGTCTCCATTAGCTTTAGCTGCCACTACCACCGGCGACAGCCATTCCGAGCTCTCACATCTTTCAATTATTCCTCTTTGAAGTAGGGATTCCACTTTTAGCTTCTCATTTAATTCATAAGGTACAGGCCTCACCCTGTGCACTTTTGGATTGGCTCCTGCCTTTAGTCGAATGTGGTGCTCAAATCCCTTTAACACTCCCAATTCATCTTGAAATACTTCAGGATATTCTTTTTCCCACTTATCCTTCACTTCCGCCACGTCAATAGGCCTTTCCGCATTCGCTTGAATTCTGATTCCCAGTTTCCATTGTTCACCCCATCCCAGGAGCGATGAGCCCTCTTTAGTGACGTAAATCTCAGATTCACAGCTTCTCCCTTTGCACTTTATGGAAGCCTGGAGCATCCCTACAACTTCAATTCTCACATTCCCATATGCATAGGGTTCAATATTGCGTTCTTTCAACTGCCTTACATCTCCTTGCATGCAACTCAAGAATGTTGTTTTCGACATCAAGGTCCACGGAGAACAACTGTCTACCTTCATTGTTACTACTCTTCCATTGATCATGAACACATCTGTTGGGGCTCCTCCTTTGTTGGATACTTCCGATATTTCCAGTACATGCTTTGTCTGGCTACTCATGCTCATTGCATGATCTTCTTCTTGTTCCTGTATTCTTCCTCCTGCCTCAATATTTTGCACCACTCCAGATTTGCGGCAAACTCTTGCAAAATGACCCTTTTTCTTGCATTTTAAGCAGGATATTTTCCTGGCTGGACAGAACATACTTGTTGAAATGTGGCGATTACTCCCACACTTGTAGAACCTTATCTCCTTGTTCAGGATCCCTTTACGGAATCCTCTCACCGCGGTTACTTCTCCTTCCGATTTTTCTCCCTTCATAGTAGTCATGTACTTATGTGTCTGTTCCATGCTTCTTGCCATATCTATAGCTACCTCTAGTGATGCATCCTTGGACAACAGCCTCTCTTGTATCTTTACATTATTTGTACACCAAACCAATTGGTCCCTTATTAGAGAGTCAGTTAGTAGTTCAAATTCGCATGTATGGCTGAGAGACCTCAAAGCTGCAATAAAGTTTTCCACTGGTTCCTGCGGATCTTGTATTCTTTGGAAAAACTTGTGTCTCTCAAAGGTTATATTTTTTTTAGCTTCAAAATGCGCTTCTAGCTTTCTTTCCGCCATTGAATATTGATCCACCTCCCCTTGACCCTGTTGGGGAGGATCAGGCAAACCGTCATACACACTCCTGCCCTCCATTCCTAAATTGTGTAGTAAAATCGCTTCTTTTCTCGCTGATGCAAATTTATCCCCTCCTATAGCTATGATGTAAGTATCAAATAACTTCTTCCACCTATCCCATCTTATTGGTGGAGCTCCAGGTTCTGCTAGAAACGGTGGCGGCGGTGACATACTTGCTGCAGCCATGTTTTGTTTATTATGCTGGTGTATATTCACACCCAACAGCACCTGTGCACTGTCACTGTTCCCCTGATACTCTTCTTAATTGTGGCGAGACTTCCCTTAGTATTCCACTGTCTGTTTGTGTCTCAAATGGCTACTTAATGTAACCCAGTTTTCTTTTCCAAAATTATTATTTTTTTTTTTTTCAGAAATCTCCTGTGCCAGCTTCCCTCCTTGGTTGTGCTTCGCCCCTCCCACCCCCTTGCTCCTCACCTCTTCCTGTGGATAAGAGACAGGGTGGGCGGCATCAACATAGAACAGCTGTCTTTTCACCGCTGATTGGAGGCGGAGGAACGTCCCTCTGCAGAGCCGCCAAGACCGCCTCCCTGCAGCGCCATGCCTCCAGGCCGCCGCGGAGACAGTCCCTGTGCGGCCCCACACCTCTCCTTTTGTCGTTCTCGGATTCACGCCGCCTTCTCCCCGCAGCGCCGCTCCTTCCAGCCGCTGCGGAGACCGTCCCTCTCTCTGCCGCCGCTTGCCTTACGCGACTCGCCTTGTCCACCGTTTGTGCCCGCCCTTGGAATCGCGGGCAGGCTCGGACGTCCCTCTGAGGCTCTGCGGCAATCGCGGGCAGGCTCGGACGTCCCTCTGAGGCTCCGCGGCAAGCTCCCCTTCATCCGATCCTCGTCGCCAATTGAAATGAAGCTGCGGACTACTAATATTCAGGTAGGTCTCTTTATTAAATAAAGGGGAGCTCCCCAGAGCCTTACACGGTGCTGACCGTTTCCTCTTCCACTCTCTAACCGTCGTCGCGGTCACGCGGCTCCCACTCTATACATGGACATAGAGCGCGCGTGACTGCCGCGAAGTACATAGAGATTCCTTACACATACCCACGTGACACCAGCATTCAGTTTGTCAATATTCTCTTTGACAAACTTTCAGAAGTAAAAAGGATAGGGCGCTCAACTGCTCGATTCCTTCTTTTCAAAGACATGTATGTACGCAGATAACAATTTTCTCTAACTCTAGCATACCTAGTCACCATTCACAAATCACAAGGTTTTACCCTAGATAAAGCATTGATAGATGTTGGGAACACCGTCTTTAAAGAAGGCATGAGCTACGTAGAACTATCATGCTTACATACAATTGACAGTCTATTTCTAATCAACTTTGATGCAAGTAAAGTAAACGCTGATATTCTTTGCATTTTAGAATACAATAGACTACGTTCACTATACACGCCCATTTTAAAACATATCCTGTTCCATAAAAAGGAAAACGTTGTAAAAGAAAACTAATTCAAACAGAATTGAAACAGGATCTCACTGCAAATCCTCCAAAGAGATTAAAAGAAGCTAATACTTCATCAATTACCACAAACAAAGAAGAATCTATTACTCAAAGTAACTCACACTCCGAAAAAATGACTTGGGCACAGAACTATCTGGTCCATTCAAATTTTCAAATATAACTGGTGTAAATTGCTACGCAAATGTATCAATCAATATTCTATTTCAATTGCCACCAATTGTTGATAACATTTACTTACACAGTACAGACCAATTGTGTTTGCAAATGTTAGTCCTTCATAGAAACGCAACCAACAATCCTGACAACATATATAGTGTTCATGGAATAAGACAAAAATTGGACTACTGTGCTCGAATGATGAAATTCACTATAATCTCACAAGAAGATCCACAAGAATTTCTAGTGTACTTACTACAAGTACTGGAAAACAAAAACATACCTATAAATGAAATCTTCCAGATTTCATACACGTGGAAAAATACATGCACTCTCTGCTTGGCCATGCATCGAAGACTCTAGGCCCTTGCCACAACCACGCAGCATATCACACCCATAGATCACTCCCATAGAATCAAACATTTTAAGTATGCCATATGGACATTTTTATGTCCGTGGACAATGCGCGTGTCCCTAGAACAGTTTCAACTTGTCTGTGGACAACATGGACGGGAATAGTGCCCTTAGGACACCCCTCATTTTGACTAATTACGGACATCCAGACAGCGCGGGCATGGCGACCACATCAGGGGCACCTGTCACCTAAAGAAATACAGTATTTGAACCATCTCTTACTCCCCAAATCTCCCCAAGCACTCTTGCACACCAAAACACTCCCCAAAATTGCATTTTGCCTCTGTTCGCCGCCCACACAGTCGGTGGATCCAAGATGGCAGGTGCATCAGAACAATCTGACGCACTTCACGCTCTTCACCATCCAATCAGCGAACACGTCACATGTCCGCGGACATGACGCGAGCTGATCAACCAATCGGTTTCCTTTCCGCAGAGCGAACAGGGAAGTTTGTCCACAGAGCGGACATAGATATCACTAATTTTTTGAGACCTACTTTTTGATTGTTTAAAAAAAAACTACTGGATGTATTTTCACCAAATTTACAAAAGCAAACTTTCGGTACCATGCTCCTGCCGCAAATATGGTGACAATCCGTCCAGCGGTTTGGGCTGTAGGCATGCACAAAGATTTTCCCCATTCAGTCTATGGGAAAAAAATACATTTTGGGACCCCCCTATAAAAAGTTTGGTGAGGATTCGTCCAAGGGAGAGCGAAGTTATAAGCCACCCAAAAAAGTGCTCTTCCTATGGGATTAGCAACTTAACCATAACTGCACAGCCACTAGTGTGGCTGTGTAATATATATATATATATATATATATATATATATATATATATATATATATATATATATATATATATATATATATATATATATATCAGGGTCTGAGTTAGTGGCCATGTAGCTATGGTTAAGTTGCTCAACCGATAGGAAGAGCACATTTTGGGTGGCTTATAACTTCGCACCCCTTGACGAATCTGCACGAAACATTGCAGAAAAAGTTTGTGGTGCTGTCAGATTGATTCTATGAAGTCTGGTGAGGTTTTGTGCAGGGGGGCAAAGTTATGTGGGTGGTCCTAAAATGTATGTTTTTTCTGATAGATGCAATGCAAAAATATAATTTTCTCACCCCTACACGCCAAACCAATGGATTGACTTTCATCAAATGTGTGCCAGGAGCAATGGCTTGGTTCCGAAAGTGTTCTTTTGTAAATTTGGTGTAAATCCATTTAGTAGGTTTCTTTAAAACACCCAAAAAATAGGTAAACACAAATTAATGATATCTCGGTTCGGTCCGTGGGCTAACTTTCCTGTTCGGTCCGCGGGCGTGCCTCTGATTGGTCCGGAGGGCGGCGTGATGTCCACAGATATTGGACACACCCGCTGATTGGATGGTGAAAAACGTGAGCTGCATCAACATTTTTGAAATGGTCGCCATGTTATATTCGCAAACAGGGCCCGTAGTCCGCAGATATTGCTGTAAAAACATGGATGGATGTGACACTGTTCAAAAGCATGCAATGGGGGAGTGTTACAAATATAAAAGTAAAAAGAGTAGAATGGCTGTCCTGTGCAATGGTGTGCATGTACAATCTGGGTCTTTTAATAATGCATGGCCTGGAGAGCGGACTGCAGGGACCGTGGATAGTCATAAAGGTGCATGAATTCTGGTCCTTATTGTATCCTAGAGAAAAGTATTTGGGACAGAAAATTGTTTATGTCTTTTAATGTGTTTCTTTAGTATATAATTGAACATTATTTCCATTAGCATAATATAAAATGCTAATGGAAATGTTGGAGAATCTTATTGAGTCTAACTACTTTACTGAGGATGTAGATGGAATCTATAAGATTATTTTTTCTTTTTAACTGTGAAAGCTGGTTCCTAAAGGAACCTTTTTTGGTGTTTTTTGCAGGAGAGACCAGGAAGTAATGTGTGGGAGGGAAACGTGGGAAGGGGAACCATTGAAAGATACTGGGGGAGGTGAACAGGGAAAGATGTTGTGTGTGCCTTAAATCTAAGGTAAGGGGCAGTGTTTATCATTGTCCTTGATTGCAGCCTCAAAAGCACTTCAAAACTGCTCCCGCCTGCAGAGTGGTGTGTTGCAGTATATACAGAGTACTGTTGTCTTGGAAAGATATGGATCAATAACCTTTTTTATGGCTTGTAAGGTAGATGTTGGGATTTTCTGCCCCACAGGAGTAACCTGTATGGTGGCAGTATTGGTTGAGAAAGATGAGGTAGAGGAATACAGCCTATTGCTTCCTGAACAAGGAACAGCCTTTCTCAGAGCATCCCGGTGGTTGGATTTGGTGTGGCGTTGCATGGTGCTGGTCCCGTAGGAGTACTGACCAGGTTGTCCGGAACTGAGTACAATGTTGCACTCAGTGCATTTATCCTTGTACCCTTAGCCTTCAGTACAACCCCAAGGGTGGTAAAGAACCGCAACACCCATGATTCTGTCTGAGTGCTGGAGGTAGGCATTTCCTCTATATCATCTTTCTAGTCCTCTTTATTGTTTTCTGCATCATTGTGCTTTTTCCATTGTGGAGGCCCTGCAGGTGGTGGTATTAGCTCCTGGGGAGTAGGGATGGCCATGGCTGATGCTATTTTTTAAGTTAAATAGCAGTTGCACTAATATTGTTCCAAGCATGTGCTCTCTCCTGGATTGCAGATGGAAAATCAGTACGAATAGGTGTAGGAGCTGTGCAAGGGTAAATTTTTAACTTGAAACTTCCTAAATCAGCTGAAAATGCAGTTTCAAACTGTTGGCAAAGCACAGACTAGTTCAAAAGCACTGAGCTTTTCACAGACACGTCATCATACTGCACGCCCGTAGTCAAGTGACACTGTCCGTAGGTCGGCGGTGACGCCAGACCTCCACGAACATCGGCGTACTGGAAACGGTGCTAAAAAGTTGAATAAAGTTCATAGAAGTGTTAAAAATGTTGCTATGAGGTGGGGCTTGGCACAGTTTTTACTTGAAAGTTTCTTGATTGGCTGAAAATGCTGGTATATTGGGGGTACAAATGATATTAGGAAGTTGTAGGGCATTAAGTTGCACTGGTAAAAACCTATCAAATTCATTAAAAAAACGTTGTTAAATGGACGTTATGGTTAAGTTGCACAAATAAAAGGCTATGGAAGCGCACTGTGGAAGTACACTGAAGTACTGTTAACTGTTGGAAAGGACTTTACGAACGTTACCTTGCGCTTTCTGTTGGACACTGACAGAGCTACGTTGCCGGCTTTCCACCGGGAGGACTGCATTCACGGCAAAACTGGAGTGTAATTGGCCGTTTAAGAAAAGAAGGTGACTCCGCCCGCTAAATCCCGTCACATCCCATCAAATACCCACAAGGCAGCGCACCTTGCGCGCGTACTGTGGATGTACACTGAAGTACTGTTAACTGTTGGAAAGGACTTTGCGAACATTACGTAGCCTTTTCTGTTGGACATTGACAGAGCTACGTTGCCGGCTTTAAACCGGGAAGACATCATTCACTGCAACAATGGAGTGTAACTGGCCGTTTAAGAAAAGTCAATCATTGTGTGGATTGAACGGTCTGTTTGTTGTGAAATGTTGTGAATGTAAGTATAGATTCTAAGTCCCTTCTTCTGTTTGATGTTCCCACAGCGCACCTTGTGCGCACACTGTGGAAGTACACTGAGGTCCTCTTAACTGTTCACTATGCACGGTGCTGGGTGCGCTGGCGAAACACTATTGTTGGGAGCATAAATAACGGATGATTTATTTGCTCAAGTGTGCGGACAAAAGGTAGGAGCCTAACAGAGGATTTTTTCATGCGTTCAAGTGAGGGGCTGCTAATATAGTAGGCTGTATAACTGGGCAGTAGGCCACGACAGTCGTAACAAACAGCGAGCCTTTGGTGTATCATAGTAAGCCATTGGTGTGACCTTTAAAATAGCAGATTTTCTGTAACACTTAGAAATGGACACAGGTGTATATACTTTGAAAACAGGTATGCCATGTGAACCCGACATACTTGATGGCAATCAGGCATCTAGTACCATTTTTGGAAAAAAAAGCCAACTCCCGACAAATGGCAAAATAGGAGGTTTAAAAAAATAGAATTCAACATTCAGTATCCCTGGCATCTGACATTCGTCAATTTTGCATCAGTGATTTAAAACCATTAGATCCAAAAGTATCGGATCCACGTGAACAAGATCTTACCACGCAAACACCAGTAGAGATACCAGGCCCATTGACAGCAGTCGATAGCATACACATACTTGTAAATCGACCAGAACAAACCTGCAATGTAACATCTGAACCCGAGAAATCACGAGTGGAGATAATAAGCTCCACACTAGAATCCCCACCGGAAATGATGGGTAGGATACTTCTGAATACAGCTGCTACCATACTTACTGATCCTGTAAGGCAAGTTGGCACTGACATGAATGATCAGAATGGCTTTAATTCACCGCAGGCCCCAGAAACATCTGACTCTACAATGCTCACTCCATATAATAGTGGTGAATTGATGGCCAAGCAGCCCACCACAATGCCATACACTTTGCACCCTTTACAAAAGATTCTATTGCTTGACTTACCCCCTCAACATTGCACAGTTCTAGCACAACAGAAGCTGCATGCAGTACATGAGGCACTGATAATTGCGGGTGAGGTCGATGGAGACATGATAAGTTTCATGAATACAACTAACACCACTTGTATTGACACTGGTGATGTGATGTACATATGTCCCAATAAAGGTGACTTAACTCAGTCGAGTCATAGGAACACATCATCAGAAATACAAAAAAAAATATTTCAGGCAAATAACACCTTCTAGGCAACTCATATGGAAAAATGACACAAAAATGACATGACATGAGTTATCTAAATCTACGATTATGTTTGATAAATCGCCAGATCACTCACTAAATAAGTTGGGCTTGTTTATAGCACCAACACCACGAGGCACTCGATTTGATGAGCTGGACTTAGAGCATAATTTTTTCATTAATGGACAACGATCTGGTCGTCCTTCTTTTCCTGAGGCACCAGCGTTAAATAATACTTTAAGCGCTACGAACACTGCCTTGATGTCCATAGTGAGACTGTATGAAGTATTTGAAAGCAAAATGAATACGAAAATGCTAGAACAACTGATAAGAGAGAGTGCTAAAACTACTGATAGATCCACATTATTTTCAGATGCCTCACCTCCAGTGAGGCATCTCACTGCCTCACTTGCTAAGGTCCTAGTCGGACCTTATTTGTCACCTCTCCTAATTCATCCTGAAACTCAAACTAATTCACCAAAGATTGGCGAAAATGTATCCAATAGAACTTCAATAAAATAAAGAACATCAAGCGGTTCCTAATGGCAGAGATATATCAAGTGAACGCTGTGCTGTCAGCAGCAGAAAATACAAGAAAAGGCACGTTCAAACCCAACCAGCTTGGAAAGTGATAGGGTTGTCAACAATAAGACACAAGCCAAAGCACTGTCAATGCCTATCAACACGGGAGAAGTTATGGAAATCCCTGGTTTAAATTTGTTGAAGAAGGTGGTTGGCTCTGATAGTGAAAATTCACAAGTGGTTGGGAAATGCAATAGCCCAAAATTGACCAATCCATTCTCTTTCTTGGGGAAAACAACAACTTGTCATCAGTCACAAAGACATAAGCCGATGATGACAATCAAGCAGAGAGCCCCTAAAAGTTCACAGACAAAGAAACTGGCAGTTAAAAAAACCTAAACATTTCGAAAATGAAATACTTAAATTCAGTACAACTCAATCAACCCAGTAAAGAGCACATACAGACTATACCTCCCCTCAAGAGCATGAACCATTAAATAGTCTGGTAGCTATGATTTCGAATCCAACATATCTAAAGGTTGTGATAGAAAAAGGTAACCAGATCCAACATCTAGCCCAACAAGAAGTAAGCAAGCAAACTTGCCCCGCAATTGAGGAACATCGAAATGAAATCAGGGGCTCTATAGTCCAATATATTACAGAAGCAAAAATGTCCACTGCGATACAAGAGAAAGATCAACCACAACAAACAGACGGCAAACAACAAGAGATGGGCAGAATAATGCTCCCCACCATACAAGAACTACGAGATGAGATAAGAGAGTCCATAGCCCAATACATCACACAATCTAAAGATGCACTGCGAACTGTAGTAACATCTCAGAAATCTCCACTATCGATACCAAAATTGTCCATTCTGTTAAAAGGGCCCACTGGTGACCATAATTGTTCTGTACCATCGCTGGCAAAGTCGAATATTGCAAATGCATCTAGTAGCAAAGACATAATGGGGCAAGACAGACAAGTTTATGATTGTGGCGAATACAAACATTGCCATCGATTAATAATGACATTCCGAGATCACCCATTTCAAAAATACGATATAAACCGCATGAGCATTTTAAATATATGCGCCGAAATCTCAACCCTCCAGGATCTGACAAGCTCATATATTAACTTAGTTGAGTTCACTGATCATAGTGATCTGTCTAGAGTAAGATTATTTATGACATCTGAGATCACGCTGAATGCTCTCTGGCAAGCAAGATCGGAATTTTTCAATTTGGGTTTCATTATTGCACAGGATATAGCAATAGGGATCCCCCCGGCCACAATTTCAATGCCTCACAAATATATCCAAACATGACGGATATATATCAGAGCAATCGATTGAACAAGGATTCGCTTGGTGAATGGAAATCATATGCAAATAATTAATAACAATACGAGACAGATGAAAATGTGAAATTACTCTCCTGCAACATGCAAGGTCATAGACATTTTATAAATACGAAAAACAAGTAACGTAATGCTTTTGACATAATAGTGCTCCAGGCGACATGGCTCATTAATGAACCTATATGGGAAACATATTATATCTTCATAGCACCAGCTATCAAGAATTTATTTGCTTACCCTATGGCAGGCCTCCTGATAGCTGTTCAAAAATCCATGAACCTCAAAATAACTCCATGTGTCTCTCCTTCCCCTTACATCCAAGTGATAAAGATACTTAAAACCTCACTTATGATTGCCATAATTAACCTATATTGGGGAAGACAACAATTAGCATCTGACAAATTTTCCGTGATTGTAGATAAAACCATAAGTCATGCGATATTAATGGGTGATCTTATCCTTCATTTACTCTCATATAAGCCCAATGGACACTCGTATGATGAATTGCACTGAATAAAGATGATGAGGGAAAGAAATTATGCCATATTAAATGGATCCATTAAGGAGGACATTCCGGCTAAGGCAACCTTGCATAGGGAATCATCCTTTGCACACCTACATTTTTTTTTTTAACATGGTCACATCACTGGTCGTGCAAGAAACAAAACTGAGTGTTCATTGTCAACTATGCTTATCATGAAAATGGCTGCGCCTTTCTGACCCTAATGTATTGGGCATTCAGCTTGAATGAAAACATATTGAAGTTAATCAAGCAGGAAACCGCATAAAATGGACGAATCATAAATTGCTGATTTTCGAATGTGCACTAGAAAGTGATTTAGGAGGCCTGAATACCAAATAGGGAGGTTGTTATATAGAATCCATGAGCCAGATTATATCAAAGTCATCAGGTGGCATCTGGTACTTACTCCACGAGGCCACCTCCTCGATGCAAATGGCACTACAAGCAAACCCAATATCAGAAGAAAAGTGGGCTGAATATTATGATGATGTCTATCGGACCCCATTCCCCCAAATTGAATTTGATTGGTCAGCTTTAAAAATGAATCATTACTTCGACTTTGACAAAGATGATGTAATTCATTGCATATCGAAGCTTAGTCGATCCAGAGCACCTGGCCCGGATGGCCTGCACAACCTTATGCTGAAGCAGAACCCATGAGCATGGGCCTCCATTCTTTATAAAATGGTCACACGTGTTACAAATAGGATCAATCCCGTTGTCTTGAAAGAAATCCATAATAGTACTGATTTATAAAAAAAGGGGCTAGAACTGATCCAAGGTCATACCGACCCATTGCATTATTAGATTGCCCGGGTAAGATCTTTGCACAACTTCTATTAGCTGCATTTAACACCTAGCTAACAGAAATAAACTTAAGGGATGAATTCCATACTGGATTTATAGCGGAACTAGCTACAACAATTAATTTGATCACTCTCAATGCAGTTATGGAATTGAGCAAACAACGCAAACAGCTGATCTTTGCAGTGTTCATAGAATTTCGGACTGTGTTTGATGCTGTACCACGTGAATTACTGTACAAATAACTGCTGAACAAGGGTTGTTCCTGGTCAGTTTTGAAGTGGCTAGTGCAGTTTCATACCGATACAAGCATCCAAATTCATCTAAGGAGAGATAGTCTGTTATCTAAAGATATAAAAAAAGAGCGTGGCTTGAAACAAGGGTGCTTGTTAGCATCCGCAGTATTCAATTTTTTTATCTCAGATATAGGACGTAACTTCAAAAGGTTGATTACTGATGCACCGAGACTCATGGGAACTCCTATCAATTGGTTGCTATATGCTAATGACATGGTCCTTTTGTCAAAAACACTGCAAGGTCTTAAAACAATGCTGAGTGCACTTGATGATTATGCACAAAGAAACTGTATATCCATCAATGTGACCAAGACCCAGATGATGAAATTTGCCAACCCGAAACAGAGATGTCGTACATACTCGTGGATATTGCAGAATAGCAACTTGAGTGTGGGCACAAGTTACCTCTATTTGGGAGTCATAATACGTAACCAACCCTCTGATATACCCTATGAAGAATGTAAACATATCAAATTACACGCAGCTATACCTCAAGCCAGGATCATCAGAGCCAAATTTTGTAAGTTCTCCATACATCCTCTAATAGTAAGATGACACCTATTCTATTCTATGGCACAGAGACCAAAAGATGGCGCTCTCACACCTATTGGGCCAAGATTGAGGGTGCATATTGGAAAAAGATCTTACAATTACCCATGGCGGAGCCTCTTCCATTAATTCGGCATGAATTAGGCCTAATTTCGCTACATGGCATGTATAAATGGAAATGGTGCAAACTGTATCGGAAACTGTTGATGGGTGACCATAAAAATGGCTTAATTCGATGAATAGCAACATACATGTCTCAAGAAATGCATGATGAGTTTATCAAAACATGGAGCCTGAGAGCGCTAAAATTGCTGCATGGTGCAGATATAACGATAAAATTGCTACTTGATAAGCCAAACAAGGCGAAACAGAACTTGTGGGAGTATGATTGGAATCTAACACATACTCAGTGCTCATGATATAAGAAATTTAGAGTAAATCCTTTCGAACTAAAAAAATATGGTCAACCAGCACGTTATTTACTAATATCAACTAGCCCACAGCATCGTTCAGAATTTCTGCGCTTCAGGCTTCATCTCTGTTTAACTGCAGATTTATTATGCAAGCACAATTTACTGTCTCAAGATAAAATATACTGTTGTTTCTGTCACATGGAAATTGAGACACTGAGACTTTTACTAGTTGACTCTGTTAAGTTGCTACCACTGAGATGTAAATATTTTAAACCTTTCTTTGAAGGATATGTAAATGCCACGCATGACCAGATATGGCTTACCGTATTTCACATGAACAAGAAATCCATCATGCTTTATGCAGCAATCAATTACTTGAATGCATTGAAACTGCAGAATTTTAATCAGGAGGGCACGACAAACACCGCAATTATGATATAATTCAATATGTACTGCTTTTTATATTAGGAATCATAATTTTATTAAGTTTTATAACTATGAAAGTTACAATTTTACTATAGAATTATTTATGAACCTTTTTTCAAATAGTTTGAAGTCTGTTGTGATGAAAAAGAATGATATGTAATGTTCTTTAATTTATGGTGTAAATAAGAAATAATAAATTGTTTGTACGTATATACTATGTAAAATGTTGAAAGGTTGGGAAACATTTTTTTCTTCAGCCAAAACAACAATAAAATAAAAATAAAAAATACAAAATAAAAAGTTATGAAATTCATTAGAAAATCTTTGGGGAAGTTATGGTTACAAGTAAAACTGAAAACCCCCAGAAATTTACCAGTTATTGTAAGCTAAGCAACTATAATTCACGCCACCACCATGCAGGATTCACCAACCTTAGCTTTCAAAATCATTTGCTGGTCAAAGACTTTCGATGGTATAGAGAATTCTACAAGAGTTCTACCACCATCAGCTGGAAAAATGTTCAAGGAGGTGTGCTTTACTACTGTAGCACGTAGTAGCAGCAGTGCTCTTCTGGCCCTCTCTTCTATTACTGTTGTGGTATCACAAGTGTATCACATGTGCTGGTCCCCATCCTCCAGCAGATGTGCAGAGTAGTAAGGCCTACACAGCTAAAAATAAGTCAAGCAAAAGGGTTATCTTGTCAGCGGTGGAATTACTCAATCTCAGATAAATATGTGATTTGGCAATGATGGTGGAGGTAGGTTTGGGTTGAGTGGAAAACGTATTTTGTTAACACTGCCCTGGAGAAATTCCATTTAAGGTTATAGATGCTAACGATCAGCATTCATCTCCAGAGATTTAAAATACCAGACATTTGCATTCATACTTACCTGTCATTTACTGTGTAAATGGTGGTGGAGCATTGTTGCTGTTAACCCACATTTGCCCTCAGCAGTTTCCAGAACAAGAGCGTGTATTGCAAATATCTTCTGGGTGATAAGTATAGTACTAAATTCGTTTTCATCCCGTATTATGTTTTTATTTTTCCCATGTCATAAAGAAAGGCCACAGTTCAGTGGAGCACATCCACATCAAGAGATCAATTAATAGAAGATTCATGGTTAGCCTGTTTAATCGATCATGAAAAACTGTTATGAGCATTTAGTATTATCAACTGAGCCATATTCTGTGCCATGTTTCAGAAGCCAGTGGTAGGATACCATGTGATGTCGATGAACATCTGGTTTGTGTTTTTTTTTAGTCGCAGGCAACGAAATTCATTGTTTTTTCAGAATGCCCAACATGTAAGCAAGTAGTCACCGGGACTGGATACAAGAAATGTATCCAGGATGTATGTACTTGTCAAAATAGATGACGCTTGTTGTGCTTTGCGCGATATAATCAGAGTAATGTAACACCTTGTTTTTTCATTTACCTTTATTTTAGTTCAGTTTTGCGGATGGCTTCGATATCTTTTTGATGATTGTGGGTTTGATCTGTGCACTGGCCAATGGTCTTGGACTACCCCTTATTATCATTATCTTTGGTGACATGACGAACGTTTTTGTCAACAGTGCTACGACAAATTCAACTGACGGTAAATATATGTTTAAGAACATTATACTGCAAAATACACAAGACAATCCTGGTTGTATTGCTCTTACTGTGCTAAATCCAACAGATGTACATTTCACATTGTGGAAGTTAATGGTTCATTGGTATATGTCCCACTTTTCATGAGAGTTCTGTTTTTTTTTTTAATGTGCACTTAATGTGAGGATACATCGGCTACAGATTTTAAAAAAGAAACACACATGACTAATTGAACTTCCTCCCGCCCAGTTCACTGTGCGAAATATAATTTAACCCATACTATTTAACAACACAAAAGCAAAATATCGCAGGAATTAAATTGATTAAACCAATATTAATTTGCATCACACAGCACAATCATGTATCCCAATCATGATAACCCTGGACTTATAGATTTGGCAAAAACCTGAGTCACCCATATGTTCAATTTATGTTAGTGATTCGGGTTACATATTTTGATTAAGCTCATGGCAATTTCACGCTGATGAAGTGTTACTTTAAACATTGAGTTGAAGAAGCCACATATTTCTCTGCTGGTACATGTTCAAAGCATAAAGTTAATGGAATATGTCATACCATTTCCAGCTAGGTATGCTCAGAGATAGCACATTGTTTGAACAACTAAGGGCTTGCACATGGCTCTTCCTTTAAAACTCACAAACTGCATTGCAATAAAAAATGTACAGAGGATGTATTGCTTTATCTGTATTTCTTTGAGAAATGCACAGGTCAGTGTATTCTCAAAGGTGGCCTGTGCATTTCCCTGTGGCTGTGCCTCAGGAAAAATGATGCACTGACAAGCTCCCTGGAATATATTAGTGTAGGGGAAAATTGATGGTGCCTACACCAACATGGATGCTAGAAATGCATTTCAGTATTATGGGCCCTTAATGGGCCTGTCATTGCGAAATGTGTAAAACATTTAAAAAACACTTTTTACAAAGGATGACTAGCACATCTAACATCTTGCACCATTAAATGTTTTGAAAATAGGCTGGTTACCACACATTAGCACCCGGCACGCGTGGCGCAACGGGAATACTGCGTGGTGATTGGCTCTTTTGCGAGCCATACCACACAGTATTCCCTTTTTACGCCGTGTGTGTGCGTGCCGGCTACTCTGTTCCCGGCGAGGGGCGTGGCAGCCCCTCAGCCAAAGAGGAGGCTCGAAACGGGGCAATCCCCACTCCGAGCTTTCCCAATGGCTGAAGGCTTCCTTCGCCCCCCGCCGGTGACTCAGGTAAGAATTTTTTTTTTTCCTCCCTCCTCCCACCTCCCACCCCACCCGACTTACCTTCTATCCTGCGATCTCCGGCGGGGGACGATGGAAACCTCCAGCCATGTGGAGACTCAGAGCGGGGCCATCCCCGCTCTAAGCTCCACACGGCTGAAGACTTCCATCATCCCCTGCTGGAGACTGCGGTACTTCTTCATTTTTTTCCTTTTCCCGTCCCCCTCCTTTCCGCCCTCCCAACCCCACTTACCTTCTTTTTTCTTCTGGTCTTGGGAGCGAACGCACTGGGAACACTTGTGTTCCCAGCGCGTCCGCTCCCGATGGCCGCCATGGACAGGGAAAACGGACTACGTTTTCCCTTTCCCGGTGGCCATTTTTTTCATTATTTTTTTATTTTTTTTTCTGTTTCAAAACAAGCAAAAGAGAAAAAAAATGCCATTAGCACCCCGGTATAACGGGCCGGGGTGCTGATGGCAATAAGAACCTCGGCGGCGGCCAATACCGCCCACGGTAATGCCCCCGGGGCTTCGGTAACAACGGCCCCGGGGGCATTACCTGGGGCGGTATTGGCCCACCGCCTCGGGTCTTATTGCCACATTACTAGGTCTGTGGTAGACCCTGTAGTTAAGGTTAAGTTGCTCAAACCAAACAATTAGCAGTTTTTGGGTGGCTTATAGCTTTGGCTCTGTTCAATGAATCCTCACAAAACTATGCAAAAAAGTTCAGAGCCACATTTGAATTTGGGAAGTTTTGTGCAATTTCATCAAGGGGGGAAGTTATGGCTTCATGAAAATGCACCAATATACTTAAATAATGTAATAACAAAAAAGGTGAGCACTAGATCCTTACGATCTGATAACCTCTCACTACTTGCCATCCCTCATATTAAAAAGACTAGAGCAGGAGGCGCTGGCTTTCAATATCTAGCCCCCAAACAGTGGAACACCCTGCCAGCATTTATTAAACAAGAAATAACACTCACGGGCTTCAACTGAAAACCTGGTGTTTAATCAAGACCATTGATTGAACTAGTCTCTCTTTGTCTTCTAACTGTAAATATACCTTATTCTGCATTTATACTGTTTGCCATAATATGTTGCATTATAACCTACCCATTCCTTACTCTGTCTGTATATGATCAACTACCACTGTACCTTGTGATGTTTTGCTATTTAATTCTATATCAAGCTGTCTGTAACCTCGCCGTGATACCCAAGGGTCAGGGCGAGTAACAAATGTAATAAAATAAATGAAAATAAATAAGGGGGTGCCAAAACATTTGAAATTTGGACATATATGAGTGGGAAAACATTTTGCTATCGCCTACAGCCCAAAAAATGGACAGGTTTGTACCAAACGTGCTTTAGGAGTGGTGGCCTTGTCCCGAAAGCATGCTTTTTGGTGTTAAACTGGCCAGTACATTTTTTTACAAGCTGGCCAAACCCTCTGGTCTGTGGACTCACTTCCTGTTTAGGTGTCCGTAGAAGCCTCTGAGCCAATCAGGGAGCCGTGCAACATTTTGAGGATATCCTATGCAGATGCTGATTGGTTTATGAAAATGCGAACACGTTTCAAATAGTCCCTATATTTGATCCGTGAACACCACCTCCATCCGCGGACTGCACAGTACAAAATCTCTGTGAGAAATACATTTGGGGTTTTTTTGAGGATGAAAGAGAGTTTCGAGAGTGTCAGGGAGAGAAATAAAATGGCAAAATTGAAGCATTGTTATTGGTGTTATTGGGAAGTAACGAGCAGCTTAACTCAGCATAGTTTCTTTCACAGGCCACAAGCCATGGCTTCCGACTATGGTCAGTGGCCATGGCCTTTGGCACTGGCCACTATACATGTCTTTTGGGCCATGCACACTGTATATTTTAAAATACTACCGGGCCACTACCTGTTGCCTTCAGCCGTGCCCACTGTACATGTTCTTGCAAAATATTTTTTTCTGGACCCAGTAGGTAGCCATGGCCTTCGACTGTGGCTGCGATACATGTCTTTTGAGCCCACTAGCCTAGCCAGGGCCTGTGGCCACTATACATGGCTTTTGGACCCATCAGCCAGTGTCTTTAGCCCTGGGCAGTGAGCATGCCCACTGTATGTTTTAAAACACTACCAGACCCCTAGCCATGGTCAGTGGCCACAGCCATCAGCCTTATCAACTGTACAGGTTTCCCAATATGTTTATTTTTGACGATCTAGGAGGCAACAGCCAATACTACATGTCTTTTGGGCCCACTAGCCAGGGCATTTGTCCCTGGCCAGTGAGCATGGCCTTCATCTGTGCCCAGTGTATATTTCAAAACACTACCGGGCCACTAGCCATGCCCTTCGGCCGTGGCCACCATACATGCTCCCCCAATCTGTTGCTTATAGACCCATTAAGTGGCCACATGTCTTTTGGGCCCACTAGCCGGGGCCGAAAGTGAAAGCCTATGAGTAGGGCCTTTGGTTGTGCCCACTGTATATTTTAAAACACTACCAGGCCACTAGCTATGTCACCTCACTGTAGCTGTAAAATTCATTTTTTTTGTG
Source organism: Ambystoma mexicanum (assembly GCF_040938575.1). Lineage (NCBI taxonomy): Eukaryota > Metazoa > Chordata > Amphibia > Caudata > Ambystomatidae > Ambystoma > Ambystoma mexicanum. Next base: position 1,116,368,389 of record NC_090924.1, on the reverse strand, counting down.
TTACTCCAATTCTTTTAACTCTTTCTTTTTTAAAACGTTTCACTCATAACCACTTTTATAGTAGCAATGTACTAAAAATGATTGTGGCTTTCTATAAGCGCCCACAAATAACCACGGGTATTTGCAAAAAGCATGCACAATCCAAAACTCTTCCCTGCCCTCAACAAGTGCCCCCCTCCTTTTGGCATGCCCCCCACTCCCCTAAGTTCCTCTTTCCCTCCCTAGCCCTTCCCATCTCTCCAACACTCATTCTTTCATCTGATGCATGTTCATTCCCGATCTAGTTTTCTATCATAATTGCTGTTATCCCACCGGATAACCCCGAACGAAAATATTCTGGGCTGGGAGGACACATCAGGGTCAATGCGTTTGTCTTGGAAGCAAGACAACACATAACAACACAGGTTCAAATCCCAGTCTTGTGCTTAGAAACTGGCTTCCGGTATTAAGTGTGTTATAAAATAACAATTATTTTTTTTTAAAAAGGTTTGAGCTCCTTACTTAGTCCCAAGACCCCACCAATTTCACATGGTGTCATCTTTCCCCCTCCTCACCATGATGCCCTTTCATCATTTTACCTCTTCCAAATGGATTTCATTCCATGATTCTTTTCGGCTACCCCCAGTTATACCTGTTTTAGCCACCGTTATCTCTTGAATCAAATAATTTATGTGACGCATTAATAGCTATAGTTTTGAGAGAAGATATTTGAACAAGTACTGCATTGAATAACCCCAGACCCTCGCAGACATTTTATTAGCCTCTCTAAGTCTTTCTTCTGCAAAGCACCAATACCTTTATAAAGGTTTTAAGGAGCAGGGGGCACCCCATTCTCACGTGAATATTTTAAGAACTACTGTATAGGTTTGCCCAATCCAGTCAAGATAATTAAGTCAATACTTTGTGCCCAAGTTATTTATTTTTTTTGGTCCAAATCTGCCCGGCTGTTTTCATGCAACGGCTGTCCATGAGAAAAGGGCAGAAAACAGTGAAACTGTGGTTTTAGTATTATTATAACTTTTTCATTTTAAAACATATTGTTCCCAAAATTTTCAGTTTGGGGGGTGGTGGGGTTCTTGACAAACTTTTTTAGATTTGAGAATTTCATCAAAATCCAACCGGCAAGTCAAATGTTATTAGCAATAGAATTTTGGGGAAAACTGGCTGCTTTTTCATTCCTGTCAGCCTCTTTGCTGCAAGGCACCATGGAAGATATAGCTCTAATTTTGGAAGAAGGGGGCACATATCTGCCAAATATCTTAACAACTGCTGAATGGAATAACCCCAGGTCCACCCGTCATCCCCTAAAAATCGAGTGCAAGCTTCATGCCCAGGTTGTTTTGTACCTGGTTCAATTACATCCAGCGGTTTGGGCCGTGCGCTGGAGCAAAAATGTGTCATTTTTCTCTATGGGAAACTGAATGTGGATGAGACCAACACAGCGTTTGTTTACTTTCTTAATAACGTTTTTATTTTTTAAAAGATCGTTCCCAAAAGTACCAATCTGTTTGCAAACTTTCAACCAAATCCATCACTCCAGTCAAAAGTTATTAGCAATTAATTGTTCAGTTTTCCTAGGGAACTTGATACTCACCTTACCTATAGTGCGACCACTGCATCAAACATATATATTACAGGGTCTTTGGTAGTGTCCCTGTAGTTATGGTTGAGTTGCTCAACTGATAGAGCACTTTTTGGGTGGCTTATAACTTTGGCGCTGTTTGACAGATCCTCACCAAACTGCAAAAAATGTACATGGCCAACTCGGAATGATTTTGGTGCGTTTTTGTCAAGGGGGTGCAAAGATATAGTGGGTCGCAACATTTTTGAAATCCTCATAAACACAATGGAAAAAAGATGCTGCTCGCGCCTACAGCCCAAACCGCTGTATGGATTTTCAACAAACTTGCACGAGGAGCAGCGACTTGGTCCTCAAAATGTGCTTTTGCAAATTTGGTGTAAATCTGTCCTGTAGTTTTTTTTTTAATTGTCCAAAAAGTGGGTCAAACAAAACTAGTGCTATCTGGGTCTGGTCCGCAGACTCATTTCCTGATTCAGAGTCTGGGGATGCCTCTGGACCAATCGGAGAGCTTTGTGAAGTTTGAGGACATCATGCACGCTCACTGATTGCTCAATTAAAAACATGAGGTGTGCCAAAACTTTTGAAACCGTCACCATGTCGGGTTTACGGTCTGCACCCATATCCACATCCCAAATGTTCGGGGACATACATGCATATGTCTGCATTATAGGGTCGGTGAGAAGCAGTTTTTGGATGGCTTATAACTTTGGCGCTACTCAATGAAACTGCATCTAATCTGCAATATCATTTTAGACCCGAATACAAATAGTTCTACAAATTGTGGTGCTGTTTTGGTAAGAGGGGGCACGATTAGAGGGGATACCACAATAATTGAAATTCTTATAAATCTGGTGCCATTTGATGAATCTGTACACAAGTTTGTAAAACAATTTTAGACCCACATTTACATTTCTGTGCGAAGTTTGGTGGGTTTTTGTCATGAGGGGGCAAAATAAGAGGGGGGTCTCAACATTTTTTGATGGCTTATAACTGTGGTTCCATTTGACAAATATGCACAGGTTTGCAGATAGATTATAGACCCGACCTTCAATGTGTGTGCAAAGCTTGAATGGATTTTGTAAAGTGGGGGCTGAGCCATATGACTTTTTTTGTGCATACATTTTGTCACTTTTCAAAAAATATAACATGGACAGAGTTGCAGCAAACTTGAGCAAGCAGTATTGACAAAGACCCAAAAGCATGGTTTCGCAAATGTGTCTTTGTTTTATTTTTGTCATAATGTTGGTACAAATAATAGAGATATACCTTTGGTTTGTTTGTTTGTTTTATTATTTATAATGCGTATTATACCCGGGGGTAACAGGGCGCAGAAGTTACAAGTATATGCAAGGCTTAGTTACAACAGAGTAAGGTATACGATACCTACTTACAAGGCATTAATTACAAGAAGGGTATATACAAATGATACAGACAGCTTACAGAAGAATTTACATATGTTTATAGATATTTCCGGGTGGGCATAGATAAATCCAAATATTACAGGCAATGTGTAGGAGAGTTGTCCTTTGTAGGGGGTACAACAAGGGGGCTAACCGGTCGGGAGGAGCAAGGAGGGATGCATTACATACAGGCATAAAATGACGAAAGTTACCGTAGCAATGAGTCCTAGCTGATTGCTAAACAGGAGTTCAATATCATTTACTGGTCAATGGATTTCAGCCACATAATGATGTTGGCTCTGAAGTTTTGGTAAGATTGGTCTATTCTCAGTGTAGGAGGCAGGAAGTTCCAAAATTTGGCCACTTTCACTGGGAAGCTGTTGCCACCAATTGTGGATCGTTTGAATCTGGGTATGGAGAGGCAATCTCTGTTAGCTGATCTGGGTGGTCTCAGGGAGGTCTGTTTGTGGAATCTCTCAGCCAGGTAGATGGGGGCAGCATTGTTGAGAGATTTGTGGGTGAGTGACAAGGTTTTTAGAAGGATTTTGTCATTGGTTGGGAGCCAGTTATTCTGTCGGCTGCTCTCGGAGATGTGATCTCTTCTGGAAATGCCTAATGTCGCTCTGAGGGTGTTGTTTTGTGGAGATTATTTCATCTGATAGTAGCTTTAGTCGATCCTAGATAGAGGGCATTGCAATAGTCCAGGCGGGACAGGATGAGGGCTCTGGCCAGGATGGTGCAGCTACTGTCAGAAAGAAATGGCTTACCGGTAGGGATAAGTTTACACGTATAAGCCGTAGAAGACACTAGTGAGTTGACCTGTTTGGCAAAGGAGAGAGTTGAGTCAAGATAAACACCTAGTGTTATTACCTTGTGTTCTACTTTAATGCTATTGCCATCAATTATGAATGAGGAATAGTCAGATCCTTGTTTATTTAGGTTAGAAGTGGTGCCCAGGATGATGAGTTTTGTTTTATCCTCATTCAGGCATAGGCCATGCGTGGCCATCCATGCCTGGATGATGATTTACACTCTATTCACCAAGGCCAAATCCTTGTCATAATCCCCTGAAAGCGGGATGAGGATCTGGGTATCATCTGCATAGTTAGTGTAGGTGATACTGAGATGATCCAGATCATCGAAAATGGGCTTGGTAAAAATGTTGTACAGTGTGGGCGAGACGCAAGACCCCTGAGGCACCCCGCAGGTGATAGGTATGGGGTCAGCAGCTGCTAGAGGCGAGAAGACCCTCATTGTTCTGTCATTTAAGAAGGATCTGATCCAAGTTAAAGCGGCGTCAGAGAAGTGTGCTTCTGTGTCAAGGTGGTTGCATAGGATAGTGTGGTCGACCAAGTTGAACGCAGCCGAGAGATCTAGGAGGAGGAGTAGGGCTGATTTACCATTATCCCTAAACTCATTGACTTGGGTCTTGAGATCGATTAGGGCTGCCTCCGTTCCATGTTGAGGACGGAAGCCTGATTGTCTGGTTCCTAATAGGTGGTGTAATTCCAGATGCTTTTGGATTTGCATATAGGCCACCTCGTCCAGAATTTTTAGAAGGAAGGGCACTGTAGTAATTGGCCTATGGGGACTGAGGTATAGCCTGTGGCCATGGCCAGTGGCCAGATTGTACGGGGCATGTGACCCAGACAATCTGGCCACTGACCATGACCATGATTGACCCGAAATGGGTTTAAAGTGGGCATGGCCATCAGGCTATATGGTAAAAAAAATCGAAATTGAGATAGGTTTGAATAGGAAAAAGAAATTGGCTTGTGGCTATAGCCCGAAGTGCTGGAGGGGATTTCAACAAACGTGCGTGAGGAGCATCAGCAAGGACCTGAAAGCATGCTTTTGCAAATCTGACTCGTGCTTTATTTTTTCCAAAGTATCAGAATGCAAGTACAAAACTAGCGACACAACTCTGGTGCATGGACAGTGTCCCTGGCCCCCGGAAAGGACGAAAGCCTACTGTGATTTACTTATTGGGGCATCCGGCACAGCCGAAGCCCTAGGTTTAAATGGGAAAAGAAATGTGTCTGTTTGCGACTGCAGCCCAGTTCTGGACGGGATTGCAGAAAAACTGTGCATGGGGCATCAGCAAGGACCTGAAAGCATGCAAATCTGTACTTTTTTTTCTGTTTTGAAAGTGTCAAAATGTAAGTACACAAAATAGTGATATAACTTTGCTGCCTGGGCATTGTGCCTGGCCCTCAGCAAGGACGAATGTCTACTCTGATTTGCCTATTGGGGAATACAGCATCACTGAATCCCATGGCCCATGGATTGTGAAGACTGGCCATGGCACTGGACATTGTTCACATTATGAAGGTATAGTGGACACTGCACTAGGATGCATAGGTAGGTGCAATGGATAACATAGGTGGTTAGGTGGTTTGATGGGACTGGTATCATGGTCGAGCCTCATGCCCTAGGCAATTCAAACATGACTTGCATCCCCAACATGCGCTGCTGATAACAACACACATCAATATATGTTGCATAAAATAAGTTTGTTAAAGGAGGTTTATAGCTCTTTCATATATGTTAAAAGAGGAATTAATAACAACTTATAAGCAGTGATGTAACATCATGAAAAATGTTCACTCATAAAAACCTCTGAAATTCAGTAACAAAAAACATTGTTAAAGGGACGTTATGGTTAAGTTACACTAATAAAAACCTATACAATTCAGGGGAAAAAGCTATGCAACCATAACTCATGCCACTGCCATGCACTGCTAACACTAACACCCAGCAAATCAAAGATGACATCACCAATTACATCATTGCAACTTAACCATAACGTCCCTTTAACAAAGTTTTTTCACTGAATATATAAATGTATTCAAGGAAAAAATGTAGTAGCAGGGGCATTAAGGCGAGAACTTAATGCAACCAAACCCCTGAACTTCAGCTAAAGTCAACTTAACTTCGCACCCCTGTTGCGCAGCATATGACCACAATGATGACATCACAGATCCAATCACTAATTACATCACAACAGTAACTGGCATTAAGCATGGCCTTCCACCATGTTCAGTATGCATTGCCAAATATATTTTAACACACAAATGGGTACTAGTCATGGCCTTCAGTTCTGGACAGTGGTCACAACCTTAACCCACGTGCACTGAATATTTTAAAACACTAATATGCTATCAACCATATATTTTGGGCTTTACCAGTGGATACAGCTGTCAACCATGTCCACTGTATATTATATACACTGGTCAGGCAATAGTCATTGACTTTAGTACAATAATGGCCAGAGGCCACAATCTTTGGATCTGCCAACTATATATTCGTACATATAAATGGGCCACTAGACATGGACTTTGACCTTCATCAGTTTGGACATCTTTTGGCCATGTTCACTGTATATTTTAAAATATTAAAATGCACTAAGCGGTAGCCTTCAGCCGAGCACGCTGTATATTATACTAGCTGGGGTACCCAGTGTTGTTCGTGTCTTTTCCAAAGAATTATCAACTAATGGAAGAACAGTAATGTTTCACCCCCTGCCTTTCAGATTAAAAGAAAATAAATGCCAAAAATAGCATGATAGATTATTGTAAAAATTGTATTTTCTCATTTCACAAATAAAAACATTTCAAATTCTGAAAAACATCACTGACACTTGAATGGAAATTTGTCACAAAGTGCTTTTTGGTAGACAATGTTTTTGGTTCTTCCATCTGGAGAAAAGATGAACAGCTCATTTGGTGTTCCAACTCTGGAGCAAGCAACATAAAGTTGTCCGTGAGCAAAGCATGGGGCCTTCAAGTTGATCCCAGCAACCTTAAATGACTGTCCTTGGGCTTTGTTGATTGACATTGCAAAGGCAAATCAAACTGGGAATTGAAGACATTTGAAGTTAAATGGTAATTCAGTTTGGATTAGAGGAATTGTCTTCTCCCTTTGAAAATTCTGTTAGAATGGTGGCTTCAATGATGTGAGGGAAGAGGTTTTTGGTGCAGAGCTGAGTGCCATTGCACAGCTTTAGTGGGTGCAAGTTTCTGATGAGCATTATGAGTGCCCCACACTTCAAGAGCAGGTTGTGGGAAGGGATACCTGGTGGCTCCAATGAATTAAAAAACTCTGTTGTGTGAAAGACAGCTTGAGTTGCTTCGATCACTGTGTCAATTGACTTGTAGCATTTTGCATCTACAGGTAGCGAGTTTTGTATTTGAGCATTGATGTCATTAAAACTGCCATTTTTGGGAGAAAGGAGTGCTCGCTCACACAGACATTTGTGGTTTTGCAAGTGTATTCAAATGTACCTAGCCAATCCAACACATCAAGTTTAGGTTCATACATACTCACTGCTTCTTTAGGCAGGCAAGGCCTCTTGGGACTAGTAGACCTAGAAGACCCTGAAAGGGAAGCAGAATCAAGGGGCAATTTTCTCCTTATCATTTCATGCTGCATTTCTCTTTGTCATAGTTTCACCTCTTGATGTTTGTTTTCAGATTACACATCCAGTTTCTTGAACTCCAACTCGAATCTTAGTCTATTAAGCAAAACATACTCCAGGCTTAGATTTGAACCTGGTGGGGTCATAATGGGAAGTGACTGAGGTACAGGGGCAGGTTGTGGGAGACTCCTCTCCCTCCTCTCACTCCTCTTGTTGATTGGAGTTTAATTCTACACTAGCATCCTCATCTTTATCCTCCACATTATTTGGGTTAGTAGGTGTTACAGGCCTACTAACCAAACTTTGGTGATTTAACAACCTTACAATCAATTCACATTTATTTTCCTTTCAGAGCCAGACCCCTAGTTGTACACATATATTTCAGTTGTTCCACTGTCAGGCAAGTCAGGGCTGACTCATTAAAGTTATCCATATTTTGCATGTTACAGTTGCTTATTCTTTTGGTTGAGCTTAGCCTTGTGGCAGGTACAACAAATAGTCAATGTAACCACTCTACGCCAATCCCACCGCCTGCCATTAGTGTTAGGTAACAATTGGTGCAGTCACACTGTGTGAGAGTATGCAACACTTATCTGCTTGTTATTAGGTAACCCACCTTTTGTTATAAGTCTGTACTACGCAAGTTGGCAGTGTGACTGAGCAGCCATGCCTAAATCAAGAGGGGTAAATTTGAGCTGTAGAGGTGTACAAATGAAATCTGTAAATACAAGTAGCCAAGTAACACTTGCACTCAAGTTTTCAGTTATAAATATTTATTTATTTAATTAACATTACTTTAAAAAAAAGCATTCTTTAAAAAGGCAGTTTGCTGTAACAATGTAAATATACTTTCAAATACTTTTCAGAATCAAACAAGTTAGTGGACAATCTTTGGATATGCTTCGTACACACTTCCTACACCGTGAGGTGAGTTCAATCACAAGGACAGTAATAGCATTTATATATCAAACTAGTTATACTTTGCAGCTTCTGCGATTGTACAAACGAAAGGTTTAAGGAAGGAAACATTATAGACAGTTAATCAGTATATGTGAGGAGGACTATATCTTCCAATGAAATCTAGATAAGCCTTTCCCAGCAGTAACAGTTTAAAACAGGCTACCAACTATGAGGGACAAACAGTATCAAAGTCAATGGACTAGAAGAGTCTTCAGGGAGCCAGGTCAGGCAAAGTCAATTGTAACACAGTCTATGGAATCAACACTAAAACGTAAGCCAATGCCATTCCCCAAAGGGAAAAGCATGGCTAAAAGGCAATAAGTTAAGTACCCCAACCCTAAACAAAACCTCTGGTTTGAAGAAGAGTGTTCCATCTGGATTTTGTCTTGCTAAAGCAGTGCAGACACTTGTTCTTGAGCCTCAGTTGTGGGGACCAGAGGGAGGACCCGTGGAGGGCTTCTGTGGCGGTACTTAGGAGGTCATTGGCAGCTACGGGTTCTTTTCTGTTCAGCGGCACTTCACGGTTTCAATGCTTAGCAAACAGCACTGTTGCCCCAGGGGGGCGCAGCCGCATCCAAGGGGGGGGGGGGACCAGAGCCAAGCATGAAATGTAAAAAAATAAATTAAAAAAAAATAAAAAAAGTCTTGTTTTTCTTCTTTTTTTTAGATTGGAGGAAATGGGAGGGGGCAGCTCACATGGTCATACTGGGCCATAAAACGGTCTTAGGCACCAATGAAAAAATGGCCAGCAGTTGCAAATGGATATATATTCAGTGTTTAGTCACAGACTGTTTGAATAGTACCCAAGGGGTTGTTTTTTGTTCAAATGTAAACAAATGGTGATATTTAACAAATATTTATTCAGCAACAATGGTTAAAACTACTAGCTGCATAGAGAAGTAACTCCTCAAACTGGCCCACATTGGCCAAAAAATTGGCCCATTTTTACTGGCCTACACTAGCATTTTGCATTTTTGGTACGGTCATCTCCCTATTGCTATAGGCCAGTCCAAGCCTGCCGGCTCATCCATAATGGGTCAGGGGGCGTCCACTCACTGGAGACCTCACCCATTATGGAGGAGCCGAGGAGGCAGCCCAGTGAAACACTGAGCACTCCCTCAGCTGCTTTTTCCAGCTGAGGGAGTGCTACGGGGCTGTCAAAGGGAAACTCTGCCTTTGACAGTTTATTTTCCCAGCCGCACATGATCACTGAGCCATGCAATGCTGAAGGTGTTTTGATTCACCAGCCTTACATAGCTCATTGGAAATGCTGGCTCGGGCACTGCATGTATGTATGTGCGAGGGGGTGCTCCTGCGCCTCCTCGCACATTCGGGCAGAGCAACCTGGAGCCGGGCATTTTAGCAACCACGCGAGGTATGTTTATGGCAATTTATTTTTTATTTAAATGTGTATGGATGTGTGTATGCTTGTGTTATGGGACTGTGGTGGGAGCAGGATGGGTGGCAGCACTGGGATAGTGGTGTGAGTAAGGTGGGGAGAGCCCAGGGTCTGTACTGGGAGTAGGGTGCGGTGACGGCACACAAAGGTTCATAGCGATTTCTACATACTGTCCATCTGGCACCTCTGGGGGGGGGCAGCCTGCCCAAACCTTGCTCAGGGGGGCCCAAGCCAAAAAAGTTTGAAGACCACTGTAATCTAGACAGATTTGTTAATGCTTCAGATGTTTCACTCCACTACGGACACTCGACTCTGGCATTGGGCTTTGGAAACAACAGAGAGGCACAGCAAGTCGGGGAGGCTGGCCCAGTGGAGTTTGTCTAGGAGTTAGTTGGTCCCACTAACCCAAGGTTGTTCTTTCTGGAGCTTCTCTGTCAAAGTCAAAGAGGAGTTTCAGCACAGCAGCAGGGCTTCACCGTGCTATTCAAAGGTCCAGGAGTTTACAGCACGCTTCGTTCATGGTTTCTTCATCGGGTAACTCTCCCAGGACTCTGCCACTAGTACCAAAACTCTCTCCTTTTAAGCAGGTTTCTTCCATTCATGCACAGCCATGGCTGTCAATCACAGTGCAGGGTGGCTGTCCTGAAGAGATAGCTATACAGCCAATCAGGACTAGTTCCATTCAGGCATTCTTAGAGACAAAGGGCACTGGAGTTTCATGACCCACCCACACATCCTGTCCTTCCAGACAAACTGGAGCCAGAGGCGGGCCAAGGGCTCAAATATGTCTCAGCACACAGAGTAAAACCCAAAAAAGACCTTACAAACTGAAGTTGGTGAAAAAAGACGACAGGGGCCATTTTTACAAAATTGTCCCCCATGGGTGCTGTACTGCAGCTGAGGATTCAGCCTGCGGTAGAAAAGCACAATGGTAGGAAACATTAAACCACTGCCACCAGCCATTTAAGGTAAGGAGGGTAACATAGAAATGTTACATGAAAAAGTAGGATAAGGGCCTACTAGGTAACCCCCCAGCACTCCACATAAGATGGTTTGTACCAAACCTACAAAGAGAAATGGTAAGTAAAGTAAATTTCACTTCACTCTTCTTGGGAGCTGTAGTTCACACAATGAAAGGTATTTAAACCTTAAGAGAAACCCAAAGGGCTTCTCAGTGACACCGCACTGAAGGTGTGTGTGTCACCATACAAAAAGTAGATGCCTATGGAGTTTGTCCGACTCCAAGAAAACTGAAAACACACAATCCAAATCAGGTAAAAACAAATGAGAGAGTGAGAAAAAGGTCTCACTCTCTCCGCGGTTAAAATTAAAAAGTCCTACGTCCAGCAAAAGAGATGGGGTCTCTAAGGTTGAAAGGAATTAGCACAGAAATGAGAATTCTCCCTAACACCCCCACCCCTCTTGACTGGCAGAGTACAAATATGACAATGATATTCAGCAAAAGGCAAACAATGGTCTCTGAGTGCAATACTTTCAAACAGTAGCACAGTTTGAAAACCAATGGATTATGTGTATTTTCTTAGTGTATTATGAGATATTTAAAACAAAGAAAACACACAACACCAGAATGTGAACTGTCTCCCATTAAGGCAGTAACCGGGAGCAACCCAGCTTAGCTTCAAAGTGAAGACAGGCACAGCACCTTCAGGCCATGCTGTACTAAGTGGTCTTGTAACTTTGCCTCACTTGTTAGGCTTTATAGCCTGAGGAGGCTGACAGTTTCATCACTTTAATGCTGAGTAGAGTCAGTACTGGTTATAGCATGGATGGGAGAATTCGGTCACCAGTGATATTTTACCCCCAATGTCAGTGCAGCTGTAAAAATATAAATGTTTTAAATTATGTATAAAAGATTGTGAGCAATCCCAATGTTTTTAGTTAATGCCCTGTGTGATTAAATAATTTGCTAAGGATCCTACAGTTTGGTTGAGCAGCGTGCTAAAAGCCCCTTGTTTTATGGCCAGTCTCTTGGTGGCTATTGTGATACATCGCAAACCCCAACTAACTGTATTTAATTTAAGCAACACATATAAGGGGAAAAATGACCAGCTGCAATAACAACATATGCCCAGATATTTTTGCCCCCATTGCAAAGATCAAAAAAGCTGGCACCCATGAACATATGCACAGTAAGTGAACATATATCTTAAAGTGAAATATAGAAATGTAGTTCAATAGACTTACTCCTTAGAGGAAAGTCTGCAAGACAAAAAACTTATGAACACCAGAAAATTAACCTGGTAGACAAAATGTTCCAATAAATGTTCTGGCAATGTATAAAAGGTGTATCGGAGTACGGGTGAACTACTGGTAAATGTGTTTATGTCTAGTAATGATTAATTCAATAGATTACTCAATTATTACTAAATTGTTATGGTGCTCCAGGTTGAAGCTCTTGCTACTAAAAAGGGCTGAAACTATATAATTAAATATTCATCAGAACCACTGATGAAAAACCTGGTCACTCAGAGAACACGCCTCTTCAATAAGATTTAAGAGAATGAACTCTAAGCATTATGCGTATTACTTATAATAAGTTAAATCAAGAACTTGTGGTGGTCAGTATAATTCATTTCTGTTTATGATTCCAAATTACATTAACAAAATTACATAAAGCAAAGTATATCACAGAATCCAAAATCTGGGATCTTAATGTTCTCTTATATTAGATTACACAGAAGAGTAAATTACAGTAATCTCAATTTTACAATGTTTACTATTACACTTTAAACTTGTTCAACAAATTGCAGTAACTGTTGTGTGTCAGCTTGTTCTTATTGCCACACTTTCAATACAAAGTCTTGCATAATGTTATGGCCAAATTCCACACTTCACTAAACGTTTCGGGGCTAGAACCCCCTTCTTCAGGTGAAACTGTTACTGCTGTCTTAAACTATCTAGGGAGCAAAAATCAACATTGTACCACTTGAACTACTGCTATTATGCTTAATTCAGAATTTCTAATGGGTATCGTTAATTTTTCCAACCTTAAGGGTCAGATTGGCCCTATGTTGAGGTGCCTCTGGAAAAAGCATGTTAAGTATGACTAACGTTGAATTGATACGCTTGCAATGTGCCCATTCTGTGCACTTAACTTTTTTGCTGTGGTACCCCACTGTGGTTCTGACTGGTCCTTGTGTGCACCCCACACATCCCTTTTATCTGTTGTGCCATGAAGTGACTGCAGTTGAAAGCCGGTACCTTATAAGTCAACCATAAATAAATAAATAAATAAACAAGCAAGCAAGCAAATAAATACATAAATACATTTGCTCATGCAGAATTTGCAGTTCTGATGACTGGAAAGTGCAGCCACTGCCCACTGGTTACAGTCAAATTGATCTTGGCACTGTTCAGAGTCCCTTGAATTAATTCACATTTCTTGCATTTCTGTTGCTTTTTGACTTTCCCTGGGCACTGCATGTTACCATTGCTCTGGTTACCCGGTGACCCCACCACTTCGTGTTGGGTTTGTTCTGGTCTGCGAGGATAGCTCAGGGGCATCACACTAGCCTAGAAAGCAAAATGACAAGGAGCAACATAGATTCAATCCCTGGGTCTGCGCTTAGAAACATCTGTGTATTATGTGCGTTATAAATAACCAATTATAATTTAGCAGCAAACATTTGGTTGCAGAAGAGTGTCCTTTAATAATTCAACATTTCTGTGCCCACTCGAGTAAGGGGAGCAAGAGCTTGTCCTTCTGTTCCCACTGGTCATTGAGAAGTCCAGGCTCTACAAGCACTGGTAGACCCTTTTCATTAGATTCACCTCAGCAATATGTAGCGAGAAGAGCTTCAACTCGGGGCCCTCTTCAGATCCTCCTCATATGGACTTGTTTCCCAGCTCAACTTCTGCTGTTTAACAAAGTATGGCTGCATGCTCATTTGGTTAAATAGGAACATTGGAATATCAGTAAACACTCATCTTCTAATCTCAAGGCCAAATCCATCCACACCTCTGGTGGCCATCACATGGCTGGGGATCAGCACATTCAATCTTTTGAGTTGATCCTCCAAGTCCTTGACTCAAATGTGAATTCTGGCCAGTATTCAGGACACAATTGAAGTATCCTGCCACATTTTTAGACTTGGATTTGATTCCCTCACTCATGTGAGACCTAGAGAAGCCATGTCCATATTTGTCCATATCTGTGTCACCTTCACTCTCAAAGGATCAAACTGTAGTTGTTGGGCACATCACTGCATTTTTTGCAGAGGATCCTGGTAGTGATGTATTTGGGACTCGGTAGGGTGCTCCAAAATAGAGTCATACGCATGAACCATGGACAGACACCAAGCTGTAAAGCCCACAGAGCTAAGTGTATGTGTTTAATCACAAATGGAAAATTGTGATCCCAGAGTACCTAAGTCATCTTCACTCTCATGAGAACAAACGGTAGTTGTTGGACACATTGCTGAATTTTGTAGAAAGGATCCCAGTAGGGATGCATTTGGGATATCGTAGGCTGTGTATCCCTGGTATTATACACATAAACTATAGAGTTACATAAACATGTGCAAATAAAATAGCAACCAAAACCAAACCTATAAAAGTAATCCAACATGCCAAATAATATCTGCACCTCTTTACAAGTGAAAACAAGGTATATTACATGCAAAAGGTCTCAGACGGTCCCGTAGAACCGAACTGACATGGAGATCGTCACTTCCCAAATAGTTACAGGTTTTATAGCAGTAAACTGCACAATTTGAATACATAGGTTACAATGTTATCCCCCCACCCTCATTGGATAATGCCTATAGAACATGCTAATACCCCTCTATAGTTCCTAGACCTATTGGCCACACCTTACCTAAACCCATTCACCTAAACACGTGATCTATGATATTGCCACTATTGATTACATGCACAGGATTAGTGGTTTAAACTTATTGACATATTAATGAATTGAGACTGCCACGTGATGCACACCCTTCTGATCCAGGCAGGATGAAAGTAAACTGGTGAGGCCAACTCGACTTTGATAAAACAATAGGCCTTCTCATTATACCAGATGTCATGGTGCACACAAGCTGCCTTCCCGACCTTGCACTAAATGTATTGGCCTCACCTCTGCTCCACCTATCCCAAATCACATATGTTCCAGGCCTTCCTCTGGGAAAGGTTATTAACTTCACAGGATAACTGAACTGTAGTTGTTGTCTCCTCATCATGTCACTGGAGTGCACTTACATCCCAGCCCACCATTCTGCAAAGTACACCAGCTTTAGTTAACTATCTTTGTCATTCCCTGCTAATTAATCATCTTGAAGAATAACTGCAGTTGACCTTGATGCTACAGAAACACAGAGACCGCCACAGAACGCAATTCCTGCTATGACTAGCACTCAATAGATTTGAGAATTGTATAGGTCTGTTTGGAACCAGTGAAACATCCTGACCAGCAAGATGCCAAGTCATTGAAAGATCTTTACAATTGATACAGATTAACCATCTGTTTCAGGTCTTCCGCCATGTTTCTCAGATAGCCCATAAAAGAGGCCACCCAGGAAACACCACCCTCGGAAGACAAAAACAGAAGAGGTCATAGAGTCTGTGTCGGGCACGGACGAAGGAAGTACAGGGTGACAGAACAGGCAAGATGCTCATTGAGCTGGATGGGTCAGGGTAGGGGGGCTGATATGGAGGGGAGTGGCGTGAATTTATAATATGCCAGATTGTGGTGGGGTGGTGAAGAGGACAATATACAATTTTGAAAATGGGAGAGCTGGGCATGACACGGCAGGGGGTGAAACTGCCCAATGGATACATAATCCTTATTGTTGAAGGTCATTCAAAGGTAATCAGATAAGGCAGTCTTTTGGGAGTGGTCGCCAATGGGCAGGATATTGATCTACAACTGACCCATCTACATCATACGATGTTTGTTGACCCAAATGCTGCTCCTTTTGAGGACAGATATCTGACTATGGGCAGCACATTTTGACTGGAATACTTTGAGAATCAAACTGTAAGATTACTGACACCCAGGAACTAAGCTGTAGCAAGAAAACTGCAAAATATAGATACTATAGATCACTGTATTCTGGTGTCCCGTCTGGAACAGGCTTGGGTTAGGGGTGCATTATTGCCATGATTTAAGTCGTTTTTTGCTGGTCGATACAATTGGTTTCATTTCAAACCTGCCACTCCTCTCCTCACACTCTCCCCTATGGCGTCCCCCAAGGATCAGATGTGTCCCCTCTTTTGTTCAATATCTACCTGCGACCACTGGCAGATCTTATTGCAAAGTTTGGTGTTCTTTTCTACACCTATGGCAATGACACCCAGTTGGTGTTTCGGCTTGATTCTCCATTTACCAATCCCTCCACTAAGCTCAGAAATTGTCTCTCTGCTATTGGCAAGTTGATGGTAGCCAACTGGCTCAAATTAGCACCTAGTGCATCGGTAAAAAGCCTAGGTGTGAGGCTCCTGCCCAATGGCTCCAGAGAAAACAAAAGACCCTCCTGTGGTTGCCATCTACTAATCATACTCAGATAGTCACCTCTGCAAAAGTGGGTTCACTTGACTACTGTAATGGAATGTACCTAAGGCAACCTAAGCACCTTTTACATCAGCTTCAAATACTTTAGAATATGGCAGCCAGACTGGCCCTGAATGCCCCCAGGATGACCCCTCCTGCAGGGCTACTGCAACGACTTCATTGACTGCCGGTTGTTGGCAGAGTCGAGTTTAAGACTCTCTGCGTCACTCACTGGGCTCTTCATGGGGGAGGAGCGAGTTACCTAAGAAGCAAGATCGAAAGATATTGCCCTACCAGAGCTCTTCGCTCGTCTGCTCTGGTTCTCCTTAAAGTGCCTAGGTACCAGCGTGTTCAAGCTGGCGGCTGCTCTTTTTTGGTCCTTATTCCGAATCTATGGAACCGGCTTCCACTCTCACTGCATGTAAAAAAGAATACCTCCCATTTCAAAAGACACTTAAAACATATCTTTTCTAACTAGGCACTGGTGTACTCTTAATCTCCCCTGGCTTCCGCAGTTCTTGTTTGGAGCTCTAGCGCCTAGATGCTGTTGGGCTTTAGTTTGCACTCTATACATTTTGTTAAAACACAATACAATATTATACCCCCTAAATGTTAACAAGCTCAGCATCAGGTTAATCTTCCACACAGACAATCAGCCACCACTGTGCTTTGTGGCATTATCATAAGGCAGCATTGCATCTGAGTTGAGCGGGGAGTAGTGCTTTGCCCCCTCAGGACACACCTCCATCATATACAGATAGGTTTGTGCACTAATGGGTCCTTCAACCAGCAACTGATGGTAAGCCTAATGGTTTGTGACAAATACACACTTCTACCTTCATACTTCAGAATTATACACCGACAATTATTTAGGACATAATGAATGTGCCTACAGTAACGAGATGTGGAGTATATAAAGTGTGTGTGTGTGTGTGTGTGTGTGTTTTCCACAAATTACAATTATCTTACCCTATGTATTAGCACCTGGTCTACAATGTTTGACTACTGATCCTAATACGTGAATAGAAAAGCCTACCTCACGGACATTTGGAAGCTTCCGAGCTCCTAAACGTTGGGTCCAGGAAAACATTCTGCTCCAAATCATGTTCGTTTCTAATGATTTATTTTTCTTTGTCCCTTATCATGATTGTTTTAATAAGGTTTGTCAAATGCATACTAACGCAAATTGTTCAGCTTGAAAAGATGGTCCAAGTTCAAGCATTGTTTGGACATTTCAGTTCTTTTGTTTAGATTAATAGAGACTCACTCATTCTCCTGGCGATTTTGAGCTTGACCTTTCAGCAGAGAGTAAAATGGTTGCTTTAGGGGTTTTTTTATTGGGGAGTTTTTGAAATGACAGGCCTTGCAGAGCTTCAGAAATAGAAGACCGCTTGAATGACGATAGAGATGAAGTTAAGAAAATCATCCTTAGATCTCAAAGTCACAATAACACACACCAGTTTGACATAATAATACACATCATGGTATAATCTAGGCATCTACATAGGACATGAACAGTAGACTGGCCCAAAGATGAGTGACATTCTGCCTCTAAAAACATACATCCCGAAACCATTGCAAGAGAGTCTGGGTGCCACCATGTCAATTCGCCTGGAACAGCACAAATCCGTGCAACAGGCCTGGTGGTTCACACTCGTTTTTCCTACCTATATAGACATTATACCATTCTATTTCGTATCATGTACTTGTCCTTTGACCTTTTTCTGAATCAGCTAGAGAAAATAATGGATTTACATCGTTTTCTTTGCCTTTTTGCTATTTCCTTTGTTGCTGGTCACCTGCTGTAAATACATATTTATATTCTGTCAGAATGTCCAGGTGGCGTCTGGTGGCAGTTGCTCCCTACCACCATGGGCGATCATTCTCATTCATGGAGTTAGTGTTGAGTAAACATATTTGAAAACACAGGAGTCAATGATTCCTTTGTAGCTGTGCATTACAATTCAGTGACAAATACACTGTGATAGCTCCATATCATTTCATACACTTCTGCATCGCATCCTTAAACCAGACTGTAAGCCAAATTGCACTGTCTTCTTCAGCATCTTCATCACCCAATTACACCCATTGGTCAAACCATTCCCTCGTAGATGATAAATTGACGGGCCACTTGTGTGTCACTGCCAGTACCTCTCCCCAACATCACTACTGGATACATCATTGTCTTTCAATTTCCAGTGTGGACCAGTGTATGTGGGGCAGCAAGGTAAAGTCAGCATGGTCAGTGTGGTTACTGGAGTGGAGGCAGGGGGGACATAGGGAGCTCCCATTATTGCACCATCATGTGTTGGAAGAATTAGGGTGGCCCACCGTTATACCACAGTATAGACAGACAGCAGCACATGAGTGACGGGACACAGATGGCATCTAAGGTGGTCAGTGCAGGTTGAGATAGGGACAAGAGTGGTTGGGAGGGGGAACAATCTTAGAAAACATGGGAAGAGGGTTGGTTTGTGGATTGTGGTGAGAAACAGTAAAAATGGGGATGGGGTCATTGCCCGCTAAGGACAAAGAGCGCTGGCCTTGATGAGGGCATCACTGAATTGATTTTGCGGGTTCTTGGGAGAGATGCCCAGCTGGTGTGGGTTAGCAGGTGGTTTCTGGCAGGTGGGAGAATCAAAGAGCAGGCATTCAGCCTGATGCAGACCAGACTCTTGCAGGAATGATTTCACCATAACATTGTTATCAGGAATAATAGACTACAAGCACACCTCCTAAAAGTCAGTAAGAAAGTTATGAACTCATTAGAACATGTCTTTTTATTATGTTCAATCAGCGCTTTTGGAATGCTGGTTCTAACTGCCAAAACTAGCCAACGTTGCAGGCTTCCCTTTTGTTCTTTTTACTGTAAGATTGCACTGTGTTATCTTGTGCCGTTAATTTTTGTCACAGCTATATTTGAAAGCTGACTAGGATCATGCAAGGAATATGCCATTAAGATGTGTGCACAGCAGCCAAGTGGGCAGTTCTCAGAGATCAGTTTGGACCGGTTTAGGGGTGACCATAAGAGAAAATACAGAAGTGTGTGGTTTGGTCGTGGCAGAATTGTTCGCTGTGGAATTGACTGTAGTCAATTTCTTTGCAAAACCAATTTTGTCAGGGCCAAACTCCACAAAATATGCCCCCACCACCCTCCAAATACACCCCCACAGTCCCCCCACTTACCTTTCGCACATCCACTTCCTTCTAACCCTGCAGCGTCAGTTCAGTCCCTCTCACGTGGGTCAGATCTGATGTCGCACGGTCCCCTTTTGTCTTTTTTTTCCGTCCCCTGCCTCCAATCCACAGGAAGTGGGTAAAACCCCTGCTCCCTTTCAAGGCCATCAATACCGAACATGGGGAGCGGGGAGACCCCTATAACCCCCCGCTCCCCATTTTCAGTAGTGATTACCCAATTTGATCACTTTTAATCGAGCACATGGTACTGGCCTAATTAGGCCAGATGTATCATTCAAGCAATTAAAATAGATCAAATTGGGTAATACCGAAAATACAGTTAGCACCTTTAGAGCAAGATTAACCTGTGGAGGTAATGGCTGGCTCAGCTGCTGTTCAATGCTTGGAATCAGTGATGGGAGGGGGCTGGAGCTTTTGGGAGCGGTTCTTCTGTACTTTTTTTGAATTAAGTTGTACTGTTCCTATGCTTTTACTTTAAAATGAAACTGTTCTGGAATGGTTTTGTTATAAATAAAAGTGTAGGAGGCAGTTGAAACGTTCCCTTAAACAAAAGGTGCATTTGTTTGTGGGTTTGTATTGCGCGTGGAAGGGGTTGTGGCGATGGGGATTGTGAGGAGTGGGGCAGGCCAGCAGGGAACATAGTTCCACTGCTTTTTTTCATACACTAGAAAACCACATGGATGATGATTAGGAGGCCATTTTTTACTAGGAAATGTGTCTATAAATATGAACTAGGTGCACAACCTTAAATTACATTAAATACCACACCAGAGGTGGCTAGTGTGTTTATGTGGCCTTCACCCTTATAGTTTCCATCTTTCAGATCAGGACTACACACCTGGGATGCAGTTCGCAATTACACAATACAGCCCACTGGTGCAGGCTCTAATGCTTTAGCATTTTGTATTGTATATAAAGGATGATGTACACAGAACTGTCATAATAGAATCCAAATAGGTTAAGACAAGAACGCGGATGTGGGCACTCTAAATATAAAAACCGGTCAAGTCACAGGAAGATACGTCTGCAATACAATGTCTTTACTTGTTATTTTAAAATTCAACATGCTTTTCTATTATGGCTCAATTACAGTAACAACAAACAGTTCAGAATGCTATGCTTCTCCAGGGTTGGACTTAGAAAAAGAAATGTCAAGGTAAGGAAAACATTTATTCAGATTTTCATTTACCAAACTGTGCTAGTGGTTGTCTTTTTTTGTTCTTCATTAAACCTACAACCAGTACATCTAAACATATGTTGTAATGCTGCAAGGTCATAACTTTACCAAAAGGAGAGGAAAATTGATGCATGTAGTTGATAATATACCAGATGACATATTGAGAAGTGACATCACTAACATTAACATCTGAAAATAACCTCCATTGATTAAAGTTACTAAAGCAAAAAAAAATATTATAGTTACTAATATATATTTACTAAGGAGTTGCCTTGATTAGCTATGGATGCAGTCTTTACATGGAAAGGGCACACTCAGTAGATCCATTGTAGGCATGTGCCAATCTCTTTATTTGCCAGTACAGCTTCATATGGCCAGCTGCTGCCTATTCTGACAAGGACAGTCTCACTCTATGCCAGGTGGAGCATCCAAGGAAATGCTAAGCCTCCTATGCCTAGGTGTTGTCATCATACTATAATTGGAGCTGCAAATGTCCCTACAATGGCACCTTAGGACAGCGCAGATCTCCTATACCTAGTATTGTCATTATAAGTTACAGTATGTCATGGACAACTACTGACACCATTTACCGAGTGCTGACCCAATTGCACCTCTATTGGTGTCATATACCAGGCAATGCGTCATATACCTGATATAAACAACATTTGAAAGGACCAGCTTTGCATGCCCAGGTGCTGTCATCAGGTGTCATATTCTGCACCATATTCTCCTGAAATTAATTCTTGTACCGGATCTGGGTTGTTTGACTGAAGTATAAAGAATTGTGGCAGAATTGACTGTAGTTGATTTCACCACAATTCAATTTGTACTTGGGTCAAACAACCCAAATTTAGCAGTCAACCAAACCTCCAAAAACCCCTTACTTACCTTTTTGCTGGCCGCGCTCCTCCTATACCCATGTAGCGTCAGTTCCATCCCTCTAACGCGGGTAGGATCTGACGCCGCAGGATACCGTTTTAGAAAAAAACAAATGTTTGGCCGACCCTTGCTTCTAAAATTGAGGAAGCGGGGGACACACCCACAACCTCCGCTCTTCATGTTCAGTATTTTCAGATTCAAATTGAACACACATATTCACACTAATGGTAGTGACCGAATTCTGTCAAATCTACCATTTGTTCAAATTTGTGAGTGTACCATCTCAATGCCTTCCATGCCTATATGTAAGATACAACTTCACTTATTGATCTGCTGACTTTATGAGCCAACAGAAGTGTTAAATGCCACAGTAATGCCTTATTTTACCAAACAATAATTTATATGTCGTATGTCATCACCAAAGTTTAACTACAGCTTAACATTTCCATGTCCTTCCAACAATTGCCAAGTACTACAGTAATTACCTCTGAGACCGTCTAATTCCTCATAGGCCTGGGATAGACTCCATAAGTAGGTAACAGGCTTAGTTGCTACCTTCTTTTACCAAGTGCAGTATCAAATGATGAAATACTGCCATCATGTGTCAGACAAACCATGAAAAGGCTGGTATGGCCCTCTTTTCTATGGTACAGTCTCACGCATACAGGTACTGACATCATGACCACTTTCCTTCGCTAATTGTTCCTACCTTAAGGCCCCCCCTATATTCCATATTCTTAACACCTCAGGGGGCATGCTGGGAAAGAACCTAGTGATCACAACAAAACACAGGCATCTTCATCTCAAAGAGAGAGATCATGAGTTCGACTGTCACGCACAATGCAATCATCCATTGGCACTGGGAAACCCAGGTTGATGATTCACAGGTTACAGCTATGTCAGGTGCAGGGTGCCCTATGCAGAGAAAGGCTTTTAGACAGTGGTTCTACAGTGGTTCTACTTTTCGTATACAACTCTCTCCTTTTCCAGCTTGCTCTGAGTCATCCGCCTTCTAGAGATATGGTGAGATGGGAAGAAGAGACCCCGACCTTCTTCCTCACCTAACACTGCATTAGCCAATAGGAGACTGATACAGCCAAAAGGGACAGCATTACAATCCAATTCCTGTTTTTGGGGTTCCTATTGCCACATTCCAGTGCCCCTAAGCTTTGCTCACCCCCCCCTCTGTTTTTTTTAATCACTTACCTATTTCTGATGGCTAGAGAGATTTCTCCTAAAGTCTCCCTGACATTCCAGTTCATGTCGCCTTATTTCAGGTATAAGGAACCCAGTTTCAGGGGTGCTTAGTAGGCATCCCATGCTTGATCTAGAGTCGTGTCATCACACTAAATGGATTTTAGGGAGTGCGCTTGTGTATCGTTTATTTAGTTTTAAATTCACCAGGGGTGAAAGCCATTTACCACACTGGTAGTCCAATGTAATCTCTTTGTAGCCAGTGGGGTACGAATGGGTTTCTCTATTGTAATCCTCCTCTCTGCCATTCTTTATGTTAGTGCTCCATTGCATATTAAATTGTTTGTTATGACCAAATTGATGTGTTGTGAGCCCATTTGACAGTCTCCACATGGTATCTATTTGGTTTAGACCAGGTGAGTCTCGGTGCACTGCCTGGTATAGCCGTTGTGGCAGTCCTACTGACTAGCCTGTATGGTTGGCCATCTGGCCATTTACCCCAATCCCCCTCTAATATTTAGTGGGTTGGGCTTTGGTGAGCCACCTTTTGCAATGGTTATTAAAGATCTGATAGCTCTCTGTTCTCTCACTTGGATATATGTTCTGAAACGTGAATAAAACAGGTCTGCTGATTTGCTAAATGAGTGGTTGGATGGATGCCCTATTGTGTTCACCATTATTAAACCTCACAGAACCATACTGGCTGGGTATAGTGGTTTAAAAATATCCCAGCCAGGGTTTTCCGCTTTGGAGTTCTCAGGCTGCCTCCACTCATTTGTTGGGTTGAGCCCAACAAATGGGCACAACCCATTTTTTTTCCAATCTTTTCCTGGGTCTTTGACTTTTCCTGGGTCTTTTACTTGATGCTGGAAGTTGCTGCTACAAGGAAGAGTGCTTGGACACCGACATCACATTTTATCTTCTTCTTTGGTGGTCCTCGGGCGGCCCCTTTTAATGTCTCCATTTGGGGCTGACATCCTTTCCTGTCCACAGAGTCACCTTAATTCATCTTCCCAGGTTCCCTCACATTCCAAGAGTCTTTATTGCTGCATTCTTCAAAACTGGTTTGAAGATTGTCATCAAGGGAAGGCTGTTTGTTCTTATTTACCATCTTGGGCTTTCATTGACTCAGGGTGCAAGTCCCTGACGACTGGGCCAGAGGTTCTAGTACATTGTTTGATGCCCCTTAAGATTTCCCCTATTATTAAGCTTTCCCTTGTCAGAACTAATAGGAAATTAATTCTCCCTGCAAGTGTCCAGGAACATGACTTTGGCAAGGTTTTGTTTGGGAATGACTTCCAAGAGAGATGTATCTTCAAAGGTACCATTCTCATCACCTATGTTTGCAGGGCAGGCAGAGGGGTATTCCAAAAAGGCTTTGGGATCTGGTAGGCAGAATTATATGCAGTACCCTTTGGGAACACCACACACAATTAAGACTACAAGTGACAGTACATATTCACCTTTGGTACAAGCCTGTACTATGCAGTAAAGTTTTAGTGATGGCTGAGCAGCCAGACGTATCTCAAGAGTAAGTGAGCCGTATCAATATTTACACAAGGACAACAATTACTATGATTCAAACAAACACTGACTCAAGGTTTCTGAGTAAAAGAATGTACATTTATTTGCACATCAGTTATAAAACATTTCACTAAGTAAAAACAGTTGAAAATGTATGTTACCAATTACCACACTACTCCCAATAGATTCTGGACAAGTTTAAAATCAAAATGAAGTAAGAGCAAACTGGCACTTTAGCAATTTAAAAAGGGAGGGAAAAACAAAGTTAGACTAAAATTGAGCAGCACCAACAGGTAGGTAAGCAGGGCAATCTTGTAAGAGAAAGTGACCAACGGCTAGGTCACTCTCTAAAACTTAGTGCACCTCTAGAAACGCAAGAAGGCTGCACCCGTGATGACTCTCTGAATCAGATTCCTACAGCTTGAACATCACTGATATCATATGACTTGTTGGTTACCCCATAAAAACATGCAAAGTACTCACATGTGTTGTACATATTGGGCAATCGCTACAGTTTTCACTGGTTTATAACTAAGTAGCACTTGTGTGTCCACATCTAAATGTCAATGTTCAGTCATTAATACTTTGAATATACCTGTGCTCATTTCTTTCCTTTTTTTGTTTTGTTTGTTTAACATTTTTGTAAAATTATATGCAGACTGTATTGCTTTTCTAAAAACATAATGTGGGAGTGAGCCCGCACTTCCCTTTGATATTGGCTAAATTAAAAAGCCTGAAATTTACTCAACATGTGTTTTTTGCTCCCATCTCTTTTAATGTTAGTGAGCCAAACTATAAAGATCTACTTATACTTAGCATGAAAAATGTTGAAAACTTTACAATAATTTGGTTAGTAAAGAAACTGAAATATATGTGGTAGGGCGCCGCCTCTTTGTTTCCACAATCTAGAAAGAGGAACTACAATGATAGAATCAAATCGAAAAGGCTTAGGGCCAAAGTCAAAAGGGCAAAAGTCTTTTTGCTCAATATCACATAGTTCAGAGGAGTTTGCGGTTAAGTCTTTGCCGAGAGTTCCGGACGAAGTTGGGCGGCAGAAAACTTAGTTTAAAGAGAAGAGAAGGACAAGCTCTCGGATTCGTGAAAGGCTTCACACACCTTCACTGCGGCTGAACGAAATGAACAACCAGATTTGCACACTACCTTTAAATGAAGAAGAAGCTGTAGCTGAGGCGGCCGTTCCTGGCAGTTCCTGCAGGCTCACGGTTCCTGAAGCGACTGTCGGACTGACATGAAGTAGGAAGACTGGAGGGTACTGCACTGCCCAGGGAAGAAACCAGCAGCAGAGCAAAGCAACAAATAAAGGTGCGCGCCTTAAAACCCGAGCAGGGTCCAACCTTCCTGGCTATCCGGCCCACTGTAGCTCTGTACAACGAATTCGACCAGAGGCGGGAGTCCTGGCTTGAAGTATAGGCGAACTGGTTGGCCCCACCAACTCAGGGGAAGACGATTCCTGGGGGATCTTCTCTTGTCATTGGAGTCTGAAGATTCGGACCTCCAGCAGGGCTTCATCGGGCAGTTCATTCGTTGTAGGGGTCCTCTTCTGTCAGCTCCTCATCAGTTCTTTCGTTCCATTGGCGACTCTGCCTTTCCAGTCCCAGAGACCTTGTTTTTTATGCAGTTTTCCCCCATTCACACAGCCTGGCTGTCAATCAGACAGCAGGGTGACTGTCCTGGCGGGACAGTCACCTAGCCAATCAAACAGGAGTGTGACTTGGGTTACCAAGGGAACCCATGGCAGGGGTCCTAAACCCCCTCCCTCACATCCTGCCTTTCCAGACTTTCAGGCACCTTAAGGAGGGCTTCTGTGTAGAAGCCTGCGAAAGGACCGCGAACAAAGAAACCAAACTTGGTTTGGCACACAGAGTAAAACACAAGAAAACCATTTTCAAAAAGAAACAGTGACTAAACCCAGCTGGAACCGTATAAAAACATATATGGTCTAGCGGGTTTAAGTTTGAGACTACCAAGATAGCCTAAAACACTACTGTGGTTATTTAAGATAACCACAGTAGGAAAAATAGGGTAATTAACACTGCCACCAGCCAAGTCTTGATGAAAAGGGAGCGAAACAGTGCTCCAAGAGATACAGACAAAAAGGGATAAGTATTAACCCTTTCCAATGCTCCATGTAACATAGGGTGTATAGGGTCTGTGGATTTAAGAGACTAAATAAAGTGAATGGCAACTTTACCTGTTCTGGGAGCCAGTAGTCAGTCCCAGAAAATGGAGTCCGAGTTGGGAAGTCTAAAAGACAACCCTGTGTCACTGCACTGAGGGTGCAAAAAGATGATGCCTGTGCAGTAGGTGAGGCTCCACAGTCCAAGAACACACACAGCAAAACACATGTAAGAGTGGGAAAAAGGGCTCACACTCTTACCAGGTGAAATAAATAAATCCTAGAAATCCAGCAAAGCTGCTGAGGGACTCAGTAGCTAAGGGAAATTAGCCATTCTGGAGAATTCTCCCTAACACTCACCCCCCATCCCCGACTAAGGGACAGGAGGATTGAATCCACTCCTGGATGAATCTCTACCTCTAGTCGATTAAAAAAAATCCTAGAGAGACCATCAGCATTTTGGTGGTGACATCCTGCTCTGTGCTCAATGGTGAAATCAAACCCTTGCATGCAGATTGACCATTTCAGAAGTTTTGGGTTCTCCCCTTTTATTTGCATTAACCTTCTCAAGGGTTGATGGGCAGTTTGAATCACAAAAGTAGATCCATACAAGTATGGTCTAAACTTCTTCAAACACCACAATGGCAACACATTCACACTCTATGGTTGCCCACCTTGTTTTTGGTTCCTTCAGTTTCCTATTGATGAAGCAAATGGGGTGCTCCCTACCTTCTTCATCCAGTTGACTAAGGGCTGCACCGATACCTGTATTGGATGCATCTGTCTGCACAGTGAAGGGTTGGTGATAATCAGGACCTCTTAAGACTGGAAGTTGACAAAGGGTTTCTTCAGGTTTTCAAAGGCTTGAGTGCACTCCTGTGCACTCCTCATTCCATCTAACCTTTTTAGGGAATTTTGTAGAGGAGACTACATTCAAGGGAGAAGCTATGGTCCCGTAGTTCTCTATGAAATTCCTGTAGTACCCAGTGAGACCTAGAAAAGCTCTCACTTGGGTTTGAGTATTAGGGGTGGCCCCGTTTTTTATAGCTTGTACTTTGCTATGCAATAGCCTTATTTCACCTCCTCCTATCTCATGACCAAGGTAGACCACTTTGCTCTGACCAATTTGATATTTCCTTGCCTTTATGGTCAAATGGGCCTGCTCAAGAGCCTGCAAAACATGACCTAAGTGATCAATATGTTCTTTTCATATAGGGCTGAACAATGCAATGTCATCCAAGTATGCCATGCAAAAGTCCTCCATCCCATTTAGAACTTGATTGACCATCCTTTGGAATGAAGCAGGGGCATTCTTTAATCCAAAAGGCATATCCTTAAACTGTTAGAGGCCTGCTAGTGTTGAAAATGCAGTTTTCTCCTTGGCATGGTCTGTCAGGGCTATTTGCCATTAGCCTGAGGTTAGATCAAATGTACTGAGGTACTTGGCTGAACCAAGTCTATCCACCAGTTCATCTGTCCTTGGAAAGGGATGGGCATCTGTCTTAGTGACTGCATTTAGAGCTCTATAGTCCACACAGAATCTCAACTCCTTGGATCCTGCCTTTGATACTAGAACAACTGGACTAGACCATGGACATATAGAGGGCTCTATAACCCCGGGATCAAGCATCTTGTTGACCTCTCCTTTGATGTGAGATCTCACATGTTCTGACATTGTGTAACCTCTGCTTTTTACAGGTAGACAGTCACCAAAGAGAATATCATGCTGGCCCCAAGGGGTCAAGCCTAGTGATAGTGAAAACAGGGAGGCAAACTGGTTTAGCAGAACTTTGCACTACTCCTGTTGTTCAGAACTCAGTTGAGAAGAGAGATTAACTCCTTCTATTTTCTCATCCAAAGTATGGCTCCTGAGCAGGTCAGGTAGTGGTTCACTCTCCTCCTCCTCTTGAACTGAAGCTAGAAGCAAAGCTCCCACTTCTGTTCTCGAGACATATGCCTTCAAACAGTTGGTGTGAAAGACTCTGGGAGCCTCCTTAGGTCTGCCTAAATCCACCAAATAGTTCCCCTCTCCAGGTTTGCCCACAAACTTGAAGGGTCCTAACCATTTGTCCTGCAAGGCCCTCTGCCTTGTTGGCACCATAACTAATACAAGCTGGTCTTGAGGAAACTCAACCATGCTGCCCTTCTGGTCATGCCAATATTTGATCAGAGCCTGACCTGCTTTTAAGCTATCACTTGCTTCTGCCATCATGTCTGACATTCTCCTCCGGACCCCTATCACATAGTAAGTCACTCTGACTGGCTTGGGGGAAGGAGCACTCTCCAACCTCTCCTTAATCAGAGCCAGCGGACCTCTGACTGGATGGCCATAGAGAAGCTCAAAGGGACTGTAACCAACTCCCTCCTGAGGGACTTCTCTATATGCAAAGAGACAGCATGGCAGTAGAAGGTCCCACTTAATTTTAAGTGACACCACAGTTTTTCCACATGGCTTGCATGTAATGGGACATACAAATGGATCTCCTTTCGGATATCACTTCCTTAGGAAACCCTACTCTGGTAAAAATACCAAGTAGAGCCTGAGCCACAGCCTGAGCCGTACCAGTCCTAATAGGTATTGCTTCAGGATACCTAGTAGCATGGTCTACTACAACCAGGATAAACCTTTTTCCTGAAGATGTGGGAGGGTCAAGTGGACCGACAATGTCAATGCCCACCCTCTCAATAGGAACTCCAACCACTGGGAGAGGCACCAGAGCTGCCACATTCTTAGCTCCACACTTGCCAGAGGTTTGTCAAGTGTGACAGCTCCTACAGAATTTGTCAATTTCTTAACCCATTTTAGGCCAGTAGAAGTATAAAGAGAGCCTTTCCTTGGTCTTTTTTTAAACTCAAATGACCAGCCAAATGTATCTCTTGGGCCAACTGTTGGAACTGGCATCTGTTAGCAAGAGGCACTACACATCTTTTGCAGTCTCCAGGGATAGACTCAGTCGGTTCACTGTAGAAGAGGCCATCTTCCCAGCTTAACCTGTGCTTTCCAACTTCTTGCCCATCAAGTTGGTTAGCAGCCTGTTGTCGAAGACCCTCGAGAGTAGGACACTCTCTTTGTCCTCTACTGAAGTCTGCCCTGTTGAGTCCACCTTCTGTCAGTAAAGACTGCAGCTCAGGATGGTCATCAGGGTCGAGATCTCCAACTAAAACAGTGTCTTCTTCCAGATCTGACTCTTCAGATACTGGCTCAACCACACAAGTTTGCACCTCACACTCTGCCTAGCAGGTGGAGGGATCACAGGTGTGATCTTGGACAATCTTGGGGAGGTCCTTGTTGGTAGCACAGGGGTGCTGTCGGACTTTTTCTTTGAGGTCTTGGGATTCCCCTTTGCCTCTTTTTTTCCAGAAATAGCAGAGAGCAACTCCTGTGGAGTGAGAGTGATATATATATTATTTAAATATTTTTACCAGAATGTATTGGTTTTATAAAGACGGCAGTGTTCTCTGTTATTGTTCCTTTGTGTCATGTGTTCTTCAATTATTATTTTGTGTTCTGTTTCTATTTTCAGTAAGGCAGTTTGCTGATTTTTTATTATGGCAATAGCCCATGGCTATTTCAGGCTACCCTCGGCCTCCTCCTCTCCTTCCCTCATCTTTGACTGTCTGTCTGCTATCCAGGAATGGTGTGCCGCCAATGACTTCTGCCTTAATGCCAGTAAGACTGAGATTCTACTCATCGGCACACCCACTCCCTCCTTCCCTGCAGCTCTCTGGCCGGCCTCTCTTGGCCCTCTTCCTCCTCCTACCTGCAAGGCAAAAAATCTCAGGGTCATCTTCGACTCCACACTCTCCTTCTCTCCTCATATATCTGACGTCTCTAAGAAGTCACACTACCAGCTGCACCTCCTCAGAGGTATCTTCCTTTCCTCTCCTTCCCCCAGAAGCTCACTGTCTCCCGAGCCCTGGTTCTCTCGAAGCTGGACTACTGTAACAGCCTCTGTCTTAATCTGCCTGCTTCCACTCTCCGCCCTCTGAAACTCTTCCAGAACAGAACTGCGAGACTTGTCCTTGGCAAAAAATCCCAAGGACCGTATCTCTCCAGGACTGAAATCTTTACACTGGATCCCAGTGGCTGTGAGGATTAAGTTCAAAACCCTCTGCATTGTCCACAAGGCCTTCTGGGGCCTGGGGCCTAAATACCTTCAACTCTCTCTTCCTAAATATCTTCCTTCCCGAGCCCTTCGCTCATCCGTCTCCAACTCCCTCAGGGTTAGCCGCTTCTCGAAGCAACGAGCTGGGGGTAGATCTTTCTCCGCGGCAGGGGCCTCCCTCTGGAACTGCCTTCCTGCCTCCCTGAAACTTGAGGAGAACCATCTCCGGTTCCAGAAGCACCTCAAAACCTTCCTCTTTGCCTCTGCTTTCTCTCTCCCGCCCCCCTGCTAAATCCTTCACTGAAACTGCACTGAATCTGCAACTGGGCCACTCTCACCGACCTCAGTCCTGGGCCCAGCCACTCTCCACTTGCACTGCCTCCCTGGCAACCTCTGAACTGCGGGACTGTCGCTGTATCCCTACAGCCCCCCTTCCCAGCACTTGTCTTCCCTTACTTTGCACTTGCCACCAGCTGGCCCTATTTATTTATTTGTTTTATTCTACTTACTTGTACTGCACTTCCCCCCTCCCCTTCCCCTTGCACTTTTCCCTTCCCCCTACCACTGCACTTGCGCGATCTGAATGACACCTGGCCTAGTAGGATCGCTGTCTGTCTTCCCCTTCTTTCCCCCCTCCCTGCCTCGTCGCGCCTTGAAACACTTGTGTATAGGCGCGTTACAAATGCCATATCATATCATATCATATCATGAAGTTTTTTGTCCACTTATCAGGTGTGGCCACCAGGTTGTTTCCTCACAATCCGAGTGCGACTCCAAAATCGAAGAAAAGTAGTTCATTCTGATGTTTAGCGTTGCCAGAAAAGACGTCAGGAGGTGGGAACTGATTCTACTTCTTCTGTCTTTTTGCATACCCTGCAGAAGTTTGTGATGGACAGTCCTCTAATATGCAGGATCTCATTGGTCAGTAGTAAATTCAGTCTTGCTCTCATAAAGAAGTGACAGAACGGTTTGTTGGGGAATTTTCTGTAGATCTCTACCAGGTCAGTTACTTTTCTAGGCAGCAATGGAAGATGTCTTAACAGTTTATTAGTTTCCACTTTCTCTGAGGCGTTGATCCAGTTCTTCATGTTTTTTTTTTTTATTCTGAGATGGTTTTGAAGTATTTCGTCTGTGCAGGCAATTACTTTCAGTTGAGCCTATTTTTTTGGCTACCCAGGATGCTAGCATTTTCAATCTGCCTGCCTTGATTTTCGAATTTAGCAGATTGTGTAGGGGCGATGCCTCCGGTAGTAAGATGTTGCTGTAGAGTGCAATGCTGCTGTTTTCCACTCTGGTTTTTAGACAGATGAGCCCTAACTCTCTTCTGATTGCTGGCATTGAGGTTGATTTGGGGAGGGACAGCATCTACCTCCAGAAAAATCCTTCTATCCTCTCCCAAATCTCCTCCAGAATCTTTGGCATTGCTTCCGAACTATATAGCAGGCACAGAACCACTTTTGCTTTTCAGTGTTTGATGAGGGGTATTATAGAAAAGCGGCCAAATTTGTTGTCCAGCATGTGCGCTTTGATCGTCAAAGTTCTCGCTTTGGACCAGATGTAGCTTTACATGCTCACTTCGGAGCACAAACTGTCCAGCATAACCCCTAGATATTTGAATTCTGACACCACTTCTATTTTGCCATTTTCTATTTGCCGTGCGGTATGCTTGGTCTGGTTGTTTTTCTTTTTTTTCCTTTCTAGAACCATAATCTTGGTGTTCTTGTTGTTAATTTTCAGCTTGTTGGACTCTATGCAGTAAGCTAAGATGGTTAATTGGTGCTGGAGGCCAATCAGTGTTTGATCCACCAATGTGATGTCGTCCGCATATAGTGTTCTTTGGACCGGGGTCCCTCCGATCTTTGGTACAAATCCTTTTAAAGCTGTAGTTGGTTCTTTGTAATCACCTAAAAAGGCTATAAACATTGCCGGTGCAAGGGGGCATCCCTGGCTCACCCCTCTTCTTGTCGGGATTTCGTCTGACAGCGTGCCGTTCTTGTTCAGCTTCACCCTCTTAGATCTTCGGGTAAAGAGGGCTTTTATTGGCTCCAGTATGTTCTTGGAGCAATTTGCCGTCCGAAGTTTGGCCCATAGTAGTGGTCTGTCTACCATGTCAAATGCTTGGGTGAGGTCTATGAATGCTAAATACAGCTTTGCCGACCCCTCTTGGATTTTGCTTTTGAGGGTGCTCAGGATCATGATATTGACGATCGTCCCAGAGTTTTTACGGAATCCTGCTTGAAAACGATCGTTCAGAGTAGCTTTTTTTGAGCCAAGTTTGAAAGTTCTTCAATAAGAGCGAGGCAAACACTTTTCCGATTGCATCGAGCAGTACAATTGGTCTGTAATTTTGTGGATTTGTCCTGTCTCCCTTCTTGAAAATTTGGACTTCCGCCGCCGTAGTCCAGGATCTTGGTAGCAATCGGTCGGTTGAGCATTTTTTAAAGACCATGCTGATGAAAATTGACCATTCTTCAGGGAAGGTTTTCAGGTCGATATTCGTCACCCGTCTGGACCCAGGGCCCGCAAAGCTTTTAGTTTTCAAATGACTGCTTGGATGTCCTCTTTGTTTGCTATATCTAACCATCTACCTTTGGGCTCATTGCTGTTTGCTTCTTCCCTCACAACCGGGCCGCTGAACAGTGCTGAGAAATGGGCTATCTAACTGGCTTTACTCACACTGTTCAATTGTGAAGGCTCAGGATGTGCTCCCGAAGATTTAATCAGTGTCCAGAAGGCTCTGACATTCTTGCCCTCCATTTTATTCTGCATTTCCTCTGAGTCTCTTTGATAGAGGGTGATCCTCCGGTGTCTTAGCCAACCTTTGTAGGACTTAGTTTCTTTATTCAATTCAATTTGTGTTGCTGGTGAGTTTGAACCTTTGATCTTCCTTCTTAAGCGTCTTAAAATGGCCCTTTTCTCTACAGGCAGCTTGTCATAGTGATGCAACAGGTGTCCCTCTGTTCAGGTTTTTTCACACTCTTGAACTTATATGGACTCAATAGCGGTTGATAATCTGGTTCTGTCTCATTTAGCAGTTTGTTTCCCGCCAGCTGCTTGGAATAATTGAGTGTTAATTTGTTTATTCTGGACTCTGTAAGTTTTAAGCAAGACCCTTGAATGTTGCACTCTATTTGTCGTTCGCTCCTCATTGCTTTTCTCCTTGCCATCATCCAAGTCGCTTTGAGCAGATTGTGATCACTTGCCGTGGTTTTTACTACTTCGAAAGTGATTTCCAGCTTTAAAAGATTTTCAGACGTGAATATGTAGTCAATAGTTGCGCTTGAGCAGTCTCTTTCCCATGTCGGCCTGCGATTGGAGTTTGGAAAGGCTTGATCGAAGTTGAAACAGCCCCGAGATTCCATCAGATCTTGTCATTGTGCTCCTCTTTTTTCCACCGGCGTAATTTCAGATTTCAAAGTGTCCGATGATGGACACCCAGCATTCAGATCGCTACAGATAATGATGTGAGTCACGTCGTTCTCTGCATAAATCGAGTCCACTGTATTTACGATGGTGTTCAAGAAGCAGTCATTGGTTATGGCTTGGGGGTTCCAATATACGATGATAATTGCGACCAGTAACTTGTTCTCATGATTGTCTTTGGGGTCCAGCATGGACCAACTTGTCAGCACTGCCAGGTGGTTCAAGGAAGCTGACAGTGTCGTTTGGATGGTTATTCCTCTTCCAGATTGGACCGCCAATAGGATTTCTGCAGAAGGATGGCCCAGAGTATTTTATTTAGCTAGCAAGATTACTATATTGAAGCTGTCAAGATGTGGCATTTCAGAGAGCCAGGTTTCTTGAAGGGCCAAGATGTCAAAGTCATTTAAGTTGACATCTCCTTTCTGCATTAAATGCTTGTGGCCACGCGTGTTCCAGGAGCCCAGGTGTAGAGTTGTCGTTTGCAGTGGAGGGTTTTCTCGCGTCCCCGACAGTTGTGCCTCGGTACCGTCAGTAGCAAATTGCTATTTTATATTCTGAGAAGCCAGTGTCTTTGGCAGCCAGGCCCACAGTTGCTTAATTGGCGAAATCAGCCTTTTGTTTATTGCCGGCTTAATGGAAATGCTTGATTAGATGTCCGAGATGTCGGGATGATCGCCTTAGGTGAATCAGCTGATTCCCTCTGAGCCTCTTTCAGGTGGATCTTGTGTGGTAGTGTCGAGATCTTTGTTTCTCTTCGTAGCTCAGTTTCTACGGTTCCGTTCCTCTTGGTGTCCAACTTGGTAGAGGGGAGTGTTGTTTGATAATCCTCCAATTTCTGCTCTTCAGGCTTGGCTCTGTGTTGAGACATTCTCGCGGTGTTATACAAGTCTTCAGTTTTGGAATGATAGTGGCTGTTTCACGGCTTTTCCGCCGGCCTATATTCCTGTGCGGTCAGAACTGGGCTGGGTTTTGACAATGTCAATAGGTGGAAACCGCGTAGAGCCAGTTCGTCTAATGCTTTTTTGATTGAAGGGGGCAAGGCAGCCGCTCTTATGTGTATGTAGGCTTTGGCGGTTGTGCCTCTCTGATAGGGTTCATTTCAGAGAGGAGATTTTGCTGAAGATGTTTCTCACGGTTCCTCTATTGAGCATCAAATTGTCATGATTACTCGAGGCTTGTTCCAGTTTCAGTGTCAATATCTCAGCCCTTGATTCTGTTTTCTGTCTGTGTCGTCTGTTCTGATCTTTTGGGTTTGTGGACCTTTGCCTTGAGTCGATTCTGCCCCTTTCGGGTCGACCGGAAGGGCTGTTTCTAGCCGGCTCCCCTTTGTGGGCTTTCTTATCTGTTCCCGTCTTGGGCTTTTCCTGTTTTTGTTTGTTTTCTTTATTGCTTTGGAGGTGACCGCAGGGCGAGTCTGGCCCTGAGGCACTCCGGCCTCTATTTCTCTGGAGTGCTCTATGACTCCCTCTGCTCAAACTGCCGTGATCCTGAAGGTTTCTATGTCTCTGGACGCAGTGAGTGTTCTCCAGTTGTATTTTCGGAATCTGGGACAAATGGGAGTCTCTCTTGGGAGAATATGCTCTTGCAATTCTCTCTTCAGCTTCGTCCGGAACTTCGATTAGATGCTGTGAGATGGTCATTGATGCCCTGTCGTCAAGGAATTCTCTGATAGTTCTTGGGGATTTTACCTCATGATTTATAGTGCGTTTTTCGGATGGAAGTCTTTTTGGGTCAGGTCTGGGGGCTGCATTTCTTTACTACTCCCTGATTTGGGTATGCTGTCTGGCGTTTCTCTTGCATTATTTTTTCCTGCTTTCTGCTGTTTGGAACCTGTCGTATCGTTCAGTTTTAGAACTGTTTGATTTCCTGACAGTGGTAATTTCCCTGTCCTTTGTATGTTCTCACCTCAGAGTATTAGGTGTGTCAGTACTTCGCATCTTACAGGGATCCTCTTTCCTGGCCTTTGTATCTGTGCTGCTTGGCCTCAGCAAACGTACTTTGAAGAAGAAGACCTCTTGTAGAGTGGAGCGTCTGGTCGAGTTGTTGCCGTTCTCAGAGTTGAAGATGGTGAAGTTGTCCCTGTGTAGGCCCTTTGTCGCTGATTGCAGGATTTTGTTATCTGTTTGGGTGCTTTGAGCTGTGTGAGTTGTTGTTGTTGGGGTGTCTTTGTTGTAGCCTGGATCTACTTCGGTTCACTGATTCATTTTTGGGAGGTGAAGGGGGGTCAGTAGTCTTATTGTCAGTAAGAATCTTTTTTCCACCGCTTGGATATACCCTTCTAGGTATATTAGTTTGGAGTGCATCATTGCAGTCAACGTAGAGTGATCTTTCAGATTATCATTTATGGCCTCATGTAGCTTGCAAAAGGGGGCCAGTGCGATGGTGATAGCTGTGATAGCTGACATGATAGTTACCATGTCAGGTTTTTTCGTCAGGGTATCTTTTTGTACCGGAGGCCAGTGATTGCCAAGGCTCTGTCACCTATGTGACGTACTTGGCGGGGTAACCTGGTTGGCTCCCCGTGAGGGTGATGGCTGGATAGGAGGATTTCTGCTGCTCCTGCGGGATGGTGCCACAATTTCTCCGAGGATTCTGATCCCTTCATGGGGATGTAGGTTGAAGATGTTGTTCAATTTTACGAGGTTCTTTATCTGATATTGGGGGTTGGAGTCGCTTGAGATTGGTCGTGAGGATCTTTCATCTGCATCTTGCCGCTCCGCTGTTCCTTCCACCACTGTAGGCTCCTTTCTCAATAAACTTTCTGGCGAGGAGTTCTCCTGATCTGTGTTGAAATCGTCTGGCTTATTAGCTTTTGCTAGGCACTTGCTCGATAATTTCTTTGGCTGAGTGCTGTCCCCAGTGTTGAGAGCTGTAGGAGAAGTAGGCTCTACAGGAGGACTATCCTTTGTGCCAGGGTTTAACAGGGCCTTATGGGGATGCTCCACCAAAATTGTCAACTTAAGTGGAGATGCTGGGGCAGACTCGCTGGGATTACCGGTTTCCGTATTTTTATGGCTTGCGCTGGCTCCATGACTGCCTCTGAAATTTCTGCGTCCAAAATTTCGTGTAGGTGGTCAGGGTTTCTTTTCTCCTGTTTTTTTAAAAAATCTTTCAGGGAGTTTAGTTGCGTTAGTTTAGCGAAGGTCTTTTTTGTGTGATGATTTGTGGTTTTCTGCAGTGTCTCCCCCTCCTGGGCACCAGAGTCCTTTTTCTGGCTGCTGGCAGGTTTGTGCATTGCTGGTGTTGGTACTGGGTTTCTTTTGGAGGATGTACACTTGTCTCCTCGTTTGGAGTATGAGACTCCATTACTGCTTCAACCTCTCCCTCCCTTAATCCTGGACCATCTGGCGGGTCCGCTGCATTGCCCACAGGCAAGCGTTTGGTGCTGGTCGTCGAGACTTTGGATAATACTGTCGGGAGAGGGACATCTTGCACAATTCTCATGTCCTTGTAGTGTGCACAACAGTTCCTGGAAGCCCGGCTGCCAGCTAGTGCCCCGCCCCCTTTGGGATCGTCACAGGTCTGCACGGAGCTTGCTGGTAGCGGCTCGGCATTGGAGGCATCCTTCCGCACCTTGGCAACCTGGGGAGGAAGGCCGGCGAGGAGCAGTGGGCCTGCCAGTGGGTCTGCGGGCAAAGCGGTTTCCTTAGTGCTTGCTGGTTGTCAGAGGAAAACTTCAGCGCCTGTGTCAGTCTCCATGGAGATCGAAACGGGCTACGCGGTCTGGGTGGAGCCCCGATCTGAAGCAACGCTTTCGCTGTTCTTGCCACTCACCTCCCCACTCCATGAGGAGGCGGCCAGCAGTGCGGCTGGGACTGGGCTCTCCCCCAGCGGCCCTCCGGCCACCG
The DNA here is from genome assembly GCF_040938575.1 of Ambystoma mexicanum. Lineage (NCBI taxonomy): Eukaryota > Metazoa > Chordata > Amphibia > Caudata > Ambystomatidae > Ambystoma > Ambystoma mexicanum. The sequence goes on along the minus strand of NC_090924.1, from coordinate 1,116,330,637 downwards.
GCGAGGAAGGTAGGTTGACAGCCATACACAGCCCATAGTCGTTTGTTGTGGGGGTGGCTTTCTCATTGATTTGGCCCTTTGTCTGGCTTGTTTGGGCTGCTTCATCGGCCCCGTCTGGCAGAGCGTGATTTGTCTTCTGCGATTCAACTTTTTGCAGGTCACTGGATGAAGGAGAGGGTGCGGAGCATCCATTCCGGTGTCTTTGTGTGCCGACTTTTGTTTGCATAACTTTGCTGGAGCCGACTGCAAGCGTTTAGGCTCACTTGCAAATCTTTCTTTTAGAGAAGGGGCTTTGCACTCCTTAGGCGCCTTTTGTCACCATCTTCTTCACTTAGTAGGTTAGCAGGGGTGTTGGTTGTGAGAGGAGGAGGAGACATTTATGATAGTCCTGCTGTCCTGACACAGACTGCACAGACTGCTCGTACCTCTGCGACTAGCTCGGTGGCTGCTCCACGGCCTCGGGTGGTTCTTGAAGAGGTCCTCCCAACGTCAAACAATGAACCTGGTAGACAGACTAAAAGTCTCTGGATTCAGGAGCTCACAGAGGGTAGTGACTGAACAGACTGCTCCTTCCTCTGTGACTGGTATTGTCCTCTATCAACTCCTCTAGAGAGCCTCTCAAGGTCCTCTCTCTTGTAGATCTAGTGAGATCCTTTTTTCTTTTACTGGGAGGTCTGGGGGTGCTTGACACAACTCCAAGAGTTTTCAGGTCATTACCCAACGGAACTCTCAAAGGCACTTCACTCTGCACACTAACAGGTATTTTGATAGTCATATCATTACACTGGATGAGAGCTGGTAACTGGGGAAGCATTTGCACAGGGCCTCCAGCTAACTTGGTGAGGCATTTGGGTGCCTTAGCAACATCCTCCACCTTGACAAATGATTAATCCACCACAGTGTCTCTGATGGCAGGAGTCTCCTGGCAATTCACACAAACACTATCTTTATAATGCTCTTTAGTATTATATGGGATGGAATTATAGACATCTAAATTCTGTTGTCCCCACAAGCCCAGGGACACTAATGAAACACTAGATGAGACTCTCATGGGTTCATCAGCCAGTAGGTGAACGTTTCCACTTACCACAGGGACTTCTTCCTCTGGGCAGAAGGCTAAGGAGACAGTGTGGACCCCTGAAGGTTTACCCTTACATCTGGGATCCCCTTCCACATGGTCAGTTGACCCACAAACATAACATTTCCCAAATATCTTGATGATTTATTGGATGATTGATATATTTCGGACTTGCATTTTAACAGGACACCAGAGACAAGCTCCATTCATTGTTTATTAATAGAAAAATGAATGGTAAGAATTGTTCAATGGAGAGTGTCACTAGACGTAGAAAATAACTGTTTCTGTAAATTACGTAATTGGGCATGAAGGTTATCTTATCCCTTTCTTGCGTCTCTTTTCCTCTTGGCAGTAAAACAAATTATATGGCTTTGTAAGGCTGTTTTTTATGCATCCCTGTAATTGGCAGGAGAGGTGTCAACATCTTTATTGACTTGGAAGACAAAATTATTGAAATCAAGGAAAGATTTCACAAAATTGGTATCTTGAAGTTATGGAATCCTCATCTATTAGTAAGGTTTGTAATACACCCCCCAGTTCAATATTAGTTATCACGGGAGAGTTGTCTGAGTTTGCAGAGCATGCAATAGTGGAGTCAATTATTGAAGCTTCTAATGTTTTGGCAACACAGATATAATCGATATGGGAAAATTAGTTATGAGGAAGGGAATGAAAAGTCAAATCTATATCTGTACAGTGTGCCAATCTCGACGAGTCGATAACACTGGTTTCTGATAGGTAACTTGTGAATTCTGTTTGTGCTTTACTACTTTTATATTGACAAGGAGATCTTCTATCCCAGAAAGGGGCAATAACATTATTGAAGTCACCACATTATCAAATTGACAAGGTCCATTTGCAGTATCACACATTTCAGATCTCACCAGAGTTTGGAATCAGGAGTGGTAGGCCCATATACATTAGGAATAGAGACAGTCTGGGATGCAATTACTAACTTAGCTAAAACCCATCTACCTTTACCAATAATGAAGTAGTAGTCTAGCAGCTAATGTAATATCTGTGCCACAGAAATATAAATAGACACAACACTGTTCCCCAAAACACCCCTCTACCAAACTTTACCAATGCTGGTTCATGGTGTAGGTATGTAGCCAGGTTGAGCCTCAAGTGTTTTGCTATGGCTTGTGAAAGAGACTTAATTCCCTGATATGACTGACATTTGGCAGCAAAATATTACAGACTTTCCATTAGTTGTGTGTGGGATTCAGTGGGAAGCCATGAATTAGTATTCTTGCAATAACTCTACAAGGGACCTTTGTAGTTTGCCTGTGAGCAGGAGTAAACAGTATAATTCTAAATAGCATTACAGAACACAGCTATTTGGACACATCCCTTGGAATTGAGAAACATGAACTGCACAATTAAGGAATAGGAATGTGGAAGTAAATGTCCCAAAGTTTAAAGATTCATTTATTTGGTGGCAACAGGGGATCATATTTTAAAATGTGTTTGTGTCAAAATGCACTGTCTTCAGAGACTAGCTGATAAAGTCCACAATTGATCAGTGCATCTGGAATGGACGACAAACTCTAGTGACTCAAAAACTCTTACACAATGTTTCACTCATATCAAGCTGCCAAAAGAATTTTATTTAACATAAAACGGATTGCCTAGTGCAAACAATCATCTTAGTTACACAGGGAAGGAAACAGAAACATAGCATGTATTTGATCTGGTAAGGTTAGCAGACAAATGCATGTGTAGGAAAAACAGTGAGCACATTATTGACAAGACATATTATACAAAACAAATCGGTCCCATACAATCTATTGTGATTTAAACAACAGCTTTAAAATTGCAGTATAGACGTTTGACACTGTTGAAAAAAAGTTGACACAGGTGTTTTTCGGCCACTTGTAGTAAATCTGGTGTGCTTAGGATTGGGTGGCCTTCATTAGGACGGAAGAAAAACAATGGAGAATCATTGAATGCAGAATCCTGTGTTACTCTGTAAAAACGGTGGTGTATGTGAACACTAGCTTGCTGTTTGGGTAAATCATTGATTATTAAATGAGCTGTTAATGCTTTATTAAATAAGGGAACCCCTATGGGGTGTATTGTTGTGCCTTGGTGGACATGGTGTGCATGGCACACCACTAACATTGGGTATCGGGGGTCCAGGTCAGGCTGGGGAGGAAACTCCTAGCACAAAGACCTTAAGGATGACGGTACACTAAAACATAGAAGTTAATAGGAATAGGAATCACCTAGCAAAGTGATTACACTGTGTGAACACAGACCATGATTAGTATGTTTTCAATGAGTGTTCTCTAAGTGTATCGTAATGGGCAGATTACTTGTGCATATAGCCACTGAGTGCCGAAATTGTGGCATTCTGTTAGTATCTATCGTGACATGCAGTTGAATGTACATGCGAGAAGTCACATCCCATGCGGTTCATGCAGGGTGCCATATCTGTCACTTGAAAGCTAGCACCGTGTGGATCCCCATGTGTCGCCCCATGGTTTCAAGGGCAGGATGAAAGTAATGACGGTTCGTAAACTGCTTGTGTACATCATGGCTGAAAAGAAGTGTGCACATAGGCACAAATGGAATCCTTATAGCGGTGCAAGATGAATGGCGAAGGACTCGTCATTAACTCCGGAATGCGGCAGTGACCCGCTTGGTGACCACTCCATGCAATAGCTGGTCCCTTAATGAGATTGTTTGGGCCTGCTGATAATGTGGCACGGAGGACAAAATATATCAGCTCGTAACCTTAGAACTGATCAAGGATACAATATGAATGCGCACTCATTGGCCAATGGTATCTGTGTGACAGACTGTGGTAGTTGAACCATACGCATAAAGACTAGGTGTAATTGCAAGTGTGGCAGACATGATGGAGTGGGAAAAAGGCTGTCAATCTGTAATAATTACAATTCAGTGGTATAGAAACCATCATCGATGCTGGTATCATAACCACATGGGTAAACGGAAGGCATTATTGAAAAATGTTCCACGTGACAAGACCAAATTGTGTGAATCCAGGTCAAAGAATTGAAGATATGTGAAAATACAAGTAGGATGTAGAGGGACGAGTGCTAGAGTGAGAGTAGGTACCAGTGTGTGGTGAGACACATTTGTAGAAGAACACCACCGTCAATCGCCCAAGAAACACATAATCTCTTATCCTCTACATCATGTTATTCCTCAAAGATCATTATCGACATTGAGAAAGGCAAAACAGGGAGAAAACCCAAAGTTTGTCTTAACATAGAGCGACACCTGGAAGTTACTGGTAATCAGGGGGTTTCATAATGTGGTAAGGGGTACATATATTGACACAAATGATGACTGTAGAACCTGCCCTAATCAGAAGGGACATAGCACTGTACTATTAGGTCCCTAGGAAATGGTTCCACTTGATCACAAGGTTTAGACTGTTCTTGACAATGTCTAGATGATGTATCCATCTTTGTTTCAATTTGGTCAACAATTTATTGATGTCTCCTCCTCTTTTTTGTGGGAAGATCTTTTGAAGGAAAAACCATTTTACTTCTGAATTGGTGTGTTTCTTGATGGCATAGCGTTCAATCAAGGGTTTATCTGCCACCTCATTCCGGATACAAGACCGGTACTCAGAAATACGTTGCTTCACCGCCCGGATAGTTTTACCAACGTATAGTAGGCCACAAGGGCACTCTGTTACATACATGACCATTTTTCTGTTGCTGTTGGTGTGGGCTAGCAAATCCCATCGGATGTTATTGTATTTGAACACCTTCTTAGTATCAGTGATATTGCAAGCCACACATCAGTCGCACTTATGGTGGCCTGTTGCGGGTGGTAAACCCCATAGGTGTCAGTGCTTGAAGGTTTGGTCGGTTCAATGCAGGTGTGTACCAGTCTTTACTTCAGGTCATGATTCTTCTTGAGGGCAAAAAAGGTTTTTTTGACAGGGTTCCTTTGTTCCTGATCATATGCTAGTGTTTGTTGTTTGTGCTCTTGATCAAGATACTCAGCGGGCTGTATGTGGTAACACACACCAATCTGTCCAGAAGTCCTCGTGTCTTAGGTGTGAGACATGTTTCTTTACATGCATTTGCTGACCTCTTTTTGGACATCCTTATTGCTTTCCTTGGATACCCTCTATATATGAGTCTTTATTGGAGATGATCTTCATGCTGTATACATTTTGTCTTGTCGGTACAGTTTAGCCTGATACTCAGGATCTGTCCTTATGGGAGATTGTACTTTAAGCCTGCCGGGTGGTAACTAGAGAAATGCAGGAGGCTGTTCCGATCAGTTTTCTTGTGAAAAAGTTTGGTTTTTAGTGTAGTGTCGGACCTATAAATGTGTAGATCAAGGAACTTGATATGCATGTTACAGGAGTTCAACCAGTGGTGAAACAGATACAGATTTTTCTCGGAACCTGTCCAGATCAAGAGGACATTGTTGATGTATCATCACCACATGGGAATGATGCCCTTGTAGGGATTAGTGTCTAAATAGAAGTGATCTGACTCATATTGTGCCATGTTCAGGATGGCCACATCGGGTGCAAAAGTAGCACCCATACTCACGCCCTTGGTTTGTTTGTAAAGTTGGTCTTTGAAAAGGAAGAAATGTTATGTCATGGCGATTCTGACACATTCCAAAATGAAATCTGTGGGAATGTAGCTGACATTTTTCTTAATGCTATAAATGTCTGTACACCACATGTGAGCTTCATAGATAGAAACAAAATTGAGTTAGAATCCCCAATATTATACTTGAATGTGTAGCTAAGCAGACAAATATTAGAACCATAATGACTTCTCTCATCAGAGCTGTCTTCAACACTATGTTGTACTATGTTGTAGGCAACAACGCAAACTACACAAGTAGTTTGGACTCCCTTAGAAAGACCTCATCATATAGTTGTCTATTGAAAAGCTCAACAGTGATTTCCCAGATGGCAAAGAGTAGCTGCAATGATTAGTAAAATATGTTTCTGCTCTCATGGAAACACAAGATTATTCTTTGGTGTTTCCACCATAAAATGAACGGGACCTCATTATCAAGAGCTAATGAGGCCTTATCTGCAATCATTGTGTCAATCTAAAGTGGTTCTGGTTACTTGGTTTCAGCACACCCCACTGTGTAGCTTCTGGTCAGAAAACATGTTAAAGACATTTTCTCAAATTCCATCCACAAATTCAGCATAACTTTCCAGACCATGTTGGGGTTGCTGGGATATTGATATTTGTAATAAAGGTCAAGTCCTAGACATTTCCAGTGACTTTACTAAAGGAATCCCAAATGTGCACATAGGTTGTCAAGCACCTTGAGCATATTGTATTCTTTACTTACGAAACAATCTCTCCTATGGATCTCTTTCAATGTTCTACTATAAAAAAACATAGTAGAAGCAAGAGAGTAGGATATCGGAAAGAAGGACATAGTATTTGTCCATACTTTGTAGTTCTACCTCATTGCAACCTCATGAGCAATGATGGCAGATACCGATGTATTTGCATTTAAACTATTTATTCTGTATGCGTTATTCCCATTTAACTCTTCAAGCTTGTATGTGAGATGCTCACAACTAACATGTGTTAGATTTCCCTTTTCAGGTGTGAATCTGCAAGACAGGCTTACTCAGGCCTCAACCCCCGTGAGCTTAGTTATTTGAGCACTGTTACATTGGGTAAAAGTGGCACCTCCTACTAAAGTGCACAAATGCAGAAAATCTGCATCAATCACTGTATCTGGGCACATCTCCATATTGTGTTCTGAAAAATAAAGAAGATGGTATGTTTTATGTCTGGTAGGCATTGCATGAGGATGTGAATACACTTTGGCTATTTTTGAGAGTCAGTTTAGCTCCTTCTATCTTCACATTTATGTTGAATTACTTGATAGCTCATTGTGTAATGTTGCAAGCTGTGAGAGATCAACAGATGATTAGAGAGTGCAAACGTTTCCAAACAAACAAATATATTCACTTCATAACACAAAGGTTAGGTATGAAGTAGATATGAAATAAATGTGTCATGTGTTTGCAGTCCAGGCTTTCGCATTCTGTTTGCTGCTTGTAACTTTCAGCGTTCAAGTCCCTTATCCAAACAATGTCAGAGTAAATGTTGGTGTTCTAAGTTATACAGTTGGGATTGACAAAGAAGCCCTGTGGACCGTACATATCCCACCTACGTGAAGACATCATGGAGCGGGCCACCATTGTGGCTCCAAAGCCACTCTAACTCCACATTTTCACAAGTGTGGATTTATCACTTAGATCAAACCAAAACTGATACACCCCCCATCAATTAAGCTAAAATATTAACTGCATAGTTTTGTGGTCAGCAAAATCCCCACACTGTACATGTGCAAAGTAGCAAGAATAAGCATCTTGTCTCTCTTTGCAAACGCAACCCACCATTATGAGATGTGGCTGCTGACATCCATATCCAAGGTGCTGGTGGATACCATCCATGCCAACCACAGTCAACCTCTGTCAAAGGTTTCCAAAGCACCACAACACCAGACATAATAATATGTTTCATATAGGACTTCATGCCAGGTTCCTCCCAACTCTAAGTACTGTTATAATGGCTGTTATTGCGATGCAATGTCACAGTGATACACCTATCAGCCATGGGAGTATGGATGGTTGCATTGACCGGGCTGGGATTTAAACATGTGCCTGAATGCCAAACACAGATATCCAAAGTAAATACGTATCTCTGATCTACCTAACCAGTAGTCCCCTGTTTAACCCTACTTCATATACAATACTGTATTTGGCTTTTGTAATAATAATAAGACAACAAGACCAGACCACAACAAAGAGTACAGTTCGAAATAAAATGTATGGCTGCAGGCAAGACAGTTAGGTAGAAACCAAACAATGAAGGCGACGCTTCTATTTGCTCCTTTTTGCCAAGTGAGAGCCTTAATTAAACAAGATAAGTGCGAGTTTAGCGCCATTGTAGGGGAGTGCTTGCCTCAAGAGTAGCAACCCATTTCATTTACATAATGATTCACGTTCGAAAGTGGGAAGGGGAGGACAGATGAATACTTTCAATCATGACTTCAAACAAAGTTGGCCAATTAATAAAGAATGGGAAGAAGGCAATACATTGACACGTTGAGTAGAGAGCCAAGCCAATTAGAGGGAATGATCAATGCTACATTTGAACTCAGGATGTGATCTTAAATACTGATTGTTCATCACTCCTTACACTTCCTCAGTCCAAAAGAGTACTGTGCACTGTTTTACTTCTCATTCATTTGGAGAACAAAACAAAATGGCTCAGTGTATTTGCTTACACCATCACAACTATTAACTGCTACATATCTCTCTTTAAGGAAACTTATATTTAATGTTCATCGACCGGAGCACAGTGTTTGACTGTGTCCTTCGTCAAAAGCTTTGGTCACACCTAGGACACTGTGGGATCCTCCAGCTCATCTTTCAGCACTTCTGATCATTTGGAAAAATGGCCATGGTTTGTTGGGGGCTGTCAGAGATCTTAGGTGACCCTTCCCAATCCAGCAGGGTGTATGTACAAAAGGGCTGTGTGTTCGCACCCAAACCTTTTTGCATATTTATAAATCAGTCAATCACTAAATTAATGAGTAAAGACACAGATGTGCCTGCCCTGGGTAAAACAAAATGTCCCATCTAAATGTTTGCAGATTATGGCATTTTGATATCCCTTGCCCCTGCTAGCCTCCACAAACAATTTACCATCTTTAAGCAGTGTGTAGGTGACAATGGCCTTGCCATTAATTACACTAAATCAAAAAGGATGGTGTTTAAGTAAAAAGAGGAGTACACCAATCATTATATCATTCAACATATGTGGGCAGACAGAACAGGTAGAAACCTATGACTACATGGGTCTGAGGGTCACTTCATATGGTATTGGAGTAAAACAGGTGGAACAGTCAGGACGTATAGACTAAATATAGCGGAGCAGTAGCAAGTTTTACATGGACAAAAGGGAACGGTACTTAAAGAGTCACTTTGGAAGCCCACATACGCCAAGCTCGACAGGTGGCACTATATGGTTCAGAATGTGGGGGCTTTATGAAAGCTAAATTGCTGTCAACAGCTGAACATATATATTTTTTAAAACATCATAGGGCTCCCAAAGTGCACCCCTAAAATCTCTTTGCTCATTCAGCTTAATTTACACTGTATTGGTACTATGGCCAGCACGAGACGTTTGCTGTAACAGTACGGAGGTCGCCGGAGCTAGGTAATGATAGAAATGCCTTGAAATCTATACTCGCCCACGAAGAGGGAACACACTCTCCATGGTGGCAACATGTGAAAAAGCTATGTTCCAAAATCAATGACATGGAATTTTGGGCCACACTGGATCTGTTGACTAAGGCGTCAAAAATGTGACAATAGAAGCTGTGTTTAAAATGAAGACACAAATGACATGTCAAGGACACAGGGCTCAAGCCTACTGAGTAATTGCTGGGCTATATAAATGGGAGTAGGTTATGAAAGCAAGATTTGCGAGGTCATGTACATCAAGTTCAGGACTGCAATGGTTCTGTTGGCACGTAGGTGGTATAACTGGGATACTCAAGTATCTGACAAATCTTACAATTGTCAAGACAGTAGGGAGGATGAAATATATCTCATTTTAATATGTCGTGTATATTTAAGTTTGTTACCTCTAGGGTACAAGGAAGCTTAGAAATATTAACTTTGTGCTGCAAAACAGGTGACAAAACCTTGGTTAATATGGTACCAACATTTCTCCACAGAGCATGGCTGAGAAGCCTTTACTTAATAAACCTAGCGGCGGGCGTAAAGGGATGGCTACCAACTTTTCCGCCAGCTGATAGTGATGAAGCGTGCTGTTTTTTAGGGATGTTTATCCCACTACCTAATTTGGCTTTCAACAGTCCAACATTTTTTAGAAAAACATAACAGACGGTCAGTTGATGCAATGCTACTTTGCATGCTTGAACTTGTGCCATATCGATTAGTGCAGCCAGATTAGTATTTTTTGATTATTGTATTTTAGTCATGTTTACCCATGCGAATCAACTGGATATTGTTTTAATGCATGATGTTTGCTGTTTTTACCTTATGTTTTCATATTTTGATTTTGATTGTGATGTCCTGCATGTCCTACCTATGACTGTCGAAATGGTAACAAACATGACTTAACACATGCTGCACACAACATTGACCTCCATATAGATAGTGCACAATTGTATCTACTCTTTTTCTTTCCAACAGGTATGCTTTGTATTATGTTGGAGTTGCAATTGGTGTATTCGTAACCAGTTTCTTTCAAGTCTGGACCTTTTTCCTCGCTGCAACAAGGCAGACAGCCAGAATACGACGCAAGTTCTTCTATGCCATCCTTCATCAGGAGATGTCTTGGTTTGACAGAGCTCAGATTGGAACACTGAACACCAGACTGACAGAGTAAGAACTTTGGAGCACTTCACTTTAATCAATCGATTTGTCAAAAACTGTGGAAGAGTTGTTATTTGCTTAATGTGACTACGGGTATTTTCTAGTGCACAGATCTGCAACCAGCAGATCGCCAGATGTTTGGGACTACAACTCCCAGGACCCCTGTCCATTGGATATACTGGTTAGGGCTGATGGGCGATGTAGTCCAAAACATCTGAACAAAACTGGGACAGAGTATGTACATTATTCTTCGGAGTTAAGTTATGGAGTGCAAAATGGGGATTTCACAGTGATTTTGCCTACACTTTATGCTTGCTTTTGCACTCCGAAGTGCAAATGTTGAAAATTATGCAGATGCAAAATGTTTGTGCAGAAGCACACACATAACAGGTCCCCGATCCATAATTTACAAGCACTTAGACGATGAGCCTCAGTGTGGTTCATTCTACTATCATGCTGGATCACATCACCAGGATGCCAGTGGCGTTGAGGCATTGGTATTTTTGGACCGTTGAGCAAGCCTCTTGCCCATCTGAAGTCAGGCAGGCATCACTAGTGAGGTGCTAAACTTTATTTAGTAATTTCTAAGTGCCCATGTCTGAATGGTGCTCGTGGAGCATTTTGAACCTTGGCCATGCTGAATCACCAATTGGACAAAACAAGGCTTGACATTGTTCCCTGTTTTGATTCAAAGTGTTTCTTTGCCGTTTTGTGGATCTCATTAATGAGCATACCATGACAATCCAAACCTAAGCTGATGACAGCTTTGGTTACGTAAGTATCCACTGATTTAGTGGCGGGGAAGTCCACTTACTTCAAAGTTTGGAGGCAATGAAAATGTGAACCAGGTTGAAATCCATTGCATGCCACTGATGATTCATGCATCCCCACAAATGCATCAGTTGCAGCTGCTGCAACAAACCATGCAACACGTTAATGCCTTCCTCGCACCTTGCATTAAACATCCAATCTCACTGCCACTAATGTTTCCAAGCATGCCCCATTCTCCGTTGTTCGTCCCTCAAAGAGGCAGTGATAATTAAATGTGCATACTCATGTAAGCTATTTGCCAAACCAAGGTGTGTGAGTGAGCATGTGAGAGCATGTGAATGCGCAATTAATTGAGGTGTCCTACCAAAACATATGCAAGCCAGTAGGTGGTAGGCCTGGTAGAACAATCTCAAACAAAAAATCAAAGCGCTAGAGAGCTAGCCTATTAACAAGTAAACCAGACAGCCTGAACTCTGGCAGATCGCTACCACAGAGGAAATTCATGCAACTTAGTGTTTGGCCAAACTTAATCACCCAGAAATGCTTACAATGAATGCTTATGGCAATATGTATTACTTAAAGGTTCTCCGCCTTCCATTGGCACTTCATTCAATAAACACTAGGTGAATGGTCGTATCTCACACACATTAACAGACTGAAGTCAGTCTGCTCTCATTTCAAACATCAATGTCATGGAACATCCATCCATCTATCTCGTCACAGATAGGTCAAATCTCGTTCCTCACTCTTTCACTCAGCCACTTACTGACTCATTTCACACAATCGCTCACTATCCCACTTACCATATACACATTACACAAAATTCAAATTGTCCGAAGAGGCTTGAACAAATTACCAAACACTGCAAAGTTATATGTGAGCGAATGATTTCATAAACACCATGACCAATCACAGGATAGAGCACATATGTGTGTATTTAACTCTTGAGTATGGGGGTGATAAGTCATTGTTGGTGAAACTCATTGCATCCCTCCCTAGTTGTCTCTATCTCTCCCTCTTAGCCTTTCCCTCACAATCTCTCTCAATTGTCTTCTTCCATTCCAATATCCTTCTCAGAGCCTCTCACTCACCGCTCACTCTCTTTCTGTCTCCCTTTAGTGACATCAACACCATTCGTGATGGTCTGGGAGACAAAATATCTGTTTTTGCACAATATCTTTCCACTTTTGTGGCTGGCATGATCATAGGATTTGTATATGGTTGGAAACTGACGTTGGTGATTTTATCAGTCTGCCCACTCCTTGCAGCCTCAGCAGCAGTTTGGTCAAAGGTAAGAAGTTTGCTAAAATGAGCATAACTGCTTTTTAAATGCATGCATGTTATTAATCAATGCAGATCTGCTTATGGGACAGCTTTAATCACTCAATTCTCTTTACTCCTCGACAATAGCAGCAGTCTAAAATATGTTGAACTCCAACGCTTCTAATTTCCAATTGGTACACTAGACATGTGCAATGTCCTGGGGGAGGGTACAGCCTCCAGAAGCTTCTCAAAGACATAACTGGGACTCATTATGAGTTTGAAGGTATTTCGGAGGTAAATCCTCTGAGATACCACCAAACGATTTACAGTTACCACCACTTGGTCCTTTGGATTTACTACATGATTACAAGTGGTCGTAGGCACTGTAAATCCCTATTTTCTGGATCCCATAGGACTCCATTGGGGATTTCTGGTGGAATTACCACTTTTTGAATTACGAGTGGTAATTCTGCAAATGTTTTGCAGGAAAAAGTCGAGGATTCACCTCCAGCATCCCAAAATTCACTGAATTACAGTTTGTAATCCCATCAGTGGTAATTCTGCAAAAACTTGTAATTTGGCAGTGCAGGAAAAATTGAGGTAATAGAAATACCTCCACTTTTTACCAATCGGACAAACTCATAATGAGGTTCAGAGCTCTACTTCTGAAAGAGTGGATTTCTTTCAGAAAGAAAGGTTCTGGTTCCACAGCAGGATGAAGCATCCATTCCCGCTACGCAACCGGAAACCTTTATTTATAATAGAGGCGCCCACCTCCTCTGCGCATGTCAGGAACAAGAAAGCAGGAAGAGCCACTGCTTCCTTGTTCCTGTCAGCATGACAAACACTCAGGGAGCTCTGCCGGATGCTTACTGACATAGGAGTCCCTCATGATAGCAGCAGGTAAGAAAACAAATACTTTTTTAAAGTGGAGTTGTGTTTGTTTGTTTGTTTGTTTGTTTGGTATTTATTATGCGCACCGGACCCTGGGGTATAAGTGCGCAGGAAGTAAGAAGATGTACAGCTTAGAGCATAAATTACAGGTTACAGTTACATGTTACAGATAATTACAAGTTACAGATGCAGGTTTACAATACAAGTTTACAATCATATGGTATAGATGCTGTGTAGCAAAACAGGCGTGAGCATTATCATAATTTCAATTAGCAATAGCTGTCGTCAGCCAGTTAATTACAATTTGCCTGAATTTGGAAGGAGAATGTTCTAGCCTCGCGGTAGTGGGTAATTCGTTCCACAATTGAGCAGCTTTGACTGGGAAGCTAGCTCCGCCTATGGTGGTCAGTTTAAAGCGAGGTACTTGGAGGCGATTGGTGTAGGCAAGTCTGGTTTGTCTTGTGGAGTGTGATCTGGTGAATCTGTCCTTAAGGTATTGAGGGGCTTTGTTGTGTAGAGATTTGTATGTGAGAGATGCAGTTTTAAGTTTGATTTTCTCATGGGTGGAGAGCCATTTGTGTTTCCTTCTTGTTTCTGTAATGTGTTCTCTCCTGGGGATGTCCAAAGCCGCTCGGAGGGCCTTGTTTTGCTGTATCTGGATTTTGTTGATGATGGATTTAGTGGCTCCTATGTACAGTGCGTTACAATAATCTAGTTTAGAGATGATAAGGGCTCTGGCTAGTGTTAAACAACTGTGCTGGGATAGGAATTGTTTTCCTGCTCTAATGAGCTTACATGTGTAGGCTGTTGAGGAAGCTAGGGAATTTACCTGTTTGGAAAATGATAAGGTAGAATCAAGGTAGATCCCTAATGTTTTAACTTCTTTAGCAACTTGTATGCAGTTCCCATCTATGATAAAGGAAGAGTAATTTGTGCTTAGTTTATTGATGAGGGGTGTGGTGCCTAGGATGAGAAGCTCAGTTTTATCATCGTTCAGGCATAAGCCGTGGGTTGCCATCCATGCCTGAACGATGCTGTATATTTTGTTCACCAGTGCTAGATCTTTTTCGTAAACCCCCGTGAGTGGGAGGAGGATCTGGGTATCGTCAGCGTAGTTAGTATACGTGATACCCAGATGGTCCAAATCATCAAACAGGGGCTTAGTGAATATGTTATATAGCGTTGGTGAAACGCACGATCCCTGTGGCACACCGCAGGTAATAGGGATGGGGTCTGCAGCTGCTGTAGGTGAGAAAACCCTCATGGTGCGGTCACTAAGGAAGGATTGTATCCATGCTATGGCCTCAGTGGAGAAGTGTGCTGCTGAATCTAGGTGGTTACATAGGACTTTATGGTCCACTAAATCAAAAGCGGCCGATAGGTCTAGTAGCAGGAGGAGTGCTGGTTTTCCAGAATCTCGTACTTTGTCTATTTGGGCTTTAAGGTCAATCAGTGCAGTTTCTGTGCCGTGAAGAGGGCGGAAGCCAGATTGTCGGGAGCCTAATAGTTGGTTTTGTTCCAGGAAATTCTGGATTTGGATATATGCCACCTTGTCCAGTATCTTCAAAAGGAACGGTACCGTAGTGATGGGTCTATAATTGGTGGGTATAGTGGGGTCTAAAGTAGCCTTTTTTAAGAGTGGGAGCACCCAAGACTCTTTTAAGTTACTGGGGATAATGCCTGTGGTAAAGGAGGCATTAATTAACTTAGTGATAAATGGTGCTAGATCTCGTGCGGCATCTTTGATGAGTTGTGCTGGACATGGGTCTCCTTTGCAGTTGGACGGTTTTAGGCCGAGTATTACTTTTTCTACTTCTAGTATGGAGACTTTGGAGAAGTGGAATTGCGTAGTGGGTTTGAAGTTAGCAAGTGTCTTAGTAGGCGGTAATATATTGGATGCTAAGGTCTCGCGTTTTAGTTCTATTTTCTTTTGAAGGTTTCGGACTTTGTTAGAGAGAGCTTGCTGGATTTCAGAGCACCACTTTTTGTCTTTAAGACAGTTATCTTGAGGTGTTATTGGGTTTTCCAGTCCTCTGAGTATGGCGAACAGTTCTTTTGTGCTTGATTTAGCTTGTGTAATTCTGTTATTGTAGGTCTCTTGTTTAGCTAAGATGATTTCTTTTTTATAATGAGAGGAGATATTAACTAGTTTTAGTTTATTTTCTGGAGTGGGGCTAATTTTCCACGTATTTTCCCATTTCCTTTTTTCTAATCTCAGATTTTTTAGGAGAGGGGTGAACCAGTTGTTCAGGTGGCTCTGTGGTTTGCTGTTTCTGAGCTTGAGTGGTGCGATGTCATCAAGGGTTTTGTTCATGATGTTGTTAAATTCTTCCACTAGGCTGTTAGGGTTAAGGTTATCAGGTAAAGCGTCCAAGGTGGGCATGATGCCAGGGAGTAGTTTGTCTAGTGTCATGTTTTTTTGTTTCTGGTAAGTGCGGGTGGTGCACACAGTTGTTGCAGTTTAGGGGTGACGGTGTCCAAGGAGAATGAGATAAGATGGTGATCTGACCAGATTTGGGGTGAGATGGTGAGAGTAGATATATTGCAGTTGTGGTCAGCAATCCAATCAAGGGTTCTCCCTTTGATATGGGTGGGCTCAAACACTCTTTGGGTGTATCCCAGTTCTGTTAGGGTGTTGGATGCTGCTGTGGCTTGTGAGTCGTTGATGTCATTGAAGCCAATATTGAGGTCACCTAGTAGTATTGATTGAGTAGTATCTTTGAGGTTTTCTGATAGGATGGTAGTTAAGTCTTCTATGAAATTATTGATAGGACCTGGAGGTCTGTATATCAAGTGAAGGTTAAGAGTTTGAGAGTTAGCTGTTGATGTCTTGGTGGACATTATCTCACAAGATTCAATGGTTGGTGAGGGGGTGAGTCTCATCCCAAGTATAGTTTTGACGATGATGGCTAGTCCGCCACCTCGAGCTCCGCACCTATCCGTTCTGAGGATAGTATAATTGTTGGGCACAGCTAGGGATAGTGCTGGGCCTGATGCCTCATGCAGCCAAGTTTCTGTAATGGCTAGGAAGTCGTAGTCTTCTGTCGAGATGACTTCAGATATTTCTATGGCATGGGCGACTAAGGATCTAGCGTTTATTAAGGCTCCTTTAAGTTTAGGTGTGCGGTTAGGGTGTGTAACAGTATTTATTGCTGCATTAGGAGTGGCATTTGTTTCTTTGTTTGTTTGGTAATTGTTGTGCTTAATGTAGTTGTGGGTGAAAGGTTTGCGAGCGGGTTCCTTTTTGGCTCGAAAGGGGTTAGTTTTGTATTTGATGAGCGGATCAAAGATTCTGGGTAGTCTTGCTCGTAGTCTTAGGTTTCTGTCGGCTATGTTACATTGTATGGTGGATTGTTGTATTGTGGTTGCTATAAGAGGCGACATGATGAGTCGTTCCAGTAGGGCGAGTGAGGAGGCCAGGTATACTAGATAGGATAGTATAAGGAGCATTGTATAATGTGTGAGAGTCCTGTATCTAGATGGATGGCTAGAGTTCTAGTTTTGGGTAGTGTGCAGGCAGAGTAGCTGCTAAGTCTGCTGTGTTGAGCGACCAAAGGGCACAACACAATTACTGTGGTCTAAGAGTGACCAGAGGGCACAACACAATTACTGTGGTCTATGAGCGACCAGAGGGCACAACACAATTACTGTGGTCTATGAGCGACCAAAGGGCACAACACAATTACTGTGGTCTATGAGCGACCAAAGGGCACAGCACAATTACTGTGGTCTATGAGCGACCAGAGGGCACAACACAATTACTGTGGTCTATGAGCGACCAAAGGGCACAACACAATTACTGTGGTCTATGAGCGACCAGAGGGCACAACAAAATTACTGTGGTCTATGAGCGACCAAAGGGCACGACACAATTACTGTGGTCTATGAGCGACCAAAGGGCACAATACAATTACTGTGGTCTATGAGCGACCAAAGGGCACAACACAATTACTGTGGTCTATGAGCGACCAAAGGGCACAACACAATTACTGTGGGCTATGAGCGACCAAAGGGCACAACACAATTACTGTGGTCTAAAAGCGACCAGAGGGCACAACACAATTACTGTGGTCTGTGAGCGACCAGAGGGCACAGCACAATTACTGTGGTCTATGAGCGACCAAGGGTACAGCACAATTACTGTGGTCTATGAGCGACCAAAGGGCACAGCACAATTACTGTGGTCTATGAGCGACCAAAGGGCACAACACAATTACTGTGGTCTATGAGCGACCAAAGGGCACAACACAATTACTGTGGTCTAAGAGCGACCAAAGGGCACAACACAATTGCTGTGGTCTAAGAGCGACCAAAGGGCACAACACAATTGCTGTGGTCTATGAGCGACCAAAGGGCACAACACGGTTGCAACGGCATTAATGAAGTGCAGCGCGATATGGCGCATAAGAGCGGTAGCAATCGCACCATACACATGAGCAACAAAAAGTTAGCAAGAGTGAATTCGCCAAATTTGTGTGTTTATGCTAGCAATAAGCAGTAGACATTCCCATGAGGACCGTGGGTAGACTAGGCGACTAAGGGTATTATGCTTTACTCACAGTGGGTTGAGTCCAGACAATGCACTCACAGTGGGTTGAGTCCAGACAATGCAGGTAAAGAGTACTGGTTCCACGGCTCCAGAGGCGAACAGGGTCAAACAGGAAGGGGCCTTCCTCGAGCCTTCTGGGCCAAATGAACGTGTTGCTAGGCAACGCGATAAATAATGATGGCGGCGGCCATCTTAGGATCGGGTGCCTGCTAGGCGGATGCGCGGGGTGGAGCGCACCGCCGGTGGGCTTCAGGCTCACCTGCAATGGGCAGAAGGAGGGCTACAGATGATGCACGGCTGCTCCAGCAGACCGTGTTGATGTAGGTCGGCAGGATAGCAGAGGTGCATCGGGTGCACAGTGAGGGGCTCCTGCCCTCTCAGGCGTCTGGAGCAGCACGGGCAGAGTTTGTGGCCCCTGGCTCCTAACAGGCACACAACAGGCCTTAGAATGGCCTTTGGATTGGCCGGCGATCCGCCTGCCGGCGGTTCCTTCGAGTGAAATCGAGGTTTAGCCTCGATTTCGTGCCTCGATGCGCCCGGCATAGGCGAGTCAGGCACTTGTGGGGACGGGGTCAGCAGGCCCTGTTCCGATGGCACGCTCGCTTCCTGGATCCTCTTTCCTCCTCGGATCCTCCTCGGGTCCTCTGCTGGGCTGGGGGGCTGGGAGGGCTCCTGCCCTCACCCCTCTAGGTGGAAGTTGGGAGTGGGGGACCTGGGCACACAACAGGCCTTAGAATGGCCTTTGGATTGGCCGGCGATCCGCCTGCCGGCGGTTCCTTCGAGTGAAATCGAGGTTTAGCCTCGATTTCGTGCCGCGATGCGCCCGGCATAGGCGAGTCAGGCACTTGTGGGGACGGGGTCAGGCAGGCCCTGTTCCGATGGCACGCTCGCTTCCTGGATCCTCTTTCCTCCTCGGATCCTCCTCGGGTCCTCTGCTGGGCTGGGGGGCTGGGAGGGCTCCTGCCCTCACCCCTCTAGGTGGAAGTTGGGAGTGGGGGACCTGGGCACACAACAGGCCTTAGAATGGCCTTTGGATTGGCCGGCGATCCGCCTGCCGGCGGTTCCTTCGAGTGAAATCGAGGTTTAGCCTCGATTTCGTGCCGCGATGCGCCCGGCATAGGCGAGTCAGGCACTTGTGGGGACGGGGTCAGGCAGGCCCTGTTCCGATGGCACGCTCGCTTCCTGGATCCTCTTTCCTCCTCGGATCCTCCTCGGGTCCTCTGCTGGGCTGGGGGGCTGGGAGGGCTCCTGCCCTCACCCCTCTAGGTGGAAGTTGGGAGTGGGGGACCTGGGCACACAACAGGCCTTAGAATGGCCTTTGGATTGGCCGGCGATGTGTGTGTGCAAGCAAGCAAGGGTGTTTTCATGTGTGTGATGGATGTGTGTATGTTTGTATGCATGCATGTAAGGGTGAATCGTGCAATGTATGTATTTATTTATTTAATTTATTTCTAAAGCACTGTAAACAAAAGGTCCTGAGTCATGAGAGCGCTGCAACATGAGAGACAACAAATAACGTACAACAAGAAATAGCAGAGAGTATCAGGGGTAGAACTAGGAACTGAGATGGGTCATCATCCCACAAGGTATTAAAAACAGACAGTTTTCAGCTTTCGTTTAAAGATAGAGAGGCTCGGGAAGATTGAATGAGTGATTGAATGAGTGTGTGCTGTATGGTGGCTCGGTGCATTCGTGTTACTGAGCAAGTGTTTGGTGTATGGTTGCAAGTTTGAATGGAGTAAATGTGAGACAATGTTGTGTGAATGTTGTGTGTCCCTGTGTGTTGTGTGTAGTGCTGGAAATTGACATGGGGGAGATCAGGTGGCAGAGGAAGATTGTCAGTGGTGCGGCTGGGATTGAGGGGTGGAGCTAGATGTCGAATAATGTGGGTGCCCCAAATAAAGGATGCAATCTGATTTGCATAAAAACAAAGTGCTTTGGGAACATAAGAATGATCACTAATTTATCGAACATGTCTGTGATAGTAATTAAAATCTGCATTCCTTCTGAGCATGCAATGTGCACTTGGTAAAATGCTATTTGATCTGTCAGAATAGTGATCATGACAGTAGCATGTGTACAAAGCATGAGACATATATACAACTTTGTACTATTTGAATGTTTGAGTTTGGGATATCCTGTGAGCAAAGGATGGCTTTCAGATACAGTTTGTGAAGGTGATATCGCTGCACGCATTGGGACTCCAAACACACAGCATTCAGGAGACTCATAGTAGTCAGGGGCAGAGAGCTTCCTCAACCTGGGGTGGCTTGGGCCACGGGTGTACACTGAATGGTGATCTGGCAAGGCAATTTTTACCAAAGCACAGCTGATATTTGCGGGTTGGGGCTAGGGGTTGGATTTGGTACTGGGAAAGGGAAGAAAGGGTTTGGTAGATGTCGGGTGGTTTGTGCATTTTCGGGGCATCCATCCATGATAAAGAAAACTTCAAACATGATAAGTTATTACCTGGCTAGAGTGGAATTTGGGTGCAGGCAGCCTAGACATTTATTACTGTGGCATGACATTTTTTACTGGACATGTATGATAAGGCAAGCATGATAAGTGTAATTACTTGGCTAGACTGGCATGTGGGTGCTGTCAGTCTATCCTTTTCTTAAATGGACAGGATCCATCATTAAGCAAGCATGACATGCTATTACATGATAAGTCTTTCTACAAGAGTAGACTGTCATTTTTATGCAGCAAGTTTGGACATGTTTTCTTAATATGGGATAGCGTTTTGAATGGAGAAGCCAACAGGAGTATGTCTTCTGTAGGGATACAGGCATATATTGGATGAGCCAGCATTCTTATAGTAGCATTACGGCGTTATGCACAAAGTAAATATGAGTGTACTGGCATATATATAGGTGCTGCCAAACTGGACATGTATGGGCACAGCCAGCGCGGACATATTTTAATACTGACTTATATTGTGGGCGAAGGCATTATGGAAATGCTCCTGAGCACAGTTGGTGAATTGCCTCTGTTGGACTTTTGGGTTAAAACCAATTATTCTGGCTTTTTAACCATTTGTCAATAGAAGGTGTGTTATACAACCTAGTATTCAAAAATATTTCTCTGGGAAGAAGGGACCCTGCCCCACACAGAACGACTGGTTGGATTGAACTGACTTGCTATGCTCACATGCTTTGGCATATTTGTTGTAAATCTTTACATCGCTCCAATTAACTTAATCACCAGCCATCGATGGGTGAGTAGATGGTTGGTGAATGGTTATGAATGTGGGCTCCAGGCAAGGAGCATTGTATCATAGATGTTTTCTTACATGTTTTGCTGGTATTTTTGGAGAAAGCCAACTTTATGAATGTTATAACATGGAGGAGGGGCAGAAGTTTATAGCACAATAGGGCAGGCAGACTGGACAATGTCTTTCTTTGGAATTACATTTATTTCTCACATAGTGGGCAAGGCCAACATGATGCGTGCTCTTACATGGGGAGGTTGGGTGCAATTGTGCAGTCAGCAAGTAAATGTGTTCTTGCTGTGGCATTGTAATATTTACTGGTGTTAAAAGCAAATTCAACATGGTGAGTGTCCCTGCATATACGGTGGAGGCAAGGAAATGGTTCCTTACTGTAGCATTGCATGTTTTACTGACATTTAGGGCAAAATGAAATGAGTATTCTCACATGGTGGTGCAGGGGTCGGGCAGGCAATTTGTGCAGCAGCAGTAAAAATGTTTTCTTCTTGTGGCTGCAGAGTTTTACTGGCATTAAGGGCAAAGCCAACAAGAGACTGTTCATACACTGGGATACTAGCAGAGCAAACATGAACATATTTTCTTGTGGTTTCATAACTGTGCATACAATTCTATCCACGCACACTTTTGGCTGGTACATTTGGGTGGCAGGACTCAGGCGCCAGGAGCAGCCCACTTGTTTCTACACTAGGTGAAAGATTTAAGGTTTGATTAAAACTCATACTTCCATCTTTTGCCTAGTGCTGTGCATAGCATTTCCCTGCCGCAGCATGATCATCATGCACATTGTACATGCGTGGTGGTCCGGGCAAGCCCTGAGTGTGGAACAGCTTGTGCTTTGTTGCTGAGCTTGGATGGGGGTCCTCAGCATGTCTTGCAGGGAGGCCCCCACATTTTCTGTTATGTCACTGCTTCCACAAGAGCAATGCACCCTCTATTGTCAGACATGGCTGCTTCAATAAACTGTGGATGATAAAGAAACAAGGGAGCATGCTCTCCCTTCTCAGTGCCATACTTCTTCTGTCCCGCAAAGGACTACATACACAAGTAGCTCCACTAAATACTGTTATTTTGCTGCATAAATAGATGCTATCGTGCCACACAATCACATTAAACTATCACACAAAATTGAAGCATGTAATCAATTTCATGAGAAGTTGCACTCTCTTTACATAATTTGATGAAACTGGTGAAATCTGGAGAAATACAAGACGCAGAGAATTAAGCTAACAGAAATAGGTTGTCAAGTATCCAAAACATGAAACGTTATAGAAAACCTGTCAGCAATAGGACTGTTAATTGTGGATATTTATTCACAGATTTCTATTGGACAATAATTGGAAAATGTTTCAGAAATTGGAAAATAAATCCGTAATTTTTAAATGTCATAATTTGAAAACAATGCACACATTTCACCATTTCTGGATAGCAGAATATATATTTTTCACACCACTAAGTGAAAGTGTGATCGTATTGACCCAGGGAATGGAACAGAGTGCTAAAAGCATCTTCTGAGAATAAATAGCATGGGCCTCAGTCATGAACTGACAGAGAGACACGTAGGAGCTTTCTGCCATGCCAGATGTACTAAGTTGTATTAAAATGAGTCTACCATGTGTAAAAAAACTAAAATCTTGCAAGTCACCACAAAGGTATTCCATCTTATAAAATGACTGTGCTCTCTGCTGATAGAGGGCTCTTTACACCAGACTTAAGCTGAAGCTTAATTAGGAACATTATACACTACTGGTCATAGGGCCTGATTCATGGAATTATCTGCAGGGAAAATAGGTTACTTGTGCACGCAACGGCGCGCAAATCCACCTTTGTCGATTCATGGAATCGAATGCACAGTACTTTTCCTGGACTTGCATGGAGTTCGCGCTGGCTCGGCACGTCTGTGCGAGCTGTTCAAGGCCTTGCGCAAGACTCCAGGCAGAGCGTGGGCGTGGCTTGCGCAGAAGGCTGGGAAGGGGGTGGAACACCAGAAATGGAAAAGAACTTGCGAAAAAGTGGGTATTCCAAGGGATGACCTGCGGGCAGTCCCTGGCACGGCCACAACTCTGCGGCACAAGACGTATTCATGGATTTGATCACGCAACATCTTGGCCTGGAAATGGCCATGCAAGTTCTTCATGCGATCTGCCATCCGTAGCCAGGCATAAGAACAGGATTTTCAGCTCGAGGTGGGGTTGCATGTCAGATTTCGGGGTGTGTGTACTCAATCAGGTTTCCGATGTAATTTAGGGGTGTGCGTAAGCAGTGTAGCGTGGTGCAGGAACAGTTAACTGGGGTTCGCACGCAGAGTTTAGACCGAGTTATGATTTTTCATACGCAGGCTGTAGGGGTGCCGGGATCAGTTATGGGGGTCCCTGTATGTAAAGACTGGTGGAGGTCTTGTTTCCTGATCAGTTTGTCGACGGATCCCTCGACGGTAGACTCCCTTTAAAGCAGGAGCCACGGGAGTTGAGATTCCTCGAAGAAAATGTGAACACTATCGTTGAGACAGCAGCTTCGACTTTCGCAGTGCTCATCGATGATCCATCGTGGACATCCTGCGAAGACGAGGCATGAGGTGCACCTCGCTGTAAAGAGTTTGTTTCCGTAAAGCAGAGTCGGTGAAGAACGTAGGCCCGGCAATGGGTGTCGGGTGTCGACATCGACGATCGGGACTCGACCACAGCTGGCCTTTAGATCTTCACTTCTTCACTTGTCTGCAGATCTTCACTTGTCTGCTTCTTTGTGGACTTCAGGTGGTGGGAAACCCACCAGCGGACCTTCCGCGGTCGTTGACAAACTCGACTTTCTCCAGTGAGACAAAGCGGTTGACGGTGATGGCAAGGGATCCCTTCGTTTAAATGTTCTTAAGCAAGGTGGAGTGTTGCAGCTCTGGTCATTGAGCAGCATGACGTCAAGCTGTTCCCGCTTCTTGGTAACACGACTCGACATGCTTCCTGCGGTCACGGAAATCCTCCGAACTCCGGTCAAAAATGGTGGACGTCGACAGCCTCGATGTCCGGGTGCTTTACTTCAAGTTTTCTCGGCGGGGTCCGTCTCCAATCGACAGCCTTTCTGGACTGGCTTCCATGGTGCCTCGACGAAGATCAGCTTTTGCACAATGTTGCATCGTAGCTTGGGGAAAGGTCGCCTAGCCAGGTCCTCTCTTGGATCAGTCCTTAAAAGGCTCGACAGCTTTTAGATTTTGTTGATGGAAAGCAGCAGCAAATCTTCTTCCACCTGGGCTTCAAGGATAAGCAGCTTCAAGTTTCAACTTCAGATTCTGAACACATTGGGAAATGAGAGGTCCCCAGATATACACATCTGTCCCTCATTCACACTGCTGAGCCAATCTCAGTCAGCTAATCAGAAAAAAGGGCATTCATGCAGGCAGTAAGCCAATCAGCTCACAGTGCATTCAGGCCATACACTTCCACCCAAACACCCATAACAAGGAATGTGGATTTGGACAAGCACCCAGCCTTTCAGCACACCACACTGCATTCATGTCAGTTTTAAGCAGGGCTGTCTCATTCTTTGTGTCTCACACACACAGATACCAGACACCCATAACATGAAGTGCATAGCTGCCACCAGCCCATACCCTGCTCTATGGGCCACACACAGGTGCCCAAAAACATACACTGGGGTACATGGTTGTGCCCCCACCAATGGGTGCCATAAGGGTATCCCACTGGTCTCTGTTCACCACAACCATAAAGAGGAAGGGCTGCACTGCCAGGAGTTCCACATGGACTCCTGTGCAGAAAACAACACAGGACACACATGATAAGGGAGTACAGGACAAGGACATGGAGGCCCTGTCCCTCCAATGCATTTCCAGCATCACACTGCGCAGGGTCCCAGAGATGACAGTCTGCTTGCGGGGGACCCCACGTACTGTTTGAAGAGTGCGTGTATGCGCACCTGGTGGAGCGCGCAAAGGTAGCTGATATGGCTGTTTATGCTTTGCGTGTGGGCGTGTCAGGGGTGTTCCGGCGGTGACTTGCGAATACGGTTGCTTTCCTCGAACAAATCCATGAATATGCGGAGCATGCATTTTTTTTCTGCGTTCAGGCGCACCCAGTGACCTTATCGGCTCACAACCCTTGCACGATTTTTGCCTGAATTTTCATCAATCAGCCCCTTGCGGGATTTCTCTGCACATTTCCATTAATCGGGCCCCTAATATCTGAGCCAATCCACTTCACGCTTCTTTGAGGATGGCTGAATCAATTAAAGGCGCCGATTCATAGAACAAATGTGCGCCGAAAATCGTGGTGCAAGATGGCGCAAGCATGAAAAAGCAAAAGCATGCGATTCATGGAAGGCCCTGCGCGTGTTTTCCCCGGGAGGTGCACCAAATCCACGCATGGCGCACATTGGTGCACACGTCATTGCAACATCCAGAACACCGTGCGCGACGTGCACAGCCAAAGCGCACAAAGTCAGCGCACACACCAAAAAGGGAGGGAACATGCGGAATTGGGAACAACGCATGAAAAAGAAGGCGTAACTGGGAAGTACTGCAGGGAAATACACGGAACGCCCACACGCACACAAACTACATGTATTCATGGAATCGAATAGGGGAAACCCGCAGATGGCCAAAGACACGGATTGGCCTAAACACATCCGCCACACAAAGGCAGGTGGTAGCGTCCCTGCGCATTACAAAAGTGAGCGCAAACACGTATATACAGCTACGATGAATGTCCCATTCTGTGGCCCCCTACTGCTGGGTGGGTGGTGGTGCAGGGGGACATGAGCGGGGCCTGCTGGCAGGTGCCCGTCAATGGGGGTTGGTCGAGGACATGTGTCGGTGCTCCCGAGTGCATGGTGCCATGTGGGCTGCCCACGGGGCATGACCAAGGGTGTAGGGTAGTCCCCTGTGGTCAGGGCTGCCTGTGGCACATGCCCATGGGTGTAGGCTAGTCTCCTGTGGTGCGGGCTGCCTGCGGGGCATGCCCAGGGGTGTAGGACAATGACATGTCACCAACACTCAGGCATCCCAAAAAAGCAAGAAAAAGAGATACGCGATCCCTGTAGACCACGTGCGTGTAAAAAAACACACACAGTACGCTGAGGCAGCCAGGAACACAAAAAATGTGTATGTGATCAACACACAGGGTAATATGCCGGAAAAATAGGGGTACGCTACAAACAGGGACACCCGCAGTAAGAAAAATAGCGTGTGCGACTCACCGTCTGCCTTGCGTGTAGAAGAAGAACGCATAGCTAACAGCCACGCCAAAAGAAGAATTACACACTGTAGCTGCTGTGAAGTAATCGCGTGTGAACACCAACGTCTGGAAAACACACACACCACTTTCCACGAAAAGTACGTACAGAGCGATGGAAACCCACGTGGGATCTTCAACCCGTGTCAGGGAAACACCAGTGCACACGTTACGTCTCGGACGCGCTTACGTGCTAAGGGCCTTTCCTTGAATTACACGCTGCCGTGATGTTTTTACAACTTCCAAATCACTCCGTATCAAGCTGGCCATGCGACAACACACGGAAGACCATACTCCTGCCCAGAAGGTCGAATTGCTGCCCCCCTGAGCCCCGAGCTGACTCCCACCAGCCATCTGCTGCTGCCTGCCTGCCTGCTGGCAACGTGCCATGCTATTTGGTGCCTGCACGTCAGCCATCTGCAGGGGTCCAGTTGCTGTGACCACCCCTGCTGGAACAGAAGACTCCCAACTGAAGTTCCATCACTCCACAGCCCAGCACCAGGACCCAGTTGCCCACCCACACCTGCCTCAGGGGTTTCCATGTCGGGGCAAACACCATCAGAGACTACTGGCAACCCCCAGCCAGAGAGGCAAAGGGCTTCCAGCTTCAGTGCCGCAGAAGTTGGTATCCTGATGGAGCAAGTCCTGGTGCATTATGATGCCCTCTTCGGAAGACCACGCGCCGACAATGATGGATGGAAGACGATCTGCAAGGACATCATGTCTGCCATCCACGTGGAGTGGGTGGCATCCCGCGACACACGACACGTCCAGAATTGCTGGGAGGACTTCAGGTCCAGGACCCTAAGGAAGGCCCGGCGCCTCTTGGAGGCAGCGGATGCAGAGGGGTGCCGGGTCCGCCTTACCAAAGACCAGATGAGGGTCCTGGAACGTATACGCCCAGCGCTTCACCTCCAGGTCCTTGAGAGGCATACCCGTCCGGAGTCGAGCGGTAAGTGTCCATGTATACTGATTGGACCCAGTGCATGTTGAGGTGTGCCAGGTATGTGCAGCTTGGATATATGTCTTGAAAAGCCCATGTGTTGATCTGTATGTGCAGAGACATGAGCCTGCCGCATGTGAGTGCAGTCATGTGTGAGGCACATCAATGGTATATGCGTTCAAATGCATGATGCACGAATGCATGTGGGGATGCACACATGTTAGTATTACTGTGTATGTACTATGGCATGGCTGGGGTGTGACACATGGATGCTGGTTCCACCTTCATGAACATGCACGCATACATGTGCCTGTGTGTGTTTGACATGTGTGCAAATGTGATATGCCATGGATGCATGTGACACAGATATGTAGGAACCCCATTGGCAGATGTGACATAGTTGCCGATGATTGCACTGTGAAAGGTGGTGGATATGTACCGATGCATGTCTGTCTGTTGGCGCGTTTTCATGTGTTCGGCACTCCCCATGTTGCTTGTGACATCATGCCAACCTTCGGATGTTCATGCTGTTGTGTGTGTATGGATGCTGCTGCCTGCTGCACCATTCCTGTCAAATTCTGCATGTGTGTGGGTTCAAATGATATGAGTGTTGGGGAGTGTGATGGCATCTGTGAAGGTTGACACTGCCACTCATGTGCAACTTTGACATGTGTATCCAACCATTGTACAATGCCCTGATGCCTGTGTTCTGTCTCTCCCTGTCTGTAGCGTCGACTGATGAAGAGGGCCGAGACGGTGCTGTGGAGCACAGAGGCAGGCATCACACCGCCAGCCGGAGACGCAAGACCCAGCTCTTCTCCCATGTTGTCATCTCTTCCAGGAGTGAGGAGCCTGGTGCCGCGTCCCTGGTCACAGCTGCTGAGGGAAGGTCCAAGAGGCAGAGGTTGGAGGTGGACTCCTTGGCAGCAGTAGGGGCAGCTGAGCCCCCACAGGGGCCATTGGAGGAAGATGGCACGGAGTCATCCAGGTTGGTGGGGAGTTTGGTTGAGGAGGAGGCAGTGGAAGGCCCACGCACGGGGCCTGGAGGGAAGCATTCCACTGGTCCTAGTGGTGCAGTCCAGGGGCAGGGAAAGGAGGCAGCACAGGCCACCGCGGAGGTGCCTGTGTGTAATCCTGTCCCCGATCCTGTGACTGCATCATTCTGCACCAGCAGGGATGCCTTCTTCCAGACCCCTCTTCAGGGAGGGGATGCGCAAACAACAACTGGCCTTCCTCTCCCTGCGAACGTTGCAATCCGGGACCAAGTTGAGCCTGTCTTACTGGGGTGGCGTTGCGTCAACGTGGTATTCGGGATGACATGCATGGTTCTCGTGAGGACAATGCATGTCATTTCGAATACCTCATTGACCACGTCAGCCTACTAGGACAGGTCACCCAGGCTGGGTTCCTCCGTGTGCTGGATCTTCTAGCGACCCCCTCCTCAACCGAACCCCATATGCACCAGTCATCCACTGTGCCATCTTCCTGCCAAAGTATTACCTGGGCACCCTGTGGAGCTGCCCTTGAACCAGCGGCCAGGCTGGTGGAGGACACATCCCTGCCACAGTCGGGAGTCGGAGGTCCAGCAGGGGTGGCCACCCCAACAACTGGACCCCAATAAGAGGAGGACGTGCAGGCATCGACCAGCAGGGCACATGCACGGCAGCAGCAGGCTCAGGGTGGGAGCCATGATGGCTCGAGGCCTTCAACATCACAGGGGCAGACATATGCCGGAGGGCAAGAGGACCTTGGATTGGGAGTGTCTTCTGTGTGGCAGCAGTTGGGCCAGCGGATAGATGCAGAGCGGCGGTGGGTGGAGGAGGCAAGGCTCACTATGGTCAGGGCAGAGAACTCCATGCGCAGGGCAGTGAGGTGGGCTGAGTGCCTCGAAGCAACTCACAGGGAGATGGAACAGGCCATGACTGCATCCCTGCAAAACCTCGAGGCCAGGGAAGAGGCCAGTCTCTGGGACATCGACATGGAGTTCGATGATGCCCTGGCCGGGAACATCAACAAGTGAGCCGTTGGACTTGCCCGTCGCCATTGTACAAAGTTCATTAGTGTTAGGTTTCCTTTGTTTTTTCTTTTCTTTTGGGTTTAATGGACATTGCTCCACTTTGTGTATATAGTTTTTTATTCATTGGACTTTTTTGTAGGTTTCCTTTTGTTTGTGGAACATGGACCATTTGGACTTCCATTGTATATAGTTGCAGACTTGTACAAACTTTTTCAATTTTCCCATGGATCAATGGTTTTCTTTTGTTTGTATTATTTTTTTCTTATTGATATTGGTAATGGACCACTTTTTTATTCAACGTGACGTTCATTTATGTTTCATTGGATTACCATTTATTTTTGGTTATATCTGTCATTGTATATTGATTTTCGAGTTTGATTTCCTCCATGTTACTTCATTATGTTTTTAATACATTTTTTCTAACTTCATGATCAGTATTGTATTCTATCATTGGTTTTGTGCATGTCTCAATGAACATTGCCTCAGTCATGTGTTGCCAATGTGTGGCTCTGTTGAGCATTTATGCATGGGCATGGTAGTTCTTTTAAGACTGTCATGGCATGGGTAATTTGGGAATGGGTGCTATGGATGGTTGCATGCCTGTACTGGGGGGAAAGGGGGATTTGGGTTGGCATTAGGCACATGGGTGTGTTTTGTTAGGACATGTTTTTTGGTGGGCCATGTGTCGGGCCTGCTGGCAGGTGCCTGTCCATGAGGGTGGGTGGGGGTGCAGGGGGACATGAGTTGGGGCCTTCTGGCAGGTGCCCATCACTGCTGGGTGGGTGGTGGTGCAGGGGGACATGAGCGGGGCCTGCTGGCAGGTGCCCGTCAATGGGGGTTGGTTGGGGACATGTGTCGGTGCTCCCGAGTGCATGGTGCCATGTGGGCTGCCCACGGGGCATGACCAAGGGTGTAGGGTAGTCCCCTGTGGTCAGGGCTGCCTGTGGGACATGCCCAGGGGTGTAGGCTAGTCTCCTGTGGTGTGGGCTGCCTGCGGGGCATGCCCAGGGGTGTAGGCTAGTCCCCTGTGGTGGGGGCTGCCTGCAGGGTATGCCCAGGGGTGTAGGCTAGTCCCCAAATCGCATGTAAAAGTCCACATGCACCCCGGAATACACATACCCCGCCCACACTAGCGAAAATGCGTGTAAAAGTCCACGCGCACCCCCGGAATACACGTACCCCGTTGGCATTAGGTAAAATGCATGGAAAAAGTCCCCCCTGTGGTGCAGGCTGCCTGTGGGGCATTGGGAGGGTGGATGGACTGCCTGTGGGGCATGGGAAGGGTGGATGGGCTGCCTGCGTGTATTCTGGGGGTGCACGTGGACTTTTACACGTGTTTTTGCTAGTGCGAGCGGGGTCGTGTATTCCAAGGGGTGCGCATGGACTTTTACATGCGTTTTCACTGGCGCGGGTGGGGTACGTGTATTCTGAGGGGTGCACGTTGATTTTTACATGCGTTTTCGATAGCGCGAGTGGGGTACGTGGATTCCGCGGGATGCGTGTGGACTTTTACACACGTTTTCGCTAGCGCCAGCATGGTGCGTTTATTCCGAGGGGTGCGCAGGGAGTTTTCCACGCGTTTTCGTGGTTGGGGGGCTGTATGCTGGTCCACTGGCCTTTGCGCCATGTAGCGGATTTGTGAATGTTTTTGCCGCACGCACGGGGCGGGGTTGGGGGCATTTCTGTCGCTGCTGCAGGGTCGCTGCAATGCTCTGCACCACGGCTGGTTATGGATGTTGAAATCCATGAATACACTGTGCCCTGAAATGGGTTTTGGTCACGCGGCAGGCGCAGACTGCCGCACGCGCTCTCTGTGCGCCAGAAGCGTGCGCCACTTGTGCGCCGAATTTTATGAAATATCCCCAAAGTGTTTTGCATTTGGTAACGTTACACGTTTTAAGATTTAAATTCAACTACTGCAGTACAATCAATGTAGTGATTGAAAATCATGCAGCAGTTTTTAATTGCTTCTGTCCTTTCCGGTATTTTTGTGAGAGAAGGTATGAGTGACTGGTGAGTGAATGAGAAGTGATGTGATGTGAGTTTTTGAATGTTCTGGGTGGGTGGGTGTGTGCCTGTGTAGAGAATGCAATGAGTGAATGTAAGAGAAGGTGTGAGTGACTCGTCAGTGAATGATGAGTGATGTGATGTGTGTTTTTGAATGTTCTGGGTGGGTGGGCGTGTGCCTTTGTAGACAATGCAATGAGTGGATGTAAGCAAAGGTGTGAATGACTGGTGGGTGAATGAGAAGGGATGTGATGTGTGTTTTTTAATGTTCTGGGTTGGTGGGTGTGTTCACGTGTAGAGAATGCAATGAGTGGATGTAAGAGAAGTTGTGAGTGACTGGTGGGTGAATAAGAAGTGATGTGATTTGATATGTGTTTTTGAATGTTCTGGGTGGATGTTTGCCTGTGTAGAGAATGCAATGAGTGGATGTAATAGAAGGTGTGAGTGACTAGTGGGTGAATGGTAAGTGATGTAGTTTGTGTTTTTTAATGTTCTGGGTGGGTGGGTGTGTGCCTGTGCACAGACTGCAATGAGTGGAAGGGGAGAACATTCGACCCAGAGGTGCTTGTAAGTGCTGGAGTGAAGGGGGGATGCTGCTGTGTGAGGTTGATTTGATGATTTGCCATATTCTATTTTTTCAATAAAAAATAATTTGTTGATTCCGACACATTTTTCCTGAGTTGCTGGCATCTAAATCTGAATGAATCTGAAGAATCATTACTAAACAATCCAGACCAGGTAAAGAAAAAAATGTACAGGCTTGACTGGATTGAAACAAATGAAGATCTTTATAAATACCAAGGATATGAAGACTTCTGGGCTATTCCTCGAAAGCTGAACAGACTACCAAAATATCTGTTGTTATTTCCTAATTGGTTCTTGAAATCTGGTTACCTAAGATTTTGCCTTAATTTATGGCTATGTAGAGCTAACAACTATAGGAATAGAACCAAAGATGAACCAAAGCATTGTAGATTATGTCAAGACATAACAGTGATCGAATCCCTGAAACATCTGTCATTGGAATGTCCGACTCTCAGAGATGAAAGACAGACTTACTTGGGCCTCATTTGGAAGGACTATTGGACCAAAGAGATTGATTTTTGGTGGATACGTCTGTTGGAAGGGGAAACGATCTCAGTTAATCTGGCGATAACAAAATTTCTCTTGGTCATTTTTGCAAAAATAGAGGAAAAATGTGTGAAGACATGACTATAAGCCTGAAATGATGGTAAAATGGAACAAGCCAGAGCAACTTAATGGCAGGACCTGATCATGTGACCAGCAGCCTCCTCAATGCTGTCTTCTTGAAGCGTGCTTGGAATCCATAAGTAGCTACCTGAAAGGTGTGATACCTGATGGTGGAGCAACTGTGTGCCTGGACTTGGTCACCTTACAAACATCCTCCTCAATGCTGTCTGCCTGGAGCTAACCTGGAGTCACTAAGTAGCTGCCCGGAATGCTTGGAACCTAATGGTGGTGGAGAAACAAAGTGGCAGCACCTGATCATGTGAATAGACCCTCCACAACGCTGTCTGCCTAATGCTGGCCTGGTGCCATGAAGTAACTGCCTGGAAGGCACGAGACCTGGTGTTAGACCAAGCAACTGAGTGGCAGGACCTAGCATCCTCCTCAATGCTGTCTAACTGAAGCTGGTCTGCTGTTGATAAGAAGATGCTTGGAAGGTGCGAAATCTGGTGGTGGGTGACCAACTGTGTGGCAAAAAATGGTCAATTAACCAGCAGCCTCCTCAAGGCTGGTCTGCTGGAGTTGGCCTGGTGTTGTTAGCTCCTAGAATGCAAAAATCCTGGTGGTGGGCGTAGCAACATAGAGGCAGGACATGGTCACGTGACCAGCAGCCTCCTCAATGCTGTCTACCTGGAGCTTGCCTGGATACCTTAAGTAGTTGCCTGGAAGGCAAAATACCTGGTGGTGGGTAGAGCTGGGTAGAGCAACTAATTGGCATAACCTGGTCACGTGACCAACGGGCTCCTCAATAGAGTCTTCCTGGAAGGCATAAAACCTGGTGGTGGGTGGAGCAACTGAATATCAGGACCTGGCCTTCTGATCAACATACTGTTCAATGCTGTTTGCCTGGGGCTGGCCTAGAGTCCTCAAGTAGATGCCTTGAAGGCCTGACAACTGGTGGCATGCAGAGCAACTGAGTAGGAGCACCTGGTCAGGTTACCAGCAGTCTGCTCAAATCGGTCTTCCTATAAGGTGCAAAGCCTGGTGGTCGGTGGAGCAACTGATTTGCCAGACCTGGTCACATGACCAGCAGCCTCCTCAATGCTCTCTGCCTTGAGCTGGGCTGGATGCTTTTTTATTTCAATTTCTATGTCTATATCATCAGTATAATGCATCATCTTTCTACATGAACTTTAAATCGATTCTACACCCTGAGGTCAAATTGCATTTTCAAATACTTCAGAATAGAATACTTTAGGTGAGGTACGCAGAAATAATTACTAACCGATATTGTGGCCTGAAGCCTTGTTGTGACTAAGTTGCACATATTGATTATTTTCCAGCTCATGGCATCACTGGCCTCGAAAGAAATGATGGCGTATTCAAGGGCAGGGGCTATTGCAGAAGAAATCCTGTCTGCAATAAGGACAGTAGTTGCCTTTAATGGGCAGAAGAAAGCAGTGGAAAGGTATTGGATCTATTGCTCTTATTTAAAATATTTGTGAACTTTTATGCTACGTTCTTAAAATATAGGACATGCAATTTATAGCTGTTTATATGTTTAACATATGTTCCAAAAACGGTTAATCTGTTTTATTTTGTATAAACTAACGTCTAATCTGTCTGTGTCCCTCAATGTAGCATTTGCAAAATAATATCAAACGCTATGTTTTTTCACATAGGGGTACCCTGTGGTTTGTGACCATGATGGTGGTGAAAGAAATCACATCACAGCGTGTATGCTTCTTCTTCTTCTTCTTCTTCTTCTTCTTCTTCTTCTTCTTCTTCTTCCTCTTCCTCTTCTTCTTCTTCTTCTCCTTCTTCTTCTCCTTCTCCTTCTTCTTCTCCTTCTTCTTCTTCTTCTCCTTCTTCTTCTCCTTCTCCTTCTTCTTCTCCTTCTTCTTCTTCTTCTCCTTCTCCTTCTTCTTCTTCTTCTTCTTCTTCTTCTTCTTCTTCTTCTTCTTCTTCTTCTTCTTCTTCTTCTTCTTCTTCTTCTTCTTCTTCTTCTTCTTCTTCTTCTTCTTCTTCTTCTGCCAGTGCAAAGACTGGAGCATCGGCGTGATATGAGCCCCATAGGGACTGTTTGTAGCTATATGAGCAGTGAGGATTTGGAGTAGCTGCAGACAGTGAAATAGATAGTGACCTGGGCTAAAAACAGGATTTATAACAGGACAATAGTCAATGCGACTAAGCACCAAAGATGAAACAACCAAAGGTCGTAGACCACTAGGCAAAAATGGGAACACCATGTAGAGAACCCTGAGGTGGCAATGCCCAGATTTACACACTACAGTAGCCTAGGTGGCCATAGAACGTGATATCCCTTAAAGTGTATCCATTATTCAAGTAGGAATGAACTGCTCTCACTCTGAGACACCATTCCCCTGTGTTTTGTGTGCCATGTCTCAAGGCACGTGCAGCCAAATGCACAAAGGAGACAGGCATCTTTTCATACCTCGTTCTACTTTGAATAGCACACAATCTGCATGCTTGTTTCTACACTTCCACACATGGATTGGACGCGGACATCTAAAAAAGGCATTGGAGTTGATGGGTTCTGCAAAGCACATCCTGCAACCTTGTGGGTGGAAGACTAACCCCAGCTCTGCACTGCTGAAGGCAAGGTGGACTTTTACATATCTAATTGTTTGGAGTGCTGCTGGCACACAGATAGACAAAGTAAACTGAGCTGTCGGGCACTTACTGTGCAACCTGACCTGCTGTCTGCGAATGAGGACTCCAGTCTGGTTACCTTCCTTCTCACTGGATGGAAGAAGCACTTGCCAATGTATCTGCAAAATGCAAGTGATACCATTTGGAAAATACAACAAATTCAGTGTGATTTTGAATATAACTCAGATCACATTTATCATGAGTCCCTTGTAGGATTAGGGGTGGCAGACACGTTTAAAATATGTTCTAAGATAGCTTAGACAGTGTTTTATGCAGCCATTTAGACATTGTGGTTATTATTAACGAGGCCATTGCATGGAAGGAAAGGTGATCCCAACGCTCTAGCAAGTTATAAATAACACTCCCCCGGACCCCCAGAGCAGTTTGAAAGGGAAATAGGAGAGAGACGTGGGACCAATGGAGGAGGAAGACTGGATAGAGGCATTAATAGCTATCAGAGAGGTGAACGTATCCTCCAGGATGAGACTGATACAATATAAGATCCTGCATAGAATATACTACCCCAGGGATAGGTTACATACAATGGGCAGAGCAGTGGATAATTGATGTCTTAAATGCAGTGGGGAGGTGGGGACCTTTCACCACCTACTATGGGGCATCCCGAAAATTAGAGCATTCTGGGTAAAAGTCACTGATGTGATGTCAAGTATATTGGCGTACACAATACTGAGGGACCTGAAGTTAGAGATATTGCGCATAATATGGGAATTAAAGGGTAATAGAGGAGAGACAAAGGACAAAGGTGCCATGGATGGTGGCAAAAAAGGACATAGAAGCAAAATGGGGTGCCCCGGAAACTCCCTCATTGGGAGCTTGGAAGACTGGTATGGAATACTTTCACAGGATGGGAGAGATCACGTACAGGAACATGGGACACAAAGAGAAATAGCAGAAGATATGGAGGAGATAGGACTCAGGGGGCGTGATTATGGGGTTTAAGGGAGAAACATTGCTGGGAATATCCAAGAACAAGGTACATGGGAATTTACTGTGTATCAAAATAAAAAAAATAAAAAACATTCATTTTTGTTGGAATATTTGAAAATTCAATAAAAACGTTTAATAAAAAATAAAAATAAAGAGGGCATTGCAAGTAAAATAAGGAATATGACGTCAGGGATACCTGTATATTTTGTTCAGTTTCCATTCCACGTAAACAATTATCATCTGGTGAACACATAACAACAATAGTACCATCTTGCCTTGAAGGGCCTGCACGTTGGCCCAGAGAAGGACCCCTGCAATTAGAGGAAATATATTTATTTATTGGGCTTTTTACTTTGGCATACTCCCATGGACTATGCCAAAGTTGAAACTATTCTAGGCCATTTAATACGTGTAACTAGTTAAAAAATACTATTCAACCAAATTCCCTTTTCTGATTTCATTGAACACAAAGTAGTGTGCGACGAAAAATGCATCTCCTCTGAGTTTTACCACTTTACTTTCAAGACAAACAACAAATGAACTGTGATAAGGATACTTGTGCATAGCCATGGTTTGCCACAAGCGTGCATATCATTGCTGTGTGTGATGTAATGAAAAATGTAAAGTGAATTACAAAAGGGAAGAAGGTTTTTTTATGATTTAATTAATTGTTTTGGGGATTAGCTTGCTAAATGGGAGATTTCAGGGATTTGAGACCAGATGCATGAATTGAGTGTAAATAACTCACACATTCACACTTACCAGAAACAATTACGCAAAGGGGTGAAATACACTGCATCACAGTGAGTGCAAGTAGCTTCACAAATCTCAAATAACATATGTTGTTATTACCCAACCAAACAGTATTCATTGTATTGCCTGGGTTAAGATAAAAGTAAGAGTTAGTCCTAGTAGAATCTAAGCATGTGCACTTTTTCTCTTTTGCTGCAGCACAGTCAAATGCATGCAAAGTAACTGTTGAATATGAAAACTCATAAGCCTGCTAAAGGTAAAAATGCATCACAAACATAATTCACTTTCCACATGTGTTCAAGTCCATTGCTGTTTATTAAAGAAATATCCCAAAACAGGGCTCTCAAATCATTTTCTATAAATCCTGGCAGTTGTCCACCATGTCAGTTTGTATATCTTTTCATATTATAAATACAGGACGTCTTGCAATAGAATGCAATATGAAGTGAACCTAAAAGCCAGAACTGGTTAAATATTTCACACGTAACATAGTCCAACATTTGATTTCTTCAAAGTACCTTACCTTTGACTGTACTTCTTTCAGACAATCAATAAGTGAAAGTGTGATATTCACCTGCTTGTGGTCATTGATTGACACATGCAAATATCGTGTTATCATGCATGATATGTATGGCATTCGTAAATCTAGAATTAAAGATGTCAAGTCTATTGCAAGAGATGGCAAGTAAAGCTTCCAAATTGTGTAGAAGGTGGGAATAATTCATGTATTAGTGGATCTTAGTTGTGTTTGTTTTAGCAAGAGGTACCTTCTTTAAAAATGCTCCCAGCGGTGTCCCTTATAGCAGAGCACTCATCATGGGAACACTCTCTTAAGATGGATTTGCAGCTCCTCTGCACACCTGCACATTGTAGCGTGCACATCAAACACCCTGTAGTTAGAGAAGGGAAATATTTCCAAACACAATGCTTGCTTACTCCTGCAGCCTGGCTCCATTTGTATCCTTGGAAGAAACAGACATTGGAAACATGATTGTATTTTATCAAATGGATTAACCCAAACAGCAAAGAATGCCTTGATGCTGATGAAGTTCTGGTCGGTTTATCTCTCCCGTTTGCTATCTTCTGTTCCCGTGATATTGTGTTTGGCCATTTTAAGTCAGGACCACCTTATTGTATTTTTGGTCCAGGTGCACAAACAACTTTGGGATCCCCCTGAACCAAAACTAGTGAAAGGACCCATGACTCTCTGGTTGGGCCCACGTCAGTTCCGTTGCCACAATTACAACCTATTTCTTAAGATGTTGCTCTGATAGCCATTAAAATAAACTTTGGGGACTCCCTTGAAATCCTCTGACCCTCTTCATCTGTGCTGGAAAGAGAATAATAAACAAGTACCAATTCAAGGGCACTAAATAACGTGTATGGGTAACGGACCAAGTGGTGTGCACTATGTCCTATCCTAAATGCTTTTAATAGGTGCCAGCTGCGTCGCCACAGTCACATAATAGGTGTACCAAAAACCACCTACAAGTTAGACTATCGCAATAAATTTGTGGCCGGCGAATCGCGCTTGTGTCCTTAAATATTTGGTGATTGAACAATAGCTAGAAATCCTAAAAAGTTACAATAACAGTAATATTTGATGAGTCAGGAATATCTTTATTCCAAATAGGATGTCAGCCGACACGTGTATCCACATGCGTCGTTTTCAAGGCTGACAAACTCATCCCCAAACAAAACATTCTTTTTAAAGTAATAACCAAAATAACAGACATGAAATGAACATTTGTCATCCCAGCAGATAGCAAAGCAAAATAAATGGTAACGAACATTAGAAGCAATAAAATAAACAGACAGTTTGAAAGAAAACAAAATGTAAACATACCACATAGTTTGGTTCCGAAGTAAATGGGATTTCACAGGAAGATCAGAAGAGAGGAAACAAAAGTTCAAATGAGTTGAATTTACTTGGTATTCAATTGTTATAAATACTGTATGGAGTGCACACAGTGCAGAGTGAAAAGGGCAAAGTGGCCACCCAACAGATGCAGCAGTCCAAACAATATACCTGTAAAGCACTTTATTCTGTGCTTGGACTGAATCTAAGTTTCACAGAAACAGGAGTATAAGAGTCCTATTACTTAATGAATAGCTTGTAAACATGCATTGTCCCTTTGTGGGTAATAAGAAACTAAAGAGTCTAGAGAATAGGCTGGTGGTTCAGCATGTATCCAATGCTTAATACCAAAATAATTTGGTAGTAAAAGAATCTGAGGGTTTTGCCAATTTCAGGCAACTGTTTCATGGGTGAAGGTGCTGAAATCCGGGGAAATAGGTGGGGTGTCCAAATGTCATGTAGCTAGCAATTTCTGGAGGGTCCTAACAGGTAACTATACAAAATATGGTGCAGATTGGGGAAACAGTGTGGAATTGTATAAGGGAAACGCTCCAGATCTATTGACTCCAGAAACAAACTCCTTGGTCTACGCTCCCGTCAAGCCCCGATTCAGAATCCTAACCCACCAAGGGTACACCACCTTGATCCAAAGACAAAACCCTCACCGAAGACTGCTATAAATTCAGCAGCTCCGGCCGTGCCAATGGCTACATAAACCTCCACCACCACCTACTCAGGCAAAAACGTAACCACACAAAACGCCACACCCTCGTCTCTGCAATGTGCACTGATTAACACCAGATCCCTTCCTGATCATGCCACAGAAATGTATGACCTCATCACCAATCTCGACCTTGACATCTTAGCCATCACAGAGACATGGCTCCATGAAGCAGAAAGACCAGCCCTTTCACTTGCCCTGCCACAAGGACACACTCTCTTTAAGCAAGATAGACAAACAGCCAAAGGTGAGGGTGTAGCCCTCATAGTCAAAGACTCTCTAGCGGTCAGACAAACCTCCTCACACCTCAGAGAGAATACCGATTCCCTCATAGTCAAGATCGCCATCTCTCCAATACCACTTTGACCATCCACCTAGCCTACCGCCCACCAGGTCCAAGAGCGGATTTCCATGATACTCTCATCCATCTCCTAGGTGAAAACCTTAAAACGCCCATAAAAACACTTCTCCTAGGTGACTTCAATCTAGGTCTTAATGACCAGAAAGATAGACCTTCCAAAGCCTTGGCACAAGCTCTATTAGAACTTGGGTTACACCAGAAAGTCACCACACCCACCCACTACAAAGGGCGCACCCTTGATTGGGTTGCAGACCATAGCTGCTATATAGATATCAGCTCCAACACACCCACCCCGTGGTCTGACATCACCTTATACACTTCTTCATTACTATCCACTTCACCACACCTAAAAACCCCAACACCACCACACCTGTGCTAGCTAGGAGTGCTCGGAACCTCACCAAAGAAAGGATCCTCCCCCACCTAGAAACTCTAATGCTGAACCTCCAAACTTCCTCAGACCCATTGGTACTGGTGGATATCTACAACAATACACTGAAAGCAGACATTTACACCATTGCTCCATTACAGAACAAAACAGCAAAAAAGAAATAAAACACTCCAACACGTGGTTCTCTGCAGAACTGAAATTATTACGTACCCTAAAACGCAAAGCCTGGAACAAATGGCTAGGTTCCCACAGGAACCTACACTAGCCACCTTCAAATCCCTGGCCACTCAATACAAGAAAGCCATTATCACAGCCACATCCTTCTCCTACAATGACAGAATCACCAATGCCACCTCTGAAGCAAAAGAGCTCTTTGCCATCTACAAAGAATTATCCACCCCAGCCACCAACCCTCAAGAGATCGTAAAAGACAAAGCTTGGTGTACCAGTGTTCAAACTGCCCTTATAAACAAAATTGAGCTCCTGCAGAAAAAGATCCATGAACATCACAAAAACCTCTTCAAACACATCATGTCAGATCCATCCCCATATAGTATGGTCACCAAAGACAAAGTCAATCAAGACAAAATTAAACCCTTCTCCTTCAGGGAAGTTTCTGAAGCCGAAGTAGTAGACATAGTCACTAAAATCAGGCCATTTAACTGCAAAGGAGATGCCTGCCCAGCCAAACTAGTCAAGGACTGCGTAAAAACCCTAGACCCTTTTCTAAAAACCTTCATCAATGCCTCCTTCAACTCCAATATTGTTCCCAACAGCTTAAAAGAAGCATGGGTTCACCCACTTCTCAAAAAACCCTTGCTAGAGCTAGAACTAGCTAACAATTTCAGGCCTATCACCACAGTCCCCTTCCTGCTCAAAATCCTGGATAAGGTGGCCTATACGCAAATCCAACAATTTCTGGAAGAAAACAAGATCTTAGGCAAAAGACAATATGGATTCCACCCAGGCCATGGGACAGAATCTGCTTTACTCAATCTCAAAATACAACTTGGTGACATTATGGCTAAAGGCAAACCGGCACTTCTCCTCCTGCTAGATCTGTCGGCTGCCTTTGATCTCGTCAACCACAGTATACTTGGTAAGCAACAAAAAAAAACCACCCACTTCTCCCCTCAAGCCATATCTTGGATTGCATCCTTCC
Organism: Ambystoma mexicanum; assembly: GCF_040938575.1. NCBI lineage: Eukaryota > Metazoa > Chordata > Amphibia > Caudata > Ambystomatidae > Ambystoma > Ambystoma mexicanum. The sequence goes on along the minus strand of NC_090924.1, from coordinate 1,116,289,200 downwards.
TCAATGGGAGACTCATGAGAGTCTTCTGAAGACTCTGCGTGTGCTTATCCCACATACACTGTGGAGTCCCGCAAGGATCATTTACTGCACTCACCCTCTACAACATATTTACCCTCCCTCTCTTCAACGACATAGACAGTCGTGACATAGCTTACACAAACTATGCTGATGACACGCAGGTCTTACTCCCACTAACCGGCATCTACGAACAGGAGGTGCGGCTTTATCCTATATTTACTCAGCCATACAAACATGGATGGCAGCCAACGGCCTTTGTCTCAATTGAGATAAAACTGAGATACTTCTGGTAGGAACTAAAGAAATGCTGAATAAACTCTCTCCAGAATATAGCACCTTCAATATTGACAATACCATCATCCCTGTCTCCTCATCAGCAAAAACATTAGGAGTGTACCTTGATTCCTCCCTGTCCATGACACTCCAGGTTTGTGCCATAGCCTCCTCAGTTGCACTTACCACTAAAATGATCAACGTGGCAAAGCCTTTCCTCTCAACTAAAAACTGCCTATCAATTGCCAGAGCCACAGTCGGCACTAAGCTTGACTATTGTAATGCCCTCTTCCTGGGCACCTCTGCCAATAACCTTCGCAAGCTACAAGTAACACAAAACAATGCCCTCAGAGCAGCACTGAGTATTCCTAAAAGGGAACACATCTCGAAGGCAAGGAAGGACGTACACTGGCTGCCGCTCAAAGAGCGCATTCTCTTTAAATCCATGGCCATTACACAAAAATGCCTTTCACACAACGCACCCCCCTATCTATCGGAAAGGATAGACCTCAGCTCATCAACCAGACCCACAAGATCTCATCTCATGAACTAAATCTATGTCCCCACCTTCAATAGAGCCAAAGCAGGAGGCACAGTTTTAAACACCTAGAACCTGAAAACTGGAATGCCCTCCCCACTGCACTCAGAGATGAAAAGTCCTACACAGTCTTTCGCAAAATGCTGAAAACTAAATTGTTCAACTAAAAATGTCAATGCTATGTAACATGCAACATTTTTTATGTCTTACTGCTGTTCCACTGTAACCGTGGAACAAATACTCTCTCACATGTGTCATATATTTGTTGTTATTCTGATTCAAGCCTGTACCAAGCAAGTATTCTGCAAGAGTGCCATGATGCCCCTGGGTCGCTGTGCGCTATACAAATTAAAATAAATACATATAAAATAAATGCTTTGTGTGAGGCACAAACCCACAAACAAATTATGACTAGTGCTGAAATCTGGGGAACGGGGTGGGGTGTCCAAATGTCAAAGAGCCAGTAATGTCCGGAGGGTCCTAACAGGTAATCATGCAGAGTTTGGTACAGATTGGTGAAACAGTGTGGAATTGTATAAGGAACAACACTTTGCCAAGTCAGAAACCCACAAACATATTTTGACTTGTGTTGAAGACGCGGGAACAGGGTGGGGTGTCCAAATGTTATGTAGCCAGTAATGTCCACAGGGTCCAAACAGGTAACTATACAAAATCTGGTGCATATTAGTGAAACAGTGTGGAATTGTATGAGGAACAACACTTTGCCACAACCCCACAAACCAACAAACACATTTTTACTTTTGCTGAGATCCTGGAAAAGGTGCAGAGTATCTAAATGTCATGTAGCCATTAATGTCCAGAGAGTCCTAACAGGCAACTATGCAAAATTTGGTGCAGATTGGTGAAACGGTGCAGAGTTCTATAAGGAACAACGCATCACCACAAATCCCACCACAAACAAAGAAATGTTCATTTTTATTACGCAGCCGTTCAGTTATGGTTAAGTTGTTCAACTCATAGAAAGAGCACTTTTTTGGCAGCTTATCATTGTGCCCCCCCTCAACGAATCCTCACCAACCATTGCAAAAAAGTATATGGACAAAGTTATAGGACTATCCCAACAGCCCCAACCGCCGGACAGATCAACACCAAACTTGCACGATGAGCAGCTGCTTGGTCCCGAAAGCAAACTTTTGCAAATTTGGTGAAAATACACACCGTGGTTTTTAAAAAAATTGGAAAAAAGTAAGTAAATAAAATTAGTGTTAACTAGGGAATGGCCAAGCAGACTAATTTCCTGATTCGGAATCTGCGGACGCCTCTGGACCAATCATGGGGTGAGCTGCGTCTGATTTTTTTAAACGGTCACCATGTTGAATTCGAGGTCAGCCGCCATAGTCTGTGGACAGCGCAGTGAGCAAAAAGTCTGGAAAAAACATATTTACGGTTATTTTGTGGCCAAAAGAGCATCTTGAAAGGATGAGGGAGAAGAAAAATGTTGATATGGAGCTGTTTTTGTTGGTGAATAAAAGCATTGAGGTGCCACCAGGTCCACCGTCATCTTTAATGTCCGTGGACTACATTGGGAGTGGGGTGGTTCAGGATGAGCCTTGTTATTTGAAGGTGTATTTGAAGGTGTATTTTATGTATTTGTTATATGGCTTAATTGTATTTTGGGTGTTATGGCCAATGTAGGTAGAAATGCTGCCCTGTGCAACGGTTTCCGAAGACACTGCGGTAGTACGCAGATCCACATGTGCCATCCTGGTCTTTTAAGGATGTCTGTCATGGAAAGAGGTCATTTAGGGACTAGCCAACCAGGTTTTGTGGGTCTGGAGTAGAAGATGGAGTGTACATGAGTACCGGGTAGGAGGGTTTTTTTTTTGTTGTGTGTAGTAAAGATGGCTATGGCTATGACGTAGCAGACTTTATGGATGGTGCGAGAATCTTGGATCCATTCATTAAAGGTTTATACTGAATCCCATGGCATCTCTGCTCCTATTGGATTGGGGAAGTGGAAGTTTTGTGGTATACAGATTGTGGCTTAAACTGGGTAACTTTTTTTACCATTTGGTGAGAGTATGGCTCACTTTAAACTTCTGGATTGTATTATTGCGCATTGTGGAGGCAACAGTTTGGGCGATGTGCTGCAGGATCTTTGCAGTTTGCCATGAAGAACATGGTCAGAATGTTAATGGAACTGTTTCCAGCTGCAAAGATATGTTTTTCTTATATTGAATCAAAGACAAATATAGAGACATCCAAATGGATGAAGCTAGACAAAATGTCAATAAAGGTGTATGCGCTTTTTTATGTGCTGTAGGAATGGCATCTTTTGACAATGAAAATATCAAGTTGAATGGCGTAAATATTTTTCAAGGCGATTGAGTGCATTTGACTGATGTCGGAAATTGGATTTTTCTTTTGAATATCCAAAATGCATTGGAACAGTATTTGTGAAGTCGTAAAATATGTTGTAAAGTATTTTTTAGTATTTGCAGTACATAAAACACAAAAACAGAAAACTAATTTGAAGCAATTTTTGTGAAAGTTATACAAAATAATTAAGTTCAGTAGAACATTTGTTAGTTCAGTATATAAAACTACCAAAAAGAAAAAAAAAAGTTCTTTTAAGAGCCACAAGTAAATTGATTTTTATTCCCCCACCCCATGCCTGGCATTTTCCAGGTGTCCGCAGACTTTTGTACGGTCCATGGATTATGTAGTCTGCAAAAGGTCCTTTGATTTTTATTTTTAGTTCTATTCTTGAACTGTATTTGAAAGAAGTGTGGAGAAAAGTTTGGAGCAGTCTTTGCAGTTGTGAGTCTGTGCATTGTGCTGATTGCTTGGTTTCCCCTAAGGATTTTTGGCGGTCTTCTACATGGACTGAAACTGAGCTTAAGAACACCCTGCGTGTGCATGAGCATATGCATTTGAGCAAAGTGCAGAGATGAAGTTTGGAGCAGTCTGTGCGGGAATGAAAGGTGAGCTGTATTAGTACATTTTTGTACTACTTGCATGCCGATCGACAGGCTGTAAATTATATTATAGCCGGTCCTTAATTGAATCATTTGTGCAAACATCGGCCTGCCTTGTGCTTGATATTTGAAATGGTGGATACTGCCTAGTTTGAGCTTTTGTAGAGCGGTTAGTTCTGCACTGCAATGTATGCCTAAGTGGCATGTTGTGGATGAGTGACCAGCATTAATGAACAACGGGCGTCCTCACATAAATATCCTATGGGGAGAGTGTTTTGGCTAATCTGCCAATAGCCAAGGAGCTGATAACCGTGCGTGTACTCTCTACCAAATTGGTCAAATATAGCGGTGCTTCATACCCTACGGCTTAGACCTTCATTGTAAAGAGTCATTCATGTGATCAAGTAAGCATGAACAGAAGTAGCACAGACATTTCAGTACAGTTCTGGTATTCTTCCCCCGTGCAGAGAAACTGTTATTCTATGGTCCAATTTGGGTGATGAATGTTTTTCAATTTGAACACTGACGTGGCAAATGCAGAGACAATTATTTGACTCTATCAAATTGAACACATACCTATGTGATCAAAAAGAAGACTGTTCTTATGTCCTGATGAGGGTGTTGGTTGGAATACTTCACTATCAACTAGCCCTGAAACTCGAGTCGACAGCAATATCATTCTAGTTCCTCTTTAGGATTTCAACAGTTTGGTTTTTCTTGGTCTATATTAATGCATATGGTGAATTGTACATATTAGAATAATTTGGAAATATGTGCCAACATGATATCAAATTATTGATGCAATGTTAGATGATATATATGAATTTGCATTAAAGGTCCGATAGATAGTCCTTATGCTTTCTGAAACAAAGGTTTTCAATAGCGTTTTTTGCACAGTATGATTGGGTTGTGTTGGATGAGGATAAATGTGATTGAGGTGGATGAATAGGTATTTGTGATTACAGTATGGTGTGTGATGATGATATAATGGAATTGCATGAGTTGATTTTTTATTGAATTCTGTAGTAAGGTATTTTTTAAAGATTGTTCACCAATTATTGTCACTTTTTGTACACTGTTTTTCTATATATATGAAGATGATGATGTTCATAAGAGAATAAAGAAAGTATGAATAAAATAAGAATACATTGAACCAAAAAACCTTTAAAGGAGTTTTAGAAATTAGTCTCTCTGCAAGGGATTAGTGCTGAACAATTGAGAAGTAATGGGAATGCAAAGAAAGTCTGTACATGTCCTTTGACAATTGTACCTTTTGTGATGGATACTGCCTGCAACACATGCCCATTGGGGCTGACCATATTGCATTATAGAAGGCACTGTGACTGTTATTGGCCATACACAACCATCTTACTTCTCACTGGTTATTTACCAGTGGTTATTGACATTCAATTTAACTAACATGATGGTATTGGCTACAAGAACGCGCATTGGGAACCTGGTGAAACTTCCACTACCCTGACCTTATGCATTACGGAGTAGATTTATCCATCACCTGGCTGTGTCATGCAACCATGCGCTTCAAGGGCATTCAAAATCAACTGTGGGTCTTAGTATATCTAAATGTGTAGTACACCCTGCCAAAGTTGATTCTGCTCCTCAAGGCCATACTAAAACAAGGTGTATCAGTCCACCCCACTAATACAGTTTGTTCTAAAATTGCAGGTTGTATTGCGCCTACTAATGGTGCATCCTCTTCCTCTTCTGGCTCTGCAATTGTTCTACCCATTGATAGCTACCCAACCAAGTCGACTGGTACAGATAACAAAAACTCACTTTTGAATCATTGTTTAACCCTGCAGCAAGCGTCTCAGGGATGTGCATTGTGCGATTGACTGAGGAATGGTGAGCCTGGTAGTGTCACTATCCCCGACACTAATTTGTCGGTTAGTCCCAACCTGGAGCGTAGTGTTGCTATGTCAGCGTGGAATTGGAAATCTGCAGTGAAGACTGATTCCACTTTTAATCCTGATAATTCTACCCATGGAGATGTGCTGTTTACTCCCAGTATAAAAACCAATGTGGTCATAGTGGATGCTATTTTCGGCCTCTGTGCCATGCTTGCGGCGTAGTTCATGTTATCTTAGCCTATAGTGCTGCACCCGGCCACATTTTTCAGCCAATGATGGGTTGTGAAACTTAATATAAGAGGTGAATGAGAGTATGATGGCTACTCTTCCAACTCCACCACTTGCAAGGCCAGAAGCAAGAAGGATTGAAGATCGCAGGATGCTCCCTGGCACTGTAGACAATTCTGCAACCAGCAACACCGCATCTGTAACCTGATAAACAATAAACGGAAAAAACGCAAGTCAAAGCGAAAAGCTTTGAAAAAATTTTTGTCTCCCCCCAACGCGAAGCCCAACAGAAATGTGCGGGTCTTGGCTGAGACGCGTAACCTGGACAAAACTTCTGTTAATGTGCAGTCTTGCTACAAATTATTATTGAGGAGTACTGAAGCTGCTGGTCCGTTTCCCCGTTCAGTTCCAGCTGCTCCCGCTACTGGCACGCTTGACAAATGGTTTAAAGTTCCTGATGGATGAGCAGCAACCCCAGAGCACCAGCTACGCTTGCTTTAAATACAAAAGCAAGCATTACTGTTAAAGCCGGAGTCCCACGACCTACCACCGTTAAGTTCTCACTTCAGACTCAGAGTAAACAAGACATGTTCCCATATGAGTATGCACTAATTGGCCTAGCACATATATGTACAATAGGCCTCATTATGAGATCGGCGGTTGCAGCAGGTATAATTTTTTTCCTGGGGCCCGCGAATGGCCAATTACCGGGTCATTACGGACCTGGTAATTGCCAATTTGCGAGCACCGGAAAAAGAATGCTCCCCATTCCTATTCGAGCCCCATAGGGCTCAATGGGAATGGGGAGCCCGGATGCACTGGCACCATTCGTGAATGTTGCTGGTGCATCCGACGTGGTCTGCTCATGGGTGCCATTCCACCCACCAGGTCAGACCTGCCTGACAGGAAGGCACCCGGGAGCAGAACATGTAGTTTGCCGGTGCGGTAGTAATGGGCCAGTAGCTTACTAGCAACGTTACTACTAGACAGACAAACTTATAATGAGGCCCAATGTCTCAAAATAGGAGATTAAACACACCAGCTCTCTGTCTGTACCAGCTCATCTATGCTTGGGTAAGTTTAGTTGAGGATTAGCAGGGTATCTTCAATGAGGTTGCTTCTTCCAGTTTGGCCCTGGTAACTAAGGCCAAAAAATAAGAAGTGCCCTTCTGGAGGAGCATGGTGAGAAGAGAACATCAAAGAATTATAACCTGGACTTCGAACCAGGAAATGAATGAAAGTCTCATCCTCTGCTCTACATACCTTACAGTTTGAATCAATAGCACAGTTCCATTACTCATATTGTTCTCTAACACAAAGTTATCCACTCATGCCAGACCAAAGAGGAATCTCTTGTTTGATTTCAATGGAATACTCAAATGTGTTTGTTGGAAATAGTTCGGCCTATAGATATCTCCCCAGCCTTCATTTTGTATGCACACCAATTCCCCTGCCAGGTATTCATATTTCTGACCCCTCACAGCACGCAGCTCTTTAAACTATGGGTAGGATGGGTAGTATAACTCAGTGGCAACGCACCTGTCTTGGAAGCAAGATGACACAGAGCAACACAGGTTTGAATCCTGTGTTCGCGCTGAGAAACCTCTTTGGTATTAAGCATGTTATAAACGATTATATTATACAAACTGGATATATTGCCATACTATTTGTCATCTTTCATTGCTATCTTCAAAGAGGTTTCTGCTAACACTGCAAGCTGGCCCAGGTAGCTGAGGCCGGAGAAAAAGGATGCCATGGTGACAGGATAGATTTTGTATTTCAGGTTCAAATATTCCATTTTGGTGCTGTGATAATGTGTCTCATCTACCCAGGATCAATAATGGTGTGCCCATGTTTTAAACTGTAGTTGATTGCATCATACACATACACGAACGTCCACATACCAATGACCGTTCTCTCTCTCTCACACGCATAGAGGAGGAGCTAAGTGAGAAATGCACAGATTCAGACTGCGCAAAACAGGTGAGACTGTTGATGTGACAGCCTTTGAAGACCACAGTTGTGCCCAACAACAATGCAGATCCAATCTCAAGCTCTGAATCTAGATCAAGGACCTCATTACACGTTAGGCGGTAAGGGTTTACCGGTACCGGTAAGGGCACCGGTACCGGTAAACCCTTACCGCCGTACTACGAGTTCCCTTTGCGGGATCCGACCTTAATGGCTGGTACCGTTGTGGTAACATAATTAGCTCCTTCCCCATTCCCATTATGCCCTATGGGGGAAAAATGGGAATGGGGAAGTGCCTTGGTGAAAGGGGAATTACCACCCCGCTCACCTTGGAGTAGGGTGGTAATTCCGCCATCCACCAAGGCAGACACGGTAAAATACCGGCGGCAACCATGGCGCTCATAGCGCCATGGTTACCGCCTCACGTTTAATGAGGCCCCAAATCACTGCAACCGATTGGCCAGGCCCACCCAATCCAGGCACGCTGGCAAAAATGTTGAGAAGGCGTTTGTAAGATGGCTAAACACTGCACCACAACAATAAGCAACAACAAGTGAAACTGTAGAATTTTGTTTGATTTTTATAAATAGTTAACACTACAGAGAAGCACTTTTTAAGTTTGGTTTAGGATGCTCCTATTATTGGACACATTTGATCTAATGTTAAGATTCATTAAACCATGTTTACATTTGAACTGTATGCTTTGTCGTATTGCAATCATACATGATTGGGAAAGGTGACGGGGTCTCATGAGTAATGTTCCAGCTGAGAGATAGTGCTTGCCTTATGTGCAAATCATGCTCACTGTACCTTTCGCAGATGGGAAATATCCGTTTGCATATCAGTCTTTGTCCCGCCCACATGGGCAGTTCAGCACCAAAATGCTATGACAATTCCCTTCTGAACAAGAGTAAATACAGCAACACATATTTCAGCCTTGTTGGGCCTCATTAGTGAGGTGAAGCTTTGCCTCTCTTAACACAGTTAGCAGGGAGTCCACGTCTGGGTTCCCCCAGGTAACTTAGAGTGACCAAATCCAAGTTCCTTTCAAATATTTTTTAAAAACGTACCAGGCGCCCCTCTCTAGAAAGAACATGGCATGATAACCTGTTCTGTGGTTTTTCCCCACTATGAGAGTCCTCAGCCATCGCTTTTTGCTCACTGTACCTTTCACAGATGGGAAATATCCTTTTGCATATCAGTCTTTGTCCCGCCCACATGGGCAGTCCAACACTAAAATGCTACGGCAATTGCCTTCTGAACAAGTGTACCTAAAGCAACATCAGTGAGATGGAGCTGTGCCTCTCTGAGCACAGTGAGCAGGGAGTCCACATATGGGTTCACCCAGGTAACTTACGGTGACCAACTACAAGTTCCTAGCAAATAGTTTTTTAAAAGGTAGCCAGCGCACCTCTCTAGAAAGAACATGGCATGATAACAACTTCTGTGGGTTTTTTTCCCACAATGAGAGTCCACAGCCATGACATTTTGCTCACTGTACCTTTCACAGATTGGAAAAATCTTTTTGCATATCAGTCTTTGTACCGCCCACATGTGCAGTCCAGCACCGAAATGCTATGGCAATTTCCTTCAGAACAAGAGTAAATACAGCAAACCCATGCACATGTTTCAGCCTTGTTGGGCCTCATCAGCGAGGTAGAGCTGTGCCTCTCTGAGCACAGTGAGCAGAGAGTCCACATTTGGGTTCTCCCAGGTAACCCCCAAGTTCCTTGCAAATATTTTTAATAAAGGTCGCAGGCGCCCCTCCCTAGCAAGAACATGGCATGATAACCTGTTCTGTGGTTTTCCCCATTATGAGAGTCCTCAGCCATCACTTTTTGCTCACTGTACCTTTCACAGATGGGAAAATCTTTTTGTATATCAGTCTTTGTCCGCCCACATGGGCAGTCCAGCACCAAAATACTATGGCAATTCCCTTCTGAACAAGTGTACCTACAGCAACCCCATACACGTGTTTCAGCCATGTTGAGCCTCATCAGTGAGGTGGAGCTGTGCCTCGCTGAGCAAAGTGAGCAGGGAGTCCACATCTGGGTTCTCCCAGGTAACTCAGGGTGACCACCCCCAAGTTCCTTGCAAATATTTTTAATAAAGGTCGCAGGCGCCCCTCCCTAGCAAGAACATGGCATGATAACCTGTTCTGTGATTTTCCCCACTATGAGAGTCCTCAGCCATCACTTTTTGCTCACTGTACCTTTCACAGATGGGAAAATCCTTTTGTATATCAGTCTTTGTCCGCCCACATGGACATTCCAGCACCAAAATGATATGGTAATTCCCTTCTGAACAAGAGTACCTACAGCAACCTCATACAGGTACTTCAGCCATGTTGGGCCTCATCAGTGAGGTGGAGCTGTGCCTCGCTGAACAAAGTGAGCAGGGAGTCCACGTCTGGGTTCCCCCATGTAACTTAGGCTGACCAACCCCAAGTTCCTTGCAAATAATTTTTAAAAAGGTAGCAGGTGCCCCTCGCTAGCAAGAACATGGCATGATAACCTGTAGTGTGTTTTTTGTTCCCACAATGAGAGTCTGCAACCATCGCTTTTTGCTCACTGTACCTTCCACAGATGGGAAATATCCATTTGCATATCAGTCTTTGTCATGCTCACATGGGCAGTCCAGCACCGAAATGCTATGACAATTCCCTTCTGAACAAGAGTAAATACAGCAACCCCATACACGTGCTTCAGCCATGTTGGGCCTCATCAGTGAGGGGGAGCTGTGCCTCGCTGAGCACAGTGAGCAGCGAGTCCACGTCTGGGTTCCCCCAGGTAACTTAGGGTGACCAACCCCAAGATCCTTGCAAATATATTTTTAAAAGGTAGCAAGCGCCCCTCTATAGAAAGAACATGGCATGATAACCTGTTCTGTGCTTTTTCCCCAGTATGAGCGTCCTCAACCATCGCTTTTTGCTCACTGTACCTTTCACAGATGGGAAATACACTTTTGCATATCAGTCTTTGTCCGCCCACATGGGCAGTCTAGCACCAAAATACTATGGCAATTCCCTTCTGAACAAGTGTACTTACAGTAACCCCATGCACGTGTTTCAGCCTTGTTGAGCCTTATCAGTGAGGTAGAGCTGTGCCTCTCTAAGCACAGGGAGTCCACGCCTGGGTTCACCCAGGTAATTTAGGGTGACCAACACCAAGTTCCTTGCAAATCATTTTTTAAAAGGTAGCCAGCACACCTCTCTAGAAAGAACATGGCATGATAACAAGTTCTGTGGGTTTTTTTTCTCACTATGAGTGTCCTCAGCCATCACTTTTTGTTCACTGTACCTTTCACAGATCGGAAACATCTTTTTGCATATCAGTCTTTATCCTGGCCACATGGGCAGTCCAGCACCGAAATGATATGGTAATTCCCTTCTGAACAAGAATACCTACAGCAACCTCATACAAGTACTTCAGCCATGTTGGGCACTCTTCAGTGAGGTGGAGCTGTGCCTCGCTGAGCAAAGTGAGCAGGGAGTCCACGTCTGGGTTCCCCCATGTAACTTAGGGTGACCAACCCCAAGTTCCTTGCAAATATTTTTTAAAAAGGCAGCTGGCGCCCCTCCCTAGCAAGAACATGGCATGATAACCTGTTGTGTGTTTTTGTCCCACAATGAGAGCCTGCAATCATCGCTTTTTGCTCACTGTACCTTTCACAGATGGGAAATATGCATTTGCATATCCGTCTTTGTCCTGCTCACATGGGCAGTCCAGCACCAAAATGCTATGACAATTACCTTCTGAACAAGAGTAAATACAGCAACCCCATACACTTGCTTCAGCCATGTAGGGCCTCATCAGTGAGGTGGAGCTGTGCCTCGCTGAGCACAGTGAGCAGCAAGTCCACGTCTGGGTTCCGCCAGGTAACTTAGGGTGACCAACCCCAAGATCCTTGCAAATATTTTTGAGAAAGGTAGCAGGCGCCCCTCTCTAGAAAAAACATGGCATGATAACCAGTTCTGTGGTTTTTTCCCACTATGAAAGTCCGCAGCCATCGCTTCTTGCTCACTGTACCTTTTACAGATGCGAAATATTAATTTGCATATCAGTCTTTGTCCCCCCCACATGGGCAGTCCAGCACCGAAATGCTATGGCAATTCCCTTCTGAACAACAGTACATACAGCCACCCCATACACGTATTTCAACTTTGTTGGGCATCATCATTGAGGAGGGGCTGTGCCTCTCGGAGCAAAGTCCACGTCTGGGTTCCCCCAGGTAACTTAGGGTGACCAACCCCAAGATCCTTGCATATATTTGTTTAAAAGGTAGCAAGCGCCCCTCTGGCATGATAAAATGTTCTGTGTTTTTTTCACACTATGCGAGGCTGATGCCATCGCCTTTTGCTCACTGTACCTTTCACATATGTGAAATAACCATTTGCATATCAGTCTTTGTCCCACCCACATGGGCAGTCCAGCCTGGAAATGCTATGGCAATTCCCGTCTGAACAAGAGTACCTACAGCAACCCCATTCACCTGTTTCAGCCTTGTTGGTGAGGCAGAGATGTGCCTCTCTGAGCACAGTGAGCAGAGAGTCCACATCTGGGTTCCCCCAGGTAACTTAGGGTGACCAACAGCAAGTTCTTGCAAATATTTTTTTAAAAGGTAGCCGGCGCCCCTTTCTAGAAAGAACATGGTGGGATAACCTGTTCTTTGGTTTGTTCCCACTATGAGAGTCCGCAGCCATTGCTTTTTGCTCACTGTACCTTTCACAGAAGGGAAATATGCATTTGCATATCAGCCTTTGCCCCACCCACATGGGCAGTCCAGCACCAAAATGATATGGCATTTCCCTTCTGAACAAGAGTACCTACAGCAGCCCATACACATATTTCAACCTGTTGGGCCTCATCAGTGAGGAGGAGCTGTGCCTCTCTGAGCACAGTCCACATCTGGTTCCCCAGGTAACTTAGGGTGACCAACTCCAAGATCCTTGCAAATATTTATTTTTTAAATTAGCAAGCGCCCCTCTATAGAAAGAACATGGCATGATAACCTGTTCTGTGTTTTTTGCCAACTATTCGAGGCTGCAGCCATCACTTTTTTGCTCACTGTACCTTTCACAGATGTGAAATAGCCATTTGCATATCAGTCTTTGTCCCGCCCACATGGGCAGTTCAGCACCGAAATGCTATGGCAATTCCCCTCTGAACAACATTACCTATGGCAACCCCATACACGTGTTTCAGCCTTGTTGGGCCTCATCAATGAGGTGAAGTTGTGCCTCTCTTAACACAGTTAGCAGGGAGTCCACGTCTGGGTTTCCCCAGGTAACTGTGGGATGTATTTACCCATGCATCCGAGCCCTACCTCAAAACTGTGCAGTATTGACATGGAAAACATCATGATGGCCAGAGCTTCCCAGAAAATGCTCAGGGAAATGCATGAAGAATAGGCTGCCACTCATTTTTGCCGATGTTATGGGCACAGAAGGACACTGCCTAAAACCACCAGTGGACTACCCACACAGTAGTCTGAAACCATTGGGAATGGCAATGCTGATTGCCAAAAGCAAACCCATAACTGTTGGGAATTCATTTTCTTAAATCCCAAAAAGGGGTGCAGTACCAGTACTCACCACTATCAAAAAGCCGGCGTTTTAAAACAAAACCAGATTTTACTTTTGTGTAAAACTGAATAAATGAACCCAAGGCAAGCCAAAGAAAGACTTACTGAGAGGTGGATACAATGTAAAGTTATATTCTGAAGTGACTTGAAGGTTTATAACAAGACTGGCTGAGCTGTGGATTTCAGCAGTTTAAGTAAATTTGGACTGAAAGACACTAAAAATCTAAATGTTTAAAAGAAATGAGTGACCTACTTTTGAGTGTCACATAGGTTGCAATTGTTTAAATGTCATAGTTTTAAACTTAGAATCAGCATTCTAGCTGCATATGTAAACATGTTTAGTTTTATTTGAATGCAGAAACTGGGGAACAGAAATGACATGTAGCTAAAAACTGGCTTAAAGAGATTCCAATTTTGCCTGGCAACTACCCCCCATCAGGAGTGAAACTTGAGTCACAGCTGTGTTCCCAGGCCTATCTGCCTTTTGCTGGCCACACTAAGGATATGCCATCTCTCTGATAATTGAATTAAGGGGAGCCCCCACAGAATACAGGAGCTCTGAACAATGCAAACCCCTTCACCCAGGCAGATGGTTTATTGCAGATGTCGTAAAACAGCTTCCTCCTGGAAGGACAGGGGAGGGGCACTGCCTGTGAGAGCAAGCTGGCTTGGCAGAACTGGAAAAACCAGAAATTCAACCTTGTGCTGGGGGGAAACCACACCCCTTTGAGGCCAGAACATAACTCTAAAAAGATGAATAACTCATAGTACGGACTTGTGAAAATTATTTAAATGACACCATAATTCTTGTGATTTTTCTGCCCACAGTTTAAGACGTGTTAGGACCCGGTGGTATGTTCAGGGGGGTTTTAGCGGAAAAGAGGATATTACTCTAAATGTATGCATGTTAAAAATCTGACACTTCATCAATTAATGTCCATACTCCTTGCGCACATGTGTGTAAATTTGGGTTAATGTCCGATATTGCAAAATCAGTTAAAAAGTGAAATATGTGCCATTTTTGAATGCAAGCCCCCAGGAAGAGCAGAGTTTGAACAGGGTATACCTCCTGTGATATGTGAAGGGTGCATGTAATTTTAAACAAATGTGTACCTGTGCAAATATGTTTTTTGAGCAAATATAGATTGTGTGCAATTTGACAGGGGAGGATCCTTTGACCCATAAAACCTACAGCATCACTCTGACTCACAGTTCCTTCCCCAATCATGGGAGAGGGGAGAATTGGGCCAATGATAAGTGGAGAGGGGTAGAGCCTAGTGATGCTGCACACACACCCATTTTAAAAACAGATAAAAGCAGACAGACAGGACAGATAGGGAACTTCAAATCCATTTGCAGCGGGACGCTCTGCCCGGAAAATCCATACTTTACCTCCATCAATCTCTAGAGAAAGCTGTGCAGAAAGATCCAGACTTTAAATCCATCAATCTCCAGAATCCAGAGAGGCTAGAGAGAGAGCAGACCCAGACCAGACCGCTGTTAGCAGAACCAGAGAGAGCTGACCCAGATCACTGTGAAGTGCAGAGACCAGAGTCCAGTCTAAAACCTGACCAGATCCGTGGCGAGGCCCATTTAATTCAAGAATATAGTGTGAGTACCTAGTAGAACTGTGCAGAACCAATCTCTTAGTTAAAATAATATAATCCCAGCTATTTTGATCTAAGTAGAACTGCCTCCTAACTGTCACCTGTCATTTGTAAAGCTGTCACCTGTCATTTTCTAGTTGCAAGCTGCACTTGTCTTTTTGAACTTTAAAATTTCAAATCTGAAAAACGACCTTTATTTAATCGCTCATATCTCCGTAACCGTTTGTGCTAGAGACTTGCAGTAACTTTCATCTGGAAGCTGAGATACTAGGCTGTCCTAGGACCCCAAAACGATACTGATAGTCCTTGTAGTTCCTCTGTAATCGCGCCCGGCGCACTCGGAAAAATCTGCCGCGATTTGACATTTTGCCACGATTTGCAAGTTTCTCCACGTGTAAAAATCTGCTGCTGCTTGCCTTCCGTTAAAGAAAAAATTCGTTTGCAACCTGACAACCATTATAGAGCATTGCTAAAGTGATCCTGAACTTATTCAAAGCATATACCACTCACCCTGAACCTCCAAGAGGGAATTAAAAGCATTTTAGCATATTTTTCACTTCATTGCCAGCACATATAAAAGCATGTTGGGCCTGTGTTTCCAACTTCTGTAGTGTAAGCTTGCTGGGGTGAACTGAATTACAGTTGATTGCCTTTCTGAGAACTGTGTGCTTTCCTTCCATTTCCTTGCATTGCATTAAGGGGGGAGGGAATTGCCAGAGAAAAGTTATTACATTGTTTTGTTGAAATCATATTGAGTATTTTCTGTACTGCATTTTCATTCCACCTTGCATCCATTTGAAACCATAAAGTATTGTTGCTATCTTATCCATCCTATAACCACTCATCATTGATTATAAAGAAGTGTGCTAGTGCCAGACTATCCATTATTGATTACATATCAGATTAAGTGTGATATCCAATTATTAATTTATTATAAAGTGTGATATATATCTATATTGTTTAAATTCTCAAATAAACCTTTTAACTTGCAAAACAGAACTACTTCTTGGCTCAGTGGGGTCAGGGGGATTCGAAGAGAGGGGTGTTATATAGGGGTAGTCATCCAGAACGCATGAACTGGACATAAAGATATATCAATAAGGGTTTCCATTCAGTATCCCAGACTAGGCATTGACTTAGCTGTAGTGTTGAATTGAATCCTCTTACATAACTTAGGGTGACCAAACCCAAGTTCCTTTCAAATATTTTTAAAAAACGTACCAGGCGCCCCTCTCTAGAAAAAACATGGCATGATAACCTGTTCTGTGGTTTTTCCCCACTATGAGAGGCCTCAGCCATCGCTTTTTGCTCACTGTACCTTTCACAGATGGGAAATATCCTTTTGCATATCAGTCTTTGTCCCGCCCACATGGGCAGTCCAACACTAAAATGCTATGGCAATTCCCTTCTGAACAAGTGTACCTAAAGCATCATCAGTGAGGTGGAACTGTGCCTCTCTGAGCACAGTGAGGAGGGAGTCCACATATGGGTTCACCCAGGTATATTACGGTGACCAACAACAAGTTCCTAGCAAATAGTTTTTTTAAAAGGTAGCAAGCGCAACTCTCTAGAAAGAACATGGCATGATAACAACTTCTGTGGGTTTTTTTCCCACTATGAGAGTCCACAGCCATCACATTTTGCTCACTGTACCTTTCACAGATGGGAAATAACCATTTGCATATCAGTCTTTGTCCTGCTCACATTGGCAGTCCAGCACCGACATGCTATGACAGTTCCCTTCTGAACAAGAGTAAATACAGCAACCCATGCACGTGTTTCAGCCTTGTTGGGCCTCATCAGCGAGGTAGAGCTGTGCCTCTCTGAGCACAGTGAGGAGAGAGTCCACATCTGGGTTCTCCCAGGTAACTCAGGGTGACCAACCCCAAGTTCCTTGCAAATATTTTTAATAAAGGTAGCCAGCACACCTCTCTAGAAAGAACATGGCATGATAACAACTTCTGTGGGTTTTTTTTCCCACTATGAGAGTCCACAGCCATCACATTTTGCTCACTGTACCTTTCACAGATGGGAAATATTAATTTGCATATCAGTCTTTGTCCTGCTCACATTGGCAGTCCAGCACCGACATGCTATGACAGTTCCCTTCTGAACAAGAGTAAATACAGCAACCCATGCACGTGTTTCAGCCTTGTTGGGCCTCATCAGCGAGGTAGAGCTTTGCCTCTCTGAGCACAGTGAGGAGAGAGTCCACATCTGGGTTCTCCCAGGTAACTCAGGGTGACCAACCCCAAGTTCCTTGCAAATATTTTTAATAAAGGTAGCCAGCACACCTCTCTAGAAAGAACATGGCATGATAACAACTTCTGTGGTTTTTTTTTCCCACTATGAGAGTCCACAGCCATCACATTTTGCTCACTGTACCTTTCACAGATGGGAAATATTAATTTGCATATCAGTCTTTGTCCCCCCCCCACCCCCCCCATGGGCAGTCAAGCACCAACATGATATGGCCATTCCCTTCTGAACAAGAGTACCTACAGCAACCCCATACATGTATTTCAACCTTTTCGGGAATCATCAGTGAGGAGGAGCTGTGATACTTGGAGCACAGTTCACGTCTGGGTTCCCCCAGGTAACTTAGGGTGACCAACCCCAAGATCCTTGCAAATATTTTTTTAAAAGGTAGCAAGCGCCCCTCTATAGAAAGAACATGGCATGATAACCTGTTCTGTGTTTTTCTCCCACTATGTGAGGCTGAAGCCATTGCTTTTTGCTCACTGTACCTTTCACAGATTTGAAATATCCATTTGCATATCAGTCTTTGTCCCACCCACATGGGCAGCCCAGCATGGAAATGTTATGGCAATTTCTGTCTGAGCAAGAGTACCTACAGCAACCCCATTCATCTGTTTCAGCCTTGTTGATGAGGCAGAGCTGTGCCTCTCTGAGCACAGTGAGCAGGGAGTCCACGCCTGGGTTCTCCCAGGTAACTTAGGTTGACCAACCCCAAGATCCTTGCAAATATTGTTTTAAAAGGTAGCAGACGCCCTCTCTAGAAAGAACATAGCATTATAACCTGTTCTGTGTTTTTTTTCCCACTATGAGAGTCTGCAGCCATCGCTTTTTGCTCACTATACCTTTCACAGATGGGAAATATTCATTTGCCTATCAGTCTTTGTCCCGCCCACATGAGCAGTCCAGCACCAAAATGCTATGGCAATTCCTTTCTGAACAAGAGTACCTACAGCAACCCCATACACGTGTTTCAGCCTTGTTGCGCCTCATCAGTAAGTTGAAGCCGTGCCTCTCACAGCACAGTGAGCAGAGAGTCCACGTCTGGGTTCCTCCAGGTAACTTAGGGTGACCAAACCCAAGTTCATTTCAAATATTTTAAAAAAAGGTACCAGGTGCCCCTCTCTAGAATGAACATGGTATGATAACCTATTCTGTGGTTTTTCCCCACTATGAGAGTCCTCAGCCATCGCTTTTTGCTCACTGTACCTTTCACAGATGGGAAATATCTTTTTGCATATCAGTCTTTATCCCCCCACATGGGCAGTACAGCACCGAAATGATATGGCAATTTTCCTCTGAACAAGAGTACGTATAGCATCCTCATAGACGTGTTTCAGCCTTTTGGGGCCTCATCAGTGAGGTGGAGCTGTGCCTCTCTGAGCACAGTGAGCAGGGAGTCAATGTCTAGGTTCCCCTAGGTAACTTAGGGTGACCAAACCCAAGTTCATTTCAAATATTTTAAAAAAAGGTACCAGGTGCCCCTCTCTAGAAAGACATGGCATAATAACCTGTTCTGTGGTTTTTCCCCACTATGAGAGTACTCAGCCATTGCTTTTTGCTCACTGTACCTTTCACAGATGGGAAATATTCTTTTGCACATCAGTCTTTATCCCCCCACATGGGCAGTACAGCACCGAAATGATATGGCAATTTTCCTCTGAACAAGAGTACGTATAGCATCCTCATAGACGTGTTTCAGCCTTTTGGGGCCTCATCAGTGAGGTGGAGCTGTGCCTCTCTGAACACAGAGAGCAGGGAGTCCACGTCTAGGTTCCCCTAGGTAACTTAGGGTGACCAAGCCTAAGTTTTTTGCAAATATTTGAAAGAAAAATTAGCTGGCGCCCCTCTCTAGAAAGAACATAGCATGATCACCTGTCTTGTGGTTTTTTCCCACTATGAGAGTCTGCAGCCATTGCTTTTTGCTCACTGTACCTTTCACAGATGGGAAATATTAATTTGCATATCAGTCTTTGCTCCGCCCAAATGAGCAGTCCAGCAACAAAATGCTACGGCAATTCCCTTCTGAACAAGAGTACCCTTCTGAACAAGAGTACCTACAGCAACCCCTTACACATGTTTCAGCCCTGTTGGGCCTCATCAGTGAGGTGGAGCCGTGCCTCTCTGAGCACAGTTAGAAGGGAGTCCATGTCTGGGTTCCCCCAGGCAACTTATGGTGACCAAACCCAAGTTCCTTGTAAATATTTTTTAAAAGGGTAGCAGGTTCCTCTCTCTTGAAAGAACATGGCATGATATCCTGTTATGTGTTTTTTTCCCACTTTGAGAGTCCACAGCCATTGCTTATTGCTCACTGTAACTTTCACAGATGGGAAAAATTCATTTGCATATCAGTCTTTGTCCCACCCACATGGGCAGCCCAGCACCGACATGCTATGTCAATTCCCTTCTGAACAATAGTACCTACAGCAACCCCATGCATGTGTTTCAGCCTTGCTGGGCCTCATCAACGAGGTGAAGCTGTGCCTCTCTGAGCACAGTGAGCAGGGAGTCCACGTCTGGGTTCCCACAGGTAACTTAGGGTGCCAAACCAAATTTCTTGCAAATATGTTTTTTAAAAGGTAGCAGGCGCCCCTCTCTAGAAAGAAAATGGCATGATAACCTGTTCTTTGGTTTGTTCCCACTTTGAGAGTCTGCAGCCATCGCTTTTTGCTCACTGTACCTTTCACAGATGGGAAATATTCATTTGCATATCAGTCTTTGTCCCACCCACATGGGCAGTCCAGCACCAAAATGCTATGGCAATTCCCTTCTGAACAAGAGTACGTATAGCATCCTCATAGACGTGTTTCAGCCTGTTGGGGCCTCATCAGTGAGGTGGAGCTGTGCCTCTCTGAGCACAGTGAGCAGGGAGTCCACGTCTTGGTTCCCCTAGGTAACTTAGGGTGACCAAGCCCAAGTTTCTTACAAATATTTTAAAGAAAATGTAGCAGGCGCCCCTCTCTAGAAAGAACATAGCATGATCACCTGTTCTGTGGTTTTTTCCCACTATGAGAGTCTGCAGCCATCGCTTTTTGCTCACTGTACCTTTCAAAGATGGGAAATATTCATTTGCATATCAGTCTTTGTCCCACCCACATGGGCAGTCCAGCACCAAAATGCAATGGCAATTCCCTTCTGAACAAGAGTACGTATAGCATCCTCATAGACGTGTTTCAGCCTTGTTGGGCCTCATCAGTGAGGTGGAGCTGTGCCTCACTGAACACAGTTAGCCGGGAGTCCATGTCTGGGTTCCCCCAGGTAACTTAGGGTGATCAAATCCAAGTTCCTTTCAAATATTTTTTTAAAAGGTAGCAGGCACCCTCTCTAGAAAGAACATAGCATTATAACCTGTTCTGTGTTTTTTTCCCACTATGAGAGTCTGCAGCCATCGCTTTTTGCTCACTATACCTTTCACAGATGGGAAATATTAATTTGCATATCAGTGTTTGTTCCGCCCAAATGAGCAGTCCAGCACCAAAATGCTATGGCAATTTCCCTCTGAACAAGAGTACATATGGCATCCTCATAGACGTGTTTCAGCCTTTTGGGGCCTCATCATTGAGGTGGAGCCGTGCCTCTCTGAGCACAGTTAGAAGGGAGTCCACGTCTGGGTTCCCCCAGGCAACTTAGGGTGACTAAACCCAAGTTCCTTGTAAATATTTTTTTTAAAAGGTAGCAGGTGCCCCTCTTTGAAAGAACATGGCATGATATCCTGTTCTGTGTTTTTTTTCTTCCACTATGCGAGTCAACAGCTATCACATTTTGTTCACTGTTCCTTTCACAGATGGAAAATAATAATCATTTGCATATCAGTCATTGCCCCGCCCACATGGGCAGTCCAGCACCGACATGCTACGTCAATTCCCTTCTGAACAAGAGTACCTACAACAACCCCATACACGTGTTTCAGCATTGTTGGGCCTCATCATTGAGGTGGAGCTGTGCCTCTCTGAGAACAGTGAGCAGGGAGTCCACATCTGGGTTTCCACAGGTAACTTAGGGTGACCAAACCCAAGTTCTTGCAAATATTTAAAAAAAAGGTAGCAGACGCCCCCCTCTAGAAAGAACATGGCATGATAACCTGTTCTTTGGTTTGTTCCCACTTTGAGAGTATGCAGCCATTGCTTTTTGCTCACTGTACCTTTCACAAATGGGAAATATTAATTTGCATATCAGTCTTTGCTCCGCCCAAATGAGCAGTCCAGCAACAAAATGCTACGGCAATTCCCTTCTGAACAAGAGTACCCTTCTGAACAAGAGTACCTACAGCAACCCCTTACACATGTTTCAGCCCTGTTGGGCCTCATCAGTGAGGTGGAGCCGTGCCTCTCTGAGCACAGTTAGAAGGGAGTCCATGTCTGGGTTCCCCCAGGCAACTTATGGTGACCAAACCCAAGTTCCTTGTAAATATTTTTTAAAAGGGTAGCAGGTTCCTCTCTCTTGAAAGAACATGGCATGATATCCTGTTATGTGTTTTTTTCCCACTTTGAGAGTCCACAGCCATTGCTTATTGCTCACTGTAACTTTCACAGATGGGAAAAATTCATTTGCATATCAGTCTTTGTCCCACCCACATGGGCAGCCCAGCACCGACATGCTATGTCAATTCCCTTCTGAACAATAGTACCTACAGCAACCCCATGCATGTGTTTCAGCCTTGCTGGGCCTCATCAACGAGGTGAAGCTGTGCCTCTCTGAGCACAGTGAGCAGGGAGTCCACGTCTGGGTTCCCACAGGTAACTTAGGGTGCCAAACCAAATTTCTTGCAAATATGTTTTTTAAAAGGTAGCAGGCGCCCCTCTCTAGAAAGAAAATGGCATGATAACCTGTTCTTTGGTTTGTTCCCACTTTGAGAGTCTGCAGCCATCGCTTTTTGCTCACTGTACCTTTCACAGATGGGAAATATTCATTTGCATATCAGTCTTTGTCCCACCCACATGGGCAGTCCAGCACCAAAATGCTATGGCAATTCCCTTCTGAACAAGAGTACGTATAGCATCCTCATAGACGTGTTTCAGCCTGTTGGGGCCTCATCAGTGAGGTGGAGCTGTGCCTCTCTGAGCACAGTGAGCAGGGAGTCCACGTCTTGGTTCCCCTAGGTAACTTAGGGTGACCAAGCCCAAGTTTCTTACAAATATTTTAAAGAAAATGTAGCAGGCGCCCCTCTCTAGAAAGAACATAGCATGATCACCTGTTCTGTGGTTTTTTCCCACTATGAGAGTCTGCAGCCATCGCTTTTTGCTCACTGTACCTTTCAAAGATGGGAAATATTCATTTGCATATCAGTCTTTGTCCCACCCACATGGGCAGTCCAGCACCAAAATGCAATGGCAATTCCCTTCTGAAGAGCATCCTCATAGACGTGTTTCAGCCTTGTTGGGCCTCATCAGTGAGGTGGAGCTGTGCCTCACTGAACACAGTTAGCCGGGAGTCCATGTCTGGGTTCCCCCAGGTAACTTAGGGTGATCAAATCCAAGTTCCTTTCAAATATTTTTTTAAAAGGTAGCAGGCACCCTCTCTAGAAAGAACATAGCATTATAACCTGTTCTGTGTTTTTTTCCCACTATGAGAGTCTGCAGCCATTGCTTTTTGCTCACTATACCTTTCACAGATGGGAAATATTAATTTGCATATCAGTGTTTGTTCCGCCCAAATGAGCAGTCCAGCACCAAAATGCTATGGCAATTTCCCTCTGAACAAGAGTACATATGGCATCCTCATAGACGTGTTTCAGCCTTTTGGGGCCTCATCATTGAGGTGGAGCCGTGCCTCTCTGAGCACAGTTAGAAGGGAGTCCACGTCTGGGTTCCCCCAGGCAACTTAGGGTGACTAAACCCAAGTTCCTTGTAAATATTTTTTTTAAAAGGTAGCAGGTGCCCCTCTTTGAAAGAACATGGCATGATATCCTGTTCTGTGTTTTTTTTCTTCCACTATGCGAGTCAACAGCTATCACATTTTGTTCACTGTTCCTTTCACAGATGGAAAATAATAATCATTTGCATATCAGTCATTGCCCCGCCCACATGGGCAGTCCAGCACCGACATGCTACGTCAATTCCCTTCTGAACAAGAGTACCTACAACAACCCCATACACGTGTTTCAGCATTGTTGGGCCTCATCATTGAGGTGGAGCTGTGCCTCTCTGAGAACAGTGAGCAGGGAGTCCACATCTGGGTTTCCACAGGTAACTTAGGGTGACCAAACCCAAGTTCTTGCAAATATTTAAAAAAAAAGGTAGCAGACGCCCCCCTCTAGAAAGAACATGGCATGATAACCTGTTCTTTGGTTTGTTCCCACTTTGAGAGTATGCAGCCATTGCTTTTTGCTCACTGTACCTTTCACAAATGGGAAATATTCTTTTGCATATCAGTCTTTGTCCCGCCCACATGGGCAGTCCAGCACCGACATGCTATGGCAATTCCCTTCTGAACAAGAGTACCTACAGCAACCCTGTGCATGTGTTTTAGCTTTGCTGGGCCTCATCATTGAGCTGGAGCTGTGCCTCTCTGAGCACAGTGAGCAGGGAGTCCATGTCTGGGTTCCCCCAGGTAACTTAGGGTGACCAACCCCAAGTTCTTGCAAATATTTTTTAAAAAAGGTAGCAGGCGCCCCTCTCTAGAAAGAACATAGCATGATCACCTGTTCTGTGGTTTTTTCCCACTATGAGAGTCTGCAGCCATCGCTTTTTGCTCACTGTACCTTTCAAAGATGGGAAATATTCATTTGCATATCAGTCTTTGTCCCACCCACATGGGCAGTCCAGCACCAAAATGCAATGGCAATTCCCTTCTGAATAGCATCCTCATAGACGTGTTTCAGCCTTGTTGGGCCTCATCAGTGAGGTGGAGCTGTGCCTCACTGAACACAGTTAGCCGGGAGTCCATGTCTGGGTTCCCCCAGGTAACTTAGGGTGATCAAATCCAAGTTCCTTTCAAATATTTTTTTAAAAGGTAGCAGGCACCCTCTCTAGAAAGAACATAGCATTATAACCTGTTCTGTGTTTTTTTCCCACTATGAGAGTCTGCAGCCATCGCTTTTTGCTCACTATACCTTTCACAGATGGGAAATATTAATTTGCATATCAGTGTTTGTTCCGCCCAAATGAGCAGTCCAGCACCAAAATGCTATGGCAATTTCCCTCTGAACAAGAGTACATATGGCATCCTCATAGACGTGTTTCAGCCTTTTGGGGCCTCATCATTGAGGTGGAGCCGTGCCTCTCTGAGCACAGTTAGAAGGGAGTCCACGTCTGGGTTCCCCCAGGCAACTTAGGGTGACTAAACCCAAGTTCCTTGTAAATATTTTTTTTAAAAGGTAGCAGGTGCCCCTCTTTGAAAGAACATGGCATGATATCCTGTTCTGTGTTTTTTTTCTTCCACTATGCGAGTCAACAGCTATCACATTTTGTTCACTGTTCCTTTCACAGATGGAAAATAATAATCATTTGCATATCAGTCATTGCCCCGCCCACATGGGCAGTCCAGCACCGACATGCTACGTCAATTCCCTTCTGAACAAGAGTACCTACAACAACCCCATACACGTGTTTCAGCATTGTTGGGCCTCATCATTGAGGTGGAGCTGTGCCTCTCTGAGAACAGTGAGCAGGGAGTCCACATCTGGGTTTCCACAGGTAACTTAGGGTGACCAAACCCAAGTTCTTGCAAATATTTAAAAAAAAGGTAGCAGACGCCCCCCTCTAGAAAGAACATGGCATGATAACCTGTTCTTTGGTTTGTTCCCACTTTGAGAGTATGCAGCCATTGCTTTTTGCTCACTGTACCTTTCACAAATGGGAAATATTCTTTTGCATATCAGTCTTTGTCCCGCCCACATGGGCAGTCCAGCACCGACATGCTATGGCAATTCCCTTCTGAACAAGAGTACCTACAGCAACCCTGTGCATGTGTTTTAGCTTTGCTGGGCCTCATCATTGAGCTGGAGCTGTGCCTCTCTGAGCACAGTGAGCAGGGAGTCCATGTCTGGGTTCCCCCAGGTAACTTAGGGTGACCAACCCCAAGTTCTTGCAAATATTTTTTAAAAAAGGTAGCAGGCGCCCCTCTCTAGAAGGAACATGATAACCTGTTCTTTGATTTGTTCCCACTTTGAGAGTCAGCCGATGCTTTTTGCCACTGTACCTTTCACAGATGGGAAAAATTAATTTGCATATCAGATTTTGTCCCACCCACATGGTCAGCCCAGCACCAAAATTCCATGGCAATTCCCGTCTGAACAATAGTACCTACAGCAACCCCATGCACGTGTGTCAGCCTTGCTGGGCCTCATCAATGAGGTGGAGATGTGCCTCTCTGAGCACAGTGAGCAGGGAGTCCTTTCTGGGATCCCAGAGTTAATTTAGGGTGACCAACCCCAAGTCCATAGCAATTATTTTGTTTTTAAAAGGTAGCAGACCCCCCTCTCTAGAAAGAACATGGCATGATAACCTGTTTTTTGGTTTGATCCCACAATGAGAGTCCACAGCCTTCGCTTTTTGCTCCCTGTACCTTTCACAGATGGGAAATATTAATTTGTATATCAGTCTTTGTCCCGCCCACATGGGCAGTCCAGCACCGAAATGCTATGGCAATACGCTTCCGAACAAGAGTACCTACAGCAACTCCATGCACGTGTTTTAGCATTGTTGGGCCTCATCAGTGAGGTTGAGCTGTTCCTCTCTGAGCACAGTGAGCAAGGTGTCCACGTCTGGGTTCCCCAAGGTAAATTAGGTGACCAACCCCAAGTTCATTGCAAATATTTTTTTTAAAAGGTAGCAGGTGCCCCTCTCTAGAAAGAACATGGCATGATAATCTGTTCTTTGGTTTGTTCCCACAATGAGAGTCCGCAGCCATCTGCCATCGCTTTTTGCTCACTGTACCTTTCACAGATGGGAAATATTCATTTGCATATTAGTCTTTGTCCCTCCCACAAGGGCAGTCCAGCACCGAAAGAGTACCTAGAACAACCCCATGCACGTGTTTCAGCCTTGTTGGGCCTCATCAGTGAGGTGGAGCTGTGCCTTTCTGAGCACAGTAAGCAGGGAGTCCACATCTGTGTTCCTACAGGTAACTTATGGTGACCAACCCCAAGTTCCTTGCAAATATTTTGCGGGTGTTCTGTGTTTTTTTCCCACTATGACAATAAGTAGCGCTCAGATACCGCTATATAAATGCTAAATTATTATTATTATTATTATTATTATTTTTATTATTATTATTATTATTATTATTTATTATTATTAGTATTAGTATTATTATTTATATATTGCAGTATGTGTGATGGGTGGCTGTGAGCACAGCATATGAGAGAGGGGCATTTGCAAGCCATGTCTGGGTGCAACATTCTCTATGGTATTCCAGGAGCATATGTGTGCAGTGTTGCAACATTGCTGCCCTCTTCCTAGTGGTTTCCAGAAAGGGCTTTATAAATGTATCCAGAAGGCTTAACCACTGTCATCTGTGAAGCAGAGTGTCACATGTGATGTCTCCTGCTATATATCCTGCTATAAGTGTATAGACTGGGTTCTAACACACAATATTACCTCCCAGAACATAACAACCCAGCCTTGCATCTGGTCTGACCACTATAAAATTATGTTTGAAAGATACCTGCAGAGGAGGAATTGGTAGATTTCAATAGGTTCAACTGCTGAGTGACCTCGCTATTGAAGTCTGATACCAAGGATGGAGGCCTATATATTACAATGAAATTAACGCATTTGGTGGGGGTAGGGGAGTATTTGAGGTGGAGGGTTTTGCAGCCCGTGCAAGACAGTGGAGCTTTGGACAGTGTAAGGTAAGTGCACTAAATGCCTCTTTCTACTATGATAGCATGTTCAGTTTTTCCTGGAACAAGAAGTACCTCAACTTGACCACCTCATCTGTCAATGCAAAGGTAGACACGCTCGTCCTGCACACGTTTTCTCTTTTCATATTCCTCTTCATGAGTCAACACAGCAGTATGATGCCCATCAGATCAGCCGTTTTGGAAATGTCTACCAACTGTGTGGGGCTATTGTTTTTTGTGTAGAGTGGTCTGATTGTTGTGAGATGTGCTGCTTCATTTGGTTGTCATTTGCAGGCCTACTTGCACCAGTTTGTGATTGGAGCAAACTGTGTTGAGCATTTTATTGAACAAATAGATGTACCTTTGTGTTCGAGTTTTTGGAGAAAATAAAGTCCCACTTTTGAAGAATACTCACCTCTTACTTTCCTAATGTGTCTGCTTTACCTTCTTTCTGCTAACTATGTGCACCTTGAACCCTCATTTTGCACAAATGATGTACATTTGCACATCTTCTGGATTAGTTTGTCTGTGAATTATGTGCAAATATTTCTTATGTTGCAATCTGCTATAAAGGGTGGTGAAAACCGCTTACATACTATGGGGCTCATTACGAGTTTGACCCTAAATTGGCAGTAATTCTGCTGTGGTGGAATTAGCGTTACTGCCTTGTGTAACAGCGGAATTACCACCACATTAGAACCTGTCGGGTGCACAAACACACACCATTGGCAGTAACGGTAATTCCACCCAGAGGAGTTACCGCTGATCAATCCAGGTGACGATGAATATCTGCCAATAATTGGTATAATTGCTGTTACCGTGCAAACATTCAGCAGAAAATCCGCTGGCGGAATTACTGCTGGCGGAATTATCGCCAGTCGAAATTCACCATTGCTGGAAAAGAAAGCATGGCGGCGGCCATTTTCAAACAACGCCATCCACTCATACTCACCAGAAGGGATTGCAATCCAAGCCTACAACAAACCCTGAACATGTCCTCAGGCAGTAAAAGTGATAGAAATGTGAAAAGAAAGGCAAAATTCAGTGAGCACGAGCTCACTGTCCTGGCCGAGGAGGTGGTGCCAATGTTGACAAGCTGTATGGGCCAGGCCACAGAAAGATGTCCCACCAGCTCAAGATGGCTCTTATGGACCGGGATAAAGGACAATGTGGCCGCCATCGGAAACCACTCACTGGACATGGGAGAGATACGTAAGTGGTGGAACGACTTGAGGAGCAGGATGCGAATGCTTGTCAACACCCACTGCAGGGACACAGCGGCCACTGTCAGAGGAAATGCGACCACATTACAGCTCATGCCATGGGAGAAAAGGGTGAAAAGCATCCTCCACATGGAGGGCCAGAAGGCTGTGGGCACTGCAGATTTGGTAGCCAGCTACCCTGAAGATCCTGGTGAGTATATGAGTAAGTGGATAATGTCCCACATGCACAATAGGTGTACACTGCAGGTGAGCAGAGCCTACAACCAACCAACAAGCCCAATTGATGCACTGTTTACTGTCTCCTGACAATCATTCAAAAAACCGAGGACCCCATTGAGGACACCAGTGGGGGTGGCACACATGGAGAACCAAGTGCAGGGAATGTTGCAAGGCATGCCACACCCATGGAAGAGATACCCCAGAAGGAAATTTCCAGGTTGGCCCAATCCAAGGGCCATGCAGCTCACACCTCCGGGGATACCGGTACAGCAGCCACAGTGGAAGGGCAATCCACAGTGGACACATGCACCACACCCGCTGTTACATCAGCATGTCACACTGGTGCCCCTTGCTCCTTCTCCCCAGCCACCCCTGCGAATGAGATGTCCCAGAGGACATCCCCCCATCCGGTCAATCGCCCATGCAGTCCTCTCCCTCCTCTTTGTCTTCTTGCCGTGGCCTCAATTGGCCAAACATTGAGGGCAATGATCCCTGGGCGGATGATGGTGACATGCGAGGCGTCGAGCCACCAGGAAAAGCACCACCATGCACCACCAAGGCCAATACAACAACCAGCCATGGATGACATTTGAGAGGGGATCAGGGTGATGGAGCGGTGTCAGAACACAATTCAGCGACTGGTCATTCGCCAACAGATTGATGCACGTGCACTGCCTGAGGTGGTGCTCAATGCCGCCAGGAGGGTGTCCAGTGCCCTGGACTGACATTGTCAGCGTGCTTCTGTGGGGTCTGTGAGGACCTCCCTCATGAGCAGAAGGGTACTTGAATGGTGTGCCCAAATGTTGGCCACCAACAAAAACATCACCCTCACCCTGCAGCATGTCCGGGGCAGTGAACTGGGCAGTTCCATTTCAGAAACCCCTACAGTGGGATCCGTGGTGAGCATGCCACCAAGGTGGTCTCAGCGCTGCACCTCACGTGATGGTACTCCCACATCAGTCAGTCGCAAGAGGAGGCGGTAACGGACCCGTGTCACACTGAATACAGGGTTATCATGTTGTGGATGAGGGCGGGGGTGTGTATCATGTTGTGGATGTTTGACACTTGTGCAATAAAAGGCAGTGGGCTTGGAGCTATGCGTGTATGTCCATTTTTTTGCGTGCACATGATTCCTACTATACCTGCAAATGCACTATGGTGAGCAGCATGTGTACATCAATGTTACAATCAATGGTCGTGTTAGAGATTTTGTCACACAAGCCGTCCATCCCTTCCATACTCCCGTTCACTGCATATCAGCACTCTGCCTGGGGGCATTGGGTGTTTTTTGTTTCTGGTGGTGGCATGTCCTCATCAGAGGACAGGGATCCTTTCACCTGAGAAAGATATTGTGCAACATGCATCACAGACATACTATTGCATTGCCTGGCATGTACTGGTCCATTGTGTCAGTGGCGGAAACGTGTAGGTTGGGAGGGCAGGTCCTGCATGTACAGTCCCTTTATCGGCCATGCATTGTACGGTTGTTGTATTGTCCCCGCCTTCACATTGCATTCCAGTGGTGCTGCAGTATCATTCAGTGTGATGGCACTTCTACTCACCCAGTATCCAGGTCTGTTGCCCTTTTTGGCTCTCAAAGTGTGCAGGAAGTGCAGGCTGATCAGCTGTTTGTCAGTTGGGTTAGAGGGTGGGGCATGACCCGGGGGATGGGTGCTCGCATTGCATGGCTTCACCTCCTCCTACTACTGCTGCTCCGCCTCTTCCTCCTCTATGCACCATGTACCCTGCTCTGATGTTCATTGCTGTGCAACTCAGTGGGGGGCGGGGCAGCTGCCTGTCTCAGTTTGTAGCAGCAACTGGCAGGAGGGTGTTGGGTAATGTGTTTGGGGAACGTCCTTTTATACTCCTTCTGAGTGGTCTGGTGCACCTGTGCCTTGATTTGTGACACCTGTATGTATTAACCTGCACCTTTTGCTGTTGAGGTACCTGTGCTGTGTTTTTTGCTGAATTACTGGTGATTTTTGGAGGTAATTCCACTGATTTCGGATTTGTATTGTTTCAGAAATGGGAATTTGTTTTTTGGAGGTAATTCCGCCAACAGAATTAACCCCGATGCCAATTCTTAGAGGAGTTACCGCTGGAGGTAATTTCAGCGGAGGTAATTACGCCGGGGGAATTACCACCACATTTTCTGTAGGTCATAATTTGGCCTAGTGCCATACTTGTAATGAGGCCCTATGTATGCTCCAATTAACACACTTCCAAATAGTCAACAATACAAGGTAAGCTTTTTTTTAAAGAAAGCATATATTACTTGATATCACACTGGACCAGAGTCTCAAAACATAGCGCAAATGAAAGGAACACAGAGAAAGTGATTGCTTCTTTTGTGCTATTTTCATAAATGCCCAGGTCACCATATTCACAAAGGTGACCTGGGCTATTCAGTGGGGTATGGGCAATAGTACAAAAATGTGATGTTCAGCCCCCTTACATAATTCTGGCACTAATGGATGAGAGGCTCCCAGCAAGCACATTTCAACGAGACGGGTCGTTAAAGGGCCTGTCTCGGTGAAATGACAAAAAGAAAACATTTCCATCATTGTTTGGGGGGTGGAAATGCTAGGTTGACAGCAGCAGTTTAACCCACGGATGGAACACTTTAACAGAAAATCATGACAAGGTCAGATATGCCCTGCAATGATTTGCGCCTCCCATGCAATCGTTATGCAATCGTTATGAGCATGGGTAGGGGGATGATCCTCGTTTTTGGGCATTTTGCAGCTCATACTGTGTGTGTATTTGGGATGCACTTTAAAATGCCCCCATATTTGTGCAAATGAGCAAAGGAGAATAAAAGGTCATATGAATGAGTGCAGGAGATACACTGGCACATTTCCTCACATGCGCCCTAAAAAGATTTGAGAATCTGGCCACCTGTATTTTTCTGCATTCATCATTTGAGTAAAGACAGCATAGTCTATGATTAATGTATTCACCGTGTATGCACAAGGGCACATGCACGTTGATAAAATACTCAGATTTATTTGAATACAAGCAAGAAAACTACATGCTGGTATGCATGCCAGTTTTGACCACACATGCAATATGCCTATGCAGGGTAAACTGTGGAGTGTCCGTATATTTGACGAAGCATGTTTCAAAAGATGGGCTCCCACTGTTGCCTGTTCCCCTATATATGGCCATGTCTCGGAACAAGTGCAAATCAGTCAGGCACCCTCTCAAACCAGTGATGCCATTGCTGTGGCTAGAATGGAAATGCCTGTGCACTGCATGGCACCCTCCGTTCCTTTTTAATCTCCATCTGAGTAATGCAAACATATGAAACATGAAATTCAAGTATCACACCATCTAAAATCTGCCAATTGCAATTTCCCCCCCTGCACCAATGTGTGTGATGGGATGGCCTCAGCCCTAAATCCACAGGGATGCGTGGTGCCTATGCATATCCTTGTGAATATCATGGTGTTGGGTGTCCATGCAATCCTAATATAGAGATGGTTGGTCAGCTAGAAGATGTTCACACACAGCCCCCAGCCCCCTTTTTTAGAATGCAACATTTCTCAAGTGCAAGTATGCAACACCACCAAGCATGTTATGTACTTTAATTATAATTTTCATGGTGCACATCTTGCCTCATACTACTGCAACCATATGCCAAAAGCTCTTTGTTGGGGTACGGATGCATTGATTTAAAAGTATATAGTTGGAACGTGTCCCAGTTGGAACATGTTGATTTTATTGTGTGAAGGGCAAAAATGTGTTCCATTTGGACGACTGAATTCTTAAAGCCACATCAAATATATCCCACTGTAGGTCGGGTGATGTCAAGTTCATTATCGAGATGGTCTGTGTCAATCCATGTGGTGTATTATGAAGCAAATTAATAGTTACACAATGAGTTAGACGCATGTCCTATTTGTTATTAGAAGATGTAATACATGATGGGAAGAGCTAAGTTCCACTCACTGTGCTGTGAGCATATTGCACTGGGTAATATGTGAGGGAATTGTGGTATATGTCTACAGAATCATTAGAGAACAACTGGATAAGGTAGGAGTGCTCCCTATTCTACCCTGCCACATTCCACACTCCAAATACCATGTCAACCCATTACAGGAACTCAGAAATCATAATTTAGATGTGACTCCTAGTCATTGCCTGTGAATGAGCGAGTCTACACTCCTTTTGGTGTTCACTTCTGGACCATCCACGTACAAAGAAATAACTCATTTGGAACTATTTTTGGGACATTTTACTTTTCCAAAGCCCTCCATCAGTGAGGTGAAGATTGAGCGTTCCAAAGCAGAGGCCATGTGCGCATCCTAAATACAGATAGGGCATGGTGGAGGTGACCTGCTGATGGAACTAGACCTGCCTCTCTGCCATTTATACCATTACACAGGATCTCACTGGGGATGAAGGAATCCTGAAGGTTTTTGCCAGCCTCCCCATGTTGGAAGAAAGAGAACAATGGCTTATCTTCTACTTGAGCCCTTGGATAGAGGCTCACAGCACTCTGAGACCAGAACAGCCAGAATTCCTGTGTTACGCCATAACCGACTTCAAGCCATCTTTGAACCATGCTTCATAACTGTTGAGCAAACAGGATCTGACAGTGTTGCTTCTGACACTCTCTTCAGCTTTGGTCTGCTTGCAGAATGATAGATAGCCTGGTTAGATGCCACTGAACAGCCATGATCAGAATAAGGAACTGTTGGAATGATCCAGCCACCCCGGTTCCATGTATTGGGACCCTATGGACTGGCTAAACCACGTTTTGCAAATTTTTCACCAAGAAGAAAAATCTTCTGAACTACTATATTGGCTGTTGTCCCACTGCAAAATATCCAGAGTGATTGCCTCTCTTACATTCTTCATTTCTCTGTCTTCCTTTGCAGAGCGATATGTAGTGAGTTATTTGTATAATTGATTTGTTTAGTAAAGTATGTATATTTTATAGAATTTTGAGTGGGCACCCTTTCATTTTGGAACAGTTTTACTTTGCTTTTGGGATTGCTAATGGATCACATTCACGCCCCTTCAGATGGTATAGCCTTCCTTCAACCATGGTCTCCTTCATGATTGGGATAACTGTTGGTTTGTAGACATGTGGGGGCTGACTAGGAGGTTAAGCCTCTAATCATCCTTGTACTCCTGCAGATCCGAAGTCATTTCATCACAGGTGGATGAGTGATGCTTCCTCCATGACATGCATGCACACTGCACCTGTGTCCTGACTGCTGACAGCTGCTATAGCCACTGTTTACTGGTGCCACCACCACATATCCTAGAGGTGGCCTATCAGTCCACCTCACACCGCTCCAAAAGCCACAGGTGCTGCAGGAGTCTGCAGCCCGACGGTAATCACCAAGTTTCCGGGTTACCTTGCTCACTCCTTCTCCCATCCATCAAAATGATTTTCCCACCTCCCTCTGCCAAGAGGCACAATTCACTCATCGGGTCACTACAGGGGTGACCTGTCCATTGTTTCCTGTAACACCACAATTCCAATTATCTCCTGCAATACGAACTCCTGCTTCTGTCCTGGAGGTTTAGTAATACAGAAAACAAACACAATACCTCCCTTCATATTACACTTTAAATACATGCAATCTATCCATTCTAGCTCTGTGTTTGTGTCTGTATTTGTCTTCCTGCAGAGGAGTGTTACTAGTGCAGGCTGTAACCCCAAGCCAGGTGGGCCATGTTTGGACCATGTGATACAATGATTTTGGCATGTTTTGGGAATGTTTAGCGTAAAGCAATGCATTTTCAAGATTAGTCAACTGTTAGTTTGTGAATCTAAACACATACTACCATATTTTCTGTTTTCAGATACGAGGTTAACTTACATGATGCAAAAAATGCTGGCATTAAGAAATCACTTACAACAAACCTGGCAATGGGCATCTCTCAGTTTCTTACTTTTTCAACCTATGGACTTGGTCTTTGGTATGGAACAAAATTAACTGTAGACGAAAAGGACCATTATACCATTGGAAACGTAATAATTGTAAGTAGAGGAGCATACAACTCTGTCTTTTGTAGCAGGGCACATATAATGCTGTCTCAAATGAAAATAAAATGAATATACATGTGCCAATACCATGGAGAGTACAGTGGTGTGATATGCAGGCCTGGTACCAAGAACGTTATATGTAAAATGGATGCATAGTATATAATTAAAGAAGCACACTATACATTGTATAACAAACCTTAATAATCTTCAACAATTAAAGTGGCTTTTTGCCACATCACTAAAGAGCTAAAGTGCAATACATCATATTTAATATTTTGGTGTATGAAAAAAGAAATCTCACAAGATGCATAAAACCTGTTTTTTTCTTTGCACGATACTGGGATAATTAGACACATCTGTGAAAGCAGTAGGAACAGGCTTCGCTTCCTCGTTTTTTTAAAAAAAAGTAGGAGGGAGTGTTTGAAGCTCCCTAGCATAATCACTACAAGGCAATTTTCCAAGAATTACTAAGAATATAGCATTTACTCCTCGGCGCAGTAGGTATGATAAACATGCGTTAAACCTGCGTTAATATTGTTAAATTGGTACATATATATGTTGGACTTAATTTGTAACTATAATGTACCTTAGACAACATTCCAACTGCTAGGTGACAGAGCACAGCAACCTCTGCAATGGCTTATTGCCTTTCATGCATGACATTAGTAATCACTGACTAGTGCAACGGGGTCATTGACCTCGTTTTAGGCATAGGACGATGTCTATGGCTGGGTAGTATATACTGCAGATGGTTTATGACAATGCAGGCATGGGGTGGTGCAGAGGAGTAATACAAAGGAAGAATGATTACAATATTTAGGGCCTCATTAGGACCCTTGTGGAATGGGTTTAACAGCGCCAGTAAAGGTGCCGGAGCCGTTAAACCCTTTGTGCCCTATTACGAGGTACCCTTGCGGGACCTGCTCTGGAAGTCTGGTCGGATCGGACGTCCTTTGCGGGTCCCGCGTGGAGACCAGAGAGCTAACAACGGGCCCGTTATTAACGGGCCCGTTGTTAGTTCCCTCCCCATTCCCATTGAGTCGTATGGGGGCTCAAATGGGGATGGATACATTGAATGAGGCATTACCAGGTCCTCCAAGGTTGGAATGGCCCAGTAATTCCTCATTCAATGAACCCGGACCCGAGTTTGGAGGCAGCCATGCCTCCAAACTGGTAATGACGCCCATAGTGTTGATGGCGAAGCAGGACATAAATGTTCTTAAACGTGATTTAAACTGGGTGTATGATAAAGGCCGGATGGAGGAACAGTGGTTGGGTTTTTGCAATAATTATAGCAAATTGAAGAGTCAACCTAGGCTGGGAAGGAGACAAAACGTTGAGAACGTATGGACACTATGTAAAATATATGGGTTATCAAGTTATTTGCATAACATTTGCAAGGGAGGAAGAAGAGCCTGGAGAATCAGAAGTAAGAATGAGGTTTTTGTTGGTGGTGTCCTTGAGCACATCAGTGCAGACTAGGAATGAATTAGTGCAAAACATGAAGATCATTCTCTTTGTGACACTCAATGATTTGTATAAATCTTAAAGACAGTACCACATGTTTTATTGAACACCAAATCCCAACGCCAAAGTAATGATTGCAGTATTCTTGATGCCTTCTTCAAAGCATAGCAATGTTGAATGTTGGATTGAAGTATGTTATTGATGCGAAATAATAACAGCCTGTCTTTGTCTCTGCCCTATAGATTTTCTTTTCTGTGATGATGGGATCTTTCACTCTTGGGCAAACAGCTCCTAACTTGGAAAGTGTGGCTACTTCACGTGTGGCTGCCTACCAAGTTTTCCAAGTTATCAAAAAGGTCAGAAACCAAACCTATCTCCCACATCTGTGTCTGTACTATGAGTTGTTGATTGTCGTATCAAATGTGTAAGGCATATGATGGAAAGAAGCTAAGAACCTAATACGCTAGGCTACTTCACTTCCGAGCCTGATGCACCATGAAACAGGTTACATTGATCTAGACCAGTCTTCCATGTATTTATCCATTAATGTGATTAATGTAGTCAAGCATGTATTAGCCATGCATTTAACCAGGGGGTAATACAGTTTAAGGCTGTGTTTCTCTCAGATTACAATTGACCCATTGAATTATATATCAATGCACAACGTATGCCCATATAGCAAATATACCATTTCAGTAAGCTTTTAGTTCCACCCAGGACATGTGTCTAATAGTTATAACTCTGTAGCCAAAATAGGGTGGTCTGAGGCTCTTAACGCTTAGGATGGTTCGGTTCCAGGAAAATGAATCATCACATTCAAAAAGGGTATTTTGTCATTCAAAAGTACATCAATATACCCTTTTAGATGTTTGCTTGTTGGATGGCATAATTTCTAGAGCTATTGATTAGAGGAAATTATTTTTGGAAGGTGAGTGTTTACATCTTTACCTTTCTCAGTGTATACATTTACATTGCCCTTGTTTTTTATTTGTCATTTATTTTTGGAATTGTTGAATTAAGCATGTCTGCGAATCGCATAGCAAGCAGAGAACGGACTCTATGTTCATGGATCCCTGGACATGTTACATATTATTTGTGTTATATGTGTTATGTGTAACCTTTTACATACACACACATGCTGTCGGACATATGCCATATATTATTGATTATAAATGTTTCCGTAATACTGAACGCTTTATACCATTGCATCCCTGACTCAGGTACAGTCAAGGAACTCGAAAGTAAGGAAGGTGTTAGTCTGGATTTGTTTTTGAAATAATTAAGCTGCATTCTCGTGGCGAAAAGCCCACTGCAGCCAACAATAAAATGCCAAACTTAAATTCGGGGTGGTGCCTAAGAAAATACTAATTCAATGCAGTTTGTTTCAGTGCTTCCGATTTGTGCAAGAAAGACACTCAGAAATTAATAGACCCCCTTCATTAAAGCATTGTCAAACAAACTCAGAAATCTCATGGGCACATTCGTGTTATGAAATGGCTTCTCTCTCTATGAAGACAAGGGTATGCAGACAAATGCCCTTCCCGCAATGTTGAAGCTTTTTTTCTTTTAAAAAGGTCAGGAGTGGGGCATTATGACTAAAACCCATGGGAGAAGTCGAGGAAGAGTGAACAACTGTCAAATAAAGTGTCTTCCCTGAAGTGTTCTGAGACTCTTTTTTGGGACTCTGGGGAAAGGTGAGTCCATCTTGTACCCTTCCTAGCCAGGAAGATTACCAGGCACACGTGGACGGCTGCACGGCAGCAGGCAGTGCCATGGGTACCAGTGTCCAGTCAGAAGGCATGTATGTTCCAGCAGCAAGTCCATGGTCTGCTTTGCAGCAATTTCCAGGGTAAGCCCTTCACTGGCCCTTCCCAGCAGGGAAAACTGCCAGCGAGCATTTTCTGGAGACGCCACTTCCAGTAAGCAGAGTCCTGGCTAGCAGTGTCCAGAGAGAAGGTAGTCCTTGTCCAAACAAGACACTTCAGTCGAACCAATATAGTTTCAGAATCAGGTGCAGCATAGAAATGGCTACAATCAAGGTGCTTGGTGGTAGCATTAAAATCCTCAATGATGGCTATCCTTGCCTCCTGGTTCTCCTTGATCTTCAGCAGCTATTGACACAGTAGACCACCAGACACTCTCCATCTACCTAGGTGAATGGGGATCAGCAAGAAAGTCTTAAACTGGTCAAAATACTATCTTGCTAATCACCACAAGTTCAAAAAATGTATTGCTCCAGATCACCAACTTGACCCATCACCTGCGGAGTCCCAAAAGGATCCATACTCTCCCCTGTGATCTTCAATATTTAGTTGGAACCCCTTGGATTTCCTCCTGGCACCCCACAGCATCTCAATCCACCGATAAACAGGTGACACAGAGCTCTATGTCCGAAGGCCTATGATCCACCAGAAGTAAGGACATGTTCAGACTTAAATTCTGCTGTTGCAGGAATGAACGAACCAGAAAACATATATTCTCGGTCTTTGCCCCAAGACTCTGGAACTTCCTACCCATCAACACCAGACTCTCCCCCTCAATTCTACTTCTCTGGAAGGAGCCCACAACCATCCTCTACAAGGCATTGCTTCTCCATTACACCTAAGTCCACACACCATTTACTCCCACCCTACCTGAGATTGGGAATCTGCACCCCAATGTATCCTCCCCTGGCTGCTTATAGATCCCTTGCTGCCAAACTGAACACCCTCTACCGCTGTTAGCTCCCCACTCCATTGTATCTCTGCTTCCCTCACCATTTCCTTCTCGCCATGATTTGTAAAGTGCTCCATTGCTTCCTGGTGCTAGTTTGGTCCTCAATAAATACCTAAATAATAATAATAAAAACAGGATGTCACTCAAAACGTACCCCTGAAGTGACCTGTGGAAAGATTTTGCTTAGTTCTTGTGAAGCTCTTTCTTTATTTCAGTGGCTGAAGACTTTGGGCAGACTTTACGGTTTCAAGAAAAATTGTATATTTCTGTAGTCCCAAGCTGATTCATTTATGACTGCCTTAGATCACAATGACTCCAGTAATCACCTACCCGGCATGACTTCCCAATTGTATTGGCAGAGTTGTCTTTGAAACACTGGTCCTCTACTTAACCCAAAATCCTTTTCTGTTAGGAAGGTGGCATGCATTCCTATCATAGAACAGCAGAGCTTCCAGGGCTAAACACAACAATTCTGTTTGGGTGAAACCCAGCTCCAGAAAGTGCTATTCAAAACTCTGACAGTTAATTAAGTCACTAGAAACAGGTGTAACAACAAAATGACAGATGCGTTTTGGAAATAACTTCTTCTCCTCATTTGGCACAATATCAAACAATATGTAGCCTAATATCATTAATCAAATTAACGGTCACCAGGCCTTGGATACAGTGTAAATAATTAAAAACTGTTTGTTGACTTTCAAATAGATTCTCTTTTTTAGTTTCAAAAGAGGCCAATAAGTAATTTAGAACACCTTTGGTTCTAGCAATGACAGCAAGAATTCCTTTTGACTGCGCCTTTCTGGAGTAATTACGGACGTGTTGTGGCCATTTCTGTTAATAAATCGTCTGATGATCTTTCTAAAAGTGGATACCCATTACTGCTAGCATACTGCTGTCATGTCAATTACTGCTGCCCAGTAGAACATATACAGGGAATTCCTTACATATGGTAAATTCAATTATCCACCCAATGCCAGCAGGCTCATATGGACACAAAAAGCAATGTTTGAAAGTGAGTGTAACTTTCATGGAAAAATCT
Organism: Ambystoma mexicanum; assembly: GCF_040938575.1. NCBI lineage: Eukaryota > Metazoa > Chordata > Amphibia > Caudata > Ambystomatidae > Ambystoma > Ambystoma mexicanum. The sequence continues at coordinate 1,116,249,468 of NC_090924.1, read as the reverse complement.
ATTTACTAGAGATCTTAACATTTCAAAACATGTGTTAGATTCCTGCTATCAGATGGACCTCTGTAACAATTACATAACAGGTTAATTTAACCAGATAACATATTAATTGTTACCCAAACCGATGGCTGTTTTTATTAGCCTCATGCTGAGTGCTCAGTTGACCTGTCATAATTCAAAGCTGTGACCATTAGTCAGAGAAGGGGTTATTTTAAGAAAAATGTCCATTGCATGCAAAGAACTGCCAACCTAAAATGCACAGTTATGTTCCCTACATGCATTTTCAAATGTATGCAAAACGGGTATGAATGTGACATGCAAACAGATGAAATTGTAACTGTTTGTTTTATGCAACATGTTGTAACATTCTAATTTCTGCCTGCAAAATATGCTTTGCAGTTGCGATTCCCAAGTAACTCTTGTGTAATCTGCCTACTTTTGCCAGGTGCTAATTGAAGGTGCATTCCATACGAATCTATTCACTTTTTGCAAGCAAAACAATCTCATGCAGGCGCAACACAAGATGCATTTTGAAGATAAGGAGGAAATCAATTCTGCTTCATGCCCCTATAGAGATGCATTAGTTGATATGTCATTACTCTCACTAAATGGCAACTTCTGACAAAACACTGTCTGATATACAGTCCCACCCCACAATTCTGGGACAAAAGATAAGCTGTTTAATTACAACTCATATTTACATTAGGAAAGGGAAGTAACCACAAGACAAAAGATATATGCTACATGGGATTATTTACCAAATTAGACTTGGCTTGTCTGTGACAATATTTTTAAATATAATATACACATTCTGTCACACTATTAGTAATGTTTCTAATAATTCTGATCATAAATAATACGAGACCACCTCTAAGTTGCATTTAAATCTATGTCCATAACGCTGCTTGTGGGCCAGTGCATTAAAGCTCACTTCAATTAAATTAACTTCTGCCAATGAATAGCAAATCCAGCATGGTTTATTAGATCGAGTATCAAAAACAAGTATTGGTACCACCGAAAGGTTGCATAGAAAAGTGACATTAGCATATACCTATTTGGTACACTTTCCCCCAGTGTGAAAGTGAGTTTGTGGATTTCTAATCTATGTGCATGCAATTTAAATATTGGATGAAATGTATTGCATCAGAATTCTGCAGGTTTTGGTCTGAAATGCAGCGCTATCCATTTACAATGCAAACATCTTTGTTCAGCCATCCAACCAAGGAGAATGTTTTGGGGATTTCCTAATGCTGGGATGAGTACACCTCCCCTTTCACTTAACAAACCACATCTTACTGTGCAAGGTCAAGAGTGGGAAGAGTGGGGGGTGAATGAAATTTATAAAAACGTAATGTCCTGGGGATTGAAATTGACACCACTAAACTTCTCCAATTATTTAACATGTTCTATAGCTTTCACAGATCACACATTATCAAGCAATCTTTAATCAGGATATAGTTCGGGCCACTTTCAAACTACTGCCCAATGATAACTATATCTATAAACACACTAGGGGTACCCTATAGTTGGCTGTTTTTATTTACAAAGAACTGTGCTTAATTTGCACATACATGCTATCAGTTTTTCATTGCACACACACCTCAGGAAAAAAATTCTTATTTAAATGTAATCTCCCTCAGTTTTATTACAGTGAAAACAGGATATGACTCAAACTAGCAAACTTCAATCCTAATGTCTTTCTATGAATAACAATGTGAAAGCTCCATGTGCTTTGTGCTCCGAAAATGCTATGTTTTCTGCAACCAGTCAAATCCCAATGAAGTTTAAATATAATTGGATGCACATTTGCATGTTACACAAACATGTCAATATTTTCAATTTGGAATCCTCTCTCACTAGTTGAAATGTCCTCCCCAAATCCCTTGCACTTCAGGGACTTAGAAAGGCAATTATTCTAGGGGGTTATCTAATTACAATTCAGGAGTTTTCATACTTATTTTGTATATTTATTTAAGGCAAGGAACCAGCAGACACCCTAACATTTTCTCACATAATTCTCAGCTAATTTGTGTCCCTAGTCCCTTCTTTCTTTTTCTGAAAAAAACCCCACTGTGCCTCAAGTTTAATTTGGTTCAGGCTCCCTCATGCACAATCCCTGATATGATTCCATTCATTTCAGAACTCATCCCTTTGGAACAGGTGTTTTCCTTCCCTGCAGCTTGCAGAGTCAACTCCTATTCCGTGTGTGTTCTGGCGTGTGCAATATTCCCATGCTTAGGCCACACTTTTTGATTGGTCACATCTTTCAATTGGCATGCACAATAGTCAGATAATCCCAAAGAATACCCCTGCCCAATCTTCAATGTTTCAATTGAAGTATCCGGACATTATTATCATTGATTGTGGTGGAACAGTTTGGGGAAAGTGACTGGAATATCATTGTAGTTTGCAATGAAGGAGACATTGGAAAACTTGAAGGAAATGTTCCCTAATTCCAAAATAATTTTTTCTCGAAATGCCCAGAGACAGATGTGGATCCGTTCCAGTTCATTTGGTGAGCAAATTGAAAAAGCGAGGTTAAATGTCAATAAAGCTGTGTGTGCTTTTGTTTGCGATGTTGCAACGACATTGTTCCATGATGAGAATATTAAATTTGATAGGGCCAAGATGGAGTCCATCTAAAAGATGTATGTAATCAGATTTTTGTGGAAAACATTCAAAATGTTTTGAAGCAATTTCGGTGAAAGTGAGAAGAAATATTGAAAATCAGAGAAAGGTTTTATTACTTCAGTTTGTAAGAGAAAAAATGTAAAAAATATATATAAAAACCCCAAAAAAGGTTAAGAGCCACCTGTTTTGAGCACAAAAGCAGTTAATGAACGCAATTTTCCCACGGCTGGAAATGTGTACATGTCCTTGGACTAGTCAGCTTGCCGCAGACTATGGGCCTGATCACGACTTTGGCAGTAACCCTTAAATCCGGCGATAGCCCTACCGCCAGATTTAAGGGTCCGCCAAATCAGGACTTCGGCGGATTTCACCCCAGCTCTGAGCTGGGGGGAAATCCGCCAAAAATGTGCGCTATTACCGCTGGCGGGAAATCCGCCGGCAGTTAGAGTGTGAATTTTCCCCATTAAGCCCAATGGGGAATGGTGCATTCCCGAATGGGCTCAATGGGGAATGGGGAATTACATTACCGCCGAACTCGTGATCTGATGCTATTAGCGCCAGGGAGTTTGGCTAATACTGCCGGTGGTAATACCGCCGGCATTACTGCCAAAATCGTGATCAGGCCCTATGTGGGTTGCGCACTGGCCTGTGCTTTTTTCATCACTTCTATTTTTTAACTGTGAAAGGTGGCTCCTAAAGGAAGCGTTTATTTATTTATAGATTTTTTTTGTGTTTTATTTTAATTCTTTCTCAGGAAAGGGAAGGTAATGGAGGTAAGGGGGGAATGGGCACCAAGCACGGAGCCGAAGAGACAGGTGGAGAGAGGAAGATATTGGGTGGGCCTTACTCAGGTAGGTGGCAGTGTTCCTCAGTGTCCTTGACTGCAGCCGCCAAAATTCTCTGAAACTGCTCCCCTCTACAGATCGGTGCTTCACAGTACATGCATAGTACTGTGACCCTTGAAAGGTAAGGGTCCACATCATTTTGGCCTGCACAACCGCCGTTCAGATCCTCTGGCCCAAAGAAGTATCCTTTGTGATGACAGGAGCAAATGAAGATGTTGGGGAGGAGGAAGTCAACCTGCTCTTACCTGAGAAAATGATGGCCCTTCTCAGAGCACTCCGGTGGACCGATTTGGCGCCTAATTGAAGTAGTCCCTTAGGAATACAAGCCAGGTTTACAACTTTGCACTCAGTGCATCAAACTTTGCATGCATGTGCCTTTGGGACATTTGCAACAGTGGTGAAAAGTTGACACACCCAGGACTCACTCCAAGTACTGGTGACAGGGACTTCCTCCACTTCATCCTCTTCTTCTTCTTGATTCTTTTCTGTATTACCATGCCTGTTCCCCTCTTGAGGCCCTTCACGTTGTTGGTGTGGTGGTGGGGGTGGTTGGGAAGCAAAGATGGCCATAGGAGATGACATTGCAGCAGGTTTTTTAGGGATTTGCAATGCCGATGTTCTCCATATGTTCTCTCCTGGACAGCCAGATTGAGAATGAGGAAAGGTAATGGGTGGGCCCCTCTAGAGGAACCGTCTGCAGACAGTCATGTTGTTTGGGGACTACTGAGTAAGAATTAGGCATTTGAAAGTTGTAAAAAGCTGCCATATCCAGTAGACTGGGCCTGCAAGCTGTGCAAAGGTAAATTGTATGCTTGAAACACCCTAGATTGGCTGGAAAAGCCCTTGTGAATTGTCTGCAGTCTCAGAAACCATTCGCGGACACCACCATCACGCAGCACAGGCGTGGTCACATGATGATGTTACCCGGACGCCCGTGGCCCCCATGTCCGTCCCTGGACACCCTGCAGGTGGGGGATTTTAGAATGCATGTGTCGGGGATCTGTAGAATGGGCAGGTTGTCCGCGGACTAATTAAAAGTGCGTAATGTGGAAACAGACATGTCTGGACATGCGTGTTTGGGGGCACCTCCAACATTCGCATGGTCCGTGGACTCATAATGGGACTTTTTTAAAACATAAGGGAATACATCAAAACAGTAATGGAAGTACACAAATATATTTATTTAAGAAAGGGATGGGGTATCGGAATAGCAACCATACATTGGAGGATGAGGCATTTGTGTAGAATAATCATGAGGGGAGGAAGAGACTGAGGTTTCATCAAATCTTCTTTGATGAAAACGTTCAGAATTGGCTGGCGCTGACTGCTGGGGACATGGGGTGCAGGTACAAGTGGGACAGTAAAAAGGAACATTTTTAATCAGGTGGTTTTTCATGTAATTCTTGATTTGACTATTTACTTTTGAGCATGCGACTTCAGTTTCTGATTGTGGGAACTGAAAATGATGAACCTGGGGCATGCTTTCATCATGAACACTATGTACTGTAAGGGAAATAAAAACAATAATGATTTTAGTACAGTGTGTACAAAGTACATTATTTGTTAACCGTAAAATATGTACTGCATACCATTGGAGATGTTATCATCGCTCATTCCATCTCTTGGGAAATTCTCTTCCAATCATTCTAGTGTGCTTGTCATTTCTGTGAGAAAGAAAAGGGCTTCTGTTTCACAACGCAAGTTTATGTAATGAAAGCTAATAAAAGAAAAATAAATGCAATCACTTACTATTTAATAAGAATGTGTTGTCCAGTAAGCAGCTGCTGTTTATAATCTGTATCCAGAGTTGTACTGGGGAGATCATATGGTATGGTATGGTATGGTAATGTGTATTTACCTATACACAAGGCATGTGTTTTAAAGTGCTCAAGGAGGGAGAGAACAAGAGGAAAAAACAACAGTCATTCAGAGCCCTTGAGTTTCTGAATGAGACAAGTCTGCACAGACAGAGTAAGTGCATACAATACAATTAACAGTGTAGATAACAGCAAATTGGTCTGACAACGATTCTGCAGTTTTTCCAAGTGCATTGAGGTGCCACCATGCATGGAGAGGAGACAGGGAAGATAGGTAGACAATCTTCAAGGCAAGGGACACTCAGATCGTGCAAGTGCACAGACGGTACAGGAGAGGGGGGTCCAAGTGTGCCCAGTTAGTCAGAAACCGGGTAAGTGCTGAGAGAATGCCATTCTCATGGGTCATCGACCAGTGCAGTAGCAATGAGACAAGTGCAGGCCCGGAGGCAAGCCCGAGAGGACTGGCAAGGGTGCCAGGGACCTGTGAGAGTCTGAGGTACACCCAGTGGCCAGTCAGCAAGCTGAGTGGAAAAGGGGGGAGAAAAGGATAGAGAAGAGAGAGAGGTTAGCAGGGTAGAGGGAGAGAGAGAAGGAAGAGGAAAAGAGGAATGTCTTAAGGAGTTTCCGGAAATTAGGGAGATCAGGCTCAAGATGGAGGGTTATTTCAGAGGGAGGCCCCTGCTGAGGATAAAGCTCACCCTCCAAATCTCTGCTTGGAGAACCCGCTCACTCGCAGAAGGTTGTAGGTAGGCTTGGGAGGGACAGTATTTAGGTAGGCATTGTTGCAGATAGGTAGGTCCCAGGCCCCAGAAGCCTTGTGGACAATGCAGAGAGTCCTGAACGTGATCCTTGCAACCACAGGGAACCAGTGGAGGGATTTAAGTGCCAGAGCGATGCAGTCCCTAGGCTTGAGGCCAGGGATAAATCTTGCGGTTCTGATCTGGATGAGTTCCAGAGGGTTCAAAGGTTTAGAAAGAGGCTGTTGCAGTAGTCCAGCTTAGAGAGCATCAGGGCTCTGGAGAGAGCGAGCTACTGGGGGAAGGTGAGAAAAGGAAGACTACCTCTGAGGAGTTGAAGCATGTATTTGGACTTTTTAGAGATGTCCAAAATGTGAGTGAAGAAGGAGAGAGTGGAGTCAAAGATGACCCCAAGGTATTTTTCCTCCCAGGTGGGTGCGGGTCCAGGACCAAGGGAGGCCGGCCAGAGTGAGAGTGGGAAAGCAGGAGCAGGAATCCCACTGCGAACGATATAGGTATTTCTGGCTTTGAGGTGGATTGTTTGCAGCACACCATGACTGAATTGCGGACACACAGTCAGATATGAGTGAAGTAAAGGAGGTGGCTGAGCGTAGCCTGAAGAATAGTTGTGTGTCATCTGCATAACACGGGAGGTTAGAGATGAAAGTGGCAATCACACATGCCAGGGCAGCCATGCAGACATTTTAGAACCACAGGGATAGGTTAGAACCCTGGTGAACTCTGCAGGCTGAAGGAGTGATAGTAGAGAGAAACGAGCCAAGTTCTACCTGGGAAGGGTGGTCAGAAAAGAAGGAGGTTATCCACACCAGAGCCTGACCTGTGAATCTCAGGGTGTCACAGAGCCATGCAATCAGGATGTTGTGGTTTACTGTGTCAAAGGCAGAAGAGAGGTAAAGAGGAATGAGGACAGAGGGAGTGTTAGTGTCAAGATTTGAGAGCAGATCTTCACTGATGTTCAGAAGAGCCATTTCCGTGCCTCTGGATACTCTAAAGCCAGATTGTTGGAGGTAACCAGCAGATTCAGTTTGGAGGGTCAGCTGAGAGATACCCAGCGTCTCCAGGAGTTTACCCAGGAAAGGGGTGATAGAAATGGGGTGGTATTTTGCCAGAATGGAGGGGTCGGCATAGGGTTTCTTAAGCAGAGGTTGCACAATGGAGTGCTTAAGAGTGCTTAAGAGTTCTTAAGAGTGCTTAAGAGATGTAGGGAAAACACCCAGTGGCAAAAGAGAGATTGCAGAGATCAGCCAATGCTGGAGCAAGAGAGCCAATGTTGTCTTTAAGGGTTTTGGAGCGGCAGGGGTCAACCTGTTTTGATGAGGGCTTCATCGACCGGACTTGTCTGGCGACCTCATCAGGTTTGATTGGAGTGAGAGAAGAGAGGAGAAGTGGTGGAGGGGCCAAGGGAGGCTCCAGAGTTGTTGGTGTATGAAGTGGTGTGGAAGTGAGAGAGGAAAGGATGTCTTGGGTTTTTGTGGTGAAGTGTGCAGCCAGGGCTGAGCAAGTTCCTGGGTGAGTGTGACAGAAGAGGAGGCTGCTGCAGGATTGGCCAGTTCCTTACAGACTTTGAAAAGTTTGGCCGAGTTGTTTGATGACGCAGAGGTGCAGGCTTGAATAAAGACTCTTTCTTGGCGTGGATGCAGAGTTGATATTTCCTTTGAAGGAGGCGTCAGGCCAGTCTGTCAGAGGGTCGACCTGACGCATTCCATTTCCGATCAGCTGCCCTACACTTGTGGTTAAGGGCAGCCAGATCAGACTTGTACCAAGTGTTGCACTTTTTGGAAGGCTTCAGTCGGGCCCTAATGACAGGGGCAAGAGTATCAACGGTGTTAGAAATTGAGAGATTAAAGTTAGCGAGGGCTATGTCAGGGTGGGAGTCAGCTGCAGGAGTAGGAGGTGGAGAGCAGGTAGATGCAAAGGCAGCCGCTGTCACTCCTTTCATGGGTCTGGTGACTCTGAAACAGATTGGCCGTGCCGGTGTGCCGATGCAAGGGGAGAGGAGAGCTTCAAGTGTGAAGAGAGAAGAGAGTGTTCAGTCCAAGAAAGAGAGGTAGTGAGAGGGATAGAGAGAGGGATGTCGGTAGAGATGATAGCATCCAAAGTGTTGCCCGCTGTGTATCTTAGAAGGTAAGATAGAGAGGGAGAGAGAATCGCACAGGTTGCAGAAAGACAGTAGAGCAAGATTTAAGCATGGCAATATGGAGCAGTTTGCCATCTTTGAAGGTCTTCCGCCGGGGGTGGAGGGGACGGAGTTCCCCCCCCCCGAGGATGGCAAGAGTGCAAGCGGGATAGTGGAAGATGGTAGAGGGGCCAAGGCCGACAAGGGAGCCGGGACATTGAGGCAGGGCAAGGGTGCCTGTGTAGTGGTGGAGAAGGGCACAGCAGGCAAGGGATCCTGTGCAGAGGAGGAGGAAGAGGAGGAGGAAGGCACAGCAGGCAAAGGAGCCTGAGCAGAGTGGAGGAAGGCACAACAGGCAAGGGAACCTACGCAGAGGAGGAGTAAGGCACAGCAGGCAAGGGAGCTTGCCCAGAGGAGGAGGAAGGCACAGCAGGCATGGGAGCCTGACCAGGGGGAGAGGTATGGTCTGAAAGGAGAGGTAGGAGCCTGTCAAAGAGAAGAAGATTGGGTGAGGTCCCAGAACCATGATGGTTCCATTCAGCTAGACATTAATGATGACCCTGGAAATGACAAGGTCAAGGAGGACCTCCCAGCGGGTGCCACCATTAATGGGAGAAGAGGTGACAGGAGAGAGAAAGGCCACCATGTGCGGGGTCCATAGTTTGGGTGAGATAACGACAAAGAGGATGTCTATGAGAGTCTCTCTGGTGGAAGTCGTGATTTAGGTGTCTGCAATAGGAAGACCTGGGATGGAGCCCAGTATGTCCTTCTAAGTTTCTTCCGGACAGATTTAGTGATAGGAGAGGGATAGGAAATAGAGAAGCAGTTAGAGAATATAGGAGAGATAGATAGTGACATAGCTAGCTGCAATGGTGAGGAGGACTCTGATGTACTGAGGCACATGGGGGTGCGGTGCAAACAACACAGGGAGTTGGGGGACAAGAGGGTACGAGGGGGCACTGAGGACAAGGTAGGGCATGCAGGACCGATGTTTGTAAAAAGGTAGTAAGTATCAGCAAGGACACCGCAAAGTTCAATTTTAGCAAAGGCAGAAAGAAACCCAGTGAAGTATGTGCACTCAGTCAAGTTCCATCCTAGCTAAGGCATAAGGAAACACAATGCAGAAAGTGCACATAGCCAAGTTTGAGAAAACACAGTTCTGGGCCTATCCACTTGGCACAGTCGGCCAATGGTAATAGGTGTAATGTCAAACAGTAGTATGGAGGCACAGCTAAAAACGATTTTCAGGAAGACAGGCACTTTCAAAACAGGTAGGAGGCATAGCTAAAAACAATGTTCAGGCAAACAGGCACTTTCAAATCAGGCACTTTCAAAAAAATTTAACCTTTGGTTGGCTGGGCCAGCTCCCACCTCCTGGTCCAGGTGATTGGACTATGATTGAGCAGTCAGCCAATCAGCTGGTGTCAAAGGCCCAGGCAAGAGGATGGCTCCAGGCCCTATTTGTGGGAAGTCATCTTGGAGATGCTACCGAGGTCCCAGTCCAAACAAAGAAAGAACTTTTTTTTAAATTAAATTCGAATTATGCCATTGCAACCGTGCTGCACCTCAAGGTAGGATAGATGATCAGGCCCCTTCACCTCCAATGAGCTCTCTTCTGTGATCCGCAGCATGCATGCAGCAATTTTGATCAAAAATGCACGTTTAAAACAATTTAGCAAACAGGAGACATGCACAGCGATTTTTCTGCCCATATGAATGGGTTTTACCTTCCTGATGGTGTTGAGAGCAAGGCTGGATGCTGCAAAGCACGATCCGTGCCAGACGAAATATGAAGTGTACAGTTGTGTTTGTGATTGGGGCATTCCATTGCAATGTGCCTTACCTAAAAAAAATAGTATTTTTGAACGTGAGTATTTGTACAAAAAGGTATACTTACATGTTGCAAACATTATTTGTGATTTTAAGTACATCTGTTTGTTGGTTAATTGTTACATTTTTTTTCCTATGATTGCAAGGCTTGCAAATGTCGTCCACCGTCCGCGGACTACCACAATGTTTGTGGCCTCCATTGTTGTCACATTGGGGGGGAGTACAATATAAGGGACTTGTAGCAGAGGAAAGGTGCACTGGCAATAACCTATGAAATTCACTGAAAAGACATTGTTAAAGGGACTTATGGGTAAGTTGCACTAACAAAAACCCATGAAATTCAGTGAAAAATCTTTGTTAAAGGAATGCTATGGTTAAGTTTCACTATTAAAAACGTATCGAATTCAGTGAAAAGCACTGTTAAAGGGACGTTATCGTTACAAGTAAAACTGAAAAACCTCAGAAATTTGCCAGTTATGGTAAGCTAAGCAACCATTATTAGCACCACCACCGTGCACGGCTGAGACTAACACCCAGGACATCAACAATGACATCACACATTTCCTGGGGTTGTAGGTAACTCACTAGCTACAAAAAGGATATTGAAAACCAGGTTGATCATGAACTAACCATTCTCTAAGGTCCAAATGCACCAAGGAGGCAGTTCACATTCAACAGTACCTGGATTCAGTTCTTGGTCGGCTGACAAAGTCACACCCTGTGTCACACTTAGATGCAAGCAATTCATGAACATTCCAGGCACATTGGATTAAGTTGACCTTGTTAGTTAAGATTTAGAAAAGTCCAACTGGTGTGGGACTTCGCAAGACTTATCTCTTGGTATTAGGCATACCCAACTCTTAATATAGGCCTGTACTACACAAGTTGGTAGATTGACTGAGCAGCCAGGCTTATCGTAAGAAGGGTAATGCAAGCTGTAGAGTAGCACAATGAAATCAGTAACCCCAAGGCACCAGGTAAAAACGTACACACTTAAGGTTATATTACATTATTAATTTATATACGCAACATAATTTAAGCATTCTTTAAAACAAACAGTCACTAATAATAACATTCAATGGAAGATAGATAGAATTCATTTAAACAAGAACCACTAATGCAGGTGAGTAATTCTTTTCTATGCTAACCATGTTCCAGCACACAGAGTGACATCAATCAAGGTCAATATTAGCACTTATTTTTATTCACCATTACAAAATTGGGTTGAGTAGGGAAAACGGTTAGAGTTAAAGTAGAACACACTTTAAACTGGTTCAATTGTGACTTTCTCTCAGAGGGTAGTAGGTGGTATTTCATCCCAGCAACAATTAAAATCTGTAAGGGAACACGCCTTGCCAAAGCCAATAGTGTTAAGAAGAGGAGCCTTTAGGAGGTTCCATGTGTTAATACCTGCAAAAATGTTGTGATACAAAAATATTGCCACATTTTTGTGCCAATATTGAGGCATGGCCTCTGGGGTGGACATCCCTGCAACCCTGCATTATTTTTAAATGTTCGGGGTCACCCCTGCAACCACCGCTCCCACAAATGATCCCCCCAAAAAATATTGCCTATGCCTTTCCAGACTACCAAATATACGGCGATATTTTTGATGGGGATAATATGTAGAGATACCCTTTAGGAAACCAACACAGCAAAAGTCAGTGGGACAGTTCCAGTTCTGATGCAGCTTTTCTTAGAAAAATGTTATCAAACAGTTAGGACTTCTTTGAAAAATCACAGGAGGTCAAGGGGAGCCAAATTGTTGGAGCACAAGCTGGAAGGCATGTGCAGGTGAGTTGAGGCCAACTCCAAATGGGTACAAATAGTACTTCCCAAGCCAGGGAGCCCTACAAAAGGCAAAATGTAGTTATAACCCAAGCCCCACAGTAGTTTAGAATTGAAGAAGAGGTTCCAGCTGGATGCCTTCCTGATGCAGTGATGTAGACCCTTCTTCCTGGTCCTTGGTCATGGTGATGAAAGGAAGACATCTAGCAGACTTTTCTGGCAGCACTCTGGAGAGGGACTCGACAGCAATGGATTCCACGCAATTCAGCATCTCTGTCATTTTGGCACCTTTTTCTCAGTGACAAAAAGAAAGAAACAGCTTGTGTTGGACTTTCCTTGGACTCTTGGTTCTGGACTCAGGTGAGGCGACTCTGGGCAAAGAATTCCTGCTCTTGGGGGTCCTTGAAGGTGCCCACAAGGTTTTGGCTGGATTCAATGTCGGGCAGGTGATGCACTCAATAATGGTCATGGTTCCCCAGGCATTGGGATTCTGCAGACTAGGAGAGTCGCAAGCAAGTTGGGGGATGAGCCAAAACTAAGCAGGTCTTGAGTCTAGTTGGTCCTATCATCCCAATGGAGGAAGTTGGCCAGCACAGTTCTTCTCTGTCAAAATTAATATGGGGTCAACACAGCTGCAAGCATTCACCAGTGACTCTGCAGTCCTGGAAGGTGCTGCTGGCATCTCTGCTCATCCTCTTCCTCGGATATGATGTTCCAGTGGTCGACTCTGCCTGTAGTCCCAAAACCCTGCCTTTTATGTGATGTCCCATTCATTCATACCTCTACAGCTTTCAATCACACAGGGGGAGTCATCTTCTAGGACAGCCAAAGCAGAGGCCTATGGAGTTTACCAGACTTTATTAAACAGTTAAAAATCCTAGTCAGCGAAAAACACACGGGTGAGTGGTAAAAAGTACCACTCACTCAGGAGATTAAACATTTTAAAGTTCCCAGATTCTAGTAAAAGAGCTGAGGGCCTCTACGTTTAAAGGGAATTAGCACAGAAACTGAACATTCTCCCAAGCAGCAAGTGGGCGTCGAGTAGCGGTGTATGTGGATGCTTTGCGTGTTAGAAGGGAACCTCTCAAGGATTGAGGTTGGGGTGGTCCCAGGAATGCTTCACAGTTGGCCAGGCTGCAGCAGGCTTTAAACAGAGGGAGGGGACGATCAGTGACGCTCCAGCGGTTCCAGTCAACAGTAGGTTGTCAAAGCGGTGATCTTGGGTGCATCGATGTGCAGTCAGTGATGGCAACAGATCAAGAGCTGGATGGATCTAGCCATGCTTGTGGCCCCGGTTAGAATCTATGCCTGACTCTCCAGTGATTTGGTTTGGATTCCGGTATTGAGCAGTCACTTTGGGCCTAGCAGGTGACAAGCCTTAGCTGGGACTTGATCAGGTGTTGTGCTGGTTCAAAATGCAAGCAAGTTCGAAATGGTGGATTGAGTGCAGCAACCAGTGCTGATGACTTTCCTCTAGTTCCAGGTGTGTTAAACATGGAGCAACTGGTATGGTGCTGTAGAACATGGAGTTTTCGGCTGGTCTGGCCCTCTGGTTCTTGTGAAGCCCACTCAGGGAGACTTCAAGATAAGATTGTTCCATTCAGTGGCTGCTATCCCAGCTCAGGAGATTCCAGTGCAGAGGGGAAGGTCCTGATCCACAGCAGAGGCCAATCTCAACGTGCCCTGGGAATGGGTAGGAAACAGATATTTCTTCTGTATTAAATGATTCCTTCTTCACGTGAGGCTGAGAGCTTTGCAAAGTGCAACTTTCCCAAAGTAAGTCCAGAGAGATCGTCAGAGTAAATCTGTGGCCTAACAGAATCTGAGAGAATCTGCGTGAATCTGATGAAGGGGGAGGCCCCTTCATTTAAAGTCAAAAGTCCTCAGTTACCCTGCTTTAGTGGTCCAATTCCAGCTCTTGAACAGAGTGGACTTTGCCCTTCTCATGTCTCACCGAAAGTGCTTTGCTCCACAGGAAGTGGAGGGGACAGAAAAGAGAGAGAGGGACACTGAACTTTAGGATGGTGGGAGTCTTCTGACCAGAGCCCTCCTGCCGATAATGGTCCAAACCCCTACCCTTCTCTCTTAGAACTAAGTCCTTTGGAGATGCAGCACCCTGTGTTAGGCAGAATCATATGCTGTACCCTTTGGGAACACCACACACAATTAAGACTACAAGTGATAGTACAAATTCACCTTTGGTACAAGCCTGTACTACACAGTAAAGAGGTAGCAATGGCAGAGCAGCCAGATTTATCTCAAGAGTAAAGTGAGCAGTATCAGAAGTTGCACAAAGGACAGCAATTACTATGGTTCAAACAAACACTGACTCAAGGTTTCTGAGTAAAAGAATATACATTTATTTACACACTCATTTGTAAAACAGTTCACTAAGTAGAGCAGTAGAAAATCACAATCTTAATATACTACACAACACCCAATCAATTCTGGACAAGTTAAGCTCAAAATGAAGTATTAGCAAAATGGCACTCCAGCAATTTAAAAAGGGAGGGAAAAACAAGGTTATACAAAATTAAGCAGCACCAACAAGTAAGTAGGCAGGGCAATATAGAAAAGGCTTACTACAATGAGGATTCAAATCAATAAGCCTAGGCCAATGTTAATGGTTAATGGTTCCGAGTCTTTGCAGAGGATCACACAGTTCAGAGTAGTTCACGGTTAAGTCTTTGCCAATAGTTCGAAACAAAGTTGGCCGGAAGAAAAGTTACTTAAAAGAGTAGAGAACGACAAGCCCTCAGATTGGCCAAAGATTTAAAACACTTTCACCGCGGTCAGACTGAACGAACAACGGGGTTTGAACAATACCTTAGAAGAAGAAGAATTCTGTAGCTGAGGCAGAAATTCCTGGCAGATCCTGCAGGCTCATGGTTTCTGAAGTGACTGTCGGACTGACATGAAAGAGGAAGACTGGAGGGTCCTGCACTGCCAAGGGAAGAAACCAGCACCAGAGCAAATCAACAAATAAAAGTTCCTTAAAACACAAACAGGCCCCGGTCCTCCTGGCTATCCGGTTCACTGCAGCGATGCACAGCAAATTCGATCAGGGAAGGGAGGCCTTGCTTGGTGTTTCTCAAACTGGTTGGTCCTACCAGCTTAAGGGAAGATGATTCCTTCCAGATCTTCTCTGTCGTCGAAGTTTAGGAAATTCGGACACGCAGCAGGGGTTCACCGGGAGGTTCAGTAGTTGCAGCATTCCTCTTCCTTCAGCTTCTCTTTGGTTCTCTCAATCCAGTGGTGACTCTGCCTTGCAGGTCCCAGAGTCCTGCTTTTTATGCAGTTTTCCCCCATTCACACAGCCTCGCTGTCAATCACAAAGCAGGGTGGCTGTCCTGGCTGAATGCAAACTTTCCTCCTTACTTTGGTTACTTTGATTGCCACGCTTCACTAAAACTCACACTTTAAAGTACGGATTAACCGGGAAGGTATTCTCACTGAAGCCATTCCTAGTTGGATAGGCGTAAAACAAGGCTAACCTGGCAGCCATATTGTTTAATTAATATATGGCTAACATAGTTAACATTTGGAAAGGAGAGAAATCTTTTGCAGCACAATTGGGAACGTTTAAGTTATCCTGGCTTGCCTATGCCTATGACGTTCTCCTCTTTGATAGAAGTCAAGCCACCTTCAAGCTAAACTGGAGAGTTTCCAATCTTATTGTAATTCAAATAACCTCACGGTTAATCCGCAAAAATCAAACATTATTATTTTTTCAAATTGTAAAATAGTATGTCATTTTACATGGTTCATTGATGCCAAGCAGATAAATAATGCTCAAAATCTATACTATCTGGGCTTTAATCTTTCGAATAACATCTCGTTTAAAAGAGTAAAGGATTTACTCATGGAAAAACTCTTACCCTTAAAAGGGCAAATAAAACACATTTTTCACAAATTTTGTTGCTTTTCGCTTACTCCTCTTTTTGAATTCTACAGTAAAAAAGTAGAAGCTATACTTCTTTATGGTGTGGAATTATGTTTATGTGATTTGGGACCCCTTCTTGACCGCCTGCAGGGCATTCTATGGAAAAATGCCTTAGGACTTCCTTTATCGCTTCCAAATGCAGTCCTGAAACATGAATTAGATCTAACTTCTCTAGCAGCATGATACCATTGGCGGCTGCCTGTGAACTATTCTAAAATGCTCTTTCCTCCAAAGAATTCGATTTACATAGAATTCTTTAAGATGCTATTGAATGATCAGCCATTATCTGTTGCTCAATTCAAAAGCAAAATGAATACGCTATTAGATAAAAATCAATGTTACCATGCAATCTTCAACTGCATATGAATAAGGTTAAAAAAACAAGCTTTTTATAAATGATTGGGGAGAATGTATAGACCAACTTCATACATACCCCTCATTTACTCAGTATGCAGAATTTATCCATCCTCAAATTCCACGGCTGTCTTATTTGACTCTATGTCCAGGCAAAGAGGTCCGTAGAACATATATGTTATTCAGACTTGATCTTATCCGTACAAAAATGTGAATTAAACTTTGGGCGAAGAATCATGATATTCCATTTGATGATATCTGTAGATTCTGTAATGAGACACAAGAATCACTTAAACATTTGTTTCTGTTTTGCTCCCAATTTGAAAACACCTGTGTAAAGATGTTGAAAGAATTTGCATTAGCAAACACAATCTGTGCAAGAAACTGCATATGGTTGAACTGTATGTGGGGCTCTAACAACACAGTAATACTTGCGACTGTACATTTTGTAAATTACCACTTGAAGTTTTACCACTGTAAAGTTTGAACATTTTAAAAGTGATGGAATATGTTCTGTTTTTAACGCGACTGTATGATTGAATTCTGAAATTTTTAAGCTGTATGTAGGAATGATGTGTATTATACTGTATAATTTTACTGTTTTGTAATGACTTTTCTGAAAGGAATGTATTAATTTGTCATAATTTGTAAAGGTGCTTTTGCACTAAAAACACATTAATAAAATAAAAAAAATAAAACTGCACAAGGGAAGATTTTGAAATGGTGTTCAATCAAATGTATCCCAATATCTTATTTTGACACACAAATCAGATTCGATTGAGATCCAATGAAATCCAATCACATTATGCCAATTGTATGCACATTATTGTTAAACCTCTCATAACATTTATTGAAATAACAATATATATTTCTTTTTTTCAGCACCGTCTTATTGACAGCAGCTCCAAGGAAGGACACAAACCTGACACATTAATAGGAAATGTTGAGTTTAAAAATATCAGTTTTTCATACCCGACAAGGCCTGACATTCCTGTAAGTCAACAATAGAATTGCAATAATGTGAGCTGTATAAGTATAACAGTAAACTGTTTGGCAGATACCTTTTTTCGGGTTTAGAAATGAGGGGGACATCTTATCCTTGCAAATGTTTAAAAATGTTTAGCAAAACACTTTGGGAAAATGAAACTGTAAATCGTTGTGCTGACCAGGTAGACAGGGGAACAGCCCACAGCTGGAGAATAGCATTAGCTCTTTAGAATGTCTTGTAAAGCTAACATGACCATAAAGTATTCAGTGGTTCTGTAGAAGAAGCAGTGGGGATCCTGGAAAATATTCAACCCTGGCTAGTGCCTCATCCACAAATCAATGTGACATCCAGAAAATTATACACAATAGCATTTTGAAAGTTGCAATTGCGATTTGCATTCTAAATAATTCATAATGTGGACCCTGGGGCAGTGAATAATGAAAGGTCTAAGGGGCTTTAGCACCAATGACCAACCAACCATGAAAAGAATATTAAAAGGAGGGAGTTGATGGTTTGATTTCCCAAAGCTCTATCTCATAGAAAAATTGAACCGAGATGGCATTCCGGTTGTGTTGTGATTTTTACCATTATCTCTCATGCGCTGAATGTGTTCAAACAACATTTTGAAAAGCCAACACCATTGAGATAAGGAAGACTGAGACTTAGGCAATGAGAAGGTTATTTCTTTGTGGATAACTTTAAATCTGAACATTCAGTTAGCTCTCACGACTGTCCTTCTAGCTTCCCCAGTTTCAAAATATGAATTGGAAATCCTGGCCCTCTTGGAAGTAAAGTGTTCTCCTCAATTGTGTCACTGCTCCAATCAATAAGGACATCTGCGGGTCAACAGTGTTCTCAATATCTGTATCCTCAAAACAGCAGTTGCTGATGTAGGATTGTTCCAATTCTGTTTTCCCATGATTCTGCTTTTTTAATTCTTTCATCCCTTAGGGTGTGAGCCACATTGCTTTCCACAAGGTAGGTAGATCAAGTCCTCATAGAAAGTCCTAGCTAAATGGAGATATATCCCTACAAACAACGAGAATTTGAGTGCATTGTTTGGCTTACACCAGGTCCCATACTCAGGATTAGAAAGTAATCCTGTGATTGATGTGGGGGTCTGGTCTCTTTGACATTGTGGCTTCTCTTTCAGGTGGTCCAATAGGGAGAATGCAGGTCAGATGGTTGGAATACAGTTTGTCCGTATGCAACCAGGAGGAAGAGAACTCAGTGCTGGAGATTCCATATTTTATCACCTACATAACACTCCACTTGGGGTTAAAAGCACACATATTATTGTGATACAGCAAAAGCGACCAATGCATAAACCATTACACAGGTTGTTCTGTTTTCAGCTATTTATTTGACACATTTCCAGTGCATGTCAGTGAGGGTTTATAACATGTTCACTGCCTTGCTTCGGGCTGCTCTCTGCCAAAATAATCTTAATTTATGTTGAAAAAGTTTCAAAAAGTGCAATAGAGGAGAAAGCCTGCATTTTTTGCATGAAAGGTCCTGTTGCATTGTAGTTATTGTTTTACATCCTCCCACCGTCTAATATTTTAACATAACAGAATAACTTCCCAAGATTTTTACAGACGTATGACGTATGACTGAAAAAATGTGTTACTATTTTGTCCATTTGCTGTCCTTTCTTCCCAACCTATTGGGGAGGACCTCTTCTGCAACAGACACTTCTCTGAAGGTGCTGCTTAAAGCAGAAATAGAATTTGCATTGCAAAAACCTAGTGCACAAGCCCTCCATTATGAAGCCAGGTAGCTAAGCTCCACTGTGTAACCGCGCTATGCGCCCCTCATACCAGTTTCAATTGTTCTCTATTTTTGGATTGAGTTTTCATTCTTCATTCATAATGCCAGTCATTTTATTCTTTTTAAAGAAAAGGTTTTCCCTTTTGTTGCTTTTTGAGGCAAGAGGCCTTGCTTTTTGATGTCGCTGGTTTGAAACAAGAAATCATTCTTGTTCGATTGACTTTTTTTAATTTCTTTTGTTGAAATGGTTTCAAATGTTACTTTCTCTTACCAACAGTGGGTTATGCTGTATGCCAGAGGCTTTAAAGCATGTACTCAATATATGATCCCCTCCTTGGGAGTCGATATGCAAAGGGCTTCTGTCACATGTATTGATAATATCAATGAGATTTCTTGACAGACTCTGTCACACACTCAACTAATATCTTCCTCAGAGACTGTGGTGCAAATATCTCAGAAACCATGCATCCTAGTACATTGAAACATGGGCCCTCATTACGACCCTGGCGGAATTCCAAAAACGAAGGCGGAAATGAAATACCGCCATCGAATACCGCTCGTTGCGATCATGACCCGTCACCGTAAAGTACGATGCCATTAGCGACACCGTAGTGAACGCCAACGCTAACTGCACCAAGCACGCGCACGCGCGCCTTGCAAAACTGTAATTTCCGCCATGGCGCAGCGGTACGCGAATTCTGACCCTAGCGGACATGTACTCAACTCCATCAAGCATGGCGGAAAGTACCTTTCCACCATGGTGAGAATTACGGCATCGCGAACCAACCGTACATGGCCCTACTGAGTGCCTGTACTCCACTCCCTGCCCACATTGCACAACTCCTCGTAGGCAAAAGCGGCCAGTACAGTACCACACAACTCCACTCAGAAGCCGGAACCCAATGCAGATCATCTCACAATACATCGCGCCACAAATCGGAATATGCAACATCACTAGTAAAGAATAAGGCCACACGGTCAATTATCTGAACATAATTTTAATGCACATCCAAATCACCAAGGCCATACAGCTATTCGCAAACTAACTCCCAAATGATTTCCATCACTGTGGGCTGCATCCGCAATGAATGACCAGCTTCTACTTGTGTGACGCCCTGTTCCTTCATGGTACACAGGGCCTACATTTACGACCAAAAAGGCAACACGGAAGCGCCTAGAACTGCAGGGCAGTCCCATGAAGTAGGCACTAGTCCAGCTGAAAGGTACATATGTTGCTCCTAGCCACTAGTACTGCGTAAGGGCATGTGGCCCATTGGCGATCGTCCCATAAGATCGTAATGGTGCTCCATTGATTAACTCGAAGCTGCAGGTGTCGAGTGTAAAAGCCATCTGCAGGAGTGGCGTACAGATGGCAGCGGCAAAAGGGGAGGAGATACCTGTCACCCAAAAAAATAATAGCATGGGCATCCGAACTTCATATGAATTACTCAGTTCATTCAACACACTAAATATACAACCATATGCATGCTAGCACACTCAAAAGGATTAATGTCACCAAAAAATCACTTGCGAATCATAACGACATAAATCGAGCTCAATACACTATTACTAACGAGTGTATGTGTGCATGCGTCTGTCAAAACAGAATCCATTAGATGTGATTAGTAACGTGCACAGACACAAGTGTTTGAAGGCGCGTCGAGACAGGGAGGGTTCAACAAGGGCAGACAGATGATGGACCCACTATGGCAGCTTTGCATCACATAGCGCAGGGGAAGGGGATAGATATCAAAAAGCCATGCACATGACAAACCCTCAATTAAATCATCTGTCCATGCATCCATTCATCATTCCCTCATCCCGGAATAGAAACGCCTGAATATTTACTCAGATTACATTTGAAATTTCCATTGAGTCTGTGCGGAATGCAGTCTGCAAAATCCACTGTGCTCCTGCCCGGTTCACTAGTGTAGTGAAGTAACATGTATTTGGGGACGTCCTGCCTCATCGTCCACTACGCTATTGCGCATCCCATTCAATTCACATCAATCATTGCATTCTCGTCATGGGCCCTGTCCCAAGGACATTCAACAATAGAACGTTACATTTCCAGTCAGACCTGTGGGCGTCTCCTCGCCGCTAGTTGAAAAGCAAAAGCGCTGTCCTTCGAATTCCTCATTTGCAACATCACGTCCAAAAGGCATCTGTGAACGCTTGGATTCACAAATACATCTATGTAGTGCGGCTGTGTGTGAAAATGGCAACTGGCTTCAATCACTAATGGGACTCCCCGCCCGTCGGTGAACGTCGGTACAGTGCTGCATGAGGGTCCACCGTTGATCGAGTACTACATTCCACTGACCCTTCACAAGTTTGTCCGCGACTGCAAAAATAGTATGTGAAACAATGGGACTATAGCAGAATCAACATATTAACCAATATTTCACTGCCATCGGGATCACATACATGATTGTAATTGCAAGATGCCATGCGTCAAATAGCAGCGTTGTGTGCGGGACGTGCTCGCCCAAAAGTAATTGCAGCTGGCACAGGTGAAATGAATCACCACAGGTGGAGGCTATACAGCCTGAAAACACATAAATTGCATACCCAAACCCCTCCCACAACCACACCCACTCCCAAATGCTACCGACAGGACTAGCGATGTTGGGCCTGGGGGACCTGATAGCACTGCAAGTACTCCAACTTCAAGAAGAAGACGAACAACAACGACTGCAACAACCGGCCGCACAGAGGAGACGCAGGAGGAGGAGGAGGAGGAGGGCAAGGCAGGGGCAGCAAGGCCCACCAGCACAGCCACTACCACCACGCAGGCAGCCCGCAATCCCACGCCTCCGTGCCAATCCGTTCAACCTCACTGCTGAGCAGATCCACACCCTCTACCGTTTGGACCGGGACACCATATCCGCCATTGTCGACATGACACACGCTGACCTTGTCAGCATGATAGATAGCCCAACCGCCATCCCACCCCTACTGAAGGTGGTGTCTGTACTCCACTTCCTGGCCACTGGCACCTACCAGCACACAGTCAGACAGTTGCATGGCATTTCACAGCCACTATTGTCACGGACACTATTCCAAGTGCTTGATGCCCTCCTGAAGCACGCAGACGACTACATCTGTTTACCACGCTCGGAGCAGGAGCTCACAAACGCAAAAGTGGGATTCCATGCACTTGGCGGCATACCGGGTTGCATTGGTGCCATCGACTGCACCCATGTGGAATTGGTTGTCCCACATGCCATGGAGGTCCAGTACCGCAACCGGAAACAATATCATTCTATCAATGTACAAATGGTGTGTGACTCCAACAGGATCTTTACACATTGTTGTGCCCGATTTCCAGGATCAACCCATGACTCTATGGTCTTGAGGAACTCTACAGTACCACGCTACATGGAGCGACACGCAGGGCACCGATCCTGGCTACTCGGTGAGTCTCATTTAATGCATGTGAATGTGGGGTAGGTGATGCGTCAATGACGTGGCAGAAGGGGGGGGATGCGTACGTAGCAATGTTATTCCACAAACATCCTTCTTTGTCCACATACAGGTGATGCCGGGTATCCACTGAAGAGATGGCTCCTTGCACCAATCCGGAACCCACAGAACCAGCATGAGGAGGACTACAACCATGCCCACTCACGTACCCGTGTAGTCATAGAACAGGCATTCGGCCTACTGAAGGCTCGTTTCCGCTGCCTCAGCAGGTCTGGCGGGGCACTCCTGTACCGCCATGAGAACGTTGCAAAGATGGTCATGGCATGTGTAATGCTACACAACATGTGCGTACGTAGAAATGTGGCCATGCCCCCTGACGCAGAACTGCAAGCACCTGAAGATGGTCATGATGAGGGTGGGGATGTGGCAGCACCTCAAGGAGTCCGCGAGGCACAGGAGGCCCGTGAGATTCGTCAGAATATCATAGATGCATGCTTCTAGTACTCACGCCTGGTGGCTGTTACATGGACACGGGACTTGTGGCACTGTGTGTGTCGGGAACATGCACAATGTGGCCTGTACGCCAAAGATCAATGTCCACACATCTCATTGGATTAATGTGTATATATGTATTGCAAATGTGAAATGGTATTACACACCCAATCGACCCGCCACCCGGAAGAACCCTACACACCCCCTCCACCCTCCTACCTCCCCCCAGAACACCAGTGTCCAGAGATGCTCATTGTCATTGGTCAGACGCTATTGCAAGCCCCCTCTCCGGGTATCAGGGGCACCCCTGCCTGTGGAGCGCAGGTTCCTCCCAGATCTGCGTTGGGGGCTGCCCTGGACGGAACTTGCAACGGATGATGTCTCTGCCTGCTCACGTCCATGCATGTCCCTAAGGGTTTGTGAGAGCTCAGTGAGCACACGGCGCACAGCGGCAAGTTCAACACATACATCTTTGGAAGTCGCATGCAGTTCCACCCTCAGGCTCTCGGTGCTTCTCTCCATTTGTCCCCTCAGGCTCTCGGTGCTTCCCTCAATTTGTGCCTTTAGTGTCTCTGTACTTCGCTCCATTTCTGCCCTAAGTGTCACAGTAGATGTTTCAATGGCTGCCTTAGAACCCCCACATTCATCAGCATGCTCCTTGAGGAGCGTGGCCAGTTGCTGCTGTTGCACTATCATCTGCTCGAGGGACTGTTGCCTCTGCTGGGCCATGCCCATTTCCGGTGGTGTCACAGAGGGGCTGATCACCTCATGTTGCCTTGCCACAGGCCTTGTGGGGGTTGGCCAGTCGTCGTCTTGTGTGTGCCCCTGCGTGGTGTCCTCATGGTGTACGGGATGAAACATACAGGGGGATTGGGACAGGTCATGGATGGATCCTACATCTACAGCACCGTTTTCTGTGTCGGAGCATGCTGGCATGAAAGCAGTGTCACCTATGGTGCTGCTCCCACCAGAAGCAGTGCCTTCTGTGGCATCCATTGGGGGGACCTGTGGTGCTGCTGTTCTGGACATGCTGGCTGCTGGGGTGCCTGTTGATGTCCCCTCCAGTGTGCTGCCACTCGATTCGTGCTGCTGACGTGTCTTGATCCGTGCAGCTGAGGTGGAGGGTCTTTGGCCGTTGGTCTTGGCCCTCTTTGCAGGTGTGCTGGTAGGGGTGTCCTGAAGCTCGTTGTTTGATTCGGACCCTGTGGTGGAGTAAAGGAGGGCAAGCGTTATTTATGGGTCTGTTGTAATTGGAATGGCAATGTATCACATGCATTGGGGTGGTACCTGAGGGTGATTTGGGTCAGGGCCTTGGGGGAGGTCTCATTTTCGTGTGGATTGAGGGTGCAGTTATTTTGCAGCCTGCAGTTAGGGTGTGCATGCTGCACATGCAGAGGGTGTTTTTAGGATTTTTACTTATTTATGTATTTAATCTGACTTTTACAGGGCGCTATCATGGCAATGTATGTGGACGTTCTCCTGGACATGTGTTTCTATTGCACTATGGGGACACATGGTGCTTCACATGATTGGACTTTGTGGATTTAGCGTTGTTTAATTTGGCCCACCTACCTGATTCTTCGGATGTCTGCACTCCTTTCTCCATCCCTCCTACTCCCTCTATGCTCTCCATTCCAATGGTGGAGGCACAGATTTCTTCCCAGGGGGTCAACTTGATGGGTGAATCAGATCCTCCCCCGGTAGCTGTGGCAATGTTGCGGTTGGCTGAAAGTATGCTCCGGACGCGTATCCGCAAGTCGTCCCATCGCTTCCTGCATTGCTGTGGGTTGGGGGGTGCGGTCCCCACCGCACTTACCCGCTGTGCCACCAGGGCCCATATGTCCCTCTTGTTCGCAAGTGCCGTCCTGGTCATTTGCGTCGAGAAGACGACGGCAGCGTTCTCCTGCAGGGTCTCTGTGAGCACGGTGAGTTCCTCATGGGAGAAGTGGACCTGCCGCTTGCGATCGCACGCTTTTTTAGCAACTTTTCCCATTTTGGCTAACCGGTTGGGATGTGTCTCAGGGTCGGTTTTTTATGGTTGTGTTGGGATTCTGATTTTATAGGTGTACGGCGTCCTGTTTCCCGTTCCGGCCCCATGTTTTTACTTCCGTTTCCTTATATTTACGGTGACCGTAATTTGCGCTGACCGCTCATTACGGTGACCGCTAAGATGGGTGGCGGAATTGCACCTAGGGCGCCGTACGACGGCGGAATGGGCCGTTTTGGGGTCATTTCCGCCATCGCGGACTTTGCACTTCCGCCATGGCGTGGTGCTCGTGCCCGATGGGTCGGAATTGGCCGCACTTTGCTCCATCGTGCAATGGCGGAAACGCTATTTACGCTATGGCGGTCATGTCAGTTACTTTCCGCCAGGGTCGTAATGAGGGCCATGGTGTTTGAGGTCCCGAGTTTTGTTCCTCATGTCAGGACCAGTACTTCTACAACCACATTGATGTTTAGCCGATTTCAGGACACTGTGTTATGTTTGAAGGTGCTGGAATCTGGGGAAAGTGGTGGAGTGTCCAAATGTCCTGTAGCACGTAATGTCCGAAGGGTTCAAAAAGGTAACTATGCAAACTTTGGTGCAGATTGGTGAAACAGTGTGGAATTGTATAAGGAACAAGGTTGTTCCACAAACCCAGACACTCACACATTTTCACTTGTATAAATATAGATGTATTTATTGTGTGTTACAGTTAGGGGTGTACCGAAATTCGTCTTCAAGTAAGCCAAACAGTTTCACCTACAAAATCTATTAAGTGCTGCTTTGACCATGTGCCTGAAAATTTCAAGAATGTCATGTTTATCCTTTAAAAGTATCATTAGGCAAATGATGCTGTCACTTTTTTGATTGAGTACAGGCAGAGCAGAACTTTTAAAATGCAAACAAAATCCCTACCCGTCATGTGTTGGACAGTGGTTTTCTGGGGAGTGGAGAGGTGATGCAAAACTCTCAATATTTTTTATGTATCTCTGGTCTCCTCTGTATTTTTCAATTGAAAATTATTGAGCTGGAACAATATTTTATGAAATCAATCTTGGAACATGGTGCTTATTGAATCTCTGAGGACATGTTTGAGAGATCTGAAAGTTACATGTTCCAAGGCCATCAATTCCAAACCCCCATAATGTAATTAAGTGGATTAATGTAGTTGTGGCAGAGATCCCAGTAAATTCGAAAGCCTGAGTTAAATAGCTCAGGAGGTAGCATGCCTGCAGCAAAGAACTGTGTTAAGCCTGTAGGCCGAGATTATAAAGCAAGTATGACCGCTCAGTGGGAAGTGTGCCTGTGGCAGAGATGTGCTTGTCATATAAAAACATAAATTACAATTCCTGCCCTCCAACTATCTCATGTTGACAAAATGAGCAGGGCCATCATTTCATCAAAATGCCATGGGTAGCAGAAGTGACATCGCATGACCCTTGACCTCTGATGACATCACAGGAAGTGATGTTAGTTGACTCCACCCCGAAGTGACATCACGGGAAGCGATGGAACACAACCTTTTACCCCTTGACCAAACAGGAAGTGGCATCACATAGCATTGTTCGTAAGTACACTATTACACTATGAAAAATATGGTTACAATATCCCTGTAATGTGATACATACATTTCATACAAGAATGGATCACCATAAAAAAAAAACATGCTATGAATGCAACTTGCGAAAAGGAAAATGCATAGTCTGAAAAGGATGCTTATCTACTCTAAATGCTTTTTGGAGGATTGTATATGCATTGTGAATTTGAGGTGTTAAGAACAGACTAAATCAGTGACTCACCCCCTGAAGTATGCCTGAAAAAAACCTTTAATGAGTCTAGCAATTATTGCATAGAGTTCCAGAAAGACAAATTATATGTTATTCATATTTTTTCGTATTTAGGGTCACTGCTCACACATGTGGAACCACCTGTTTTTTTAAAGTAGCCTGATCAGGAAAGCCAGCCACTCTAGAAACAAAGAGCCACATGGCATTGGCCAGAGCCCAAAAGCTTCAATTTGTAAAAAAAAAATAAAGAAATAAAGAAAAGAAATGTGTTTTAACACTTTTTGTAGAGGTAGCAGGGGAGACTAGCAAGGGAGACTGCAGGGGTAGCAAAGGAGACTGACAACCCCTAAATGATATCCCTGAAAATGAGTCCTTTCAATTGAGTACAGGTGACATGATTGTATTTTTTTAAACCAAAATGCCCCACTCTGTGGCATAAATTCCTCCTAACATTAGGGTTAAAAAAGGAAGATTTGTGTAATAAAGAAAAGGAAATAAAGTTTACAAATTAGAAACATTGGGACAAAAGGATGTACAAGTTAAATTAAATAAACACACACATGCCAATTAAAGAACTGAAAATCAGCATTGTCCCTTCCCTGTACGGTGAGCCGAGAGACATGGAGGACCCTGCATTCCCTATATATGTTTGTCATGTGTCTTTTGAAATGCTCCAAAACATTACAAACATATGCCATCCTAAATAGAAAGACAAATACTATCTACTAATAATAGGACATTGCTGAGGTGACTAATCCACATTCAGTACCACTGGTAGAAAATATGGCTTTAGCATCCAGATGTTTGTATTCAGTAGCACTTCAGCAGCCAGATGGGTGCTATTTATGTAATCACTTCTTTTGTGTTTAAGTGCATTTCTGGAGCCAGAAGACTAACGATGGGCAGGTCCAAAAGGACAATTAAGTAAAAGTAGACCCATCCCAGTCTCCATCACAGTGATTGCATACATGCATACTGTTAGGGAGAATTTTCCAGAATGGCTAATTTCCCTTAGCTACTGAGTGCCTCAGCAGCTTTGCTGGATTTCTAGGATTCATTTTTTTTTTACCTGGTAAGAGTGTGAGCCTTTTTTCCCACCCTTCCGTGTGATTTGCTGTGTGTGTTTAACATTTTTATGTGTTCATGGACTGACTGTGGAGCCTCACCTACTCCAAAGGCATCATCTGTGTACTTTGTGTCACACAGCACCTTTAGTGCAGTGACCCAGGGTGGTCCTTTTAGACTTCCCAACTCAGACTCCATTTTCTGGGACTGACTGCTGTCTCCCAGAACATGTAAATTTGCCATTGGCTTTATTAGTCCTTTTAAATTCACAGACCCAGTGCAAATTATCTTACATAGAGTTCTGGAAAGGGTTAATAGTTATCCCTTTTTGTCTGTTTCTCGTGGAAGATTATTTAATTCCCCTTTCTTTACGATTTGGCTGGTGGCAGTGGTATCTACCCTATTTTTTCTACCACAGTATATTTAAATAGCCTTGGCACTGTTGTAGGCTAAGTTAGTAGCCTCGAATTTAAACCCGCAGGACCCCATTTACTTTTATTTGGTTCCTGCTGGGTTTATTCACCATTTCTTTTTGTAAAGGACTTTCTCATGTTTTACTCTGCGCGCCAAACCAGGTTTGGTTCCTTTGTTCACTGTCCTGTGGCGGGCGTCTGCACAGAAGCCCTCCTTAGGTGCCTGAATGTCTGAGGGGGATAGGATGTGAGGGAGGGGTTTGAGACTCCCTGCACAGGGTCTCCTTGGAAATCCATGTCACACTCTGTATGATTGGCTCTGGTGACTGTCCCGCTGGGACAACCACCCTGCTGTGTGATTGACAGCCAGGCTGTATGAATGGGGGAAAACTGCATAAAAAACAGGTATCTGGGACTGAGAAGGCAGAGTCGCCACTGGATCGAGAGAACCAAAGAGAAGCTGACAGAAGAGGACCTCTTCCACGACTGAACCTCCCGATGAAGCCCTGCTGTCCGAATCTCCAAACTTTGATGACAGGGAAGATCTGCAAGGAATCTTCTCCCCTTGAACTGGTGGGACGAACCAGTTTGCCAGACTAGAAGCCAGGCCTCCCTCCTCTGGTCGAATTTACTGTGCACAGCTACAGTGAAGCGTATATCCAGGAGGACCAGAACCTACTTGGGTTTTAAGGAGCACACCTTTTATTTCATTGTTTTGCTCTGCTGCTAGTTTCTTCCCTGGGCAGTGCAGGACCCTCCATTCTTCCTACTTCGTGTCAGTCCGACAGTCACTTCAGGAACCGTGAGCCTGCAGGACTTGCCAGGAATGTGTGCCTCAGCTACAGCCTTCTTCTTCAAACCTTTGCCAAGCCAAAGGCTTTTCCTTCTCTATTCTTTAAAGTAACTTTTCGTCTGACCAACTTCATTCTGAACTCTTGGCAAAGACTTAACCCGCAAACTACACTGAATTGTGTGATCATCTGCAAAGACTGTGGTCCATTGACTTTGGTCCAGGCCTCTTGATTTGATTTCCTCACTGTAGTTACTTTTTTCTAGATTGCCCTGCTTACTTACTTGTTGGTGCTGCTCAACTTTTGTCTAACCTTGTCTTTCCCCCCATTTTAAATTGCTGGAGTGCCATTTTGCTCACACTTCATTTTGAGCTTAACTTGTCCAGAATCTATTGGGTAGGGTGGAGTATATTCAGGGTGTCATTTTTCTACTGCTTTACTTTGGTGAATTGTTTTACAACTGGTGTATAAATAAATGTATATTCTTTTAATGAGAAACCTTGAGTCAGTGTTTGTTTGAACCATAGTAATTGCTGTCCTTTGTGTAACTATTGGTACTGCTCACTTTACTCTTGAGATAACTCTGGCTGCTCAACCATCTCTACCACTTTACTGTGTACTACAGGCTTGTACCAAAGGTGAATGTGTACTGTCACTTGTAGTCTTCATTGTGTGTGGTGCTCCCAAAGGGTACTGCATATGATTCTGCCTAACACATACTATACTTTTGGGTTAGTCGTAGATACCTGGGCCCTGCCCAAAATGCCACACCTATGAATGCAAAAAAATACAATCTGCCATTATTGAACAGTTTATTTTCTGATTATGTATTCCTTTCAAGGTTTACACAAACATCTTCCGTAGACAACAAAGAAAAGAAATGCAATTAAGAATGGAAATACACATTGTAAAGTGATTTTTTTTTATTTACAAAGGGTTTTTCTTGTCTTCATAGCTTTATTTATTAAAAAGGTAACTATTCAGGACTGTATTCGGCTTTGGACGAATACTTGTCCAATTATTTGGTATTCGGACAAAACTTAAATCTAAAGTTCGCTATGAATTCATCACCAAACAACAAGTTGAAACATCTCATTGCAGCATTACATAAAGAAGTCTTGACTTCACAAAGAAAACAATGCCAGAGCATCATGGATACCCTTCGCTACATTAAAAACATTCCAATGAAACACTCAAAAACAATTTGATCAACCTCTCAGGAACAGCATCCATTAACCTTGACACTCTAGTGGAAACCCTCATCTCACTAAGATCTGCCTACACCAACAAATTCATTTCCACCAGCCTTAAGAGCGGAACAATCTCACTGCCTAATCTGAAATTCAAGTACTTGGTTCCGCTCCCTGATTTCTCCCCCCTTCCCAAGCAATTGCATAACTGGTTGTAACAGCGCCTTGATGCCCTAGGTTTAGCGTGCTTTATAAATGAATACAATAAATGCATAAATAAATTAAAAGGGGTTGGTCGATACACATGCCCCTTTAAATCTATGTCATACCCTCTGACCTGTGGTATGCCCAGCAGTTGTTTGACAAAACATGCACCATCTGTGTGCATTGTAAATGAAATCATACAAAAATGTCAACCTGGGAATTGCGACGGCCGAAAATGCTGACTTTTTTTCCTTTTTTTTAACTCCCCTTACACCATATGTATATGTTGGGGGTTTAAAGTATAATATCACATAGATCACATGTAAAATGCTAGCACAGATCTGGCATGCCTGAGGATCTCTTCACTCTTAAGGCTCTATGTACTATGGTTCAGGTACTAATCGCTGAAGCCAAATAAATCCATTGCTCCAGAACAATTAGGGCAGCCTCTTACCTGAGTAACACCCTCTTTACTACAATCAAACACTGCTCCAAATCTTTGCCAGACTAGAAATACTAGCATCCCTGGAAAGAGGCAATTTCATCAATAGTTTCTTTACCACTAACATTGACTCTATTAGACAGAACATCAATGCATCTAAATCAGTCGTGCCATTGGTAAAAAATCCACCTTGTATATCACAACCCTGTCCTACCTTTACCCCCACACTCTCAAGACTCTTTCCAAAACTGTTGCCTCACTTAAGCTTGCTCACCTGTTAAAGTAAAGACATCCTACTTTCTGCTATGTTTGAAAAGATCACAGGACCTACAGGGATCTATGTGATTATAACAAAACAAACATTTCAGAATGCATAAATGTCAGATTTTCTTTTTTCTTTTCATACATTCCTCTGCGGGGGAGACACCCCGCAAACCCCCTGAATACTCCCCTTAACTAACTAATTGCCCTATACCACCCTCACATATAATTGCAGCCAAATCCCCCCAAAAAGGTTTGCCATTGTCACATTTGGAATTCTTGAAGGCGCAACAATGGACTTATACCCCCTTACTGATCTCAATAAAATAGTGAATGTTTCCCTATGTTATTGAATCTTCCCACACTGCCTAAACAACTCTACAAAAAAGAAGAACACTCTGGAACTTGGGTATCTCACCAACTACCAGCAAATCACCAGTTTCCCATTCAGTGATCTTCCCCTGATCCTGAGCAAAGGCAACCTTCCCTCATTGACCTTTGCACTGCATTCAATATGGTCAACCATCGCATTCTGATCAGCCTCCTTGCACAAAGAATAGACTTCTCAAGCTGTCCAGATGGGTACCTTCAGATCTGACCACCACCTAGTTATCTGCAGAGTTCTACAGGGCTCAGTATTCACCATTGTGACTTTCATCCTGTTCATGGAACTGCTAGGCTCACTCCTCAATGACACAAATATTTTTCTTCACCGATATACGGACGAAACCAAGCTGTAAATCACAGTGAACTGCTCCTACAATATCAAAACCCTGCTGTAACTCAAAGTGATCTGTTTCCACAATATTAAACATCTCCAGACATACCTTGTCATCAAGCTAATGTGGATGACAAATGCATAAATAAAGCTCTACATATCCAAAATGCAATGTGTTCACCTCTGTCAACCATCCAAATAGGAAATAATGAAACAATGGCTGAATGACATGCACTTTGATGGATCCACTGCTCAACTCAACCCCTCCACCAAATCCCTTGGGTTCATCGTAAACTGTAACATATCCTTTTGGAAGCATATCAACAAAAGTATGCTGATGCTTGGTATCAGCTTACAGTGTTTCCCAGGATTAAGTCCTTTCGCCCAACAGAGGACCTCCAGATCATGATGAAGGGCCTTGTGATTGCACAAATTGGCAAGGGTGCAAAGCCCCGGCTTTTTTGATTTTTAGTACCTTAGTACCTAAAATGATGTGGGTGATACCTTCTCCAATGGGGTTATCTACTAACCAGATCCCCCTTTGTCACAACTGCATGCCAAAAGCATATTGAAATTGTGACCTGATGCATCAGTAGCCTGATCCGCAACACCCAATATGCTTGTGGCACAGAGCAGGTTCAGAGGTTGAAGATGTTCTCTCGAACCTTGCAGTAAGCAGCAAAGTCACTGCAGCAAAGGGGAACATATAAGATATGCCCATTGTACCCAAACTACCAGAAGAGCAGACACTGAAGTGAAGTATCCTGTCCTGAAGCCCTTTGCGAAGGCCTCACAGCAACCTAGAGGACCCTACCAGCCGAAGCTCCCTGTACACCCGCACCAAACTGGTCGCACTGTGTTCCATGCATCCTGAATTAGAGAGAGGGCACAGGTGTCGGTATCTGCGTTCCTCTATCCAGCCAAACAATTGCACTGCATCTCCATCAGCCCAACACAGAATCGTGTCCTAGCAGAGACCGTCAACTCCCAGGCCTAATTCATCTGCTCAGTGCCAGAAAGGAGTCCTGGGAGGATAGCTTAATGGCAACGTGCGCACCTTGGAAGCAAGGCGACACGAAGCAACACAGGTTCGATCTCCGGGTGCGCGCTAAGAAACCTCTGGGTGTTTAAGCGCGTCATAAATACAAAAAAGAAAACTATTACGCAACTAAAAAAAACAACAATTCCTGTAACAGTGCCTCGATGCCCGCGTGCTGTGTGAGTGCTTTAAAAAATAATAATCAAAAAATGCAAATGCAAAATGCAGAAACTGAGCCAAATCTCTGGAGGGTCACTAGCTGGTCCTAACCAGAGGCGACAATACAGTTTGGGCCAGCTAGCCCGAGAACCACCACCAAATTGCTTGCAACTGGACTCCCCCTTGATCACCACTTCACAATCGCCACCTGCCAACCCGACCCGTTGGAGCATCACCCACTTTCCACTGCTAGCGTCTAAAGCCGACACGGGCAGGCCAACGTTCAAGCATTCTTGGGACCACCCCAACCTGCAGCACTTCAACGACCGCTGTTCAACTTCATTAAGCACACACATTCACCCCTGTCCTATGCCTGCTTGCTTCAATGAACTCCACAATCCAACATTGGACTGTGCCTGATCAGCTTGCATCAACATTCAAACCGGGTCTGATGCATCAGCCCACCATAACCAAACTGAGGTACTGTGACACTGAACTGCCACTCTGGTACACTTTGGTCATAGAGACTGGTTAGGTCATGATCATCCCTCTTTTCACCAAGATTTCCTTTTGGTAGTACCTTAACTATGCTCAAAGTGTTACTTTCTCCAGTCTGTCACATCTTCTTTCCTCTGGGGAAGTCACTGCTTTTCCGCTACTTGCAGATGGTGTGTTTTAATTAAAGTGTTTATATTTTAATTGGACATATGCTTTATTTTGGACTGTGATAATGTGTTGTTTTGTTCACTACTGGTTGACATTCACACCCCTCTTAGAAGTATAGCCTGCCCACGGCCCAAATTACCACAAAAGGCAAATTAGGTATATCTCTTAACTCTCCCTGTTTTACCTTTATGATTGCATTGTGTTTTGGTTTGTAGAAGTGTGAGGGCTGAGCGAGCCATTTTGTCCCTGCTCACCCTTGTACTCCTGCGAGGCAGAATCCAATTTGTCACAGCCATACAGCTGGCTACTCACTAGGCCACCCATCATGCTGAATCACGCCACATAACAATTTCAAAGAAATTAAATCTCATTATCCCCATTTTTCATGACATACACTAGCTACCTAACGCACCAGAATTTTTATTTTAAAAGTCATCTCTATCACTTACAAGGCAAATACCACTCAAATACCGGTCCACCTTGCTGCCAAACATACCACAACTGGTGGCATGAACACACCTCCAAAAGCCAGACCATTGTAAGGCTTTCAATAAAGCCAGCATGCAGGGAGAAGACCAGGAAAGAGTAGCCTGACATATCCCATCATCCTAATATACCAGCCCAGTTCTGACAAGTACTCAAACCGTTAGAGAAGTAAACTCCAGGTTGTGCCTCTTTTCTACCTTGGAAGCAGAGGAAAATGCGCTGAAACAGTAAATGGAGGCATACAAGCAGTATGCTTTTCTTTTATGCCTCCATTGTTCACACTGCCTATTACAACATGCACACCTCAGTGTCCCAGCCAGTGATTTTCATCATTGAACGAGAGCAGCCAGTGCCTTTGGCATCTGTGGTAACTCATCTAATTTTTGGTTGACTCTGTATCCTATCTCATATCCTTCCGGGGTTTGTTTGAAAAAGGGGTGGGTGATTTCACATCCTCCTACTCAGAATTGTAAGGGACAAGTTCTTCCTGTGACAGTCCTGCTTCAGGAGCCCGTCACCAGGGAAACTTCTTTGAACCGCAGCTTTGGTTTCAAATGTGTAAGGCTAGGTCCATGGGGTTGACATAGTGGACACCATCTCCTCCTTCAGGGACTAATACGCAGTTTAGGTGAGTGATGGCAAAAGCCCTTATGGACTTGGCCTATAAACGTGAGGTGACTCTTTTTGCTAAAACCATACTCAAGGAGTCATCTACTATTATTTATTCTGTGTCATCATTGAATATGCGACTGATCCATGAAAGAGACCTTACAGAGCTAGCTCTTTCTAACAGCCTAGATAGCACAGTTAGGTCATCCAAAGAAGACCGGTCCACATATAGTACAGTTTGTCAGCCTAACTGGCTGTGACCGTCACAGCACTGGGAAAGGTGTAGTCACTGCCTTTCAGTATATCAATGCTTAGAATTGGAGAGAAAGGCTTGAGATGTTTAAGGAAAAAGATTTCTTGGCTTTTATCCGTTGTATCGCGCTATTCCACACACATTCTGGATATGAATTCCACAAATTTACGAAGCCGCTGTCTCAGTAGTATGAGAGGGAGGATTGTTCCTTTCTTCCCCCATATGAAGGTGTCTGGCTTAACATGGGATGTACAAGAAAAATCTCAGAACTTCAGAACCAATGAGATTTTTGAAGCAGCACAGGTCATACCTCCAGGCAGTCTTTGGTGACTATTTATTCCATAGTCAAGACATGTGGTTTATGTTTACGATTTCCCAAGTTAACATGTTCAGGCTAACAGCCAGATTAAAATGCAATATTTGTATTCATTTCTTTTTCTATTTATTTTCCATTTTCTCGTTTTATTCTCCGCATAGTGGAACTGGTTTCTGTCTTTAAAACACTCTCATTACGACCCAGGCGGTAAGGGGTTTACGGCAGCGTAAACAGCGCCGACCCTTACCGCCTGATTACGAGGTCCCTTAGCGCCATGGAGCTTTTAACACCTGCTTTTAGCAGGTGTTAAAGTCCATGGCGCTAAGGGACCATGGAGTTAATTACGCCACCGTAATTTACGGTGGCGTAATTAACGCCTTCCCCACTCGAATTACGCCCTATGGGGCAAAAATGGGAATGGGGAAGGGTAAATGGGGATTGGGGACTTACCGCCCCGCCAAGGTCGGAATGGGGCGGTAAGTCCGCCAACCACCATGGCGTAAACGTAGTTTACGCCATGGTGGTAAAGTCACGGCCCAGGCGGTAACTTACCGCCTGGGTCGTAATGAGGCACTCTGTCCGGCCAGTCCTCATCCAATGAACTTCTCAACATGTTCAAGATCTTTTCTCTTGCTAGTGCCAAAACACAGAGGACAAACAACATGATGTTGCATTCCACGCATTAGGAAGAGAAACAATGGGCCTCATTTCGAGTAGGGCGGTAAGGGTTAACGGTCACCGGTAACGAGACCAGTGCCGTTAAACCCTTACCGCCCTACTAGGAGTTCCCTTTGCGGGTCCTTCCTTAACGCCTGCTTTCAGCAGGCGTTAAGGACGGGACCCGCAAAGGGACTTTAGTGCTAATAACGGTACCGTGGACAAGACTCCCTTTTCGCTTCAGACTGTGGCAATAAGACATCAATTTGACAGCCTCCTTCATCGTTTCCACCCATTTAAGAACCCTCCACCATAGTGAGACTTATATTTGGTTTTGGATTCCTTGATGTGTACAGGTGTTTAGTCTATGACTTCCTGTGGCCTTCAGCTCCTCTCAAAGATCACTGCCTTCTTAGATGTGCTGCATCAGCCAGGAGAGTGAGTGTGAGAAAGACCTTTCCCGCAAGGGGCCCTTACCGCTTTGTCATGCTGACAACGGGGTTCTTATGTTATTGTCTTCCTTTATCTCCAAAGTCCTGTATGACTTTCGTCCGAATCAAGAAATGTAGTTATTGCTAGAGTGCTCCTGAGATGGCAGTATCAGAAGCTTTACAAAGAATGGGCTCATTTCTGAGCTTTTTGGGACAGTGCAATTTGCTACTCCCCAAATATTTCTACCCGCTGGATGCTCCTTTCGGTCAGAACGTGCTGTGTACCCAATTCAGCTTTGCCCCTAGCTCTCCATCCTTCAAAACGTCCACCTAGCCATTCACTCATGTATATGACAGTGCTGCTATTCATATGGTTGGTAAAAAGCTGCAGAGTCCTAAAGCGCAGTTATATAGGGGAGCATAGGTGCCCAGAATGGTAACAGAGAGTGTGTGAACCGTAATCTAAACTGTGTTGCTGATTTATGTGGTATCTTAGAGCAGTTTTCCATCCAACCTGCTTCGGTAGAATGTCTTACCTACAGGTTGGGAATGATGGGAAGCCATTGACCTGAATTACCAAGAGAACACATTTTGGTCATTAACTTCTTTCTTAGTTAAACAGTCTTCAGAAAGCAAGTCACACACATTCATGAATCAAGTGATGTCTGTATAACATGGGTATGATTGGGCATGTGACACATGTACTCATTACTTCCAAATCTCCAAATGTGGCTGTTCCAATCGATGTGTTAGAGACGGAAAATGTGAGAACATTTGCAAAATTATTTCCGAAACCTATCCGCACAAATAACTTTCCCCTCAGCATGATAGGTGTTGCTAGGTGTAAGCTGTACAATATTGCATCGATTATTGTTAAACTAGCAGCATGTGTTTCTGAACTAACAACAGTTATGTGAAGACTGTTTGTAGTCAAGAGAACCAAAGGATTAAAAAAAGGTAATTAAACAATGTGCATATGTGTTACTTTTTACATGTATGCAATGCATAAACTAAAGTTATTCTACATTACACAGGCATAAGGCCACCTTTTAAGTTATGTCGCCATATTTTCATTGTGCATGAGACCCATTTCACATATATTACTATGTCTTAGACACAATTCTTTGTGAATACCATGCACAGTAGTAAGCTACCACAATGTTTAGGAGTAACTTACCATGGTTTTAGAATAAACATGAAATCGCCGATCTCTGCTAATATGCCCAATTTTTTTTTATTTTTTTTATCGTGGATCAGATGGGAGGGCAGTTTCCCGACCGGCACAATATATATTTAGTAAGAAGCCAGAGCCAATGGGACCCGCTAATAAGTTCATGCCAAAGAAATGTTGCCTGCAAAGATCTGCAGATATGTGCGGGTCACTTGTGGCGTAGTTTGCCAAGGGCAAACTTTATTACTTCAGTTCATATACTCATTATAGTCACCAGTGTGTGACTAAACCTACCCACTTATAGGGTAACACTCTTGATCTAGTCTTCGCTCTGGAGCAATCTATTACTCTGTCCTCTCCTTCCCCTATTATCTGGTCTGACCATTATTTGGTTCCTTTCTTCATTCCTCTATCTGTTCTGATTGCCGCGCAACCTAAACCAGCCATTTTGAAAGATAGCTGGCACAGGGTTTTAGGCTCGTCCATATCATCCGCTTTGGCCACTCACTGTGGTCAGCCCATGTCGTGCTCCCTGTCTAGTTTGGAATCTGCCTTCTCCACTACTGCTGACCAATTGGCTCCTCTTAGGATGTGCAAGCAAAAAGCATTTCTGTCAGAGCCATGATATACTGATCAGCTACGAGCTGAAAGGCTTTTGTGCAGACAGGCTGAGAGAAAGTGGCATGCTGACTGCTTGCCGGAATCTAAATCTGTATTCCGCTAGCAACTCACTGCCTACCATAAATCTGTGGCAAATGCTAAGAAGGGGTATTTTGCCCTCAAGGTTGAAGGAGCTCTTAATCAACCTAGGGCCCTTTTCCAGCTTGTTCATTCCCTTTCTTCCTCTGCGATGACTAGCACGCAGGTAACTCCTTCTCAAGCTTTATGTGACTTCGTGTGGTCCTTCTTTGTATCTAAGATTGCCGCTATTCGGGATAATATTAACAATGATGCAGCGTGCCTTCCAGTCACACAAACATTGACTGAGCCCTCTCGTGACGATAGGACAGTTCCATGTCATTGCATCACAGGATTTTTGCTGGGTTTTTTACCGCAATTATTTTTACGAAAAACCCCATCACATTTTTTTTTATTATTTTGGGGGGTTTCCCCCACACCCCCATTTTCTTTAATTTGTATTTATTCCCAAACACTCACACCCCATTTATATAATTTACTAACCCCCCTAAAAAGTTTGCGGTAAAAACCCTGTGAAAAAAACATCCTGCAATGAAAGGACGTTGTACCGATAGGACATGGTCCTCATTCCCCATTTTCCTAGAATCAGATATTATTGATGCCATGTAGGGTTGAAATCAATGTCTCCCACTGACCCTATTCCGCTGACGGTGCTGAAGGAAAACTTGAGGGCTATTATCGCTCAGATTACTGCAGCCTTAAATGCCTCCTTTAGGGAGGGTGTGATCCCATCCACACTTAAACACGGCCTTGTCATCCCTTTATTAAAATAACCCTCACTTGATTCAGAGGTGTAGCGAACTATTGTTCTATTTCTTTACTACCATTCCTTATGAAATTGTTGGAAGCCCTGGTTTCCGCTCTGCTTTCCACTTTCTTGGAATCTGTCTTACTTTGATTTATTTCAGTCTGGGTTCTGGCCTGGTAGGGGAACTGAATCAGTCCTGAACTCGGTGCTCGAAGACCCAGCTCGCTTGGTGGACCAGGGGGTGTTGGCGCAGTTGTTCTTTTAGATCTGTCGGCTGCGTTTGATACCGTCAAGCATCCCACCCTGATCTCCCGGCTTTCTACTGCCGGGCTCTCTGGCAGATTCCTGGACTGGTTTGTCTCCTTCTGGCTGACCGCTCACAATCAGTTTCACTCCCTCCTTTTCACTCCAGCCCAGTCCTATTATCCTGTGGTGTCCCGCAGGGGTCTGCCCTCTCCCCAATGCTATTCAACTTGTATATTAGGCATATTCTGGCTCTCATTCACTCCCATGGTTTCCGCTATTATTCCTACGTCGACGACACCCAAATTTTGGTCTGTCTTGACCTTAATCATGCCAATACAGCCAGTCAGTTTAGTTTGTGCCTTCAGGAGGTCGGGGAATGAATGTCATCCAATTGGCTCAAATTAAATGGTAGCAAGATGAAGTATTGGTGGTTGGTACCACCTCGCCTCTTCTTCATTGGCCCAATGATTGCTGGCCAGCCTCCCTTGGCCCTCTTCCGGTCCCTGTGGCATCCGTAAAGAACTTGGGAGTTGTTATTTCCTTCTCGCTTGCGATGTACACCCAGGTAGCGGCTGTATGCAAGAGCGGAAATTTTAAGTTGGGCATACTGAGGAAAGTCCTCCCTTTTGTGCCGGAAAAATGTTGTGCTCCAATTGTAGCAGCACTCATCTTGAGACTACTGCAACTCACTGTATCTTGCCCAGCTCCTCTATGTGATTCATCGGTTACGGTTACTACAGAATGCTGTTGTCAGAGCTATCCTTCGGCCCCTACTGGAGCCCACATTACCCCTCTGCTGAGGCAGCTCCACTGCCTTCCAGTGGACAAGAGGATATTGTTCAAATCCTTGTACATGGTACATCAGGTTTTTAACGGCCTTGGCCGGGAATATATCCAAGAAAAGTTCCCCCATTACGTACCAACGCGGTGTCTCCGCTCACACTCGGCTTTTCTGGTCAGGGTCCCCTGTTTTAGACTGACCCGTACCAGAGGCCGTGCCTTTTCGGTGGCTGCCGTCAAGGCCTGGAATGCTACTCCCCTGGTATTGCGGATGACATTTGATCACCTCACCTTTCGTCGTATGCTCAAAACATTTGTGTTTTAAATTGTTATCTGGTAGCTCTGTACTTATCCTAGTGCCAGGGTGCCTTCTGGTGTTTGTGCGCTATATAAATATGTCTAGCATAACATAACATAACATTATGGTATTGGGAAATCAGTCAAACTAACAGGTACCCCAAAACTGTAAGTTAAATGATGAAGATAGCCTGTCAATCCATTGGTCCTTCTTTCACATTAGGCGCTGCAGGGTCAATGAAGTAGCACTGGCTGACATTTAAGAGACACATGCATTAGTAGAGCCAAAGTTGTGGCTTTGTAAAGACACTTTATAAACATTTGTCAGGCATTCCTCTCATATGCACACTCACACATTTTGGCAGGTCTGGGAACATAGTGTATGTCCAAGTACTTGCATCATCATCTCCAAGGATTGACATAAAATGTCTGGATAAACACACCATTGCTAGACACAGCCATTAAAAGCCCAAGCACACTCCCCTATCTGCCAAAGTACTCGCTATCTGTCCATGTATTGTCTTCAAATGTCCAGGACTCCCAGCATTGCTGTGCATTGTTATGACATGCCCTACAATTCATTGCAGCACCAGCAATTGGCATCAAATACTCACGTACTCATTAATTTGCTAGAGATTGTCATCAGTTGGTCAGGTATACTATCTACATATTAATGTGTATATGCATGTTTCCTCTTTGTCCCTTTTTATATCAACACAAGATGCATGTTTTGATACCTTGTATTGGATTAAGTGAAAATACTATGCAGAGATGTCACACAGACTTTTTCATCAGATGTTGGAGAGTGACATGATAACAATGGTCTTTGCATTTACCCCTTTGCATAAACATATGAATGCATTTGAAAGAGTAGCTGGTGCTTGTCCCTCGTTAGTACCCTCAGCTCTCTCTTTCCATTAATCTGATGTGTTTTACATGCACATGTGAATTGTGCATTTCCATTGTTCGTGTGAATGTGAAGTGTGGACATACGAAAGTCTGCAGGCATAGTGAAGTGTGTGGGAACATGGGTGGATTGGGGAAATACGCACAGTGTGAGCATGCATGCACAATGTGTGGATATGTGCGCAGTGTGTAGGTTCAAGGTCAGTGTGTATGTGTTGGGTGCAGGAATCTGCACAGTGAGTTACTATGTTCAGCATGAGTGTGCAATGCTAGTTTGCCAGTCCGGTGTGAGAGTATATTTTTGATGAAGTAGCATGTTTTAGGTTCGAGGATGGAACTGGGGGATCCTTAGGGTTGGGGTCCATCACATACCTGAAGTAAAGACTGGGTGGAGAAAATGTTATTCACCCATGTCCTCAAGCCTATCCCCAACTGTGTATGCTTAAGTAGACCTTTTGCAGAAGGAATTTCTCTACCTGTTCAAGTAGAGAGCCCCCCCAACCTCACTAAAAGCTTCATCAAGGCATTACATAGGTCTTCCATGCAATCAATCCCATGTAAGTGACGAATGCAGAAAATGTTAATCTGTAAAACCACTACCTTTGGCAGCTTGAATTGAGAAGAAAATGCGAACCTCTGTTAGGGAGCACGGCTGCTAGTCCCCATGAACAAGCTGTTAAGCCTCTCACCAATTTGGCTTTTACAAAGACAGCACATAGAGACAGATCCTGCTCATTAAAACACCCGCAAACCAAAATTGCTGGGATTTGAGGCTGCTGAGGAGAAAGAAAAACACAGCTACTCTCTACTGCATCTCACAGGAGATCAACAACACCATGGACTGAATGCAGTAGAGCTGCAAACAGCAGTCACAAAAAATGTCAGGCCTGCTCAGGCAAGGAAGCCAAATGGAGCCGCTCTCGAGTTAGTAGCTCCCGTGTAGTCAGGATGGCTAGCTGATGTCACTCTCATGGGCCACACAGTTTTTCAGAGGATATCTTGCTGGTGTATAAAAGATCTCAGTTCAAAAGATGAGGTGTAGGAGTCAGTAATGTGATGCTTAGGGAGTCAGAGATTGCAGAGAAGTGCAGTGTTGTAATGTGCCTTTGAGTGTGGGTGACATCACTGATGGTGGAATGTGGTGATGTCAGTGAGTGTGGAGTGTTGGGATGTTATGTTCTGACTGCAGGTTGTAAGTTTTACAGTTTGAGATCTAAACTGGCATGAAGGGACGTGCCGGTGTCTTCCTGGCAACTAACTTAATAAACCTACTAATAATTTACCTGCTGGTCTGGGTGTTACTTCAGGTACCAATTTTTTTCACTGGCAACGAGGATGGGATCCTGTCATGGAGAGGACAGTGCAGAGCCAGGAACATCGCCCTTTGTTAAGTTCACGTCCGGTTGATTCTGCCAGCAACTTGTAGCCCCAGTTGTTCCATCTGGGTGCTGGGTGTGTTTCCAGCAGGCCGGCGGTGGTGGGTGCTGTGTCGCAAGTTGTACAGCTGATGGTCAGGTGTCACATGAGCTCTCAGGCCCTGCTCTGAGCATGCAAGGCGCCAACCTCCTGTTGCTGTAGGGCTGGTGCATGTTGGCAGCGCAGAAGAAGGGCAAGGTGCCTTGCAGGTAGAACAGACCCGTAGCCGGAGGTGAAACCAGTGAGGAAGAGGCACATCAAATTGTGAAGCCTTGAGCAGCTGAGGACTTTTGATTATTCCTCATTGTTAAGATTGGAAGCCGGGTGGTCCAGTCGGTGATGATAGCGTTGGAAGCAGTGTAGGTGGAGAAATTCGCTGGCAGGGTCTGGCCCCAGGGTGCTGGTAGGCTACCAGTGCAACCCTTGTCAGGCGTTGCGGGCCCTGAACTGTTAGCCCATTGGAGGGGCGCAGGACATGTGAGCTGTGTGGCGCCGGTGAGGCAGTCCCTCGGCGTCAGGGACCCTGTGCAGTTGCTGTCATGGAGAGGCAGCTGATATTTCTGCAACCTGGGGCCTGGAGATGTGGCAGGCCTGGGGCCCATGTGGTTGCCACTGCTGTCTGGGGTCCGCGGCTGTGGATGGTGCCTATGTACATGCCGGAAGAGAGTCGTGTTGAGGCCGGTATGGTGTGTTTGTGTAGCCTTAAGATGTTGCAGAGCAGAAATATGGATTTTCGTCTGGCCCTCGAGACAAGCAGAGTGTCAGATGGGAGGACAGGGTGCTCCATTAGTTTGGCAGACATACGTATAAGGCTGGATACGTGAGGAATACTACTCGTTGCTGCGTGGAGCATTAGGAAGCAGCAGTCATGTGAAGGCCAGTTTGTAGCATATCTCGTGTTTGTGTTTTGGCCTTTTTGCATTATATCTGTCTTACGGGCCGGTATGGGTGTGCATGTTTTTGTCGTAGCCCAAGGTTTGTTTTCAGTAGTGTATACCATTCGTATTGCAATTTTGTGAGTAACTTGTTTTTCTTGCAGGTGGGCTGAATTTGTGGGGTACCTGGACTTGTGGGTTGCGGGTTCTAGTATTGTGTTGCAGGTTCTATTATTGTGTACTGTATGATTTTAA
Source organism: Ambystoma mexicanum (assembly GCF_040938575.1). Taxonomy (NCBI): domain Eukaryota; kingdom Metazoa; phylum Chordata; class Amphibia; order Caudata; family Ambystomatidae; genus Ambystoma; species Ambystoma mexicanum. Next base: position 1,116,205,849 of record NC_090924.1, on the reverse strand, counting down.
ACATTCAAACATGATTTTCCTTTAGTATTGTGTACTGTATGATTTTAAATATTCAAACATTATTTTCCTTTACAGGTGGGGTCGTATTGATCTGTGACCTGGACTCGTGGTGGGTGTTGGACGCGTGGGTCGTTACATTGTTGTTTTAGTTGTTGCCCAGCTAGTGCATTTCCTTGTGTTGACCATGAAGATGAGTTTTCCGACAAGTAGAACTGGACTAATTTGTTGAGATCGCACTTATGATTGTACATTCATTAACGAGTGCAATTGCATTATAATGTTAGAGTTTAATACTATGCTCATTCCGTGTCATCTGTCTTGTGCGTGGCATGAGTTGTGCGTGGTGTGATGAGGAGGTGGAGTGCAGTGTTGATAATTATTTAGGCTTTGTACTGCATGTGGTGCAATCTAGCAAGGGCTCTGGGCCCTAAGGTGGTGTAGAGAGCGTTTGGGTCACGGCACTGAGGTGGTGTAGTGTGTTGTTGGGACGCAGACGTAATCTGAAATGGTGAGAGATGTGTTTGCTAGTTATGGTAGCCTGGCTGATGCGGGGGGTTCCATTTCCATATTTACTAGTTCCCTCTTGTGGTTGTTTCTTTAGGGGCATAGTCGGTCCTGTGGTGATGCGTTAAAGGGATGGTCTAGTAAAAAAATGTATTTAAAAAATAGATAGGCCACATAAAAAAAAAATACTAGCATCCTCCGTTTTAAAACTTCCTATGTAAAATTTTGAGCTATTCAAGCTCAAAATTCGAAAAAGCTGGCACAGGGGCGCAGCCATTTTGTGAAATGGAGGCCCTCCTGTGCTGGCTTTTGCTTTTGCGGCACTAATGAAGGAAAAGCCAGCCAGCTGTAGTAAACAAAGTCTACCGCTGGGTGGCTTTCCCTTCATTAGTGCCGGGACTCGGAGGATGCGGACCGGAGACCAGAGCAGGAAAACTGCAGCTGAATCTCGGTAAGTGCTATTTATTTTTTTTACAAAAAATAAGCACTAGCTGCGTTTTTTTTTCTAAGTTTTCCAGGCTGGAGGAGCCGAGCCGGAGGAGCCTGAGAAACTTGGAAAGAAAAACCACAGCGTTTTCCTACACAATAACGTTGTATTTATGTTTGCGGTCGCTTCAAAAGCGACCGCAAACATAAAAACAACGTTTTTAAAGCTGCGGTTTTATTTCTAAGTTTTCCGGGCTGCTCCAGCCCAGAAAACTTTTAAAAAAAAACGCAGCTAGTGCTTATTTTTTGTAAAAAAAATAAATAGCACTTACCGAGATTCAGCTGCAGCTTTCCTGCTCTGGTCTGCGGTCCGCGTCCTCCGAGTCCCGGCACTAATGAAGGGAAAGCCACCCAGCGGTAGACTTTGTTTACTACAGCTGGCTGGCTTTTCCTTCATTAGTGCCGCAAAAGCAAAAGCCAGCACAGGAGGGCCTCCATTTCACAAAATGGCTGCGCCCCTGTGCTTGCTTTTTCGAATTTTGAGCTTGAATAGCTCAACATTTTACATAGGAAGTTTTAAAATGGAGGATGGTGGTATTTTTTTTATGTGGCCTATCTATTTTTTAAATAAAATTTTTTACTAGACCATCCCTTTAATGTTTATATTTAGGCAGGGACTAGGAGTCCAGGGTTGTATTGATGGTGTGCTGTGGTGGTGTAGTTTGGCTGGATCTGGGGTCCTGAGGTCTTGAGTTGTAGTGTAGATGTGCTGCGGTGGTGCAATTTGGCTGGACTAGGGGTCCTAGGTGTGTGTGTTGGTGTACTGTCATGGGCAGCTGGTTGGGACTTGGGTCTTGTATTGTGGTGGCTTAAGGAGTGTGTTTTGGTGCAGTTTATTTGGACTGTGTTTTCTTAGGTGTTCTTGTTATGTTAAGTGTGCTCTGTATGGGTGCTGTTGTCGACTGATGTTGGGATGGTGTGCTTGTTGTTGCTCTTGGTGAGCTGGGATTGTGCCCTGGGGTGGCAGCCCTGGTGCACTAGGGTGCAGACTAGGGTGGAAGGTTGTTGGTGCACGGGTGGTTTGGCGTGCTAGGTAGTGTATTTTGGGAACGCTAGAGCGTGGCAGGCTCTAGGTTTCAAGGAGCAGCTTGAAACAGCCAGAGTGCGTAGTTTATTATTTTTGTTTCTTGAGTGCTTTCCAGTCAGGTATAAGGGAGGAGTTAGCCCTTTTTCTACTTCGGTGGGTTCCTCATTGTTTGTGTTTTGTGGGGAAGGAGTGGAGTTGGATGTATTCTTTGTTGTATTCTTTGTTGTCATGGTTATCGTTATTTGTGGTCCATTGTTAGGCACAGTTAGGGTGCATATTATTGGGGTGCCACGTAGGTTAAGGGTGCTGTGGTTATAGAGCCAATTGACGTGCAGTTTTCCGTTAGTGTTGGTTTCAGTTGGTTGGCATTCGGTCTATTATTGTGAGTGTTGGGGGTGTGAGCGAGCTCCATGTGGCCAGTTTTTGTGGTACTTATCTGGGGTCTGTTTCGTTGATGCATTTATGTGCTGGTCACACGTACATGTGGGGGATTGTTTTGGGTGATAGTTTTGCTTGAATTCCTTCTTGTTCAAGAAATTGTAAGGAGGGAGAAGTGTTGTAATGTGTATCTGGTGTGGGTGACATCACTGATGGTGGAATTTGGTGATGTCAGTGAGTGTGGCGTGTTGGGATGTAATGTTTGAATGCAGGTTCTATGTTTTACAGTTTGAGATCTAAGCTGGCATGAAGGGACGTGCCGGTGTCTTCCTGGCAACTAACTTACAAATAAACCAACTAATAACTTACCTGCTGGTCGGGGTGTTACTTCAGGTACCAAGTTATTTCATGCAGCAAGGAGTTTGGAGTTTTTAAGTAGGTGGTGGAACACAAGGAGGAGAAGGAGGTGGTGCAGGTAGGGAGGAGTAGACTGGAGGAAAGCAGGGAGCAATGAGAGGAAAAGGGGTACAATATGGAAGTGGGCGTGGCAGAGAGAGCATACCCAAAGCGGAGGAGCAATGGTGCAATGAGAGAGAAGGTATCAGGTCGAGGAGGAAAATGGTACTGGATGGTTTTTTTTTTCAAAATAAAAGGGTGCAGGTTAGAATGTATGATGTACAACATATAAATCCACTATACAACACACAGTGTTTGCACAGCCACTCAGCAAACAAGAAGATATGTATATGCATTTTCCAGCAAATTAAATTCATGCAAAGTATCATGAATTACACACTTTTCCAAAACTGCACTTCTTTATCATATTGCAAAAAGGCAGTACTGCCCTCTGTGACCTTATTGTTTAATGTCTTACAATGACGGCCATCTGATTAGTAAAACGATGTTAAGATATTGCAGCACTAATGAAAGGGACCTGTGTATATCCAGTAGTTACACCACTTGAATGATTGCAGGAAAATCCAGCCTTTTATTTTTCAAAGTCCAGCAAATGAGAACAACTGGGCACAGAGAAAGCATGTGGCACCAATCATTATATATTGAAACGGGTAAAAACAAAAATAAATGTAAATATTTCTTTGTTGTTCACACCTCCCATGCACACAGAGTACTTGATGATCTGCTGCTGTAATCATGAGGCACATTAAAAAAGATATGTCTGGATGACTCTGCTCTGTATGCCACCATCATCATTGTGTTGTTTGTACACCAACTGATCTTTTTCACGACTGCCGTGGAAGCTTACATGTATGCACCCATGATCTTGCATACCCCGCACTTCGGCAAACCCGGGGGAGGGCAGGTGAAAGTGAATGCAAGCTCACTTCCGGAGTGATAGGGAGAATTCTCCAGAATGGCTAGTGTCCCTTACCTAGTGAGTCTCTCAGCAGCTTTGCTGGATTTCTTGGATGTATTTTTTTCACCTGGTAAGAGTGTGAGCGTTTTTTTCCACTCTTACATGTGTTTTGCTGTGTGTTTAACATTTTTGTGTTCATGGACTGTGAAGCCTCACCTACTCCATAGGCATCATCGATTTACTGTGTCTCACACAGCACCTATAGTGCAGTGACAAAGGGTTGTCTTTTTTCAGACTTCCCACTTTAAACTCCATTTTCTGGGACTGACTACTGTCTCCCAGAACATGTAAAGTTGCCATTGACTTCACTGAAATTCACATACCCAGTACAAACTATTTTACATAGAGTACTGGAAAGGGTTAATAGTTATCCCTTTTTGTCTGTCTCTCATGGAACATTATTTTGTTCCCCTTTCTTTAAGATTTGGCTGGTGGCAGTGGTATCTACCATATTGTTCCTACCGCGGTCTATGAAAATAGCCTTGGTACTTATTTAGGCTGTTAGTAGCCTCAAACTTTAATCCACTGGACCCCATTTACTTTTATTTGGTTCCTGCTGGGTTTACTCGCCATTTCTTTTTGTAAAGGTCTTTCTCGTGTTTTACGATGCGTGCCAAACCAGGTTTGGTTCCTTTGTTCACTGTCCTTTGGCGGGCTTCTGCACAGAAGCCCTCCTTAGGCGCCTGAGAGTCTAGGTAGACAGGAAGTGAGCGAGGGATTTTAGGACCCCTGCACAGGGTTCCCTTGGAAACCCAAGTCACACTCTTGTTTGATTGGCTAGGTGACTGTCCTGCCAGGACAGCCAACCTGCTGTGTGATTGACAGCCAGGATGTGTGAATGGGGGAAAACTGCATAATAAACAGGTCTCTGGGACTTGGAAAGCAGAGTCGCCACTGAATCGAAGCTGAAGGAAGAGGACCACTACCATGACTGAACCTCCTGGTGAAGCCCTGCTGCGGGTCAGAATCTCCAAACTTCGATGACAGAGAAGATCTGCAAGGAATCATCTTCCCTTGAGCTGGTGGGACCAACCAGTACACCATATTTCAAGCAAGGCCTCCCTCCCCTGGTCGAATTTGCTGTGCACAGCTGCAGTGAACCGGATAGCCAGGATGAACGGACCCTGTTTGGGTTTTAAGGAGCACAACTGTTATTTGTTGTTTTGCTCTGCTGCTGGTTTTCTTCCCTGGGCAGTGTAGGACCCTCCAGCCTTCCTTCTTCGTGTCAGTCCGACAGTCGCTTCAGGAACCGTGAGCCTGCAGGATCTGCCAGGAACTTCTGTCTCAGCTACAACATTCTTCTTCTTCTAAGGTACTGTTCAAACCCAGTTGTTCGTTCCGTCCGACCGCGGGGAAAGTGTTTTAAATCTTTTTCCAATCTAAGGGCTTGTCCTTCTCTACTCTTTTAAGTCACTTTTCTTCCGGCCAACTTTGTTTCGAACTATTGGCAAAGACTTAACCGCAAACTACTCTGAACTGTGTGATCCTCTGCAAAGACTCTGAACCATTAACATTGGCCTAGGCCTATTGATTTGAATCCTCATTGTAGTAAGCCTTTTCTATATTGCCCTGCCTACTTACTTGTTGGTGCTGCTTAATTTTGTATAACCTTGTCTTTCCCTCCCTTTTTAAATTGCTGGAGTGCCATTTTGCTCACACTTCATTTTGAGCTTAACTTGTCCAGAATTGATTGGATGTTGTGTAGTATATTAAGATTGTGATTTTTCTGCTGCTTACTTAGTGAATTGTTTTACAAATGAGTGTGTAAATAAATGTATATTCTTTTACTCAAAAACCTGGAGTCAGTGTTTGTTTGAACCATAGAAATAGCTGTCCCTTGTATAACTTCTGATACTGCTCGCTTTACTCTTCAGATAAGTCTGGCTGCTCAGCCATCGATACCACTTAACTGTGTAGTACAGGCTTGTACCAAAGGTGAATTTGTACTTGCACTTGTAGTCTTAATTGTGTGTGGTGTTCCCAAAGGGTACTGTATATGATTTTGCCTAACACTGGTGTACAGGATCAAGTATAGTAATTACACTTAGAGTGCTGTTATTACCTTGGATCAACTAACCACAAGGCTGAACATCACTAAAAAGCAATGTTAATCATGTCTGATATGGAAAGCTACAATCAGGATACCCTCCTTAGTTACACTGTGGATGATCTGAAAAATCTGTGTAGAGAAAGGAATCTCTCTGTTAAAGGAAAAAAGTCAGAATTTATTGAAAGGTTGTTAGAGAAACAAAGTCTGGGGAGTGGGTCTGAAATACCTGACCCTCCAGAAAATATGGAAAATGATGAGGATGATAATGTGTCAGTTATTATGGATGAGTTAGATGAGGCAGATGTGTCTCACAATGTAGGCCTTACTGCTCCTCTACCTGCTCAGCAACCTGAACCTTTGTCCACTGGGACCCCATCAGGTCCTACACTCAGTCCTGAATTCATTGCTCCAGAAAAGATGAGGCTTGAATTGGAATTCAAACGTATTAATGCTCAAACTGAACAAAAGCATCAGGAACTTAAGCTCAGAGAAATTGAGTTGAAACATGCACTAGAAATGAAGAAATTGTCTATTGAAAATGCTTCGCCACCAGAGTCTTCTAGGTCTTCCAATCCTAAGAGACCCCATATGACTGAATAAATTGTTGGTATATATGAGGCTGAGGCTAAGCTTGATTTTTTGGGTTGGTTAGCAATGTTTGAGTATAACCATGGGATTCAAGACATTACAGGGAATTAGTTGCTTCCTTGGCTCTTCTCTAGGCTACCCACTGTTGCATCTGATGCTATGATGGAGTTGGAGGTGGCTAGAATGGCTTAAGAGTGTGTGAAGCTATCTTTAATTGCTAGATTTTGGAAGACCCCTTACCAGTACCTTAAGATGTTTAGGATCCTCAAAAAGCATGATGGTACCCCTTGGGCTACCTGGGTATGTGAATGTTTGAAACACTTAGATGGTTGGGTTAAGGGTTACAGAGTAAACACTTATGAATGTATGAACAATCTTGGTATGTTGGAGTCAATTGATGATGCCTGCTCTCCTGAGCTCAGACAGCACTTGGCTGATTCTAAAGAAATAGATCCAAAGAAGTTAGATAAGGCTGCTGACTTGTGGGTTGCCAACATGGCTACTCACAAGGATTCTGGGGAAACTCAGAAGAAGGATGGGGGAAAGCAGCCAAATAAGATAACAAGGAGAATTCTAATACCTACAACCCAAAATAGGGCCCCAAACAAAACATTAAGGGTAAGCCACAAGGGAAAATGAATCAGGCTAGTGCACCATCTGGACCCAAACCAGATGATGGTCAGAACAAACCCCCATTCATCAAAACATTTGGGAAATGTTATATTTGTGGGTCAACTTACCATGTGAAAGGGGATCCCAGATGCAAGGGTAAACCTTCAGGGATCAACACTGTCTACTTAGCCTTCTCCCCAGAGGAAGAAGTACCTATGGCAAGTGTAAGCTTTCACCTATTGGCTGATGAACCCATGAGAGTCTCAGCTAGTGTTTCTTTAGTGTCCCTGGGTTTTATGGGAACAACAGCATTTAGATATCTATAATTCCATCCCAGATAATACTAAAGATTATTATAAAGATAGTGTTCTTGGGAATGGCCATGAGACTCCTGCCGTCAGAGACACTGGAGTCAGCATAACTGGGGTTGATGAATCATTTTTCAGGGTGGAGGATGTTGCTAAGGCACCCAAACACCTAACCAAGTTAACTGGGGGCCCTGTGCAAATGCTTGCCCAGTTCCCAGCTCTCATCCAGTGCAATGACATGACTGCAAAGATACTTGTTAGTATGCAGAGTGAAGTGCATAGAAGAGTCCTGTTGGGTAATGACCTGAAAACTTGACCTGAGTTGTGTCTAGTACCCCCAGGCCTCACAGTAAAAGGAAACAGGAGCTCACTGCAAGGGATAGGACCATGAGAGGCTTTCCAGGGGAATTGATAGAGAAATCTATCACCCCCAGTCCACAGGAATTGCTCACTTCTATTTCGGGAAAGAAAGAGGCAAAGGGGAAAAATAAGACCTCCAAGAAGAAAGCAGATAGCACCCCTGTGCTACCAACAAGGACATCCCCAAAATTGTCCAAATTCATACTTGCGACTCCTTCACCTGCTGTGGCTGAGTGTGAGGTACAACCTTGTGTGGTTGTGCCAGCTTCTGAAGAGTCAGATCTGGAAGAAGACATAACTCTAGTTGGATATCTCGATCCTGCAGACCATCCTGAGATGCAGTCTTTACTGACAGAAGGTGGAACCAGCATGGCAGACTTCAGCAGAGGACAAAGAGAGTGTCCTACACTTGAAGGTCTTTGACAACAGGCAGCTTCTCAGCTTGATGAGCAAGAAGCTGGGAAGCATAGGTTGCACTGGGAAGATGGCCTCTTCTACAGTGAACCGACTGAGTCTATCCCTGGGGACTGCAAAAGACTTGTAGTGCCCCTAGAAAACAGACTCCATTTCCTACAGTTGGCCCATGAGATACCTTTGGCTGGTCATTTGAGTTTTAAAAAGACCAAGGAAAAGCTCTTTTTATACTTCTACTGGCCTAAGATGGCTCCAGAAGTTGAGAAATTCCGTAGGAGCTGTCACACTTGCCAAACCTCTGGCAAGAGTGGAGCCAAGAATGTGGCACCCTTGGTGCCTCTCCCGGTGGTGGAAGTTACTTTTGAGAGGGTTTGCATCAGCATTGCAATGAGAGAGAAGGTATCAGGTCGAGGAGGAAAATGGTACTGGATGTTTTTTTTTTCAAAATAAAAGGGTGCAGGTTAGAATGTATGATGTACAACATATAAATCCACTATACAACACACAGTGTTTGCACAGCCACTCAGCAAACAAGAAGATATGTATATGCATTTTCCAGCAAATTAAATTCATGCAAAGTATCATGAATTACACACTTTTCCAAAACTGCACTTCTTTATCATATTGCAAAAAGGCAGTACTGCCCTCTGTGACCTTATTGTTTAATGGGCCTCATTCCGAGTATGGCGGTAAGGGATAGCAGCCACCGCTAACGAGAGCGGTGGCGGTAATCCCTTACCGCCATACTCCGAGTTCCCTTAGCGCCATGGTGCTTTTAACACCTGCTTTTAGCAGGCGTTAAATACCATGGCGCTAAGGGACCTTGATGTTAATTACGCCACCGTAATTTACGGTGGCGTAATTGACGCCTTCCCCACTCCCATTATGCCCTATGGGGCAAGAATGGGAATGGGGAAGGGTAAATGGGGATTGGGGAATTACCGCCCCGCCAACCTTGGAATGGGGCGGTAATTCCGCCAACCACCAAGGCGCTGCCGGTCCGGGTACGGCGTCAACCAAGGCGTTAATAGCGCCATTGGTTAGCGCCGTACTCGGAATGAGGCCCAATGTCTTACAATGACGGCCATCTGATTAGTAAAACGATGTTAAGATATTGCAGCACTAATGAAAGGGACCTGTGTATATCCAGTAGTTACACCACTTGAATGATTGCAGGAAAATCCAGCCTTTTATTTTTCAAAGTCCAGCAAATGAGAACAACTGGGCACAGAGAAAGCATGTGGCACCAATCATTATATTGAAACGGGTAAAAACAAAAATAAATGTAAATATTTCTTTGTTGTTCACACCTCCCATGCACACAGAGTACTTGATGATCTGCTGCTGTAATCATGAGGCACATTAAAAAAGATATGTCTGGATGACTCTGCTCTGTATGCCACCATCATCATTGTGTTGTTTGTACACCAACTGATCTTTTTCACGACTGCCGTGGAAGCTTACATGTATGCACCCATGATCTTGCATACCCCGCACTTCGGCAAACCCGGGGGAGGGCAGGTGAAAGTGAATGCAAGCTCACTTCCGGAGTGATAGGGAGAATTCTCCAGAATGGCTAGTGTCCCTTACCTAGTGAGTCTCTCAGCAGCTTTGCTGGATTTCTAGGATGTATTTTTTTCACCTGGTAAGAGTGTGAGTGTTTTTTCCACTCTTACATTTGTTTTGCTGTGTGTTTAACATTTTTATGTTCATGGACTGTGAAGCCTCACCTACTCCATAGGCATCATCGATTTACTGTGTCTCACACAGCACCTATAGTGCGGTGACAAAGGGTTGTCTTTTTTCAGACTTCCCACTTTAAACTCCATTTTCTGGGACTGACTACTGTCTCCCAGAACATGTAAAGTTGCCATTGACTTCACTGAAATTCACATACCCAGTACAAACTATCTTACATAGAGTACTGGAAAGGGTTAATAGTTATCCCTTTTTGTCTGTCTCTCATGGAACATTATTTTGTTCCCCTTTCTTTAAGATTTGGCTGGTGGCAGTGGTATCTACCATATTGTTCCTACCGCGGTCTATGAAAATAGCCTTGGTACTGATTTAGGCTGTTAGTAGCCTCAAACTTTAATCCACTGGACCCCATTTACTTTTATTTGGTTCCTGCTGGGTTTACTCGCCATTTCTTTTTGTAAAGGTCTTTCTCGTGTTTTACGATGCGTGCCAAACCAGGTTTGGTTCCTTTGTTCACTGTCCTTTGGCGGGCTTCTGCACAGAAGCCCTCCTTAGGCGCCTGAGAGTCTAGGTAGACAGGAAGTGAGCGAGGGATTTTAGGACCCCTGCACAGGGTTCCCTTGGAAACCCAAGTCACACTCTTGCGATACATAATAGCCCAAAACTTAAAACCATAGAACTCATTAGTGAAGCTAGGAGAAGGCTGGAATGCATACACCAGTCATTCGTACCACTAATGTAGACCAGGCAAGATTGTGTTTGGAAAATAGTAGGCCACAATGTATGTATACAAATTGGTTTATTGGGAATCCCAATAGCCAGCTGTGATGCTGGAAATGCCTTACGGAGGGACATGACCTCCTAGTCCTTGTCCTACCACTTCTCTGTGTGTGTTTTCTCTATTTTTCTGCCACTGAGGTCCAGTCTGGATGTCTGGCAGTGCAGCTATTCATTTTATCTTTTGGTGGACAACACCCATGGGATACCCTTATGGCACCCATGTGTGGGGGAACACCTTTGCACCCCTTATGTGTGTTTTTTTGCACGTGTGTGTTGCCCACAGAGCAGGGTACAGGATGGTGGCAGCTACATGCTGATTTGGCATAGGCTCTGAGTATCCTCCTTTTGGGATACCAAGGCCCTGCAATAGGAATCAATGGATTCCTATACAAAGGCAAAATAGCCACTGTGGCCTCTTGGTTTCTAGTGCCTTTTACTGTGTTTACCAAAGTGCTGTGAAGCCCTGACTCTTTCCCTTCCTCCTCAGTGGCTTTTGGGTGGAAACATCATATATGTCTGTGTTCCCTTTCCTCATGAGCGGCTGTTGGGTGGAAATACCATATACGGCTCTGGGGCTGCCTCCTGTCAGACTGATTGGATCCTTACCAGGGGCTGTGTGTTGTGCGTATGCCGTAGGGGTGGGCCCTGTGTGAATGTAGGTTGAAGTGAACTCACATTCTGTGTTGTGGGAGTCTGGCTTCTGTGCGTGACACAATGACTGAGACAGCCCTGATTGAAACTGGCATGAATGCAGTGTAGAGTGCTGAAAGGCTGGGTGCTTACTCCAATCCACATTCTTTGTTATGGGTGTCTGGGTGGAGTGAATGGCCTGAATGCCTGTAAGCCTGATTGGCTTCCTGCCTGCATGAACGCCATTCTGCATGATTGGCTGACTGAGCCTGGCTCATCCCGAGTGAATGGGGAATTGATGTGTATATCTGGGGACCTCTTGCTTACCAATTTGTTCATAAGATGAAATTGAAGCAGAAACAAGAAGAAGCTCTTTCCTTGAAACCCAGCTGGAGAAGAAGTCTGCTGCTGCATTTTCTTTGTGTAATACAAAAGCTGCCATGTTCTTCCAAGGACTGATCCAGAGAGGACCAGCAAAGGAGACCTCTCCCCAAGCTACGAGGGACCATAATACTACTCTTTATCAAAATATCCTGGAAGCCAGTCCTGTGCGCCTGCCATCTGAAGAAAAGGTCTTTGTATGTCCTGAAGAGGAGTGCCTAGATATCTTGAGTCTAAGAAGTCCAATGATGTCACCTATGGTCCAGAGGTGCGTTTCATGATCACTGGAAACCTTTGCTGTATTCTGGATAGAAGAAGGGGCACCATGGCATAGAGCTGCTGGACCCCCGGAGCTGCAAAAGTTCCGATCTGCCTAAGAATATCTAAAGGGACATTGTTGCCATCATCACTGATCACTTTTTCCCGCCAGAGAGAGTCCAGAGTTGCTGAGTGTGATGGAAGGTTTGTTGGTGGGTTTCCTATAATTAGAAGCCAACAAAGACATCCCAAGGGTCCAGACTTGATAAGGGTCCAAGGTCCACTCCAGTGGTCGTGCCAAGGACACCAGCCAGCAGCCATCCAGAGGTCCAAGCTGCAGCCCCAAAGATCCGAAAGTCGGACAACAGCGTAAATCTGAAACCCGACACCAAAGGTGACCTATGCACCTGTCGCCGCCAGAAGTCATTTATGGGTCACAGGGGTCTTACTCTCATCTGCCAAGCCTTTAAGGAACCCACAGAAAGTTTAATTTTCACAACTTCTACAGTGAGAGAAATCACTGGACAAAGGAGAGCACTGCAGAGAATATAATTTCTGCACTTCAGATAGACTGTGGCTCAATTTTTCTTGTGGACTTAGCATCCCAGTGGCTCCTTCTTCCAAGGGGGGTCCATCCTTGGAGCGAATCGTCGAGTGAAACCGAGAAACTCTGCCACTTCGCCTGCCAGGACAACAAAGGTACTTTGATGAGGAAGAGCATCTTTTAGCCTCTATTCATCTTGGGTCCGGTTCTCCTATGGCCTCTCAGGTATTTTGGGCTGATAGAACCTTTTAAAGAAAGCAGAAGGTTACTGAACATTATTGGACTGGGATGTAAAAGACAAGTTAAGTTACTCCCTAACTTTTCCATTACAGGTTGCCCAGGTGGGGTATCTTCACACACAATTGCATATCTAGTCTAAAGGAAGCATTCTGCCACTGTTCACAACTAACTTGCCTTTCTTCCATATTCCATGCTTATACATCCCACTTAAGAATTCACATGCCTATTTAAAACTGTCTGCAGTTAGTGCATTTATTTCTGAATTTAAGTATTGTGTTGTTCCACATAGAGTGTATATATTTTCCATTCTTTGAAAAAATATTTCCAAGTACAAAGTGTTGTTATGTATATGTATATACTTTGGTAGCATCCCCATTAAGACGCTGTGCTATCACCTAACATAGTGTGTGGACATTCCATTGTTGTGGCTTGAGCATTTCACTGTACTTAAGACCCATACACCATCACACCCTAAAAGCCTAAGCCTGGCTGCCTGTCCGTTGCTACAAAATTGAGAGCTTTGGCTGGGCTGTTCTGTGCTGTTACCCTACCATACAGAGGGCAGAGCTACATATACCCCTCTTCAGTCTTGACACTTGTGGTACAGCAGTGGCAACACTGGTTTTAAGACTTATTGTTTAACCCAGCTACTACAAAATATCCACACTCCTTTATGAATTTAGAGTTTTAGCAGTGTATATGATAACTATTCTGCAAACAATGGAAACTATTGCAAATGGTAAATTGACTTTGATAGGATAATGATATGAAATGATATGGCATTTGTAACGCGCCTGTACAAGTGTTTCAAGGCGTGATGAGGCAATGAAGGGGGAACAGATGGAGGACAGAAACAATGATCTTACTAGGCCAAGTGAGATCGTAAGAAGTGCAGGGGAGGGGGAAGGGGAAAAGTGCCAGTGGAAAGGGGAGGGGGCAGTGCTGTACATGGTATCAAATCAATAACAAGATGTGCGGCCAGCAGGTGGCAGGTGCAAGGGTAAGTGCAGATAGCAGGTGTCCAAAAGTGCAGGTAGGGGGATTGTAGGGGGACAGATACAGGCCCAAGTGCAAGGGTTGCCAGGAGGCAGTGCGGGTGCGCAACTGGGCAGGCATGGACCTGGGTCTGAAATCAAAGAGTAGCCAGGTGACCAGTGCAAAATCAGACAGGAAATCAGCAGGGGAGTGGAAGAGAGAAGGCAGAAGCAAAGAGGACCTGGAGATGGTTCTCCTCAGGTTTCAGAGAGGCAGGGAGGCTGTTCCAGAGGGAGGCCCCAGCCGAAGAAAGATATCTACCACCAACTCGTTGCTTGTAGAAGCGACTGATCCTGAGGGAGTTGGAGGTGGAGGAGTGAAGAGCTCGAGTCAGAAGGTATTTAGGAAGAAAGAGTTGGAGGTATTGAGGACCCAGGCCCCAGAAGGCCTTGGGGACAATGCAGAGGGTCTTGAACTTAATCCTTGCAACCACTGGGAACCAATGCAGACATTTCAGTGCTGGAGAGATACGATCCCTGGTCTTGACGCCAAGGAAAAGTCTTGCAGTCATGTTCTGGATGAGTTGCAGAGGGCGGAGAGTAGAAGCAGGTAGATTTAGAAAGAGGCTATTGCAGTAGTCCAGCCTAGAGATAACCAGAGCTCTAGAGACAGTGAGCTTCTGGGGGAAGAAGAGGAAAGGAATAATGCCTCTGAGGAGGTGCAGTTGGTAGTTTGACTTCTTAGAGAAGACAGAGATGTGAGGATAAAAGGAGAGTGTGAAGTCTAAGATGACCCTTAGGTTCCTAGCCTCATAGGTGGGAGCAGAGCAGGAAGAGGGCCAAGGGATGCTGGCCAGAGAGTGACAGGAAAGGAGGGTGCAGGTGTTCTGATGAGGAGAATCTCAATCTTACTGGCAATAAGGCAGAGATAGTTGGAGGCACACCACTCCTGTATAGCAGACAGACAGTTAGAGATGAGTGAAGGAGAAGAGGTGGCAGAGGGGTGCCTGAAAACAAGCAAAGTGTCATCCGCATAGCACTGAAAGTTGGAGCAGAGAGTAGCAATGCGGTGGGCTTGAGGTGCCAGGTATTGGTTGAACAGCCAGGGAGAGAGGTTAGACCCATGGGGAACAACACAGGTAGAGAGTGAGATAGAGGAAAGGAAGGACCCATGTTGGACCTGGGAAGGTTGATCAGAGAGGAACAAGGTCAGACAGGCCAGGGCCTGATCGGTGATACCCAGGTTATCACAGAGAGGATTGAGCAGGATGGCATGGTTGACCATGTCAAAGGCAGAAGAGGGATCGAGTAAGATGAGGACAGACAGAAGATTAGAATCAAGGTTAGTGAGCAGGTCTTCACAGATGTTCAGGAGATCAGTTTCCCTGCTTCTGGCTGTTCTGAAGCCAGACTGATGGTCATGGAGACAAGCAACACATTCAGTGTGAAGATTAAGCTGGGAGATGGACGACTTTTCCAGGACTTTGCCCAGTAAAGGAGTGATCGAGATGAGGCAATATTTAGCCGTGCAGGAGGGGTCGGATGAGAGTTTCTTGAGAAGAGGGTGCACAAGAAGTTGCTTCAGGGGGGAAGGGAAGGCTACATTGGTGAAGGAGTGGTTGCAGAAGTCAGCCAGGGCAGGAGCGAGGGTGTCGATGTGGTCCTTGATGGTTTTGTAAGAACAGGGAAGAACCTGTTTTGATGTGACTTTCATAGATTTAACTTGTCTAGAAACCTTGGCAGGGGAGAAGAGAGGAAAGGAAGAGAAAGAGGGAGGAGAGGTGGCTGCAGGGGGCTGGAGGTAGAAGAGCAAATAGAGGGCGGAGGAGGAGGAGGAGGAGAGGGCGAGAGGGTGGACAGGATGTACTGGGTTTTAGAGATGAAATGAGAAGCCAGGGCTGTGTAGAGGGCATAGGAAGGGACAGGAGAGCTAGAGACTGCAACAGGATTGGCCAGCTCCTTGCAGATTTTAAAGAGTTCAGCTGAGTTTTTAGATGCCGCAGAGACGCAGGCTTGGATCTGGGCTCTCTTAGTGTGGACAGAGAGCCGGTATTGCCTTTGGAGTAGGCAGCCAACCAGTTTGTCAGAGGATGCACAAGAAGCTAGCCATTTCATTTCGGCCACCCTGTACTTGTATTTAAGGGTGACAAGGTCAAAATCATACCAGGAGTTGCAGTTGGCTTTGGGCTTCAAGTGGATCCTCATTACAGTGGCAAGAACATCAAGAGTATCAGAGATAGAAAGTGGAGCATGGAAAGGGCTGTGTCAGGATGTGAGTCAGCCAGAGGAGGAGGAGGGGAATAGAAAGTGGCAGTGAAAAAGCCTCAACTGACACACGCTTCATGGGTCAGATGACCGAGATGGTAGGTGGTAGTGCTGGAGTTGACTTGGCCTGTGGGGTAGAGAGGGAGAGATGGGAGAAAAGGAGAAATTGATCACTCCAGGAGAGAGGAGAGCTGTGGGGGATAGAGAGGAGGATGTCTGAGGAGATCAGAACATCCAGAGTCTGCCCTGCAGAGTGAGTCGAGCCAGAGGGGATAATAGAAAGAGAGTGGTAAAGTTGCAGAGGTCACAAAAGAGTCCAGAGGAGTGACAGGAAGCATCCATGTGGATGTTAAAGTCTCCAAGAAGGAGGAGTTGAATGGTCAAGGCCAGGAGGAAGAGGAGAGTTCTGCCCACTCAGAGAGGAAGGAAGTGATCTGACCAGGTGGCCAATAGATAGTAACCATGCTAAGAGAGTGGCCAGGAGAGAGAAAGAGCCTGCAGACAAGGCATCATTGGAAAGAGGAGGCAGGAATCCACTCTGGGAAGATCAAGGCTACACCCCGTCTGGAATGGTTGGATCTGGGCACGGAGAGGATCTTGTAGCCATCAGGGAGGAGAGTGTCAAATCTCGTGACAGGGCTGGCCGTGAACCATGTCTCAGTGAGACCGAGGACATTGAGATCAAGTTCCTGCAATAGGCAGCAGATGTCAGAGGAATGTTTGACAGCTGAGCGAGAGTTGAGAGTGGCAATATGGAGGAGAGTGTCAAAGCTTGTGACATAGCTGGCTGTGAACCATCTCATAGTGAGACCTTGGACATTGAGATCAAGTTCTTCCAGAAGGTAGCAGATGTCAGAGGAATGTTTGACAGCTGAGCGAGTGTGGAGAGTGCAACGTGGAGAAGGCTGCCAACCATGAAAGACTTCCGGGGAGGGGTACAAATCAGAGGTATACCCTGCGGAGGTGTACAAGGAGCCCGAGGGGGGGCAGAAGAGGAAGGAGGAGAGGGCAAGGTACCCATGGAGGATGCAGAGGGGGGAGGCAAGGAAGCCAAAGAAGAGAGAGAAGGGACAGCAGGAGAACAAAGGAAACTGATGAGGCGCGAGAAGCATCTATCAAAGAGGAGAAGGTTGGCTTGAGGGCCTTGGACCAAGACAGTGCCCTTCAGGTAAACATTAATGATGACTTTAGAGGGGTGAAAGGGTGCCAAGAGGTCCTCCCACCGGCTGCCACCATTAATGGGAGAAGAGGAGAAAGGAGAGAGCACAGAGACCATATGAGGAGTCCATAGGTCTGGCGAGGAAATGACAAAGAGGATGTCAGTGAGGGTCTGTCTGACGAGGACAAGCTTAGAGGCTCTCTGGAGTGCTTGTGAACTGAGAGAAATTGATTTTTCAGATAAGTCTAGAGCAGAGATTATAGCTGACTGTATGGATTTCCAGACAGATTGTGATACTCATGATGAAAATGTGGGGGGCTCTGATGGGGTCATTACCCCTGGTGAAGTCACAGATGTCGCCAATGGGATTGCCACCTATCCTGTAATTCCATTCCAAAACCCATCATTGTTTCTCAGGGGAGTGCACTGGAACTTGAGCTTAGCCTTTGAATAAAAAAAGTCAGAGACTGTAGCTGAGTTGAAGAAGGAGGAGCCGGCACAACAAGTAGGACTCAAAGACAGAGCCACTGAATGTCAATGGATCCAGCTAGTGAAAGCTAAGATGGAAACATCAGCCAAACAAGTTGAGAGTGTTGGGTCTTCTGAACCAAAGTTTATGAAAAATGTGGTTGGTGTGTATGTGGAGGGTTCTGATATCCTCCAATGGATAGAAGCATTTGAGATGCTTGCCCTATCCATGATGTTGACCAGAGAGTTTGGGCTAAGTGTTTGTTAAGTAGAGTACCTTAGACTGGTTATGACTGTATTCTGAAACTCAGTGTGGAAGAAAGAAGCCTGTATGAGTACATGAAAGCTACTGTGGTTGCCAAGTTTGGCAAGACACCTGCCCAGTACCTTTAATGGTTCATGGATTATAAGAAGAGAGGGAATATGTATTGGGTTGATTGGATGAGTGCTGCACATACAAATATGATGGGATAGCTTGATGGTTCAAAGCCACGTCTTTGGTTGAATTGTCACACCTCCTGTTTTTGAACATTTTTCTGAGGCTTGATCACAAGTTGTGTCAGTACATTGCTGACCAGAATATCTTGGACCCCTTTAAGTTGGCCAAGTTGGCTGACAAGTCGGTCTCCCACAGGGTGTCCCCTAAGGATTCCAGTGGGAAGGATGAGGACAAAGAGAAAGGGACCCCTCGGAAGGCTGAGGAGTCCAAGAAGCAGCCACATTTGAAGAAACCTAAACATTTTCCTCTAAGGTCCACAAATCTAGTGGGGATAAGAATCATGGGGGTGGGAGTAAGAGTAGTGTGCTCCTTCTACAAAGCAGGCTCCCAGTGGATCCAGTTCAGTTACTTGCATTCCTGGTACCTGTTTGGACTGTGGGCCTTGGACCACTGAAAGGGTGACCCCAAGTGTGAAGGTAAGGCACTTGGTGTCCAGGCTTTCAGCCTGACCTACCCACACTCTATGCCTGAGGTTAAGGCCACTGTCTTTCCCTCCTCTGCAGATCTCACCATTTGGTGCTTCTGTAGAGTATTCCTTAGTGTCCCCTGGCTACTACCCCACAAAACAATAGAAGATTTATAAGAAGTGTCCTCATAAATGGCCAGTCTTCCACTGGTTTGAGAGACACTGGGGCTAGCATGACAGTGGTGGACAGTACCCTGCTCAGGCTAGAGGACTATGTAGGTGCTCCTCTGAGTACCACCAGGTTAGCTGGTGGGCCTTCTAAACTTTCTCCTGTAGCCCTATTCACCATTCAGATTGATGACAAGACAGCACAGCTTCCTGTCCTGGTTCAGGACAATGTACCTGCCAACATTGCGTTGGAGAATTACTTAGTAGAGATGGAGTTGATCTTAGATGGGTTACCCCTGACTGCTGCTGGAGTCACTAAGTCACAGGTCACACAAGGTCTGACTGACAGTTGTCCAAGCCAAAGGGGAGACTCAAGGCTAACAGGAAGAGTAAGAAGGCCACCTCTGCAAGCTCCTGAGGCACTAGGCCCAGGGGTGACCCTTGATGCAACACTTGAGGGAGAAGAGCCAGAGGACCCTCCTCAGGGATATGTACTCACCCCACAGGATCACCCAAGCCTCCAGCGCTTGTTAGCTCAAGGTGAGCCCTCTAGGGTGGATTTCTGTAAGGGTCAAAGAGAGTGACACTCTCTTGAGGTTCTAAGAAAACAGGCCCAGGCACCAAGTGAAGTGCCTTGGTCTTTTGAGATTTGTTGGGAGGGTGAGCTCCTTTACAGTGAGCCCACTCAGCCTGCACCTGGTTCAGTCAAGAGGTTGGTTGTACCCAAGTATCCAGGCCCTTACTTTTGCAGTTGGCCCATGAGGTGCCCTTAGCTGGTCATCTTGGCACCAATAAGACCAAGCAAAGGCTCTCAGACCACTTTTATTGGCCAAGAATGGGAGTAGAAGCAGAAGCTCACTGCAAGACCTGCCCTACTTGTCAATTGTCTGGCAAGACTGGAAGCTTTGTCATTGTCCCACTGCGGCCTTTGCCAGTTGTTGGTACACCATTTGAGAGAGTGGACATCAGCATTGTGGGTCCTCTTGACCCTCCAACATCAGATGGACACAGGACCATCCTGTTCTGGTAGATCAGGCCACCAGGTACTCTGATGCTATACCCCTACAGACCATAACAGCCAATGTGGTTACCATGTCTCTCCTGGGTATTTGTATCAGAGTTGGAGTTCCTAAAGAGGTGATTTCTAACAGAGGGACCAACTTCATGTCTAGTTATATGCAAGCTATATCAAAGGAATGTGGTGTAACTTATAAGTACTCCACCTCCTACCATCGGGAGACCAATGGTCTGGTTGAGAGATTTAACAAGGGCATGTTGGATGCTGTGGAAGAGCCCCTAAGGAGGAAATGGGATCTCCTCATACCATGGCTGCTATTTGCTTACAGAGAAGTTCCTCAAGAGGGTGTTGGTTTCAGCCCCTTTGCGCTCCTCTTTGGACATCTAGTGAGGGGGCCCACTGCCTTATTACAAGAAGGTTTGGAAGTCACCCCTCCAGGTCCGGCCTAGCAAGTTGGGGACTATGTGTTAGGCATCCGAAGAGGATGCCACAGATGATGGGCCAGGAAACAGCAAATCTTATGCCAAGCCAAGAATTGAACAAGTACTGACATGCCTTAAGGCCTCACAAGTGGATTGGACTACAGGTCATGAGATTGTGATGGAGCCTACCAAGCCTTGAGCTTTTCCAGATAAGTGGACTGGTCCCTTCACTATAATCTGCAGGATGGATGAGGTCAACAATCTGACTGACATGGGTGTTCGTGGAGTTTTTCCTCAGGTCTTCCACATCAACAGGCTCAAGCCTTTCCACTGGAAAGGAGAAGTTTCATGCTTCTTGATGGCTTCAGAGCAATAAGAGGATGAGAGTGAGCCCCTTTCTGATTTGCTGAATAGTAAACCTCAGGATGGCCCAGTGGAGGGAGTGCAACTGTCTCCAGATCTGACACCAGAGCAGCAAAGGACCTAAGAACAACACCCAGACAGAGGTTGCGAAGATGTTCTACTTCAGTGTTAATGAACCCTCAACCAGGCCTTGGTCCAGCCCAGTGGTCCTTGTTCCCAAGACAAGTTCCTAGGAAGGTACCAAGGATTGACGTGTTTGTGTGGACTACAGAGGTGTCAATGCAGACTGAAAGACTGATGCACACCCATTACAGAGGGCTGATTAGCTTGTGGACAAGATAGGTGTTGCCAGGTTTGTTTGACCTCACATCAGGCTATTGGCAAATAGCTCTGAATGACCAGGCCAGGGAAAATGACTTTCTCAACACCAGAAGGGCTTTACCAGTTTAGGGTTATGCATTTTGGGTAGAAGAATGCTCCTTCCATATTCCATACATTACTCAATCATTCTCTCAGTGGGCTGGAGGCATTTTGTGTGGCCTACCTGGATGACAGACACTGCCAACTGGGAAGAGCATTTGACATACATGGATAGGGTGTTACAGGCCATGAAAAGGGTCAATCTCACTATCAAGGCAACCAAGTGCCCGACAGCACTGGGGAAGGTTACCTATTTCGGTCATGAGGTAGGATGGGGTGAAATCCAACCTCTCCCTGGTAAAGTACAAGGTGTAAAGGACTGGGATACTCCCTCTACTCAAACCCAAGTCAGAGCCTTTTTGGGCCTCACTGGATACTACAGAATCTTCATGGCAGACTACGGCACAATAGCTGCCCCTCCAGCAGCTCTGATGTTTCCCAAGCACCCTAAGAAGGTTCCTTGGAGTGAAGACTATCAAAGGCCCTTTGATGGCTTGAAGGAAAGTCTATGCAGGGAGCCTGTCTTGTATGCCCCTGACTACAGCAAACTCTTTGTTGAGCAAACTGATGCCGGTGACACTGAAATTGGAGCTGTCTTGTGTCAGTTAGACAACAAAGGGAGAGAACACCCCATAATTGTCATCAGCAGGCAACTCAAGGGTAGGGAACTTAGGTGGGCCCCTGTTGAAAAGGAATGTTTCAGTATAATTTGGGCACTTAGGCATTTTAGACCTTACCTTACAAGTTTTGCTTTTAAGGTCCAAACTGACAATAAGCCCTTACGGTGGCTTATGCATGTGAGGGGTGAAAACCCCAAACTGGTCAGGTGGTCCATTAGCCTGCAAGGGATAGACTTCGCCAATGAGCATAGGCCAGGGAAGAGTCATGACAATGCAGATAGCATTTCCAGAAGGTATGTTCACAATCTGGATGAGGGTAACAATCTCGTTGGAGATCACTTGCCCTAACCTAAGTCTGGGGGTGGGGCATATGTAATGCTGGAAATGCCTTATGAAGGGACAGGGCCTCCTTTTATTTGTCCTACCACTTCTCTGTGTGTGATTTCTCTATGTGTTCTGCCACTGAGGTCAGCCTGGACCTCTGGCACTGCAGCTCTTCATTTTATCTTTTGGTGAACAACACCCATGGGATACCATGGGCGCACTTATTGTGCAAGCTGTCATCTATATAAACCGGTAATTGTTCAGAAGGGATCCCTTCAGAAGGGATCACATGCCGAATAGCTGGTAATTACCATTATCTTTTGAATGGAATCATGCAACAGCGGTTTATATAGATGACAGTTTGCACAATAAGTGCCCCCATGGTCACTCGACAATTGATTGATACCAAGACTACACAAGCCTCGGACGAAGAGCACATAGCTCGAAACACAGCTGACCTACAATCAATTAAATACATGCAACTTTTGTGATTTGTGCGCAGTGTGAATACAACCTTTGCTCTATTATTATTTATATGTATATACTTTGGTAGCAACCTTATTTTATTTAAAGAAGCTGTGGTATCACCTAACATAGTGTGTGGACATTTATTTGTGGGGGCTTTTGGGACTCACTGTACTTAAGAGCCAGCATGCATCACCTCCTGAAAGCTTACGCCTGGCTGCTCGTCTATAGCTACCAAATTGAGACCTTGGCTGGGGTGTTCTGTGCCTTTATCCTGCCATATTGAGGGCAGAAGTACAGATACCTCCTTCAGTCTTTACACCAGCGATCAGCATCTCACTCATCACATTAACCTACATTTACTTCTGCTTAATGCTGTTCTCCCAGGAATTATTTCTGGGTAGCACTCCCTTGCCAGAATTACTTGAAAGTGAAATGCCCACTTCCGGAAGATAGTTCTGCTTATCATGTGCTCCAATAATTGCTCTATAGCATTGACCAGACCCTCTGCACAAATAACCCTTATTTTATTTTAAAATGTTTTCATTGGCATTTATATATTCATTTCAAATCTATGAGTATCAGATCATCTTTACACAGGGCTCATGTCAAAGACTTCATTGCACAAATGTCTGTGAGTGAGAGTAGCCCCTCCTCTACCCGTCTGGTCAGTTTATGAGAATGTGTGCCTAATCTATGCTGTGTTTAGCAGAACTGCTGTGTTCTGCAGCCCGTATCACTTTTTCATTGGGGCAGCAGGTCACGACACTTTATTTCCACAAAAAGGGTTACAACATTCTTTTAGATAGCACTGAAACTCAGTAACACAACATTAACTGAAGGAGGATTTGTAATGTTACAAAATCAAGAAATCACTGAGTGACGAGTTTGGCGGTAGACCTTAAATGTGGCAGTAACGCTGTTACCGCTGCATTTAAGGGTCTGCCAAAACATGAGTTTGGCAGCATTTACCCCGAGCTCCAAGCTGGGGATAAAAGTGCTGACTTAAAGCCCATTTTCTTGTGCAACTGGCGCAGCGCTATTAGCACGCTAATTGTGCCGAAAATTCCCCATTGGGTCCAATGGAACCAGTGGGGAATGGGGAATTATAGTTACTGCCCAATAATAATAATAATACTATCGCCGGAGGGTTGGGCGATAACGTTATATTTATTCACCTTTTCATTCTGACTTGCCATTTCGATTTCTTTGTTTTAATGATTTGCATTATGATTAGACAGCTCACTCCGTATAACGGGAGCTACCTTCCTTTTGTTGACCAATGTAAACATGTTCCCTTTTTCAACGGCAGTGCTATTAAATCTGCTATCAATTTCACTTGTACGCGCTATGTTCCCCTCAGGTGAGCAAAGGTGCAATCAGCTCTGCTTGACCTAGAACCTGAGACCCAACTTTACTGAATGTTTAAAGGTTTGGAAGAACTTGCTACATGGTCGTCACTGGTGGTCATCACCCTGATACAGGAGAATTTCAGAAAGTTCCTCACACACTAATATGTCCAAACCTTGCTGATGACATATACGCATGTGAGCCATGCTCAGAATTCCAACAAATAAGTTGCAAGCTACTTGGAAGACAGAAAATGTCACTCTCTTCCTCAGTTCTGCACCTGAACAAAACACACTATCCCCTGATCACCAAGAGTCAATCATCACTCGCCTAAGGCGAGTTCAAATTTGGAGGTCGGATTTTCAGATAATCATGGTAATACAACAACCTGTCAGAGGGGATTAATTTGTGGGCCCATTATGCTGGTTTATTGAACCCCTAATAATCTCTGAATTCACTGTACAACAGGTATTTGTACTATTAGCACCCACAGCGGGGGAGAGGTTGCTTGGATTGTGGGCGGAATCCCATGATCCAAGCCCATGTTCCAAGCAACCTGATGGCTGTTCCCCCACCCCGCCATCTTCCCCTCACCCTCCTCTTCCTTCGGTCACCGTTCCCTCCCCTCCCGACCCTCCTACCCAACTCAACTTATTTTTTGGGTGGTGGCTCAACTGCAGCCGCTCCAGCCTCCTGTGCTGCCATGTGCTCTGCTTGAAACCCCGTATTCCAGCTCCACCGTGGCCATCATAGTTAAGTATTTTATATGAATGAAGAGGACAGTGCAATGTACCGTGGCCCGAGGTGGTAATGTCCCAGCGCCCAAGTTAATAGGCAAGTGTTACTGACCTAAGGTAATTTAACATGCACCATTGTGGACGAGTTGTACTAGGATGCTTCTCCCAGTACTGCCAAATACGTTTTTTCACAACCCACATTAATCTGTAATCATAATTTTCTGTGAGTTAACTAAACTCTTAATTCCCGAGGGCCAGAGTGAAACAATATGTTGTCACATTGCATTCCTCCGGCGAAACATTTGATCTAAATCTGATCTACTCCATCACTTTGTACCAAACTTTAAAGAAGGCCCCTGTAATAAACAGTCCGCTTGGATAGTGCCTATCCTATTAACAGTCACTGATTTCTTGTTTTATGCAGACGCCTACTCGTTAGCGGGCATTATCCCAAACGTATTCCTGCTCCCCCGAGCGGCGTTTGTTGTCACATGTCAATGCCAGAATGTATATTCGACTTGAAGGTGCACTTATTCAAAAAATGATAGTTCGCTCATATTTCTATATCACTTGGTAATTCAGGATAGCAACGCTTCACGGAATATAGACGCACTTTATCATCCCAACTCATACATGGGACATGTCGGAGAAGCCTATTGTGTGTACAGAGCAACTTTAAACACCCTTTAAATCAATTCCCCAGGACTTGGCAAAAAGAAAGCATTCATTAATTCTACGGAAGCTTTGCTTCTCCTAACTCACCTGTACACAACTCCCAAACCCCAGGCAATGGCAGCACCTGCTGAAGCTTATTAGCAAATCACACCTTGCAATATATCTGTCACGCTTTGCTAGTCTGCTCTGGGCTGCCACATGTTATGCAACTGTAGTTCTTTCTTGTTTTAGGGCGTTATTGTGATACTGACAAGGCAGGCGGTAGAATATTGATCACAGTGGCCGGAAATGAGTCATGTATTACTTTGCACCTTTTCGGAGAGAGGCAACTGATATAGGAGATAGTTCAGGCATAACTGCTGTTTACATGGCTTACTGCCCCAACTTTAGAAAGATAAAGGTACCTCTGGACATACATCACCATCAACCCCTTGCATCCTCCACAAATGAGTATTCTTAGCTGCCATCAACTAAACTGTTCTGTTAATGGAATAACCGTATGGCCGTAGAACTTAGCTCACTCCTTCAATAAGTCTTTGCACATTATACAGTGTCTTGCACAATGTTACATTGTAGACACCTGGCGCACATTTTTCAGCTGCAGATCCTACTGGCTGCTCTGTGTTTGGCCGCGCGTTTAACAAACACACTACCTATAACGCGTGTGACCCCCCCCCTCAACTGCCCAGGGGGATTGCTCCAATATGAAACCTAAAAAGGTTAATTACTAATAACTTTTGACTCATGCGACTAGCTATGGCCTTTATCCATGGACACTGACTAGAGCTTACAATGTTGCCCATTGTATACTTTAAAACAGTGATGGGCTACTAGGCATGGCTTTTAACCATGCACATTGGTATTTTTTAACACTAACCGACCACTAGCTATCGCCTTTGGTGCTGGCCAGAGACCCCAGCTTCTGTCATGGCCAAGTCTGTGGCCTAAGTTATTAAGGTAATCAACATTTTCATGAACACACTTATAAATTATGTTATGTCTGATTTCATTATTGATGTAAACAGTTATACACAATGTAATTAGTGTTGTTACCAGTGATGCAATCAGTGATGTGATTTGAAATGTTATCAGTGTTCTCACACAACATGTGATGTGATCTGTGGTGTCATCACTGTGGCATAGCCTGCACAACAGAGGGTGCAAAGTTAAGTTGGCTTTAGCTGAATTACAGGGGTTTTGCTGCATTAAGTTCTCACCTTAACATCCCTGCAACTAAAGTTTTTTTCCTTGAATTTCAAAGGTTGTGTTACAATATATTACTCACCATAACATTGCTGCAACTAATTGTTTTTTCCCTTGAATTTCAAGGGTTTTGTTAGTCTATAGATTTTTAAAATGCTTCGAGACCACTAGCATGGTCTTCCTAATGTCCATTTTAAAACGCTAGCAGGCCCTTAGCCATAGCCTTCGAATTGCAGGCTTTGAGAACTCACAATGTTTTTAGGCAATGCGCAGTGAGATGACATTATTTGCCATGGACTACACGCTTTGGTTTAGCAAGCATGCTGCAAGCAGTACACACATTTTCGGCGCTGTCATTTTGGCACAGGCTCATTTGGCACACCCATTCCACCGCAGCGCCCATGTTGGCGTGCCCTTTCACGGCGAAAGCCATTCCGGTGCTGGATTTTTGACACGGCTGATGTTTGGACGGGACTGACATTGGAGCCACGTCTAAACAACTTCATGCCAAATAAGATCACAGGAATGCACTGCAACAAACCTTGCCACCTCATAATTGTGTTGCTTTTCTTTTAATGAAATTAAATGAGTTCAATAAAAAAAGAAAAACATACATCCTTGACCCATGGTCTATCAGAGTTCAAGGCCCAGAATTTAACCACTAGACCACAATGATTTTGTGCATCATCGGGCACAAATTTCATACTGAGCCTGTAATTTAATATGTTTAATGATAAAACGCTAGGTAGCAAACTTGTGAGAATCCAAACAAAAACATAATTGTAGCATAATGGTTAAGTGCTGTGTCTCAAACTCATGCAGGTCAGGGTGTTCTGATGGCATCGTTCAGCATAAATGTGAATTTTAAAAATGTAATATATTCTCTTTTATATGTTGCTCAGCGACGATGTAGTCCACTTTTAGAATATATGTGCAGTGCATGGGGGATGCATGGGGGAATGGTTCGAGTGAAGGTGTGCATGTCATCTGAGAGAATGTGCATGCAATGTGTATTTGATGTGAGCATGTGTTTTTGTACATGGGGTGAAGATGTGTGTGAGGGATTGCCCATACAGTGTGCATGTGCTGCGTTAAGGTGAATGTTCATGTGTGTGCATGCTTGTGAATCGGTGTGTGTATGTGAGCATTGTGACATGTCAAGTGTGAGCTTTCAGTGTCAGTGTGCATGTGTGTGTGGGTGTGTATGTGTGTGTTTCTGCATGCTCCAATTAGTTCAGAGGATTCCCATCCAGTTCCCAACATGCAAAGTAAAAAGGAAATCTGAATGATCAAATAACAAGGCAAGTGTGACGTATAACAATATATACAAGACATGCAAATTGACTATATTCATGATTTCTCCTGCACCTCTGTTTGTTTGGGTTGAATGGCAGTTGAATGTCAGTAGAGGATCTGGGGAAAGTGAGAATAAGAGGCTAGAGATGAGTGGTGTTTACTTGCCCTTACCGTTTTCTAAAAGTAGTGCAGTATATTTAGAGAATAATAGGACTGTGTGGCAAGCCCCTCCCTTGAATTGGAAAGAAGTTTTGTTTGTGCTGGTTCACATGCAATGGAAGATGCACAAGTATTATTAACCCATTGATAATGCAGCTAAAAAGGCCTTCTTAAAATCATGCAGTAATTGGGTGAACGTTTCCATGAAGGAGGCCACATGGATCAAAGGCATGCTTGTTAAGACTACATAGTCCAGAATACATAGTGTTTACCAAAATATACTGTTTTACATTTTTCTTGATCCCTGTTCTGTCACAGTTCAAGGACCAGCATTCAACCACTACTCCACAATGGCTTAGTGCTTCACAGTTCATACATTTCAGCCTACAATTTAATATGTCCAATAGTAGAAGGATAAGTAACTTGTGAAAATCCATACAATAATATAATTGTAGCATAATAGTTAAATGCTACATCTCAAACTCCTGCAGGCCAGGGTTCTCGAAGGCAGCGTTCAGCACAAATGAGTTTTTTTCAGTTTAATATTGTTGCCCAGAGATGGCGTAATACATGTTCCATCCTGTTTTATAATGCTGCAGTAAATAAATGTTGTTCACGTTCAATCCATATAATAAAATGTAAAGTGCATGCAGGTTCATGCCAATTGTGACCTCTCACACCAAAACATCATTGCACCAAGAGGTACACAGTGCAAGGGGCCGGCAGGTTCATGCTGTGCCAATTGCAACTTTGCACGCCAAAATATCGTTGCGTCGAGAGGACCCCAGAACCCATCTGGCTGCATCTAACTAGGCACGCCCAAACGGGACCTGTGGCAAAATCATCTAATTGGCCATTCAGAAATGTCCTGCACCGTGCTCCAACACCCTTGTTTTATGGCCTGTCTCTTGGTGACTGTTGTGATACATCGCAGAGCCCCAAAAAATCACATTTAAGCAGCACAGAAATGGGAAAAAATGACCGGCTGCAAGCATAACATATGCCCAGGTACTTTCTGCACCCAAGGCTTAAATCAAAAGCTGGCGCCCATGATTATATGCACAATACTCTGTAGCTTCAAAGTGAGGAAGGGGCAAACCCCCTCAGGCCATGTTGCTCTAAGTAGTCTTGTAACTTCACCTCACGTATTAGGCTCCATGGCCTGCGAGGGCTGGCCGTTTCCTCACTTTGAAGCTCAGCAGGGCCGGTCCTGGTTACCGCATGGATAAGAGACCAATGTCACCAGTGATTTTTCACCCCCGATGTCACTGTAGCTATACAAATATCTGTTTTTGTTATTATGTATAAAAGATTGCAGGCATTGAGAACTCCCAATGTTTTTAGTTAATGCTCTGTGTGATTACATTATTTTCCAAGCATAAGTCACTTTGGTTAAGCAGCGTGCTACAAGGCCCTTGTTTTATGGACAGTCTTTTGGTTGTCATACATCGCACAACCCCACATAGCCACATTTATGCAGCACGCAAAAGGGAAACAAATGACCAGCTGCAAAAATAACATATGCCCAGGTACATTTGAACCCATAGCGAAAATCAAAAGCTGGCAACCATGAATATATGCACAGTAAGTTAACATATATACTAAAGTGAAATATACAAATGTAGTACAACAGACTTACTCATTAGACGAAAGTGCACAAGACAAAATAGCATTGGACTTTAAAAAAAACAAATGAACACCAGAAAAATAACCTGAGAGAGGAAATGTTCCAATAACTATGCTGTCAATGTATAACAGGTACTCAACATTTAAAACCATCAATCTGTTGTGAAACATTCCCTGGAAAACTAAATCCCAATATGAAGCAAGTGCTTGTGGCCTAGGGAGTAAGCGTCTGCACTGGGAACATGAGAACCTTAGTATAATCCTGGTAGACAAATACTTGAGCAAGCTTGCCAACCTCAAAAAAAACAAAGGGTTTGCGTCCACCCTCTGAAGAAAAGTTATACTGTCCACCCACATGTGTCCTCTACTGGGACCCTAAAAAGAAGCCACAATCAAGGGAAAAGTAACTGCACCAGTTTCCAGAATTGAAAACTCTTTTGCCACACCATGGGCAAATACTCATGACTTACTTGCTCTCTCATCTTTTACCCTGCTCACCCCCATGTCTGGATTTCAAAAAAACGCTGTTTTATAAAGCTAGCTTGGAAAGAACAGATACCATAGTGTTACTCAAATATATAAATCCTTATAGAACTATGTTAGGCAAAAAAGTTTCCAATTATGGCATCATTCCCCCCATCTTGACTGTGACACAACTACCAGAATGCAACTCAGCAAAAGGCAAACAAATGGTGAATGAGTGCTAAACTTTCAACGTATGACAGTAGCACAGTTTTTAAAAAGAATAGGCAGATACCGTGCGTTCTGAGATATTTAAAATTAAGAAAACACATGACATTCAGGATTGTGGACTGTCTCCTATCCATGCAGTAACCCTGATCGACCATGCTTGGTTTTGAAGTCAGTAAGGTCATGTTTCTCTAAGTGGTCTTGTAATGTGGGCGTATTTATTAGGTAACATGGCCTTAGGGGGCTGACCCCTTTCTAGCTTTGAAGCTAAACAGGGTTTGTCTCAGTTACTGCCGGGATGGGAAACCCACTGTTGCTGAAAAAAAATCTATTTTTCTTTTATTGTTGACTGGGAGACTACATATACCAGAATGCAATTCAGCAAAAGGCACACATTATATTTGAGTGCAAAACGTTCAAAGACTGACCGTAGCAGGGTTTAAAATAATAATAACTTGGATTTCCATTCGGTCACCCATCCATGCAGTAGTCATGACTGACTCTGCTTAGCTTTAAAGCAGGACTGACCTTGCTTAGATTCAAAGAAAGGAAAGGGCAGCCCCGTTTCTCAAAGTGGTCTAGTAAGTTTAGCTTATTTATCAGGCAACATGACCTGAGCAGCATGGCCCCTTCCTCACTTTGAAGTTAATCAGGGTCTGTCCTGGTTACTGCATGGATGGGGGCATGGAAGAAATGGTGTCACTTTTCACCCCAAGGTGACTATTGCTGTCTCATCAGAATATCTATAACGCATAGTTTTTATAATCAAATACATATTCTATGAGCACTATCCTCAATTGTACTACAATCAAAAGCACCATATACATTTGAATTACATAATTCCTCCATATTACAAACATTTTGTACTCCCACTACATTACCTATAATTACTAAACACACATTACTACTATGGTGATTCTGGCCATACTTCTACTACATTACCTATAATTACTAAACACATATTACTGCTGTGGTGGTTGTGCCCAGTGCCCATATTCTTGGGGCCATGGCCTGTGGCCATGCCTCCCACAATCTGGCCACTGGCCTCACCCACCACAATATACTTAACTATATAACAAGAATGTACCATACACCATCAACTAATAAAACTCACCCGGACTCCCTGCAATTGAAATTGACTGCGGATTCAGCATAATTCCTGTTATAATGTTCAGTCCATGCAGCTTTATGTTACTTGATAAGTTTACTTCAATTCTTATGTTACAGTTACAGTTACAGGCTTAAGACATAAGCAATAAAGAGAGAGAAAGACACCGGCACCCATCACCCAGGGAGGGAGGGCTCAACTGACCCAATCTAGAACACTCACCACAGCATTCTCCCACTCATGCGTCAACATTCCACAGGCACTCAGGTGACATCATAAATCACATGACAAACCACATCAGACTAACCAAGCACATCACAACACATCTCCCTCCTTACTAAACACACTTGCAACAAGAGCTTCACAACATTACCAGACATGTTCACACGACACACATCACATCCAAACCAGAGGGCAATGGAAGTTTTACATGAAAAACCCACAACTACGCAATTCCAGAGCTCCACCTATCATTCTTAAACACCATATATAACAACACTAATCACCTCCCATCCACCCCTGCAACGAGCAGATTCTAGTCTCCCACACTAGACACAAACCAGCCCAGATCCAAGGCTATACCTAACCCACAATACCATAACCAACACAAAACAACTTTGGTCCTCCTGCTCACCCCTGCCACAGGCGAGCCTTCAGGCTGCCACCCATAAGCACCAACTTGTCACCCCGACGCAATGCTAGTCATCAGGATGACAACGAAATCACCATAGACAGATAAGAGGTTCAGTAAAACTCTACAGCTCACTAACACACAAAACCAGCAACAGGCATGCCTCAGAAACACACAAGCACATACATATATATATGGATAGACCAAGCCAATCCAACAAACCTAACCATACCATGGTGTGAAGCTCCTCAAACAGCTTGGAGATGCTGGCCAGTCAACTCCAAGATCATCTACAAAACATATGGTTGACTCTAACTCTGTTCTCAATGGCAGTACAATCCAGTCCCATAATCAAAACCCTGACCATATCAAAATAGCCAGGATCAACACATAACACATAAAAATAAACACATCACCATGCGATTCTTCACCTTGAACAGCATCTTCACTGTGACACAGTATTAACTAGAGGGCGTCCCCTACCAGCAACCCGCTTAATCTGACTTCTACTAGCTGTCCCTTAGGTTAAGAATCATATTCTCCAAAGAGTACACTGCCGCCATAACATCAAGACACTAGACTACCGCTATAGCCAAGACACAGCAGAACCCTTCTTATTAGTGCAACTCTAACTAACCACTCATTAAAATTCCTGAAAAGGCGCTACCCCCAGGATTCACCTTACTCACACATAAAACCTACAGAGGCGCTACCTCACCTTAATCGCATCACATACGCAATCTCCATGACCTAAACAGTGCAACCAAAAGCACTAAAAGAGAGCACTGTTAAGTGGCGCTACCACCTAACCAAACTCACCCAAACATTGAAACTACCTACTGTTAATACCAACGGAGGCGCTACCTCGCTAATATCTAAAAAAAATGAATGTTGCACCCACTCATTCTTTTATAAATCCATACTTATTAACTAGATATGTCATACTAGCAACATACCTTCACTTCCATACTTCTCAATTGCATGGATATACTTGACATTCTCAAATCACCATTTAACATTTTCTTTTTTAAACTCCAACATATTATACCTAGCATATGAAACTTTCCTTCACTTCTAGATTTGATTGTTGCATATGCCTAAAAGTCCATGTTGTTGTGTAACAACTTACTCCTAAAAATCCTCAAAACGTTAAATAGATCAATCCACACAGGCTTCACCTCACATACATCACCTTGCATTGCATTCAGCTATGCCCAATTTAACTTCAGAAGTCCAAATTCCTGCAAATACTTGAAATATGTTAGGTCCCTAACATAATTGCTAATTTATTAACCACTCACACCGAAATGAACTCCACATCTAACTTCTGCATTCACATATGAATCTTCACATATGAGCATAAGTCCATAGGGCCTGCAAATCCTCAAAACCTATTAGCACTGAACTACATAACCAATCTCAACAATTAGAAAATATGCATATGCACGGGGCATGTTCTAATGAACACAGAAACTACTGCGTTCAACTTAAGAGTGCTTACTGGCCCTAGCTTATACTTCCGACATTGTTGTAGAAGTATAACTTCACATAAAATCCATATTACTTCCTACTTTGGCGAATGTCCCAAAACAGGCAATGCATTAATAAACCTGGCGACTTTAGACTCTTAACACGTAGCACGATGCTCATAATACTTTCTTGACCTATAACAGTCACCTTATATGTTGGCCACTACAACGCCTCACTATTTGAGACGGAGCGGCATCAGCTGGGCTAATCCCTGCTTCTTCATGCACCTCGTTGGCTGCCTCTATTTATATCCTATAAGACTCTCTGTTCACAAAAGAACGGGGTTCCATCTTCATTGCCACAACATAAATCTCCTCATGTGACAGTGTAGCTTCCTTCCACGAGTGTTCATTTCGTCTCTTCCGGATTCCCACAGCCAGACCAGACTCAGCTGCATTACGATGAGACCTTACTTGCATCGAGTCCAAGTTCGACTTAATGCCACTCTAGCAGAGGCATACACGCAACACTGCCCCATCATTTCAAGAAGCACTTTTTCCATCGCTCTGAAAACAATGCTAGTCACTTTATGTGCCAGTCTCCAACTACGACGCAACTAATATAGGAACCCGTAACACGGAAAGGAAAATCACTTCCTGGACACGCTGAACGACGTTGCAGGGTCCGTTATTCGAAACCCTGACGCAGCTCACAAGATAGCCACGGACTCCCGAGCACCGGTACATTTCTCTGACAGTAAGAATCTTTATGACTCTAAGTTCCAAAGGATCGCCGAATCCTTCAGTTGACACATGACGTCATCAGACCTGAACTTGCCACAGAAGACGAAGGTACTCCTGCGCTGACCCATGACCAACGGTCGCTTGCCAGGCACGGTTATTTGCACAGACACTTGTTTAATGCCATTACTGGATCCTCCATGCCAATATCACACAACTTTTATAAACGGACCACCTCTCATTAGGTTTTGAAAAACTGTGGCTTTGAAGAACCTTGCTCCACAAGGGCGACTCCTTACAATCCCTATGATTATACAAACACAGTTTCAAAATCCGGTCAATGAAGTCGCAGGTCAACTGTAAAAGGACGGTAAAAAGCCTAACCGTCCCATACACTGAAGAAAATAATTAATGAAAATACAGGACTCTGCGCCAACAAATAAAGTTGAGTTTAGATCATAAATTATGATTTATTGATCATCAATGACCGTTGAGCCCATAAATGATAACATGTTTCGGCTCCACTGAGCCTTTTTCAAATCCGGACACGCGTCGGCAGGCCTGTTTGTGCTCCAGGAACTGATTGTTATTGGGGATTTCACCCCGTTACTACTACATGGACAAAAGTCATAAGAACTGGTTACATCAAATTTCTGCCCGGATTTGAAAAAGGCTCAGTGGAGCCGAAACATGTTATCATTTATGGGCTCAACGGTCATTGATGATCAATAAATCATAATTTATGATCTAAACTCAACTTTATTTGTTGGCGCAGAGTCCTGTATTTTCATTAATTATTCACCTCTCATTAGGATTTCCATCTTTCAATGTCGGATATAATGTCACTTGAACTTCGCTTCGCACGTTGTGCATTTATTTTCGCACATGCGTTTATTTTGCTACTTTTAATCATCCGAGCGCAAACCAGTCAAAAACAACTTTTCACCCGGTTTCCTTTACTTCATCTTTCTTACGTGACACATACAACTTAAGGGCAAGCCTCTCTTAACTCCCGCTGTCCCAGGAAGTCACTTATGGCCCACCAACACAGTGCCCCTATTAAAGTTGCAGCTGATGTTCAAGCGTTTAAACATAATGGATCACATATTAACAACTTATTCCCAGGGATGGAGCACTCCCAATCTCTGCGGGCTGCTGACCCCTTTTATAGTGATCCATTAAACCTCCTCCCTTATACACCCTGGGTGATGGGTTCGCTTACTTGATCCTTGGGGGCGGTGTCTTCTGTTTTCTTCTGGACATGATTCTTCCTGCACCCCCCCGCAGCAGGCGACTTGAATCATTAGCTTCTTCATCACTTCACTTAGTTTCTCTTCATCTTCCTTTGCACATGGGTTCCTTTGTTTTTTTTTTTTAAAGACATCCTCGCCGCCATTGTTATAATGGTCAGTCCATGCAGCTTTATGTTACTTGATAAGTTTACTTCAATTCTTATGTTACAGTTACAGTTACAGGCTTAAGACATAAGCAATAAAGAGAGAGAAAGACACCGGCACCCATCACCCAGGGAGGGAGGGCTCAACTGACCCAATCTAGAACACTCACCACAGCATTCTCCCACTCAGGCGTCAACATTCCACAGGCACTCAGGTGACATCATAAATCACATGACAAACCACATCAGACTAACCAAGCACATCACAACAATTTCCAAACCAAACAGCTCCACATTACCGTCAATCCACTTCCCTGTCATTTATATGCCCTCTTTCAACCATAAAATAACCACAAATGTCTTTCCCAAGCTGTCCGTTCATGGTTCTGTCTGCGAACTACTGTGCTGTGCTCAGATTGCTATGACACCTACCCAACCTTTTTCAAACTACAAAAATAGCCCCATATCATAATTCTTTGACTCCCCCACCTTGGCGTTTTCTCAAAGTAGTGCAATATATTTAGAGAATAATAGGACTGTTTGGCAAGCCCCTTCCTTGAACTGGAAAGAAAGTTTTGTTTGTGCTGGCTCACATGCAATGGAAGATGCACAAGTATTAATAACCCATTGATAATGCAGCTAAAAAGGCCTTCTTAAAATCATGCAGTAATTGGGTGAACAATTCCATGAATGAGGCCACATGGATCAAAGGCATGCCTGTTAAGACTACATAGTCCAGAATACATAGTGTTTACCAAAATATACTGTTTTACATTTTTCTTGATCCCTGTTCTGTCACAGTTCAAGGACCAGCATTCAACCACTACGCCACAATGGCTTAGTGCTTCACAGTTCATACATTTCAGCCTACAATTTAATATGTCCAATAGTAGAAGGATAAGTAACTTGTGAAAATCCATACAATAATATAATTGTAGCCTAATAGTTAAATGCTGCATCTCAAACTCCTGCAGGCCAGGGTTCTCGAAGGCAGCGTTCAGCACAAATGAGTTTTTTTTCAGTTTTATAATGTTCCCCAGAGATGGTGTAATACATGTTCCATCCTGTTTTATAATGCTGCAGTAAATAAATGTTGTTCACGTTCAATCCATATAACAAAATGCAAAGTGCATGCAGGTTCATGCCAATTGTGACCTCTCACACCAAAACATCCTTGCGCCAAGAGGTACACAATGCAAAGGGCCTGCAAGTTCATGCTGTGCCAATTGCAAAATTGAACGCCAAAATATCCTTGCGTCGAGAGGACCCCGCACCCAACTGGCTGCATCTAACTAGGCACGGCCAAACGGGACCTGTGGCAAAATCATCTAATTGGGAATTCAGAAATGTCCTGCCCCGTGCTCCAACACCCTTGTTTTATGGCCTGTCTCTTGGTGACTGTTGTGATACATCGCACATCCACAACAAATCACAATTAAGCAGCACAGAAATGGGAAATCATTACCGGCTACAAGCATAACATATGCCCAGGTACTTTCTGCACCCAAAGCTTAAATCAAAAGCTGGCACCCATGATTATATGCACAGTACTGCTTAGCTTCAAAGTGAGGAAGGGGCCAACCCCCTCAGGCCATGTTGCTCTAAGTGGTCTTGTAACTTCACCTCACGTAACAGGCTCCATGGCCTGCGAGAGCTGGCCGTTTCCTCATTTTGAAGCTCAGCAGGGCCGGTCCTGGTTACTGCATGGATAAGAGACCAGCGTCACCAGTGATTTTTCACCCCCAATGTCACAGTAGCTATACACATATCTGTTTTTGTTATTATGTATAAAAGATTGCAGGCATTGAGAACTTCCAATGTTTTTAGTTAATGCTCTGTGTGATTACATTATTTTCCAAGCATAAGTCACTTTGGTTAAGCAGCGTGCTACAAGGCCCTTGTTTTATGGACGGTCTTTTGTTTGTCATACAATGCACAACCCCACATAACCGCATTTATACAGCACGCAAAGGGGAAACAAATGACCAGCTGCAAAAATAACATATGCCCAGGTACATTTGAACCCATAGCGAAAATCAAAAGCTGGCAACCATGAATATATGAACAGTAAGTGAAAATATATACTAAAGTGAAATATACAAATGTAGTACAATAGACGTACTCATTCGACGAAAGTGCACAAGACAAAATAGCATTGGACTTTAAAAAAAACAAATGAACACCATTAAAATAACCTGAGAGAGGAAATGTTCCAATAACTATGCTGTCAATGTATAACAGGTACTCAACGTTTAAACCCATCAATCTGTTGTTAAACATTCCCTGGAAAACTAAATCCCAGTATGAAGCAAGTGCTTGTGGCCTAGGGAGTAAGCGTCTGCACTGGGAACATGAGAACCTTAGTATAATTCTGGTAGACAAATACTTGAGCAAGGTTGCCAACCTCAAAAAAACCAAAGGGGTTGGCTCCGTCCTCTGAAGAAAAGTTATACTGTCCACCCACATGTGTCCTTTCCTGGGACCCTAAAAAGCAGCCACAATCAGGGGAAAAATAACTGCACCAGTGTCCAGGATTGAAAACTCTGTTGCCACACCATGGGCAAATATTCATGATTTACTTGCTCTCTCATCTTTTACCCTGCTCACCCCAATGTCTGGATTTTAAAAAAAAAGCTGTTTTATAAAGCTAGCTTGGAAAGTACAGATACCATAGTGTTAATGAAATATATAAATCCTTATAGAACTATGTTAGGCAAAAAGGTGTCCAATTATGGCATCATTCCCCCCATCTTGACTGTGACACAACTACCAGAATGCAACTCAGCAAAAGGCAAACAAATGGTGAATGAGTGCTAAACTTTCAACGTATGACAGTAGCACAGTTTTAAAAAAAAATAGGTAGATACTGTGTGTTTTGAGATATTTAAAAGTAAGAAAACACACGACATTCAGGATTGTGGACTGTCTCCTATCCATGCAGTAACCGTGATCGAC
Organism: Ambystoma mexicanum; assembly: GCF_040938575.1. NCBI lineage: Eukaryota > Metazoa > Chordata > Amphibia > Caudata > Ambystomatidae > Ambystoma > Ambystoma mexicanum. The sequence goes on along the minus strand of NC_090924.1, from coordinate 1,116,167,609 downwards.
CATGCTTGGTTTTGAAGTGAATAAGGTCATGTTTCTCTAAGTGGTCTTGTAATGTGGGCTTATTTATTAGGTAACATGGCCTTAGGGGGCTGACCCCTTTCTCGCTTTGAAGCTAACCAGGGTTTGCCTCAGTTACTGCCGGGATGAGACACCCACTGTTGCTGAAACAAAATCTAGTTTTCTTTTATTGTTGACTGGGAGACTACAAATACCAGAATGCAATTCAGCAAAAGGCAAAAATTATATTTGAGTGCAAAACTTTCAAAGACTGACCGTAGCACGGTTTAAAATAATAATAACTTGGATTTCCATTCGGTCGCCCATCCATGCAGTAGTCATGACTGACTCTGCTTAGCTTTAAAGCAGGACTGAACTTGCTTAGATTCAAAGCAAGGAAAGGACAGCCCCATTTCTCAAAGTGGTCTTGTAAGTTTATCTTATTTATCAGGCAACATGACCTGAGCAGGATGGCCCCTTCCTCACTTTGAAGTTAATCAGGGTCTGTCCTGGTTACTGCATGGATGGGGAACATGGAAGAAATGGTGTCACTTTTCACCCCCAATGTCACTATTGCTGTCACATCACAATATCTATAACGCATAGTTATTATAATAGTTTTTATAATCAAATACATATTCTATGAGCACTATCCTCAATTGTACTACATTCAAAAGCACTGTATACATTTGAATTACATAATTCCTCCATATTGAAAATATTTTGTACTCTCACTACATTACCTTTAATTACTATACACATATTACTACTATGGTGATTCTGGCCATACTTCTACTACATTACCTATAATTACTATACACATATTACTGCTGTGGTGGTTGTGCCCAGTGCTCATATTCTTGGGGCCATGGCCTGTGGCCATGCCTCCCACAATCTGGCCACTGGCCTCACCCTCCACAATATTCTTAACTATATAACAAGAATGTACCATACACAATAAACTAATAAATCTCACCCTGACTCCCTGCAATTGATATGATGTTGTGGACACTGAAATTGACTGCGGACTCAGCGTCATTTCCAAACCCTATTTTCACCTATAAAAACAGCTGCACATTACCTTCATTCCACTTCCCTGTCATTTCTATGCCCTCTTTCAACCATAAAATAACGTCAAATGTCTTTCCCAAGCTGTCCATTCATGGAGCTGTCTGCGAACTACTGTGCTGTGCGCAGATTGCTATGACACCTGCCCAACCTCTTTCAATCTTCAAAAATAGCCCCATATCATATTTTTTCCACTCCCCCACCTTTCCCAATGCCTCTTTCCAACACAAAATAACCCAAAATGTGTTTTTCAAACTTTTTCCCAGCGTGCAGTCCACGTACACCGGCTGCTGTCCGTGGATCCAACATGGCGGGCGTTTCCCAAAATATGACGTGCGTCACAATTTTTACCATCCAATCAGCATGTGCGTCCAATGTTCGTGAACCTCATGTCAGCCCCTGGACCAATTGGTGGGCCTTCCACGGACCGAACAGGGAAGTTAGTTCGCAGACTGAACCCAGATATCACACTTTTTTTTGCATACTTTTTGGTAAAAAATACTCCAAGGATTTACACCAATTTACAAAAGCATGCTTTCGGGACCAAGCCGCCGCTCCTGCCACAATTTTGGGAAAATCTGTCCAGCGGTTTAGATAACATTGCACCCCCTTGAAAAAAAAACACCAAATTTCACAGAATCAATCTTTTTTGCACAGTCTTGCGAGCATTCATCCGGGGGGCACGAAATTATAAGCCACCAAAAAGTGCTCTTCCTATGGGTTGAGCAACTTTACCATAACTACAGGGCCGCTACCTTTGGCCCTGTAATATTCACTGAAAAAACTTTAGTGAAGGGACTATTAAGGTGATCAGATGTAATGCAACAAAAACCTTGAAATTCAGCGGATGTAGGAAGTGATTGCCATCATCACTTGATATCCGCCCCGTTGATGACCTCTAGAATCTAATGATGTGTTATTCATATAGCGCTTGCAATTAAGTGCTTTAAATAGAACATATATACATACAATATCATGCAACCGGAGTTGGTACTCATTTATTGACCTTGAAGGCTGAGTTTGCCTTTCCAGGATTCAAACCTGCAACCTTGCCAACCTCTAATTTAGTTTGTCATTGTGAATACCATTTGATATGTATGTGCTCATGGACTTCGCATCGGGGGACACTGAGTTAAGATGATCATCTCTTCCCACATCTGCTGAATTTCAATGATTTTGGTGCGCTAAATCTGATCACATTAACAGTCCCTTAACTAAGTTTATTTAAGTGAATTTCAAGTGTTTTGCTATATCCAATAGTGTATTCAAGGGCCAATAGCCATGTCCTTTGGCCGTGGACACTTTAGATGTTGCACCAATAGGTTTCCTTAGGGCCTACTAGCTATGTCCTTCTGTCCTGGCCAGTGAACACAGGCATTGGTCGTGCCAACTCTATATTTTAAAACACTAGATTTCTTTCAAGCCTGCTTGTGATGGCCTTCGGCAGTGACCGCTGCACATGTTATACCAATAGGTTGCTTTGGGTCCCACTGACAAGGCCTACTGGCACAAAGACAACATTACACCTGCCTAGTAGATGTGATCACACCCGATGTCCACTGATTTTTTTTCCCTCAGTTTTCATTACTCCGATAATTACAGTGGGAATATTGTGGTAATCTCTTGCTACTTAATTTACTGCCAGCCACACCCATTGATTTTGACCTTCCCGTCCCCTCCCATTACTCACTTTCTCTCTTTGATTAATGTTATGCATTTTTGTTTATGAGTGTGCCTTGCGTTATTACTGCAGTAATCTCTGAACTGTAACTGGCTCCACAGACCACACCAACTCTCGAACTTTACAGCATGTCCTCTTTCCCCCTTCCCACCTCTAACCTGATGCAATGTCCTTATTTTTCCTTCTCCAAATTGCATTTTTGGTATTTTTCATTTTTGCATTTCCCCAGCATTACTGTGGAAATCGCTTGCATTGAGCAAAAAAAAAGAAAAATGGCTGACTTTTCATTTCTGAAAAGCCCCCCTGCTGCAAAACTTTAAACGTTTTGTTTGGAAAATACCAGCAAATCCGTCTACCAAGTCAAATGATTCTAGCAATAGAATATTTGGAATTCCTATGGCTCATGTCACTCACCTTAACTATATCTGACGGTTAGTTATCCCCACACCGTCTGATGGTGCGATAATCAGCCAGACCGAATCACCAGCACTTCCTATTTTCAAACAACTCTGTGATTTTCACCTTGAAGAGGTGAGAATGAGAGCCCAGTTGGCTCCGCCTTGTGCAGGCCCTGCTTGTCAACAAGTGGACGAAGCAACTTGATTTTGCTAGTTTAGCTAGGCCCCTGCTTCTGGAGTAGTTTAGTGTGCAGAGTTAACACATAGCAACCAATGCACAGCTTCCTCTGCTGCTGTGGGCCTTCCTGTGTGATGTTACCAGGAAGCCTCAGCAGGTCTCACCCTCACTGGCTTTACATTACCAGGAAGCTAATAAGGGGCTGATTGAATTTATGTCGTGGGGCAGGGGCTACCCAAAGCTACATAGTGCTTTCAAATTCTCATCCTGCAAATTCTAGTGGAGCTGGATGTTTCTGTGCTATTACTACAAGGAGTACAGTGTGACAGTAAGAGAAGATCAAGTTCCCACTCTAAGACACATCTTTCCTCCTCCTCACCCCAGGTTGGTGCCTAAAGATCCTCTTGGTCCAGTGGCCCCTGCACCACCCTCAGTGTCCATCAATTTGTCAGCCACGGAGGTAAAGGACGTTTTTACTGAAATCGTGAATGATGCCATTTTTGGCTGGCTAAGCCTTCCTTGTCCTCGCACAAAATCCCCAGCCCTGGTTCCAAACAAAACTGAGTGAGACATTTCTGGAACATTTCTGAGGAATTAAGTGGTGGAGAAGCTCATGGCCCAACTGTCGCTGAACCTAGACCTTGAGGATTCAAAGGCTCTTCTGATGGGAAAATCCACGCAGGACATCTGCTTTAGTTACTTTACTTCTCCTACGACTGGGCTGCCAATCTTACAGAGTATGCAGAACATTATTTTCTGTGAATGGAGTGAACCTGAGAGGGCAGCCAGACCTGCAATTTGGTCTAGATTTGATACCCTCCAAGGGTTTGGTACTGAATTTCTGGATATGCTAAACGTTGATTCCCTAATTCCTTGTTTTGCAGGAGACACGTTGGTGTCCACTAAACAAATTGTACCGGGTAACCCCATAGTTATGAAGTTGACAGTGCCCTAAAGAGAGCGTATGGGACCTCTGATGTTGCCCTGTGAATAAACATTTACTCCAGTCCCTCCTATAAGAATTGTCAACTGCTGGTTTTGGAGGAAGGGGCATATTGCACTGACATGCTAGAGATCCTTGAGAAGGAAATCCTGTTTTGTTTGTACTTTTCCCAGGGGCTCTTCAGAACGATGACCTTCCAGATCATGTCAGAAGTTATGGCTAGAAGACGGTTTCACCTCCATATTTGGAAGATGGATGCCTCACAAAGAGACATCTTGCTTTGCCTAACTTTACTTGGTCACCTCTTGTTTGGCCACCTGTTGAAGAAACTGGTTAAGGAGCCCGGATGAGAATATATGTATTCCTCAATCAAAGTTGTTTGCTTTTCATTGCGGGGGCTGCAAGTACCAATATCAAATGACCTTTCAGCTGACTTCCACTGAGAGGGCACTTTCAGGGTAGGAGTACCTTTAAGGCTATCCCCACCAATGCTAAAATGGCTTCTGCCCCTCTGCTGTCTTGGCTGCAGGCTAGCCTACCATTCATCTCCTCCATGGGTGTCTGGTTGCCTCAGAAAGGAGTAGAAGGTTGCCTACTACACTTTTTCCCCCAATTGGGTAACAGAAGTCTCTGATGCCTGGGTCCTGGATATTGTGCAAGTGGGTTACTGAACATAGTTTCTTTCACCCCCTCAACCCCAACTAAGGGTTAGTAATTATTCATGGACCACGGACACTGTACAGAAATTGGTTTTGAACTAAGGTGTCTGGTATTTTCTGGACAAGGGAGCTGTGATTCCAGTCCTGCACAAGGAAAGTAAACTGCATTCTTTTCAAATTGATTTCTTGTACAAAAGCCGCAGGGGGACTGGAGATCATTATAGATCTCAAGAAGGTGAATGCTTTGTCGAGGACATTCCATTCCAAATGGGCACTTTTCGGGCCATCATTTTCCTTGTAGCCTTGGGATAGTTTCTGACATCAGTAGATCTAGAAGACACATATTTTCATGTGCTGATCCATTCTGGGCACCAAAGTTTTGCTGGCTTTGCTGTAGAGGATCTCAGCTTCAATTTCAGATGCTGTCATTCTGGCTTAACTCTGCACCCACGTCCTGGCCCCTCTTGATTGTCTCCTATACCAGAGTGCTATTGCACTCTATCCATACCTGGACAATCAGTCAATACATGATCTATCCATGGTCCTCTGTCCGAGGTTTAGAGAGTTGGTCAGCTCAAACTTGACCTACTTTTGATGGCTCCTGAACTCCAACAAAGTGTTCCCTCTTCCTCATAGAAGCTGGAGTTTGTGGAAGGCCTGTTCAATACCCTGAGGTAATTGGTTTCTCTATCCCCGGCCAGGACATGAACGCTCCAGTACTGACTTGCAACTCTCTTGAGGACTCTGCTCTACAGGGCCTGACTATTTTGGTTCATTTAGTGGCAACACTGTTTGTCATCCCCTGGACACAACACCATATCAGGCCTCTGGTGAATCACCTTCCAGGTCAATGGCAGGCATCTTCCCAGGACAATAACATTTGGTTGCAAATGTCTGCAGAGCTCGACCGTTTTATCATTTGGTGGCTGTCAGACTTCAGTCTCCTTGTAGGGGTATCACCTTGCTCCACTTCTGCTGGTCAATCCCATGGTGGATGCAATCCAGAGGGGATGGGGGGCCAACTGTGACCCGCTGACCTCTAAGGCAGGGGGCCCTCAATGAACAGTTCCAGTCCCTCCAACTGGAGTAAACTCTCTGTTGGTAGGCAAGGACAGCCAAGCTGCAATGTTTTACAGCATCAGGCATAGCGGTACTCAATCCCAGTCCCTAGCTTTCTGTATTATGGATTGGGCTGAGCAGAACCTTCTCTCCTTGAAGGAGGCCTACCTTCCAGGAATCCTGAACACTAAAGTGGATGCCCTCAGCCACCAGTTTCCTGCATCAGTTGAGCATTTACTGGCTGTCCAAACCTTCCACTTGGTCTGACATTTTCTGTCATTGCCATCTGCGGAAGTTCTTGTTTCACAAAGAGATACTCTTCTCCTGTTTTTTCTCCCTACCTTGGGATCCGGCAGCCATAGGGCTGAATGCCATGTCAGCAATTTGTCCCCAGTCCAATCTCTATGCCTTCCCTCCAATCCCTCTGCGCTCTAGATGTCCTGCTGCACATAAGGAGAGAGATGGCATGGATCACTCATGCTGGCCAATTCCTTCTTCAGCTCTTTGTGGTCAGAGTTTCCCTCCATCTCAGTCCTCAGCCCTGCAAGTACCACCGGATACTCAGGTGTCTTCATCTAACAGCCTGACTATTCAACAGTTAGGTCTGAAGAAGGGGTGTGGGGCTTTCCTCTGAGCATGTAGTCGCTGTCAAGGCGCCCAAGAGGTCCTCCAATCTGTCTGCCGAAGCCGGGCATAGGAAGTCCTTCTTTAAATGGTGTCTCTGGTCCCAACTTGACGCCCTGGTCTGTGACCATATCCATGCGCTTAAGTCCCTTAGGAAAGGTTTCATGTTGGGTTTGGCAATCTTCTTCCAAAGAGTGCAGCTAGTGGTCATCTGGATAGCACACAGATTCTTGGCCCCCTTATTTGATGTTGAGGATCTGGCGACCCAATTGCTTAGGGGAGTTTTTCTTAGGCACTCTCAATTACTCAATTCAAGCTACTGCAGTTGATCCAAATTGCTTTCTTTTCCACAAATTACTTGTCTGGTTCATTTTTCTTGGGCCAGGCACCTGGGGAAATGTGGGGCTCTCACCTGGCATCCTTTCTTCCTTAGGTTTGTATCTGAGGGACATGTCTTGTGGACCCCTCAACTGCTCTGCCCTAAGGTTCTGTCTGATTTTTTCCCCCTTCAGGATCTGTTCCTTCCCACTTTGGGTCCAGTTTTGCCTGGCGGTCCTTCCCACATACCTTCAATGTAGGGTGGGGGGGTGATCTGGGTGTACCTGAACTGAATGGCTGAATGTGCTTCTCTTTGTGTCCTTTGGCCCTGGTCATGTGGGGAAGAATCATTTCACTGCTCCCCTGAGTTGGTTGGATCTGGAGCACTACTGGCCTGACTTCTCCTGCATGCAGGGTGGTAGGGTGCTCTAAAGGGCTATGGCTGCCTCATGGGCAGCTGTCACAGAGGTCTTTAAAGATGACATCTGTAGGACAGCCAAGTGGTCTTCGAATTATCTCATTGTTCCCTCATCCCTCCTTTGGTTCTGCTGTTCAGTCTTGCATGCATTATTGATTTTCAATATTAAATAGCATTGCTCCTGTTCAATATCCAGGATACTACTTTAGAGCTCTGAAAACCTAAGGACTGGGACAAGGAAGAGGGACAAAGAGGTAATGCACTGATCAAATTCATGTAATCCCATTACACTTTTCTTACTCATAACAGTCCTGCAACCCACCCTACCTTCCCTGAATGGTATTGAGAGGACTATGGCTTGGATTGAAAAGAAGTACTGGTAGTTTGGCTGGATGTATACTCCATCCCCTGACCTCAGAGTTCTTTTTTTATATATTTGTTTCAGAGAGTTTCTTGTCCCAGAGCCAAGATGCCTTGTGAGATAACGATTGTGACAAGGAAGTGAATGACTAAGTGTAATATAATTACCAGTAAATAATCAGGACATTAACTGAGACAATATTAACACCTGTTGCTACAACTATGAGAAACTTGAAATTCTACTCCCACAATAATAAGCTACTACTTTAAATGTGTGGCGTATTCATCCCTTAAATCCAATCGTTGATCCTAGAGCGGTTGTTATAAACTGTCAAATAATACCTAGCATTACTAGAATGCTTGCTTTTCCTTGCACATTTACTTGTAACAAATTTGTTCTTGCATCGATCCAATGAAGATTAGATGCTGTCGTTGATCTGTCATTCTAACTTCCTCATTCATTATTTCATTCATTTATATATCTATGTATTGTCCATGTTGTATTTACTCATGCCACCTGAAGAGATGTTGCGTGGTTTCCGAGCAGCATGATCACATACATTTTTTATTGGCAGTGTTAAACTCATGAAACTATTTTTTTTTCTCAGCGCATATAGAGGCTGAAAACATACATGCCAACACCGTCCGTTCCATTCAGGAGACAATAGCCCAGTCCTGATTTTGACTTTTCATCCTGGGACGTGCAGTCCTGGATTTACCCATTAAAATCCGTGGACTAAGAGTATCAGAAGGCAAAGTTAAAACCAGGACAGGACTACAGTCTTTGGACTAAAATAGCTAATGGTGACAAATGTGGGATAACAGGTGCATTTCAGATACAGTGTCCTATGCATTTCTTAGCAAGTGCTCCAAAGCTCCCTACTGCCCTGTCTTAAATAGACCATAGACATGACGGAAGACTTTCTGCTGCCCTTAATTACAGTTCTTATGGGGCAGCCAGACCCTTCTCTCTATCAATACATTAAACATAAAATGTACCTGCAGTTCCTGGTTATATCTCAGCAAGCACCACTTCTCCCACTAAGCTACCTTACCATCTTCGTTCCTCACTACTCCCTGTTGACCATTCATTGTATGTAACTCTAAGCTTGCCCTTTTACGCTTCCCTAGGGAAAAGTAATTGGAGCACCAGTGAAATACAACCATGGGATATTGTTAGTGCGTTATTAAATATTATTGGCCTGCTCCCTGGAGAAACAAATGGCTTGTGTGGGAATGGATGCAAACATTCTTGTTATCAGCAACTTCTGCACCTCTCTGAACCCAGGCCCACTAGGATGGGAATTGGTTAGCAAAACAACTCATGTTGTTTGGTGGAAGGTTGGGTTGTGTTGAACTCATTGAGAGCAGAACAAGTAACAATTGGCAGAAAAAGTCAGGGGTATCCTCAGCGCTTGTACAGTAACTTATGATTAGCAAAAAGGCAGCGGGTGTCAAGGAGTGTGGGTGAACTGCCAGTACACTACCACGTTGAATAGATACAGATTGAGGGGTACCAAGACACACTGCGCCAAAGGATGCAAATGAAATTTGACAAAGTACAGTGATGTATTTATTGATATGAAGTGGTCAGCCTGACACACTGCGCCAAAGGATGCAAATGACATTTGACAAAGTACAGTGATGTATTTATTGATACGAAGTGGTCAGCCTGACAAGCCTCAACAAGCCTCAGATGAAGAGCCGGTTTTTGCTCGAAACACGTGTAAGGCTGACCACTCATTGAAAGCAGCTCTATCTACAGGAATTGATGTTATGCCTTCCTGCAAGCATATGCCATAGTTAAGGTTAAAATCTAATCTTATGGAGTTTCAGAAAATAACTTCTCACAATAACTTCCGAACCCTTTCATGCACAATTCTGAAAATATTCCAAAGCAAGATTTCGAGGCAGGTGCTTGTGCATGCAACATCTCATAATTGTCCAATACTGGCTTCATAGTTTGAAAAATGTTTACTTTGCATTTTGAAAACCTTTTAAAATGGGCTTTTCCAATAGGAACAAACTCAGGTCAAATATATCAAAATTGGCAGCTTCGATTTTCCAATTATTTTGCATGCACCTAGATTTCATCTGGATTGTTTTGGTTTCACAGTTTGACACATGAAAGTCAGTGCTTACATTAATGTAAGTTTTCAGTAGTTGTAAAGAACGTACTGTACAAGTCATATATACCACATGCTGGACATCTGAAAAGTCACATAAAAACCAGGGGTGATTTTCATGTTATTTTTCAGGGGATGTAAAAAACGTCAATTTTTCAAACAAACTGTTCCAAGGGGTTTAAGATTTTCACACAGTTGACATCTTTTGAAAACTGACAGAAAAGTCTTTCTTAGATGTAAGATTTCAGAAGCTATACATTACATGCATGTTTGAATTGGAGAAGTCATATATGCACCTACAACATGAGCACCTATGACAAGTGCACATATCTCATCTGCACCTACAACCTGTGAACATAGGACAAATGCTCCTACAGCACATGCTCCTATCACACACACTCTTACAACGTGCACTCTTATGATGCACACTTATCACACACGTTTACCACAGGCACTGTTATTGCTCAGACTGCTACAACATGTTATCCTTAGACATGTGCAGCTACTACGCATGCTCCTACTACACACACAAACTGTGACACATGCTTCTATGAATTGCAGCATGTGCAGCAATGACCTACACTCTTACGACACAAACTTTTATGACACATGGTCCTGACATATGCTCTTATTACACGTACACCTATGGGATATGTTCCTACAACAAAACAGTTGTGAGAAACTCTAATGACACACACTCCTATAATGCATACTCCTCCAACACGTGCGGCTATGACACATGCTCCTATATCTCACACTTCTACAATAAATGCCCCTAAATAAAACACACACCTACTGCACACTACCTACTATACATGACATGTGTACATATGGCACTTGCTCCTACAACACATGCTACAACCACACAAACTCATACAACAAACACTGTTATGACACACACTCTTATGATGAACGTTTACCACACATTGTTACGACCCACAATCTTATGACACACACTACTAAAACATGTGCTTTTAGGAAATGTGCAGTAACTACCAGTGCTTCTACCACACACACACAATTCTATGACACATGCTCCCACAACATATGTTCCTACAACAGATGGTCCTACTACACGCGCTCTTACAACAATTGCTGCTACCACATGGGCGCCTGCACATCCGCTGCAATGACATACACTGAGTGTATGAGTTTTACAGTTCCTATATTCCAAAATTAACATCTCCTAAAAACTCACATTAAAGGCAGGTCAGGACAAGATTGGATGTCAGTTTAAAGGTGATGGAACAAATATACACTTTCCATACAAACTATACTAAGATGTGTATGAGTTTCACAACTTATTAATTATGCAGTTAACATCTGAAAACTGACATCAAAATCAGGGATGATTTTGGTATTAGTTTTCAGGGGATGTAATGAATGTACATGTTTCATACAAACTGTTCCAAACAGCATATGAGTTTCAAAATTCATAAATTATGCAATTTACACCTTTTGAAAAATGACAGGAAAGTCATAGGTTACTTTGATGCAAGTTTTCAGGAGCTATACATTACATATGAATACTAATTGTACAAGTCAAATTCACAACTCATATGTATGAAAATGCACATTTTATGTTGACTTTAATGTTAGATTTCGAGGGTTTAATTTCACAGTTTACATTGGAAAACTCACTTTAAAGAAAGGGATAATGTTGATGTTAGTTTTCAGAGAATGTAATACATCTGTTTTTTTTTAATACAGACTGTGCCAAAGGGTGATTAATTTTTACAGTTCATAGATTGCACAATGTACATGTTTTGAAAACTGACAGGAAAGTCAAGTCTTACTTTGATGTAAGTTTTCAGTAGCTATAATTTACATATAGATACTAATTGGAGAAGTCATATGCACCTCTCATATGCATTACAAATGCACATCCCAGTTAAAGTTGATTTTAATTTGAACTTTCATATGTATAGGAGGCATACAATGCATTATCCGAAGAAATGTACATTTTATACAGAAATTCTACATGTGCACGTGGGAAATAATGAATATATGTACACTAACATATCTCTAAAAACTTCACATAAAATTCAGAACTATCTCTGATGTTGGTTGATAGGACATGTACAAACCGTATATTAAAAGTAAGTTTTCATGCATATAAAATGAATAAAGGATATGTGCATTTTATGACTTAGTACCAAAAATTCATGCACTACTTATACACCATACAAACAAATGCCAAACACTTGTACACCAATCACTTATTCTCCTTACAACTCAGAGCCTAATGACACACACTCTCAAGACACACACTTCTACGAAAGATAATCCTATCACAAACCCTCCAAGCATACACACGCTTTACTCACATGCTCCTTTACACTAGCTTCTACTGCACATTCTGCCATAACACGGGATCTAATGACACACACTCTTATAACACTGTTATGAGACATGCCCCTATAACACATAGTCCTATAACACATGCTCGTACAGCACATGCCACTACCACACAAACAACACACAATGTTATGGCACATGCTCTTACAAAACAACAATGAAAGTGATGTTATGCTGCTCTTATGCCATATAAACCCACACATGTATAATACCTGCTCTTACAACTCATACTAGTATTACAAAAACAGTCTCAATCAACAATCATGTACCCATAAAAAGTTGTAATTATTTGAAAAAGATATTTTACAAAAGAGTCAAGGTTAAACCATCAAAAACATATGGTGTAAAAACATCAGAAATAATAAAGTTAAGCCAACATCATAATACACTTTATCAATACATTTTAAAAAATATATTAAAATCAAAACTCCTGGTAGGTAACCATAACTCAACCACACACTTAAAATCATACAATATTGCTATATCAATTTCACACATAAAAACAAGTATTTCAAAAGTATATTAAATGTAGACCTATAATACACATTAAAAGAAAGTAATGCAAAATTGCTACTTATTACCAAACTTTAATAATGATATACACATGCATAATTCCTCCAAAAATTGCAAGAAACCAACATTGTCATACTTTACATATACAATAATATCAATTAACAAGGTACATGTCATCAACTTTAGTGTATTTAAATATAAACATAACATTATGAAAAGAAAATATAAACTTAAACAGTATAAATAATATAATATTCAGTAAAAGCTTACTACATTTACTTAATAAATGAACAACATTCATAATCATTACACTGCACACACAAAATGATGTAATATGTGTGCTAAATTACATTTAGTAAATAATGCAAACTGTAAATGCTAACAAAAGCAGCACAAATATAATGCACATTAAAAACATAAATACATGGAAACAGTTTAACATGTTTATTTAAAAACAAGCAAATATCCACACAACAAATGACATTACTGTCACTATAAGCATTTTAGAGCAAAAAACAAAATATTGCAAAACGAAAACAGGGCGAGTTAAGGTTACCATGATCCATCATAGGAATATCAAGCGAACTTGTGAAAGGAACTGGCACAGGGACCAGTGCCCTGAAACTGAAATTGCCTATGAAAAGGCAGTGTCAGGTTACAGGAGAGCCATTCTTTCGGCTAAACAGGATGATTATAACACCAGAATTGCAGCTGCCAAACCAAATTCATGGTAACCCTTTTCTACACTAATGGAACTAGAAGGACAAAAGACTTCTAATTCCAATCACATAAAAAGTGACATCTGGTGTCAGAATATTCAAAATGAATTAATGAAGAAAATTGCTATGAACCATCTAGACATGAAAGAGCTACAAAAAGTCTTGCAGTGCACTCGCCCTTGCACCTCAGTCATAAAGCAAAGAACACACAAAAGCTGGGCTATCATACTGCCATTCAGCTGAAACTGCATAGGCTAAAACAAAGTTTACTAAACAAATGTGATGCTCAGTGAGATGTCTCTGGAGGTATTGACGTAAAAAAATGGTGGAGGCTCCCTAATAACGGAGGAGCGTCCTCTCCTCCCTCCTCCCTGCTTAAGGGGTAGGTGTGCTGGCAAGCGCGGTAAGATCGAGGGGCGGGAAGCCCACCAAAGCGGGCAAAATGCCCGCTAAATGGGACAAAAAAAAGGGGAGGGTCAGGAAGCTTATAAGCCACCTGGATTTTGCCTCGAGGGACATTGCAGCACAGCAGAAGGATGCTGTGCGTGAAGGAGGACCAGTTTCGTTTTCTTTTTCTTTTTTCGGAGGAGCCGCTGTGTGTGTGCAAGGTATCAGAGTTGCAGTGCTGAATAATAACTGTGAGGCAAGCAAAGAAGAGCCACAGAAGCTGGTGAATGGGGTACTGGGGCAGCTGCACTGTTGGGGAGGAGCTGCTCAAGGAGGAGCGGTCGGTGGCGCAGAGGACAGCACAGCACGGAGGCCAACTGGTGCGACGCATTGAGAGGTGAGCAAGTGAGCAGGAGGGAGGAGTGCGTGCCTGACTGCCTGGCCCTTCACCACAGCAATGCTACATCGCGGGAGGGTGGCCGCTAGACCGGAAGATGAGTGCTGTTATAAGTAATAGGGCTGCAACCTGGGGCGCTTAAGGGGGAAAGACTTTCTGTGGGTGATAATATTGTTGCATCTTGTGCAGTCCGGGCCGCGGAAGGGTGAAACTACGTGTGATAATGGCTGAAATTGTTTGAATCTTGTGCAATCCAGGCGGGGGTAAACATTTACAATTAAGGGTTCTCGGGGTGAGCAGGACTAACTCGGGCCACGAATGGGTGAAAGACATGTTTCCTTAAGGGTGCACCACGGACACGAGTAAGCAAACAAAAGTGAAGCAACATGTTTCAAGGAGAAAAATACTGTGGTGCATTTAAATTGATTGAAGTGTTGCCTATTGCCAGCTAAGCAGTGCGTGTGCCTTGGGAATCCATGGGCCAACTTCCAAAAGGGCAAGGCATGGCCCTTGATAGAGCCAGAGAAGGGAAAGGATATGTTACCAAACTTTCATGGATCAACACACAGTGTTTTGAGAGGCCACCAATGGGACAGTCAGTTCCTTATAGCAGGGCGTGTGCCCCAAGGGCCGCTGCAAGACCCAGCGGGTGAAATCCGCTGGCAATTCAAGAAGTTAAGCAGCATTTTAACGCAGTACGTGTGCCTGGAGGCCGCTGCCACCAGCTAAATCTCGCACTGTGTGTTCCCGGTGGCCGCTCCAAAAGGCGATACCCTGCAGTGTGTGGCATGCGGCAGCAGACAGAGGCTGCAAAGAAGCAGAAGGCAGCAGGGGCAGGAGTCAGGGGGAGAGAGCAGGGGCCAGTAGCCAATCCAGCAGCCTTGCCTGTGGAGGTTCCAAGGTATAGTAGCAGTGCACCCAGCACGCCTGTGGCCAGCTAGGCGGCGGTGGCAGCGGAGGGACCAGCATCCTTGGAACAGGTTAAATGTATGTTTATGCAGTAAGTGCAAGCATGGGGAAATGGGAGGAATGGTCAAATGTTGTGCGGAAATGTAACTGCATTTAATCAAGTGGGGAGGAATGCTGAGGCAGTGCATGAGCAAGTTGAGGTTCAGAGACTGGGTGGTTTGGGTGGGGCTTTGAGCCCCATGTTCATGAGTCAAGCCTTTTCACTGCCCAGGGAAACCCCTCTTGGGGAGGGGAGCCAGCTGCAGCAGGCAATTGCAACACCGGCAGGCAGCCAAGGGCAGGGTATTGTGTGGCGGTAATGCCACGCAGTACAGGAGGGCGATGCCGGGTTTTGCTCCAGTACGGACAGCTGGGAACTCTTTAGTATGGCACATTCCTTTGGCCTACAAGGAGAGGATTTGGCAGAAGGAGTTATTTAGCTCTTTTCCCTGTTAGATATGGAGTCTGTGGGGTTGGGCCTACGCAAATCATCAGAGAAGGAGAGGGAGAAGGAGGACAGGGAGCAGGCCAAGGTAGAGGAGAACATCCACAATTGGTTGGCAGCTTTAAGGATGCTGGCATCCATCACGATAGAAAAGTTCCTACATGATGCGGAGGCGTTATTTGCATATGAGCAGTACGTCCATAGCGTATACCTGACCTATCACAGTGATGCTTAGTTAAAGTATGATAGGGGTTTTAGGCTTAAAATGCATATCTGGCCTGCAATGTCTTGGGATGAGGTGGATGTCACGGGTTACATTGAGAAAATGGTACCATCAAGGGAGACTGGGGACAAGGCGCAGGGAGAGAAGCCACATTATAAAAGAGAGATATGGTCTTATGGGGACAGGAGGAGGGGGTCCTTTAGTGGGCGCTCCAACTGGAACAGTCGACCCAATTATCAGCAGGGGGAGCAGGCAGTTTGCTGGAAGTTTTAGGAGGGTTATTGACTGCAGCACATCTTCCGGTCAGGATAAGGAGAGGGGTGGTGCAAAACCCAAAGAGAAGGCAAAGCATATTTGAAACTCACTTGCCCATGCCCGTACTCCTGCATACATTGATTCCATTCCTGAATGCATATCATAATAGCGCTGACACTAAATTGCTTTCAGAAGCTTTCAGGTGGGTGTTTAGGATCCCTTACAACGGGACAGTGAGGAGCATGGAAGTGTTAATGTTAATGTTAATGTTAAAGGTCATTTGTACCGCGCACTATCACCACCAGAGTGGTCCCCTGGCGTTCTGGCGGCCCTGAAAGAGGGAGGGAGATGTGGGTTAGTGGGTGGAGGCTGGAAAAGTGCAAGATTGCAGTGATGTGCTGTTGGCAGCCTCAGCCCGGTGGTTCTGTCGGCTGGGCCTGGGGTGTATGCGGCCGGTAGTCGTAGTGTGCTGATGTGTGAGTCTATGTGTGTTTTTT
This sequence comes from Ambystoma mexicanum, assembly GCF_040938575.1. Taxonomy (NCBI): domain Eukaryota; kingdom Metazoa; phylum Chordata; class Amphibia; order Caudata; family Ambystomatidae; genus Ambystoma; species Ambystoma mexicanum. The sequence goes on along the minus strand of NC_090924.1, from coordinate 1,116,151,038 downwards.
GTTTTGTTGTTGCAGTGTAGTGAAGTTCGTGCGGTTTGCTGTGCTGGAGGTTTGTGGTTGTGTTTGGTTTGGAGTTTGAGAGGTGTATGCAGAGAAGGAAATTGTTAGTGGTATTGGTTAGTTGGTATCTCTATCCTGGATTGAATCGGTTGGGCTCGTGTAATCTTACACGACGGGATGCTTGTGCACCCTGTGCCTCAGGAGGTGCGTGCCAGTTTTTGCATTCAAGGCCGTTTGAGGATTTAGCTGTCCCCTCCGCCCGCTCCCTTAATAACTTTGCATGCTCCTCACCCCCACCCACCTGACTAGCGCACCTGCTAGTGTCTATACTTCCGATTGTGTGGTGATTGGTGGTATCTCGTCTGTTCCACAACCCCGTGGTGTCTAGTTGTGGCTGTACAGGCGGTGGGGGATGGTAAGGGTTGGCTGGAGTTGTTGCCTCCGTCTCCCTGGGTCTCGCAGGTGGACCCCTGTGTCCAGCGTCAGCCCTACTGGTGCTCAGAGTACTTCTGTAGGTTCTAGGGGCTTGTCAATGTCTTTTTCTGTTGAGTCATTTGTCTTATTGTTGTTTCGGTTTTAGTCTCTGGTGTTGAAGAGCCAGGTTTTTAGTAATTTTCTGAATTTAAGGTGATCTTTAGTGTTCTTTATTACTTTTGGGATGTTGTTCCAGGTTTTCGCGGCTAAGTGGTAGAAAGCGGTGCCTCCGAGTGGACAATTCAAAGTCAGCAATGCGAATGCCTGAGGTTGTGGCACAGAAGGTTGCTAAAGAGATCAAGCAGGGTAGGGTGGCGGGCTAGTTCACGGCCCTGCCATTGGAGAATTCTGTAGTGTCACCTCTGGGCTTGGTACCAAAGAGGGAGGAGGGGCAGTTTCACCTCATACAGCACCTTTCCTTCCGCGAACGTGCATCAGTGAACAATGGCATAGACAAAAAGAGTTGCCAGGTACATTATTCTTCATTTGACGATGCAATAGAGCTCATTGATGGGGAAGGCCGACATTGAGTCTGCCTTCAGGCTACTGCCAATTCAAAAGGAGAGCTACCATTTGCCGGGTTTCAAAGCAAAGGACTCTTACTTCTACAACAGGTGCTTACCGATGGATTGCGCTATTTCTTGCACTTATAGGTTTAGTACCTTTTTGGAGTATGCATTGAAGCAGAGGGCTCATGGTGGGGTGGTAATGCATTACCTCAATGATTTCTTGTTCATTTGAAAGAAGGGACAGATAAATATGGGGCGCTCATGAGCAGGTTCCAGGCATTGATGGAGGAGATGGGGGTCCCCTTGGCCAAGGGGAAGACAGTGGGCCCACTCATGAGGCTTACATTCCTGGGAATAGAGATAGACTCAGTGGAAGGGAAGAGTAGATTGCCAAAGGAGACGGTTGTGAAGGTTAAAGAAACAATCAGGGAATTAAGGGGCAGTAGTAAGGCCACCCTGAGGTAGCTGCAATAATTGGCAGGGAACTTGAACTTTGCGGGTAAAGTTATCTTGGCAGGGAAGGTGTTCACCAGAAGATTTGAACTCAAGACAGTAGGGCTGCAACAAGCTTCCCAGCATGTGCAGCTGGGGTGGAGATGAAAGAAGATCTCAAAATGTAGGATGGTTTCCTGGATGATTTCAATGGCGTGAGCAGTGGGCCACTAGCAAGAAACACAAGCTTTTTTACTGACTCTTCACGCTCACACAGATTCTGGGCCATTCTGGGGAGTGACTGGTGAGGGCACGGCTGGCTGTCAGCGTGGCATCAGGAGGGAATTACCAGGGACATCATCCTGCTGAAGCTGTTTCCTGTCGTGGTTGCTTCAAGCTTTGGGGAAAGTCATTAGCACATAGGAGGGTGGTTCTGTGATCAGATAACCTGGCAGTTGTCCAAATCATTAATCAGGGGTGTCCAGCAAAGTGAGGGTACTGTGGTTACTGAGAGAGCTGACAACAAGCTTGCTCAAATTAAACAACACATTCTGGGAGTAAATAACATGGCAACTGGCTCTCTCTCGTTAGCAGCGGGAGACATTTCGGGGGAACTGTCCATAGGCAAGGAAAAGGATGTCCCCATTCAAGGTGCAGTGGTGGGGCATGATTGTGGTCATCTGAGCTCTCTAATCCACTCTGCCATGGCCCCCAGGCACAGCAAGTCCATGGGGTGCTGTGAGTTATTCCTGGCCTTTCCAAAAGAAATGTTGATGGAAGGGCAAGGGGGAGCGCCAGTACGCGCCTTTGTCAGATGAGAATGGTGGTCTGGGAAGACCAGATCATGGATGTCTTATCATTTGGCTGCAATAGCTCATTACTTCAAGCTCAGGGGGAAACCCGACCCTACAAAGGAGCACTACATTGCAATGGCAATGAAGGGTTGGGCCAAGCAAACAGAGTGAAAGCCTGACGAAAGGCAGCTCATTGATATTGTAAAATTGCACAGTTTAATTGAAACACTTCATACCGTTTGCCACAGCGAGGGGGAAAGGGTTTTGTTCACGGCGGCCTTTTCATTGGCCTTCTTTGGAGTCTTCAGAGTAGGCAAGCTGGTTCCTGAGAATAGAGAGGAACGGGGCTCTAGTTTTTTAAGGTTGGAGGATGTGCAATTAACAAAGGAGCAGGTGTGCATTTATCTAACAAAGTCCAAGACTGACCAGAAGGGGAAGGGGAGGACAGCCACCCTTTATAGCATCCAGGGGAGCATAGTGTGCCCAGTAGCCGGGCTGACGACTTACTTACAGGAAAGGCGACAGGCGGGTTCTTGCACAGGGATGGGTCGGCCCTGAGCAGGTGCCTGTTCCTGTTCAGGAGTGTGAAGTATATAGCTTTGAAAGGGATGGGAGCAAGAGGAGGAGTGTTTGGTACACACTCCTTTAGAATAGGGGCGGCCACATCAGCGGCCAAACTGGGTGTGGGGCTGGAGACAATCATGAGAATTGGGGGTTGGAAGTCAGGTTGTTTCAGGAGGTACATAAGGTCAGACAAAATGTAGTATTAATGACCACCTTCTAATCTCCTTCTAATTAACAGCAGTTGGAAGGAGGAGACGGTCCATTTGGGTAGTGGGGCATTCTTTTGTATCTAGGGACGAGGCCAGCTGGACGGCGCAAAGGGAGAGAATGACCGCCGGCGAGTACCGGAAATGGTGGCATGGGGTGCCTGGGATGAGATGGGCAAAGATGCAGGGGCTTATTGACAAGCTGTCGGGAAAGCAGCACAGGCCCGATGTTTTGATCATCCATCTAGGTGGCAATGACCTGACAAGCTTGGGTAGGGGGCCTTTGATGAGGGAAATGATGTTCACTTTACAGGAGCTGTCCTCACAGTTGGCCTAAACAGAGATCATCTGACCCGAGATCATTACGATAAAGGAATGGAGGGGTGCGGAAAGCCACTCTGCAGTGGAGAAATCGAGGAGGAAATTAAACGGGTAATGGCTAATTTCTGCATGGGCAGAGGTTTCCCACAGGTCAGGCATGGTCTGATCATTTTAAAATCCCTGGAATACTATGTGAAGGACGGAGTGCATCTGGCATCAGAAGGCATAGATCTGTTCTTTTGGAATGTATGCAGAAAGCTGCTGGAATTCTTAGAGAAGGAACGGGGGGAGCCACAGTAGGTGTGGACCCACCTTTGGTGAGGCAGTGTTTTGGCGACCAGTGGCAAAATACAAACTACTAACGAGCCATGGAAAAGCGTTGTAAGAGGATTCAATTCAACACTACAGCTAAGTCAATGCCTAGTCTGGGATACTGAATGGAAACCCTTATTGATATATCTTTATGTCCAGTTCATGCGTTCTGGATGACTACCCCTATATAACACCCCTCTCTTAGAATCCCCCTGACCCCACTGAGCCAAGAAGTAGGTTTGTTTTGCAAATTTAAAAGATTTATTTGAAAAAAATTAAACAATGCATAGATATATCACACGTTGATAATAAATTAATAATTGAATATCACACTTAATCTGATCAGTAATCAATAATGGATAGTCTGGCACTAGCACACTTGTGAATAGGAACAGAAGAATAAGGTGGTAGGGAATGCTTTATATAAGTTCAGATGGATGCAATGTTGAATGAAATGCAATACCGAAAATACTCAATATGATTTCAACAAAACAATGTAATCACTTTTCTCTGGCAATCCACTCCCCCCCCTTTATGCAATGCAAGGAAATGGAAGGAAAGCACACAGTTCTCAGAAATGCAATCAAATGTAATTCAGTTCACCCCAGCAAGCTTAGAGGAAAACAGGTCGGAGTTTTAAACACAGGCCCAAAATGCTTTTATATGTGCTGGCGATGAAGTGAAATATGCTGAAAATGCTTTTAATTCCCTTCAGGAGGTTCAGGTTGAGGATGAGTTGGTTTAAATTAGTTCAGGCTTACTTTAGCAATGTTCTAGGAATGATTGGCAGGTTAAACAAATTTTTGGCAAATGAAAGCAAGGAAGCTGCTGTTTTCACACGTGGAGAAATTTGCAAATCGCGGCAAATTCGCGAGTGCGTTTTTCGCGATTGCGGCAAAAGTATAGGGAGTAGGAATGCGCTTCTAGATTCGTTGAAAAGCCAAGATTTCCAGCTTTCAGAGGAAAGTTACTGCAAGTCTCTAAGACAAACAGTCACGGAGATATGAGCGATATGGTAAAGGTCGTTTTTCAGATTTGAAATTTTAAAGTTCAAAGTGACAAGTTACAGCTTGCAACTAGAAAATTACAGGTGACAGCTTTGCAAATGACAGGTGACAGTTAGGAGACAGTTCTGGTTAGATTAAAATAGATTGAATTATATTATTTTAACTAAGAGATTGGTTCTGCACAGTTCTGCTAGGTACTCACAATATATTTAGAAATAGAATGGGCCTCGCCACGGATCTGGTCAGGTTTTCTTCACTCGCCACGGACGGTCTCTGCGCACAGCGGTCTGGGTCAGCTCTCTGGTTCTGCGAACAGCGGTCTGGGTCAGCTCTGCTCTGCCTCTGGTTCTGGATACTGCTCTGCTTTCTCTGGGTACAGCACTGCTTCTGGATCTTTCTGCACAGCTTTCTCTGGACCCAGCGCTGATCTGCACGGCTCCTGGATGCTGCTATCGCTGTTAGGTTTGCTGGATGCTGAGGCCCACTGAGAAGAGTTCTCAGTTTGTGGGTTTAGGCCCTTGCTTCGAGTTCTGAATCAAGTTCTTTGGAGTTTTAAAGTCTAAGTGTTGAATCTAGTATCTTCTGGATGTTGTGTGGTCCGGCAGAGCGCGTTGCAGCAAATGGAATTGAATGTCCCTATCTGTCCTGACTGTCTGCTTTTATGTGTTTTGAAAGTGGGTGTGTGTGCAGCATCACTAGCCAGCCCCTCTCTCAACTGCCCATTGGCCCAATTCTCCCCTCTCCCATGATTGGGGAAGGAACTGTGAGTCAGAGTGATGCTGTGTCAACAGGTTTGCAGAGAGGACACTCCCCTGTCAACTTACACACAATCTATATTTGACCCAAATGCATATTTGCACAGGTACACATTTGTTTAAAATTACATGCACCCATCACATATCACATGAGGTGTCCCCTGTTCAAACTCTGCTCTTCCTGGGGGCTTGGGTTAAAAAATGGCACATATTTCACTTTTTGGTCGGGTTACCAATATTGAATTTGTCCCCGAATTTACACAAATGTTCGCAAAGCATGTGGGCATTAGGTGGTGGAGTGTCAGATTTTTAACATACATACATTTAGAGTAATATCCTCTTTTCCGCTAAAACCCCCCTGAACATACCACCGGGTCCTACCACGTCTTCAAATGTGCACAGAAAAATCACAAGAATAATGATATCACTTATAAAATTTTCACAAATCCGCTCTATGAATGATCCATCTTTTTAGATTTATGTTCTGGCCCCAAAGGGGTGTGGTTTCCCCCCAGCACAAGCTTGAATTTCTGGTTTTTCCAGTTCTGCCAAGCCAGCTTTCTCTCACAGGCAGTGCTCCTCCCCTTTCCTTCCAGGAGGAAGCCACTTTTACGACCCCCTAATAAACCATCTGCCTGAGTCAGGACAGGGCTTTGTTCAATTTCCTGCAGAGCCCAGGTAATTCAATCAGAGAAGTGTCATATCCCTTTTGGTGGGAGCAGCAAAAGGCAGCTAGGCCTGGGAACACAGCTGTTGTGCAAGTCTCAACTCCTGTCGGGGGTAGCTGGTGGGCTAAATTCAGTTTCATTAAGCCAGGTTTCAGATAAAATTTCACTTTTTGTTCCCCAGTTTAAGTCAAGACAATTTTTACATATGCAGCTAGAATGCTGATTCAAAACTATGACATTTAAACAATTGCAACCTATGTGACACTCAAAAGTAGGTCACTCAGTTAATTTAAACATTTTCGATTTTTGGTAGTTTTACATCCAGTTTCAGTTAGGCTGCTGCAGACCTGCAGAGCTCAGCGAGTCTTGTTATGAACATTCAGGTCACTTCAGAATATAACTTTACATTGTATCCACCTCTCAGTAAGTCTTTCTTTGGCCTGCTTTGGGTTCATTTATTCAGTTTTACACAAATGTCTGGTGTTGTTTTAAAACGCCGGCTTTCTGATAGTGGTGAGTACTGGTAATGCAACCATTTTTGGGATCTTTCTTGGATTAATGCATTCCAAACAGGAATGGTTCTTACATGGTAGTAAATCCTTGCTTAACATTGTTTTGATGGGGCTCCTTACAGTAAAATGGTTATGTGGAACCCCACAAAAGGGTTGAATCTTTAAAGTGGTCTGGTGAGCCACGATTTCAGCAACTTTCAGTAACAGTGGATTTTGTTAACAAAGATCTTTCTTTACACTGGTGGGTGGCAAGTGAGGTAACCATTTTGGTGTGCCCACAAACTGCATGGTTCTCCTGGATTCTGGCGCACTTGTGGGCTTTTTGGCCATCTTGGATTTTCTAAGCCCATAGCACCAAATGTTGCAGCATGATAGCTCAAACGTGGGTCAGGACACCCAACAAATCCCCCCACGTGACTGCCCTTTGAATTTGAGTCGATGGGGAGTCGGGTGCACAAGGGTTTTGACCAACGCACTGGTCTGTCCGCATAATCTTCTTCCAATTCTTCAAATGGAACAGTTCAGCATCTTTTCCTCCATCCGGTACTGATCGATCGGTTCTCCTCGCTGGTCCTGATGGGAATATTGGGCGGTACCCTGGGCCCCTCGCGTCTCTGCTCCCGGTCTCCGGATCATCCTCCTTGGCCAGTCTACAGGTTTTCTTTCTCCTAGGACGACAAAGGAAGAGCGGCAATACCTATTCATAAACATTTTTCCCCCACCATTGATATAGCGGGGTGGCATATAAATTTATAGTCAAAACATATGAACATGCACATTTCTTATTGCATTTAAAAACCAAAACACCCACATTGAGAAACTCAGAATTTGATAGGCAATATGTAGGATATTTTAAGTTAGAACTGAATTAATCCGAGACAGTACCCTCTAGGATTCCAGAGGATTCCTCCAGTTGTTGCAGAGTGTGCCTGGGATGGCAACACTTCAACTGGTTAATGTGGACCCACTTGTCTTCCCCCTCTGCCAAACCGCCTTTGGGGATGCGGATCTTGTAGGCCGCAGGGGAGATTTTGTCTATAATCTCAAAGGGTCCCTTCCATGTAGGCAAAAATTTTCGCTGTTTGGCCTGGTTCCTTTGGAAATTGTATAGATAGACCCGGTCCCCCACCTGATATTCCTTCCTGGAAGTCTTCAGGTCATAGTGGGTCTTCATGCTATCAGCTGATCTTTCTAGATTCCGCTGAGCATAAGCAAAAGCCTGTTGGAGGTGTTTCCTTAAATTCTCCACATACTCATGAGTTGTGGAGGCATTTATCAGTGTCTGCTCTTGGGTCCTGTAGAGCAAATGCTGAGGAAGCACATCTTGCGTCCAGTCATCAACTCGAATGGTGACATTTTGGTTGCAGATGAAGGGGTAGATCTGATGGCCATTAGGACCAGAGGTAATCGGATATCCCAACTTGGCCCAGAATCTGCCACAAACTTCTTTAATATGCTCACAATGGTTCGGTTATATCTCTCTACTGCCCCAGAAGAAGCTGGCCGGTAAGCAATATGCAACTTCCTTTTGACCCCCAGTATCTCCCACATCTTTGTCATTACTTCACTGGTGAAGTGGCTACCTCTGTCTGACTCAATCCTTTGAGGTAGATCAAAACGGGAAAAGATGTGGTTAATCATCAGGGCAGCTGCGGTTTCTGCCTTGCAGTTTGGGGCTGGGAGACATTCCACCCACTTGGTAAACAAGCATGTAACGGTCAACATGTACTTGTTTCCTCTAGTCGAGCGAATCACAGGGCCTACAAAGTTGATTTGCAAATATGACCATGGCAGTGTCATCCCCCTCTTTTGGAGAGGCGCACGGTGCGTGAGGGATGATGGCTGAAATTGTGCACACACAAGACACCCCTTCAAGTATTGGTCAAGGTCCTGCCCCATGTGTGGCCAGTATGCAACCTCTCTTAAGATTTCCAATGTTGTGTGAAACCCCCTATGACCGGCGGTGGCCGCATCATGGGCGTGATTTAACATCAGGCTTCGGAATGAGGTAGGAACCACCCACTGATCGTGGCCAGCTTTGGATTTCCTTACCAACAAACCGTCTTGGATCCGGAACATTTTTGGACATTTCATCAACACCCTAAGGTCCTCTTTCCCAGTGTAATCGGTATCCGTCAGGGGAAAGTTCTCAGGGTCCTCAAAGTGCTGGTAAAATTTACCAATTATTGGATCCCCCTTCTGAGCGGTAATCAAATCAGCATCAGGGGTCTCCTTACTCCATTGTGCAATTGAAAGGTCGTTGTGAGCATTTGTCTGGGACCTAGTGATAGCAGTGACCTGGATTTCCCCCAAAAGGGACTCAATCTCAATTAGATCCCCTTGGATGGCCCCGGTTTTGGCCAGCTGATCAGCTGTCATTTCCAGTTTTGTCTGGTCCCTCTACTTTGGAATGACCCTTGATCTTTTTCCAATAGATGGTCATCTCATTCGAGGTGACCAGATCATCAATGTTTTGGATCAACTTCCCATGTTTCAAGGGTTTGTTGTTAGCACATAACATGCCTCTGGCTTTCCAATTAACCAGGTGCTCCACGAACCCGTTCTGTACATAATCCGAATCTGTGATTATGACCAGTTTGTGGAGTTGATGCTGGACAGCAGTGAGGATGGCCTGATGCACAGCCATCAACTCTGCCACCTGACTACTTCGGGGACCAATTTTGTATCCAGCGGAGGGTTCTGGGGACTCATTCACCCATGCATTCCCTACGCCGGCCACCAGTTCTTTCTCCCCGTTGTTGTCAACATGGTAAGAGCATCCATCCACATAGACAGTGGACATTCCCTCACACTTGTCCTCTTCAAAGACTTTGTGTGGGGAATTAAGGTATGCCTCCATGTTGTCCTTGATTTTTAGACTTTCGTCCTCGAGACAGTTTTCTCTGGAACAATCATGCCAGTCAGCCAGACCTTGCACGAGGGGACTCTTCTTGTTTTGGCCATATCTGACCTCCACAGGAAAGCCTTGCATTGACAGAATCCAGGAAGTAATTGGGGAATTACTCACATTTCCGGCCCGGATTCTGTCACTTTGGAGATATTGCAGAGGCTGGTGTGGAGTCTCCACTATGATTTGTTCCCCCTGGATGAACGGGCGGTAATTCTTCAATGCCCACACAGTTGCCAGGAGTGCCTTCTCGCAATCGGTGAATTTTTCCTCTACAGAGGATAAAGTTTTGCTTGCATAGGAGATTACTTTGTTGACCTTATCATGCTTTTGGTATAATACTGCCGTCAAGCACGTATTAGAGAACCCTGTCTCCAGGAAGAACTCCTTGTTTCTGACAGGGTAAGCTAGGCAAGGCGCTTGTGAGAGGCTTCTTTTGAGCTGGCTTATTGCCTCGGACTGTTCTGGACCCCATTCCCACTTGACCCCCCCCTTCAAGAGATGAATCAGGGGTCTGGTGATCTCTGCGTAGCCCTCAATAAACTTTCTGCTGTAATTAGTCAGTCCCAGAGGCTCCTTAGTTCCCGCAGAGTTGTGGGGTCTTTCAGTTTTTGGAGGGCTTCCACTTTCTTTTCCTGGGGACAGAGGCCCTGAGGAGTAATCTCATGCCCCAAGAAATTAACACGGGTTCTACACCACTGTGCTTTCTGAAAGGAAAGTTTTGCTCTGGCGGCCCTCAACTGGGTCAGAACATAACGGATCTCTGCTAAGGTTCCTCCACAGATGAACTTTTGATGAGGACATCATCTACATAAGCCAGGTTACCCCTTGCACCCAGGTCGGGCATGGCCTTATGTAGGAAAATGTTGAACTCATTACCGGAGTTAAGGTATCCGAAGGGAGTCCGGGTCCATGTATACTGCTGGCCCCCAAAGGTAAAAGCCAGCTTGTATTGGTCCTCCCTACTGACCGGCACGGTCCAGTATCCATTGGTCAGGTCTATTGCAGTGAATACCTGTGACCCCTGGATCTGGGCCAGCCCTTGGTCAATGTAGGGCAGAGGCCATCGGGAAGTATGGACCCGTTTGTTGAGCTCCCTGAGGACGGCGCAGAGTCTCCACTGGCCGTTTGGCTTCAATATTCCCATCACCAGATTATTGAAGGTGCTGTGGACTGGACGGATTATTCCCCGGGACTCAAGGTTCCTAATTATTTCAGTAAGGGACTCCATTGATGCGAGAGGCAAGCTATATTGCTTCACAAACACAGGAGTCATGCCAGGGTCCGTGGGGATTGTTGTTGTGTGGATGTCAGTGCGACCATAGTCATATGAGTCTACCGCAAAGAGATCTTGGAAATCCAAGAAAACTTGTTTCAACTTTTGCTTTTGTTCCAGAGTCACACAGGCATCAGCTAGGTTGACTCTCTCTTCCACCATCTGCCTGAAGCCTGGAAAGACTTCTGGTTTGGCTATCTCCGCGGCCTCCTCCAGCTGGGTGGAGAAGTCCTTGGTCAGCGTGCTGATTTGGACCGGAGGCTTCAGGTGGGACAGGCAGCCCTCATGGACCTGGAAAATCACCTCATCCCTCCTGAAGTCACAAGTCACATCTTCCTTACCATAGGGGCAGGAAGTGTACACCAGGAAGTTCCCCCCATGCCGGGTAAAAATCCTGTCTGGTGTGATATTGTCCTCACTGTCACCGTCAAAACAGTCCTTGGGGATTGGTCCTAACAGTTCATTTCCTAAATCGATGGAAAAATGTCGGTCATCAACCGCCATTCCAATAATGGTGCCTGCGGCTAGAGTAATACTCTTTAAGTCGCTGTTATCCACCTCTATTAGAATGGTGTCATGTTCTATGTTGACTAATGGAGTTGGGTTTACCCCCAACCCTTGCTGTTGGAGAGAAGCATTTAGATGTATATAAGCATCAGGGTTTTGCAAATATTGTCCTCTTTTAACTTTCACTTCCAGGGAGAATTGTCGGGTCCTTCTGGGATGGTGACTTCCTCTTTAATCTGAATTTCAACTGCATAAGGTAGCAATTGAGCTGACCTAAATGCTTTTTCTGGATCATCAAAGCCCATGGGATTATCCGCTAATCGGGACCAAGCTTTGAAGTTTATTGGGTCCAAACTAATGGCAAAGCGATTGAGAATGTCACTGCCTAAGTAAAAGGCGGCAGGGACGTCTCGCACGACCCAACAATTGTGGACTATGCTCTTGTTGCCAATGGAGATTTTGAGCATACACCTGCTTGGCAGGAGATGTTTGGAATTAGGTGCTTCCAGGTCCATTTCCCATTTGTCTATGAGTTTGAAGGTGGGAATGGCTGGATCTTTTGGGAGTTGGCGAAACATGGCTTCGCTGATGAAGCTCTTACCGTTGTTCACACACACTCGAGCGAGAACAGAGTCCTTCCCATCATTTAACTGAACAGGGATGAACAACTGCTCTCCAATTTGCTGAATATCAGCCAGGCTCTGAGCTGATTTCACATCTTTCTGGACTATAGGAGTGGGAGTTTCTGATTGTGGATTAGTAAAGAATTTCAGGGTGTTTCCTTCCAGTGTGGAATACCACCTTAAACTGGAAGGGAGGTTGATTTTCAGAAATAGAGAGGACCCCCCATCACCAGTCTGTTGTCCTACTGCTATTACTGTCAGTCTGGAATCTGGTTGTTCTGGAAGTGAAATTCTACTTGGTCAGATTTTTGTTCAACCATGTGGCAGGTGCCGTTTAAACTAACATGGTTGACACTCTGTTTTAATTTTATGGGTCGGCTAGTCTGGGTCCAGAGGACCTTGTTTACGCAATCTATTAGGGGTGACAACCTTCTCAGGAGGTCATTCCCTAGTAAACAAGGGGTGCCCTCTGGAGTCACAACTATGACCAGGTGTTTCAACTTGTGTCGCCCAATTTTAATGTCCAAGTCTGCCGTCCCCTCGACGGGAATTTCCTTCCCGTCAAAGTTCTGGAGTTGTCCAGGAAGTGAGGTGAGAGGAATTTGGTAATTCCCTCCCCTTCCTGCATTCAGTTCATCAAAGGCCCTTCTGGACAGAAGGGTAGCTTGAGATCCAGTGTCCACCAGTGCCAAAATTGTACTCTGCCCCTGTACTTGTACCGGGGCATAGTATCTTCCCTCCTTCTCCTCAAGGGGGCACAGATAATGCACATTTTTGGACAACTGGTGGGCTAACTTTCTTGTTTTGGACATCGCTAGCGAAGAGATTTGGGCAGAATTCTGTGGAGAGCCTTGGGAATCTGAAAGAAAAAATTGGAAACTGGAGATCAGAGCCATTGTGGGTTCCCCTGGCTCCGGTTCCGGGCCGCCCCCCCCTTTTTGGAGGCAGTCACCAGGATGGGTTTGAACCAGGGGATTTTCTTGCTGTTGGTTCTGGGATGAGATGGTGGGCGGCGGTAGCTTAGTCTCCACATCTCCCCAGTCTGGATTTGCATCCCTAGGGACCCATTTTTCTTTGGGAGGAGTTCCCCCCTCTCTGAAGGAGAAGATCCTTTTCCCAGGATCCTCTGAGGATCCCTCTCCCTCAAATTGGAAGATCTGTACCTCCTCATCAAACTGAGTCTGTTTGGGTCTTTTGTTTCTCCTACCCCCCCTCTGCTCCTTGGGAGGCGGGCTTTCAGGGGCAGGAGATTTTGTTTCCGGTTCCTGGGTTTCCAGGGGCAGTTTACAAGTGAGGAAGGAAGCTTCCTCCAAGGCTTTACACCCCCCTTCCCTTTGTGCCTCCTCCCTGGGAACCGGTGAGTTATCGGGGTGCTGCCCCCGTCATTGTTCTGGGGCACCAGGTCCAGAGTTGGGTGCGTTCTGCGCCGGCATGCCGATCTGAGGGTTCTGCTGAGCCCTCAGTATGTGACCCAGATCCCGCGCCATGTTTTGAACCTGGCGCTCTAACTGGGAAACCCGCTCAGGCTGATACAGGGCCCTGTTTTCTCCCCTGGGCTGATCCCGGGAAGGGTAGCTATCCCTTCTTTGGTAGTACCCCTGGTTGGGAAGATTTGGATACCCCTCCACCCTTGGCCTCCCCTCTCCCGGATTCGGTTGTCTGGGCTCAGGGAATTGGGGAAAGAAGGGTGGAGGATTTTGGGGCTTGAAGTTGGGTGGATACCTGGGGAAGAAGTTCTGCCCAGGGTTTGGTGAGTTTCTGCCCTCCTGTGAGAAGTTGGGAGGGAAGTTCTCTGGGTTAGGTGCTTGGCTGGATCCCCCCCCTTGGGCTGGAGGAGTCCACACATAACCCAGGATGGGTCTGTTTCCCTTGTAACGGGGGCTTACATAATCAGGAGAGCGAGGGACCCCATTTGTGGGGCTGCCTCCCTGGCTCCCTGTCTGTGACTGGCCCGAGGACCTTCTGGGCTTAGCATTATTAGGTGCAGGTAGGTTTCTAGGCCCCCCATCTCCAAATCTAAAACGGGGGTGACCTTTACCTCTGCCACCTTGGCAGCAGCAGGGGTGTTGTTGGCATTGGGGTTTTTGGGCGCATTATTTTTATTTTCTATTGTCTTCTGCACCTCATAGATCCGGGTTGCCTGTTCAATGACCCAGTCTAAAGATCTTTTCTCGTGAAAATCCCTCACGAGCTGGGTCATTATGTATTTGGTCAAGGCATGGAAAAACGTATTAATAAATTCTCTGCTATCTGTGCGCACCCTTCTTGTGGTCTGTGCAAAAGCACGCTTTAACTCCTGCACAAATTCTTGTGGGGCCTGATCCTCCCCACATTGTAAATTGTAGGCTGCCTTGCGAGCCTCTTGAGGATTTCTATGAGTAGAAAAATGTTTCAAGATGGCCGCCTTATAGGTGGACCATCTTAAATGATTTTGGTCCTCCAGCCCCGCAAAGAAACTGGAGTATTCCGAGGAGAAGGTCCACTTTACATATTGAATACAGCTTTGGCTGTCCTTCAAATGGAAAGTCTCCATCATTTGCTCAAACAACTCTAAGTGCTCCCAAACAGAATACTTGGCGTTCTTATGATAAGGCGTGATGACGCTCCTGATTGCCGTAATCTGCTTTAAGGGGTCCTTAAGCAAGGCCCTTTTTGTCTTATTGGCCCTTTTGGTCCAGGTAACCCTGGTCCATTCATCTTCTGACTCAGAGGCACTGCTCCCAGAGGTTCCCGTCTGTTCTTCCAGGTTTTCCCGGATTCTGCGAGCCTGGGAATGGCTGGCAGACTGTGGGGACCTGGTCTCCTGTGTCCTGTACCGCTCAGATGAGTCTTCAGATCCCTCCTTGCTGCCAGGATTTGATGGGTACCCCCCACTGACCTAACTGGGCAGAGGTTTTCAGGATGCCCTTAATGGGCCTACTCTCCTGGGGTTCCCCATTAAATTGCACTGTGCTTGGGTGCCCATACCCGGATGCCCGCCCCTCCATTCCTGGGTGGTACTGGCCTATGAGCCCCATGCTTCTGGCTGGATAGTAATCTGCCATCCCTGTGGCCCAGTGCTCATGTGCGCCAGGGGACAGGGGGGTGGCAGAGTCCAGGGACTGAGAGATATAAAGGCCTCTGGTACTAGGGCTCCTGAGGTTATGCTCAGGAGTTTCCCTTTCCCAGCGAACCTGGTCTCTATCCGCCCCTGCTCCCTGTTGCAATGCAAGAGCCTGCGCCTTCAGTTCCTCAGTTAAGGCCTTACTAGACTTTATCAGTCTCCCCTGCATCACTACCTGTTGTTGGAGCCTATCATTGTGCTGGCAGAGAGCCTCATTCTCTCTCTGCGTTTCCTGATTGGTCCTGGAGCACTGGGCCAGTCTTTGCTGCAGGAGGGTTACCTCCTGAGCTGTGTCCCTATTGGCCTGCTCCTTTCTTGCCAGAGCATCCTCCACCTTCCTGGTGTGCTCTAACAAGTTCTGGTGTTCTTTTTGGAGGTCACCCAGCCCCTGGAGGGCCAAGTGTTAAGACGGATTTCTGAACTCTGTCCTGGTGGCGCAGAAGTTCAGAAGGCCAACCTAATTACTTGGAACAGGGTAACCTCTGGACAAGCCAGACCAATCAAGGTAGCGATCGCGGCGGTCAAGACTAGGTCTCAAGAGGGGTGAGGGTGACTGAAAGCCCGCAATGAGCACACAAAGCAAGAGCGCTTACAAACTACTCCAAACAGTTGTTATATCAAAAATAGATACACATTTATTTTAAGGCCTTTAAAATAATGACCCTAGCGAGAAAATCACAATATCACAATATTAAACCAACACATACCATATTAACACAATATATATACAAATACACAGTTGCAAGCGTTTAAAGCACGAAATATGTAGTCCACCTGAAAGGAAAGGAAAACAGGCAGTGCGATAACGCTTTTGACTCAGTTCGCCTTTAGAGGCACCTAACTAGATGGAAGTCCGAGCCCTGCGAAGAGTGGAGCCTTGTGCTCAAAGTACCTGCCACGCCGGTGCCAACGGGCAAAAGGGGAAGCTCTTCGGAGGAAGTCAGGCAGTTTGGGTTAGTGCACAGCAGAAGGAGAACGGGTTCCGCAACTCAAGCGCAGCCTCCACAGCGAGCAGAAGCAGAGTGCGAGTACGGCAAAAGGGTGCTGTTTTTACACAGCAGGGAAAAGCAATGGGATACTGCAGGAGGGCGACCAGATCCTAGCTAAACTACTCACCGGTCCCCGAAGCAAGCAGACCCAGGCTTCTCCACGTTAGTTTCAGCAGCTGGCAGGTTCAGAAGAGCAGGGAACGCCTCGTAGTCGTGTAGAGCAAAAAGACGTCCCAATCGACGAAACCAGCACAGTTTTGTTGCCGCAGCAGGACAACGGAGCGGCCGTGTGTATTCAAGCCAAATGTACACTCCTCCCTTCAGACTTGGGAACGCCAAGTGTACGAAGCGTGGGAGAGTGACAAGGACTCGAAATACAACACAACCTGGCGGCAGTTACAGAGCAGGACTCCCTTGTAAGCTGGTCAGTCAACTGGATGGCCCAGAGACACTTCCGAAGGCTTACTTGGCAGGAGATGATGAAGTCGCCGGGAATAGCTGTTCCTGCTATTCCAAAGGTCGAAGCACCAGTACAGGCCTTCTGGTTCGATCCAAGGAGGAAAGGGCTTCACAGGACGACAGCAGTGCAAAGGAGGATTCCTTCAGCGGGTCACCAGCGATTCCTCGGTCCAGCCTCTTGGTTGCAGGATACTTGGCTCCTGTATTCCTTCGTTCGTGAGAACTCAGGAGATCGACATGGTAGTGGTGTTTCCAGCTCCATCTTATCCACGGTTCCCTTCGTGCCAAAACGGAGGGGAGCCAATGGGAGATCCGCTCATCAACACACATACCATACGTGGACCAATCACGGACCACGGTGGTCCCAGGCATTCACACCACCCCAGACTCTCTGGCACCCAGGATGTGTATTGGGACCAGACATCCCAGCCCACACCCTGGAGGCACACAAACGACATGTAGGAGCCCGCGAAAGCAACCACGTTTCGCGGGAAAGTACATGCCCAAATAAGGAAGGCCCCGGGTCGCCCGACCTGGGGAAGGTGAAGGGAGCAAGACGGTCAGTGGACAAGACAAAGGAGCCTCGTGGTCTGGCCATTTTGGGAGCCAGGCCACCATTTTGGGTTCAGTGCGAAAAACGTGCTCAGAACGCCAAAAGGAGCTCAAAATAAACAAAACGATCGCTGCCACCATTCGAGTACCTGAATGACTTGCACCGATCAAATACCATCCTAAAAGAGTATCTAGGGTCTGTAGAAGGCTAGAGACCCAAGAGAGCTGTAACTTAGCTTACAGTGCCCTCTTGTGTCATGTTGCACTAAAGCCGCAACATGATAAAAGAAACTATGGGAAACAGCGTTCCCCGGTACTGACTGTCTTAAGGGCATGTCAGTTTCCCCGTAAGAAAGGAGCGAAAGCCCAGAGGAGTGCGGCAGAAGGCTGTACTTCTCTGGCAAAGTCAAGAACAAGGTTAAAAACAATAGCAAAAAGTTTAGGGGTTGCCACATGGAAGGAAAATTCCCTACAATTACGAAATCTTTCCTAACACTCGCCCCTCCCAGACTATGGACAGGGGTAACTAATCCACCCCTGGATGAGTCTCTTGTTCAGGTCGGTAAAACATTCTGGACAACCCATCAGCATTGCTATATTGGACACCTGGCCTATGCTCAATAGTGAAGTCGAAGCCTTGTAGACTTATGGACCACCTAAGCAACTTTGGATTCTCCCCCTTCATGTTCATTAGCCACTTTAACGGCTTATGGTCAGTCTGCACAGTGAAGTGAGTCCCATAGAGGTAGGGCCTCAGCTTCCTTAGGGCCCACACAACAGAGAAACATTCTTTCTCTACCGTGGACCATCTGAGCTCTCTGTCCTTAAGCTGGCGACTAATAAAACCGATAGGGTGTTCCTTACCCTTCTCATCTACTTGTGATAGTACAGCTCCTATCCCAGTGTCAGAGGCATCCGTCTGCACGATAAAAGGTCTTTGATAATCAGGGGCCCTAAGCACAGGCGCCTGGCACAAGGAGTCTTTTAAGCCATTGAAGGCCTTCTCACACTCGTCGGTCCAAGTTACCTTCTTGGGTTTCTTCGGAGTTGTGAGGGCAGTCAGAGGAGCAGCTATGGTGCCATAGTCTGCCACAAAATTGCGATAATACCCCGTGAGTCCTAAAAAGGCTCTCACTTGGGTTTGCGTAGTGGGGGTAGGCCAGTCTTGTACTGCTTGTACTTTACTGGGTAGAGGCTGTATCCTCCCTCCTCCTACTTCATGTCCAAGGTAAACCACTGAGCCTTGTCCAATCTGGCATTTACTAGCCTTTATGGTCAAGTGGGCTTTCTGAAGAGCCTGGAGCACAATCCTGAGGTGTTTCACATGGTCTTCCCAGGTGGCACTGAAAACTGCTATATCGTCTAGATATGCAAGACAGAATTCGTCCAACCCATTCAACACATGATTCACAAGCCTCTGGAAAGTGGCAGGTGCATTCTTCAACCCGAACGGCATTACCCGGAATTGGTAAAGGCCGTCTGGAGTAGAAAATGCTGTCTTCTCCTTGGCATGTTCTGCTAAAGCTATTTGCCAATAGCCAGCAGTGAGGTCAAACGTGCTGAGGTACTTGGAGGCACCCAATGTATCCACCAGCTCATCTGTTCGAGGCAAGGGGTGTGCATCTGTCTTGGTGACAGCATTCAGAGCCCTGTAATCCACACAGAACCTCAATTCAGAAGTGCCTGCTTTTGGAACCAACACCACTGGGCTGGACCAAGGACTACTAGAGGGTTCAATCACCCCAAGGTCTAACATCTTGTTGACCTCGGTCTTAATATAAGACCGTACTTTATCCGACATCCTGTATCCCCTACTTTTGGTAGGTACACTGTCTCCTGTGTCAATGTTATGTTTGCACCAAGGTGTCAAACCAGGCGACTGTGAAAACAGGGGGGAAAACTGCCTAAGCAAACTTTTCACCTCAGCCTGCTGATCAGAAGTCAGGTGAGGGGCCACTCGGACACCCTCAACGGAGCTATCTGAAGGACCGCTCTGGAACAGGTCGGGGAGAGGTTCTGACTCCTCTTCCTCAACATCTGAAGCCAGTAGCAGTGCTGCGATTTTGACTCTTGGGACGAAAGCCTTCAGCCTATTCACGTGGAACACTTTTGGAGCCTGTCCAGGCCTTCCAAGGTCCACTAAATAGTTCACCTCACCCAGGGGCTCCACCACTGTGTAAGGGCCTGACCATTTGTCCTGTAAAGCTCGAGGCCTTATTGGATTCATGATTAGGACTTGCTGACCAGGTGTAAAGTTGATGAGGGAAGCTTTCTGGTCGTACCAATGTTTCACCAGCGCTTGCCCTGCCTTCAATTTATCACTAGCCAAGCCCATCAGAAGTACCATCCGTTTTCTGAGCCCTAGCACATAGTCAACTACATTGGTAGTAACAGGGGGAGTGGGCATCTCCCATCCCTCTTTGACGATGGCTAAGGGTCCCCGTACGGGATGACCGAACAGAAGTTCGAAGGGGCTGAAGCCAACACCCTCCTGTGGTACCTCTCGGTAGGCAAACAGTAGGCATGGTAAAAGAAGATCCCATTTTCTTCTCTGGGGCTCCTCCAGAGCCCCAATCATGCTCTTTAACGTTCTGTTGAAACGTTCCACCAGACCATTGGTCTGGGGGTGGTATGCAGAAGAGAACTTGTAGGTGACCCCACATTCTTTCCACATAGCCTGCATATACTTCGACATACAGTTGCTGCCACGATCTGACACATCTTCTTTAGGGAAGCCAACCCTAGTAAATATGCCGAGTAAAGCTTTTGCAACTGACTTGGCAGTTACAGTTTTCAATGGGATGGCCTCAGGATACCTGGTTGCATGGTCGACCAGCACCAGGATAAACCTATTGCCCGAGGATGTTTGCGGGTCAAGGGGACCAACGATGTCGATCCCTACCCTTTCAAATGGTACCCCCACAACTGGGAGTGGTACCAACGGAGCTTGGATTGTCGCGCCAACCTTACCAGACAACTGGCAGGAGGCACAACTCCTGCAGTGACTTTCTACTTGCACCCCCATCTTGGGCCAGTAGAAGTGCATGGATAACCTTTGCTTGGTCCTCTTCACACCAAGGTGACCAGCAAGGGGAACTTCATGCGCCAACTGCAGGAGGAAGGGCCTAACAGCAAGGGGAACCACCAACCTCCTATGGTCTCCTTCTGTAGACTCTGTGGGCTCACTATACAGGAGTCCACCTTCCCAATAAATCCTATGCTTCCCAGGAGGTTCACCCTCAAGCTGGGAGCAGGCCTGTCTCCTTAGGCCTTCCAGAGATGGGCACTCTTGTTGGCCTTTACTGAATTCGTCCCTATCAGGACCTCCTTCAACTAACAAGTCTTTTAGTTCAGGATGATCGTTGGGGTCGAATACTTCAGGCATCGCCACCTCCTCGTCAGGCCCGGGCGATTGACCAACTTCCTCCACCGCAGTGGTAGGCGAGCTCGGGGGAATATTCTCTTTCCCTCGTCTTGACTTGTAGACTCCTTTCGCCTTGGGTTTCCCCTTTGGCTGGGGCGGCGTATTGGGCTTGGCCAATGCTGCCCGTGCTTGAGACCGTGTGTAGGGTCTTTCGGCAGTGTCTCCTACGAGCCCTAAAGCTCTGAGATCATTGCCCAACAAGACCTTTCCCGGGACGTTTCTCTGAATGCTCACTGGAATCCTGACTGCTGTACCATTTAAAGTAAGATTTACAGGGATCACGGGAAACATACGGAGGGGGCCGTCAGCCAACTTAGTGGGCATCAGAGTAGCTCTGGCAACTTCCTCTGAGTCTACCAAGGTAGAATCCACTACAGTTCGACTGCACCCAACATCCCTAAGAGCTGGAGTATCCACTCCATTGATCAGCACACTGTCTTTAAAGTAGTGCTTGGTATTATCCGGAATCCTAGCATAAGCCTCTGCGACTTTAGGCTCCCAGGAACCCAGGGACACTAAAACTACCTCAGCCTCGATTCCGCTGGGAAATGAGTCTGAGGAGAAGGATGCTCCTGTAATCTCTTCTTCCTCGTAGGAGGAGAAGGCCAGATTAGCGGAGTGGACCCCCAAAGGTCTAACCTTACACCGGGGATCCCCCTTCACATGGTCAGTTGCTCCACAAGAAAAACAAGCCCCCGTGGGTCTGTTTACGTAGGGAGGCTTATTATAACCAGAGTTCTGTTTCGGAGGCTGACCTCCACTACCCTGTGAGTTCTCATGTGTCTTACCCTTGTTTTTCTTTTTGTGGCCCTTATGGGAAGAAGATTTAGCAGATTCCCCACCCTCCATATCTTTGGACTTTTTCCCTTCCTCCTGCTTACCAGGATGAGTTTTGTCCTTATGGGACACTCGATGTGACACCCATAAGTCTGCTGCAATGGCCAGCTTCTTAGGATCTATCTCCTTCGAATCGGCCAAATGCTGCTTAAGCTCCGGGGGAGAAGAAGCAAAAATGTGTTCCAGCATGACCAGATTGATCATGCCTTCGAAGGTAGAAACCTTATAACCTTCGACCCAGCCAGTTAAGTTTTTCAAAGATTCAGCGACATAAGATACCCAAGTACCACCTTCCTTTTTCTTATACTCTCGAAAACGCTTTAAATATTGGGCCGGAGTCTTCCCAAACTTTAAAATGAGAGTTTGCTTTAACATTGCGAAATCAGCCCGCTCAGCCTTCGACATTTCCATAATGGCACTGCAGCCAGAATGGGGCAGTCTACTGAGCAACCACGCAATCTTATCAGCATTGTCAACTTCCTGGACCTCGCATGCATACTCAAACGCATTCAGCCAGTCCATAATGTCATTCCTTTCTTCATACACACTGAGCAGATCTTTCGGAAACCGTGGATGAGAGGAAGCCCCAGACCCATGTCTAGGACCCTTGGATCCATTTGCAACCTGAAGCTTGGCCAGTTCCAACTGGTGATCCCTGTCTTTCTGTTTTTCTGCCTGTTCGATTTTTAGTTTGGCTATGCTGAATTCAAGCTTCTGCTGCCTAAACCGCAGCTCTTGCTTCTTGAATTCAAGCATAGCCTCCCCATCAACACTGGCAGAGGAAACATTAGACATTACATCCTCCCTGTCCTCGTGGTTGCGATGGATCAGTGCAGCGGCAGAACCGTCGGTTCTGCCAGTGAGAGCAGCCCCACCACCTTCTGCACTGTCCTCGGAAGTTATAGCGTCAAGCTGCGCTTCTTGCCACGCCACGATTCTCTGGATCATTTCCAATTTTGTGCCTTGAGAGGAAACACCTCTCTCCGCACACATCTTTTTCAGCGTTTCTGATTTGGAAGCATTTAAAGTTAACAAGGTATTTGTTTCCATACTGTTTGATAGGACTATGGCCTTTTTAAAGTTATATTACAACAATTCACTACGTGTACTGTTTGGAATAACCTGAAATGCCTTAGTTCGAGCGCAACACTGGATACCTTCAGTCGTATCCCACCGCTGTACACCAATTTGTTAAGACGGATTTCTGAACTCTGTCCTGGTGGCGCAGAAGTTCAGAAGGCCAACCTAATTACTTGGAACAGGGTAACCTCTGGACAAGCCAGACCAATCAAGGTAGCGATCGCGGCGGTCAAGACTAGGTCTCAAGAGGGGTGAGGGTGACTGAAAGCCTGCAATGAGCACACAAAGCAAGAGCGCTTACAAACTACTCCAAACAGTTGTTATATCAAAAATAGATACACATTTATTTTAAGGCCTTTAAAATAATGACCGTAGCGAGAAAATCACAATATCACAATATTAAACCAACACATACCATATCAACACAATATATATACAAATACACAGTCGCAAGCATTTAAAGCACGAAATATGTAGTCCACCTGAAAGGAAAGGAAAACAGGCAGTGCGATAACGCTTTTGACTCAGTTCGCCTTTAGAGGCACCTAACTAGATGGAAGTCCGAGCCCTGCGAAGAGTGGAGCCTTGTGCTCAAAGTACCTGCCACGCCGGTGCCAACGGGCAAAAGGGGAAGCTCTTCGGAGGACGTCAGGCAGTTCGGGTTAGTGCACAGCAGAAGGAGAACGGGTTCCGCAACTCAAGCGCAGCCTCCACAGCGAGCAGAAGCAGAGTGCGAGTACGGCAAAAGGGTGCTGTTTTTACACAGCAGGGAAAAGCAATGGGATACTGCAGGAGGGCGACCAGATCCTAGCTAAACTACTCACCGGTCCCCGAAGCAAGCAGACCCAGGCTTCTCCACGTTAGTTTCAGCAGCTGGTAGGTTCAGAAGAGCAGGGAACGCCTCGTAGTCGTGTAGAGCAAAAAGACGTCCCAATCGACGAAACCAGCACAGTTTTGTTGCCGCAGCAGGACAACGGAGCGGCCGTGTGTATTCAAGCCAAATGTACACTCCTCCCTTCAGACTTGGGAACGCCAAGTGTACGAAGCGTGGGAGAGTGACAAGGACTCGAAATACAACACAACCTGGCGGCAGTTACAGAGCAGGACTCCCTTGTAAGCTGGTCAGTCAACTGGATGGCCCAGAGACACTTCCGAAGGCTTACTTGGCAGGAGATGATGAAGTCGCCGGGAATAGCTGTTCCTGCTATTCCAAAGGTCGAAGCACCAGTACAGGCCTTCTGGTTCGATCCAAGGAGGAAAGGGCTTCACAGGACGACAGCAGTGCAAAGGAGGATTCCTTCAGCGGGTCACCAGCGATTCCTCGGTCCAGCCTCTTGGTTGCAGGATACTTGGCTCCTGTATTCCTTCGTTCGTGAGAACTCAGGAGATCGACATGGTAGTGGTGTTTCCAGCTCCCTCTTATCCACGGTTCCCTTCGCGCCAAAACGGAGGGGAGCCAATGGGAGATCCGCTCATCAACACACATACCATACGTGGACCAATCACGGACCACGGTGGTCCCAGGCATTCACACCACCCCAGACTCTCTGGCACCCAGGATGTGTATTGGGACCAGACATCCCAGCCCACACCCTGGAGGCACACAAACGACATGTAGGAGCCCGCGAAAGCAACCACGTTTCGCGGGAAAGTACATGCCCAAATAAGGAAGGCCCCGGGTCGCCCGACCTGGGGAAGGTGAAGGGAGCAAGACGGTCAGTGGACAAGACAAAGGAGCCTCGTGGTCTGGCCATTTTGGGAGCCAGGCCACCATTTTGGGTTCAGTGCGAAAAACGTGCTCAGAACGCCAAAAGGAGCTCAAAATAAACAAAACGATCGCTGCCACCATTCGAGTCCCTGAATGACTTGCACCAATCAAATACCATCCTAAAAGAGTATCTAGGGTCTGTAGAAGGCTAGAGACCCAAGAGAGCTGTAATTTAGATTACAGTGCCCTCTTGCGTCATGTTGCACTAAAGCCGCAACATGATAAAAGAAACTACGGGAAACAGCGTTCCCCGGTACTGACTGTCTTAAGGGCATGTCAGTTTCCCGTTAAGAAAGGAGCGAAAGCCCAGAGGAGTGCGGCAGAAGGCTGTACTTCTCTGGCAAAGTCAAGAACAAGGTTAAAAACAATAGCAAAAAGTTTAGGGGTTGCCACATGGAAGGAAAATTCCCTACAATTACGAAATCTTTCCTAACACCAAGTGATTTTCTTCTGTTTTTCTTTTTAAATGGCAGACTTCCTGGCCTAAGGCGTCTCTTTCCTGACTAAGAGCCTGCATTTGTGCCGCCAGGTCGTCCCTCTGCCTTTGAAAGGCACCAGCTTTCTGGCGTTCTTCATCAAACTCTGCCTGGGTATCCAGGTCTTTCAAAATCAGCTTGTTGCTCTCTGCCTTCACTCTATCTAGGTGGCTTTGCAGGGTGACTACCTGCTCAGCACATGCCCTATTGAAGTCTAACTGTTGCTACAGCTTTTTCTGGCTCTGCAGTAGGGAGTCCAAACCTTCTTGGTACTCCTTCTGTAAGGCCAGAAATCTGGTATCCTGGTCCGCCTTTTCCTGTTGCAGCACATCCATATCCTCCTTTATTTTAGTGATGTACCGTCTGCTGTCATTTTCTGACTCCTGGCTCCTGAGCAGCCTCTGCTCAGAAGAGTCCAGATCAGATTGGGCCTTCTGTAATGCCAGCAGTTGCCTACTCGCCAGATCTTGGCCTTCAGCACATTTGTCCTGCATGGCTCCCATATGTAAATATAAATATGCCGCTACCCTGGCAATCTTGTGGTGCTCATCCTTGGCCTTCGGGGCCATGTATAGTTCGCTCAGGGCCACATGTAGGGGACCTTGATCTCCCCATATATCTGACCCTGTTTCAGTGACCTGTTGCGCGATTGCCTGCAACCAGACCGTTTGGTCCTGATGAGTCCACTCACCTCTCACAAATAGCTTATGTAAGAAGTGTTCTCTGGCTATTTTCATATCTACCAAGGTAGTCATTCTAGAGATTGGTCTCTGTCCTGACTTACAGAAGTTTGTATTTTATTTTTGCAAAACAGACCTTTTCCTTAGAGCGTTCCTTTGAGGAGTGCTTTACAGCGTAACACAGCGTGGTGATCCGACCGGAAATGTGTATCTGGTCAGCTGGCACGCTGTATTAATCTGCACAAGTGATAGATCTAACCCAAACGTCCGGCACGAGCCCCCAATTTGTAAGAGGATTCAATTCAACACTACAGCTAAGTCAATGCCTAGTCTGGGATACTGAATGGAAACCCTTATTGATATATCTTTATGTCCAGTTCATGCGTTCTGGATGACTACCCCTATATAACACCCCTCTCTTAGAATCCCCCTGACCCCACTGAGCCAAGAAGTAGGTTTGTTTTGCAAATTTAAAAGATTTATTTGAAAAAAATTAAACAATGTATAGATATATCACACTTTGATAATAAATTAATAATTGAATATCACACTTAATCTGATCAGTAATCAATAATGGATAGTCTGGCACTAGCACACTTGTGAATAGGAACAGAAGAATAAGGTGGTAGAGAATGCTTTATATAAGTTCAGATGGATGCAATGTTGAATGAAATGCAATACCGAAAATACTCAATATGATTTCAACAAAACAATGTAATCACTTTTCTCTGGCAATGCACTCCCCCCCTTTATGCAATGCAAGGAAATGGAAGGAAAGCACACAGTTCTCAGAAATGCAATCAAATGTAATTCAGTTCACCCCAGCAAGCTTAGAGGAAAACAGGTCGGAGTTTTAAACACAGGCCCAAAATGCTTTTATATGTGCTGGCGATGAAGTGAAATATGCTGAAAATGCTTTTAATTCCCTTCAGGAGGTTCAGGTTGAGGATTAGTTGGTTTAAATTAGTTCAGGCTTACTTTAGCAATGTTCTAGGAATGATTGGCAGGTTCAACGAATTTTTGGCAAATGAAAGCAAGGAAGCTGCTGTTTTCACACGTGGAGAAATTTGCAAATCGCGGCAAATTCGCGAGTGCGTATTTCGCGATTGCGGCAAATGTATAGGGAGTAGGAATGCGGTTCTAGGTTTGTTGAAAAGCCAAGATTCCCAGCTTTCAGAGGAAAGTTACTGCAAGTCTCTAAGACAAACGGTCACGGAGATATGAGCGATATGGTAAAGGTCGTTTTTCAGATTTGAAATTTTAAAGTTCAAAGTGACAAGTTACAGCTTGCAACTAGAAAATGACAGGTGACAGCTTTGCAAATGACAGGTGACAGTTAGGAGACAGTTCTGGTTAGATTAAAATAGATTGAATTATATTATTTTAACTAAGAGATTGGTTCTGCACAGTTCTGCTAGGTACTCACAATATATTTAGAAATAGAATGGGCCTCGCCACAGATCTGGTCAGGTTTTCTTCACTCGCCACGGACGGTCTCTGCGCACAGCGGTCTGGGTCAGCTCTCTGGTTCTGCGAACAGCGGTCTGGGTCAGCTCTGCTCTGCCTCTGGTTCTGGATACTGCTCTGCTTTCTCTGGGTACAGCACTGCTTCTGGATCTTTCTGCACAGCTTTCTCTGGACCCAGCGCTGATCTGCACGGCTCCTGGATGCTGCTATCGCTGTTAGGTTTGCTGGATGCTGAGGCCCACTGAGAAGAGTTCTCAGTTTGTGGGTTTAGGCCCTTGCTTTGAGTTCTGAATCAAGTTCTTTGGAGTTTTAAAGTCTAAGTGTTGAATCTAGTATCTTCTGGATGTTGTGTGGTCCGGCAGAGCGCGTTGCAGCAAATGGAATTGAATGTCCCTATCTGTCCTGACTGTCTGCTTTTATGTGTTTTGAAAGTGGGTGTGTGTGCAGCATCACTAGCCAGCCCCTCTCTCAACTGCCCATTGGCCCAATTCTCCCCTCTCCCATGATTGGGGAAGGAACTGTGAGTCAGAGTGATGCTGTGTCAACAGGTTTGCAGAGAGGACACTCCCCTGTCAACTTACACACAATCTATATTTGACCCAAATGCATATTTGCACAGGTACACATTTGTTTAAAATTACATGCACCCATCACATATCACATGAGGTGTCCCCTGTTCAAACTCTGCTCTTCCTGGGGGCTTGGGTTCAAAAATGGCACATATTTCACTTTTTGGTCGGGTTACCAATATTGAATTTGTCCCCGAATTTACACAAATGTTCGCAAAGCATGTGGGCATTAGGTGGTGGAGTGTCAGATTTTTAAAATACATACATTTACAGTAATATCCTCTTTTCTGCTAAAACCCCCCTGAACATACCACCGGGTCCTACCACATCTTCAAATGTGCACAGAAAAATCACAAGAATAATGATATCACTTATAAAATTTTCACAAATCCGCTCTATGAATGATCCATCTTTTTAGATTTATGTTCTGGCCCCAAAGGGGTGTGGTTTCCCCCCAGCACAAGCTTGAATTTCTGGTTTTTCCAGTTCTGCCAAGCCAGCTTGCTCTCACAGGCAGTGCTCCTCCCCTTTCCTTCCAGGAGGAAGCCACTTTTACGACCCCCTAATAAACCATCTGCCTGAGTCAGGACAGGGCTTTGTTCAATTTCCTGCAGAGCCCAGGTAATTCAATCAGAGAAGTGTCATATCCCTTTTGGTGGGAGCAGCAAAAGGCAGCTAGGCCTGGGAACACAGCTGTTGTGCAAGTCTCAACTCCTGTCGGGGGTAGCTGGTGGGCTAAATTCAGTTTCATTAAGCCAGGTTTCAGATAAAATTTCACTTTTTGTTCCCCAGTTTAAGTCAAGACAATTTTTACATATGCAGCTAGAATGCTGATTCTAAGTTCAAAACTATGACATTTAAACAATTGCAACCTATGTGACACTCAAAAGTAGGTCACTCAGTTAATTTAAACATTTTCGATTTTTGGTGGTTTTACATCCAGTTTCAGTTAGGCTGCTGCAGACCTGCAGAGCTCAGCCAGTCTTGTTATGAACATTCAGGTCACTTCAGAATATAACTTTACATTGTATCCACCTCTCAGTAAGTATTTCTTTGGCCTGCTTTGGGTTCATTTATTCAGTTTTACACAAATGTCTGGTGTTGTTTTAAAACGCCGGCTTTCTGATAGTGGTGAGTACTGGTAATGCAACCATTTTTGGGATCTTTCTTGGATTAATGCATTCCAAACAGGAATGGTTCTTACATGGTAGTAAATCCTTGCTTAACATTGTTTTGATGGGGCTCCTTACAGTAAAATGGTTATGTGGAAGCCCACAAAAGGGTTGAATCTTTAAAGTGGTCTGGTGAGCCACGATTTCAGCAACCTTTTGACATCAGTAACAGTGGATTTTGTTAACAAAGATCTTTCTTTACACTGGTGGGTGGCAAGTGAGGTAACCATTTTGGTGTGCGCACAAACTGCGTGGTTCTCCTGGATTCTGGCGCACTTGTGGGCTTTTTGGCCATCTTGGATTTTCTAAGCCCACTGCACCAAATGTTGCAGCATGATCGCTCAAACGTGGGTCAGGACACCCAACAGCGGGAAGGGTTTTCTCCCTTCTTGCAACCAGTGGCCCTTGGTGGCCTAAGCGGTAGGAGTGTTTGAGGTATCGATGAGGTCTCGGCTTCCCCCGACAAAACTGCATTCCCCCGGCCCAGGAACACCTGCAAGGGCAGGCGGGTCTCAGACAAGAATGGTTGGGGGAGCTTTGGCCTACAGTAGACTTGGTCAGAATAAGCAAGCGTGTTGGTACAAATATGGACAAATGCCCAGGTTACAGGGTGTGACATGGGGTACAATAAAATCATGATTGTGGATTTAATATCTCAGTGGGAGAATGCATTTGCTGCTGACCTATGTGTGCCTTTTAAACCACTCACCCGTTCTAAGCTATTGATATATTTATCTTGAGGTTCGCACTATGCATGCTGATCATACATGGAGGGATTGAAACATCCGTACGCCCCACGTGGCATACTATGAGCTTTTGGCTATATTTACATTGCGGTCAGCAAAATCAAAGATGGATATTTATCGGGGGGAGCTGGCAATTCTGTATTGTTTATTAAAGCTTCAATATTGTAGGTCAGCAGATTGACCAGGCATTGATTCATTTATGTCAATATTTGTGTTTGTCAGCTTGCAACACCTGCACTTGGTGATCCATGTAATTTCCTGCTTTTTCATTTAGCTCCCAGTTATCGTTTACCGCCAACGTGCAATGTGTTTCCAGTCAAAGCCAGCTCAGTGTATATGGTGACATATCTTATGTTACACTTGTGTTTGTAATCGTGCAACGATTAGTTAAATCATCTGCAGAGGGATGATGAAGTCACTGTTGCTGAGACTATTGTATTAATTTAGCATCCAGTTAATTCAGAGCCGGCTTCAAATTTCATTCATCACTTAGAGCTCAGATGTAATTGGGCTTATCATAAAGATATATGAGAACGTTTTGCTATGTGCCACATAATGGCAAATACTTTGCCATTTATGAATTTTTCAACCATTCCTGATTTTAGACTTGTTAGAGTTCAACATATCCCATTATAATCGAGGGACTACAAATAACATAACGCAAAGGAACAACCAAGCTTGTGTGCACTATGCCCACCTGTCAGAGGGTAAATTGTCATTCATGTAAGTTGATGCAAAGACATCCTGTCATCTCTCTCTTCCACCCCCCTCCTCCCTCTACTCCATGCTCTTCCTCCTGCCCTTCTTTGGCCACCTCTCCTCCCTCCTCCTCTACCTTCCCACCATCACGGACCACATCGACACCCTGGCTCCTGCTCTGGCTGATTTCTGCAATCACTCCTTCGATACTGGGGCCTTCACCTCCCCCCTGAAGCACTCCCTTGTGCACCTTCTTCTTAAGAAATCCTCTGTTGACCCTTCCTGCCCGGCTAACTATCATCCAATCTCCATCACTCCTTTCCCAGGCAAACACCTGGAAAAGTTGGCCATCACTCAGCTCAATCTTCACTCTGAATCTATTGGCTGTCTCCATGATCATCAGTCTGGCATTAGAGCCCAGGAGTGGGGTGCTGCCAATGATCTCTGACTTAATGCCAGTAAGAGAGAGATTCTCCTCATCGGCACACCTGCTCCCTCCTTTCCTGTTACTCTCTGGCCGGCCTCTCTTGGCCCTCTTCCCGCTCTAACCTGTGAGGCTAAAAAACCTTCGGGTCATCTTCAACTGCACACTTTCCTTCTCTCCTCATATCTCTGACATTTCTAAGAAGTCACACTACCAGCTGCACCTCCTCAGAGGTATTCTTCCTTTCCTCTCCTTCCCCCAGAAGCTCACTGTCTCCAGAGCTCTGGTTCTCTTTAGGCTGCACTACTGCAACAGCCTCTTTCTAAATCTGCCTGCCTCTACTCTCCGCCCTCTGCAACTCATCCAACTCACGACTGCAAGACTTGTCCTTGGCCTCTAGCCCAGGGATCTTATCTCTCGATGACTGAAATCTCTGCACTGGCTCCCATTGGCAGTGAGGATTAAGTTCAAAACCCTCTGCATTGTCCACAAGGACTTCTGGGGCCTGGGGCCTCAATACCTTCAACTCTCTCTTACTAAATATCTTCCTTCTCGAGCTCTTTGCTCATCCACCTCCAACTCCCTCAGGGTTAGTCGTTTCTCCAAGCAGCGAGTTGGTGGTAGATCTCTTTCTTCTGCGGGGGCCTCCCTCTGCAACAGCCTCCCTGCCTCTCTGAAACTTGAGGAGAACCATCTCTGGTTCCGGAAGCATCTCAAGACCTTCCTCTTTGCTTCTGCTTTCTCTGCTCCTCTCCCCTGCTGATCTGCTGGCTGATTCTGAAACTGCACTGGTTACCTGGCTATCCTCTGATCTCTGGCCCAGGTTCCCTCCCCGCCAGTTGCACACCTGCTCTTCCCCCCTGGCAGCCCTTGCATTCGGGGACTGTTTCTGTATCCCTACAGCCCCTACTAGCACTTGACACCTGATGTTTGCACTTGCCCTTGCACTTGCCACCAGCTGGCTGCACTTGTATTTATTATTTATTGTCTTTATTTTATTTTACTGTTATCCCATGTACTGCACTAGCCCCTCCCCTTTCCCCCCACACTATTCCACTTCCCCGTCCCCTGCACTTGCGCAATCTGAATGTCTCCTGGCCTAGTAGGATCGCTGTCTCTTTCTTCCCTCTGTTTCCCCTCCCTTGCCTCGTCGCACCTTGAAACACTTGTGTATAGGCACGTTATAAATGCAATATCATATCATATCATATCCAGCTTACATAACTAAAGTGCCATACCTTGGCTAGTCAAATGTTGCTCTTTCTTGGGCGTTTTTCTTTATTTCTTTCAGTCAAAGGCATCCTTTCAACATCTCAGGTTACAGACAGTAAGAGCTCTGGGCTTTGATAAGTATTACCACTTAAATATTGACTGTAGGAAAATTAGAATATTGTATTAGATGGTTAAACAAAATGTAACCAGCCATTCAGAAAACAGTTTATAGGTAGATGAAAAAAATGCCTGTTTTTAAATGCATTCATTATTACTTTATTTCACTACATCGAGTGCCATAAAATTACATACAATAAACAGGCACATGCAATAAAACATACAATAAAATGGAATCCTATGAAGGTTAAAATGCACTATTAAAAGGACACAAACATACAAGGTTGTGGATCTTTGGTTAGTTGCAACACAGCAAAAGTACATTTATTACCCAATGATAAAAGGAACTGTCCATTCAAGGTTGTATACAAATATCTGTTTTATTCTTATGAAAACAGACAGTTCTAGCACACTACAAAACACAACCCAACCTGTAAAGGAACACAGAGGACAGACAGTTTCACGAAAGAACGGGATGCACTCTGGATACTGACAGGAGGGTAGTCTGCAAAGCAATCAGTCTTAACTGTTTAAGATTATTTGGTTTCAGCACCAAGGGAGCAAGGGGTCATACATGTCTCTAGGGGCCTTCACAGAAGGACCAAGGAGACATGAACCTGTTGCTTGAGGTGATCTTGATGCTCGACAGTGTCGAGTCGGTTTCAGAATGCTTTGCAGCTCCTGCAACAGAGTTCAAGGAGACAGCTGTGGGTATCAGACGGCAGGCAGGTCGACAAGCGAGGCTGGATTGACAGCTGCAGGATGGCCTACATGGTGGCTCAGGGACAATAATCTTTGTGTCTACACTGGTTGGTGGATCTGGAATGCTGGTCAAGGTGTCTCGGACGGCCTTAGCGACTGCAGCATGACAACAGTCAGTGGTGCAACCGGTTGTAGTTTGAGGGCTCGACTATCTCAAAACTATCCATAAAAAGATGAATGCTGGTTGATGCTTGTAGTGGCACTCCTCCCAGCTTCTTTGCAGGGCTAGTGTCAGTCTTTAAGGTGTTTGAAGACAACTGCTTTGCTCTTTGTTCAGGGATTCTCTGGCACTTCCCACTTAGGAAGCTTGCTGGCAGAACCTAGCAGGGCACTCTGTGTGCTGGCAGCATACCAGTTCTGGAGCTGCTGGATGTGTCCTCTGAGTCCGGTATCTCCCTCTGTTGGGAGATATTTAGGGGAGGGATCTTGCTTCCCTCTTGGAAATCCTGGCCTTTCTTCACTGGCGGACCTGTAAGGCAGACTGTGCCTTCAGCCAGGGTCAAAATGAGTCATTCTTCTTACTGCTTTTGAAGTCATCAGATGATCTGCCAAAAGAGGGGCTCAATCCTCTTTTAAAGCCAAATGGGCGCCAGTGATTGGTGCAGGCTAAGCCTAAATTAAAGAACTAATCCTGAGTCCCCACCAACGATCTTCTGTTATGTGTGCGGTCATAACCAGAGTGCTTTGCAACAGGTAAGGTAAGGAGTGACAAAAAGTACTACTAAGTCCCACCCATCTTCCTGTCTGTTGTGGATCAAAGTGTCTCTCTGGTTAATTGAGCTCTCTGTGACTATTGATCAAAGTGTAGGTCTCCCTTGAAGTTTCTGACGAGAACAAACTTTCTGTCTCCATTAAATCGCATACTTCTTCCCTCTGAAAGGGTGTCTCCCTGCAGGGGTTGGCTACTGTAAACAGTTTTTCCAGACATGTAATGTACTGCCCTTCATAGAGAGGGGTGGGAGCTAGCTTCAAGCGGAAACATAGCATATCAAAGAGGTTTCCTGTCCCCTTTTCTCAATTCTGCGAACAAGCACCTTCGCAGGCCTGCTTCAATTAACTCTCACCAGTATGTTCCGACACCAGCAGAACTTAGAAAATAGAGAGAATGAATCCATGGAGTCTTTGATATTTTAATTAGGCTGGCCATGGCCAGAGGAAGGTGTTGCCTTCCCCCTTCGTCAGATGCTTTGATGGACCTGTGGCTGTCACTTTCCAGCTAAATGTGACAGGTAGGACTACGCCTGTAGGCTGTTTCCTCCCAGAGTACACATGACTATGTGTTTGTTGTGCGGTGAGCAGATTAAAATGTGTGTGGATTTGCACCACACATTTTCTGAGGTTGATCTCCCATCATTCATTTTCAAAACAATTTTTTTTTAAAAAACAGGCGAGTTCACACTCCCCGGGTGGATGGTCAAATTCCTCACAGATAGTTTTTCATATCACACAATTGCCTTCTTGGAACACTATTAAATGCTGTCCTTAGATCAACAAAAGCTATCAAAGATATTCATGTTTCTTTGGGTCACATACTTCTCATGATCAAATATAATCTTACACACTGGTCCATGGTGATAATATTTTGTTGAAACCCAGCCTGCCTATGGTTAATTGCACCCACCTCCAACACCCAGGCTTCCAAATGGACCAGAACCGCTCTAGTAAAGATTTTTCCCCATGCACCCAGAAGGGAACTGGGTCTATAGTTGGAGGGTGATGCCCTATCCCCTTCTTGAATATTGTTACAAGGATGGCCTGGTTCAACAGGGCTGGTACCTTATTTGGTACCTGAATAATTTTAAAAAGTATGCTACCCATACCTCCACTTCATTGTGGAATATGTTTACAGGGGTCCATGCCAGGCCCAGGGTCCTTGCCACCTTTTTGTTATTGAAGGGCACCCCTGACCTCTCCCAGGGTGAGGATCAAGTGATCACTATTTCTACTAGGAATCATCAGCTGTGTATCCAATTCCCTTAAAAATAGTAGCCTTGTTTCACAGTACAGCTTTCGAAATGTGATATCCATAGCTCTTCTGGGATATCATCCTGAATGAGATTGGGGCCATGATGAATCCCAGCCCCCAGGGGTTTCTCAAAAGTGCCTGGTTCATGTAATCTCGCTGATGAAAACAATACCTCTCAGAGACTGGCTGAATATTCAATTTTATTTGAATTGATTAAATAACTATATCATTGTCTGGCCTCCTGGAGCACGCAGGCCCCTCTAGTATAACCTTTGCTTGCTTGATTAAAGAATGTTTCGTCTCATGGCATTCCATGTTGTATCATACAGTTTTTCGAGTTGCATGTTTTTTTAACAAGCGAGGGAGGTTTATTAAACCAGTCTCCAAGCGGGATAACAAGTTCTTCAATGAAGGACAATATCTAAGTGCCATTTGTTTGATTCACCAGGAAAACATATTCCAACTTTGTCATGATATTAGAGTAGATCTCCTGTAATGCTATCCCCAAATCAAGAGCCCTCCACTTTATTATGAGCCTCGCTCCACCTATGATACTAATTGGGACTTAATCACTGACGATAGGTTCAGATCTCACTCCTATCAAGATTCCCAATACATATAGAATAATTTGATGATGGTCGCTTTCTGGTCATTCAATTACTGCAAAGTCAGAAACCCACTTCCATACTTCAACATTTATGAGGATGTAATCAATCAAACAACCTTTTCCATTAGTCCTAAGGTCTTTCTCACCAGACTGTCACCCTACCATTATCTGCTCTTAAGCCTGCAGCCATTATTGAGCTGGCAGCAAATTCTCTATTTTTGCATTTCAGCTTTGGACCCTCAGCAACCAAATCATCAATACCTCAAAGTTTATCTTCTCCATCAGCAAGTCCCATCATTATTTTGAAAGGTTCCAAATAAAAGTTAAATTCACACATTATTATGATTTTTGATATTCCTGGGTGATCCTTCTGCCAGGGTCTAATTTATTCTTCCAAAAGGGAGAACAAGCCAGACCCAACATGGGCCTCCTGCAGGTTTTACAAATTAACTAGAAATAGTTTGTAGCCATGTAGACACCTAAGGTGCACATACAAAAAAGTATTTAGAACTACCATTTGGCACATAGGCTTTACAAGAAAATATCAGTGCTAACCCAGATGAGCAAACCCCCACTAGGTCGGGCAGCTATTGAAAAAGTAGCATGTCCCTGAAGGTTTGGGGCTAACAGGGCCCAGCTATCCTGTAAACCAATAATGGGGTACTTTCGCCTGAAAAGTGCCCAACCCTCATCATCCATATGCTTCAGGACCTCAGTTATATTCCATGACATTACTTGGAACACAGCCTGGGGATTCACCCTACTCTCCTCAACTGAGATGTCAGAATTCCCGGGGATATCGGTGCTGGTGGCACCATCCTTCTCGGGGATGGATGCTGGCACGTCCTGTCCTTCGATGTCCCCCTTCACTGAGATATTCATATCTTCCCTTGGAGTGTCACTTGCTTCTCACTTGTAACTTTCTTCCTGATTTCAATTTCTTTGCTCGCCTAGCTAATCCTCCCCTACTCTTGCCCCCACCCAAGTTCATTTAAAGCCATCAGACTTACTGACGAGGGACCTAAGCGATTGAGGTCCTGGAACTAATACCAGTGTGTTCTATGATACCCTTGTTGGGACCTGTCATATCACGCCTTCCCCCAGGTTTATCCCCAGTGCTATTTGCCAGCCGTGGAGATTGTAGTTGGGGTATTACTATATTAGCTGATATACTTACACTGATTGATAATACACTGATTGATACTTACGCTAATCAGGCAGAAGGTTTGGACTATAATTATTCTAAAATCATTTGTGCACATTTGTACAACATCAACAAAGTTATAAACCATCTAAAAATGTTGAAACCCCCCTCTAATTTTACCCCTCTTCACAAAATCCCACCAAAATTTGCAAAAACATTCAAATCTGGGTCTTTTGCAATCTTTTGTGCAGATTTGTGAAACAGCACCAAATATATAAGCCTTTCAAATATTTTGGGCCCCCCTCTAATTTTGTTCCCTCTTGGTGAAACAGCACCAAACATTGTAGAACCATTCAAGGTCATGTGTAGAATATCACAAAATGTCATACATTTTCTTTGAGTGGTGCCAAAGTGATAGGCCATCCAAAAACTGTTTTTCACCAACCCTGTAATGCAATAATATGTATGGATGTTCGAAAATATTTGAAATGTTCGTGAATATCACAGGGCTGTACCCGAATTGTTTGCGGACATCAGAGATTAAAAAACGCCTGTTTTTTTGCTTTTTACGTCCATATCCCTTCCCATAGTTATCACCCCTCACCTCCCCTTAGATTGTTTCATTAGTTTGACAAGATCAATGTTATGTTTTTGAATATTTATTTACTGCGACGTTCGCAGACAAAAGGCGCTGTCTGCGAATCCAACATGGTGGCCATTTCTCAAAAATATGACGCAATTCACGCTTTTCACACTCTTCACCATCCAATCAGCAGGCGCGTCCGATGTCCGCTGACATCACGCCACCCTCTGGACTAATCAGAGGCCCATCCACAAACCCAACAGGGAAGTAAGCCACAGGACCAAACCCAGATAATTATTTGTTAACTACTTTTTTTTCCTTTTTTAAAAAAAACAACTGAATGGATTTACACCATATTTACAAAAGCATGCTATTGGGACCAAGCCACCGCTGGTCACATTTTGTGAAAATCTGTTGAGTGGTTTGGGCCGTAGGCGTGAGCAAACATTTTTTTCCATTGCGTCTCTGGGAAAAACCACACATTTGGAGACCCTCCTACAACTTTCCCCTCCCTGGACAAAACCTCACCAGACTTCGTAGAATCAATCTGACGGGGCCATATACTTTCTTTGCAAAGTTTTGTGAGGATTCCGCCAGTGAGGGTTAATTTATAATACCAGAAAGTGTTCTTCCTATGGGTTGAGCAACTTAACCATAACTACAGGGCTGCTACTGCAGGCCCTGTTTTATATATATATATATACATATATATATATATATATATATATATATATATATATATATATATATATATATATATATATATATATATATATATACATATATATATATATATATATATATATATATATTATATATATGTTAATATAAAATTGGTTATTTATAACACACTTAATACTCAGAGGTTACTAAGTGCAGACCCGGAGATCAATCCCGTGTTGCTCTGTATCATCTTGCTTCCAAGTCGAGCACGTTGCCCCTGAGCTATTCTCCCTATGCCATAATAGTAGCATTAACCAACAGTGCATATAAATCCACTCTTAAAATGACCGTTGCTGCCCTCATTCAACATACAGAAGAAGCATCCAGCTGCTTCGTGGAATCCAATTGGATGTCCACTAGAACAAATGGAGAGGCTCAGCTGACCTGGGAGGCGAAGTCGGGCCCAGACCAAAGGCATGAATCAAGGCCCCTGTCTTTCCCTAGCAGTGCATGAGTGAGCATGTTGTGCCTTCTATCAACAAGGCACCCACCAATGCCATAATACCAGCATTAACCAACAGTGGATATAAATCCACTCTAAAGATAGACTCCCCTGTTCCCTGCCTGCCCTCATTCAACAA
The DNA here is from genome assembly GCF_040938575.1 of Ambystoma mexicanum. Classification (NCBI taxonomy): domain Eukaryota; kingdom Metazoa; phylum Chordata; class Amphibia; order Caudata; family Ambystomatidae; genus Ambystoma; species Ambystoma mexicanum. Next base: position 1,116,113,030 of record NC_090924.1, on the reverse strand, counting down.
ACAGAAGAAGCACACTATTGCATCCTGGAAGCTAATTGGATGTCACCTGGAGCAAATGGAGAGGCTCAGCTGAGCCGGTAGGTGAAGCAAGGCCCAGACCAAAGGACCGTGTCTAATGCCCCTGTCTTTCCCTTTTAGCCCATGGGTGCCAATCTGCCTTCTCCTGCTGACATTTGTAACCATCCAGGGGAGGCTGCCTGCCCCTTCCACCACCCATCGAGTTTACCAGAATTGTGGAGCTTGCCACCCGCCACAGGAAAGAGGAGCCACTGCTCCTCATTATACTTTGATATTCCATGTGGTCTGCCTCCTGGTGTTCAATTGCCAATGCAGTCTGGCATCTCCCCTTTACATCTTTGCCCCTGTTCTTGCTCACCCTGAGTCCTCCTCTTGCCTGCCGACAACACGTTACCTTGCCTTCTACTCCCTTCCATCACCAAGGAGATTGGTGCCAACTCTGCTAACTAAATCGAGAGGCCTACCAACACCTCTTACTATTGCTGCTCTACCCTGCAGGTCAACATATCAGCCTCTCTCCCCCGGTTGCATTTCCGCCACCAACCAGGCATTGCTGAGTTTTGCATGCATGATGCAAATAAGCTGCCTTTGTCTGCCACTGTGAATCCACTCACAAATGTTTCTTCCAGTGACTGTTCAGCTGTATCCACATAGCCATACACTTTCAGCATTCATTGTGTATCTAATCTGTTTCCCGCCTGTCTTCCCACTCTTCACTCACCTCCTTGCAACACGCCCATACATGGCCATGGTCAGGCCATGGTCAGGTCAATGTAAGCTTCTTACAACCCCTCATTCATTTGTACTTCAGCTAAAATATTGTGGACCATTTGGCCGAATTTGTCCGGTACAAACAAGTCAAAGCCCAAATGACCAAACATGAGAAGGATGGGGTTGTGGGGGTGTCTCACACTCCCCATGTTCATTTTACCACTGTAAAAATAGTTCTAACCTTTATATTAATGTTTTCAACTTTCCTATTCATAACATTTTGAGTGGTTGATATCATTTAACCATATCAAATAAAAAAAATATATGGGTTTCAGGGATTGAGCATGTCCCCCCACTTCCTTGACATTGAAGTGGGGGACCCTAAAAAAAAAAAAAAAAAAAAGGGACCTTGTGGCATCAGATACGACCCGCATTAGAGTGACAGAACTGACACTCCCCTCCTAATATCTCATTTATTCAACGTACACAACCTTGACACCTTTATGAGCCTACACCATGCTTACCTCAAGCTTGCGTCTCTTGTTCTAACTCCACATCTGATGTTTCTGTAAACAATACAGTAACATCCTCCACCATGTTCTGAAGTTATTCTTTGAAGCACCCCCTCCCTCCTCCATCCCCTTTCTTGCTCGCCCTTATCTGGATTGGCACATCTGCATATCTGGTAAGCCTGGTGTCTGCCCCAAAGCACCCCCAGAGTCCTCTGACGTGACTCTCAGATGACAACTTGGCATCCAATCATCCCAACACAGTCATGGCCTCACCCATCTCACTCTGCCTCCCTGTGCACTCTTAACCACTAACACTCCTTCTCTAATCTCATCCTTACCAGTCTCCAACAGCAATCTGGTCATATCACCACCTGGTGCCATCGATGTGCCTACTATCGCTTGTCTTGGCACAGTATGCTTACACAGACTCATATCAAGAACAGCTGACTCCACCAAACCCTTGCACCTTTCCTCCCCTGGAGCCCCAAATCGTTTTTGCCTCTCCCATGCACACATTGTACCATGTTGAGGCACAGCACTCTTACAGAGACTTAGATCAAGAACCGCTGGCCTCATTAACATGCTGCACCTCTCCTGGGGGCCCCATTACTGCCTCAAGCCCTAACTCCCCTACCACAACTCTATCTGCTACCACATTGTATTCTGCTCCACCCACTAACCCAGTAAACATACCCCAGCAAATAGAGTCTCTCAAATATGCTTGTGTTAACGTGAGATCTCTTGGTGTGCATGCCATGGAAAGTTACAACCTTATCCTTGAGCTGAACCTAGAAAAACTTGCCATCACCAGGTCATGGCTCCATGACATCTCCGGCCCCCTGCTCACCATGGCCATCCCACCAGATTTTTCTATCTACAGGTCTGGCCGTCTTGACAATATAGGAGTCAGAGTTGCCCTCATGGACAAATCGTCCTTGAATTTCACAATCTTCCCTATCAGTCCCCCCCCATATAAAATGTTGTTAATAAAGCTGACAACAACCCTCAAACATCTGTGAACTTGCTCCTGATCTATAGGCAACCCAATGGCCATAGCCTTCCTTATGTAGACATCCCACTGCTTATTATGTCACCTCAGAAACCGCTTACCAAATGCATTGTTTTAGGAGACCTCAATTTTGGCTTTAATGATGCCAATGATACCAGAAATGGACTCCCTTCTTACAAACAATAACACAAAAACACATACCAACAAAGCACCCTTGCTTGACATACTAGTAGGACTCACACCACCAATACCCCCCCGCTTCACCTTTTCTGAAGTCTCCCAAGAGGTAGTAGCAGACACTATCAGGATGCTTAAACCTTCTAATTGCAAAGAGGATGAATGTCCTGCCCACATATTTAAACTCTGTGCCTCCTCACTCCCTCCTATCATCACAGATGTTGCCAATGCCTCCTTCTCCTCTAGCACTGTGCCCTCTATTGAAACAGCCTGGGTCTCACCTGTATTAAAAAAAATACTCCCTTGACCCCTCCACCACCACTATCTACCACCCCATCACTATTGTCCCTTTCCTTCTCAAAATACTAGACCGCCTAGCCTATACCCAAGTTCAGCAATTTTTGGAGACCAACTAGCTACTTGGCATAAGGCAATCTGGGTTACACCACAAACACATCACAAAAACAGCCCTATTGGACTTAAAAATCCAAATGGATGCCATCTGTGACTCCGGCAAACTATCAATCCTGCGCCTGTTAGATCTCTCAGTGACCTTTGACCTGGTCATCATAATATCCTATGCCAACAGCTCCTCCTACACTTCCGTTTCTCCCAGGTAGTCACGCTATGGATCAACTAATTCCTTAGCTGCCGTCCTACATGAGTCTTCAGAGGGTTGAGCGCTTGCTGCTGCGATCTGAGCGTGATCTGCAGGTCGCAGGTTCGAATCCTGCAAAGGCCAACTCAGTCTTTCATCCTTCCGAGGTCGATAAGTGTGTATGTAAATATGTGCTCTGTAAAGCGCTTTGGATTAAGGCGCTATATAAATAACACATCATTATCATTCATAGGAGATTCAGTTGCAGACGCTATCCCTGCACCTCTCTGTGTCCCTCAGGGCTACTGCCTTTCTCCTACTCTCTATAACACCTCTACTAAACCCCTTGTTGATCTCCTTGATGCCATAGATATCATCTACACATCTATCTATCAATAATAATTATAATTATTAAACTAATTTTGCTGATTATACGCACATCCCTATCCCCCTCTCGGGTGACCATAATTCGGACTCTATAACTATCAATGAGGTCTACAGCACAATCCAGAGCTGGATGGCCACGCATAATTTATGCTTCATGATGAAAAGACTGAGCTCCTCATCATAGGCCCACTGCACTACCTTAAGCATTTGGATGCCTCGTTCTCATCCTTTTGGATTGATGGCACGCCCATCCCGGTTCTGAAGAATATAAAAACACTAAGAGTACACCTTGAAGCTGACCTCTCTATTTCTAGACATGTGGATGCCCTAGCCACGTCCCTGCCTACACAGCAAGACTTATCTCACTTTGCAGACAGTTCCTCTCCCCCAGCAACTGTCTCAATCTCGCTTGTGCACTAATCCTATCCAAACTTGACTACTGCAACATTCTGCTGATGGATACCTCTACTGCAAATCTATTAAATTTACAACTGCTTCAAAACAAAGCACTCCACTCTACCCTTGGCCTTAAACGCTCTGATCATATCTCAGCTTCCAGACGTGCGGTACGCTGGCTCCCTACCAAAGCTCAGGTTGAGTTTAAAACCCTTTCCCTCACCTACCACTGTGTTTACATATGGTGCCACAATACCTTAACAATTGCATCTCCAAAACGGCCTATGGTCGTGCCCTAAGATCCAGCTCCAGCATTTCTCTGCACACCCCCTGCTTCAAAACAAAAAAAGCAGTTGGAGTGAATGTCTTTGTTAAAGCACCTGCCTTCTGGAACATCCTCCCACCATATATCAGAAATGAGCAATCAATCTTTACCTTTAAAACACTTGTCAGGACGCTGTGATGCCTCCAGGTCTGGGCATTTCAAAAATGTAATAAATAAATAAATAAATAAATACTGTTAACATTGAAATAGTCCTCTCAACTTTAGTTTTTTGTCTATAAAGTAAAGCTTCCTATTGCACTAATCTTAGTATCCCTCATGCAAACGGGGTTATGTGGAGGGGGGCATGCTATTCATAGCAACCGTGTCCCTTGGTACTTCTGCAATGGCAATTTTGAGGTGAGGATTGGTTGAGTTGTGTGTACATCTATATACGCCTCTAGAGGCCTACACAAAACAACATAGGAGTGCGCTGAGAGGAAGGCCCACCCTCACTTTTCCCAAGCCCAACTGCTCTTCCTTTCCTCACAAATGGCAGGTCACTACATCCTTACTGATCACAGTTCTGTAAACATGTGCCTTCAGGAATCAGTTCAGAGAGTGCATTAAGGGAGGCATGGCCTGAAACCAGGGGTGTTGCTAGGTCTGGAAAGGAACCAGGGCTACACTAATGTCGGGACTGTTGAGACTTGGGGCTAGCTAGTCTTTTTCTTGTACACCAGAGCTTCCATCCGGGCCTACAACCAAAAGACAAGGGGCTATAGCCACCTCAGCGCCCCCCCTAGCAACGCCTCTGCCTGAAACAAAGGTTTAGCTGTTGTTACACAGAGATGCCCAGCAGCCTTGCAGATTAAAGAGCCAACCTACTCATTATCATTTGCATTCCTCAGCAAGAGTGATGCAGGGTCTCTGCCCCATGCGCTTGACAATGACCTTGATGTTTCTCCCTGTTTTATTTCCCCTCTTGCACTTATGCAAGTCTCGCGTACTACTCTACTCTGTGTTTTTCTCTCACACATATCCTTAAATTGCCACTTGGTTGTTCTTCTCTTTCTCTCTCATGTACACACTTTCTTTTGGCAATCCCTTTCTTTTTTCATTTTAACTATGTAATTCTATCTTGGCAAATATCTGCCCTATTTAACTTTCCCTCTTTTTCTCTCTCCCTCATTTGTTCTCTCTAAATCTCTTTATCCACCTGTCTTACAGTTTTCTTAGATACCTCGTTGTCTGTCCCACTTTACTCTTGCACTCTGTGAAACTGGCTGTCCGAATTGTGCCCACACCTTATGGTGAAAGAGATCTATGATTTATTTGTTTTGTATCTACAGGAAGCCCTGTTAAATAGAAAGGTAAAGCAACCACTATGAAATCCTCCAATCGCACAGGCTCTTCTGTGGAGTGTGTGTATACGTCTTGAAAGTAGTAAAAACCAATAGGACCAGATCTCAAGTTGTCCAGTGTGGGATGTGAAATAATCAACAAGTCCTGCCATTTAGGGGCACACCAGATTGCATTTGGCACTTATAGGCCTCTGGATGTAACATCTCCAGGAATCCAAAAGACATGACCTAAAATTGTAAAATCCTGTATGTTGTGTTTATCGCATAGTTCACAGCAGATATATTGTACTCATTTAATGGAATGGAGAGCACTGTTTCAATTTATTTTTAAGATACTCTTAAAACGTTGAGTATCACACATAGGGCCACCACTACCGCACACCTGTCTTCCTACCTGCAAAGCTCATGGGCCAAGGTGGGATGGGCTACTGTAGAAACCAGATCATTGTGAGGCTTGAGACTGAACTGGCACGCAAAGGGACAACAAGGAAAGAAGCCTCATCTAACTGGAATACCATCCCGTTCAAATCAGGGTTGCTATTAAGACTCTTAAGAAATAAGACTTGCTCTTAAGGGACTACCTAGAGTTCAGGTATGACCTAGTTCTGCTAGGTATCTGACACCCCTGTAGTATGTGACATTGAAGCTACTTTAACTTGAAAACTCCACCTTCCACTGCCTCCATATTACTTGCACAGTCCTCGGTTTTCTCCCTAGCAAGTATTATTTCGTATACATCCAAATCCAAAATTCAAGTTACAATATAACCAGCATGCATATGTCCATTTCGGCTAGTACCTTTCTGCCTATCTCACTTATGCAGTTAATTAAACAGGAACCATTTATCTGTTATTAATTATGAAATAAAGACGTACGATAAAGGCTCAACTTTGTGCAGGTCAGGTTCATGGGCAAATGCACAAAATAAAGAACAACAGGCTTATAAGATAATATCTCTTTCCCTTGGTTTGGCAGGAAACCCTGCCATTGTCCTTTGTGTGCACATTGCAGGCCCACCCTGCTGAAAATTCCCAGCTAAGTCACTGCGAGGGTAGTGGGGTATCAGTGCCCCGCATGGAGGGATCGAGAGAAATGTTTTGTACCACAAGCTGTCTGAAGACATTCAGGTGAAGGGTTTGGGTTGCCCTGTGATAAGAGGTGGCATAGATTGGGGCAGACTAAATACCAGACTGCTAAAATGTGCTTGCTTTCTATTATTGGGCATCACAATGGATATTCGGTGATCCTATAATGTGCTTTTACTATTTGATAATGTTGATTTGTGCACTTTTAAACCAAAAAAATGCATTGTGTTTTGTGAAAATGCCTAGAATAATTTGATGATGAAAGTGTCAAAGCAGGTTACAGCACAAATTAAAAAATAATATTCAGTTTAATTTTCACTTCTGACTTCATGTTTGCTTTTAGGAATAAGCAATGACTAAACTCACATTACATTTTACAGATTCTTAAGGGTTTAAGCATGAAGATTAGAACGGGGCAGACCGTTGCTCTTGTTGGGTCCAGTGGATGTGGAAAAAGTACAACAATTCAGCTGCTACAGCGATTTTATGATCCTCTTCAAGGGGAGGTAAGATTTTCATTATAGAACATCTTTGAAAAAGTTGCTTTTGTTGCTATATTTTTCATCTGTTTATGCCATACAGACACACTACATTTGATATGATAAAGATTGGCTCTAGCACAACAATTGTGTTTTTTAATGCAATTGGTTGATTAAAACATTACAAAAGAACAACAAGAAGAGCAAATGCAAACATAAGTAAATCGGACCATAGATTAATAAATAATGAACAAAGCTAATACAATCGGTGTTATTTACATTTGGTGGTAAGAAAAAAGTAAACTTTAAGAAATTAGAACACTGAGACATATACAAAAAGTACCAAGCAAAACACTCAATGTTTAGAATAAGATACATTAGCATCGCATGAAACAGGAGCCACGGCCAATAGAATCAAGAGCAAACAAAGTTTGACGCTTCGGCTCTACTAATTCATACTTTTGATGCAACCCAAGAGGGCCAATCCCTCATGAATATTATTAGTGTAAAGGCAATGCTTCCATACCCACTCTTCATTATAGATTGTACAAATCCCATGCAAGGGCACAAGAAATGTTACTCGTAGGCTCTCTAGTGGCACACACTCAAGAACTAAGTGCCTTAAGGTCTCCAGTTTCCTAGTACAAAACCTACAGTGCACTGCTTCCACTGTAATTAATGACCACCTCACTTGAATTTACCTGGTGGGAAGCACGTTCCACCTTGCCCTGAGTAGAATGCCTCGATAGAGTCTGTTTGGGAATTGGAGCAGAATCTTCGTTAAAGAGCCTCTACATCTGTGCTCATGCTTCAAATGGCTCAGGGAGGGGTAAAAATGGAAGTCCCTGATTGACTGAGTCCAATCAAAGTCAAATAGGGTTTGTTTGGCCTTCATAGGATTCTCTTTCAACGTCTCCAGAGTCACACCAATCTCATCATTGACCCGTTCTGATCTATCCCGTATAGAAATAAGTACCCGAGAGAAGTTCACATTTCTTCCCATTAAATGGTGCAGGGTATTCAGGATTGGAGCATTGATTTTTGAATAAAGGGAGAGACAAGCCCATTGTCCCCGTGCTCATAAGGAAACAATCCCCAATTCAAAGCGTATAGCCGATATGGGTACCGTATTCGGAATCCCCAGTATTCTCCACCAAATATGTCCCTCAATTCTATTGACAGTTTTACATACTTTGTCAGACTTTAGTTCTAGGCCGTAGATCAGTTTGGGGACAATTTTACCTTCAAAAATCTTAACTGCAGGTTTGAGAGAAAATTTGCCAACATTTCTATCAATCCTAACAATCTGTGCTTCCAGCAATTTTGCCTTTGTAGGAGAGGCTCAATGACTACCTCAGAGCCTTTGTAAGCCAAACAATTGAAGCTCAGATATCGAACAGACTCTGAGAGCTGCAGGGAGATACCACCAACTTTGCCAACAGGCCCGATGGTCTTCGTCCTCGCTTTTCTGAGGGAAAGGATCTTTTTTAATAGGATTGATGGCAAACCCATTATCGTTAGCATATTACTCAAAGTTATTAAGAGACCTATATAACCCCACCTTAGTAAGATCAAAAATCAGGAGGTCATCTTCATAGGCAAGCCATACTATATTTTTTTTCCTTGCCTATCTTTGGTGCAACAAGCCCTTCCTTCATAAGCGAGAGTGCGACATCTGAGAAATATTAGTCGAAGAGTGAGGGGCTAGGGTACAACCTTGTCTCACCCCCCTGTAAGAGCAAATTCTCTTCAAGTGGTCCCTCTTTTGGCTAAGGCGGGCTTTGATGCCACAATTTTCATAGACACCACTGATAAGTCTTAGGAGCCCATCAGGCATGCCCCTTTTTGCCAATTTGTCCCATAATCTACCCCGGTCAACACAGTCAAATGCGGCAGTTAGATTGATCGAAGCCATGTAGGTAGATCTCCCGGTTGTAATCCAGGCCTCGTCCTGCACGGATTTGAGAGTGAGGTTGTTGATATTGGTGGAATGGCCTTTTCTAAAGCCAGCCTGAAATTGGTCCAGCGGTTTGAAGATACAGGCCCAATCTTCAAAGTGTGAGAGCAGGTACGCCGAAAAGTTCTCACAGTCAATAAGCGAGAAGGGATGATAATTAGATGGATCAGTCCTGCTACCACACTTGAAAATGGGCACCATGTGGGTGGTGTTCCAGGCGGTCGGTGTTACGCCTGTGGAGAGAATGTCCCTAAACCCCAGATACATAAGGTGAGTCCAAATATTTTGATTATCCTTGAAGGTGTTATTTGTGAGGCCATTAGGCCCCGGGGCACGAGATCTTTACATTTCGTGATCAGATGTTGGATAGCAGCAATGTCTAAGTGAGGATCCCAAAGTGCCCCTCCTGTTAAAGCAATATAATTCTTAGGGGGCCCAAACCTTTCTTCATAAAACTGTACCCATTAAATATCAGAGATCGAAATCTGTTGAGAGATTCCATAGTTCAGATCTTGCCCATTTACCAAGTGCCAAAAGGCACTGACCTTGGGGTTAATCAGAATCCCCAACATCATTTCAGCATCTCGTTGCAGGATATGGGATTTGATTGATTTGCAATCGTTTTCATAAGACAGTTTGGCTTTCCTAGGTAGCTCCTGGGCCGTGCTGGATCTCTGGGGGCCCTCAATCAGCTGGGCCGCCCCTGCGGGGCTCGGGTCCTCGCCGGCGCCACACAAAACTCCAGCCGGGGATTAGAATGGCACACTAGGCGCTGCGGTGCTGGAGGAGCGCGAGTCTTACACGTCCGACATGTTCCATGCCCCCTGGTGGTCTTCTGAGACTAGTATTTTAATAACAAACTTACCACCATATATTTCGTTTCCAGGAGAAAAGTTTCTGATTTTTTTCAAATGACAAATCCCATAATTCCCCTTATGTGCTTTACTTTCACAAATGAGATCCTGTTTAATTCTTTCTCAATTGCCTGTTACTTTTTTTCTGTGCTTTAATGGGTCAAAACAAACTGAAACCAACTTAAAATGGCTGCAAGCATGCAGTAATGTCATCACAACGATGATGACATCATTCTGCCTATGCCGGTGCCATTTTCTAAATAAATATGAGCAGGGAACACAGGCAGTCGTATCCCAGCGAAATTCCGTTCAGAGAGAATACCCCTGGACTCGACCATTCTTTATTTTCCACGCAGATCATGCTGTGATACCAGATTACCTTTCTTGACCTTTGTTAAAAATATATAGCAAAGCATCAATGCAGGTGATGGCAGTAATAATCAATAGAAAGATGTCATGAAGAATGTATATGAGTGCATCCTTATGTCTTTTGTGGCAATCTGCAAAGTTTATTACATTTAATGACAAAACTGAAACCATACAATAAGTGGAATGTATATTGAATGCTAAGTTATGGTTTTATATCCTAAAGTAAACATAGCCATGAAAAAACATAATATGCTGCTGTGCCATTTTCACAGTCAATTACCATAGACTAACACCTAGCGGTATTGGTACTGTAACATCTTCTGATATGAAGTAAAATATTTCTGAACCCATAGAGTGTTTTATCAATGCAATAAGAGAACAACGTCACTGCCATCTCCAATTGGGTAACTTCCCAGAAGAAACATTGGCAATGCCAATTGTGTTGGTTTTTCTGGAGGCATGGGATAAGCATTTAATGGACACTGCTTTAATGCTGCTTCCTGGCCATCAGATGGCAACAGCTGAAAATGGTGTAAATACCCGGACTTGTGATGTCAGTGGCATGGAAGTGCCTAATAACTGTAAACATGTTAAAACAGTTGGTTTTGCGAATTCTAATGGGAATTTGGTGCACGGAAGCGATGTGTAGATCCACAAATTGCTTATGGATCAAGTGATTGCAAGAACACTTGATTAAGACATGTGTATAACACCAGAGACCATTGACAACATGAATTAGGGCATTTACTCTCACAAGACCGCTTAGAAGTAACACTGGAAGGCCGTATGCAGCACATAGTTTGATGTTAATGAGTGAAAAATCTACTTCAAAGAGATTCCAGGAGGGCGGAGATAGGAAGGTAGTGGGTGAAAATGGGCATACGGATTAGCATGCCCATGGACTTTCAGTGGGGTGGGTACATGATACAACAATGCCCACAGGTTGTCTGCCCCTACTCACATTTAATTTTCCGCCTACCTGTAAACCAGTGCAAGAACTAAAGAGCATTGTGCTCTGGCTAGACTTGAAGATGCTCCTAATCACTTTGTGTAACATGTTGGCAACAGAATATTCCAAAGAGGAGGTTAAAATTCACTTTTAATTTGGCATCACTGTTGACTACATTAGCCAGTACATATTTTCTCCAACATATTAGACCAAAAGCCTCTTTTTAAATGGAGTGTAGTTGTACATCAGGGCGTACAAGTGTATGCTTTCATTTACCTCTCGAAGCAATGTTGAGGCAGTGTCAACATAGTGGAGGGGTACGAGTAGAGAGATACGGCACCTGGCTTGGACTTCTACACCTTTTCTGTGAGTTTTATTTCACGCGTGCATGTTGTTTTCATGCAGGCATTAAACTAATCCTATAAAATCTGCCCTGCTTTAGCAACTCCTTGTTAGAAACCAAGAGGATTCCATCAGAATCCATTGGTAAAGACGGACCAGAAAGAGTAATTTGCAGGTGGTGTTGACTTTTTCAGGAGAAACAGAGGAACATGAAAGAGTAAACAGATGTTGCCTTGCTTTCAAGGTATGCTTTTCCCAGTCGCCTCATGGACTTTTAAAATTGCCTGCAGGGCATCCCACAGCACATCTGTCCTACCATTGGTGGTCAGTTATCATCTTTGTGCAATAAAACTGAAACAATCTTATAAATCTTCAAAGGGGCGATTAAAATGAGTTTTTAATGTGGGTCATTGTTGGTTACCTATTGTGAAATGTGTGTTTTGTTTCACTATGCGTGTGACTGCTTGTGTGAGATATTCCATATTTCCTCCAATATGTTAGACCAAAAGACTCATTTTAAATCGTGTGGAGGCCGTAATCACGGTGTAAAAGCATGTCATAATGCGCGTACACCTTTATATACCTCTCCATCCAATGTTGATGCAGTGACACGATGGAAGAGGGATATGGAGGGGAGATGAGGTCTCTGACTTGGATTCCTACTTCCTGTCTGTGACTTTTATTTCACGCCTTCATAAGTCGTTATCATGCAGGCATGCAGGGCTGTCACAAGATGTGGTGAGGCCCGGGGCAAAGCATTTGGTGAGGCTCCCTTTTGATGTTACACAGGGGACTCGAGAAACCTCCCCTTGAGTTTGTGTGAAGGAACCCAAATATGCTTTATTACTACAACTACAAATCAATTACAGCAAAGTTAGATTTCTCTACTGAAGAAAGGTTTATGCCAGACTAACTTTTGAATCATAGGCATGCACATATATAGGATGACATGACGGCATGTGTTGCATGATGCTAGCATTAAGGAGCACCCTGCCCCTTTGTGCGCATTAAAACACACATCATACAAAGTGACAGATGGATGATGTAGAGTGGAAGCTGCTGAACTGAAGAGGCTTAAATGAGTGTGCCAATTATGCAGGATCGAAAGAGCACAGTGAGGGTGCCCAAACCAAACAAGGGTTATTTGAAGGGGTTTCTCTCTCCCAAGAAAATGTTTGAAACATTGGGTTACAATTATGCATTTTACAACACTTTCTTTGTAAAAATGGGTAGAAATCCATACAGTTTGCAATTGGTTTTGTATGGAAGCACATGGAAAAACCCAATAGTTGCAACTCACCAACATACACAGGAACATTTTCCAATACATTTCATGGCCCTGTTGCACACAACGTGTTGGTTGTACCCACACAACATATGCTAGCATAAAGATATATTCATGCTGGTTGTTCCCATGTGGTCCATGCCGGCTGCCCCAATATATGCCATTATTACCATGTACACACTCCCAGCCAGTAAACATGCCATGCCACAGAAAGCATGTCCAGGCTGACTGTGCACCATAAGTGTTATTACTGGCCCGATTGACGTAAATTCAATGTGGGCCAATTTAGCCAAGTAGTATGTTTGCTTTAGTTCTGTGCAACATGGGAAAAACAAAACAAGCATTGGCAATCCTAACAGTTTGGGCTTTCATGTGGGCATGGTAAAGGCACTGCTGTATTGGTATTAACTGGCCGTTGATGGTAGCAAGTGCAAACGGGTTTGCGTACCTGAGCATCTAATAGCAGTGCCTGGCAAATGCCAAATACTTATGCACAAGCCAAAACTGTTGGCTTTACCAATGTTTGTTTTTAACAGGACCAGATGTCCAGAACGGGTCCCACAAGGGAACCTCGTAATAGGGCGGAATGGTTTTAACAGCACCGGCAGCTCTACCGGTGCCGTTAAATCCATTCCACCAGGGTCGTAATGAGGCCCACTGACTGACAGGAGAGGAGTCCTCTCTTGTCATTCAGCATGTCCACGTTGTCAGCTGAATAACGGGAGGCTGCGGAGCTCACTTCTGAGCCCTACTGTCTCCCATTATTTTGATGTTTGTTGCAGATCAAAACGGCTTCGCAACAAACAGCAAAACAATTGAAGGGGCAGACAGGAGACAGCACATTCCCCAGTGTGATTAATGGACACCGGTGGACTGTGCTGCCTTTCACTTAGGAGAGGGGGCCGCGAGGCCCCCTGAAAGCGAGAGGCCTGGGGCAGTTTTCCTCTCCTGCCACCCCTTGTGCCGGCCCTCCAGGCATGCAACTAATGGCTTCCTTTGAAATCCTCCATGGCTTAGTAACTGCTTGCCAAAGACCATGAGGATTCCATCTGAATCCATTAGTAAGCACTGTCTGCAAAGTGCAATTTTCAGGTGGTGTTTACATTTTCAGAAGACGTAGAGGAAAACGAAAGAGTGAAAACGACTTTGCCTTGCTTTTACTCTTTGCTGTTCCCATTCGACTTTTGAACTTTTAAAATTGCATGCAGTTAAAATCAACAGCAGATAAGTGCTAACATTGGGGGGTCATCTGGATGCAATTAGCATTTTTTGTAAAATAAGTCTAAACCAATCCTCTCTTTCCAATATGGTAACATTGCCATACTGTAGTACTGTAGCGCTACCTGGCAGTATGTCAATACTGCAAAGACAATGATTTCGGAACTTATCCTAAGTAAATATTGCTTGATTTGGCAAAAGTTATATGTTGTTCAAAATGATGAGATGACAAAAACAATAAGCATTCCCCTCCCCCCATCACTGTATACCATCGGAAGCCACAAGTCAATACGCAGCAACGTATTTAAATGTCCACAGACTATTTCTTTAGATGGTAAGCAGATAATGGGCCTCATTACGAGGCCGGCAGTAGCCGTGCCCTTATTAAGGGCACGGCTGCCGCCGGTGATGATTTTTTACCGGGCTCATGGAATGGGCAATTAGCGGGTCATGCTGACCTTGGCGGACCTCGTAATTGCCCATTCCATGGGCTCGGTAAAAATAAATCCCCATTCCCATTGAGCCCTGTAGCCCTGTAGGGCTCAATGGGAATGGGGAGGGAGCTAACAGCGGGCCTGCTTTTACCAGATGTCTTTTCCGGGTCCTGCGAGGGAACCTCGTAATAGGGCGGAGTGGGTTTAACGGCACCGGCACCATTACCAGTGCTGTTAAACCCATTCCACCCACCTCGTAATGAGGCCAAATGACTTAGTGCACCAAACTCAAGAAAACAAATGCAGCAAATATTCTTATGCAATATTTTCCGATTAAGTGAGACCAAGCCTCTTTTACGAACATGTAATTTAAGTTTAAGAATTTAAAAAAAAGAAAGGGCTCCATTGTTTCTGACCAGCCTATTATAGCCATGTAGTGCTGCATGGTTTCAATGCATACTGAAAAGAACTACCAGGATATGTGGACTGACTCACAACTAACGATTTCAATCGGTTGTACTATTGTGTTGTCTATTTAAGACAGAACATGTGTTTGTTGTTGGTCAGAGCAGTTCAAACTGGTCATTTCTGTTCATTCCTAGGTTATGCTGGATGGCCACGATGTTCGGACCCTCAATGTGAAATGGCTAAGGGAACACATTGGGGTTGTGAGCCAAGAACCCATATTGTTTGGCACCACAATTGCAGAGAACATTCGCTATGGCCGAGAAGATGTGACTGACCATGAAATTGAACTAGCAGCCAGAGAAGCTAATGCATATGACTTCATAAGTAAACTCCCAGAGGTAAGCTACTGCACAACTTATGAATATTAGATGATACAAGTCTACTACAAGTTCTCTAACCACATCTGTGATTGAAAAAGATGTCTGAATTCCATTAGGAGGTCAAGAAGCATCAAGGTCACTTTACGTATCCTGTATATGTGCAGCGAGGAGTAGTGTACTCCTTATAATACATAGTCACACTGTCAACAATGTAAATATTTGACATTGTGCTTGTTCTTGTGAAAGATATGTTCCAGTTAGTGTTACATATAATGAATGTATAATAAGTTTATCTGAATAAAGCAAAAACCGACATGCAGGTTATATATGTTGAAACAAATACTTAAGCAATAGAACCGGAGCCTCAGGGGCATTATCGTCTCAGGTAAAAAAAACATACCTGCGTCGCTGGCGGTGGACGAGGGAAGCCTCCAGCCGTGTGGAGGCGCAGAGCGGGGAGGACCAAGAAGGTAAGTTGGGTGGGTGGCTGGGAGGGAAGGGATTTAAAAAAAAAAAAAAGACTTACCCAAGTCCCCGGCGGGGGGCGAAGGCAGCCTCTCAGCCGCGGGGAGGCTCGGAGCGGGGATGGCCCACTTCGAGCCTCCTCATTGGCTGAGGGCTGCCACACCTCCCCGCTGGGGACAAAGGCCATGGAATCCCGACGGAGGGATTCCCAGCCGGGTAGGGACCTGGCGAGAGCCAATCAGAATGCTTGTTGCATTCTGCTTCGCTCTCGCCGGGTTACTAATAAGCAGTATACATTATTTTTGTATTGGGTACTGGATGGCCATGAGAGTAGGAAAGGGGCCTCAAGGCTTGGAAAGGCCCTGAGGTGAGGACTGACTTGTGTGGATGGACCTAGGGACAGAGATGGGCCACAAAGCAGAGATTGGCCTTGCCCAAGGATGGACATTCGATGGGGATGGAGGTTGGAAGGGCTGGGGTTTGGAAGAGAAGGGTTGTACTTTGAGATTTGAGGGCTCATGAGTGGGCTATAGGGTGTGGATGGTTCATTGGATCGGATATGCTTCCGGCAAGTATTAGGGATAATTCTTTGGTGTGGTGTTTGGAAAAGGTCTAAGAAGAGTGATTGATTATGTTGGCTTTGGCTTTGGCTAAGAAGAGTAACATGCCAGATTACAATCCTCAGCTCCTTCAGGACGGGCTCTTGTCCACTACTCATGGTTTTTCTAAGGGTTAACGGTTTTAGATGCATTTGTCCATGCGACATCCACAGCAACATGGTTTTCAGGCATGTATTGGGGAGTTGTGTTCTTAATTTCTGACAAAGAGACACCAAGCAAATCAGGCAGCCCTCAGGTAGAAGACACTATGCACATTTGACATTTATTTAAAGCAGATATTGATTGCAATGCTGAATAAAATACGTATATAGATCTGACCATTACAGTTAGGAATTTGCAATGAATGCAAGGGTAGAGGTGTCCCTAATAAAATAAAAAAACAGGTCCGAAAAAGTAACATATAAAGGAAAATTCAATGTTTTGGAAAAAAGAAACATGTTCAAATGTTTACAGAAAATCAACAGGTATGGGGCAAGTATGGGGCAAGTCAGAAGGAAGGGTGAAAGAAATTCCAAACACATGGAACTGCAAGGAAAAAAGCTTGACTGTGATTCCACACTTTATTTAGCTGCAGGGATCTAGATAGAATTGTGGAAATATTGTCAAACCCCTTTTGTCACCAACTACCAGCTTAGAAGCAGCACGAAAGGCAGATGCTAAATGTTGGGGGGAAAGGCAGATTGTGAAAACCCCATATAAAGTGAATACCCCCTTTAATATGGGACAGACTTCTTTCCTGCACAGTTGATCTAAAAGGTGTAGAGTGGAAATACGGCTTTAAAAGAGTAGGGAAAGTCTCCCATATGAGAAACACAGATGTAGTGAGAGGAATAACACATTAACATCTATTTTTACACTTTTCTTAGACATGGGGGATTTTCTTTTTGTTTTGAGATGGAGTGAGACTCTAAATTGACTAACCACATAACTAATTTATTGCCACTCTACCTCAAAACAACAATTAATTTCAAAACCAGCAAATACGTCTATACTGACTTTATACCAACAAATTCCCTTGGAATCTGCCTGAATTTTACACCTGAAAACTGGAAATAGATTCCATAGAAATCCACTCAGAATGCCGAGCATGAACCATCTAGGATTGTGTTCAAATGAGGTGAACGTTAGCCGATTGGCCACAACCCCAATCCCTAATCATAATGCCCGGTTCAGTGTCAGAAGAAATACAGATATTACTTGAGGGGGTTTCTTTAATTGTCAATCAAGGGGTCTGTGGCAGTGAATGGCCACCTATCGGGGCAACTAGCTGGGGTCAAGTCTTAATATATTAAGAACATTCCGAAAACCAAGAACAAAGGCTCAAGGAAGTTTTTACGCCATTAAAAATGTTTTAAAAAAAAACAAACTTGTGGATCTGAGCCGTATCAGTGAAATTGTGAGTGATGTGCTTGTGGTTGTGGTTGTGGAGACAGGGCCCTCTGTGTTAGTGGATGTATGTGCTGTGGATGTGGTAGAACAACTCCCAGCAATTATTCTTGGTTGACAAGAGTATCAATAACAAAAACATGAAAACGAAATAAAAACATGTATTTGTTTGAAATTCATGGTTGAGGGGGGCTTCTTCCGTCTGTCCGGGGGGTGCTGACATTGAGGCCCCAATGGACAGTGTGGTAGGATCAGAGCCAGTTGTGAGGGGGCTACGTCTGGACCCCCTCCTTTTCTGACATTAGAACAACAGCACTCAAAGATTTTGGGACCATTAAGTGTGAACAAGAAAAAACAGGTTTCGGAATTTAAAAATCAGCCAGATCATCATATTGAGAGGTCACAGGTGGGTGGTACACGAAAAAAGGTTTTGGGAACTGGAGGGGGCTCACACCTGTTGAGGGGTGCCAACTTCCGATAATCATTTCACTAAGCCAGGCACTTTGTTACCCAAATGTGCCAGACTCCCATTCTTTGTATACTGAATGGCTATTTAATGTGGAGGGGTTCCCGCTTAATCGATAGCATGTGTTGGCCATGCGTAATGAAGTACCTAAGGCTGATACGATCATCAGTATAATGCAAGCGGACTTCGGTGAGTACAACCAGGTCCATTTTTAAGGCTGCATTTCACCTCCAACATGGTAAGAACAGTAGTGTTTGAAGATGCCCATATGCTCTTTGCTTTTGGATATGATGTGTTTGAACATTGGGGGCCCTCCGACGGGACCAGGAGTGTGCCACACACTAATAGTTTTGAGGAAGCTTGTGATGTAGCCAATAGGTCCCGCTTAAAAATCAGTGTCACCCATGGGGTAAATGCAACCTGTTCTGTGTATAACATGAGTGGAAGCCAAGGAGTAGGTAAGGAAATATGGAGTCGGGATTGGCTCACTATACTGAATTACTTGCACTCTGCACAAGGGGTTTGAAAAAACTGAAGTCAGTCCTTGAAATTGGCCTGTTGGAATGCAAGGGGTAAGTCAGATCTATTGTTTTCTGCGTTTGAGGCGAGGATTATGGAGCAATCTGCTTTCAAGAAACCTGGCTGCAGACTATTCCTGCAGTAGAGGGTTACTCCATATTTGTTGTGTAGGCACGTAGAGGGTTGATGGGTAGACCATTTGGTGATCTGCTCTGTGCAGTCAAAAATAACATGGGCCTCAAAATTTCGAAATTGGAATCCGGTTCCTCTGATATACTGATTGTGAGGTTAGCCTGGACAGAGTTGAATAGGGGGATGAGCAAGTCCTGTATACTATTTAATGCATCTTTCAATCCCGGAAAAATCCACCGTAGAGACCTTACCAGCAACCCTAGTTGATCTTTTGGCTCATTGGTCAATGGAAGATGAATCACACTTGATGGGCCTGGGGCAATCTAATAGCGAATGCCTGGATATGATATGATAAGTCATTTATAACGCGCCTGTACAAAAGTGTTTCTAGGCGCGACCAGACAAGGAAGTGATGAGAGAGGGAGGATTAAACAATGATCTTACTAGGCCTTGAATCATTCATATTGTGCAAGTGCAGGGTGGAGGGAGGAGAAGAAGTGCCAGGGGGGGGGGAGTGCAGGTAGCTCATAAGTGCTGCCGGTGAGTGGCTCATAAGTGCAGATAATCAGATTTTAGGGTTGCAGATACAGGCCTGTAAGTGCAGGGAGGCTCGGAGGCAGTGCAGGGGCAACTGGACATGCAGCAGCCTGGACCAAAAGTTCAGTGGGTGGCCAGGTGACCAGTTTGCAGAGCAGTCAAGGAATCAGCAAGGGAGCGGGAGAGAGAAAGTGGAAGTGGAAAAGAAGGTCTTGAGTTGCTTCCGGAATTGGAGGTGCTACTGCTCAAGATTGAGAGAGGCAGGAAGGCTACTCCAGAGAGAGGCCCCAGCTAAGGGAAGAGAATTAGAGAAGTGAGGTCTGAGGAGATCAGAACATCCAGGGTGTTCCCTGCAGAGTGAGTTGGGCCAGAGGGAAGAGTAGAGAGAGAGAGACAGAGAGAGAGTCACAGAGGTTACGAAACAGCCCTGAAGAGGGGCTAGTAGCATCCAGGTGGATGATCAGCTCTTTGGCGAGGAGAAGTTGAGAGGTAGAGGTGAGGAGGGAGTCAGAGAGATCAGCCCAATCAGAGAGGAAGAGGGCACCCTGACCAGGCAGCCTGTAGATAGTGCAAAAATAAGTTCCCAACATAGGAACTTACGTCCCCTGCACACTATCTAGTATCTGGATGACCAGACCAACATTTATAGAAAGAGTAGTAAAGTAACTCTATGAAATAAAGTCTTAATAAAGGACGTGTTGGTATGAAAAAAATACAAATTCTTAAAAAAGGACAACATTCAATCGTTTAAGGTCACAAGAAACAATCTTCATTATTTATTCTTGATAGTGCAGCTGTGGTAGGCCCAACGCGTTTCGAGTGAAACAGACACTCTTCATCAGGGGCAAAAACAATGATTCTAGGAAAAAATATGCACAATATTTAGTATAGAATAATGTATAAATCCAAGTGAAAACTTTTTACCAAATGTCTTTTCTGACTCGACAAAGCAAGTGGTCCCATGATTTTGTACAGTAATTAAAACCCTAGAACATTCAACATGTATGAGATTTGCTGGATACAGAAGAGTAACTGACAACAAGTAAATACTTATTCATATATTTTGGAAAAAACAGACATTAATTGTTTAGATAATAAATAATATAGTGTTAATGTGGATCACAAAACAGATAAGTCACAAAAGCATGAAGAAAAAAAAGGGGGAAAGAGAAAAATCTAACCTTGTATG
Source organism: Ambystoma mexicanum (assembly GCF_040938575.1). Taxonomy (NCBI): domain Eukaryota; kingdom Metazoa; phylum Chordata; class Amphibia; order Caudata; family Ambystomatidae; genus Ambystoma; species Ambystoma mexicanum. The sequence continues at coordinate 1,116,092,522 of NC_090924.1, read as the reverse complement.
TTTTATATAAAAAAGGGGGACTGGACGGGGACTGTGACAGGAAACCCAGTCATTCGTGTATGCAAGGAACCCTTTATCTGAAAAAGTAGAGCATAACAGAACTCAGTTCAGTCAGAAGTGAGTTAGAGGTCTGAAACAAGTCAAAACATGGAGATACACTTACATGCTTAATTGTTCATCCGGATGGGGGAAACCATCAATTGAAAAAATAAGCGGATAAGAAAGCAGAGGGTCTTGTAGTAGTGCAAGGGCTTGAACACTATGGATAAAAGTCCAAAGACAGAAAGTCAGGGTGAGGAAAACTATATGGAAGGGAAAAAAAAAAAAAAAAAAAAAAAAAAAAAGACCTGGACCATCTGGAGTATTAAAGAAACCATCCTTGAATAATAATACTGACAGCAGTGACATTACAAGTGGGGAACTAGAAGAACGACCTAGTACAAGCTCATCTAATCCTACTGCCACACCCATAACAACAGAAAGTGACATACCCACTCCAAGGTTAACTGATATATTGATTCCTGCAACTCCTGTTCAGCCTTTTTTAGGAGACGCCCGACCAGAAGAGGGAAAAAGAAAACCACGCCAAAAGAACAAGTAGATTCTCCTCTGATTATCAATATTTCCTCTAGACAACTCTCTAAAGCTCAAATTGACACTCTGAGTTTAGGGATTTCATTCATCCCTACAAATTCAACGAATCTATTCGAAGAAGAAGTCAATCTGTTCAAATTAATACGCAAAATGGAACTCAAGATCTTCTTTGATAACCTGGGGCAATTACCTCCAGCTAAAGAACATGACTTTCTAGAGATGAAGAATCCGAGCACGTTCCATCCACAAATTAACAACCCACTCATCAATCTATTCAAAACTAAAACTACTCGTGATCTGAGGAAAATTAAATACGACACATCTACCCAACACAATATTCGGCAACATCAACTAAAAATTATCAAGGAGCTTGCTGATGACGCCTCCCTGACGATTAAACAAGCTGACAAGGGGGGTGCACTTGTACTTATGGACACAATGTTTTACAACACTGGGTGTCTCAAACTTTTAGAAGACAGACAGACCTACTTACCATTGGACCATGACCCCACAAATGACATCAGCATTATTATCAAACAAGCAGTAGAGAAAGCTAGTACTATGGATTGGATTTCAGATAAAACCGAAGAATTCTTGATTAAAAGCAATCCAATAATTCCTGTGTTCTATGGATTACCCAAAATTCATAAAAACTCCAAAGACCCCCCATTTAGACCGATTGTTGCTGGCACTGACAGCATATTCCAACCCTTGGCTGTCTACCTTGATACGGCTCTACAACCACTGGTACAAAAAATACCTACATATTTGAAAGACACTACACATTTCCTTCAAAGTATCAAGAACCTTCAGATCAATTTTGATGATCCATTAATATTCTCCATGGATGTTAGTAGTCTTTACACTTCAATCCCCCACGATGAGGGCATAGCAGCCCTGGAATGGTTCATTCTAAGACATGACGAAATCCAGATCCAAAAAAACTTCGCCATTGAACTTATTAATCTGATACTCTATAACAACTACTTCAGATTTAATGAACAGTACTACCTTCAAATCGCAGGCACCTCTATGGGCTCAGCAGTAGCCCCCTCATATGCGAACATTTTTATGTTCCATTTCGAGATGACGCATGTCCTAGACCACCCACATTGGAAAGATAAAATACACTGTTGGCTAAGATACATTGATGATGTCTTCGGGATTTGGAAAGGCACAAAACAAGAGCTGACCGATTTTTGGCAATATCTCAACCAGTGTAACCCCCGGATCAAATTCACTATGGAAATCGGTTCACCATGTGTGAATTTTTTGGATGTAACTGTAGAATGGCAAGACACGGTCTTGATTACATCTATGTTTAGAAAACCGACTGATGTTAATAGCTCCCTACACTTCAATAGCTTCCATCCGAGACACTTAAAAGAAAATTTACCATTCAGTCAACTGCTACGTGCGAAAAGGATTACTTCCAACACACAGAGACTTCAGACAGAATTTGACACTATGAGATCAAGATTCCTGGAAAGAGGCTTCCAGGAGGAAGTGTTGACACAAGCAATTACGAGGACTGAATCATATCCTCGTGATCAACTTCTTAACAAACAACCCACACAGAAGAAATCGAATTTGATCTATACATTGAAATACTCTGCACAGAGTTATCAAGTCAAAAAAATCATTATGAAGAATTGGGACCTGATCAAATCAGATCCCAATCTCAACCGCCTTTTTCCAAATCCTCCAATGTTAGCGTATAAAAGGGGAAGAAACTTCAGAGATACGTTAATCAGAGCAGAAAGACCTAAAAAATCCACCCAAAGGGTATTGACAAAATTAAAAAATGGCACTTTTCCATGCTTAAATTGTCAGCATTGCTCAAACATCATTAAAGGCAATTATATTAGGCACCCGAATAATGGCAACAAGATCCCTTTAAAAAGCTTTGCTACTTGCGATTCCAAAAATGTCATCTACACCATCAGATGCCCCTGTGGGAAATATTATGTTGGGAAAACCAGTAGAAAAGCGAAGGAAAGGTGGACTGAACATAAATCCCAAATCAGAACTAAAAATGTCAAATCACCGGTTTTCAGGCATTTTAGAGACCATAAACACAACATCTCACAGTTGAGATTTGCAGTACTAGAAGTGGTACATCCCCTCCAACGAGGTGGTGACTTACCAAAACTACTGGCACAAAGGGAACTGTATTGGATACATAGGCTAGATGCAATGGCCCCTCTTGGGCTCAATGAGGACTACTACCTAGGCCCATTTATCTGAGCATATATTATTCCTTACTCTTCCTTTTACCTGGATTATTCCATGTGAATATTAGGCACATTCTTCCACAACTAATGATAGTTGAGAAGACCAGATCCTAACCTAAAGACTGTGAACCATTCCAAGGGGCAGCTTGTTGGCAGTCATCTGTAGGGTACACTTGTCCAAAATGTCTATCAGTTTAAAGATTTCATGTAGACACATCTGACATTTCCATATATGTGGTTTCTCTGTTAAATAGATTATAACTTAATCATAAGTATGTGAACCACATTTGTGGGCAGTGTTTTTTTCTATGTTTTGACTACATAGAAAGTTAGACAATAGCGCTGGTGGTGCATTCAGATTGCCTTTTTGGGCTTGAGACACTCTTTTAAAAAGTGACCTAATGTAAGATGTTAACATGTTGAGACATGTTGTTAAGATGTTACCTAATGGAACATGTATTTAGGCACCTTATAACAATTGTATTTTTTGATTAATACTTCTATTGTCATCATTTCCATGCTTCTTTGAATTAATGTCCTTCTGCAGTTCTGGACTTTGTCAATCCTGTGAAACACCTTTATTATACCATCTAATATTAACTGTCTCTACTAAGTCATCAGATTGCAGTGAGCTCCTCTTTAATTCCCCGACGTACACTTCTACGCCTCCTTCGGCTTTTGCCCTTCCTTAGGTACTGCTCTATTCATACCTTATCTTTAGCGATTCCTTGAACTTAGTATTTTGACATTTGATCGTTTCATGCTACTTCCTGGACAACTTCTAGGCCTTGTTGAACATAGCACCTCCTTCTCTAAACTGTTTTTTCCTATACCAACTGGTTGTTTACAAGTGGCGTCATGCACGCGTCTGCGTGATGACGTCAGAGTATCAACACTCCCAAACTGGTAGTCACACATCTATACCTATTTTTCGCTTTTTCTAGACAAAGGCACTATCCGTTCCGTATACGGGGCAATGCCATCTATTTTCGCATAATTTTATTGCGCTTTCACAGCAGCTCTAATAATGACGGATCACGCGCATGCGCATGGTGACGTCATACTAACGAATAGTACATAAATGGCGGCGGAGTTGTAGGTGGAATCGGATTACCTGCCGGTCTCCTGCCCTCTGTCTGCAACGCTGTAGTAAGTTAGGTAAGTTATATTACCTTTGGGTTCTGCTGAACCCGCTTTTTTTCCTTCCATATAGTTTTCCTCACCCTGACTTTCTGTCTTTGGACTTTTATCCATAGTGTTCAAGCCCTTGCACTACTACAAGACCCTCTGCTTTCTTATCCGCTTATTTTTTCAATTGATGGTTTCCCCCATCCGGATGAACAATTAAGCATGTAAGTGTATCTCCATGTTTTGACTTGTTTCAGACCTCTAACTCACTTCTGACTGAACTGAGTTCTGTTATGCTCTACTTTTTCAGATAAAGGGTTCCTTGCATACACGAATGACTGGGTTTCCTGTTACAGTCCCCGTCCAGTCCCCCTTTTTTATATAAAACATACAAGGTTAGATTTTTCTCTTTCCCCCTTTTTTTTCTTCATGCTTTTGTGACTTATCTGTTTTGTGATCCACATTAACACTATATTATCTATTATCTAAACAATTAATGTCTGTTTTTTCCAAAATATATGAATAAGTATTTACTTGTTGTCAGTTACTCTTCTGTATCCAGCAAATCTCATACATGTTGAATGTTCTAGGGTTTTAATTACTGTACAAAATCATGGGACCACTTGCTTTGTCGAGTCAGAAAAGACATTTGGTAAAAAGTTTTCACTTGGATTTATACATTATTCTATACTAAATATTGTGCATATTTTTTCCTAGAATCATTGTTTTTGCCCCTGATGAAGAGTGTCTGTTTCACTCGAAACGCGTTGGGCCTACCACAGCTGCACTATCAAGAATAAATAATGAAGATTGTTTCTTGTGACCTTAAACGATTGAATGTTGTCCTTTTTTAAGAATTTGTATTTTTTTCATACCAACACGTCCTTTATTAAGACTTTATTTCATAGAGTTACTTTACTACTCTTTCTATAAATGTTGGTCTGGTCATCCAGATACTAGATAGTGTGCAGGGGACGTAAGTTCCTATGTTGGGAACTTATTTTTGTCCTATTATTAGTGCAACCTAGGTGTCAAGGTTGCCTTTCTCTCCTCTGCACCTCTTACCTCTTTTTACTTAGTTTCCTAACAAACTTGAAACCTACCCCATCTTCTCAAATTTACCACTCCTGTTACTAGGGTGTGCCTATGGGTCCTATTCTCCTCTTAGCCTGTAGATAGTGGCCACAGTGAGAGAAAGGCCAGGAGAGATAGAGAGCCTGCAGACCAGGCATTCAAAGGAGGAATAGTCCTGCGTTTGAATGACAGAAGCAACGATCCACTCCAGGAAAATCAGGGCTACACCCCCGCTGTGACAGTTGGTTCTGGGTTCGCGGAGGATCTTCTAGCCATCAGGAAGGAGAGTGTCAAAGCTTGTGACAGGGCTGACTGTGAACCAATTGTTGGTGAGACCGAGTACATCCAGACCAAGCTCTTCCAGGAGACGGCAGATTTCAGAGCAATGTTTGACAGCAGAGCAAGAGTTAAGAGGAGTGGTTTGGAACAGATTGCCACCTTTGAAGGACTTCAGAGGTTGGGTTACAGGCTTGAGGTACGCCCTGTGGAAGTGTTAGAGGTGCCTGAGAATGGGCAGAGGAGGAAGGAAGAGGTGGCAGCGTAGTCAGAGAGGAAGAAGAGAGTGCCGGAGAGGTGGCTGAGGGAGGAGGCATCAGGGTGGCTGAAGAAGAAGCAGAGGGTGCCAGATAGGTGGCTGAGGAAGGAGGCAACAGGGTTTCCAAAGAAGCAGCGGAGGGTGCCGGAGAGGAGGCAGAGGAAAGAGGAAACAGAGGAGGCAGAGAGGGGTAAGTAGGGATAGCAGGAGAAGAAAGGAAGTTGATAAGTCGTAGAAAACCGCTATCAAAAAGGAGGAGATTGGCCTGAGGGCCGTGGACCAAGACAGTACCGTTTAAGTAGATATGAATGATGGTTTTAGAGGAGTGTAAGGTGGGCCAGCATTAATGGGAGAGGAGGAAAAAGCAGAGAACAGAGACCATCTGGCGAGTCCAAAGGCCTGGAGAGGGAACGACAAAGAGGATGTGGGTAAGGGTCTGTCTGGAGGAAGCACTGGTGTTGGTATCAACAATAGGGAGGCCTGAGTTGGAGATCAAGATGTCCCTTTTGAGCTTCTTCCTGACACACTTAGTAAGAGGGATAGGATAGTCGATAGAATAGCAGCTAGAGAAATATATGGGAGACAGAGAGCACCATAGAGGGTGCAGGGTAAAAAGTGGGCAGAGCCCATGCAGAGAGGGGTGGGTGGGGAGCCCAGGGAGAGGGGGTGGTCATACATAATGGACAGACAGGAGGGAGGCATGCAGGGGGACACACAGAGGGGGGAGTGGGTGGTACACAGAACAGGAAATACTGGGACCTAGCAAGGTCCTAACGAGGATGGAGGGCCAATGCAAGCAACAGTGTCAACACTTGTGTATAGGTGCATTATAAATGACTTATCATATCATATCATATCATATCAACGGACAGTACAGAACCTGCTGGTGATCGGAGGGGCCATCAATGGAAAGAAAAGAAAGCAGGCAATACAACACAAGTGGACAAATGGTAGTAATCAAACAAAGAACAAAATACAACCACTGGTAGTCTAAGATAACCTACATTAAAGATGTAAGGGAATACAACAAGTGTGGGGTAACAGTAGTGACCCAACAAAGCACAATACACAACCACAGGCAGTCCATGGAAATCTAGAAGTAGAGGAAATGCTAAGAATCACATGCAGCCTAAGTTGTGAGGGAGCACTTGCATCCTAAATTGCGATGGAATGCACGCGACCTAAGTAGCAGGGGGCGCGCTTCTTGGTATTCAAAGTCCCCAGTAATAATAAAGGGGGGTCTTTCCACATTGGATTATATTTTTGTATCTCAAGAGATTTTCAAGCATTGCGCTCAGCTGTCTGTGGTGTCGGAAGTGGCAAGTGATCACAGTCTCCTCTCACTGGAGTTTGTGATATGAGTGGACCCTGTTGGTTTGGGAGATCAAGGGTTGAGTGTCTGGAGATCCATGAGAGAGACTCTGCTGTGATTTAGAAACCCATCCATGACTGTAGGTTTAACAGGGGTGTGGCCTCACTTATGCAGGCGAATGATCCGGACTCAACCGATCCCCAAAAGTATGTCCATACGGTTCAAGGTTGTTATCCTGCTTCTTGAGGATTTTGAAAACATCAACACCATCATTCAGAATGATACCATGCTTTCGATAAACAAGTGCAATAAATAAAAAAAAATCACAAGAAGTTCTGAGAATGTTTGAGAAATTTTCTCCACTGAACAATGAGGCTGAGGCACGAACTATAATGCAAGCATTCAACAATGTGTTACAATTTCACAAGAACCAGTGGTGCAACGTGACTGAGAATCATTGGTTAGAGTGCTACTAATAAGTACCCCAGTTTGTTTTGGACATTAAGTCGCCACAGACTCAGGTTGCACTACAGTCCAATCCAATTTATGGAGCTATATGATGATAAGCATGTGGTTGCTGTGTCCACTTGTGTTGACATTGGTTATTGGTGGTTGAAGTTCGTGGAGGAATATAATATAAAGGGCAATAGTTCAGACCACAGGAACAATTGCTCAATTTTCCTGTTGCATGCAAGCAGCAAATTACTCTCTAATCTACTATTGAGAGAACTAGAATCCTTGGCCATGAGGGAAAATGTGCTGGATGTGTGTCAAGCGGGATTTAGGAAGGGGTTGGGAAACGTCCAAAATTGTTTATTACTACAGCTTTTATCAAATCAGCTAAGGCTGCAGGGGAAGGCTGTATAAATCACCATCCTGAATCTTTCCCGTGCTTTTGATTGTGTTTGTAGGGGGAATTTGTGGAAGAAAATGTTGGATTGTAATTGCCTCACATATTTTTATTGCACTGCACACAAACACTCATATTCGGGTAAGGCTCGACCTGCTGGGACATTTTAGTAGTTGAATCAAGTTTGCATTTTATTTTATTTATTTTATTTATTTGTTTTGCATTTTTAAAGCGCTCACACAGCCCATTGGCATCGAGGTGCTTTTACAGGAATTGTTCTTTTTTTTTTTTTTTTTTGCGTATTTACAATGCGCTTAAACACCCAGAGGTTTCTAAGCGCAGACCCGGGGATCGAACCTGTGTTGCTTCATGTCGTCTGGCTTCCAAGGCGCACACGTTGCCGCTAAGCTATCCTCCTGGGACATTTTAGCCCCCTTTTTATTACATTTTTATATCTATGATATTGGATCAGCTTTTATTAATGTCTACAACAATCCCCCACAACTGGTCCTGGACTCCTGCAGTACACGGCCTACGCTGTTTATATTATCATTTGTGACCTTACTGCAATAGGACTGCAGTGTAAGAAGCTTAAACACTCCAGAGTTGAATGATGTAAAGTTTCGAGCTGATCTGTTTTACACAGATGACATGTCCTTTTTGCATACAATAAACCAGTACAGGTAACAATCACTTCTAGAATATGGAAACAATTCAACCTAAATTTAAGACTCCCCATACTAAAGGATTGTGAAGGGGACTTTATAACATATGACAATGGGCCAACAAAACCTGATAAAATATTCAGGTACTCTCTATGGAGTTTGAAATGTTGTATGGTGTCCCAATTCTCCATCCTCTCCCAATCTCTCAGCTTTTCTTTCTATGATCAATTTCTCTATGTAAACGTTAATAGCTGCCTCAGTTATTAATTGGCTACAGATTTCCATAAAGATCTTCAGGGTGTGGTCATCATCTTCATTATAGACCACATTCTTTTTATGCAAAAGTCTATTCTCTTTGCCTCCCATGATTTGAAATTACAACCAACGTTAACCACTAGGAACTCAGGCCTAATTCCAGTCATGTAACTACAATGTGCACAGATGGAGGGAGGCCCTCGACTGATGGCCAAATTTTTCCTTTAAGAACCCCAAACCATTTTCTAATCGTTGGAGTTAGGAATTCCTGACCATACATAATGGATGGAGTCACTTTAGACAACCAATTTGATCAGGGCTAAAAGAGAATTAAACAAAGTGCTTTGGGTGAATGATTTTCATTTGAGTGATAAAAATATTGATCCTAGCAGCTTTGATCCTTTTATCGTAGCAAAAACATTTACATGTGGCAAATATAAAACCAGACCAACACCTGGACCTCATCGATTATTCTACCATTTATATTCCATGTAAATGATTTAAACTTAGCCATTTTATTGTAGATTCAAATATGAAATTTTTCCGGGTTGATCAGATGATTATTCTCCTTTGCGTATAGGCCGACCATGTTTGGAGCCCTTTTTAATCCAATAGGTATCCTCTCCAACAACATTAGGTCATCCTACCTCCTACCCACAGGGTGGCAATTCTTGGAGGGAAGATTGCTGCTTTCTGTAATACAAGGAGTATATCAGAAATATATATGTTAAACAGGGTCAGGGCCAGTACACAACCCCGCCTTAAACCTGTTTCTACCCTAATCTCCCTTACCAAGGCCCATTCTTTGTTTAAACAAGCTCTTAGGGCTTGAATTACAAAAACAAAATTATTTGGGACTTTAGCATGTTAAAACCTTTTTGTAAATCAGGTCTTTACAGTGTTATTTGAATAAAAAAGCAATAGCATATTTAAGAGGACAGGAGTTATTTCCCAATCCGCTAGATTTTGACCTATATCAACTCTATTGAAAGCTGCTGTCATATCTAAACTTGCTGAATAAAGCAATTGTGTTATCTCATCTACTGCCTTGCACTGATATAAAGTAAAAACAAGTCCATTCAAGGTTGTGTCCATTCCTTTTCTAATGGCAGTTTGAAAAATACCAAGGGCTCGATTCATGGAATTATTTGCCCAGTAAATAGGGACTTTGCGCACCAAACTGCGTGCAAAATTCTATTTGATTTGTCGATTCATGGAATCGACTGCGCAGCACATTTTCCTGCTTTGTAGGGACTTTTCGCAGGCTCAGTACGTCTTTACGAGTGGGCAAGTCCCTTGCTTGAGAAACCACACAGAGTGTGGGCGTGGCTTGCACAGAGAACAGGAAAGGGGACGGAACTCATAAAATGAAGAAGTACAAGGGAAAATGTGGGCGTAACAGGGATGGCCCGCAGGCAGTCCATCGCACTTCCACTATTGTGCGGAACGATACATATTCATGGATATGACCACGCAACTTATAGGCAGTGAAATGTCCAAGCAAAGCCCTCATACTATCTGCCACCGGAAGGCAGGCATACATACACTTGCAAATAGGATTCACTGCGCAGAGGTAAGATTGGGTGACGGATTTAGCGGTGCTAATATGCAGCCAGGCTTCTCATCTGACTTATGGGTGGGCATACGCAGTGTAGCGGGGTGCAGGAATCGTTTACGAGGGCTTGCACGCAGATTTTCAGAGTTTTACCTAAGTTACGATAAATTATACGCATGTTGTCACGGTGCCAGTATCAGTTACGAGGGACTCCACGCCAGGTCCCTTAGATGCAGGCCTTCTTGTGGGGGACCACAGGCACTGTTTTGAGGGTGCATGTTTTTGTGCCCAGGGAGCATGCAAAGGTAGCTGTTTCTGGCTGTTTTTGCATTGGGGCGTGTCAGTGGTGTTCCGGCTGTGACTTGCATATACGGTTACATTGCATCAACAGTTCCATGAATATGCAGAGCATGCAGAAAAACCTTTGCGTTCTGGCTCACAAAGTGGCATTCTCAGCACGCAAACTTTGCAAGATTTCTGTTAACATTTCCATGAATCAGGCCCTAGGTCTGTTGGAGCCCTGCATCCACTCCACAAAATGAGTCCAGCTTAGATATTACTCGTAGAATCATAGAATCAATAAGATATATTGGGTAATAAATCTTCAGATCTTGTCTAGGGCCCATTTCGTAAATAGGCACTATTATTGATATGGGAAGGATAGGGTTCTGTGTTGTTTTGTTGAAAAGGCATTGGATGATATTGTCCCAGATTCAAAATACTATCCAGGCCACTAGCCCTAAAATTCTTTAGCTTCCCAAAGGCCAATTCCAAGTTGTCAAGATCGCACTTTAATTACCAGGGCATTTGGATGGTTAGACTTCACCTACTTGCTTATCAAACAGTTTAGAAAAATGTGCCATCCATTCATCTTCACTTAAAAGGTTTGCTTGTGTCAGCATTTATTACTATTTAATATACTGCATATCTTCTGACTATCCTGTGAAATAAGCACTTTCATCATATTTTGATTGTTAAAGATATACATTTGAATTCATGAGATTTCTGCCAATTTTTGAAAAATACTGTTTTACTCTCCTACACTCCCTAACCTTCTCAGCATCCTCCAGAACTGTGTCACATCCAATTCCCCTAATGTCCCGTCTCATCAGTCTCTTTCAGACTCTTACCTCAATGTTGAACAAGTGCGCACAGGTAGAGTTAATAGACTGTTGCATCCTGCTCTTATTCAAAACAACTCAACCCACTCAGTTTCTTAATGTCCATGACAATTCCACTAGACCACAATTTGCACATTCTGTCTGTTGTGTCTATGATTCCCAGACTTCCTGAACTCTCTGATTAAACATACGAATGTTAGAACCAACTTAAGTAAGCCTAGTCCCTTGATTGTTAACCTAAAGATGTTTACGAAAAGAGGTGAAACTCATCCACTCCCCTTTAGATTCAGCACCAATATCGCATGGTCACTTTCGAAATTTTGCCTTACCTCCAGTGACTATACTATGTTCATCATAGTATCCATAATGAGCATAACATTCATTGTGGAGCGAGAAAAGGAGCCAAACTAAGTGGGCTGTCATTTTCGGTCACCATTAGCGTTCCCATAAATTATAGCCATGTACCATTTCTTCATAAATCTGGACCACTACACTGGACACACTGCAACTTTTCCTATCTGCAGTGTCATAGAGGTCATCTAACACATCCTCTGAAGTTACTGGATCATGACAAACACAGTTAAAATCACCAACGCAATACACTATGGAGTGTGGAATTAAGGATAACCTCCATAACAATACTTTCTCTAGCTCTGGTATTGTATCCTCTTCGTTTCCTTTAGTAGGGTTAATATAAACATTGATTAATATACAACTTTTCTTGACAACGTCCTTAGTATTTGATGATAACACTGCCTGGATTGAGTCAGAGTTGGATTTCCACAGTGCGGGTTCCCAATTGGAAGAATTATTTATTGCCACTAAGAGCTCACCAGATGGATTCACCCCTTTTATAGCCCTTTTATAGCCTTCTTTATAAATGTAGTAAATCCATCTAACACCTGTGCCTGTACTTGCCATGTTTTTGGAAAGCCAGGAGATCAAACACTCTAAAATCATCCTAAATTTCAAAATTGCTGAAACTCTTAAAACCTCTAGTATTCCAACTCTCGAGCGACAAACATAGAGTGATAAAATCAAGGGCATGCTCCCCTAAAACTAGGGAGGGTATTGTGTAGTCACCCCCATTCACAACTGGGGGATAGGGAATGATGCGGGACGAACATGTGCCTCCATCCCTGGGCATCAATTTTACATTGTACGATGATGGGATTTCCGTTATCTAAGCCCTCCCCCTTAAAAACATTTCCATCACTCCATTGATCTTAATGTTTAGGTAAATATGTATCATACACTATTCGCAGGAATTCCTCCTTAGCAACTAACACCAGACCCTGTACTAATCCCGTTTAAAAAATAATTGGGGATGGCAGTTTTGACTTCAATTCTCGACGTGAATGAAATGCCCTGCCTCTTGCTTTAAAAACATCTGAATCACTGTCAATGTTTAAGAGAAATGTAAAAAACCTTGCTGTTCAACCTTGCTGACTAATTACTGACCTCGTGTTTTTGTCTTCAAACCTCTCTTGTCCGCTTCTTCTCATCCTGCCCTTTTGTGCGCTCTGAGACCTATGGTCATGTAGCATTTCTAAGAATTGAAATACATAAATGTGCACTGAACATCTGCCAAGAAGATTCATTGAACCCCCCGAAAGTCACCTAAAAAATGCAGAGCTTGTTGACTCTTGCAAAACTGTGTTTGCGGCAACGTGCACCAAAGCTAATTGGATTAGGATTTCAAAGGATGGTTAGATTTAAAGGAAGCGGCTAAATCCAAAGACCAAAGTGCATCGATTGTCTCCCTCGCAATGGGTTGATCATTGTTCTAATATGTATAACTGTTTCCCATTTGCTGGATGTCTGGTGGCACCTTCATTGGCAGCTGTACTAGAAACGGATCCTTATTTGATTGGGCGAGGTTAAGAATGTTTTAACAATCGGATCCGCAAATAGAAGTGTGGACTGGTTGCTTTTCCAATTGACCTATTGCCGGTCAGAAGTATGATTCCCAATTCTGAAAAATGTGTTTACTGCCATTGCAATTCCATGTTTGTGGCATGTGGTGCTCAGTGTGCCTCTCTTTAAGAAAAGAGACAAATTCACCCTCACATCTTATTGCCTTATGTTACTGCTTGACAGTAAGTCAAAGGTTTCCGATAAGGTGTTACATATGTAGTGGTATATAGGACACCTGGGTGTCTTCTAACAACATTCTTATTGAAACAGGTTCTTTTTTAGAAAAGGTAGTGAATCTTTACCTACTTTGATATTAGTTGACTGTTGAGGAATGCAAATGTCTACGGCTCTGACATCTCCCGGCTTATCCTTATAAATCCAGAGAACTGTTCATAATGACTGCTTTCCTAAATACATGGTATTCTGCAGAAAAGTGCCACTGACCTGCCTCGTAGATGTAAGTTGCTAATTCATTTGCTACAGCTGCTCAGGTTTTTTGAAAAAGGTGACCTCCAAAGAGGTAAAAGGTTTATCCCATTCAGGTGGCTCTTTGTTAAAAAAATAAAGTCAGAAATAACTTCATCTTAGCTCCCACAATCCTTATTCTTAAACCGACGTATACTTACAAAATATAACTCATACTGTAACGTATATCCATAACAATACCCAGACCAGCAATCAATCATATTGGTTTTAATGGGAGATTATTGTCACACAGATAACAGTAATCATGCCCTTGTTAACAGGAAAGTACCATCGGTGTTACTGGGGAAGGGTTCTGGCACACTCTCCACTATTGTTCATCTAGACATTGCCACACCAACTCCTCATGGAGCGAGTTGGTGTACAACTAAAAAGGAAGGGTGCCAGTTCATATCCTGGATATATTCCACCCATCACTTTAAAATTCAAAGCATATTCGGAGCATATTCCCATACTATTGGAAAATCACTCGCACTCCATTATGTGTTGTAGTGTACCATTTTAATCATATCTAACAACTCTTCTGAATCTGTCAGCTTTCTTAAGCTACACCACAACCTTGCTATAAATGTAGACAGAAATTCACAAGCTGCGTTCTTTGATCTGATGTCTCTGGTCACAACATCTACACACACACACACACACATTGTGCTAGTAGCAGATTTTTTTTGAAGTTTGAAAATGTGAGTGCAACACAGCAGTCTGCATTTATGTTTGATATTATGTGAGAACATTTCTGCACTTAAATCTGGCAGAGAAAACAGGGATATGAAGGGTGACTAGAGAGTACATTTATGTATTGATCGGTCAATCCCGCCCAGCTCCATTTCGACATCTAAAAGCTAATATTGCTGAGGCCTTGCAGGTGGTTTGAGACTGATGGCTCTGGAAGTCATGAGAGTGTCATGTCAGGTTTAAGAAGAGGCCATTCCAACATCCCCCAATTTCTAGAGGCATCTCTTGCCTCATTTCCCACTAGCATTCATGCTGACACATTTCCTTTCACCTACGTCAATGCAAGAGCCTGGTAAGCACTCGTGCTGTAGCATTGTTTATTATCTGCTGCTGGAGGAAACTCACTAGCTTTGGTTGCGCTGGGGTGGGGGGGCCCACACACATATGTGCTGCTCTAGGGTAATGCATACATTTGCTGTCTGCATCGGGGAAAGTACAAAAATTAGATGTATTCCTAGAGTGATTGCTCATGATGTCTACAAATGTTGTGCCATGTTGTATGTTTGAGCACCGTGTATACATTTTCACCTTTAATTAATTATTTCTCTGAATCTAACAAACAGAAATTTAAAACAATGGTGGGCCAACGTGGAGCGCAGCTGAGTGGTGGGCAGAAACAGAGAATTGCTATCGCTCGTGCCCTGGTGAGGAACCCAAAGATTCTGCTTCTGGATGAAGCCACCTCTGCCCTGGACACGGAGAGTGAGTCTATAGTGCAGGCAGCTCTGGATAAGGTATGGTTCCCTTTTACCTCTACACTTACATACATCTCTGTATTTCTTTGTTGTATTTTGAAATATGGGAATGAACGACACATCGTTTTCTCATAACAACTAAAAAAAAAACCTTAGCATAAAAGAACAGAAGTGTTGAAACTCCTTACACAGGCAGGTAAATATACCAGCACACATCGCCAGTAGACCCAATAACATCAGTGAATAAGTAGGTACATAGACATGTTTAGAAAATGTTCATAAGTGTAGCAAGGTGGTACATATTAGTGTTGCCCTTCATCACTTGAATCGGTCAAGAATAAAGGGTGCTAAAGAGTAAGATGCATTGTTGAAATAATCACCAAAAACGTCAAGGAAAATGTTACGGTACATGAATCAATATTTATTTCAGATTTAAGTGTTCAAATCAATGATGGATGTATGGCTCAGGACAGCTAGCCTAAAAGGACTGTTGGGGGACAGATAAATACGTCATCCGTAGCTTCTGCCCTTCCCCTGCACCAATACCGTAAAGGTGAGAGACCTTCCTCACTGAGACAACAGTTCTGCCTTATCCCCTACAGGTACAGCAGGGCTTGAGAACAGTGTGAGCTGAAGATGGCAAACGCTTTCAAACTAATATAACAGTAAAAGAGCATACATTAGACACAAAGCAAACATGCATTACACATGAAGAACATGTACAATAGGTGATATATGAATTTAGACATAACGAATACTAACATAGCATCTAGAGACATGAAGAACACTAACATGACCAATGTATAAGGTGAATGCAGCACAGCAGCATCTGAATGTAGCTCATTAACATGGAAACAAGTGAGTCATTTGGGAGCCATCTACTTAAAGCTGGACACCACAGCATTTCACAGAAATCGCAAAGCTTAAAAGGCTGAATCCACAAAAACACAAATCCAAGCAAAGCTCAGACAGTAGCTGTGAACTAGTGCCAAGCTGAGAGTTAAATAAGGGAGGATGGGGACAGCGTACAAAGGCACACAATAGCAATTCACAAGATGCAAGCCGTACACTCCCAGATTAAGTGAAGTTTCAGAAGGGCAAAAGCAACTGTTGATGGTCAGGTGCAGTGAGCCAAACATGCTAATAAGCATAACCCAAGAGTGTCCACAGTGGTGACAGAAATTATGATGTACGCATTAATATTAGCTAACATTTCAATAAATAGGAGGCCATTCAATGTTGTTATACATGGTCTCATAGCATATGACCCATACAAAGAGAACTCCAGCTATTCATTTGAAGCAAACACAGATAAGATACCTGCCACACTCCCTATATGCACACATGGACTTCAAACACCACAAAAGACCAAATGCAAAGGGATTGTCTGGTCTCATGGCCTGAGAATGAGGGATGGTGGAATATGAACAGCCCATGGGACTCTCGCCCCATACTCTGTGTCTGCTTCATATCTTGACAACTTGTCAAGTGTCCAAGGTTGGTTAACAGAGAGTGAACCTATCAGAATCCTTAGTGTCATGCTGCCCATGAAGTAGTATTCCAACCAGTCACTTGTCGTAGAAGTGATACATTTTGTCCGTTAATATTCTTGTAACCCAATGAAATGTTTAACCCCTATAGCCACTATATGCAGCCACACCCACTAACTTGTGCCCATTCCTCTAAGGTTTTGTAAACTGCTATTATGTTATGACAAAATTGATGACATGTTTGTGGTACTTAAGGAATTGTTTCTGATTGACATGTTGAGAGCAGTGAGACGTGAATGCTTGTATGCTGTCCTGGCTTTGTTTCGATATGAATAAGATGGCTTTGCACTGAAATTTGTCTACTTAATCATTGAGTCTGGTCTGGATTGACTCTGATTCCTCTGGGCCTATTTGGGATTATGAGACCACCTTAACAAAACAATGGGCCTCATTACAACTCTTGCAGTAGCCATGCTGGTAAAAAATTGCAGAATGCCGCCGGGTTGTGACTTCTTCGGGCTTGACTTCACAGAACCACCGGGGCATTACAGCCCCTGCGGTCTGTGAAGTCAGGCACCAGGAAAATGTAACTACCCATTCCCATTTCAGTCCCATAAGACTCGATGGGATTGGGGATGATGGACGAACAGGCACCGTTAATAACAGTGCCAGTGCTTCCAAAAAAGCCTGCGAGAGGGTGCCGTCCCGCCCGCCAGGTCTGACCTGGCAGGAGGGACAGCACCCGCTTGCAGACTCGTTATGTGCGGGTCTCGTATCAACAGTGCTTACCGGCACCATTTTTAGCGGACCGGCACACTTGTAATGTGGCCCAATGCCAAAATCTATATGCAACAAATAATTAAATGCCTCAGCTGCGACTTTCAGATTTCCACAGCAATCACAATCTCTGGGCCAATGTACTGCTTAAAACATACACATATTAATTGTGGTCTGATTAGACCCATTTTACAAAACATAATATGAATCAGGGTGCCTGCCACACTTTTCAGATTTATCCACAGAAAAAGCTGAATATTCATATTTTCACTCCCCATCTCGCCAGCCAAAATACCATTCCCCAAATTGTTAAAGAACCAGAAAAGGCTGAAGAGCCTTCAGATTTACCTTAAAAGACTGTTCTTTGTGTGCCCAAGCAGAATTAATCATGTCTAGTCCTCTTTGTGTCACGAAACACATACAAAATCCTACTGTTCAATGATATATCTTGATAAATGACATTTGGATGACAAAAGAGGAGTATCAAAGGTGTGAGAATATAAATATATATGTGACTGACCTTTGTAGCAAGTAATTCCTGGTATCATTACCTACCGGGGCATTGCAAAGAAGTTTTAACTCCCTTCTGAGTTCAATCTGAGTATAAGAGAACATCTGTGCATGAATCCGAGAAGGAGTCCAGTCTTACTCCAGTGGCGAGAGTGTGCTGCAGAGAGCAGAATGTTGGATCTGTGTTTGTTGTGGGATTGACTGTGCCTTTAACCAGAAACACCTCCTTTAAAAGCTCATCACAGGCACTTAGCGCTGTGCATGAGTCTGAGCAGGGGTCCAGTGGTGAGAGTGTGCTGCAGAGAGCAGATCGTCAGACTTGTGTTTGTTGTGGGATTGACTGTGCCTTTAACCAGAAGCACCTCCTTTAAAAGCTCATCACAGGCGCATCGCTCCATGCGTGAGTCCGAGCAGTAGTCCAGTCTTACTCCAGTGGCGAGCATGTGCTGCAGAGAAAAGATGGTCAGACCCGTGTGTGTTGTGGGATTGACTGTGCCTTTAACCAGAAACACCTCCTTTAAAAGCTCATCACAGGCACTTAGCGCTGTGCATGAGTCTGAGCAGGAGTCCAGTGGTGAGAGTGTGCTGCAAAGTGCAGATCGTCAGACTTGTGTTTGTTGTGGGATTGACTGTGCCTTTAACCAGAAGCACCTCCTTTAAAAGCTCATCACAGGCGCATCGCTCCATGCGTGAGTCCGAGCAGTAGTCCAGTCTTACTCCAGTGGCGAGCATGTGCTGCAGAGAGAAGATGGTCAGACCCGTGTGTGTTGTGGGATTGACTGTGCCTTTAACCAGAACCACCACCTTTAAAAGCTCATCACAGGTGCGTAGTGCCGTATGAGAGTCTAGCAGGAGTCCAGTCTTATTCCATTCACAGTCCAGGCTTGACTGGGAGTATGGAGGCCATAGACTCACGCAATTCAATCTGTCAGCCGAACTCAATAGCCAAGTTGCGCTCGGGGTTGAGTCGAGACGCCAGCTGAGATACCAGCGACCAACATAGCAATGAGCATGAGGAAGAAAACAAAAACAGGCTAGTCACACACCAGGTAAGTGAGAGCCATGAGAATATGAGTGATGCAGTGAGGCTGTGTGCAACCTTGTGTACAGCTGACAGGCTGGAAACGCTTAGTCCTCTAAACTCGAAAGCAGTGAACATAGATATAACCAATTCAGAGCTGCTCAAAGCAGGGTGTTTTATCAACCCGTCTTCCAGAAATCCTGCATCAGACAAAAAACAAGTTCCAATGGACACGCTACAAAATGTCAAAATGTAGCAACAGCATATACACACAACGAGAAGTCAAGTACAAACGTGAGCACAACAGTTACGGATACATTTAACTTCGCAGACTGTGAACGGAATGAAGAGTAGCACATAGATCAAAGAAGTGCAGTTGATCATAATGCTACAAATGGCGTGTCAGAAATTAGACCGGACATGGCTGCCATAAAAAATGCGTAATGCTCCAACAAGCAAATTGAGCAGCACAAACGTGAAAGACCAGCATGCTCACACTTTGCTTCTAACACAAATATAAGAAACGATATAAGAGCATCGGAAGAAACTTGCACAAAGGACCAAAGTGAGACAAATGACATCATGGAACTGAATGAAGGAAGCATAGTGGGAAAGTTTGCTCCGAGGACTATGCACAAAATAGACAAGGGAAAAATGCAGAAAGCAATGACAACATGACAAAAGGAACCTAATTGGAAGATTTTAATCATTTAGGGAACAACAAGCTAGGAGAATATCCTAGGTGGCATACACAAACGAGAGGAAGAGACTTACCACAATAAATTGAATGCAAGATAATCATACTATAAAAAGGGGGGCAACACAACAAAGTAGAAATAATTGTGAAAGAAATTCTACGCTAAACAGAAAGTGCTAGGCATGGGAACTGGGAGTTAAAAATATAAAACCACGGAAAGCAGTAATAAAACTAGCCTCAACATCTGAGGCGAGTAAGCTAGACTTAGATGTAGAAGACCATGAAAGCACACACAACTTGAGTGATGACGCATCATATTACATCGAGGTAAAAGAATCTCGGGCTGACATGGAAAAAGCCAAAGAGACGCAGGATGAGCAAGAGGCACCGATCTACAAGCCAAGAGAGAAAAGACCCCCGTCCACAAACCCCCAGTCAGGAGGAAGAAAGAGTTGGCGAAACACAATTTCTAACGATGTCACAAAAACGGAGAGCAAATAGATACAAAGAAAAGGAATTTAGTCCTGACCATTCAACAAAACAGTTTAAAAATTAATTAAATTGGAATCCAACACGACTGGCAGAAAGATCACAAGAGGAAAATAAAACGCTGTTGAAAAATTACCCTGTGAAAGAAAGTACTAAGAAAACAAGAAAAATGAGGTTGGAAAACATATTTTTGGAAAGGAATGATACAAACTTAAATTGGAAAAATGGCATACACTTGCTGCATTGTGTATCATCTTTAAAGAAAATGTCATCAGTTGGCATTGCCATCGTAGAATATATTGATGAAAAAAGAGTAGACAGAATGATTTTGCACTTAAAATCACAGAAAGTGAAAGATCAACTGATGGTTGGAATCTCAGAGAACTATTTCAGCTCGGATTTAAAGTGAACAAACAATATTTGAGAAGTGCAGAAATGACAAAATCAGTGCACCAAAAAACACAATAAACTAAAAGACAAAGGAGCTGGAACAAAAGTATGATCTTAGTGAAAGATAAACACAGAGAAGGAAGTCAATAAAAGTGACATTCAACAATAGAAGGAATGAATATCGTAATCCTAAACATACGAGTGACAAAATAGCACAACCATGGAAAGTGCATGACTGGTCCTTGCTGGCAAAAGCATTAAATAATCCGAAAAAGGATATGAAAAGGGGATGACCAAAGTGACACATTAATCTCATGTAATACAAGAGGTTTCAGGCATTTGTTTAATCGAACAGAACGACAATTGAAGAGAGCAAAATATAATCTGCCTGCAAGAAACATGGCTAGAGGAAACATTGAGATGTGACAGCAATGAAGTCTTAATAAACGCAGCAAAATAATGAGTCAGTGGAAGACCATACACCGGGCTTATGATCCGGATACAGCAAACAACAGATGTAACGCTAATTAAACATGGACATTGAAACCCATATGTACAGTGGCCGTTAATACAAGTAAAAGATTACGATCTACAGACAGAATCACAAATAATCCTAATAAACACCTATTGGTACCCGAAAAAAATTAACAAGACAAAGTTGCTGAGTGTAATCTCTAAGAAGAGGTGAGAAAGATGACTCAAGGTGGGTGCAGATTACAGATGCCCATAACCTATATATGCTGAATGGGCCAATAAAAGTAAACATCCCAGGCAAGAAAACCTACACAAATGGAATCCAGGAGTCAATGATCGACTATATATGGATTTCCAAGAACCATCTGCACAAGGTTATACGCCTCAATGTACTACCCCAATGTGCAAGTGACCACAATATAATGAGGTTAACATGGACTTGGGAAAAGAAAAAAAAAAGTAGGTGGCAAAACAGAACTCCTAGAATTAAACCATGGAGAAAACCGACTGAGGATAAGAAAAACAGATATTTCAACAATAGCAAACAAATATAGGGAACAAATAAGGAGAGGAATCATCAACACCTCCTATGACTCCCTATAAATGGTTTATAAAGTAAAGAAAACGTGAATGAAATTGCCCCTATTAGAGTCAAAACACCAGTATAGTAAAATGGTTGTTAACAGAAGGAAGCAACTAAAACAGGAAATAACATAAATAAGAAGAAGAATTGGAAACAGTGAAGATCAATTACGACGATTCAAAACAAAGAAGCACTATTGCAAAGACTGTTTGACCAGGTTTAAACAACAACAAGATCAAGAACACGGGGAAATGATGTTGAGAGCAATGAGACAAGCAACAAGAGACATATGGACGCTCATAAACAACCTGACTCTGAATCAGTAGAGTCACTTAAATAGCAGAGTGTATGAAATAAAATGGATCAATCATTACTTTGGTAGTACAGACAAGGCAACAACAGACTAAAAAAACAGCACAAGTCACAAATGGACCAAGAATATAAACAAGGGACAACTTGAAAGAATGATAAAAGGGTTGACTCTTCTGCAGCAGGACCAGAAGGGTAACACATCTGGAACTAAATAAAGATCCAGAAAATTGGGCATCACTTATCCCAATATTCTTCAAGAATATTGAGGAGCACAGACTAATACCAGCATCTTGGACATCAAGTATCACAGTACCTATTTTTAAAAAAGGCAAAAAATAAGATCCATCTAACTATCGGCCAATAGTGTTACTTAATGTAATTCGAAAATTGTTTGCTTCATTTCTGCAGATTAACCTCGTAAAGTGGGCAGAAACCAACCAAATCATTGACCCCAGACAGACTGGGTTTATGAAGGGGACAGGGACCAAGCTAAACTTCTTCATCCTATCAATATTGAATCTGAATTCCATTCGAGCAAAAGGCAAATTACATCTAGACTTAATAGACCGAAAATAAGATTTTGATGCAGTGAACCGACAAAAAACATGGCTGAAACTACAGAACTGTAACTGCCCCAAAGAGATCCTGCAACCCATCAAAGTCCTCCATGGGAATACAACAACGCGAGTAAGAATGAACAACGAAGGAGCCTTGACTGCTGTGATTACCACCAAAAGAGGTGTCAAGCAAGGTTTCCCACTTTAGCTATATATTGCAGACCTGCCAGGTGCACTGGAACAAACAAAACATTACCCTCCAAAAATTAACAACGAGATATCAGTGTTATTTTATGGACGATCTGGGAAATTCTCATTAATCCCACTACGATACTTCTTTATCCAGAGAGTGACACCTATCATTACGTATGGAGGAGAAGCAGGTCTCAACTGTCATGGAGGACTTGGACAAGGCTAGAATGCAGATTCTGGAAACCAGTTTTAAAATGTCCAAGATGTCTCCCTATAGCCGCGTTAAGATCCGAGCTAGGCTTACAATCATTATATTCGGTAATAAGTTGGAATCACTTGCATTATTCAGGAAAATAACATTGACCGAGCCGGTGATTGGCTATACAATTCTAACAACAAATGAAATAGGAAAGAGCAGTGTGATACCAAACAGTTGGAAGGACAAGTGAAGTGTACACCTAGATAAACTGGACTCATTAATAGAAGAACTAATTGCAAACCCAAAGAAAGTAAAGGAAAAATTAAAAAAGAAAGACTGGATAAACACACGTGCGACAAAGCTAGCCTATAAAACGCAAAGAACATTGGCAAAAAAACACAGGAAAAGAGATAGTCATGTGCAATATTTTATGACATTTCCCAGTAAGCATCACCGGTAGAAGATGCTGCAAATAAGTCTAGATGTTTATCCGACATATGATTACTGACATACCATAGGACTATGACGTCTGAACAATGGGCAATGTAGATTCTGTAAAACTCAGAGAAGCCTGGAAACTGTAAGGCACCTGTTATCAGACTGCACAGCTGGGACAGCAGACAGGGCATGATTCTTAAACAGGTATCTAGAACAATTTATGAAAAAGGCGAATGAATAGTGGTGAGTGATTTCCTACAAGGAAGAAACTCACAATTGTTATGTGCAGGAATAAACCTGACAGACAAATTAATGAAAGATCAAAGCAGAACAATAGAAAATACCACTCAGTAGGAATGGTACCCTAATGAATCAAATGGAAATCAAAAACTGTAACAGAAAGAATATTCTGAAATGTTTGGATTAAGACTGACATATTATGGAATCCAAGAGACATTCGACGATTAACAAATGTGAAGTGTTGGAAAACTCTAATGTGTTAAAGTTTTTTTTTAAATTAAACTAAAGCACAATTAAAAAAAAGACAAGAGAACGTTTCAGTCCTTAATGTCATATGCGGCCCCAGTTTGAGGTTTGAATCTTACTGGAAGGGACACTTATGGAGAGCTATGTTGTTAGTTCTTCATATCACCTTATTCGAGGCTTTATGTTCAGAACACCAAAAAATAAAGCTTCAGTGTAAATGTTTGGATCAACAGGGAAAATGTGAATTTATCTTGTCAGAAATATGCTAACAAAAATGAGGAACAGGAATTCATGAATATCTATATGCGCTAGTATGGCAATACTAGCCTTATAGACTGAGGGAAGGGCCATCGCCAAAATGGTATGGCCCAAGCAAAGCAGAGGACAATACATTGCAGAAGGGACATTAAACCAAGCGATAATGACCCCTTCTGAGCTTTATAAGGCTATAAGCACATAATGTTAATAGCAATGCTCGTTTTGGAGCTCTTGCGCTGAAATAAAAATCTTTAGTATAATAATGAGAGTGTAAATTGATAAACTAAGTTAATTAAATGCAGTTTTATATTGAAATATTTGAATACCAATCTTGTCTTCCTACTTTAATCATTCCAATTGAAAACTTTGTTAAACTGAAGAGGGTTAGTGGTCATTTAAAAGTACCTTCTTTCTCATAAGAACGTGAAAGCATTTTCCCATGGTTTAGCTTTCTCGCTGGTGTGCTACATAGGATGTTGCAGTGAAAAAAAAGATTGCTCAGAGAAGTGTTTTTTTTTTAAAGACATCTTGCCTGGAAATTTGATTATTGTCTCCTTGTCTGCTTTTGAAGTCGAAATGTTCAGAATGCAGTCAATACCCTGATAGGCTGAGAGGAGGTCAATAATGATTGATGTGTTAATAATGGAGCATGCCCTGTTCAATCAACAAAATATGTGAAAAAAGTATCACAGCCCTGTAGACTTTATCTGGAATTAACCTGGATTTAAGCCTATGTGCCATCTATACATGCTTTAAAAGCATGGCGATCTTGCACAGCTTTATTTTCAAGACTTTATGGGTACACAAAATTGGATATTTGTTCTAAAGTTAAGATTGTACCAAAAGCAGATATTTTGCAGTTGATTGATTGGGACAGTGTAGCAAACCAAAGGTGATTTGTTAATTGATGGGTATGCAGTGATGTTACCTAATTAAAAATAACAAATAACATATTTATCTACATTTTTGGTGAAATAAGTACCAATATGTTTTCTAAGTATATATATATGGAGTGGAGTAATGGGTATAAATGTGTGGGGAGGGGCTTTATTCAGTAAAATTTAGTTTTAAAAGTTTTTGTTATTTTAAAATTCAGTAACATCACATGTAACCTAATTGATGCTGCATAATTTGATGCTGTCTAGCTGTTCATTACAGGGCATGCAGTAGTGGGCCTGTAGTTATCGTAAAGTAGCTCAACCCATAGTAAGAGCATTTTATGGGGGTTGTACAATTGTTGCCTTTCAACGAATTTGCATGAAACTTTAAAAAAAAATGATATGAATGATTTTACAAAGTTTCATGTGCTTTTGTCAAGGGGGGTCAAAGTTATAGCGGGGGTCTAAAAACGTTTGAAATCCGGATAGACATACATTGAAAAGAAATGTTGCTCACAACTACAGAACTCTCAGTGCCCCTCCATCCAGACTCACATGAACTCCGCCCCTTGCCCCAGGGTACTGTGAAAGCCCCCAAATTTTTAATAGCATACTGCATGAATATCTAGGGAACATTCAGGTGCCTTGCATAACCATTCAATATGTAGACAAACTACTGGTCTGCAGTGACAGCAAACAGAGCTGTCAAAGGGATTTGATTGCACTACTGCAGTTGTTAGCGAAAAAGGGGCACACAGTGCCGTAGCATTCACCATTGAAAAAATGTCCCCAATTATCATGGGATGCTCAGTAACACTATAGGTCGAGCACTCACTTTTTGCTATATTAGATCGATCCAAGTCCATGCTCACCACACAAAGAGAATCAGCATAAGAAATAATACTGTCTAGCCCCCATTTCATGTAGTACTTTGCAGAACAGTAAATCCCACCACATTTCTCACTGAACTATGCACAGCTGAAGACATACTACAACATGATTGTGCATCATATGAGGGTGAAGGTGATCATATCCCCAAAGCCAAAGACAGCCCCTTAGAGGAAAGAGAAGTATTTTTCATTGATGGGTCAGCATCAAAATACCAAGACACAGGTCAAAAACATGTTGGGACAGCAATACTGTGCCTAAAAGAGGGAGAATACGAAATACTGATAATGAAAATACTACCCAGGCATTATTCCGCAAAAGCAACAGAGCTTGTCATACTCATAGATGCCCTGCAAGCATCAAAATGGTGCTATGTAACAATTTACTCTGACTCTGCTTATGTCACCCCCCGCATGCAGCTCTGTCGCACTGGAGAATGAAAGCTCACCACTACAACACGCTGCTTTACTTAATGTATTGATCTCTGCCCTCGCAAAGCCCTCTGTGATGGCAGTCGTTAAATGTGTAGCACACACCCATTACACATACACAATATCACTGGAAAACGCAGCTGCAGTTGCAGCAGCGAATGAGTTGGCATACCTCCCAGTACCCATCGCCACATCCAATGCATAGCAACACACAGATGCAGACACACTCCTCCCTATTGCACAGATCATCGAAGTACAGTGCAGGGCACTTGCAGAAGAACAGGATCTATGGCTCAAACGTGGGTGCATCCAAACACCCAAGGATCTCTTGTGGAGACAGCAGGCCACAGGAAATGTAGTGATGCCCCTGGACTTACTATACACTGTGTTACATTTCCCATCTCACAGCTCTAAGCAACAATATGCAGCAGACCTTCAGGAAGATTGGTTTATCCCAAATGTACAGGAGCACAAGGCAAAGATGGTGGTCCAATGCACCACTTGTCAAGTGTTCAACACAGGAATAACACTGAGAATCTTGAAAGGGACATTGCCCCACCCTGTGGGTCCCTTCCGGGAGCTGCACATTGACTATGCAGACAAGGGTGAAAGGTGCAATGGGGACAATATCTAATTGTGGTGATGTGTCCATTTACCTGGTGGCTTGATGCTGGCCCATGTGCTCACCCAGGCACCAAGTGTGCTGCTAAATTTCTTGTTAGAGAGGTTTTCCCCCTTTGGGGAGTGTGTAATATCCTATGATCAGACAATGGGACACAATTTTTCAATGAAGGAGGTGACTGCTCTGTTGGGCATTAAACATCGTATGTGTTCCATTTACCACCTACAAGCAAATGGTGTTGTGGAGAGAATCAACTTCCTCCTCAAAAGTAAACTTTCCAAACTAAGCAACACCCTGAAAAATAATTGGGTCTATTGCCTGCTTCTAGTACTGTTCCATACGCGCACACAGCCCAGTAAGGACCACCACCTATCCCCCCACGAAATAGTGACTGGACAACGCAGGCAAATACCCCTATTGCCAGTAAGGAGAGCATCAGATGCTCAAAGTGCAGCTACAATTCTGGGTGAGGAGTTCAAACACTATCTAACCCAGCTCACATGTTCAATGAGATGCAACTCAAAGCAAATGCCACCCTGCCACACAGAAGAAAGAGTGACTATGACTACCCCACTGGCAGACACCACCCCCACCAAACCATTGTTACCAGGGGAATGGATCTATGTCAGAAGCTTTGTCCAAAAATGGAACACCCCTAGGTTCCATGGGCCTTATGAAGTAGTAATGTCCACCACTCTTGTAGTAAAGGTGAAGGGGCTGAGATATTGGATACCTTTCTGATGCATGCAGGGATCTACATGACTCCACACCAGAAGCCCAGACAGAAAGCAACAACACTGCCTCAAATTAGTACCTGTACGCTGACCATATTTGTGCATGTGAAAACAATTACTGTACATTCATTGCTGCTAGAGCACGAGCTACAGAAATTAAAACTTCCTCTCTCTAGCTCTATCTCTCTCTCTCTCTCTCCCTTGCTCATCTTCTCCTCACTACCCATCCCCTACCCTCGCCATTTATTCCAATTTCCGCAGGTGCAATGATGATGGAGATGGCATGACTAAGAGACTCATCAAATGTAGATAGTAGTAGAAATAGAATTAGTATTACTAGGGCTGACAGCTATGACTGTCCCCTCCACTGTACAGCAATTGTGTTCACAATATGTATGTTTGTTTTGGGTATTTATTGGGGGGCATCTATTATCTGGGCTAGCCATTTAACAGAAGGGGTGGAGGTGGTCAGATGGACATGGAATGGGAACAAATGGATCTGGAATGGGAGTACACCCTTGAACATTAGAAGCGTATATTAAAATTAAAAAAATGCTTTCAAGCATTACTGCATCTCCCTTCAATGTAACTGCAATGCCACCCAGTATCCGCAGCTCTATTTTTATGTGCTATACAAAAGCCGAAATCAACCCTACCCCCTTTCCTGATCTCAGCAAAAAGAAGGAATGTATGTCGGCAGAAACAGCTAAGGTTTTTATAATACCAACAAATGATACAGATTATGATAATAATAGCCTTGTTGAATAGTAGCAGCTACCAAACCACAATATGCAATAGTATAATGTTCAAACTCTTGATGCCAGGGGTAAAACAAATACTATTTAAGGTTAGCAGTACTATAGAAACCAGGGGAATAAGGAAAAGGCTCCCATTGCATAGTGACAGAAAGAGAAGGCAAACGCACCAACGTAAATATGATGCATATCATGGCCTAAGATTAGATGTAGTGGGAGACTTTCCAGACACACATCTATTTAGAACTCATCGATCCTGATCCCCAAAAGGACAAAACAAGTTCCAGCTACCCTAACTGTCTCAAAGAAACACACCTAACGATGGAGGGAAGAAGATATGTCAACAATGAATGGCAAGACACAACATATGTTTGCAGGATTGAAGGACTTCTGGGACTGTCAGAGGAAATTGCAATACTAGTGGAGCAGACATGTGAGCAAACATGGGCAGAATACGTCACAAAGCTAACATGGGTTGTGGCTCTTGAGAAACCAGTGAAGGTACACCCACAGAAATCATACAAACTTTGTTTTTCCAGTGAATGGACAGTGGCTGTTGGGTCAAATGAACAATGCAATCAAACTGTCAAAGTGCCCAACCTCAAGAAGGTCACAGCTACACCTTCTTGGAGGGGCTACTGTTTGCTAGAAAGTCTGCATTCTGCCTTGCTGGTCATGCCAGAAGACCACCTAGAGGGGGGACTCCTACTCGAAGCTCCCACTGTGCCTTCCCCATAGAAATCCAATGCTCACAACCATCACCAAACTTTCACAGAAGAAAAAGAGTGTCAAATTACATCTCCAATGACTCATCTGAGCTGCTGACCCAAGTACCGGAAGAATATAAGCTCTACAATTCGCAGAGACATTTTTTGCATCCTTAGTACCCAGTATCCATACAAGGGCCAATGCCAAGTGGCTCCAGATAGTTTGATAGGAATTAATTCAGCTGGAAAACAATACTGAATAGGGGTTTAACATCATCAAGGTGGAATTAAGGGCCCTAGGACTAATGACAATGCAAAAAAAGTATGTGTTGTACCTCCTGACGGCTATGGAGGCCCGTGTTTGCAAAAAGATTGGGAGTTCATGTTGCACATTTGTATCTTCTGAAGATGCTGAAAATGGGACATTGTCACACGTGATCACAGCTGTTCACGAGCTAGGGGTAAACATGAAGAAAGAAGTGTAAATCAAAGAAGAGGACTGGTTCATCTGGGCCTTCAACTAGTTCCCATCATGGCTTGGAACATTGGTGAAAATGCTAGTCCCTATCATCGTGGTTATCCTGTTGATCTTTTTCAGGTACCAATTGGGTCTCCAATGTTGTGCAAAAGCTGTGCCTAATAGTGCAATGATGATGGTGGTTTTTGGGAATAATAAAGTACCTTGTAATACAAATGAAGTAGAAATCCAAACAGAGCAAAAATGACGGCCCCACACACCACATGGTCCCCATCCCCATTGGTGATGTAGTTGGTAAATTGTACCACACGACCATTGTACATCCCCCAGATCTTGAAAACTATAAAGACGTGTGGGTAGATTTGGCGGGTGATGGGGGGTGCATATACATGATTTGTATACCTGAGCAGTATGAGCAGCATGGGTTGAGTTTGAGACATGTGGGCAGAGCATGGATACCCATAACGGGAACATCAGTATGGCACCAAGCAGAACTGCATGCCAATGAGCATACACATGAGGGAGAATTTGTTACTGTAGAAGTAACGAAAGGGGGGAATTTTGGGATGGAAATGAGTCTATCCCACCCCCTAGGTGCTTCCAAGTAAGGCGAACACCATATGCCGTGATATAACGTACAAGGGGGAGTAATCTGCACCATCACGCAACATGTAGAGGCACTGTAGCACTTATAGGCAGATGCACAGGCACTAGAAATCCATAGCCCATGATCCCATTTTGTATTAGGCCCAGAAGGGACAAGCTGCAGGCCTATGCTGTTCGCATTCTTGGTTCGCAAAGCCTAATTTCTACACAAACAGACTGACTCTGCCGAGACCTGTTACCATGGAAGACCACTTCTCCCTTGCTCCTTAGGTGTTGTGAATATTTAGTATCTTCCAAAGGAATGCACCCTGCAAGAGTGTGAGACAACAACATGCTCCACGCTGCACCCATTAATCTCGACCAAACTGTCATTAGGCCTCTAACCCCCACCCAGCCATGCCAGAGCCAGTCCAACACCACTGGCTCAACCCCCCCACACCTTTTGCATTTCCTGATAAACCAGCGACCCCCAGACCCCAACACAAATCAAGTGTCCACAGAGGATCTAAGCATGTGCAGCTGTATTTCTTTCCAGCATGAAAACACATCCCTTGTAACACAAGGTACAAGGAGGGATAAATTAAAGATCAAATCCCCAGGTGGAGACCTTAAGTGTGGGAATTAATGTTTTAATGAAGCCCAAATGCGTGGGTCAACATGACTGTATTTTATCCTCCCTTCCCCTGATCCATTTCCTGTGCCACCCAGGTGCTTTCCCCAATGAGTTAATATTCAGGCTTAGCATGTCTAGTGTAGATAGGAAAAATGTATTAATGTGTGACCCAACCTTCACTGCGGGGATGAGCCCAGCTGACCCATGTGGATCCAGGTCGATGGGAAAGAACTAACCAATTACTTCCTGGCATCCCCTATGGAGCAGGCTCTTGTGTAGGGTGCCTCCAATCAGTGGCACCCATTTGTACTTAAATATGTGTCCCATTTGGGATTTAAGCCCATATTTGCAACTGAATAGATCAGAGCACTCTCAAGCAGTAGAGTACTTTGCTGATTGTCCCAGGAGGATAGCTCAGAGGCAACATGCCTGCCTTGGAAGAAAGACGACATGAAGCAACACAGGTTCGAACCCCAGGTGCACACTTAGAAACTTCTGGGTATTTAAGCATGTTATAAATATGCAACTAAGACAAAAAACAATTACACAACTAAAAAACAAACAATTCCTGTAACAGTGCCTCGATGCCTGGGGGCTGTGTGAGCACTTAAAATATGCAATATAAAATAAATTAATATTTGTATTCTGTACAAATTAATTCTTTTTATCCTTACAATGCTATCTCCTGGCCTATTTCCCTTGTGGGTTGTCTTTATTCTGGAGTATGTATACAAAGGGGCTTGCCTTCAATAGGAGGAAGAAGAGGTTGCTCAACCTCTATCACAAGAAGATAAATCACTATTTCTCAGAAGAAAATCCATGGAGGCATATAACAATATTCCAGATGAGCATAAACTGTTCAGTAAGATAGCAATGATAATGAAATCTATATTCTTGCAGGACTCCAGACTGCAGTGATGGCTTCAGATCACCAGATTGGAGCTGCTGCAGACGATTAATGAAACAATAAAAGGATTCAATCCAATCAGAGCATAATTGAGAGCCATCAGGTTGTTGTCCCTCTAGAACAGGTTTTACCTGGACTTAATTACATCAATGGAAGGAGGTGTGTGCGCCAAGATTGGACCTTCTTGCTGTACATTCCACCTGCTCATGATGGAGGACCTTGCACCCTGATCGAGGCAATCGGTTTGCTAATGACCCAGCACACGAAATTGGAGGATGAAGTTAATGAGACACCAGCAGATGATTGGTTATCATCTTTGTTGTTGTGTATTCCAACCTGGCTGGCAAATGGTTTCCAAATACTTGGAGCAATACTAGTGTTGGTGTTGCTAGGATTTTCTTTTATAAGGATCACCCCAGGACGGTGCCAAGAAATATATTGGGATGAAAGTAATGATTGACATTGTAGAGGTGGAGCCAAGTACCCCCACTCAAAGCTTCGCCCCATGCTGCCTATATGTTTGGAGCCAGAGTGTGAAACATGTTCAGTGCCAGTGAATATACCAATACCGCAAAGAGTAATGGAAGCAAGGTTCAAATTGAGAAAAGCATATATGCATACGCAAATATATGGTGGCAATTTCAATAAAATCCCGGAGGAAGTGGAAAAAGCGAACAAGGAAGAAGACTGGTGACATTGTGCGGTGCGGAGCTGATGCACCCAGAAGAAGCTGACAAGTATAGATATTCTATAGACACAAGGAACTATAGAAGATGAGCAACATTTTGGGCTCGAGATGAAGATGCTCATGGTACAGAAATAATGAAGAAGATATTAAATCAATCTACAATTGTACAGATGCAGTAACGCAAACAGACAAAGTATTCTTGAGGCTGGCGCAGCAATGCGTCAATGTATATGTACAGGAATGTATGGACTATGGATATTCCACACACGTACTTTAGCAGAGTCTGGACCCCATGAACAGGAATGCTTTTTCAGTGTGGCGCAGTATGAAAATAGCTAATGAACGATGGTGAATTCAAGAAAGGCTTGGCTGGCCCAGTACCAGGAAGTCAAGGTCACTGTGAGCCTGGATGTTCATGAAGAAGCTACAAATTGTGTGAAAAGCACAAACTCCTGCTTGAAATGAGGGGCAAGAACACTGAAGACATCAGAGGGTTTTCATTTAATAGGGTTTAATACAGCAAAAGGCTCTGAAACATGGTCTCCAGTCACATGGTCGGAAGAAAATAGATACTGGGTTCAGCGGTATCGAAACCAAGAGACAAGACGTCCTATACTCCCTTTTATTTCCAGGCACAGAGAACATTCCTAAGGCCAGTGTTCAAAGACTAATTGACTGGCAGATGGCAAGAGTGATGATAGATTGCAGGCTAATTAGCTATGGTCAAGACCAGCCCTCCAGCACCTGGGTGGCAGCCTGCAGGCTGGTATCGTGTGTGGAATATTACTAAGGGGTACTAGCGTGCCCACCAATTATAGAGAGCCACATAATAGAAAGCGCTATAGTTGTATAATCAATAGGACGTCATGTATTTGATGACATTCATAGTAACTTGCACTAGAGGAGGGCTTAGTTGCCCACCTGATGTTAGAAACCCAATCACTTTCCTGACTAGTATGGAACATATACCTACATGTTCCCGTTAAACCTATCACTTTTCCAAGTAGGTTTTTGTAGTTTGCCACGTAGGTTGACATGAATGATGACGAGTTTTTACTATATAATCTGTGTTTTTATGAAACCTGCAAAGTGAGAAGATTGAGCGTTTTCGTTGATGTTCAATGTACTGCCTGTTTTAGACAATTGAAACCAAAACATATTTACTTTGCCAACTTCCTGAGGCGGTCTGATTTTTGATGTTTGAGTATATTCTGCATTCCCATCTATCTCAGAGTATTGCTACCTCATCTTAAAGGGCTTTGTGTTGGGTACGCAGGTTCACGTGGTAGCAGAGAAAGACACATCGACCTAGTAAGCCTTAGAGTCCTGCAAATATCGGATGTCCTCTGCCATTCAGCTGAATAAACGTAAAGCACCCTGTGGATAGCGGTCACTAGTTAAAGTAAAAACCTCCCAAGTACAGGTGTCATGGGTCCTCCTTTTCAGGCGGAATCCCCTGCCGATTTCTACAGGAAGCTGATCAAACTGAAGGCTGAAGTGGCTGGTTGAGGAGGAGATGATTTTGAGGGTCAAGAGCTGAAAACGTGAATGGTGAGTAGATTGAGAGACATGGCAAAGAATGAATGAGCATTGAGTAGGCAAAGTGATAACGGGGAAAGAGAAACATAGGGTTGGTGGAGTATTATTAATTATTGGTATAAAGACAAAGAGCATCATAGTTTAAGTTAAGGACAAAGAATGTCATAGTTAAGTTGTGGACGAAGAGCGATGCACAAAGATAACCTATAATCCTTCGTCAAGGGACGTTTAAGAAGAAGTTGTTTTAAAGTTCAAGAGGAAATAAATAGGATACAAGCAGAGCAAGGGTCGCTAAAGAATACAATTTACACTCCAATCAGAGTCATTTAGGGGCAGAGTAAGCACAAAGAGCGCAGGCAAGGATTTATGTTGGGACCGGCCATTACATCTGAGTTTGTCTATTTGTATATTGTATATGTTGTATATGGTAAAGAGATGATGAAATATTGAAGAACGAGAAGGCAATAGATTGTGGTGAAAAAGCTGAAATGTGATTATTTACTTATTTAATTGACTGATGGTGTTTATTGTACAGGTAGATTGAAGTAAAGTGAAACATAGAGGTTTTGAGCTGTGGCGATTGGTGCATGCTCATATTGTATTATTTTTCTGAAAAGCATTTATTTGTGTGAAATAATGGATAGTATTGACAGTCAAGTCTGACCAGTCATAATCGAGGATTACTTTGCTTACACACTTGTGTAGACAGCTGCCAAAACATGCACCCAAGCACAAGCAGTATAGTGCAAAATGAGTTAAGGGTACAGCAAGTAAAATGTTCATGCCGTGGCCACAAGGGGGATACGTTTCTAAAGCAGTTTTACAACACATGACGACATATTTGCATGCAGCATATTGGGGAAAACGTGAGAAAAGAGGTTAACTAGCTTTGGAAGATATATCAGGAGGAAAGGGAAGACCCGCCTCCTGATGACTGGATGCTTAACCAGTGTAAAGAGGGGAGTGCTGAGCTTTCTGCTCACCCTACCACACCAGAAGTAAATGGCTATAGTTCAAAAGATGGAGTATATCCCTTAAGAGAGCTTAAGGCAACAACACGGAATAGCAATCCGATACATGAGCCGCCTGTGTATGGAAGCAACAAGAGTCCAGAGAAGACTCCAGAAAGGAATGTAATCTTTAAAGTCCCACGGGACAAGGAGAGAAGTGACCAGCCAGGTATTTCTTTAGAGATAGAAAGAGAATTAAAGAGATGGAAAGGAGAGAAAGACAAAGCTGATGAGGTGGGGCTCATAAAGAACAAATGGATGGGCGGTCAGATATTGCTCAAACTTGATGGAAAGAGCATCAAGGAGGTGAGGCAAAAGGAAGATCAGGATGAACAAGATAAAAAAGAGGAACGAGAGAAACAATTGAAGGAAGATGAGGCTAAAAGAAAGAGTAGACAAAGATGGGAACATCTGTATCATTATTTGAAAAAACAAGAGAGAGCAGAGGAGCAGAGAAAGTATAATAATAGACAAACATGATTGTGGGTTAGATACCAATAACTGTGCGCTATTCTCCAAACTCAGTTAACTCTACAAGAGGACAATCAGCGAAAATCTCGATGACTGTGAACCACCCACAGAGGTTCAAAATTAAATAAATATGTTCACCTGAAAGTTATGAGACAATATTCACGCTTGGTATAAACTATTTTCCTTGTACAAATACTAGTCTATACAAATCAAGTATGGGTGAAGACATAATAGTTGAAGTAACTGCACACAGTCTTGAAATGAGCAGCATCTTAAGTTGAAAAATATTTGTAAAGTATTGTATTTAATCTCTTAGTGTTCAGCAGAACAGCCAACACATGGTTCGACCCGCTTGGTCGTTATCAAGGCACAAAAAAGAAATTTGTGAGCATGAATCTCAGTGACCAGTGTGTCCCGCTTCAAGAATATTATGATGTCACTCAAGTGAGTAGTCCCAATAGACGTGTGTACAAGTGGGCTTTTAGAGCATTACTTGCTCTGTTAAATAAATTCGGGATTGAACCCTGTATATATCTATTGCTTTGAGAGGACAATAATCATCTGATTTTTCTTTTGAAACCTTATACCCCTTCTGTCTTCCTCCTCCGTCCCATCCTCACCCTTCCCTCTTCCCTCACAGTTTAATTGCTCTACTTACTGTTGTTGGTTTGATTCATAATTGTAAATTGCTTCTACTGTTAAATACAAATACAAATACAAAGAGCTGATGACATTTGGTCATGGGCAGGATACGCAGGTGTCACTGCACAGAACACAGTGCATGATAGAGCACCATTTAATAATTGTAGACCGGTAGTCTGGAAAGCGCTTAGAGTAAAGTATCGTGATACGTCGGATATGGGAGCTATAATGGAACGCAAAATCAGGACAGCGAAGATCCACTTGCTCACATTCAATATTTTCAAGAGCGGTGGTCCTTGGAAACTCGAGAGCCATGGGGAAAATCTATACTGTTGTTCTATCATATATTATGTTAAGGATTGCCAGACCAAGTACAGAGACAGCTCAAAAAGCTGCTGGGTATGGAGGCAAAGCCATGGCCAGAAATAAATATGACCATTGCGCATCACTGCGGATTGTTGCAAGAGAAAAATCAGAATAAAGAGGGCACCAAGAAGATTGAGGAAGCTAGACTAGTGCAGAAGAAGCTATCAAAGTATGCCATAGAAGGGGAAATGTTACCAGTGGATAAGGGCCAGTAATACAGCAGGCAAAAGGTATGCCACAGTTGAATAACCAACAACACTTCGATCAAGGAGGACATGGATTTATACCACAAGGTAGGGGAAAACCCTGTGGAAGAGGATGCTTCCTGAATAACCTGGGACATTTTGAGACTAACCAAGGGTGGATTCAGAGTGTACAGAATGATGCTCAAAGCATGCAGGGAGGGCAGGTTACAAGATTCCCTCCTGTGTGTTGGACTTGTGGAATGACAGGTCACATTGCATGAACATGTGGGAGCCAAGGGTATGTACAGAATGGACAGTTCTTAAGAGGGGGACTACCCTACCTACCCACCTATATATGGCTCACAATGTAGGGATGGGTTTGCCCAAGATCAGACGGTGTATCAGACACAAGCACCACAAACTCAACTGGCTTTGCAATCACAGCAAGCACCAATGAATCTGCCACAAGGGTAGTCAGAGCATGCACCCTATGCAGATACAGCAGAATGCAAACACATGACAGTTATTAACTCCTAGAGTAGGGGGTTTCACTGTCAATGGTGGGAATCCTTTCACAGGTACAGGGATAAGCATGTGCCCACAATAGGACAGCTCACTGAGTGACTTTATGTGTTCAGTAAAGTCTGAGATGCCTAGTCCTCAAGAGGAACCAAGGGTTGATGGTACGATAGGAGGCAAATCCTTTTCTTTTTTTAGTAGACACTGAGACGACTCGCTTATGTATACGAGAGGGAAAATGTTTAATGTCAGGAAATGCCATGAATGCTCAAGGATTCTCACGAGCTACAAGTAGAGTTCCTTTTACTGAGAAACTGCCAGTCTCTATAGGAGAATGTGATATGTCTGTCCCATTGTTGTATTTATAACAGGCACCAGTTAATATACTGGGCAGAGATTTAATGACAAAACTAAACATGACGATTTCTTTCTGATGAAGGCATTGTGTGTCCTACATCAGGAATACATTATTTGAATGTAAATGAATTAATTATGGAATTTACATGGAAAATAGCCATTCATGAGATGTCGTTAGAACCGGAGGTTTTTCATTTTGGGGTATGAATTTTGTTAACATGGCTGCCTAGTTTAGTGGGTAAGACTATAAGAATACCTGATGCATTTCTATTCAGGCCAGAGATTCTTATGGACAAAGGGGGATAGACGGGGGGTTTCCTCTAGAATTACAAGCAGCTGTAGTACAAGGAGAATTGGCCATTCTCATAGGATTTGACAATAATGGTAGATCATGGAGTACAGTGATCGCTATTGGGAAAGGTTATAGATCGACTTACATTAATGATGAAGACCTGTTTAGAGATGACCCATCAGATGACAAGGTTATGTTTGGGATGAGCATTACATATTGGATAAGGGCAGTAAAACCTGAGGTTACACAGAAAATGGTGAAAGTGCAGCATCGTCTCATATTCTCTGATAAAGATATGTCAAATGTGGCTGTTTCTTTATAGACACAGGCCCTTATGACGTAGGCCTATTAAAAGGGGTTGGAGAAGTTAAGATTAAGCTGATGTCAGGAGCAATTTTACCTTGAGTCAGACAATATCCCATTTCTCGAGAGGCAGACAAGGGTATTTTCAAGACGATATCCACCATGAAGCATCAGGGCATTCTAGTGGCGTCAGAGTCACCATGCAATACCACAGTGTATCCTATCAAAGAATCTAATGGGGGTGTGGTTTTTAATTCAAGATATGTGCACGATTAACTAAATAGTAGAAGCCGAGTTTCCTCTAGTTCCTAACCCGGCGACGATGTTGTGTAGTATTCCTCCAGAAGTACGATATTTTATGGTGATTGACTTGAACATTGCATTTATATCAATCCTGTTGCATAAAGAGTCTCAAGATCTGGTGTAATTTACCTTTAGACAGACTAAACGAAAAAACACAAGGTTGCCCCAAGTGTACTGTGCCTCTCCATAGATTTTCAATAGAGTCCTGCAGATGGACTTAAGCAATATTGATTTTTAGAGTGTTGTGTGGCAATATGTGGATGATATTTTGATCTGTAGCATGTCAGAAGATGAGTGCAGATGTGACTCAATTCAGTTAAAGATTATTCTAGCAGGAAAGGATATAAAGTGGATAAAGAAAAACTACAATATTCTCAGACAGAAGTCTTATACATAGGACAGTTAATTTTACATGAAGGAAAGAAAGTTACACCTGAAGGGCTGAGGCAATTCTGAAAACCTCAAAACCGCACACGATAAAGCAAATGCAACAATATTTAGGATTATGCAACTATGTCCAAGCATGGGTATTTCATTATAGTTCATATACGAGACCCTTTTTAAAGGCTCCGAAAAAAGCACTGGTAAATCAGGAAAAGATTGAATGGACTGAGGAAATGGAGGAAGGGTTTAACGAGTTTAAAAAGGCAAAATGCACAGCTCCAGTCTTCGGGATTCCCAATTATTCTGAGGAATTCTTTTCACACACAAATGGTACAGTTATGACAGCAGTGCTTACGCAGAAAACTACGTTGGGGCACAAGCCTTTAGCATATTACAGTGGGGTTCTGGACCCAGTAATTAGTGGTCACTTCTCTAGCGAACATTCATTGTCAGCCGCCGAGTTTGCTATTGAGAAGTTTGCCAGCATAGCGATGATGGGGTGGTCCATGACGTTATTTGCTAAGCATGCATTATTTGCTGCTCTGGAGAAACATAAAGGTACACTGACATCTCAAAGAGCTTCTGCCTATGAGGTATTTATATCAAATCCAGTGATTAAAAATAGTCAGATGTAAGACAATGAACCCTGCCATGTTTATAGCTGAGCCACTGGCAGAGGACGAGCAAGCTCATGATTGCTTAAATTATGAAGAAAGTGCTTTAGAAGCTGGGGAGATTCTCTTTATTGATGGATCTTCAACGATAGATCAAACTGATGGGCAAAGACATTCAGGGGCCGCTGTGGTGAGGCACAGGTCTAACAGGGAATTAGAAGTAATGATAATTTCACAACTACCGTCTCACTTTTCAGCATAGGCTGTAGAATCAGCAGCACTGATTGTCGCACTCGGAAAAACGCAGACCAGGAAGTAAAATTGTACAGTGACTCTGCCTATGTGACATCAACGGTAAACACATGAAATCACGTTGGAAAAGGAGGGGGCTACCTCTGAGCGGACGGCACTCCAGTGCAACATACCGCCTTATTCTACAGGCTTAATAAAGCACTACAAATCCCAAGAGCCATCACAATAGTTAATTGCACAGCACAACACACACTAAGAGAGCAGACTTTATGTCACGCAGAAACCAAGCAGCAGAGATGAAGCAAAAAGAGTTGCATATACCGTTGACATAACAAGTTTTAATACACCTGATGTGAATGAAAGAATGGTGGTAATGATGATTGTAAAGGAAAGCTTTAATAACTTATCGAAGTCACAACTGATTGAAATTCAAGGTGGAGCCCCACTGGATGAGAAAGACCTGTGGACACAGAGGGGGTGTTCTTTATCTGCCACTGAGGCACTGTGGTGACAAAACAGCACTGGTAAACTGGTGATGCCTGTAGCCTTATTAAGGGTGGCATTAGAGCAGCGACACTACCCAGCACATGTCAGGGTAGGGAAAGCCTTGTAGCAAATATTGCTGAGGACTGGTTCTTACCAAATCTGGTAGAACATGTTGCTTTTTATGTAGTAAATTGTATGTCAGACATTTTCTGCTGGGCACATGCTGCAAATAGTCAGAGGAGTTATACCTCGACCAAATGGTCAATTTCAGCATTTACAAATGGACTATGTTAATATGTTGCAAGTTTGTAGTGTTTATAGGTATATGATTGTTGTGCTGTGCCCCTTCTCTAGGTGGATCGAGACCGGTCCATTCACACACCCTGATGCCACTTGTGCTCTGAAGTTTGTAGTCTGAGAAGTATTTCCTAGATGGGGAATATGTGAGGTGTTGAGATCAGATAATGGCCCCCATTTTGAGAATCAGGTATTTGAGCAAATCAGTCTGTTTCTCAGTATAAAATATATGTTTTCTTCTACTTATCACCCGCAAGTGAACAGTATCTGTGAAAGGCTCGGCGGCCTGCACAAAGAGAGAATAGCCTAGTTGAAACTAATGCTGAAAAAAGGATGGCTACATTGCCTGCCGCTTAAATGATATGAACTGAGGAATCAACCAGGCTCTGACCATCACCTCACATCCCACAAATTAGTTAAA
This sequence comes from Ambystoma mexicanum, assembly GCF_040938575.1. Taxonomy (NCBI): domain Eukaryota; kingdom Metazoa; phylum Chordata; class Amphibia; order Caudata; family Ambystomatidae; genus Ambystoma; species Ambystoma mexicanum. Next base: position 1,116,051,748 of record NC_090924.1, on the reverse strand, counting down.
GGGAGGGCCATGAGAAGGCCAAAGGTATGCTCAATCACCACACATGTACAGGTATGGGTTTCAGACAGGGGTCATGAGCCACGGCTTCAAGGGATAGCCACCATCACCTGCATGAGAGGGGAATGAAGGTAAATGTTCGCACATTCATGTTGGGCAACTGTACTAGTCTCACATGGCTGCAGGTAATTTGTGCCCACGTGCACATGTCCCTGGATGCATTGACCCCATTTCTATGTGTCCTGTGCAATGGACTAATGGTGTGGGTTGCATCTTCAAGATGGGTCATGGTGTGCACTGACATCTTGGTGCACGTGCATCGTATATGCATACAGCAGTGTTGGTGTAAAATCAGTGATGAGTTGTGTTATGTAGGATTTGGTAGTAGGGAGCGTGGACTGTGGTCAGTTCTATATTGGGCATTCTGCACTGATCAGTTCCATGGTGACATGCAGCACTCCTATGGGTGTGCCGAACCAGTGAAATCCCTGGTTGACTCACTTCAACCAGGGATGACTGTCCTGTGTGGTGATATGCTGGAGACAGCAACATAGTGCATATGCAGTGCATAGTGCAGGATGACCTTACAGTGTGTGAGGGCTGCTGATGAGTGGTGCATGTGTTGTGGGATGTGGGCTGGTTACCTGTTAGTCATGTAGTGATAGGTGTCGGCCTTACTTAATCACTATGGGATTTGGTTGTCATGTACCGTTTCAGTTGCTTTGGGGCACAGTGTTCGGTGATGTGCACATCGTGCACTGACGTCAACATTCACAGCCAGGTGGAGTATGCATTCCCCCCTTTCCAGCCAGGTGGAGTAGGCATCCCCCCATTCCCAGCCAGGTGGAGTAGGCATCCCCCCTTCCCAGCCAGGTGGAGTATGCAACCCCCCTTCCCAGCCATGTGGAGTAAGCACCCCCCTTCCCAGCCAGGTAGAGTATGCATTCCCCCCTTCCCAGCCAGGTGGAGTATGCATCCCCCCCTTCCCAGCCAGGTGGAGTATGCATCCCCCTTCCCAGCCAGGTGGAGTATGCACCCCCCCTTCCCAGCCAGGTGGAGTATGCACCCCCCCCTTCCCAGCCAGGTGGAGTATGCACCCCCCTTCCCAGCCAGGTGGAGTATGCATCCCCCCTTCCCAGCCAGGTGGAGTATGCATCCTCCCCTTCCCAGCCAGGTGGAGTATGCACCCCCCCTTCCCAGCCTAGTGGAGTATGCACCCCCCCCTTCCCAGCAAGGTGGAGTATGCAGCCACCCACCTCACAACCCTGATGCACTGCCATGGCCCATTCAGGCAACTCACCAAGCAGCCAGGCACGTCGTCCAGCATGTCGCTCCATGTAGTGTGGTAGCATCAAGTTCCGCAGTACCAAAGAGTCATGAGTTGATCCGGGATATCGGGCACAGCAATGTGTGATGATCTTGCTGGCGTTGCATACCATCTGCACATTGATGGAGTGGTATTGCTTGCGGTTGCGATACACCACCTCCATGGCATGCAGGACCAACAACACCACGTGGGTGCAGTTGAGGGCACCTACACAATTTGCATGCCTGCCAGTGCATGGAAGGCAACTTTTGTATCGAATATCTCCTGGGGAGTTCGTGGTAGGGATATGTAGTCCCTTGTGTGCTTGAGGAGGGCATCCATCACTTGGTTCAGTATCTGTGAAAATAAGGGTTGTGATATGACATGCATGTGCCCCACTGTGTGCTGGTAGGTGCCTTTGGCAAGGAAGTGGAGCACAGACACTACCTTCAGTAGAGGCGGGATGGTGGTGCGTATTTCTATGGGGCTCACTATGTCATTGTGTATCAGGTCCACTATGGTGGTGATGGTGTCACGGTCAAGCCGGTATAGTGTGTGGATCTGCTCAGGTGTTAGGTTGAAGGGAGTGGCTCTGATGCAAGGGATTGGGGGCTGCTGGCGTGGTAATGGTGGCTGCACTGGTGGGGCATGCTGGGCCTGTCTCACCCTCCTTCTCCTCCTGCGTCACCTATGTGGTGGCGGCTGTTGTTGTTGTTGAGGCATTGCAAGCAGGGCCTCCAGCTCCAGTAATGCTACTACTATTGGTATCATCCTGGTGTGGGAGGGGGTGTGGTGTGTGAGTGTGCTCCTTTTGTACTGGCCCTGACTGCATTGCCTCCACCTGTGCTGATTGTGTGAACCTGTGGCACTTGGAAACACTGCTCAGGGTTCTTAACGCCTGACCGGCAATGCCGATATGCACTTTTTGAGCCTTCAGGAGGCTGTTACTTGCATGTCCGCATCACTTTTGATGTTCTCCAGTTTACGGCATGCCGCTAATGCCGGCATGGTGTATCGCGCGTGCGCGCCCAGACTGCTATTTATGACATCATACTTTACAAAGCCGTAAATAGCGGTCTGGTTGGTCAAAATAGCCCGTAGCGGTAAGCGATGCCGGTAATCCTTTACCAGCATCGTTTTTCCCTTACCTCCAAACTCGGAATGAGGGCTCATTGAATGTAATGCTTTATCTGATTGAGTGTAATGCTTTCTATTAAATCATAGGCGCTTAGAACAATACTTTATAATGAACGAGCAAGTGATTAGAATTCAAAAGAAACATTAAAACATAATTCACCAGTCACTCTTCTCTAAGAAAAATATGCTGTGTAAAGAAACCAGTGCTGAAGAGAAGCACAGTCTGCTCCCAGACATACAATAAAAGTAAACATTTGTTTGTCTTTATTATTTATTCTGTATATTTATTAACTCTACATTGGTCTTTATATGCTGAGAGTACATATTTCAGTAGTGGCCGTTTAGTTATGGTTAAGTTGCTGTTTGCATAGGAAGAGCACTTTTTTGGTGGCCTATAACTCCGCTCCCTCTAGACGAATCCTCACCAAACTTTGCAAAAAAAGTATATGGGCCACTCTGAATTGTTTTACAACGTTTGGTGATGTTTAGTCCAGGGGGGGAAAAGTTATAGGGGGATTGGGGGGGGGTCCCAAAACATCTTTTTTTCCCATAGACTGAATGGGGGAAAAACTTTGCGCACGGCTATAGGCCAAACCGCTGGATGGATTTTCACCAAATTTGCGGCAGGGGCAGGGCCTTGGTCCCGAAAGCGTGCTTTTGTAAATTTGGTGACAATCCATGCAGTACTTTTCTTTAAAACAACCAAAAAGTAGGTCTCACAAAGTTAGTGATATCTATGTCCGCTCCGCGGTCACAATTCCCTGTTCGCTCCGCGGACAAGATACCAATTCGCTAAGGGGCTGGCGTCATGACCGCGGACACGCAACGTCTCTGTCGATTGGCTGCAGGGAGATGTCTTGTGCATCAGATTGTTTGGATGCGCCCGACATCTTGGATCCGCCGACAGCGCAGCGGCGACCAGCGGCAACATGCTATTTCGAAACCTATTTTGCTGTGTCATAGTGCTTGGGGTGGTTCACACTGTAAGAGATGGGTGAAAAAATGTACTTGTTCAGGCGGTAGGTGTTAATATTGTATTCTCTATGCACGCCTTGTTTGGAATGTTTGTGCGTACAGAAAATGAGGGTTTTAATAGGGGTATTATTTCAGTCCGTGCTGCGCCCAAGCACCTTGAAACTGTTGTAAGGACTCACGTGGTGTTAGCGGAAATTGCAATTGAGTATATATCGTTATTACATTATTTGCTCCTATGGGTGTGCTATTGATTAGTACGCCACCATGGGTGTGACATGCTGCGGTGGTTGTGGCCAGGGCCTAGAGTCTTGGATGCATAGCCGTAGGCCATCCACCTGAGAACACACTTGTCAACACTAAAATTATAAGCCAACATTAATTTAACATAGTGCGGTAGTTGGGGGTAGGACGTTCAGTTTTGGGTGCATGGCTGCAGGCTGTAGGCCATACACCGAAGAGTGAGAGAATATCACAGTCATACATCTCAGCCACACATTCCATTATCTATCTGGCAGGTGTGGGCAGGTCTAGAGTCCTGGGTACAAATTGAGTACATGCTACACTTATAATGTTTCATTGTATGAGTGTGTCACTCCTGTGTAAGCCATCATGGGTTTAATATGCTGCAGTGACTGTGGCCAGGGAGTAGTCTTCGATGCATGGCCGTAGGCCGTAGGCCATACTTTAAGACGCTAGGCCCTGGCCACAACCACTGCAGCATATTACAGAAATTGATACAATTGTAGTATTGCTTATAGGCCAAATGGTTGTGGAGAGTGTGTAGATACTTGGCTGCATGGCTGAGTGTTGTTACAAGCCACAATGGCCCTGATGTGGTGTGGTAGTTGTGGCGAGGTTTTACAGTGTTTGGTGCATGTCCAAAGGCCATGCACCCAAAAACAAAGTTGTAAGCACTGCAGTTGTAAGCCACTATGGATTTCATTTACTGCATACCCAAACATTAAAAAATCTATGGGTTTACACCCAAGTCTGTAGCTTGTGGCCACAACTACTGCAGCATATAACAGGCATAGGTACACTCATACTATGAAACATCAGTCAGGTGGTTGTGGGGATGACGTAGTATTTTGGGAGCATGGCCGAAGGCCATGCTCCCAAAAACAACTTTATAACTAGTGAAATTAGAAGCCACAATGGTTGCAATATGCTTTATTGTTTCTGGCAGGACCTTGAGTCTTGGGTGCATGGCCACAAGCTATGCACCCAAGCCTGCAGTGAGAAGGAGTGAGGGTATAAGTGAACATGGCCGTGGTGTGCTGTTGTGTTTGTGTGCATGTTCTAGTGTCTTGGTTGCATGGCTGCAAACCACAGACACAAAACTAACCTTAAAGGTACTGAAATTAGAAGCACCATGGTTTTGATATGTAGCAATGTTTGTGGTTAGGACCTATAGTGTGGGTTGCTTGCCCATAGGGTGTAGGAGCTGGGTTATACATCAAATAATCTAGGTCCTGCTTATAGTCACTGTACCATATTACTGCTATAGATTAGCCGTGTTGATTCGCATATGTATGAAATGACTATAATTATACTTACTGATTAATTTGTGCAGAATCCACATATGTTTTACATGACTGGAGTACTTGGTGCACCTAGCCTTTTTTAATTTCTGTGATAAAAGAAAAACGCATGTTAGTGTTTGCACTTTATGAAGACTTCTTACATTGTATAATAGTCGTTTTTTTTGTTTTTATTTGCCCTCATACTTAGTTTACAAACCAGTGTATTGTGCATTGTGCTCAGTTTCTGTGTTTGTTTTTGAAATCCTTGGGTCTGGGAGAAAAGAATCCTTGTCGGATTAATAAAACCCTTCATCTGCTATACTACAAACTATTTCTTTGCTTTCTTTGAGTGTTTCTTTGTTCTTTCTGATTTATGTTATGCTTGTACCCGTGTTGCTATTTTTAACAGCAGTTAGATACCTGTTGGCGTATTCTAACTGTGCATTTGTTGTTATGCTTCTTTGGTATTCATTTATCTGTGTTGTTGTTCTACATTCTTGGGCAGTTAGATACCTGTTGGCGTATTCTAACTGATTGTAGGCTTTCACTTGATTTTTTGGTAATGTTGAAGTAGACATTAGTCATTAAATTTTGGCTTTAAGAATATTAAATACGCATTTGTAAAATTAGCCCGCAATCTCTGCTTCAGAGTAATGGTGCTATCATTACATTCCATCCATCCACATTTCTTCTTAATGTATGCAGTGTAGTGACCTGCATTGGTCTTAGCCCCTGTATGGTAGATTATACCTACTGTTGTAAAGGTTTTCTTTCCCAGTGACACTTGACTGTGTGTGAATCGGGTGAGCTTTCAGTTGTTTTTGGTACCATCTGCATTATAACATAGCAGCATAAGTATTAAGTACTTACTATGAGTTTGTATCACTAAGGTGGAGCTATTGTCTGAATTGCACATAGTACATAATCTGGCATGGTTTACATTCTGTACTAGTTGCTGAAATGGAATGGATTCGCAATTAGTTATGGATACATACACAAATCACCCATTTGGGATGTGTTCCTGTTTGACATTGCTACAGAGAGTGCATGTATGTTTCCACATGCATGCAATCTGGAAGATTTCATTTATAGGTATGCTTTTGTTTTCCAGTACATGTAGTAAGTACATTAGAAATTCTTGTGGATCTTCCTGTGTGTTTATAGTGAATCTCACCATTCCAGCACAGTAGTCCAATTCTTGTCCTATTCCATGAACACTATACGTGTTGTCAGGATTGTTTGTTGCGTTTCTATGAAGGACTAACATTTGCAAACACAATTGGTCTGTACTGTGTAAGCAAATATTGTTAACCATTGGTGGCAATTGAAATAGAATATTCATTGCTACATTTGCATAGTAACTTACACCACTTTCATTTGGAAATTTGAATGGACCAGCTAGTTCCGTTTCAGAGTGCTTTTTTCTGAGTTTCTCTTCCTTCTTTGAAGAAGTACCTGGTTTACATTCTCTAATAGGTTCTTCTTTGCTTGTGGTAATGGATTAACCTTTTCCTTCTTTTCTTTTCTTTGAAGGATTTGCAATCAGATTCTGTTGCATTTCTGATAGAATTACTTTTCTTTTACCACGTTTTATTTTTTCTGCAACAGGATATTGTTTCAGATGGGGGGTGTACAGTGACCACAGTCTATTGTATTCCAAGATGCAAGGAATATCAGCGGTCAATTTATTTGCATCAAAGTTGATTAGAAATAGACCGTCAATTGTACGGAAGCCTGATAGTGCTATGTAGCTCATGCCTTCTTTAAAGACTGTGTTTCCTATATCTATTAATGCTTTGTCTAGGGTAAGACCTTGGCATTTATGAATGGTGACTGCATATACAAGAGTTAGAGAAAAGTGTTCTCTACGTACATTCATGTCTTTGAACAGAAGGAATCGAGCAGTTGAGCGCCCTATCCTATTCACTTCTGAAAGTTTGTCAAAGCGAATATTGACAAACTGAATGTTTCTGTCAAGTGGATATGATTGAAAGCCAACAACTGTACTCAGTGCCGCATTAACTAGCCCTTGCTCCACGTCAAGGTTACGTTTCAGCATTACTCTACAATTTAAGGATAATTTTAATATTTTTTCCAACCCAACTGTGTTGGATATTGAATTTTCTAAACTACTTAGTCTTGTTGTGGCTTTCTCACACATGGGTAGTGTCATACCATGTATGTCGAGTTTGTCTGTGGTGCAAATTTCAATTATTGGTTGCATTTCTTTATTTAACATTGTTTCATTGAATTTGACACAGTTTGCAAGAGTTGGCATTAAGGCCATACAGTTGACATTGTTGTCCACTAATAGTTCCATAAATTCAGAAGCACATGGAGTATCGCAGTAAAGTGCATGAATGTGCCACTTTTTCAATATTGCTTGTGCTTCCTGAGATAGTACACCAACTCTAATACTTTTTAGGATGTTGGCATAAGTGAGATCTGCAGATTGCTGCATGATTTCTGTTAATTCTCTGTATTCGAAAGTGTTTCCCTGCAAAGAGTTCTTCGTAGTTTGTTTCAAGTACTTCTTGCAATCAGAGGTGAATCAAAGCCAACATTAGGTTGGAGACCATGCTCACTTCATCTATTAGTAGCATTTTCATTTGCTTTAATTCTCTGCATCGTTCCATTGCAGCTTCTGCAGAAAGTTTGTAGTAGTCTGATTTGTATTGGGTTTCTACTGGAAGAAGTAGTAATCGGTGGAAAGTGACACCACCTCTGGTGTAGGCAGCTAAACCTGTGGGGGCAGTTACAACAGCTGATAGTTTGTTGTTTGTCAATTGCTGAAGGAACTTGCTGATGATTTTGATTAAGAATGTTTTTCCTGACCCAGCTTCACCACTGATGTACAGCAGTATTGGTTTGTAATTTTGGCAGGTACATTCTTTACTTTCGTGTTGTACACTATGTGCAATCTGTTTTGTTACGTCGTCAAAAATGGTGCGCTGCTCTTTGTTAAGTTTTGCTTGTTGTACAGTTAAGTCTTCTATATTTTCTTGATAGTGACACATGGTGTTTTCCACTTCTTTCATAGATAATTCTGCCTCATTTGCTATTAGTGGCTGTCCTAGTGGTTCTTCACTTCCTGTTACAGAAGGTTGACTACTGTCGGAAGAGTCCTTATCTAGTTGGGCCTGAAGTTCTTCTTCGTGTTGCTGTTCATTGTGCAACATTGCTTTGTACTGCGTGAAGTTCACAACGGTGATAGTACTTTCATTTTCTTTGAAAGCATCTTCATAGCAGTCATAGTTATCTAGTATCTCTTCCTCTTTTCTCCATGGTTTAAGAAGTTGTAGTAGAGACATGTAATACAATTCTTTCTGTTGAGAACTTTTTAATGAAAATTTAATATGATTAATTAAGCTTTGTTTTGTAAGTTTCACTAAGCTGCCTTCACAATCTGTGACTGTATATTTGCCTTTGCTTTCATCAGGTTTTATATTATTTTTGTATGCAAAGTTTTGAGCCATGTGGTATAGACACAATATCTCCAAAGTGCTACTCCTGGTTGGATAGTATGTGTCCAGTAAATTGTTTTTTAAAATGTCTTGGCTGTTGGGATCATTTCTGGCAATTGTTTCTATGTCCTCATATGATTTCTGAACTCCTTTTCTGGATTTAGAAGGACCAAGACTTAGCCATACTATGTTGTCTGATTTTCCATACAAAGCAGTACCAGTTAAACGATCTGCCACTTCATAGGCACCATATTCTCTGAGAGAGCATTTTTATGCCTAGGCTGTACAATTTCTGAGATAGTGTTTTGTCTGACGGTAAGTCATCCCAGAGGTCTTGAAGCTCTGTTTTTTCAGCTTTTGTTAAGTTGGCTGTAACATCTTGTGCAACAGCAGTGGAATTGTCTGCAATGTACTGCACATCTATGTTAGCATTCCATAAGAGGGCACTGATTGCATTGTAATCATTGATATATTTACATTCTTCGGTTCTTTTTATGTAGTATGTGTTCTTAGGTGATTTACTTTTCACACTATGTCGAACTGAAGACACAAAGTTGTTCACTTGGCCTGTTTCTGTAACTGGTCTAGGGAAATCAAACCGGCTTTGGTTTTGTATTTGCGGCGACAATATTTGCCACATTTGTGTCTTTGAAAATGTAAAATCTTCCCATGCAGGTCACTTTGTGTCCATTGTGAAGGGATTGAACAAGTGACATATTTTTGGATGAACTGCAAAACAGTGGAATCAGTGTACTGACCAAATTTATGTGCACCTTTGATTCATAAAAGCATGTGAATATGTGGTGCTCCTCTCGCTTGGTATTCTTTTCTCCCAAAAAAGTGCTGCATCTGCAGAATGACCAGGTTTCCTCAGATATGTCGTTTGCAGTGTAGATGCTGTTGATTTCAAGAGAGTATTCTTCACTGCGATTGTAGAAAGAAGAAGTTAGTAACTGTGTGTGTTTAAAGCTGTGATGTTACAATACGCGTTAATGTTGTATTTTTCGTCGCAGTATTCTTCTTTGACATTTGAACACAGTGCATGTGTGCTTTTCATTGCTTTAGGTTACGAAAATGTCTTGTTTCTTTTAAGCTGTGTTATCTATGGCACAGAGGTTTGTAAGCGATAGGTCAGTATAGTAAATGGGGAAAAAATCTGTACTTTCACATTATAAGTACGATTTCAAAAATATCGGGAGAACCTCGAAGGGAGATGTCACCACAGCAATCGGGAGTGTTCACTTTTTGTCATACGATCGCATTGGAAGTAGAATTTATGTAGACGCTACACAGTAAAAAATTGTGCCATTTTTTTATGGAAAATCGAGTTTCTGACTAAACAGGGAGGGTTCTTACGTATGTATAAGTTATGCGGGAGACAGTAAGAAGTAGTGTGGTTTGTTAATGAAAAATAAGACATCTTGTACTTAAAGGACGACCGTTGGTATGTATTGCCTATGCAGATTTAGTGGTAATAATTTCTTTAAATGAAATCTTAAGAGTTCTCTGAGTATAATTTGCATACCTGTAGTTTATACACATGTATATGCGCATGGATGGAGCTGTACATAGAAATCCGCAACACAAGCACAGTAGTTTTTGAAGTTGGTGCTTTGGAATGATAGGCGACTTGCATTCACAGTGATCAATAGCACATTTGAAGTGCAAAATTTTGATGACGGACTTAGATGTACGGCTGGTTTATGTGATTGGTGGATGGTTGTGTGACTGCTTAGCTGTGCCCAATGAGGAAATGGAATCGCACATGATGTGGAAAGGGTAGAAGGACTGGCTAAGAGTTACATGACGCACGTAGGCACCGCTTGTCTGTGGGTAGGGCGTGTCACATACGGGTATCTACAGCAAATTGTTTATGGAAAGGGGACTGTGGGCATCAGCCAATCAGATGTTCACATTGTTTCTTTGTGGCGAAAGACGGTGCGCATACGGAAGATGGCAGAGGTTTTTGGTCCTTGGAGATATTTTTGTCCAAGGTTTACAGCTGTATGCCGAAAGTAGGCATGTGGCACATCATTTTTATGTGAGAGGAGTGGAGGTGGTGTGGAGCGCTGAGACTGATCGCAATGTTGCGGCACTTCTCCAAGTTTGCACCGAGATGCGAACGATGACCACTCCTCATGTGATACTTTTGCACTACGGTGCTTGCCATTTGGGGTACGTGAGTTCATGTACTTAGTTGAAAGATTTGGAACAGTTGGTTGAGTTGGTTGAGGCAGTCATGAACATCTTTCCAACTGCAAAAATAATTTTTTCTTGGTTACTGCCTAGAGGAAAATGGGAAAATAGTTCTGCTTTCTGTCCCGATCAACGTATTGGGAGGTGTAACATTAATTGCTTACAGCATGTGTGCTTTTATGTTACATGCTGGTATGTTTTTCTGCAGCCACGAGAACATTGTTCCCAGTAATGCGGTTTATTTCGAAGCAGATGGTGTTGCGTTATCTTCTTTGGGAAATGCCATGTTCTTTTGGAATGTGAGGCTTGCTTTGGAGAAGGTTCTGTAATGTTGTAGGAGTAAAGTAAGAACAAAAAATATCAAAAAAAAAAAAAATTGCAGGTGTCTGTAAGGGATCTGCCCAAAAAAAACAAAAAAAGAAAAAAAAATGGCTCTTTTCAGAGCCCACCTTCAAGGGGAAATAATATTTAAATGTACAGTCGTCATGCTCTGCTCCTGTACGTGTCCGTGAACATGGCGGTAGTTTGCAGGTGCCGCCTTTTACCAAAGGGGAATTTGGGGTGGAGACGTATGCAAATGAGAATGTGCAAAGGTAGGGATTGGGTACTAAAGGTCAGCGGGTGTGTTCTGTACGGAGATATTTAGGCAGAACGTCTTTTCCCTGACAGGAGACCAGACAGCTGTGGCTCTGTGTGCTCAAAAACAGATTATCTGGATTTTGGGAGACTCGTGGATACATTGGCTGAAGGTGCATGCGGAAAGTTGCGGTCTATCTGCAGATCTGGGATTTCCTCATGTGGAAGTGCACTGGCATGGCGTGAGCGGATTGAGGTGGTTGGACTTGGTACCTCTCTGCATTACTTTACAGACAGAGCGTCATCCTGATATACTTATCATTCATTGCAGAGTTTAGGGTTCAACACAGGCTGATTGTTTAGTTTAGGCTATGTTTCTGGCATTTCTTTGCAATTTGCAATGAAGGAAGGATTTGCACAAGTCATGGACATGTTTCCAAATTACCAAATAGATTTTTCCCGTATCGCTCAAAGACAAAAGTGGCTGCATTCATCTGCATTTGGCCCACAGATGGAGAAAGCGCGGCGCAATGTGAATAAGGCTGTTTGTGCATTTCTAAGAGATGTTGGCATGTCATCTTTCCACAATGAAAACAATGAAAACATTTTGTTTCGCAGCTCTTTCATATTTCTCCGAGATGGAGTCTATCTCACATATGCTGGCAATCAAATTTTTCTTCTTAATGTACAACATGCATTGCAATTTATTTTGGAATCATAATCACCTATTTGGCAATCCATTTTTTCCACCCTACAGTTTTTGAAGCATACTCAACACCACCGAAAGGCTCTTTTCAGATCCACCACTTGCTCCCAGCAAAATGTACATTGGTTTTGCTTTGCTTCCATTTTTGTGTGTCCCATGACTGTCAGCAGACTTATCAAAAAACCGAGGGGGCCTACAACGGTCACTTCAAAGCTCTATTGTTAAACTGAGAAAGGCGGCTCTGAAAAGAGCCTTTTTAAAAAATGTTATAACTTTTCAGTTCACTGCTTTTATGGACATGATACACTAGGAGAGGAGGGCACTTCGAAGACTCTCCCCCCTGCAGAGTACTGCATCACAGTACATGCACAATATTGTGAACCTCGAAAGGTAAGGGTCAACAGAATCGCAAATGGCTTGTGACGCAGCTGGAGGAATGCGCTCCCCCAGAGGAGTGTCTCTTGTGGTGAGTGGATTGGACACGGAGGATGCTGTGGAGGAACTCAATCTACTACATTCTTCACATGGCACCACCTTGCGAATGTCCGCACTGTGGAACGACATTAGGTGTCACTTCATGGTTGTTGTACTAAAGCTGTATGCACTAGGTCTGCAGCGATTCAGCACCAACTGGCACTGGTTGCACTTAAAAAGATTTGCACGTGCTTTCGGTACGTTCCCATAAACGGAAAACAACCGCCACACCCACGACTCCCGCCGAGTGTTTGTAGTGCGAAGTTCTTCCACCTCATTCTCTTCTTCCTCTTCTTCCTCGATCTCTACATCCTCGCCCGTATATCCCTCTGCAGGCCCTTGGGGAGGTGGTGGCGGTGGAGGGTTTGGGGGTGGTGCTGAGGGTAATACAGCAGTAGCAACCATGGATGCCATAAGGATTTTTTGCCAAATGATCGCTACAGTACTTAAGGCAGCACAACTCTAACTGCTATAGCCAGAAGCACAATGAAGATGACCTCGGGGTGTGGCCAATTATAGTGGTCGAAGGATGCGGCTCGTGACCACATTGCTCGCTGTAAAACGCTCCAAAAATTGCAAACGACACATTCACAGGTGCAGCTATTGTATGGGCGGGATGTTCGCAGTACTTATGAGTGTACTGCGCATGTACGTACCTGATCTGATGACTGTAAGGACAGGTCCAGTCTCCTTAAGACACCTCCATTTTGTTTGATAATGAACATGCCGGCCACCGTGCCTGTTCTACGGACGGTTCCATCTTGCTACGGACGATACGAACAAATATAGTGTCCTTAAAAAAACTTCCAATTTGCCTAATTTATATACATCCTGCCTACCTACGATATTCCAGGAACATGTTTTATCTCGTTTTTGAGCCGTACAGAGAGGTATAATGTCCTTAGCACGCCCCATTCTGTTACTTTACACACAACATGCACAGATGGAGCCTTCTAAGATCAGTTCCATCTTGATTGTCTTTTGGTACGGGTAGGTGTATTGCCATTAGAACATCCACATTGTATCGCTTATGGCTAACTCGAACAGAACATGAACATTTTAAGTCTTTTTAAATAAAAAAATGTTTTCTGTAACTCGTATTCAACAACAACTATACAAAAACTTTCTTAAAAATTACACACACTTTAATCAACAGAAACACAGGGGGATGCGGACACTGACACGAATATAGGGGAATTAGGGTTCAACACGGGCTGATTGTGAGGAGATGATTTGTGTGGGGAAGAAGGGATGGATGTTTCATCTATTTTCTTCTTGAAGGTTTGGGGACGGTTGACTGTGGAATGGAGAAGGAGGGCAGGTACAGGTGGGAAAGTGGTAACGTACTTTTCCTCTAACAAATTCTTCCACAAATTCCCTTAAACTATTACAGTTGTCATTCAGTGTCTCCAATTTACGTTCCATCCTTTTCATCATGTCTTCCTCTGTGTCCTTTGATGGCCTCTCTTCTTTTTTCTCCTGGTCTGCTGCAAATAAATATATATATATATGTTAAATGGCCATAAAATAGTGAACATTATTTTGCTTATGCAGAGCACTGTGTACCATTACTGTCACTATCTTCGGACATTTCCCCATGTAGAAAATTCTCCTCCAGCCCCTCCAAAGTACTGCATATTTCTGTACGAAAAGAACAGAAAGAAATGATTTCTTCTGCCCCTTATACCAAAAAAAGTACACACTTATATAAGAAAAATTAAGTTTACATACTTTTTTGCTGTAATTTGTCTTCCTTGAAGTGCGTGCATCTACTGTCGGTCCTGCCTACAGAGTTTCTGTGAGGTACTTAGGTTGGAGTCATCCTTTTTTTTTATGGTACAATCCATTTCATTCTACATGGTCATTAAATGCATGGTTTTTGTTTCAGACGTTTAGGTTTCTCTATTTATTTACTAGTAATTATAATGTCTTTCTTTGTCTTTTCTCAAAGTTGAACATTTTTTGTGTGACACATTAGTACAATTTCAGATGGGCCCTGACAGTTTTGGTAGTGATGACCTCGTCCGCGTCAATCCGCAGACAGGCACTCTGTCCGTGCCTTCACAATATCGATAGCGAGGAGGTTCTGTATGGTCTACGTTATATGTTTGTAAAGTAATCAAACTATAATACATATCTGCAAGATCACATGCTGATAGTGTATATTCAGCATAAACACTTCATTAACACGCTGTTATGATTTGGTTCCTCTTCAGTAAATCTGTGAAATTCAGTTACAATAAAAATTTTGTTAAAGGGACGTTATGGACTAAAAACCCGTACAATTCACTAAAAAAATAACTTTGTTAAGGGGACATTATGGTTAAATTGCCCTACCAAAAACCTGTGCCCTCCACTACAAAACCTATTCAAATGTGCCATTATGGTTCAAAGTAAAACCGAAAACCCCCTGAAATTCGCCAGTTATGGTAGGCTAAGCAACCATAACTGGCCAAGCCAGTGTGCACTGCTAACACTAACACCCAGGACATCAAAGATGACATCATAAATGCCATTGATGACATCACATGTCATGTTGGGAAAAAAATATCAGGGGTTATCGGGACATGTGTAATAAACTACATACTCCATCACGCAATATAGGGTTCTAAAGAAAATTCCATTGCAGTATTCTTTCTAATACCTGAACCTACTCATACAGAAATGTAGGTACAGCCTGCAGCATACACCATAGAGGTTCAATATTTGCACTTTCCAAAGTTCTACAAGAAAACGGTGAATACTTCTGTACCAGACTTTTCAGGTGTGAGAAACATGTACTAAGTTGCTAATAATGCATCACTTACTTCGTATTTCTGGTAATGCACACAAAACATAAATAGACCACAATGTAAACAAATAAGGGGCTTACATATGGAGAGTACAGTAAGCAAACAAGAGCCAGTATCATTAGCAACTGTGTATAATGTACATGATTGTATTCACACAAAAAAATTGACAGCTTTTTTTCAGGCCTGCTTCTTCCCCTACATATGTACATTAAATGATGAGATTAAAATGTAAGGAAACTTTTGGAAGATTATGTGGAAATAGCAATATCTACAATGTACTAACTTTTGGAAGTTACCTTTCCGACTGTCAGTAAAGAAAACCACCTAGCCTAGATGTGGCAGTGAGCAACAACGAAGGGGCTACACATGCCATGTCATCAGTGATGCCATCAATGACATTGTGATGTCATCTTTGATGTCCTGGGTGTTAGTGTTAGCAGTGCACAATGGTGCGGCCAGTTATGGTTGGAGGGCACAGGTTTTTGGTAGGGCAACTTAACCATAACGTCCCCTTAAAAAAGTTTTTTTTTAGTGAATATATATATATGGATAAGGCATGACCCACTCTTTTATTCAATTTACCATGCTAGCAACAGTAAATGTGATAATACAGCAATCAAATGCAATACAATACATCCAAAATGTGGCATATGTTAACATAAGACATACATTACAATCAAAAGTACTTATCAACATGATCTACAAAAGGTAACTCATATCAATGTGGAGCAGTCCCTTTGCATTATTTTGGGGCTGTGCTCCAGTCCTCACTCTCTGGTGGTCAGATACGCATCCCCACATTACATGCATCCTCCTCACTCCTCTGGTGATGATCACCTCCTCTCCACAGTCCTAGACTCCTTCCTTCTCTACAACACTTCAATTCACCAGCCCTGCTCTCGCGAAGGGCCACTGGGAAGGCAGCCCTTGTGTAGTGTTTGTACTGAATAGTTTCTGTCGGGTTAGTTAGAGGGGTAGTGCACTTTTCTGGTAGTGCACAGTGCAGTGCAAAGGATTCTTTGTGCTTCTTGGTTAGGTTCCATTAGGGATGTCTTTAAATAGGTTGGCTGCCATTTTGAAACCATTTCTTGTGATTTCAGGTTAGGTGTGGGATAGAACTGTTGCTGACACATCTGCTCTTTGTGGAGGGTTTCTTCTCGTTGACTTATGATTTTGCTATCTCATATACCAACAGGGGTGTGTGTGTGTGTATGTGTGTGTGTGCGCGTGCGCGCATGTTGTGAACCCCTTTTGGGGGTGGTAAGGTCGTACAAACTTTTCTAATGCCCTCTGTATTAAGTGGGTGTTTCTACCATTGACGTCAATAATGGGTTTGGGTGCTGGAGACACTGTTACCCTCAAAGTAGCATCTGTGTGGGAAACATTAATTTTCCTTCATTCAAAGCTCCTTTTGGTTTGGGGAAAGTGGTGGAGTCATTTCTGTGTGTCTGGTTGTTGTACTGAAAAGGAGTGCACTTCTTCCCAACTCGCTATGTGTTAAATGGGAGGGGTGTGTAGACCTTCCATGACTGCCTCTCCTGTAGGTTGGCTTTGCACTGCACATCATCTTTCTATGCCTGGATCTGTAACTGCATTTCTCAGATCTGTTCCAGGACTTCTGTGTGCAAGAGAAGAGAATTATGGGAGATGAAGTCCTTCTGTGTTTCATTTGCCCTCAGGGACCATGTAACTTGGCCATGGGACATGCAGGCTTGGCTTGGAGAAATGGTTTTAAGGGTGGCAGCTGTGTTTGGGGACCTCGGTGGGCAAGGGGGGGTTCTCATGGTATTAATGGGTACCTCGGCATAACACGTCTTTGTGAAGATGACCGCAAGGTCACTTCCATACACCATTTATATAGCAGATATCACATATTGAATGTCTCTTATCCCACCCGTGGCAAAGTCAGTTGTGTGCCATTGATCTCTGTGTGCAGAACGCTGACATAAATCATACTGCAATATTTGTTCTGCAGTCAAGTGGAAGGTAATGATGTAACCTCTCCCAGAAGTACCCTATCATTGATATACAATTCCAAACGTAGGAGTTATCCTCGGAAGTACTCTTGCAATGCTCTGGGACTATAGCAGTGTTAGCATTTTAACAGAAGTACATTATCAGTACATATATGTATGACTCGAGTGATATGAGGGCAGCCTGTTTGGGCCTTTTCAGATGCTGTCACCACTAGCAGGAGACACTGTCTATTTTCGATCCAGTACTCATAGTTGGATAATTTTGCAGACCGTACTGGGATTGTCTCTAACAGTGCACATTGAGGTTATTTTCAAAACATTGGGTGTGAGTCCATTGCTGTGGTATTTTCATCTTCGTTATCTATTAGGTGTTTCAGGAGACATGGGGCGTTTTCAATAGTCCAGTGCCGGCTAATTCAGTTCAATAATAACATGGGCCATTTGTCTGACCATGCCTGTCATCACTTGGCAGACTTTCATGAATTGAAAAACCTGAGGGGCGAACCGTCGTTTTATTTCTGTTAAGAGGAAAAGACAGTGGGCGGCTGTGGCTGAGGGAAGGTGTGCGTTGCAGGGAGGGGTTGGCCCGGGGGAGCTTGTTTAGGCTCTGCTCTGCAGAGCTCGAATTCGGATTAGGAACTATAAGTGCAGTGTGAGGTGGGTCAGAGAACTGCCCATCACCTGTGTGTTCTGGGAATAAAAAAGCCATGCAAGCCCACAGTCGGACGGTTACACTTTCTGGGTAACTGAAACCCATTGTGGCAAATATCGAGCACACTTTGTGGAATGTAGCTGCTGCTAATTCTTGTAGGCAAAGTTTGGGTAAGAGCTCCAAGTGAGCTCAGCAAATAAGGGGGTAGGGCTGGGGGGGTTGTACGTTGGGTGACAGTATCCAGACGCAAAGAAGGGAACGTTTAGAAGGATCAGGGACCTAAGCTCAGAGTCTATTTGGAGACTGGAAATCCGGATTTAGCACTGGAGAAGGGGAGATCGGCAGAGGGGTTTAAATAATTGGTGTACAAGGCTATAGCGCTATAGAAAAGGCATGCGTACCCATTCGCACAATACATCACAGCATAGGCTCACAGGGAGCACCATATATTTATATATTTAAGTTGAGACAAATAAGGAGAGACGCGCATAAGCAGAAGGGATGAAAGAACCAACTCCAGGCGCGCAAGACAGGGGGTAGGAATTGGAATTATGTGGTCAATGGTGCAACCTTTCGGCTGGCCAGGTGTTTTGGACTACCACTCCCATGATCGCTCCCCATGGACTGTACTTCCCCATGGACTATACTGGCTGGGCCTGGTGCGATTTGAAGTCCAAAACATCCGGAGAGCCAAAGGTTGTAGTGCCCCAGTCCCTCCCCCCACCCACCTAGGCTCATGATCATCACCCGCTACAAAATAATTGACAGATCATTTTACTCTGTGGTTTGTGTCTACAGCAAATGCCCCGTTAAGAGGGTTGTAAAGTTTGTGAGATTTGTGGACAAAGCAGGAATGGTGGGTGGACACCCAACCTTTCTGGGACGAGCTATGCCCAGGCCATGAAAGCCTTTTGACTTGAGAAGTGGTAACATTTTTACATGAACTGAGCCTTCTGAAGTGAGACGCCAAATTGAAGGATTTTATATCCTGAACTCCTTTTCTTTTTCTTAATTTTCTTCTGTTTTCTTTTCGTCTTTTCTCTTGTTTTATACAGTGATGATATATGTAATTTAATACGTACTGCTATTTTCATTTTGTGAAAAGTCGAGTTCTTTGACTAAAACACAATAAATAAATAAAAAAGCAAAGTCCCCAAGGTGTTCTCTGTCCCCCCCAGATTTTATGGGTCTCCCCTGGGAGGAGCGGAACACCTCCTTTCCAGTCTGCCATACAAGTTCCCCAGCATTAGGGTGCCCATGCAGTTTTATGCCGACACAAATGATATGGATCCCAGTGGAGCCCACCGACTTTATGTGTCAGAATAGGGATCCATTATAAATGATACCTGGCATGCGTGTATGACAGGCAGCATTTACAATTACAAACACACACTCCTTACCACGCATGCATGTCAGGCAGCATTTAATTTTAAGCACTGCCTGGCAAGCAGCATTTATTCATTTTGCATGGAGGCGTGCAAAAGTGAATGGCAAAAGGTGGTGTCACGTTTTTACACCACCTTTTGCCCTGCACCTTTGCACTCCACCATACAAATGATGAAACATGACATGTATCCTCTTAAATGAGCTCTGGCGATTTTACATCTGAATACGTTTGGAAGTATAAACCTTGAGTGTTTACATTTAGTGAATGATGTGAGTATAAATATAAAGGGCAGGTTCTCACATAGAAAGTTTGTGTAAATGATGAGAAGAACGTATGCCTCTCATCACCTACACCAAAAAAAGGAGCTGCCCGATACCCAAAGGGCATCTGAATGTGCACGGTCTTCAGATTCCGCTGCCTTTTTCACCGCTTTTCGTATACAAATCTACAAACGGGATGCACTTTAAAATGCACAGAAATCTAAGACACATCCATGATGCTGTTATGAACAGATGCAGGGGGCTGCACATAACCTGAAAGGTAATTCTTCCAACTCTGTCAGACAATCGGTTTTAATTTGACAGCCATGGTAGGCAGTGCCTTAACTGGCACTACAAATCGAGCCGGGGCTCATGAAGGGGGCGTGGCCTAACAGCGGGGGTCCTGCTGGCCCGTGAGGCCACGCCCCCTTGACAAGCCTCGGCTCAATGGGCTACTGGCACCCCTGCCAGGCAGCCTTTTGTAGAGATCAGCACCCTCTCCCCATGGGGGAGAGGGTGCTGATCTCTGCATTTGTTTTCTATAGGCTTGCCTGGCAGGGGACAGCCTTAATGGTGGCGCTGCCCTTCGCCAGCTGGGGAGGGGCAGCGTCACCATTAAGCTTGAAAGGGTGAGGCTGCTGGAAGCAGAGGCCTTTTTCCTAAATACTGAAACTCCGGCGAATCCGCGGGAGCTTCAGTATTTAGAAAGCAAGGCCTCTGCTTCCAGAGGCCTCACGTTTTCTCTATAATGGTGGCGCCGGCCCACAGGCATCCCTTCATTAAAGGGATGCCTCGCAGGTGCGGCGCCACCATTATGGCTGAAAGGCATTTTTTTCTGAAGCCTGAAGCACAGGAGCGAGAGCTTCAGGCTGTAGAAAAAAAGCCTTTTCGTGTAGTGGCTGGGGCTGCAAGGGGAGATTAGTGGGCCCCCGCAGGGCCCCACCTCAAAACGAAATTTCGGAGCCTGGCAGGCCCCGGCCCACTTAAAGCCCTGATGCTAGGTTCCTGCTGCTATAACACTTGCGGTTTGATTCCAGAAACAGGGCTGGCCGTGTTTCTTTTTCTTTTTCTCACATTTCACATTGACAGGCCATTCAATAGACTTCCAACGACCATCTGGTTGCTTGGAGCCATTCCTACATTAGTGTTGGGAGTGCTTCCCCAACAATAAAGGGGCAAGCAGGGTGGGTACCATGTAATTTGCTCAGCTGTCTTTCCACACCTGAAATGTGCCTTTGAGAATAAGGTTGCCTGCACATTTCTGAAACAAACGGAAGTGCATGATCCTCAGTGTTTTATTCACCTGCATTCCTATCGTGTCTTGGGGAACAGTAATGGTGTATCCTTTGCATGGTCCAGTGTTCAAATATAAAGCAGAAATGGAGTGTTTCTCATTGCTGATATGTTAGGTTCACAACATTTTCTAATAAACAAAGCAACTTCAAAGGCTGCCTCACTCCTGTTTCTTTTCACATGATGCATTACTAAAGAAACAAGCAGACATCAAGCATATCATTTCCAGTCTCACATAGGCAGGCACAGTGAGAGCAGATCACTTGACCTCACTCGACTCTCCTTCTGCCTACCATACGCTGCTGACCATGACTACCTTGGGCTTCACCTAAGGGACACAAGTGGTGTAAGCCAATCCAGACTGCTGCAACAGAAGCAGTGAGGGCAGATCATGTGACCTCACTATTCCCTCCTTCTTCCCACCATCCACTGAAGATAAAGACCAGCTCTGGCTTCACCCTAGGGACATCACAAGTATAAGCAAATCCAGCAACCTGCAGCATACAAAGTGAGAGCAGGTCACGAGACCTCACACTTCCGGCCTTCTGCACACCATCCACTGATGGCCATGCCCACCTCGTGCTTTACTTAAGCGACTCATCCCTCAGGCTTCATTTAAGGGGCCCCAGTGGTGTAAGCTGATGCAGCCTCCCCAAAGCAGATGCTGTGAAAGCAGGTCACGTGACTTTGGTCTTTCCACCTTCTTGCTGCTATTCACTGATGACCACACCCTTCTATGGCTTCACTTAAGGAAAAACAGGTAAGTATGATGATCAAGTCTTTAGCCGCAGACGCAGTTAGAGCAAGTTATGGAACCTCACTCATTCTCCCTCATGACTGCCACCCAATGATGATGACTTCCATTTCAGTATTCACTTTAGGGACTCTTCTGGCATAAGCTGATCCATCCTCCAGCAGCAGACGCAAAATGGGCAGCTCACATGACCTCAGTCTTCCCACCTTCTGTGTAGCATTCACTGTTTACCACGCCGACCTTAGGATTCACTTAAGGGTCACCATCAGCATAATAACTGATCCACCAGCAGACACAGTGAGGTCAGGTCACATGACCTCACTCTTACTGTATTCTGCCTACCTTCCACTTCCACTTATGACCACTCTCAACTCAGGCTTCACTTCTTCCCCTGACACGCATTGCTTCACACCAGTGACATAAGCCAATCCAGCCTCTAGCAGCAGATTCAGTGAGAGCAAGTCACATGAACTAGCTCTTCCCGTCTTCTGCCCACCATCCACTAATGAACATTCCCACCTTGGGATTCATTTAAGGTAAACGAGTGGCATAAACTGATCCAGACTGCAGCAGCAGACATGACCAGAGCTTTTTCACATGACCTTGTTCTTCCTGCCATCTGCCACCTTCCAATGTTGACAACACCCACCCCAAGGCATCTTCATCTAAGGCGGGCCTTAGCAAAGGACATAAAAAGACCAGGAGACACTTGTTTGTGCATGGGCCAGGCAGTGTCAACGGGTAGACCCTCTACACCTTGCTACAAATAAGAAATAAACACGTGCCACAGGTCATTCCTACACTCTCCAGGGCATCTGGGCAAGCACATACATGCTTGCTGTACATCTAACTAGGCCAACCTTCTCCAAATCCCTTTCACTGCGGTCCATCCTTCACCCTTGTGCATACACACTCTTTAATTCTGATTAACACCCATTCATCTGTCCGACACACAGCAGACATTTTGAACTAGATCACTGCCGATAAACACAATGCTACCTTCATTACCGAATATTTGACTTATACTAACCTCCTTCCCACTTTTTTGATGTCCTCACCCGTCCAGATATAATATCCAGCATGTTGACCAGTCAGGGAAAACAGAGGCAGGAATGGCAGTCAACCACAAAATGAACTGGTACAGAATCAATCATCATAATATTCAATTGAAACTCTCACTTGCCAAGCCCCTCTATCATTTAAGGACTAACCAACTTGACACCTCACCTACTCATGAATGCACATGTGTGAAACCTTTCTACTTGAGATTATGCACTTACTTTCTGCAGCTTCAGTCTCACTCGTGACCAAGATGTTGGTCTGGAGACTTCAACCTTCATTGGACCCAGCAAACAAAAATATCTGAGACACATTCTTGCCTCTTGCAAATTCATGAACACAACCCAAAATGTACTAGCCCCAAATACATTAGTGGTAATTCCATAGATCTCACCCTTTCCTCTTCCCTCCTCCTAAACTGTGCAGATCATGATCATCCCATTCACATGATCACACTCCCTGACAGCGCACGAAAATTCCCAATGTTGCCATATCTGTCCTACAAATCTTTACAGCAGATCCATTAGATAGCAGTTTCTACAACTTCACCTTTGCTAATCTCATCTCACTGTTAGGAACCTTTAGCAAAATCTCACCTGAGTTGGCAAGGATTTTTGATCTGGAACAATTGGGCTGCTCCAGAACTAAACCATTGATCCCTTGTTATACTCAAGAACTCGCAACCAACAAAAGGTCCATTAGAGCTCTTGAGAAATGCTGGTGCAAGACCAACATACCAGAGTGCCTTCAATCCCTCAAGGACTTTCTTTTCATATTGCAGACCCACCAGGAGAAGGGAGTCATTCTCCTGGCCTTAGTTGATGTTAATAGTGGTAGGATCATTTAGGTTCGTTTTGGGCAGCAGAATGATTCCTTTGGACATTTATTCATAACTGACCAGCACATTAGTTAGTAAAGTAGGTAGGGAACACCCCTTAGTGATAGGGAAAGATAGGGAAAGATAGGCCTTATTTTGATTCGTTAATAAATATATGGTCAGCATGTTCTCAGAGTGTCTGTGTCTTTCTTCTGACCCGCCACATGGCCCAAAGTGAATCTTTGCAAATAATATGAACATTCACATTTATTTTTATTGATACTTAATTGATACTTATTTACATGGTTCTTTTCCATGTTATGCATTATGCTATCTTAACAGATAATACATATACATAATAATAAAACAATGATTTGGATAGAATCAGCATCAATGATGTGTAAAAAGAACACAGTTTACACAAAGGTTTCAAAAAGGTGCAAACCTTTGTAAACATATAGTTTGCATAGGTTTGCATCCTGTTTACCAAAATTGTAAGCCATAATTTCCATGCAGTGTTTAGATGAGGCATTGAACAGTGTATCAGTGTTTAAATACCAGTGCATATGTTATAAAGATGGGGTCATTGGCATTGAACAGTATATCAGTGTTTAAATACCAGTGCATATGTTATAAAGAGGGGGTCATTTTCAAATGTTAACTTGCAAAGGCAATGCGTTTACACCTTCATTTTTCACTCCAACCGATTCTCCTGCAGGCCCAAGGTGTAGGACTCTTTTCTAGATGTACGAGAAATACTGCACAATATACCCAGTGGATTTTTGATAGATTTGTTACAACCTGTTCTGAGAAAAAATGTCCTTGCCATGGATTAATGGGTGGAATGAACATTTGTGGTTTACGCTCAACAGCCATCCATGCGAAATTGCATTTTTGGACCTAACCATTAAAGCTTGCAATGGTGTTTTGGTGACAGATCTGTTCCATGAGTAAACAGACAGGAACACCATGTGACAGCACATGCATTGAGGAATAACATCCGTTATGGACAATGGGCCTCATTACGACCCTGGCGCTAATGGGTTAACGGCGCCGTAAAAGGCTGCAGCGCCGTTAACCCATTAGCGCCTTACTACGAGGTCCCTTTGCGGGACCCGACCTGAATGGCTGGTCTAGACCAGCCGTTAAAGTAGGGACCCACAAAGGGACCTTGGTGCTAAGTACGGTACCGCAATTTGCAGTACCGTACTTAGCGCCTTCCCCAGTCCCATTGAGCCCTATGGGGCAAAAATGGGAATGGGGAAGGGCCAATGTTCAATGGGGAATTACCGCCCCGCCAACCTTGGAATGGGGTGGTAATTCCCCATCGAACATTGCGGACTTGTTACGATACCGGCACCAACCATGGTGCTAATAGCGCCATGGTTTAGCGCCAGTATCGTAATGAGGGCCAATATCTCAGAGTGAGACGTAATTGTTCAAACACAGAGGATTATCATATTCAATCAAAAATCCTCACACAGAGATTGAGTAAAAGTGGTTATCTGAAAAGGCTACTAAGGCAATCGGCTAAACAAGCAGGTTTCCAAAGCAGAGATAACTTATTAGTCCCAAGAAACAAAACACAATCTGATAGGTTGGTACGTGCCACTACGTTCAGCACTTGCAGAAATGCTATCGGGAGTATGATTCTCAAACACTGGAATTTATAACAACTGGAGGATTCGATTTTACAATCACCTCGTTTTGCCTTTAAAAAAGGAAAACAACTTGAAACCGATGTTGATTACAGCTGATAGAAAAGTAAGCTTCCTGAAACTTTAAGTCAGATATGGGGATTGGGGCCTGCAGGCGGTAATTCTTCCTACACTGGCTGAAGAATTGTGTGGGAAGATCACTTACATGGACGCTTACAATTCATAGCACATGTAACAGTTCTAACAGTGTATATTGAATACAATGTTGCTGCAAAACGATATATGTGTGCACAACAAGCAGGTCAGTTAAAATATGTGCCATGGAGCATCGCTCCTGTATTAGGCCACAAACCGGCACTGCTCCAATTTTTGAAGAAATGTCAGCAGGACACAACCCAGAAGACATATGGTGGGCATTAGAAAAAGTAACCAACTTGAACTCAGAAATGGTTTTAATCTCGCTTTTTAAATCAAGAACAGTTCTGGATGTACCATCTGCAAAGCCGCACAGACGGTCTTAATTTACAGGAATAGTGGGAAGAGTTGGTTATAAGTGAAAGAGGTGCATAGTCTTTTCCCTATTGTAGCAGAATGTGTTATACAAGCTCTGTGTATGGTATTATTTGTGCTGCAGCTGACTTGAGCTTCTGAGCCCGTGTGTCTTGATGGGCACGTCTACCCCATCCCTGAACTGCCTGTTGTCCTTGACCTCGACTTGAGGTGGTTTGTTGCACGATCTATGCTCATTTATAGTTATTCAGGTGTGCCTTTCTAATTAGTATAGCTCTCTGTTGTGGCTGACAACGCGTCTGTTTAATAACGTGCACGTTGCGATTGCACGTTCGGTCAGGCCCTCACGTAGGTCGATGTTGCCATGGCTACTTGTATGCACTCACTCTCAGATGTTTTACGTCTGGTAAGCGAGCAATTATATGCATGTGACGCTTGTTTTCGAGCACGTCATTTTAAAAAGTCTCAGTTTTAGCCGGGAAAGACGCTCTAATTGAGAATGCGTCTTACAGCTTTACCAAGTACATGATGTACGCATGTATGTCTGTGCTAGACAGTGCGTTCCTGCACTGCAATGTTTGTTGAATCTAGTCAAGACTGTGTGGTATGAGATCAAGAGGTTATAGGCTGACTGCTGTGAGGCAGTATTTGCTTGTCGGCGCATACGTCGGGTGAGCTCCTTTGACAGCCTTCTCTCTTTGATAACAAGTAGTACGAATATGGTGCTTGTTCAACTTTAAATGCCCTTACGTTTGTATGAGATCGCACTCCCCAATGCAGCAATGCATGTTGAATTGAGCCGCCCGTTGAAGTCAAGCGAAATATGTAGTATTCTGTATTCTCAGAAGGGGTATACTTATACCCTTTGCCCTTAGCCCGGACTTCCTAACATCATTGAGACTACAGCCTCAGCTGCTTGGTATATTTATTAGATATGCAGTTCATGCACTGGAACGCTCTGAAAGGACCCTAAAGTGTTGTTCTGTTTGCTTTTGTGTTTTCCCAACTGACACAATTGGGACTGGATGCTGTTTTAGATGTATAAAAACATTGTTGCCAAAATAAGTACACTTCTATTCAAAACCAGATTGATTTGATACATGTTGCATACTATATATATATATATATATATGTTTTTCTTTGGCAAAATACAGATGCACACAAACATTTTAAGGAAAATTTGGCATGAGTCCGGGGTCACGTTTTGTGAGATGGGCATACTCATAGATACAATTACATTCAGCATTTGTACATATATCATGCCTTCCAGATGATACCAGGGGACGGAACAGATACGAGGGGATGGAACGGATACAAGGTGATAGAACGGATATGAGGGGATGGAATAGATGAAGACAGAGGAACGGATGAAGTGGACTAATCAGACAAAATGGATGGAAAAGATCGAGTAAACGGAACAAATAGAATGGACAGATTGGACGAAATGAATGAATGAAATGGGTGGTGTAAATAGAATAGATGAAGAAAATTGAACGGATGAAGTGATGAATCAGATGAAGTGGATGAAAGGACAGAGTAGATGGAACAAATAGAATGGACTGAATGGGTGAAGTGAAGTGAAGTGAACTGAACGGATGGAGTGAATGGAGCGAATGAAGTGGATGAACAGATGAAATGGATGGAACGGACAAAGTGGATGGAACGGATGAAGTGGATGGAACAGACGAAGTGGATGGAACGGACGGATTGGTCGGAACGCACAGAGTGGACGGAACGCACACAGTGGACCGAACGGACGGAGTGGATGGAACGGACAGAGTGGACGGAATGGGCAGAGTGGATAGAGTGGACTGAACGGATGGAAAATGCAGATGGAACGGATGGAACGTGCAGATGGAATGGATGGAGTAGATAGAAAGGATGGATGGTGCAGATGGAAAGGATGGAGTAGATGGAAAAGGTGGATGGTGCAGATGGAAAGGATGGAGTAGATAGAAAGAATGGAACGGACAGAGTGAATGTAGTGGATGGAGTGGATATATCTCTTTATATCACGCCACTCTTTGGAACAAACTCCCAGACCTGATTAGATCCAACCAGTCCCATGCTGCCTTCCGCAAGGCCCTAAAGACAAGGCTCTTTGTCTAAAGAGCCTTTCTGCTTTTTACATAATGTTTCTACCACTGTTATAATCTGCACTCGACACACTCTGTACTGTAGAACATTGTACTCTGTAATTTAACTGTATAAGTAACAGCATGTTGTTAAGCTTCACACATTGGGCCGCTTATTGTAACCCACAAGCAAGCCTCGTTAAGTATACTTAGAGCGCCTCGTTGACTAGAGGGCTGCAGTGCGCTTTACAAATCCAAAAATAAATAAAAAAAATAAAATATCTCTGTATCTCCTATTTATGCTATACATATATGCTTTGTACCTGTATCATCATGTGATCTGTATCACATGTCTACCCTATGCACTTTATATACGTGTGTACTATGTATGGCCCCTGTCCTGCTCTCGTGCTTGGTCGAAGGCGCTTTGCTCATAACCACCATATCACACTACTACGCTTACTCTCTCCTATACTCCATCATTCAACTAGACCACAGCTATGCTATGACACATTCAGCCTAGATGTTCTCATACTCACATGACCCATTGAACACCTCATCATCCTAATAAAACACAGCTAGCTGAGCACATTCCGGCTGGTTTAGGTGTCTCCTCAGACTGAACACATCCAACTGATTTCCTCAGCGCCACACCAACCGCTAAGAAGCAACTAGCATGCAATAACCACACCAGATGCACACATATCTAGTGCGCCCATGCACCATACGACTCTCTCTCTCTACTAATTTGGACTGCGGTTCTCGAGGGCGTTCAACCTACCAGCGCTTTGAGATTATACCAATGATACATAAGGCGCTATATAAATGTCAAGTAACATAACATAACATATACTACGCCTGGACATTTGATACATTGTGTGATTCCATTCCCTAAGAAAACATACAGCACGATTTTGTCCCAGAAGAATGTTTATGGTTGTGCTTATTTCCTTTCTCCCCCTTTCCTCTAGTCACTCTGAGACATGGAGTCTATAATGTTGGACATTTATGAGTTATATATTGTTTTTATTTTTGTCTTTGTTGGTGATGTAGGTTTGAATCATCATAGGTTGGGTTCTAAAGAAGACTGTCAATTATAATGATTTGCTCATTGATAAAGTTGAAACTATCATGGGAAGGTCTATACATATAAGTGTATTTTGACAACGATAGTTGATGGCCTCTGCTAGTCGACCACATTTCGGATCAATATATGTGGAGCAAGAGAGTGACCACATGTGTTGATAAGTGTATGTGGTTTCAATAAGTAATCCACGTACTGTCTTAATCAAAGTTTGATGTATCTTTTGCACTTTACATTTTTCTATTTTGTAGATAGCACTAGCACTTTTTTTAGGAGTGATTATAAGCATGATTGAATTTGAATGAATGACTGCAATGTTATATGTGAACATAAGAGTATGAGTGAAATTGTGAAGTTATTAGCACATATGCACTTTATATCAATAAACGGTGTTGTAAAAATAGTCAATAAATAATATTTAATAAATGAGTGGTGGTATGTTTTTTCAGACTCTGGACCTCATCACGACTTGGGCGGTAACGCCGGTGCTATTAGCGCCGGCGCTATATGCCCTACCGCTGAACTCCCCGGAGCTGATAGCTCCGGATCACGAGTTCAGAGGTATTATTAAGCCCCATTCCCCATTGGGCTCAATGGGGAAATATTGCGCTAATACCGCTGGCGGATTCCCCGCCGGCGGTATGAGCGCGAATTGTTGGCGGATTTCCCCCAGCTCAGAGCTGGGGCGAAATCCGCCGAAGTCCTGATTTGGCGGACCCTTAAATCCGGTGGTAATAGCGCTACCGCCGGATTTAAGGGTTACCGCCAAAGTCGTGATGAGGCCCTCTATGTTCTTCAAGTGGGTACATTATTGGATTAGGAATTTGACTGGTGGCTTTACCAATGTGATTTTGAGAAATTGGGGCATGTCCATAAGTCAAGAGATTGATTGGGTGGCCTCCTTTTTACAGGATAGACAATCCAAGATCATCTGGGGTAAACACTCCTCACAAATAAAACCAGTGGACTTTGGAGTCCCACAAGGCGCTAGCTTTTCCCCCCTATTGTTCAATCTATACATGCGTTGCCTATGCACACAGCCGTCCCAACTTGGTATATTTTTTACTAACTTTGCCGATGACACCCAATTGGTGTTCGAACTAAGTGGAAACTATGAACAGGACACCGAAAAACTCTCGAGAATATACAACACCATCGAAAGCTGAATGAAGGATAATTGGATGTATCTAAATGCCACCAAAACAGAGCTCATGATCTTCGGATCACCTTATGCCAGATAAAAAACTAAGCCCAATATACACTACATTCAACATCAAAGAGACACAAATTAAAACAGCAGAAAAAGTAAAACACTAGGCATATATTTACAGGCATCTTTGGGAGCAGAAGCCCACACAGCCTACCTTAAAAGGAACTGCCAATATCATCAGAAATTACTGAAAAAAATCAGACCTCTGCTGAGTCAACAAAACAGCACAATCATAGCTAGAGCCCCAATCCTCTCCCGGTTAGAGTATGGAAACTCCCTATTACTGGGCGCCAGCAGCAAATGCCTTAAACAATGCCAAGTGATCCAGAACAACGCTATAAGAACAATCTCCGGCAAACCTAAAAGAGAGCATGTCACAAATGACAGAAAGGATCTACACTGGCTTGCGATCGAGGAACGTATCACATTTAAAACTATCACGCTGGTACATCAATGTTTATTTGGTAAAGCGCCAATATACCTAAAAAAAAGTTCAAGTGGCATGAATCATGTCGTAACCTAAGATGAAACAACACTGGCCTTCTCCAACTTGTACCAGTTAAACAAGCCAAGGGATTAGGCAGGGCTTTCACAACTAAAGCCGTCCTAAAATGGAACAAACCTCCTCCCGCACTGAGATTGGAAACCAATCATTTAAGCTTCAGAAAACAACTAAAGACACTCCTGCTCAAATAAGATCTCAACACCTAGATACACCAGTAATCTTAATGCTTCATTATTAATATGCAATGTTCTATGTGGCATATGCTTTGTCCTGTTTCCTGAACTCCTGTGTCTGTCTATTTGTAATGCGCTCTGAGGCCCGTGGGCTGCAGCGCTATATAAACATATAAATAAATAAATAAATAAATAGATAAATAAATAAATAAAGAGAAAAGGACCCAAAACAGGAATCATCCCGTCCCCTGCACACTATCTACAAAACAGGATAGTGTAGATAGTGTTCAGGGGACGGGAGGATTCCTGTTTTGGATCCTTTTCCCTTCTCTTATGTATAGTTAGGCCTTGTGCCAAGCTCTCTTTTCCTCCCCTGCATCTGTAAATCCTTGAAGCCAACTGTGCTGGACTATATAAAATTTAACTTTTGTATGTAAATAGGGTGTGCATCCATTACCCCTTCTCTTTGCATGTCCATAAGTCCTCATGTGAAACCACCCTGTCGTACATTGTCCACGGTGGTGGAGGGGCATGGAGTGGAGATAAAATATTGTCCATGCTTTTCTCCTCTTATGTGAGCACTTTGTTTTCACTTTTTTCTTTTGTACACCATCTTGCAAAAGTTGAACATTGCATGCAGGGGATCACACAGTATGCAATTGAAAACTTGTCCTTAGCATGCAATTTGCATTTTAATGAAGATGACCCCCTCAAAGTAAATGTTGACTTGTTTTACTCATTATTTTTGCCCTCGGTCTTGCAAAAGTAAAAACGACATGTCAGTACAAACGTTGGTAGTCCCTTACAAGTAATTAGCATTTGCTACAAAATGTAGCTCTACTGTTCCTCTTTAATATCCAAATTATTACTCAGTTAAGGGAATTTGAAGAGCCTTTCACTATTCAACCGACGACCATCATAAATGAACAATTCTTTGACGTGTGTATTTCTCTTTCATGTCGTTTATTTTGTTGGATGTTCACAAAGCTCATGCAGGCATAAAACCAGGTGCTCTTCCAAGACAGAGGAGGGAAGCATAGCTGAGCTGCAAACTTTGTTTTGCAGCCCTCTTATGCCTAGGGACTGCACGAAAATGGGACAGAGCAATACATGGAGGCATACAGGCATTTCACTTCACTTTTACACCTGAATTTAATGAGAAAAATAACTCCCTTAGTGAAAACACTCGAATAATGCAATGTAGTTTGTTGTTCATGAGCCACTCCAGTGATATGTTTATTACTAACTTGCTGGGATGATGTATTATTTCCTGTACAATTCCTGCAGATTCCCCAGTGTCTGAATAATGCAAGAATGTAGTTTATTGGTTTGCAGAATATTAAATAGAAACATTTGTTTTTATTTTTTATTTTGTGCCCTGAAACACTTGTGTACGAGCACGGTAGAAATAAAATATCAATATCAATACATGATTTCCTAAAACAATTCTTACAACTAGTCTGATTAAGTAGCTGCATGGTTCATGCCAACATTTATCAATATTTGAGGTTTGAATGATTGTCAGTTAACCATATTCATTATTGTCCTTTTAAACGTATTAGAGTTTTGAAATTTGTTATATTTTTTCTAGGCTAGAGCAGGACGTACCACCATTTTGATTGCTCATCGCCTCTCCACAGTCAGGACTGCTGATGTTATTGCTGGATTTGAGAATGGTGTCATTGTTGAGCAGGGCTCCCATAGTGAGCTCATGGAGAAGAAAGGTGTCTACTATTCTCTAGTAATGCAACAGGTAATCAAATTACTTTAGCAATAAAATGTTGTTTGCTTACCGAAAATGTAAAAAATTGTTAAACATATGGGCCTTCTCTCAGTTAGATGGCTCAACAGGTTAAGCACTTACTCATGTGATGTTTGTTCAGAAAAATTGTGGGGATCATTACTAGTTGGGCGGCCAACAGAATTACCGTTACTACCACTTGATCTGGCGGTATTACCACCAAATTACAAGTGGTGGTTGCAGTGAAAGTCCCATTTTTTTTTCAGTTTACAGGACTCAATGGGGCAATTTCGACAGATTTATTGTAGCTGTAATTCCGCCATGGTTATCCCTCCAAAAATGGGCAAAAAGATGGCGGATTTACCTCCAGCTCATGGCTGGAGGTGAATCCTCCAACTTTCTTCCCAGCCTATAGTTGGGTGATGTGGAAATGTGGCCATATATGGTAATACCACTGCAATTCCGCACTGAGTTGTAATGACCCCCTGTAACTCAACAGTGTCGATTAAGCCATCATCCTTTCAAAGGTGATACATTGGGACCTTTAAAATAATTAATCAATTGCCCATTTCCTCTAAACACATCTACTAGTAAGCATGACCTTGTACTGTTGCCCACCAAATTGAAGCCGGTGAACTGGATAACCCAGCCCTTTAAGATGAGTAGCAATTACCCTGGAGATGGATGGGGATGCTGATTTTATTCATACATCAATAATCGAATCGACTCAGGTAGTTGGCAAAAAAGATAACGGTTTTATTTTCAATTATCTAAAACAGGGAGTACAATGAACATCATCAAACTTGCTTGATCCTCTTATTCAATGCATCTCATAAAAAATTGAGCTCATGTACTAAAAACTTGTCATCATTGACGTTGACCTACATAACTAATGACTTCATTCTACGTGGCAAACTACAAAAACCTAGTGAAGAAAGTGATAGGGTCTCAGTGAACATCTAAGTATACAATCATTTCTAGTCTAAAAGAGTGTGAGTATATGATTAGTTACTTAACATCAGGTGGGGCAACTAAGCCCTCCCCTTAAAAATCACCACTATGAACGTCACTAAATGTAAGATGTCCCATTGGTTACACATAAACAATAGGACCCCTAATTTTGCAGGCCCCTACAACTGGTTGGCACTTTAACCTCCGTCAGTACTTTTCCACCTACGTCTAGCAGCACGCAGGCTGGCCATCTAGGTGCTGGTGAGTTCGTCTTAACCGTAGCTTCCCACCAATTAGCCTATTCATCCATCATCACCTCAGTGGCAGTGGTCTGCTGTCAATTAGGATTTGAAGATTGGCCTTGAGTTTATTCTGTGCTGTGGAGAATTCAGGGAGTGAAGGCACGCTCTGCTCTCAAGCGTAGGTATGATCATCTTGTTCGTCCAACTTCATCGTTCCAAGTGACTATAGACCATGGAATCGAGCTTCTAGTGTCTTTAAATACTATTTTTTAATAGCCCTCTGACGTCTTCTTTGTTTTGCCCATGCCTTCTGAACAGGAGTTTTGTTCTTTTACATGATTTGTATCTAATGTCAGTTTACTCCAGTCTGATGAGACCTTGTCTTCTTTGTCTCAACCAACCTAGCCTTTCTGAGATTAATTTTGTAATTCAAGTTGCTTTTAACTGCGACACACTAGGAAATGAGGCCATCTTTCTAAAGTCCAGAACTGCTATAATACGTGATGGAAACATCCATTCTTAACTTGTCCATATACATATATATATATGTTGGCGCTTGCCGCAATCTATTCACTATAAAGCTAGCCTCAAAATTACTTTGTCTGCTTGTGTTTCTTTTTCATCTGTACACGTGTAAAATGACTTGATGTCTTCATCATTTTTGTGGCATATGCTTCTTCATCTCGATCCCAAGATGGCACTTATCCTTAATGCTTTCTTGATGCCTTATAGAATATCTTCATTCTCTTGTGTCTGCATCCTCTTTATAAGTCAGCTCAACGCAGTTGTGACATCACCATTCATCTTTGTCATTCATTTGCTCTGCTTCTTCTGGAATCTCATTTGAACGGCCATCATATTTTCTTGTATGTAGTTATGGTTTTCTCAATGGGAACCTTGCCTCTGGTATTCTCCTAGGTATCAGTATTCCCAACAGTACTGCATGGTTTTCACACTCTGGCTCCCAACATATGGGCAATACGGGTGAGGTAGTTGAGGTGGGGGTACTTGGATCTTCCTCTACAATGGTATGTGATTTGTCTTAATGTACTGATAATGTCAGGACAGATCAATTAATCCCTACCACTCACAGTGTTATCTGATCATTGAAGCACTCCCCCACTGCTGCTGCATATTGCTTAAAAAAGCACCTGAAACTTTACTTGGCTTTGGTTAGTTTTATTTCAAGGACGTTTATAGCTTCAGATTCTTGGGAAAAAATAGATTTTTGGGGAAAGAGCTAAAGTGGGTTTTTCTCAATTTAAGAAAAACAATGTTCAGCATTCGGAAAAGTAAATTACACAGATGTCAAAACTGACAAATATCAATAAGAGGTCACTTTTTGGTTATCTCCCCACCCACTGCTCTCGCCACATAGGCTCTTCTATGGGTACTCCCAATTGGTCACTTTTCAGCAGCATGCATCTGTCGAGAGAATAGCTTCATGAGTTCGCAAAACAAAAATAATGATGACTCCAGGATTTGGCAAGTGCAGGAGGATACCTGGATTTAGGGGAACACTTCTTCTGAATCACCCAGGATTTTGAAACGCCATGGACTCTAGATTTATCTATGGCTCCCTTATCTCTAACCCCATGCTCCATCTCAGAGCCAGAAAGGCAGTTGCAGTTCATTAAAAGTGTTAGGGAGGGGGACCAAAGAGCGGATATTGTACTACACTCCTGAAGAATTGCTCAGAATGGAACCTCTCACATACCAATGCAATATTTACGTGATAATGCTATTTGAGGGAGGCTGTACAATGTTGTATAATGGTACAGCCCACTATCTCGAGGTAATGGGCTGAGTGAATTGACGGAATTACTGATGAATGAGGAGCCACTGCCACATGGCTCATCCCGCCCCAAGAGGTATTAATGCAATTAGAACCCTTCTTTATTTTTGTAAAAGAAAATGGCAAGGGAGGGAAGCATTATATATGAAAGAAATAAGGGTGCTGGCCAGCACAATAAATGTGTTGTTCTCTGTATTTTGTATCGCTGACAGGGAGGCAATGTGGGTGGCTAGGAGTGGGACAAGAGGGAAATTTGCAGAAGGCAAAGGTGCCCGACGGAAGTACGAGTGCAGTTGCTGGGCGGTGGGCTGTCTAGGGAAACAATCGGTGGAAGAAGCAAGGTTACCGAACATGGGGAACATGGTCTTGTCTAAGAAGATGTTACAATTGACCCTGGCATTCCGATTAGTTGCTTTGCCCACCCAGGCTGCTTCTGACTGGTCCAAACCACCTGTTCCAGCATTGCATCCTTTTTCTTAGTGTTTTTACCTGATTCATTTAGATAACTTTGCAATGATTGAGCTTAATGTTCTTCAAACATTGTTGCCTGTCTATAAAATGCAATATGGCCTGTTGATGCCCCTAAAAGCTCATTGTATAATGATCAAGATTTTAAAAGAGCGGAAAGACCAGTTATGAAAGTTATATGATTCTTTACTAGACTCCCAATCAATAAAATTCAAATGTCGTGGGTCGACGAAGACTTCGACCGTGTCAACATACCCCTCTGCAAAGTTGCAATGAACTTTTACATGTGTTCATAATTCAAACATAACAATACACAATTAGCTGGTATCAGCAAAGAAAAGGTCAGCGACTATTTTGGTATGGTAATATTTTATTTGGATATACACGACTGAATCTTCAGACTTCAACTGCAACCAATCAAATCAACCTTTGTTTTTATTATTTCATTTGCCCTGATTTATGCCCCAATTCTTTGTGGCCCAGTTTGTGGGAAGACGGATACATTATCGACCGTTAAAAAAATATGTATCCTGAATGATGACACTTTTTATTTTAAGGTATATCTTAAAATCCATTGAGTGTTATACAAGGAAAAACGTCTGACATTGACCACATCAGTATAGAGGAACAGGGAACCAATGAATGTATTAAGGTTCTTTCAAATGTGTATTCATCATGTTTTTTTTTTGTTGCTTAGAGTCAACATCCTGAAGAGGAAGAGGATAGCACAGAAGACATAACTGATGATGAAATAGGAGACTTTTATGAGAGTGTGCCAGAAGTCACTTCAGATGAAAACAGAAGAAACAGCATCGTCAGTGTACTGAGTGCGCTCTCCCGCAAGTCGTCAACCAAGAAAAGGAAATCAAAGAAAAAATCACGAAACATTAAAGAAGTAAGTTTTTCTTGGAAAAGCAATAATTTATACAGATAATGTTGAAACCTAACACCCAGTTCAGATTCTGAGTAGTACCTTACATCACCCAAAGGATGCTCTAACATTTTTTTCTTTTAGACTCCATTATGCACACTCTTAAACATTACGTTGAAGCAGGACTTCCTGTGTTTCTTCTTTGTTCAAATATGGTCTAGCTCACAATGCATCCCAGTCCATCCTTCTGCATGTTGTCCCTTTGATCTTCTGAGCACAGATCAAAACATCTTTTGCATTTTTTCTGACTATGGAATGCCAAGGAAATGTGCAGTGCCAGCTAAAAGCCACATACACATATGTTGGTTATTGTCAGTACCTAGATTATTTACTGCTAATCTCCATTTCTCTGAAACATGCACATCCATAGTCCATTGCCAAGTGATTTGTGTTGGCACCTCCTCCAAAGGCATTTTTGTTTGCCATCAAATAAATTTAACATAATTCATGTAGCTACTTTTTTAGGCCATATATATGAAATTAGCCATTGTGTTGGCTACTGCTCAGAATCACTATGCTCTGAAGTTAGTCTTTATTGAACCAGCTGCAAATTTGCAGCCCTATGCAACAACATACAGGTAAGGGATTATGGCACAGTGGTATAGTTGCATTCTGAATCTAGATAATATTGGGTGCCACCACATTACACCCTTCGTCCACAGCAATTCCCTACATCATGATCGGGTACAACTGACTCTAATAGAGATGGGTCACACCACATTGCACAGAGTTTCCTCCCACAGCATTTCCCACCACATCACAGCTCTGGGGTAAGATTAGCTACATCTGTCAACTACCAAGCACCCAGCAACCTCATGGAGGATTCCTCCACTGTGAGCTGGATACAACAACTACAAAACTACAGGTTCCCACGAGGGAAGATCAAACATAAGAGCATCACAGGGAGGCTCTTGATACTTCGAACCCGATACAAACATAACTACAAAACCACAAAAGCCCAAAAAGGGAGACACAAATATAGGACCCCACAAGGTAAAATCAAACCACATGTCACCATAGGGAGGCCTTCCCCACTGCAAAAAGGATATTACTACAATTACAAAATTGCAGGTTCTAACAAGGGAAGATCAAACCAAATCAAAACAGGGAGGCTTTCACAACGGTGAACCCGATACAAACACAGCTACAAAACTACAAGGCCCCAAAGAAGGGGACACATATACAGTACCTCACAAGGGAAGAGGAAGATCAAACAACAGATCACCACAGTGAGGCTTTTGCCACTGTGAACCCGACACAACAACTACAAAACCACAAGAGCCCACAAAGGGAGACAGCATTGTGGGATGTCTTAACCCACTCATCCAAGCCCTGCAACATTATTAGGCATTGCTGGCAGCAGAAACATCAGAATGGCCACTGGAAAGCATGCTGCTCGCTCAAAACCAGCCAAAAATGCGCAGTAAAAATCTGAAAGATAGGCTGCCATCCACTTTTGCCTATCTTAGTGAGCACAGGAGATCACTGCCTAAAACCACCATTGGGCCATCCACAAAGCAGCCTGAAACCACTTGGAAATAGCAATACTGATTGCCAAAAGAAATACAGAGCTGGTTGGGAATCCGTTTTCTTGATTGTCAAAATGTGCTAAAATCATGGCACCCAAATCACCAAAAAGATCCAACCTTCTTGTTGTGTGTTCCACATTATTCTACTGCAAGAATACACATCAGTACAATATCAGCAAGAATCCTATGCTATCAAAGTAAAATCCCCTTTTTAAAGATATTGATGGAAAGACAATTGTAAAAAATGGGTGCAGTACCGTTGCTTGCCTCCGACAGGTGCTGGCAATCTCTAAATACTAACAGGAGAGCTGTGTGCCAGAAGCTAAATATGCCAAAGAAGAGAATTCCATCAAAAGGCCATATAAAGTGCCACACAGTGATTTTGTTCTGAAAAAGACTTGATTTAAATAAATATTGCTTATTTTAAGTTTATAAATGTATGTTTTTTTTTCACAAGGAACTCTGTGCAATTGATCAGAAGGTAGTCTGATTTAATTAAAACTTCAAGATGCCTTCTGTCCATGGGAAACCTTCACACCTGGCCTTCCTGCCACAGGAGAGGATATCGCATGGACATGTTAATTAGAACTGTTGTGAGAGGAGATTTCCCCTGCTGGCAGGAGGAAAGAGACAATAGACTCTTTCAACTGAATAGAATATGTGGATTTGGGTGTGCCTAGTCAACAACTGCTCTAGCAGGAAGGCAGGCCATGTGACCATCTGACTCACCCAGCTCTGGGGGCGGACCAGACTGGGATGTGGATTT
Organism: Ambystoma mexicanum; assembly: GCF_040938575.1. Classification (NCBI taxonomy): domain Eukaryota; kingdom Metazoa; phylum Chordata; class Amphibia; order Caudata; family Ambystomatidae; genus Ambystoma; species Ambystoma mexicanum. Next base: position 1,116,012,766 of record NC_090924.1, on the reverse strand, counting down.
AACATTGCACCAAATACATGTTTAAGGAAAATGGTTCTAAAATATTGTAACAAACTGACAAAAATATAAATCTTTGGGATTCTTAAAATTACAAATTCACTCACAGTTCAAGACTAAGCTGGACGCCATGTGATGTTCTCAGACCAAACCCTGTTATTTATGAATATTGTAGCTGCAGTGTTGTTGCTATGAACATAAGAACTTACAGTAATATGCCCAGGGAGGATCTGCATGCATGTATCACATTTGGTGCAGAACCAATATTGCGAAACCCACCAAAAGCTCAAATAAGTTGTCATTTCTGAACCCAAGCACATAGGAACATGGGACTTGAACAGAGACATGCCTTGATTAATTTGTGAAATGTGTATGTATTATGAACAACTTGTGTATCTGGGAAATATGATCTTGGGAAAAATTGATTTTCTAAGTAAAAGCAAAGGGGAGTGTTCTTTCCTTAAGCCATAAACATGACACCTGATGACACAGGATGACACACTACTCCCTTCTCCAGTCAGGCAGCAGGAAATTCTCTAACCTATCAAATCCTTAGGGGGTTGGGTATGTAGAATCAGCCTACACACCCACTTTGAAAACACATAAAAAGGGACTGCCGAGACCCAGATAGAACATTCATTTTTTTTCCACTACTCAGCGATTCCTGCGAAGCACTCTGCCGGACCAGATCCAGACAATATCCAGATAGAGACTCCAGATCTAGATCCACAGACCAGAACTTAGAATCCAGACTCTAGAACCAAGCTCTAGAACCCTGAAGCAAAGGCCTAATTCACAAGCTGAATACTTCTCAGCAGGCCTTCAGAATCTTTTGCAACCTGATTCTATCCCCTAAACTTCCACGGGGCCTAACCAAACCATTCAACAGCCGGGCTGTGCTGTTTGCTTCTAGCTAAGAACCCTGTGCTAGAACCCAGATCCAGACCCAGAGAGAGCAGTGCTGTATCCAGACCCGTCATATCCAGTTCAAGAGACCCAGACCGCCATGCAGTGCTGAGAGCAGAACCCTGTCCGGTGGCGAGAGTGAAGCCAAACCATTGACCAGATCTTTGACATGGCGCATTCCATTCCAAAACTAGGAGTGAGTATCTAGTCTAGAACTGTACAGAACCAATCTCTTAGTTTAAAGTAATCCTCTTCCATTCATTTCAACCTATCCAGAACTGCATTATAGAATCCTGTGTTCATCCTGTGGATTCCAAATCTGTAAAGTGCCATCTGTCATTCTGAAATCTTGACTTTATTTCTGAAAATCTACCTTCCTAAAAACATCCGTAACTTTTGAACCGCATGTCCTAGAAGCGAGATTTAACTGTCATTCCAATTCATTATAGTTTTTCCGTGATCGCGATTTACGCAGGCAGAAAAATTGCAGCAAATTGCAATTTAGCTCCATTTCACCACTTGTAAAAATAGCTGCTTCTTGCTTTCCACTGATGAATTTCGTTTCCAATTTGATAATCATTCATGAATCATTGCTAGTGTTGACCTAAACCAATCTATTGTAACTATCACTCATCCTGAATCTCTTTAGTGAATTAAAATCAATTTAGCATATTTTCCCATCCATTGCAATCACATACAAAAGCATTTTGACCTGCGTTTTAAAATCATTCCTGTGTCTCTCTAAGCTTGCTGGGGAAACTGGAATTGAACTGCATTCTTGATTGTATTCCTGAAACCTGTGTGCCCTCATTTCCATATCTTCTTATTGCATAGTGGGGGAAGTGAGTAGTCACAGGGGAAAAAGTGATCATATTATCTTTTGATTGAAATCATATCAAGTTATTTCTGTGTTGCATTCTTTCCCATCATTGCATTTCCTTGAATCATATAAAGTATTCTCTGCTACAGTATCCTTCATATTCATACACCTAAGTGATTAAAGAGAGTGTCAATTTTGTAATATTACCCATTGTTGATTACGTCCATATTCATAAGTGTGCTATTCAGATATTATTTTGTTCATAAATGTGTGATATATATATTGTTTAATTCTTCAAATAAATATTTTAATTTGCAAAACAAACCTACTTCTTGGCTCAGTGAGGTCAGGGGGATTCAAAGAGAGGGGCGTTATACAAGGGTTCATCATCCAGATTTAACGAACTTTGACATAAAAATATATAAATAAGGGCTTCCATTGGACATCCCATCCTTAGCATTGACTTAGTTGAATTGCTGGATTGAAGTCACTTACAACATTACCGGACACCACAATGGAAGCTCAACCAAGTGTCACCACAGGGAGGCTTTTGACAGTGAACCAGCTACAACTACAACTATTAAAGTACAGTCCAGTCACTATGTTGGTCTCTTTCATGTTTATGTAAGTGCCCTGATGCCTGAGGGTTTTCATCACTATAGAAGTAAATAAATAAATAAATACAGCAAGTACAGGGCCTCACAATGGAAACACTACCAAAGGGCATCACAGAGAGGCTCTCGCAGTTGTGAACCCAACACAAAAACAACTACAAAACTACAAGAGCCCACAAAAGGAAACAGCCATACAGGACCCCACAAGGGAAGATCAAGTAGGCTAGCACATGGAGGCTTTCACTGCGGCAAACATGATACAAATACCACTACAAAAACTATGGTACCTCACAAGGAGAGACAGCCACACAGGAACCTTCAAGGGAAGACCTAAAAACAGATCACAACAGATCAGCTCAGAGATCCTCTCACCATTGTGCACACAACATAACTAACCACCCAAATTCACTCCCTGACCGCCAGGGTTAGTCTTTCGACTGCCAGAGTTAGTCCCTGCTAATCAGGATTAGTTTTAGTCAGCGAGGGTTAATCCCTGACTACCAGGGTCATTCGCTGACTGCTAGGTATAGCTCACAGCCCCTGGGATACCCTCAACCCCTGGGATATCCCATCCCCTGCAACAGCCAGACCTGTGATAGTCCTTGTGCCGGGATAGAGCCACTCCCGGAACAGACTCCCATAACGAAAATGCCCTGCATCAAGAAAGAACGATGCACAAGGGACAACCAAAACAGAACACATGAAGTATAGCAATCTCAGAAAACCACACTAGAGAACAGACACATACCAAGGAATGACACACCGACAAACCCAATAGGAACAGTTCCATCCACCACAACAAGACCAAAATCGCTCTACCTAATACCCTACCTATCAACCCACCACCAACTTGGACAACCCTCCACCCACAAGAACCATACGCAAATTAGCAGGATAACTAGAAACCAAAGGGAAAGATGGTAAACACACAGTATCAAACCGGAAGGAAACAACATCAGCACACCATTCATCACAAACAATTGGCATGATAAAGCGTATTATCAGCATCATCAGAGAGACAACCATGAAGAAGATATCCATCCAATATGAAACTTGGCAGAATTACTCAATGAAGAAGCAGCATCAACGGACCTGAACACACAATCCAGTGGAAAAAACTAACACTATCAACACAACCACCAAATGACACAGCCAAAGAACAAACAAACCGCATGAAACAAAGAGATACACTGCAACCTATTCAACGCCAGAACAATGAACAACAGTAATATAGGAACTGCTAAGCAATGGAAAGTTAGGTATTCTATTTGTCACAGAAACCTGGGTAACTGAAAACTACAAGGTAAAAGCATGACTCTCTACTATAAGGAAGGCATAGTATCAAACAGTGAAGACAGACACAAGTGATCACAGTTCAAGGGTATTTATTGAACTTCAATGGGTTGGTTGAATGCCTACTCAATTCTAAATCTAAGGATGGGAGAAAGCTACAACCATTAAATAATAATAATGCAGTCCTAGTGGAGTCTCTGTCAAAATGAAATGAAAGGGCCTATACTAATAAACCTATGGCCAATCCTTACTTCTAAATACAAATCATGTGGGACAACAATGTTTACAAAAATTAAAGTTTTCAAGAAATGATATATCTGGATAGTTGAACAGTTGGCTTCCCGTACACACATTTTCAGTACGGGACAAGGCGGCAACACTCTGGCTTCTCTGCCGCAAGGATATAGTTCAAAGCGTAGGTATCAGGGCCTTCTGCGCCAAAGTCTTTTTACCAATAAAAGTCTTGTATTGCAGAGGGCCTGATGTAACAAACAAGCACCAAAGTTATTTTCTTAGAAGGATTTTCACATTCATAAATTCTCAGGTCCACTGTGTACCATGGGTCTCCTTCCTCCAGGCTCCGACTCCCTTTTAACACAATGTTCACATTTGGTCTCCCTCATTCGGACTCGGACCCCTTAAGCACAATGTTCACAATTGGTCTCCCTCGTTCGGGCACGGACCATGTAATCTCACTTTCTAAGTTTTCCTCTTTGTATCAAAAATCGAAGACTTTCCATTTTGCGATGGATTTTGCTTAAACAGTCGCAGGACCACTTCGATTCACTTCTTTTCTCATTCACATCTTTTACTTTCTCTTCTGCCACTGCTTGGCTGGATATCTCACAGAGACCTTCGATTGAGCACACTTGCAGTACTGATCCACTCTGTCACTGGTATTGTATCTTTCTCTGTTTCAAGTTCAAACATCCATAAGCAATTAAGCTTTCTTCACATCTTTCATCACACACGCTACTAATCTTCATTCTTGTGCTCTTTATGCAATGTTACTGCTTGCAACCTTGACGTCAGCACAGACTGGTCTTGCATCAGTCTACCCAACTCACTGGCTGTGTTGATCTCTCTGGCACTGCTTTGATCCTGGAGCCAAGGATGGTACCACAGCAGCTGCTGCTCCTCCCCAACTCAGTCAGCCATGCAGGAGGGCCCCTGGTGTCTCTCACACACAATGCAAGATTATTCAGTCTGGTTTCCTGGCCTTATGCTTTTTAATCTGAAGGATTCTGGACAATAATAGTTTCTTTCTTCCCTTGTTCAGCTGCCATCTGGAAAATGCTGTTCTTTAGAATGCTTTGCCTCACTCAGAGTGTGCTCTCCGGCTCCGCCTTTTATCCTTGTGGGGAAGCTTAATGGAAATCAGGTGTGAGTGGTTACCAGTAATTGCCTGATCTTGCCTGACCATAGTAGTGGGACATGTCAGGTACAATGCTGGGATGTAAGTCTGTTTTTTTTCCCAGAGCGAGCTGTCCATGTGAAAGTGTTTGTGAAGGGAAAGTGGGGGGTAAAGCTCCAAAATATCCTACTGGGTAGGATGGGGTAAAGGTGTTACAGGGAGGGGGACACCACATATCATCATCAGGTGTCCCACTCCCTGAAAACCCCTCACCCAGGTGATCCTCCCTCACTGGTCCACCCACAGGGCCTGGATCCAAAGGTGATGGACATGCCCTAAACACCTGAGAGGTAAAGTCCAAGGGACTAGTGGATGAGACACCTTCTGGTTTCTCACACTACCCAACAAATTTAAAATTAAGCAAGTCAACAGCGAAGGAAAAAGAGGAGGATGACTCACCATAGCATACAAAAACCAGATAAAAATAACAACACCACCACCGTTAAACATACCAAACTGTGAATCACTGATCCTACACCTAACTCTAGATCCTCAAACCAACCTAGCCTTTCCAATCATCTACAGGCCACCAACCTACAACCAGACCTTCTTAGACACCTGTGTGAACACCATCACCAACATCACCATTAAACATGATCACCTGATCAGACTTCTGGTTTGAAAAAGAGAACATCAACTCACCCAAAACATTAAATAATCATCTAGCGACAATGCATCTAGATGCAATATCCGCAACAAAAACCTGGTCACAACTGCACCTCCAATGCAAATTCTCTGGAGCAACCACTTCATTACACCCTTTGTGATCCAACCACCAGTGAGGCTACCTGACAACCTCCATAAAGCTCCTCCAATTCTTAAAAGAAACTGGAGAGCCATAAACAGCATGGACCTAAATGTGAGACTGGAAGTTACAAAACTATCAATCACCACCCTAGACTCAGCCAGCATAGAAAGAACAGACACAATCCAAAAATGGATCATAAAAACACTAGATGACATGGCATCAGAACAAACATTCACCCACTCACTAAAGAAAACAATGTCAAGATGATTCACACCCCAAAGCACTGAAAAAAACAACAGAAAACTAGAACAAGAATGGAGTAAAAACTATGACCAACACAAAAAAAGACATACCAAAAACAGATTAGATAATGCAAAGCTGAAATACTCACAGCAAAAGAAAACACTACAACAAACAAATCACAAAATCAGGTAACACCCAGAAAGAGATATTCAATATAATAAACAAGCTAAGAACCCCATCAATGTGCAATAATGCACCAACCCCCACGCAAAAACTGTGCAATGATCTTGCTGACCACTTCAAGGACAAAATCACTAACATCCAGCAAATCATTGAAAGCAAGCCAAAACACACCACCGACCACCTCAACCAGCCAACACCAGATCCACCCACTAGACTAAACCTCCTCCTGCTGATCTCTCCAGACAAATTCAATCACAGTTTGAGCAAAAGCAAGAGAGCGGACTTCAAAAGACCCCTGCCCACGAGGAATCGACAAGATCGTCCTCACCCAGAGAACACCAGCACAATATTACCTCAACCTCCTCAACCACTCATTAGGAACAGGAGATGTGACACAAACCTTCAAATTGACCTACAGCAAGTGATTCATTAAAGATTGATTGGGAAACAAGGAAGACATAACCAACTACTGATCAATTTCAAATATCCCATACCCGACAAAACTATTAGAAAGCTACATCTATGAACAAATCTTGGAACATGTAGGAAACAATAGATTATTGTACAGGGCACAAGTAGGCTTCAGACCCATGAGAGGAACGGAAACTGCACTACTGTCTAAATGAGACGATGTAAAGGACAATGCAGACTCAATCGCCTAATTCAGCATTAATACTACTCAATCTCTCAGCAGCCTTCTACACAGTCATTCACGACACACTCATCAAAAGACTAGAACATACTGGAATTGGCAACACCGCTCTCCTCCGGCTAAATTCCTTCTTGACAGAAAGAACAGAAACAACTTGGATAGTGCCGTTCAAGTGAGTACCTCAGAAAACAACATGTGTAGTCCCACAGGGCACATCACTGTCCCTGCTACTCTTATATCTGCATGACCCCCCATCTAACATCATCAGAAAACATAGCCTCACCTGCTACAACTACACAGACGACCCTCAAATCATCTATAAAATCAACACTAACGAAGACCAAAACTCACCACTCGCCAACTGCCTCACTCAACTAAACCAGTGGTTGAGCACAAACAGCTTTAAGTTCAACCTGGACAACACTGTAATCATGATCACACCCAACTACCCATTGGACAACCATCACATTCCTTGGCTCACCCAGCTGGGAACACCCCCAAACCCATCCCAATAGGTATACTGTCTTGGAATTCTAATGGATAATAAACTAGCACAATAGCCACAGGTCAATACAGTAGCTAGGAAATGGGTTTTCCACCTACACAGAATCACAAGGACTACACTTCTTCTCCTTTACAGACAGAGCACAGACAGAACACTCGCAGTCATCTCACTCATCATGTCACTCATCATGTCAAGAATAGATTACGCTAACAGCATCTATCTCTGAATGCCAGAATACCTTATGAGGAAGCTTCAATGAATACAGAATGCAGAAGCAAGACTTCGACTCAATATAAGAGAACATATCACTACAGCACTAAGAACACTGCATTGATTACCAGTCACTTTCCTTCAAAACTCTCTGCATAACACAAAGAGTGATGGTCTAGGAGCGGTATTGATACAGGAAAAAATCTCCATATACCACTCGAAATCAGTAGTCTGAAAATACTGTATTCGAATAACAATTTAGCCATAAAAAGAAAAAAAAAGTACACATAAGCCCTATACAGATCTATAAAAATCCATCAAAATCTCCATTATAATAAAATGTCCAAATATATCCTCTTTAAGATATAGAACATAGGGTAGACGATAATCATTCATTAACATCTACTGTTGGGTTTAACTTGACTTTACTTTACTTTCATTATTTGTACAGCGCTGCAATGGACCCGTAGGCATAAGGGCGCTGACAAACATGAAAGAGAGCGGACACCAAAACCAGCACATAGAATAAAAGGGGTAATTCAGCAGGGTGGGCCAGGAGGTAAGATTAGGCAAACAGCCAGGTCTTCAATTTCTTCTTGAATGGCTCAAGCTTGGTCTGAAACCTAAGATCGAGCAGGAGATCATTCCTCGCCGAGGGGGCAGCCACTGAGAAAACCCCCTTTTCTGTCTTCCTGGATCTGTATCTGGGGATCACTAATAGATTTTGGTTATGAGCTCTAAAGGCTCTGCTGACGACCTTGTTCACAACAAGTTCCTTGAGATAAGATGGCATAGTACCCAGTGTACACTTATATGTGATCGTGAGGAGGCAGAAACATATTTGCGTCTCCACAGGCAGCCAGTGCAAGGCTCTTCTGGCCTCAGTGACATGATCATGTTTAGAAAGCCCCTTAATAACCCTCACGGCTCAGTTTTGTGTGCCAATGATGAGGAGCTCGGTCTTAGACTTGTTAAGTGCCAGGCCATTCAAGACCATCCAATTATCGATGCTGGCAAAGACTTCATTCAAGTTTTCTTCGCCTAGTTTTTGAGAGCCAGCCAGAGGGAAGACGCCCTGCGTGTTGTCAGCAAAGTTGGTAAACCAAATCCCTTCCTGTTCCAGGATTGCAAAAAAAGGGGCCATAAAAATATTGTATAAGCAGGGGGAAATGCTTGCCCCTTGTGTGATGCCAAATCCAATCGGTATTGTAGCGGCCTCAGCTGTCTCGGAGCAGACTCTTCTTTTTCTATTGTTAAGAAAAAAAACAACCCAAAGAGTCGCAGCTGGGGAAAAATTACCCACCTCCTCGACCCCGGAGACCATTAATTAATGGTCTAACAGGTCAAACGTGGCTGTGAGATCCAGCAGCATGAGCATGCAGGAAGAGTCCCTTATCCATACGCTCATGCAGCCTAGATTTTTAGCTCAAATAGAGCTGTCTCTGTGCTATGACCTGCTCTGAATCCAGATCGTTGGCAATCAAGGACAGAGAAGTTATTGGGATGTTGGATCACTTGCCTATATGCTACACAATCCAGAGTCTTTAAAAGGAAAGCTTTGTTTGTGATAGGTCTATAATTTAAGGGATCTCCCAAAGGAAGACCCGTTTTTTTCAATATGGGGGGGTCACACGATTGTTTGAGATATTCTGACACAAGACCCTCCATAAGCGAAGTGTTCACAAATTTGCATATGGCTGCGAGTAGGGTCGGGGGACAAGGTTTTAAGATGACGGCTGAGAAAGGGTATCCTTTGCAACTAGTGGTCTTGAGGTGAGCCACTAACTCTGCCAATTCCTCCAGGGAGACAGGGAAAAGTTAAATTGGGGAATAGAGGGACATTTTTTAGAGCTCAGCTTGCTAGCATCCAATAGGGCGGCATCTTTCTTAATTGATATATTTGCCTTCATGTCCTGCAGTTTCTTAACCATGGCATCCTGGATGCTCTGACACTATGTAGTGTCTTTCACTACTAATCCGGACTCAGGAGAAGTGGTAGACTGCTGCTCTTTTAAAATTGTAAAAAGTAATCTTTTCTCAGATTTTGCATTCATGATCCAGTCATTAAAAATGTATTTTTTGCACCCAGAATAGCAAATTTATATGCTCTAGCTGAGCCTTCGTACACCGCGAGATGTCCTGGAGCAGGATTACATTTCCAGCCATAGATAAGTTTTAGCATATTCAATTTTATCTTTTGCAGGTCTAGAGAGAACCATGGTTTGTTTTTGACCATGGATCTGACTTTTCTGTGTTTCTCAGGGACCAAGTTGTTAGTAATGTCTTCCAGATTGGAAATCAAGACTTTTGACATCCCCACCAAGGTACACGTGGGTGGGAAATTGAACTCAGCAGTGGGGTGATTCTGGCCTGCGTGAGTAACCAAGGGTAACCAAGTGAAAGCAAGGGAAAAATCAACATGTAAACAACATGACCAGGCAACAAATTAAACCCCACTACCAAGGGTTAAGAATACATTACAAATAATAATTCATACAAACATGCAGACAATGCCCTAAAATGTGTGCTTACAATTTGTTTGATAGTGCAACACACAAATAAGTTTCGTCTGGCTTTTAAAAAGTTAAAACATTTGTGATTTAAAGGAGATAACAGCGAAAAAGGTAAATGTATCACACATATACATAACACATCTGCCCAAATAGGCGTTAAACCTGAGATATTTCCCCCTTGAAGCCAAGCTTTCCGTATATAAAGGGACAAAGCCCAGGCAGTAAGGGGAGTCTCCACCTTCAATAAAAAGTTAAGTGTAAGGCAATATTGTTTGAAATTATTTCACTTTAGCGCAGACACCAAACAAACTTCTCAGTGAAGCATATGCTGGGCAAAAGAAGATGTGAGGAATGTCCTCCACCTCTGCATGGCACATAGGGCACCATACCTCTATAGTATACCCTAGTGTTCCAGCTACGACATCTCTTAAGAGAAGACAATAAAAACAAGCTCTTGTTATTTGGCACATTTGAGCTTTGAAATTACTCCAAACGAAGTAATCCTTTATGGAATCTGTAGCAAGAATTATAAAATGCCTATTCGCTGGTTTCATGATTTCCATTGACTGCCTTGACACTCTGGCCATGAATTTCAACCTCTCTATATAAACACGTCTCCTAAAGGAATCAGGACCACAAAATACGGAATTGCATGTATACTGTCTAGCTTTTTCCTTATATGGTTTAACCATTTAATATTCTCTGTCCCTTTTTTGTGGAGTAACGATTTCAAAATGTGTTGGGTGAGTGAAGCCTTGGGATTGGACCAAATCCCAATCCACAAAAGAATTGCTTCCAAGTCCAGCTTGCGCTGAATAAAACCAGAGCCAATCTCGTTCTGTGTTGCGAAATTCAGGGCTGAGCTAGGGAGAGCCAATAGAGACTTAAAATGACTTATTTTCAACAGTCTGTAGTTCTGAGCTCTCTGAGAATCCCCAAATAGCTCCCCCATATTTCACTGCCCCAAGTATGCATGCAGAGCAAATTATCTTAATGATCTTGAGTGGCTGGTGTCTATGCAAAACTTGTCCTTGGCATCAAGCCCGGGGATTGTATCTCTCCAGCCCTGAAATCTCTCCATTGATTCCCGGTGGCTTCAGGGATAAAGTTCAAGACCCTCTGCATTATCCACAAAGCTTTCTGGGGCCAAGGACCACAATACATCCAACTCTCTCTTCCTAAGCATTTTCCTTCTCAAGCCCTCTGGTCATCCACCTCCAACTGTGTGAGGGACAGACGCTTCTCCAGGCAGAGAGTGGGGGATAGATCTCTATCCTACGCTGGTGCCACCCTCTGGAACAGCCTTCCTGCCTCTCTCAAACGTGAGCAGGACCACTTCAGGTTCTCTCTCTCTCTCTCTCTCTCTCTCTCTCTCTCTCTCTCTCTCTCTCCCTCTCTCTCCTCTCTCTCTCTCTCTCTCTCTCTCTCTCTCTCTCTCTCTCTCTCTCTCTCCTCCACTGCTGATATTTCTGTCTGCTACACTAACGGGTTCCTGGCCTCCCTCTCAATCTTATGGGGACCAGACTCCTTCCCGACCAGTAGTCCCATGCACTGCATCTGGGCCTACTGTGCACTAGGGACTGTATCTGCAACCCTACAGTCCCCTGCATCTTTGCACTTACTTAGAACTAGCCACCCCTGCAGCACTTACTCGAGATTTGCTTATTGCACTCTCCCTTTTCCTCCCCCTGGCATTTCTCCTCTCCCTTGCACTTTCACGATCTGAATGACACAAGGCCTATGAAGATTGTTTGATTTGCCCCCCTTTGTCTTCCGCTTCCTTGTCTTGTTGTGCCTAGAAACACTAGTGTAGAAGCGCATTATAAATGATTTAGCATATCATATCATATGTTGGGTAATGAACAATGCCCCCAATGGATTGCTTCATTCACAGCACTTGTTTGGAGCAATGAGGATCCACTGAAAAATTCTAAGAAAATCAAAGTCTGGATTGCACCCCATAGAAGAGAAATTCATCTTTCTGTTCTTTTGGCTGAATACCAAGACTACAGATTTAAGTGAATTTAATTGAAGGTCTAAAGCATTGATCAGGGATGCATATTTTTTAGTTAAAGTCTGCAAGGCCCTTGGAGTTCATGCAATCAGTACAGAATCATATGCATATATTAGAGCTGTTAGCCACATCCCACCTATCTTTGGGATAACAGCAGCACACACTATTAGCTTTTTTTGCAAGTCATTAATATAGAAGGAAATTAAAAATGGGGCAAAAACACACCCTTGACAAACTCCACTGCTAATAGGGAACCAGGGTGTACAATGCCCGTCCCTACTGGATCAGACACACGCCTCATTATTTTGAGGTTCACTTCTAAGAACACACAGGATATTCTCTGGACATCCAAAGGCCCCAAGCACCTGCCATAACTTCTCTCTGTTGACTTTGTCAAAGATGGTGCTTACGTCCATGAACGCAAGGTGCAGTGGCGTGTTTCTTTATAAACAGAGAATGGGCAATTACCAGATATAAATGTGATCCTTCCTCCCTGGTCCCCAAACAAACCAACATGAACACTATGGTCCAGAAGACGACATAGCCTTGAACCGAAACAATAGGCAAAACAAACCTTTGGGGGATCAGCATTCTCATGCATAGAAGTGAAACTCTCAAACTTGCTCCCAAAGGAAATACAAACAAAAAACAATCACCTAAAAATCAGGAAACGTTTAAAAACATGTCTCCTTAACACACCAAGCTGAAGAAAGCGCACCGGGTAGAGAAATTCGGCTTCCGAATGCAAGAAAAATCAACAAAACTAGACCAGCAAAGACAAATCCGACCCCAAACTCGTTAGAAACAAGACTAACACAAATGGTTAACCAAACACAAAATAACTACACAGTCAAATGTCAAATAACCGCTAAAACCTCTCTGCATACACACCACACAGCACAGAAGTAACAAAACGCAGTCCTTTGCCACAAAACACCCAAGATACAGGCGCTCTACCAACTCTCTACAACACCCATGAAGCACATAGAGCACCTGCATACAACCACCCACATTATACAAATTACATCAACTAAAATCATGCCAACACCCAGTGACCATTTTTCCGAACTGAAGCAACCAACAGGACATCAACGCTCTCTTGCACTTTCCCTCTCAACTACACTAACCAACCATCCTTTACAGATCTGTCTGAGCGCCTGGAGACCATGAAAATGGCTGCGGTGCGTGGTACAAATCACAATAACATAACACATGACATTACCAGTAAAATGCTAAGAAAGAGTAACTTACGGTAAGTATTAGCATTATTATTATTATTATTATTATTATTATTATTATTATTATTATTATTATTATGATTATTAGTTTTATTATTATTATTAGTAATAATAATAATAATAATAATCATAATAATCATAATAATAATAATAATAATAATAATAATAATAATAATAATAATATAAGGGTATTATTGAGCCTGGACCTTGCTTCAGGAAGAAATGGTGTGCTTTGCAATTGTGAGTGGAGAAAATGGCGAGGAAAGCAGAGAAAGAAGGGAGTGTGGAGTCAATCACATGGGAGAGGTAGGGTTGGTAATTTAGCAGCACAGGAAATATGAGCAACCAAGGGTGGAAACTGTTGAGAGCAGATCATCCAGTTTCAGGTTAGATAGGGAGTGAACACTGTGTGAGCCTTTGAGTTAAGGAGGAGCCATTCATTGAAGAGGAGGGTCTTCAGTTCCTTCCTGAACTGTAGAAGAAAGTGGCCGAGCCTGATGTTGACTGGGAGAAAGTTCAAGAGTCTTGGGGCATAGACAAAGAAGGCCTGTCTTCTGGTTCATTCCTTTGTTAAATATATGAGATCATGTCTGCACATGTCCTTAATTCTGGCGGATCATAGACCTCAGGAGGTTCTGACTTTCTCAGTGAGGTAGCTTCAGGATGACAGCCGTGTGGATGATACACAGTATTTAAACATGATAAACACTTGCGGCTGGACCCAGTGCAGTTTGATGAGTCCTTTGGTGAGTTGTGCTGCTGCATGCACAACACATCTCAGGGGTGCCAAGGTAGTTGCTGGAATGCCTTCCAAAAGGGCATAGCCACCATCCAGATGGGAGACGACCAAGGCTTGGACTGCAGATCTAAAGTTGTTTTCTGGAAAGAAGGGCTTGAGTTTCCACAAGAAAGAAAGTCAATACCAAGTTGTTTGTGTCTTTCTTGCTATGGGATGTTTGAAGGAGAGGTGTTTGTCAATGTCAAACCCAGGTGATCAGCTGAGTTGTGACGTCCTTGAAGTTCATAACACAGAGACCAGTTGGATGACAGGATCTTCGTGTTGTTGGTCAGCAGTAGGAATTCAGTCTTGAAGGGGTTGGGTCTCAGGTAAGCACTGGACATTCATGACTGGTTCAATGTGAGGCAGGTTTTGAGCCTATGGATGTCTTTTATGTAGGATATCTTGAGATAGAGCTAGAATTGTCTGTGCATTGGTTAATGAGGATGCTGTCCAGAGAAGGGTTCCACACAGTTCCATATAAAAATTGATGATTACAGGGGAGAGGATGGATCCCTGTGGGACTCCACAGGGGACAGGGTTTGAGAGCCAGACTAATCAATTTGTACAAATGGTAAGGTGCATGCGGATCCCCATGCAGCTATGCAGTTTCAGATGATCTACTGTTTAAAATTCTGCTGAGAGGTCAAGGAGAACCACGAGGCAAGGATGGCCATCATCGAGGATTCTAAGCGCATCATTGATCACCTTTATGATAGCTGTTTCTATGCTGCATCTGGGTCTGAAGCCACATTTATAGAAGTGAATATGGCTGTTGGCTCTGATGTGTTGGAGGAGTGGCGTGGCTACTGCTTTCTGGATGATCTTACCTATAAAGAGAAGTTGGTAGATGGGGAGGTAGCTGCTGAGATTGTCAGGGTCCACTGTTGGTTTCTTGTGAAGCTTGAGGATTCATCCCTTCTTGAGGGTTGGGGGAAGGTGACTTGATTTAGGGAGCTGTTGATTAATGTCAGGTAACAGAGGAGTGCTTTAGTCGAAAGGGTCTTGAGTATAGTGGCAGGGATGATGTCATCTGAGTATGATGATGCCTTTAGGGATGCTAGGGTGGCAGTGATGTCTTCCATAGTGAGTGCATTGAAAGTTGTCCATGTAGTTGTGGTTTTGCAAGATGCAATGTAAGGTCAGTTGTTGCTTTTGTGTCTATGGGTTGTCAGGTCATGCTGATCTTGTTGATGAAGAAATAATTTATGGCAGTGCATTCTTTGACTGAGCCTGGTATGGGAGAATCAGGCAGAGGGTTGATGCAGTGCTTGATGGGTTTGAAGATGGCACTGCTTTCATAGTTGGCATTAGCGTTGGTGTTTTGGTAGTAGCTTGTCTTGACAGTTGTGATCAGTCATCTGCATGTTGCAAAGAGCTCTTTAAGCAGTGCAAGGTCAGATGCACTGCTGAATTGTTGCTCAAGCCCTATCTTGTTTTATGATGGTTCTGATGGTAAGTAATTTAACTGATAGCACATGCCACCCTGTTCAAGTAGTCCGAATATACTCAAGCATACATCTGGCCTTCAAAGGACTATGCGTATTCTCCCCAGACAAGGGTGTTTCTGGTAGACTTGTGGGATTGCCTCTCTGTGTTCCCTTTTTGAGGACATGTAACACCTTCCCCTTAAGACAGCCAGTACACAGGAATCTCGCCTAGGAAAAGGAATCAAAGAAGCACACCCAATTACACAGGAGTAGCCTTTCAGTAGGGAGCTGCATATCAAAAGGCCTTTGGTTGTATTGAGATGGGAAGTAGTTAGTGTAGACATGTGGAGCTCTTGAGAAATGGAGTAAGGATCCCCATCTTTTTATCCCTGCCTCTATCATTCTGTCCTGTACCCCTCACTTCCTGTTTCGCAAAACAATTTGGGTGTGATGTCAGAAGGCAATGTCCATTGGTTCCAAGTACAGAGATTGGACCCCTAAGGCAGGCTAGCTTCAGTTTCCTCACCTGGGTGTTTTTTTAGAAAAAGAATAAGGGGTCTCCCATCACTTCTCAGGTTCACTTTGGAACAAACATCTAAAAGGCATTTCATTTGACCTCTGTTGGGAGAGTTTACTTTCCAGAGCCCTCCACCAGGGAGGTGAAGATTGAGAGACTAGGCTAGAGGTGAGCTCTGTTCTCTACCCAACATCAGAGCACAATGGGAGTGAATCTGCCTGATGCTGGAACAAGACCTGCATCTCTGCCAGTCACACTGCTGTCAGGACCTGCATTTGGTGAAGGTCCCGTGAAGGTGTGCACCATCACCCGTTGCTGGGAGCTGGAGAAGAATTGATTGTGTCCCTGAAACAACAGAATATGAATCAGCATACTGAGCCAGCCCAGAGCCCTGTGTTTCATCATTTAAAACCAGTTGAATTATCATTGAACTGAGTTCACTGCACCCCTGAAAAAGCAGGACCCTCCGGAGTTGACTTTGTCACTCACCTACCTATTTGTACTCAAACTGTATGCACGAACCTGTACGCTGTTGCAACTTGCTAGCTGAGCATGTTGTGCCATAGGCTCAAACTACATCATCGCTAGTCAAACGGACCTTGGTGGACCCTCAAGCTCTGATCATCAGATATCACATGGGACTGCTCAAACCAAACCTGTGCATTCAAGTTCCCATACTAATTTATTCGACCATTGTCCCAATCTTGATTAGCCTCAAGATCTGCAGCTTGTGGAGCACATCAACAAACGGATCCCACCAACAAGTGCAACTAGTCACCAGCAATGTTCTCTCTAAGATGTGCACATAAGCGCTTGCCCAGATTCCTTCTGGGTGCCGCTCAGAAGAATTTTAGCAGCGCACACAGGCAATTCCCATCTATTCGAAAAGATTTAATAAGGCACAAGCCACAGCAGGTACCTAATATTTGCTTTCTCTCAAAATTACACTAACTAGTCTTGATATTATGGTCCTGCAGATTATTTACATTGTCCTACTATGCAAGCTTGACCTTAAAAACCCTAAAACCCTTAAAGTATAATACATCCATAATAGGTTAAAAACTGACATGAACAAGTAACTCAATGAACAGAAGATATAACTAAGAGATGCTTGCACACAATAACCAAATTATCAACCATCCCCACCCATGGCTCCTATACGTGACAACCACATTTATACCATATGACTAGAACATCCGCCACAGGCCTCATGCATATATTACCAGACAACCTTGACTCTGCCTACCTTGGCTCCGGAAAAGGTTAACCGACTTGTACCTAAATACACTTTGTTATGCTTCTTATAATATGAACGTTTAAGCACAAGAAATATCCACGCCCAAGAACACTCAGAGAAAAGACCCCTATCCTCACACCTTTGAGTCGTTCCGCACTGCAGCTAAAACTTTCAAAAACACCCTCATCTCAAACAAAGCCAACTGATTCAACACAAGGATCACCGAAGCAAGTTCCAGCTCCCGAGAACTATTCTCCTTTCTCAAAGAACTCGAGCACCCACCACCTCTCTTGTCCAAGCTGACAAAGCTTGGTGCTCCACCATTCAAGCAGCACTCTTTAATAAAATGGACAAGCTACAAGGCAAAATCTAATCTAAACAAGAATTTCTTCTCGCCAAACTCTCTCCCACTACACAGCTACCCCCCACCCCCAAAAACACCAGCTCATCAATTCCACTTCTCAGCCATCTCTGTGTAGGACATCACTGCCACAGTCCAAAACCTCAAACCCTCCAACTGGAAAGTGACACCAGCCCAACACACCTCAAGCTTGTGCAGCCACTCTCGCCCGACCCTAGCAGGCTTTATCAATGCATCCCATGCATCCGTCGCCTCCAATCACGTTCCGCCCTGCCTCAAAACGGCATGGGCCGCCCCCTCATCAAAAATCCCTCTCTCGACCCCCACCATCTCTATCAACCACTGCCACATCACCACCGCCCCCTTCCTTCTCAAAATCCTTGACCACATGGCATACTCCCAAATTCAAAACTACCTTGAACAACACCAACTTCTAGCCACCAGACATTCCGGTTTCAGACCCAATCACAGCAACGAAACAACACTCCTCGACCTAAATATCCAACTTGACCTCAACTGAGACTCAGGCAACCTCGCCATTTTCCTCTTCCTAGACCCATCGGTGTCATTCGACCTTGTAGGCCACAATGTCGTTTGGCAACATCTGCTTACAAACTTCTACTTCTCCAACGAAACAGTGCACTGGATCAAATCCTACCTGAGTGAACGCACATCCAAAGTCTTCATAGGTGACCACTCTGCCGCCAGCATCTGAGTCCCATGTGGAGTTTGCATCTCACCTGCTCTGTAGAATACTTACACCAAACCCCTCAATGCCCTGGCAATCCCATACACTAACTTTGCGGATGACTTGCAAGTCCTGCTGTCAATCAAAGGCAACTACACCAATGATGTTGATCTGATTGACCAAACATACAGTGTCATTCAGAACTGGATGGCAACCCATATTTTCTGCCTACATGACGAGAAACCCGAGCTTCTCATTGTAGGCTCACCTCACAGTCTAAGCTTCCTTGCCCCTTTATACTCATCTTTCCCCATTGACTGAACCACCAATCAGGTATCCAAACACGTCAAGACACTGGGTGTTTACCTTGATGGAGAACTCAACATGTCCCGCCACATAAATGCGCTAGTCTCCTCCACAGCCTACACGGCTAAGCTGATCACTATGAGCAGGAAATTCTTCTCTCCCTCCAACTGCCTGACCCTAGCTCGAGCCATCATCGTTAGTAAGCTTGACTACTGTAATATCTTGTTCTCCGGGAAACCTTTTCAAAGAACATTGCTAAGCTTCAACTCCTCCAAAACAAGGCACTAAGAGCCGCACTAGGACTTAAACATTCCAACCACATCACAGCAACAAGAAATAATGCTCACTGGCTTCCCATAAAAGCTAGAATCATCTTCAAAACACTTATCTTAGCCCACCGATGTCTCCACCAAAACGCCCCCTCCTATCTCACCACCCGCATCATACCCAAAATGTGGGATGTTTTTACCCATGCATCCGAGCCCTACCACAAAAACTGTGCAGTACTGGCATAGAAAACATCATGATGGCCAGAACTTCCCAGAAAATGCACAGGGAAATGCATGACGAATAGGCTGCCACCCATTTTTGCCTATGTTGTGAGTACAGAAGGGCACAGAGCCTAAAACCATTGTAAAAGGGGCAATGCTGATTGCCAAAAGCAACCCATAACTGGTGGGAATTCGTTTTCTTCAGGTCAAACATGGCTAATTTATGGGCACAAAATTATTTTACTGCAGAACTACACCAATGCCATTTGTTGAACCTGGACAATATACTTCCATGTAATATCTCTTGTTTGAAATGCTTGAATTCAAGACTGATCCAAAAAAATTGCATGCAGTACCCGCTTTTGACTAAGGGCGGTGCTAGCGGTCTAAACTCTGACAGGGAAACTGCATGTCAGGAGTTGCAGGAGAGGCCTTTACATCAAAGGCTGGGAGTTAATTAAAATCTTAACCACATGCTGTTCCCAGAAGACAATCTGATTTAATTAACAGGCCAAAGGCTGGGAAACCTCTCACCTCCAGAGATTCACACCAGGAGTTAGAATATCACATGACCTCTTGATTGATAGAAGCAGACTGGCTGGGAGCCTCCTGGAGACCACACAATAGGCTCTTGCACTTGAATAGAATATGTTGATTTTGACAGTTTCCTGTCAACAAAGGCCTGCCGGCCAGAAGACACATGTGATCACTGACCAACCCAAGTCTTGGAGGCGGACTCCAACACTCTGAGAACTGAATTGAAAGCAAAATATATATTTTACAGAAACACTGATAACTCTTTGTAATCAAATGACAGGAATGTATAACGTTGAGAGCCTTCATTTAAAAAATGTACCTTCGATTCAAGCCCAAACTCCAATTTGTGTGATGTTCTGGTGCAAAACCCTGCTATTTATGTATACTACAGACTCTGTGTTTAAGCTAGATACATGGGAATTTACTGGAGTATGTATGGACAGGCCGTGTATATGTGTATAATTTTTAATGAAAAACCAATATTGCCAAACCAGTTAAAAAACGCAAAATGTTGCCGTTTCTGAATGCAAGCTCTTAGAAACATCAGAGTTTGAACAGAGTATACCTCATGTGATACGTGATGGGTGAATGTAATTTCAAACCACTGTGTATCTATGAAATATGTCTTTAGGTCAAATATAGATTTGTGGGCAAACTGACCAGGGGAGGATCCTCTGACCCATAAAACCTACAGCAACACCATGACACACATTTCCTTCCCCCAATCAAAGCAGTGCTGAAAGCTTGACCAATGGGCAGTTGAAAGAGGGGCTGGCTAGTGATGCTGCACACACACCCACTTTCAAAAGACATAAAAAGAGCCACTGGAAGCTAGAGAGGAGATTCAAATCCAGTTGCTGCAACGCGCTCTGCCGGACCATACAACATCCAGAAGATACCAGATTCAACACTTAGACTTTAAAACTCCAAAGAACTTGATTCAGAACTCAAAGCAAGGGCCTAAACCCACAAACTGAGAACTCTTCTCAGTAGGCCTCAGCATCCAGCAAACCTAACAGCGGTAGCAGCATCCAGGAGCCGTGCAGATCAGCGCTGGGTCCAGAGAAAGCTGTGCAGAAAGATCCAGAAGCAGTGCTGTACCCAGAGAAAGCAGAGCAGTATCCAGAACCAGAGATCCAGAGTGACCCAGACCACTGTTAGCAGAACCAGAGAGCTGACCCAGATCACTGTGAAGTGCCGAGACCAGAACCGGAGTCCAGTCCAAAACCTGACCAGATCCGTGGGGAGGCCTATTTCAAAATATATTGTGAGTACCTAGCAGAACTGTGCAGAACCAATCTCTTAGTTAAAATAATATAATTCCATCTATTTTAATCTAACCAGAACTGCCTCCTAACTGTCACCTGTCATTTGCAAAGCTGTCACCTGTCATTTTTTAGCTGCAAGCTGTAACCTGTCGCTTTGAACTTTTAAAATTTCAAATCCGAAAAACTACCTTTATTTAATCGTCCGTATCTCTGGAAGCGAATTTTGCCGCGATTTGCGATTTGGCCCGATTTCTTTACTTGTAAAAAGATAGCTGCTTTGGCCTGAACTGCTAAATTTCGTCTGCCTCTTAAGAACCATTCCTGAATCATTGCTAGAGTGAGCCTGAACTCATATTAACTAGATACCACTCACCCTGAACCTCCTGAAGGGAATTAAAAGCATTTTCAGCATATTTCTCACTGCATTGTCATCATATTCAAAGCCTTTTGCCTGTGTTTCAAACTTCTGTAGTCTAAGCTTGCTGGGGTGAACTGAATTACATTTGATTGCATCTCTAAGAACTGTGTGCTCTCCCCTTCATTTACTTACATTGCATAAGGGGGGGGGGAGTGGATTGCCAGAGAAAAGTGATTACATTGTTTTGTTGAAATCATATTGAGTATTTTCTGTATTGCATTTTCATTCAAGATTGCATCCATCTGAAACTAGATAGAGCATTCTCTACCACCTTATTCTTCTGTTGCTATTCCCAAGTGTGCTACCTCATCCTTTATACTACTCCTGGGTAATCAAATCAGTTTGTTAGTAGAACATTACCCATTGTTGTTAACTGCTCATGTTCTGAAGTGTGATATTAATTATTAATTTATCATAAAAGTGTGATATATATATATATATTGTTTAATTTTTCTCAAATAAACCTTTTAAACTTGCAAAACAGAACTACTTCTTGGCTCAGTGGGGTCAGGGGGATTCCAAGAGAGGGGTGTTACATAGGGGTAGTCATCCAGAACTCATGAACTGGACATAAAGATATATCAATAAGGGTTTCCGTTCAGTATCCCAGACTAGGCATTGACTTAGCTGTAGTGCTGGATTGAATCCTCTTACAAAACCAGTGACCCGATGCCTCCGGTCGTCATCCAGTCAATCTCTTTTCACACCCAGATTCAACTTCAAACGTGCAGTTGGGGGCAGTTTCTGTGTTATTGCCCCCACCTTTGGAACACTCTCCCTGACCACATCAGAAATTAACCCTTGCTATTAAAATTCAAATAACCTGGCTTTTCGACAAATATGTTCACCTGACTCTTGATGGCAATATATTAGACTCTTGATGGCAATGTATTAGACTCTTCATGACAATGTTTGCTCTTCAATGTTTCCACTGTATTACAAGCGCTGCGATACCTGGGCACTATATAAATGTAAAAATAACATTTAAATAAATACATTTCTGTTACGTATGGTGCCTTAGCAAAAGCATCACCCAGACTATGTAACCCAAATGTCAGCTCAAATATCAGATACTGAGTGTGAGTAATCAAGCTACTTGGAAGTGTAACCTCCTCCTATGCTTCCTATTGTTTTATACATATGCCACACAAACACTTTGAAGTGCCCCCCCCCTTGCAAGTTAAATTATAAAACTCAAATATGAATTTGCCCTAGAAGGATTTTGAGTAGGCAAATATGCTCAGCATCGCCTACTTTAGTGTTGCTAACATTACCCTGTAAGTGGAGAGCAACATTGCAATATCATGTACTTGGGCTGCAAGGGATAATGGGTATGGACTATGCCTGGCATTATTTGTATTAGATATTCAGAAATTGGAATGCTTTTCACACAATCTGCAGCCTTTACAAATGTTCAGAGTTCCATGGGGGTATAGACCACAACAAATGATATGCTTACTCGCTGTTATACGAAAACGGTTTTACTGAGAATTCTTTATAATCCGACCCAACGATTTAAATGTGGGGTATTTTACAAACAATCTTGTATGCACTTCATAGTAATTGTGCACATAAAGATTCTGGCCTTTTCTTAAACTTCACAAATATGATGAGGTTTAAAAGATATTTTGCTTGCAAAGTAATTTGGGTATGCAAATATCCCAGTTTGTGTTTTACTGCTACAATTACTCACTTTTTACAGAGCCCTGTCAACTAGTACTGGAGGCTGGCACAGGAGCCAGGGTGGGGTGCAGATGGAAGGGCACAGGAGAGCACTCCTTCGAGGTGAAGAGCAACATTCAACAACCAAATCAGATGTTTTGGCTGTGCAGTACTGTTAAGGAAATGTGTTTGTTTTCTAAAGGATAAGGAACTCTAGTAACAGTCTAAGAAACTGTGCCTTCTGTTTCTTTCTATGCTCAGCTTCTGAGGGCTTTTCAATAAAATCATTAGTTTGTGTTTATTGCCTCTAACATCCCCATGCATCTTGTTCAACTGATAAAAGTGAATTTCAGAAGAGGGGTTCCTAGTTAAAGAAGAAAGCACTCAATCTGCTGTACCTATTCACATTGCTGCTATTGACTTAAAAGGCAAATATGTGATTTTCATCAACAGTGCTCCAGACAAAACCTCAGTAAGAATCTTGTAGAATTTTGTCCAGACTGTGGTGAGGAAGGGTGCGCAAAACTATGAGCTGTATGATGTACCCTGTCATATCACTTCCTATATCAGGGTTACAAGGAGGGCTCTGATATGCTTGTACTCCCTTCGGAGGCATCGGGTCACTGGTTTGGGTATGATGCAGGCATTTTGGTGGAGACATTGGTGGGCTATGTAGGATATTTAGTGTAAATTTGGGGTTTGGCTGTACTTTTTATTACTGCCAAACTTTGTGTGGTAGTCTGGTGGTAAATGATCTTTACATTTAGATTGGGTTTGGCCTCACATCATTCTAGTGACTATACCTTGTTATATTAAATTGGAGAATCTAGTAATATGTATTACTTGTGGTATTTTGCAGTATTATGTTGTTTACAGTATTTAGTGGTGAGTATAGTTTCCTTCCATACATTATAACGCCATCATAAACAAAACCTTCCTTTCTATTAGAATACCTCCTAGTGATCCATAGAGGGCTTTGGACCTATACACACAAGAATACCTAACACTTTTATATAGAGTGCCACCTACAGTCAGTGGCCGGTATCACTGGCTTATCTACACCAGTGATCTATGCACCCATGGGCATTACTGGTTCATAGACCTCCAGTAATCTATATGTTATTTTAGATTCCCTCCAAACAGCATGCAAGGAGGACACACACACCCACCTATTTTATCACTGCTTATTCTGGTTGTTATTCTCTCTGCATGCGCAAATTGACAAATGTATTACCAAAGGGAATGAATCTCCCCTATGTCCACATATAAAACCCCAAATGCAATAATAACTCTAAACAATTCGTTTTTGTACTCTGATTATATTGCAAACAAGTACAATTCACAATTCAATGCTTACCATGTACATTTCACCATTATCTGTAACACAATAAAAGAAACAGAAACAGACCAAACAAGCCTTTTTAACAATATGAGTTACTTTTTAACATTCTAAACATGACGAATTAAAATGCATCGGATTTCCTTTGCTATTCTGCTTACATGACATTATTAATTCGGTCATCCATCCGACTGCACACAGTGACCTCACTTAAACTTGTCTGCTTACCAGAAGTATCTTTTTGAAGCTGCCCCACACAACCTTGCTTTGCTCGCCTCAGAAAAACAGGCCCAGTCCACGAACTGCTCCTGTAATCTTGGGTGCTTTGAATGCGCGGCGAGTAACTCTCCAGCCAGCGCTCAGTGACCAGGCACTTCTGTCCTCAGAGCCCAGTCAACCTGAACTAAACTCTCCCTGTAATCTTCCCATTAAAAAAAAACTCAGAACCTCCCCACATCTGAAGTGGCATATCTTCAGACACTTTCTTCCAATCATATTAGCAGAAAATGTATTTCATTAACACCCTCATGTTCCAAACAATGAGCTTCAGAGAATAATAACTGTATCTTTTTGGTTTCCTGTTGCCTTCCTTTCTGCCTTCTGCATTCAACACAGAAAGAGAAATGCAGAAGAAAAAAATGCCAGTGCACTTTTAAAAACGAATTTCAAAATATGTATTTTAACCTCATTTTGTACATGGGACTACATTATAATGTTAAGGGTTAGAGCTAGTGTTTAGTAAATGTTAATTAGGTTATTCAGTTAGAGATAAATAATGTAGTCTTCTTTGTATGAGGTATTCAAGAGCAGAAAAAAAAAATTGTGCACTTTACTCTCTGCAGTTTCACATTGGGCTTTTGCTGTGAAAAAAAAATGAATTCTGTACCTTGCGTGCCACCAGCAATATAGTAACATGTTATACTGGCAATATAAAATAACTATATGTGTGTGCTACATTATTGCTGGCAACAAACATTTTGCCATCACATTTAGTGAAGTGCTATATATTATTCTAAAGCGTTATACATATTATAAAGCGCTATATATATTACTACAGCTAAGATAAGTGTTTTGAAGACGATTCTAGCTTTTATGGGAAGCCAGTGAGCATCCTTTCTTGCTGCTGTGATGTGGTTGAAATGTTTAAGTCCTAGTGAGGCCTTAGTGCCTTGTTTTGGAGGAGTTGAAGCTTAGCAAGGTTCTTTGAAAAGGTTTCCTGGAGAACAAGATATTACAGTAGTCAAGCTTACTAACGATGATGGCTCGAGCTGGGGTCAGGCAGTTTGAGGGAGAGATGAATTTCCTGCTCATAGTGATGAGCTTAGCCGTGTAGGCTGTGGAGGAGGCTAGCGCATTAATGCGGCGGGGCATGTTGAGTTCTCCATCGAGGTAAACACCCAGTGTCTTGATGTGTTTGGATACCTGATTGGTGGTTCAGTCAATGGGGAAGAATGAGTATAAAGAGTCAAGGGAGTCTTCTCACCATTTAGGCAGAGAATGTGGGTTGCCATCCAGTTCTGAATGACACTGTATGTTTGGTCAATCAGATCAACATCATGGGTGCAGTTGCCTGTGATTGACAGCAGGACTTGCGAGTCATCCGCAAAGTTAGTGTATGTGATCCCCAGGGCATTGAGGGGTTTGGTGTAAGTATTCTAAATCTACAGAGCATGTGAGATGCAAACGCCACATGGGACTCGGATGGTGTCGGCAGAGTGGTCACCTATGAAGACTTTGGTTGTGCGTTCACTCAGGAAGGATTTGATCCAGTGCACTGCTTCGTTGGACAAGTGGAAGTTTGTAAGCAGGTGTTGGCAAACAACATCGTGGCCTACAAGGTTGAATGCCGCTGATGGGTCTAGGAAGAGGAGAATGGCGAGGTTGCCCGGGTCTCAGGTGAGGTCAAGTTGGATTTTTAGGTCCAGGAGTGCTGTTTCGGTGCTGTGATTGGGTCTGAAACTGGATTGTCTGGCAGCTATAAGTTGGTGTTGTTCAAGGTAGTTTTGAATTTGGGAGTATGCCATGTGGTCAAAGATTTTGAGAAGGAAGGGGATGGTGGTGATGTGGCAGTGGTTGATGGAGATGGTGGGGGTCGAGAGAGGGATTTTTGATGAGGGGGGAGACCCATGCTGTTTTGTGGCAGGACGGAATGTGATTGGAGGCAACGGATGAGGTTTTGGACTGTGGCAGTGATGTCCTACACAGAGATGGCTGAGAAGTGGAATTGATGAGCTGGTGTTTTTGGGGGGTGGGAGGTAGCTGTGTAGTGGGGGAGGGTATGGCGAGAAGAGATTCTTGTTTAGATTAGATTTTGTCTTGTAGCTTGTCCATTTTATTGGAGAGTGCTGCTTGAATGCTGGAGCACCAAGCTTTGTCAGCTTGGACAAGAGAGGTGGTGGGGGCTGGGGTCTCGAGGTCTTTGAGAATGGAGAATAGTTCTCAGGAGCTGTAACTTGCTTCGGTGATCCTTGTGTTGAAGGAGTTGGCTTTGTTTGAGATGAGGGTGTTTTTTCGAAGGTTTTAGCTGCAGTGCGGAACGACTCAAAGTTGGGAGGACAGGGGTCTTTTCCCTGAGTCTTCTTGGGCGTGGATAATTCTTGTACTTAAACATTCATATTATAAGAAGCATAAAAAAGTCTATTTAGGTACAAGTCGGTTAACCTTTTCCAGAGCCAAGGTAGGCAGAGTCAAGGTTGTCTGGTAATATCTGCATGAGGCCTGTGGCGGATGTTCTAGTCATATAGTATAAGTGTGGTAGTCAAGTATAGGAGTCATGGGTGGGGAGGGGTGATAATTTGGTTATTGTATGCAAGCATCTCTTAGTTATATCTTCTGTTCATTGAGTTACTTGTTCATGTTAGTTTCTAACCTATTATGGGTGTATTATACTTTAAGGGTTTTAGGGTTTTTAAGGTCAAGCTTGCATAGTAGGACAATGTAAATTGTCTGGAGGACCATAATATCAAGACTAGTTAGCGTAATTTTGAGAGAAAGCAAATATTATGTACCTGCTGTGGCTTGTGCCTTATTAAATCTTTTTTAATAGATGGGAATTGCCTGGGTGCACTGCTAAAATTCCTCTTAGCGGCACCCAGAAGGAATCTCGGCAAGCGCACATGTGCACATCTTAGAGAGAACATTGCTGGTGACTAGTTGCACTTGCTGGTGGGATCAGTTTGTTGATGTGCTCCACAAGCTGCAGATCTTGAGGCTCATCAAGATTGGGACGATGGTCGAATAAATTACTATGGGAACTCGAATGCACAGGTTTGGTTTGAGCAGACCCATGTGAGATCTGATGATCAGAGCTTGAGGGAATAGATGGGAATTGCCTGTGTGTGCTCCTAAAATTCTTCTTAGCGGCACCCAGAAGAAAGCTGGGCAAGCGCACATGCGCACAGCTTAGAGGGAACATTGGACACCAGTCTCCTCCAGCTGACTGTCAGAATGACTCTGGTGGCCATCATGATCTGCTCATCCCCAAGCATTGACTTCCAACAGCAAAAGCTCCTTTCATCCCCTACTCAACAAGGCTCCTAGTCTAGGACACCACAAATGCACCACTCAAACAGTCTCGACCCTCATGAACAGCACTGTAAAGCTTGGTTCACCATAGTCAAATGCAAAATAGGTACTATTGGCCCATAATGACTAGCTTGGTTCATTTTCGGCCATTGAGACTAGTTAGGTTGCTTGTGCACCTTTTTTGCAAGACATATCCTGATAAAATGAACATTGGTTCTATGTGATATTTCTGCATTTTAAAAGGCGAACATAAAAGGCCAATTTGTGTGGCCTTTAATATGCTGAAATATGACATTCTGAACCCCCATCCTCCAGGAATGTGATCTCACCCCACCTCACCCCTCCAGATGGATTTATAGCAAATCAGGGGTTTTACTCCTGAACACCACCTTTGATCACCCAGCACTCCCTTCCCAACGCAACACATTTCCGCTTATCACCCACACAGTCATGCAAACACACATTTATCCCCACACCTCCCTTCCCCACCACAAACATTGCCCCTCCTATCCCACACAGACGCACATGAACTCTCTATCTCTCACAAAGATACACACAACACAATACAACACTGACAATACACGTACTTCACTCCCCCGACTTCCCTAGTCTGGCTGCACCTGTCTGCCCCTACACAAACTTGTGTGTGGTAGGGGCTTGAGAGTTTAATTTAAAAGGACCACTGAAAGAGATCGCAAAAGCTTTTTATTTTTTTCTGTTTCTTTTTTTTTTAGAAAGTCTCTCCATATGAGAACATTTTGGCTGTCAAAATTGCTTGTTTATCCATGTATTCTCATCCAGAGTGCTGCATTCTCTCTTTTCCACATATTCACAGCTCTTTCCCCAGTGGTAGGTTTGTGTATAGTTTTTCTATTTTATTTTCTTGCAGATGGTGGGTTTAATTAAAGTATTTATATTTGTTATAGAAAATTGATTGGACAGTGACTTTATTTTATTTTATTTATTTGTGTATGTATTTATTTATTTATAAAGTGCTGAAAGCCCGTAGGCATCGGGGTGCTGAAATAAATACACAAGGACAGTCCATAAATGACAAGACAAAGCAGTTACTGTAGACGGTTGAGCAGACGGTGCAGGGGATTTACCTGTATAAATGAGTTTGCAAGCCTTTCTTAAAAGGCTTTCAGATTGTTATCCCCTGTAAGAGTAGTGGGCATAAGGTTCCAAAGTTTGGCTGCTTCAATTGCAGAAGTTTTTCCTAGGTCTTGTTCATGCTTATATCTTGGGCATTTGAACTGTTTCTTTCCTGCTCAATGTAATACTCTGGTGGGGTGGTACTATGGTATCAGAGTTTTTTGGTAGGTTGGGGTGGTTCCACTTACACATTTATGGACAGTTGATCCTACTTTGAAATGTATTCCATCTTGGATGGATAACCAATGTAGGTTCCTCCTGTGTTGCGTGATGTATTTGCGTTTTGCGAGTTTGTTCACAATACGAATAGCATTGTTTTGTATCACCTTACACTTCCCCACATTAGTACTTGAGGCACCAATCAAAATGGAGTTACAGTAGTCCAATTTGGACAATACCGTAGCTCGGACGGATGTTTTTCAAAGGGTGGAGGGAGTAATTACAGCTTTTAGTCATCTGGTTAACTTATGCGTCGGAGTTGAAAGAGGCCTCCAATTGGATGTTCAGTGTCTTCAATTTGTCAAGGACCGGTATGCAGTTTGTACCTATTTAGAATTTGGAATATCCAATGCCCAATTTGGCACATAGGGCTGATGAGCCAAAAATTGTTAGCTCAGTCTTTTCCCCATTAATGCATTACCAATTTGTTGTCATCCAGTTCTCTACAAGATAGTATACCATTGATAGAGTTGTTACATCTTTATTATACACTCCTGGGATTATGATGACTAGATGAGTTTCATCAGTGTAATTTGTGAAAAACACGCCCAGATTGTCCAGGAGCGAACTGAGGCATCTGATGTAAAAATTGAAAAGCAGTGTTGAAAGACTTGCCCCTTGTGGTGCACCACATCAGACAGGAGACCTTTTTGCTTCCCTGTCAGATAGAAATGAGAGGTACCATTCTACCGCCTGGTCAGAGCATTGACCTGAGTGGCCTAGCATTTGTTTAAGAATGCCATGGTCCACCAGGTCAAAAGCTGCAGACAAATCCAACAGGGTCAGAATTTCCACTTTACCTTCCTCGATGATTTGCAGCATATGTGACTGAAGGACTATGCGGGCAGCCTCAGTACTGTAGTCGGACTGAAGCCTGACTGTTTTAAGTGTAAGATCTTTTCTACTTTGATGAAAGATTGATATTGTTTGTATTCTGCTTTGTGCAATATTTTGAGAAGAACATAGCAATTGGTAATGGGTCTAAGATTCATTGGGCCTCATTACAACTCAGGCGGTAAGGGGTTTACGGCGCCGTAAACAGCGCCGACCCTTACCGCCTGAGTACGAGGTCCCTTAGCGCCATGGCGGATTTAACACCTGCTTTTAGCAGGTGTTAAAATCCATGGCGCTAAGGGACCATGGAGTTAATTACGCCACCGTAATTTACGGTGGAGTAATTAACGCCTTCCCCACTCCCATTATGCCCTATGGGGCAAAAATGGGAATGGGGAAGGGTAAATGGGGATTGGGGACTTACCGCCCCGCCAAACTCGGAATGGGGCGGTAAGTCCGCCAACCACCATGGCGTAAACGTAGTTTACGCCATGGTGGTAAAGTCACGGCCCAGGCGGTAACTTACCGCCTGGGTCGTAATGAGGCCCATTGGGTCTTTGGGGTCCAGGTTGGGCTTTATTTGAATTGGGGTGATTTCTAAAGTGGTGATGTCCTTGGGAACTCTTCCTTCCCTAAAGGAGTCGTTGACGAACCTAAAGAGAAAGGGTGAAAATATTTTTTGATGGTTCAGTATGATTTTAGAAGGAATAATGTTCTCAGATCATGCTGTGGGGCTCATAGATTTGAGTATGTTTTCCATATCACCTGACTCTATTTTGGCGAATGAAAAAGTGGAACAGAGTTGATTTGTGACTTGGTAGTCTTTGTGATAAGCAAGATCGCCTAGGGTGGTCTTAGACAGTAATTTGTCTTTGATCTTCTTTCGTGACATGATTATTTTCTCCTCGAATGCAGCCTGTACTGTTATGGTATCCTCTGTGGTATGCACAAAAGGTACTTGGAGGGCATTGGGTTTCTCTAGTGATTTTACTATTTCAAACAGTTTTCTAGAGCTATTTGTAACTTGTTCAATTTCTACATTGTAGAAGTTCCTCTTGCTCTCTGTCACTTTGTTTTTATATGTTTTGTCGGCTTGTTTCCAGTCATCCTTATTTATTTTGAATGGATGTTTAATCCAAGTTGATTCTAATCTACATTTCTCTTGTTTTAGAACAATCAATGCACAATTGAACCATTTTTGGTGCTCATGGATTTCTTGGACCAATTTTTTTAAGGGTGCAACCCTGTAAACTAATATGGTAAATCCTTTGGGATATTCTGTCAAAAGATGTTCCACTGAGTTGGCATCTGTTGTTTCCATCATTGAGGCAGGATGATTGTACGGAGTCTAGGTTTTTGTAATTCCTACCATAGACAGATTTAGAAGGTTTGGGATATTTTGTATGTTCTTTGGGCAGTTGAAGATACCACTCTATTGAATGGTGAACCGACCACATGCATAGTAGATTTGGAACATTTTGGGCGGCTAGATTTTTGGTGCACACCCAATTGACAATGTGATTTTTGTCATTGGTGGTTACTTAGATGGTAACTTTATATTGGGTATTGTTTAGGTCCCTTTCCAAATGTATGGCCTCTTTATCAATTTTATCCCCTTCCCATCGATTGAAGTGGCCAAGAAAAAGTGTGGCTTGATTTGTGCCTTCTAGAGGGCTCAGGATGTGAATTAATCCCTCATTAAAATTGGGCATTATAGTGGGTGGTCTATAAATTAGAACGATGTTAAGGCAACTGTTGGGATCAGGAGTCATTTTGGCTAATAGTATCTCACAGTCTTGGCAAACAATGGGATCAGAAAACAGGCCTGACTCCATTTTCTTTATTATTGCTACACCCCCTTCATTTTGAGTTGCAATACTTTTCTGATTGTCTCACTACTGAATCACATTCACACCCCTCTCATGTGCCTAGCCATCCCTCAACCAAGGTTAACACAAAATGCGAGTGAGGTATATCTTTTGAATGTGCCTGTTTTACTTTTATGTTTGGGTTCACTGTTGCTTTGTAGAAGTGTGAGGGCTTAGTGGGTGGTTTATTTACTACTCACCCCTATACTCCTGAACAACAGAAGTAATTGAATCACTAACATCATCGCCAAGATATGGTGGGTCTTCAAAAACGTCATAGTGACTCATTCATCTTGATTAACAAAGTTGTTAAATGTGAAATCACACTGAAAAAAGGCTTTGTAGATCAGACCCAATGTTTCGGTGACAGCTTTAGACAAATTATTAATTCTGGGGAAAAATTGTTAAATTACGTTTCCACCAGTCGCAGAAGCAAAATCTGTAAGATTTTAATTCTCCCATCCCTGCATATCGAAACGAGCCACACAAAGTTTCTTCGGCCACTGCAATAACATATCACAGATCGAAAAGAAGGGCATGAAGATTTTCGTGCCGCTGCGCGACCTAGCATGAATCAAAAAGAGCAGCACTTAATGTCTCATGTGATTGTGTGAACCTAGCACAAATCGAACAGAGCAGCACACGGTTTTCGTTTCTCTGCACAAAAAAAGAAGAGATTGAAAAAAAATACCTGTGCAAAGTTTCAAGTCACACTTCACAAATCTGACATGGGAACGGAACTGCACGCCCGGCACAAAACCACACAAAACCAGTTGAACCAGTCAGTTGTGGCAGAACCGTAATGCTCATTTCACAGAATGGGCAGAAGCAGATTCAAGTGCAGGCTCTCCCCTTTTCACTTTACAGGCTAAAAGTTGACTTACCCAAACATAATATACATAAAATATACTGTTTTAGTAAAGCTGTTTGTTGTCCCTTTTCATATTACTGATCAGGAGCATGTATAGAGTATCGTTTCACCATCAAGGGACATTTAGGCAATGTCAAAAGACGGTTTGTCTTACCAACTCAATGTTATTCATTTCATTGACCTCAGAGTGATAATGGGCAAAGTGAAACTGCAAGGATTTTAACAAATGACCCCGAGATCAAACCAAAATCACTGTAGTCAATGCATCGGCCCACTGAGCCCCAGACTCAACTTGGTAACTGCTCATATCTTTTAAACTTATTTTCTGCAGTGCTATGCAAAACATGAACAATTATATTTCATGTTGGGTTTTATGTTAATTTGTTAACCTTTAAATGGCTGAATCAGGTGCTTCATGAAGTGCAATACAAACCCCTGAACTATATATAAGCCCGCTGCAAAGGGTGCTGCTGTCCGTGGCTGTCGGCTGCCCCGGCTCTGGTGAGTAACCTGAAGTGAGCCCCTGCTGAATGCACTGAGTGGAAGGAAGCTGCTGGGGATAACATTCTACGAGGTTTGCCCTTGCGGCGTAAGCCCGCTGTGAAGGGCGCTGCTGTCCGTGGCTGTCGGCTGCCCCGGCTCTGGTGAGTAACCTGAAGTGAGCCCCTGCTGAATGCACTGAGTGGAAGGAAGCTGCTGGGGATAACATTCAAGGAGGTTTGCCCTTGCGGCGTAAGCCCGCTGTGAAGGGCGCTGCTGTCCGTGGCTGTTCATGGCTGGTCTGGGAACCATGGGGGGGCTGTGCATGAACACACCAGCATTTGTGCCAAATGACCTGTGCCCTATGCTAGGACGGCCTGATGATTGCCTCTACTAGAGAGGGGAGTTTAGAGACCTGCTGCTGCCTTATACCATCACCCTGGAGTTGCAGGTATTGTTGTTTGTTTTGGTGCCTTTTGCTGCTCTTTTCCAATCAGAGGACTTGGCCTGGTGTGGAGGAGAGCGGTTTTAAAAGCTCTGTTTTATCAGTACCTCGCTAACTTTTAACTAGTAACTACTAATTATTAACTTTAACCAGAAATCAGAAACTTGCACTATTCCTCTTTTACACATACTGCTTTATTTTGCACAGTTTGCCCGGTTGCACAAATTGCTTTGCACAAACTTCTTTGCTTGCACATTTTGTAGAACTTTAATACCATTGTGGTTTATTTTGGTGTGCGCTGTCTGGAGCCTGTGTGGAACCTGTCACTATGGGCAAATGAAAAGCGGCCAATTCCATCTCCCCTGCAGAGGGCCATAAAGACTATTTAAACTACTAAACTCATTGATGATGTCAACATACTTATTACAGAGATCAAAGACCTCTTACGAAACTTGAAAGCCTTTGACACTGCTGATGTTAGAAATGGTGCTGTTGTGGTGCCTGGAAAATGTACCTTGAATTCCAATCGCAGGGTACATTTTAATTTTCCCCTACCTAATGTCCATATCTTCAGGCCCTATTGAGCCCAGGGGTCATGTGTTAGCCACTCCAGTGTGTGGGTTTAATGTAGATAAGCTTAAAAAAGCAACAGTCAGGATGAAGACCTGTAAGGTGATGAACCCCCTGATCAGAGTAGTGGAAATAATAATGAGATCCCTTTTTCTGTCTTGGATAATTGCCCAGGAAGGGTACCCATTGAATGCAACTCTCCCCCACCCCTTCGGGGTAGCCCAGGGCAAACCAATGCCTCCCAGTCTCTCAAACAGAAGTGCCCCCCCCTCCCATATGGCAGGGAAGATATCACTTCTGCAGTTCTGTCTATCCGAGTGGGTCATGTTCATTCATCATGTGTACCCAGTGCAAACCCATATAGGGTCATGGGACAGCCTTCTATGAGAGACCCGAGCAAATCTTTTGAACCCACTATCACTGTATCAAATAGTTTTGAAATATTGAATTAGGTGGCCCTGGATCAAGAGGAGGAGGTGGGGTGGGTGGTAAAGGGAAGCAAAATGAGGATGGGGAAGAAAATCAGCCCCTGGGTTTGTCATGCTTTACAGTCAGTGCTTGTGGGGCTTTTAGTGGAATAATGTTTGTCTTGGGTAATATTACCAAGGAATTGGTAACTCTAAAAGGGATATGGCAAAACTGCTTAAGGCCACTGAACAGGGGGCAGCTTGGATTGCTGCCACATATTCTGACAAGGGCATTGTAACCTTGATAATTAACTTGGTAAAACTGCCTACAGTGATGGGAAGCATAGAGCTATCTGGTCCCAAGGTTGCCCACACCAAAACTGTAACAGTGAAGGAAGCATCCTGCAATGAGATGCCCGTTAGGGGCTTTTGCCACCAGACTAGAGGGGTTGAGAGTACCAGTAATAAGAGCTTAATTGCTCGAGTCCTGCAGCCTACGCTGGCAATTCCATCTGACAATGTTTATAGGAACAGAAGCACTGGTTGGTACCCCGACAATCTAAGGGGTGCCTATAGGCATTTGCCTCACCTGAAGAAAGAGTTATAAATCTAACTGATGTCTGGAGGTGCTCAGTGCGGGGAAGAAGAAGGGATGTGTTTATGTATGACGTTTCACAATTGAGGGCAGGTTGTACTGAAGATCAGTCATCATTGCTGAATAAAGTTATAGACTGGTTGCGTTATATTAGAGGATGTAAGTCTGTATTCCGGGAAGATATTGTTTATTGTGTTAGAGGTAGGATGACCTCAGGAAATCAATACTTTATTCAGATTACCCTGGTTAACATAGACCTGGTTGAAGGACTCTTGTCAATTGAATTTAGACCATGCCCCTCAGTTCACATCAACATTTCCTTATGACCCATAATGCCAACATACAGTCATCTTGCACCTAGTATCCCCAACAAAGCTGAATACACAGTTGGGAGTTAGGACTGCAACCAGTGATGGATTAGGCAAAGTTGATTGACTTACTGGGATCAATAATACAATCCTTCTTTGTTTTGACCAGGAACCCCAGCAACCTTTAGAGGAGATAGAGATAGTCACCACTAAGGAATTGAAGGTGCTCTTGTGGAATGTTGCAGGGGTACACAAACTCATGCTGGACTCAGAGTGGGTCCGATTTATCCATCAGTTTTACCTTGTCTGCGTTCAGGAAATATGGACAATGGATAACATCGAGTTGTAGGTGTTTAGCTCCTTTAGTTAAGGTGGAAAAAAAGGTTGCAGAGGTAGAAGACCTAAGGGAGGACTGGCAGTCCTGATCAATCCAGAACTGGATCTGTCAATTAAAGTGTTGTCAATAGGTTCAGATAATCTTCAGTGTCTTGAGCCGACCAACATGAAAGAGAAATAGATGTGTTAGATGGTCTTTGGGATGACCAGGATGTATTGTTCGGGATCCTAAATTGGAGTCTGTGAAACCTACTAGGCTCCAGCCCGGTGCTACTTAGGTCACTAGGCTAACATGTGAGGCGCGCCTGAATTCCTGCAATGGGAGGGTTCCCCTGGACAAGCCAGGAGCAGTCACTCATGAAGTACCCTGGTAGTTCACAGATAGATTACATTTTGATTAATGTGACTAACTGGGATGTGGTCTCCTGTATGAAAGTCATAAAGCGGACTGACAGTGACCATCATCCATTAAGCTGTGTTTTATGTCTTGAGTGGAGTGGGAGAAATGTATTTGGTGGCCAAAGGGGTGGAGGTTTGATCACTGTTACTGGTAATTCAAAACAGGCTGTTAAATGGTCATCAATGGACAGAACGTGATGAAGCCGAATATGTATGCAAGTATAGACCATCATTTGCGGCATTTGTCTGGTTGATTCTTTGTCTCCCAATACAGGAGAATTACATTGCAATATGGTGAAGATGCTATCGTCCTACTTCCTAAAACCACCAAGTAAAATTAGAAAGTACAATTTGGTTAGTAAGGGATAGTTTGATGAAAAAAATTCTGCAAAACAGGACTTGTTGAACTATCTTAAAAATGCAGACGTGATTGATAAGCCTCATTAAAGGAGACTTTGGGCGAATTACAACCCTATTTCCCAGGTCTATAATACAATGACTGTAAATGGTCAGTGGGTGGGAGGGATGCCTATAGTGAATTGAGCAGTTATTCAGACATTATGATGGACAATGGGAATTTTGAAGGCAGCTGAGATGTATGCTCCTGGGTTGCTAAGGAGTGTTGTCTGGTAATGGCCATGGTCTAAGACTTATTTGCCTTCCTGTAGTCTTTTATATGTTTTCAAAGCACTACATTTGCAAGATGGGGAAGCGTAGAGGCTTTCCCTGAACTTACGTACAGATCACATCAAAGTTTGATATGTGTGTTCCCACAGTTTGAGTGTCCCTAAATATCCTATTCTAGCATTATTATTAGAATGTTAAGGAAGGGTTGACATTATAGATCAAAGAGTTTCAGTTTTTAAATAAGTTTGAATATATTCCCCAGGCCTTATAAGGACCCAGACCAATAATGTATTTCCAATAAGGTATGTGCTCTGGCCAATGGAATCAAAGCAATGTCTAGTGGTCTGGTAGTGTTTAAAAATGGACAGTGGGCATGGCCGAAGGCTATGGCCAGTGGTTCAGGAACAATCTATGGAATAACAAAACCCTTGAAATTCAATGAACAAACTTTAGTTAATTATCAGTTAAGGTAAGAAACGTATTGCAACAAAACCCCTGAAATTCAACGCATTGGCAAACTCAGGACTGGCTTAATTCGGTGCATTCCCGTTGCAATGCCGAAGAGGACATATTTATTAGAAGGCACGGCTTGTTGTCTGGTAGTGTTCTACTCCCCATGGCCAGAGGCCATGGTTAGTGACCAGGTAATGAACCAGTTGTCTGGTAGTGTTCCAAAAGTGGGCATGGCTGAAGGCCATGGCTAGTGGTCTGGTAGTGTTCTAAAATACAGCGTGGGCATGGCTGAAGGCCATATCTAGTGACCAGGTAGTAATTTAAAAAATAAAGTGGGTGTGCGTCCAAAGGCCATGCACACTGGCCATGGCCAAATGCCATGTCTAGTGGTCTGGTAGTGTTTTGAAATGGACGGTGGTCATGGACGGTGGACATGAACTGGCCATGGCCAAATGCCATGTCTAGTGGTCTGGTAGTGTTTTGAAATGGACGGTGGTCATGGACGGTGGACATGAACGAAGGACATGGACAGTGGTTTGGAAAAAAATCTTTGGATTAACAAAACCCTTGACATTCAATGAAAAAGCTTTAGTTAATGATCAGTTAAGGTAAGAAACTTATCATTAAAAAAAAATGAAATTCAAATCATTGGGGAACTCAGGACTGGTTTAACTCAGTGCTTTCCTGTTGCAAAGCCCAAGAGGACAGATTTATTCTAAGAGAAGGGATTCACAATGCCATAAAAATATTGCTTTATGGGGGATATATTGTCATACGGGAGATCATCTGGAACATGCCGAGTTAAGCCAGTCCTGAGTTACTGAATGCGTTGAATTTCAGGGTTTTAATTGCAGTAGGTTTCTTACCGTAACTGAAACTCAAATAAAGTGTTTTTCTTTGACTATATATATAATCACGTAAGGTCACTGCTGGGATGGATTATTCTCTACAGTCGCTATGTCGCAATAAAGTAAACCTGACTTGATACTGGCAGTTATGTCAAGAAGACTCAAAAGCATGATAGCCCCTTCGAGAAATGTCTTAGAACCAACATTTAATTTGTGTCTGGAGTGAACATCGAAATAGTAATCTTACATATTTGAATGTTGCTCACACACACCTGCATACATGTGTAAACTCCAGATCAAATGCAAAAAAAGCCTTCTTTATAAATCATAGTGCACTGTTCCAGTGTGTTCATCACTGTGATCGCTTGGCACCATAGTCATTCACTTGCCTGATTTACGTTGCAGACCTGCTGGGGCTGTTAAAAGATGGTACCACAGGGTTAATACAAATCTATTTAAGTATGTAAGCACAAATCACAAAGATGAATGACAAAACTTATTTAGGTTCTACGAACATAAAAAGTAGTGTGAAGGGTACAGAGAAATTAAATGGTTCTCTAATGAGAGACATATACTAGTGATGCTAAAGGATGCACTCATAATTACTGTGATACATTTCATACACTTAGATTGAACATGTGGCTTAGTTATAAGGGAGGAGGCTCAATATAACTGAGCCGCATCTTGCAACTTCATATAGAAACTCTAATAAATAGGACTTAACCAATAATATGTGCTCTGATCTCAATATGTCTAATTGTTTAGTAATGAGCATAACCTCATTTGATTTAATTGTTCATTCCACACACCTGAATCTATTGGTAGGCCATGCAAGGGTGTCATTAGATTTCGAGTGTGACACCAGCGGAAGTCAGACACACATATTTTAGTGTATTATTTATCATGCTACCAAATAAATAAACTATTCATTGAAATAAGGCATCGGACATGTGATTATAGCACTATCTTTACAACCTCTATGTAGGTGTACATTGTGCATTTAACAGTAAACATAAAGCTATTGTAGCAAAGTTGTGGCAAAGCAGTCTGGAAGGTAGCTCAAGTCCAACCTGCTCACCTAGGGAGCTGTAAGGGTTCAATACTCCAGTTGGTCCCGCACAGACCTTCACTCCCCCAAACGTCTAGCTGGCAAAGTCAAGTACCACATTGTCAGTAATAATGTTGCCAATAAGTGGCATCAGTTTCCAGGTGCTCTGGATTTCTGATGACAGTGTACTACCTAAAACACCACAGTATTATTACTATAACAGTATATGTTGGTTGCTTTTCTGCTTAAGTGGTTTGCGATTAACAACTGCCAGCATATGTTTTGATGTGTTTGGGGACAGTGGTCAAATCAGTTTAACAGCCCCCCCTTTGTGGATTAGGAACTAGGATATCAATCCATGAATCCAAGTGGAAAATTATCTTCTCATTTGAGCCTAACATATCTTCTCACAAAGCACACATCTGTAATATCCCTTTCGCTTTGGGAATGATTTGGTACTGCTTTACACCAGCAGACATATCATAAGCCACTGCTGCATGCCATCATGATATGCAGCATCTCATTTTTCCAGCAGCCTGGTGCTGCAAAAGCCAATACTTTGAGAATGCATTATTTTCACAGGAAACGCCAATTGAATTTCGCTCTTTGCATCAATTCCATCAGCACTCAGGGACACATGTTGTCAAAGGTGCAAAAACATACAAGAATCTCCATTACTATGCAACCATGCAGATTTGTACTTTCTGGTCTTAAAACAAACATGCACTAAATTCACTAATCTTCATTCTGGCCTAAACACATATTTTCTGAAAGTGTTTACCATGGAGATTGGGAGCCAATCCAAACATTCTCTTCATCATCTAAATATCACTATAATAAAGTTATGTCAAACCTAATGATGTGCATTGTTATATTGCTTTAGCAACGACTACTCACAATTGGTAAACACTCTAAGTTGGTAGAGATGCAAAATCAATCACGGAACTAAAGTGTAACAGCAACGGTGGGGGAAATATTCACAATAAGCATTTGTAGCAATACATTTCATGATCCTTGTCAGGTTGAAATATTCTTTCTGAATTGGTGAAATATTTGACTTCACAAAGTTTATGTTTGAAATTCTCTATCATTACATAGTTGCTATCGATACAATATATTGTACATGTTTTAATGTCAAACCAGGACCATTTGTGATGCAACATTTTGCAATGTTCACTGGGTTATAGTTTTTAGAAGGAAGACACAAGAGATACGCATATAAATAGTCAAATTGGAAAAACCAGTGAAAAACATTGTAATACATAGCATAGTAAAATGTGTTGGCTCAGTGGGATGTGAGTGCTATCCAAACATCAATACCAGCAAGTCTACCTTAGTGTACATGATAATGATGGCACATTACAAAAACAAATTGGAAAGTCATGACTTTGTAATCATTGTCAATCCCTTGATGACATTTTTTGAAATTGCATCTAAATTATTTTTGTTGCACTATATGCCGTGGCACAGACTACACCATGCCAGGAAGACCCTATCACCATTTAGCCTCTGCCCTCTTCACACACATTAAAGTGGCCCAGGTTCTTCCCCTAGGGGAGGGTACAGTCAGCAGCCATTCGATCCTCCTGACATCCTTTAAATTTGTGCATTGATGGTGCATGTTGTGTGTGCCAAATTGGGCGTGGCGCATACAAGCACAGTGATTCATTACGAGTGCTTACGCATGCATGGTTTATTTGTCAAAACCACTGTATAGCTACGTGCTCCCAACTCGGGAACACAAACAAGGAAACAAGCAATCCACAAAAAACTCAAGAAAGAATGCACCCCATGCAGGAAAAACACAAAATGTATTGGTACACTGCCGCTGGGAAGATGCATAAAACAAGTCAATTTCGAACCGCCCTTGTGGGCCCAACATTTTATAACCACAATAAGAACATTGGCATATGTTAATGTAAGTGTAACAAAAATATCATCTGAGCAAGGTGATTGGCTGGTCGTCACCAGCCTCCTAAACATCTCTACAAATTGTTGAAAAACTACTGGCGGTTTCCATCTCGTCATGAAAAGATGGCCACCCTCCCCCCACATAGTCATCCACCCCCATTGATTAGCCCAAAATATGCACCAATCCTATTTCAGGAAAACAATTCAATAAAGTGCTTCATTTCTATTGTACCATTAGGCTACAATGCACTAACGAAATGGGTCAAGAGGCATCGAAGCAACATAGCAAACACATCCTCTATTGATTCCTTGTTCCCACCGCCTGCTTCTATTTGCTGTGTAGCTCCCTATATTGTTACATGATGCCATCCCTGGTACACTGCCTTCTAGCACTCTTCCTGCGATGAATGGTCTCCTAGAAAAACATGACAGGTCTACTGCTGATCACTGTTCTTGGACCAAAATGTCAGTTAATTTCTGCAAATTATTCAGTATATTAATTACTGTGCCCACATTGTAACGCGCGCTGGTGCCTTAACAAATATCAAGTATTCCTTCAATATCAGATCAGGCCGTACTTGTTGTCTGGGATCATGCATTCTTCCCATGAAAAATTCTTCCCTTTCAATAAAGAGCTGTCAATTACTTCACACCCCTCCTTGCCTGCCCTTGGACACTCAGTCTGTTTGCATGGAGAGACAAAATTCAATCCTGTGCTTCCTTCTGACAACTGTGACCTAATGCACTACAATGGCAGCTTTTGCCTCTACTTAAGGCTTATTTAAAAATGGCAGAGCTTCCGCTCCTAACAGCTAGCATCCCTACACACACAAGACTTTATAATATGCCGCCATATGTTTCACACTTTGTGTTCTAAACCTATAAAAAATGCACATGCTCATCTGGTGTAAAATATTAAAACATAGTGAGCTGCAGTGTTGTGCAAAAAAAAGGGAAAAGTGGTGAGCTGTGTGTATATGCGTGTATGTGCTGCTGTGCCAGATAATGAGAATGTACTAGTTGCATTGCGCAGCTTTTTAGCCCGGTGCCATGCGCTGGACTCCGGGCAAGTTTGACACTCATGGTGATGTGTATTCTTTATGAAGTGTGATGCATGCAGGTATGTGGTGTCAAGTCTTTTCTGCTATCTTGTTGTGCAACCGAGGGGTTAAAAAATATAGTGTCACCATGTTTGTTCTGAGTTGTGTTTGAGTGTGGAGCATTGCGGTGTATACAAAATAATGTGCTGCACCCTCCCTATGAAGTGGAGTGCATGTGGGCAGTGCTATGTTAAGTGCCCCGTGGCTTGAGAAAAAGCTAAATGCTTTCCCTGTCTATGTTAAATAAAAAATATAAGCCAGGTCTGCACTCATGAGCCATGCTACTGCTCCAG
Organism: Ambystoma mexicanum; assembly: GCF_040938575.1. NCBI lineage: Eukaryota > Metazoa > Chordata > Amphibia > Caudata > Ambystomatidae > Ambystoma > Ambystoma mexicanum. The sequence continues at coordinate 1,115,970,092 of NC_090924.1, read as the reverse complement.
CGATACATAATCTTTACACCACTCTCTGTGGCCCTGATGCCCTACTAGATGATCATCCTCATGCGGTACCTCTGCTCCCTTGGGCAGTGGTGCACCGGCATCTGAACACCAGAAGTTTGCCTAATCAGTTTTCTTTGTTGGTGTGAGGCATGACTTGGAGCAAATGATGAAATGGCCCATTCATGAATGTCTGACTGCCAAGTTACCGGGTTTCCATTCTGTATCATGGGCATGCATCTCTTCTCTAATACTAAGAGAGTTGATTATTTATTTATTTATTTATTTATTCGCATTTGTTTAGCGCACATGCAGCCCAGAGGCATCGTGGCGCTATTGATTGATCACAAACTTTAAAAAATGTTGTTTGCCTACTTTATTTTTTGTTTTCTATTTTAAAGATGGTTTTTGTATCTGTTTCTATTACAGGAGATTGAAGAACTTCCCAATGTTCCTTTCACAAAGGTTCTGCGTTGGAACAGGCCTGAATGGTTTTTCCTTTTTTTGGTGGTGATCGCTTCTGCAATCGCTGGGGGCATTTGGGCTTGCTTTTCTGTACTGTTTGGAAAGATCATTGGGGTAAGTAGAAATCTATGTATCATCTGTCTTTGAAATCCCAACTTAAAGTAACAGTGCATCTGGTGGTTTGTTGGATTCACCCTCGTTCTTCAGTAGACATGTGTTCTGCATGTGTGAGACCTAGAACCAACGGATGATGAAATGCAATATAAACGTGCTATTGTAAAACTGAGATGCACAGTATCAATATGAATGCATGCCACTCCTCTCCAGAGAATGACATGATCCCCAAACATAACATCTTGGATGGCTGAACACTACTTGGCACTTAACTCCTCCAAATCTGACGTTCTATTTTCTCCCGCCTCCTCTACAAACCTCTCTTCCCTCAGCATCTATTTATTTTCCGTCCACTTTGACTCTTCTCTTTCTTTTTCTTTTTCCATTTCCTCTCTTTCTCGCTACTGTAGAGACCACCTCTTTATTATTTGCAAAGTGTGCCCGTTTCTTACCTTCAATGCTACCAAACCTCTAATTTCCCCTCTTATTTTCCCTCTGCTCTTCTGCTGTTCCTCTCCGATCTTTGGTCTTCCTGTCTCCCATGCTTCCCCACTCAACTCTATTGTAATTGTTTGTTTATTTGTACAGCACTGATAGACAAGTGGAGTGCTTCAAAGTGCTTTAAGGCAGGAAGAAAACAAGGGAATAGAGTAGTCATTCTTAGGCCTGGAAGTTTCCGAATGATCTAACAAATGATCTATAATTCTCGACCCTTCTCCTATTTTCTTTTTCCGCCCGCGACTCTATCTCACCTGCCCATTCCTCTCTGCGCTGGATCCCTTTCCATACCTGTCTTAAGTTTAAATTGCTATGGCGGGTTTTTAAATCTCTCCATGAACTTTCTCCTCCTTATCTTTCTTTGCTGCTCTCGTTCTAGTCTATGTCTTGCTCTCTGAGCTCACCATCTCTCTTTCTTCCTACCGTCTCTCGCCATCTGTGCCCAGACTTGCTTCCGTTCCTTTGTTCTCTTAGCCCCACTCCGTTGGAATGCCCTCTCACTGGCCCTTTGCTCTCTTTCTTTGTTTCTAATCCGCCTTTAAAGAACACTTTATTTTCTCATGATGACTTTATTGGTATTTTCCCATGCTGACTTTTGATGTACCGTTTTTACTGTACAGCGATTTGGCATAATGCGATATATGTAAAGAAAACTAAAAAACAAAATACAAATACATAAGTATGCATATCTTTCCTCTTTATGTGATTTGTTAGAACGATATTTAAATTAAAGTGCCTACAGTCTTATTTGGCCAAATTATTAATAACCTCCATGTTTTAAGTTTTGCCACATCGAAAGTAATTCTGAATTTCAGTATGTACGATTCTTGGGTGCCGCACTATTTCTTTATGCAAATGAGTGAAGGAGCACATCACCGTTTCGGTAAGCGGAGGTTATGCAAAATGTTGCCAGGTCATTGTTGAAAAGTCTGCCTAAAGACTACGCCAGAAAAATGGGAAGGCAAACCAATTTTCTTCCTTTTTTTGCATAGGAAATCTAATATTGATAAATAAATATGGCTATTTTTTGTGTTGTAAATGCCATTAAATGAGTATTATATATGGTACCTTGACATCGTTCTATACACTGCTTTTAAAAAAATAAAATAATCAGAGACCATTAATGTGTATGTAACTGCAGTATGAAAAATAATCTCCCAGTATTAATCATTACTTGTTTTCATTAATAGGCGTTCAAGGACACTGATGGCAGAAAAAGAGAAGAAAAAACAAATTTGATTTCTCTAATGTTCTTCGTCCTGGGACTAATTAGTCTAGTAGTATACATAATTATCGTAAGTGAATAGATGTATTGTCTGACAAGAGTTGAATCATGAACATTACCTTTAGAAATGTTTATTTAATGTATGGTCAATGTGCGGCTCTTTGTTCTGAAAACCCTGCTTTTTTCGTCATCCTTTCACATGTGACCCACTAGCCTGCTCTGCAGCACCTGCTCTCCAGTGGCACAGAGCAGACTCAGATATCACAGGTGCCCTGTGGGAAGTCTTTACAGCACAGGGGCGGCATTTAAGATATGCAGCTATGTTACCAAACTACACAATTACGAGAGTTTCTATATTGCCAGAAGTGGCATACTTTAAATATAAGCCATGCCTGAGTTTAGGATATGGTGACTACCATTGCCCATAATTATAGCAGCCACAATAATTTGACATCATTCATGTGTCAGTACTGTGTGTTATGTTCATGGAATGCCATCGAGCGGGCTGTTAATGGTAAGAGAAAACGGGCCTGATTCAAATCTAAATAATGTCCCTTTCTTTGTTAAACCCACAAAACGATGTTTCCGTATTTGCACATGTATTTTCACTAGATGGACTCGCATATTATTGTCAGCTGCAGTGTGTCCATCAATTTAATAATCCAACAGTCTGTAGAAGTATCTTCCAAAAATATTTTCCATAAAGTACTTTCTTAGTTCTTTACCATTGTTTGGCATGCACCCAACCAAACCTGCAATCCCTCTGCATTTACACTTCTGAGTAGTTACAATTTATATACCAGAGTGTGAACCCAGCTAGACATAATCAACGAGCTATTCCTTTCATAAATGGGTTTCTTGGATTTAACCAATTCCAGCTGCTGTTCGTAATGTCGATGTTAGGTTTTGCTTCATAGCCATGATACCCATTATACTGCAGATGTTCTGTGAATGGTCTTATTGGTGTTAGCATAGTTTGTATTTGTATTCGCGATTTTGTTTTCACCCTGTGTACATACTATACATATACACAAAAAGGTGTTGTTAAAGCACCACTGTATGACTTTGACACCAATACATAAATCACTGGTTTCCATCACAGTGCATTCATATGCAGTAACAGCACACGCCTTGTCAATGCCATCACACAAACATGTAGCTCACCTTTTCTGATTCCTGATGTTGAAAGTGGGGGGCAGCCGCTCAGATAGCACAGCGAGTAGAGCGCTCGCTTTGACATCCGTGCAGAGCCTGCCGACGCAGGGCGAATCCTGGCAGGGCCAAACGGAGCCTTTCATCTTTCGGAGGTCGATAAATGAGCACCACATACTGTGGGTAATAATAAGCACCTCTCAAATTACCTGTGCATTTGTAGCGCTATATAAATGCTAAATTATTATTATTTGCGCTGTTTCTCAAGAGATGGAGGGCATGTACCACAATGCCACACAGCACATTCATTGGCACATTCACATGCAGAAGAGTGGACCGAAAAGAATGGGAGAGCTGAGGTCAGTATAAGTGTGCTAAGAGGCAGGGAATATATGCATTTCCAGCACAGATACTGTATGTTGGATACGCCTGGAGCATTATACCTAAATGCACAGAGGGATAACCTGTGTTATGCAATAGGAAATGAATGCCATTGGCCCTCTCACTGAAAAGGTGACAGGTGCTGGATTTGATAAATATCGTTGTCAACATGGTCTAACTCAATAGATGAGGGGAAGCGGAGGAGAGCGGGTGAGATCCTCGTGTGACTCATGAAAATGGCATATTTGTGACTTACTATAGGACGTGAATGTGCTAGAACGAAAGCAGTGAACATTTCATTGCTTTCACAGCAAACAACACAGGTGCTGCCTCAGCAGGTGATACCATTGTGTACGTTTAATAATGTTACTGCCTAAGCAATATATATTCCCTCATTATGAAACCTATAAAGTTACTATGATAAGTGAGTACACTAAATGTATGAACTGCCGATTCAGGCTATTGCCTATGTATATTTGAAATGTAAAAGCATTCCATGACTACAGATTTGCTTTTCTTGATTAATTTCAAAACATGAACAAACATGAACTGTACTTTAAGATAAACTGTAGACACCCATGAACCCCTCTGTACGAGACAGAACACACAGCCCTAATATTGAGAAGTGTGGCCATGTTTTATTTCTCCTTCAGCACACACAGAAATGTGTTATACTCCTCAAATGCAGTCAGAATTCAAGGTTTGATGTTGTTTCTGAAGCCCTATCTCACAGTTATTACTTCAATGTGTCCACACTGCAAAACCATGCAGCGCAGCTGCCTGGGGAATGCAACCAATTGAATACATTCAATAAACGGTAATGTGTTGCTCACCGAAGCAGTGTGGCCATCAGAGGTGTAACCACTGCAACTGCTTGGCCATCAGAGGTGCAGCCACCTTGCCTGATTAGCCCAAATGTGTGGTGGTGGCTGAATGGACTGGTGTTAATATTCCCCTACAATTGGCAAACACCGTAGGACAGTGCAGTAGTTGGGTTCCCCCCTGAGAAAAAGAATTCTAAAAAGTTTGTATTTGTACGCTTAGAAGCACTATTTTAGGAAAGAATCATGTGTGATTGCAATTGGTCCGGAGGATAAATCATGAAAGAATCCAACAGATGCTAGGTCACAAATGGAAACAGGATAATTTTACATCACACATTAATGATGCATGCACCATAGTTATATGCCAGGATTGTCCCTCTAAAATACATGATGCATGTGCTCACAATGTATTCCAGCATTGTTAAAGTAAAACGATTTCAATGTGTCTGTGCCACAATGTAGGCCAGACCACCAGCGTATAGAACATGTACATGAAACCTCTGCTCACACTATATACCTGAAAGGTCTTTTAAAGCACATCTTTATGGGACCTTTTGTCACCGTATATACCAGCACTTTCTGCCACTGTATAACACATGTTAATGTGCCTGTACCCCCAATTTATAATGCAAGCAGTAACCACTGATAAATATATGCCATGATGCCTGTGTCCACAACATATGCCTGCATTGCCACCTTAAGACACCATTTCCATGCTGGTTGTGACCATAATATCCCAGAATACCCATTATGAGGACACACTTATTCTGGCTGTGCCAGATATATGCCTATATTGAGGCTGTAACAATCTAGTTTCATACTGGCTGCCTGTAAACCATGTCACCATTTCGTCTGCAAAAGTATGTTTATATTGCCTGTGCCTGTGGACTTTGAAACAAAACATACTTGCATTGTGTGCATTTAATTTTCTAGGACATACTGTGGGTTGGGCGATTTAGGCAGTGCTGAACAGAATATATGTATCTTATTTGCAAGCATCATTTAAAAGCATTCCTCTTTTTACAGAAAGTCAGCCTAGCTTTTGCAATTGTATTTGAGAGTTTTCACTCAGAAATTTACTTTGCATAAATGCACAGGCCAGGGTTGCTTAATTGGATAAAAGACGACACACAGGCGTTTGAATTGAATGTATTTGCCACAAGGGGAGCAGAAAACATTGTGGTCGTGCTGTAAAGGTTGCTGGGTGTGGTGATAGGTGGTGGGCAATAAATGAGGGTTTAGCTCTCTGGCAAAACAAACCACATGCTAACTTGAGCACACTGAATGAGCAGTATGATAGAGGAGGAATTTGCAGTGGGTCAATTTGTATGAATGGGCACACTCACATACAGAACAAACATTTGAATTGTTAAATTGGGGAAATTGTTGGAGGTGGTGCTGGTCACAGGTAATGGTCATTAGTGGCTTGTTACATTTTAGGGTGACACAAGACACAGATCTGGGTTAAAAGCCTGTTTCGTAAATGTCAAGGAAGAAAAGATAGAAGATTATTTTTCAAAAATAACCTTCAGCCTTTTCTCCCCTAAACATTTATGACTTGGCCTCCACCCGCACCCCCCTACTTACCTTGAGATGGCACACTTTGCTGTTTGACGCCAATGCGTTGTGTCCCTGCAATCCCTGTTTCCTTTCACTTCTGTGATCGTGAACGGCACGCCAGGGTCCATTCCATTATTTTGTTTTTACTTTTTGGAATCAGCTGCAGGGCACACCCCCAAAACCAATGCTCACAATATAGTGAACAAGGGTGCGGGGGACACCCCGGTAGCCCCCGCCACCGAATGGGGATTTGGTTGAAATGTTCTGCTGTTTGGCATTTTTGAACAGCCGAAATGTGGCCAAATCTTCTATTGACTCTTTTATTCTCGGTCATTTTGGATGACAGGGTGATTCCACACGCTTGAACACATTGAGTAAGTAGTATGGCCGAGGAGGAATTTATGAAGTGCCAGCTTGAATATGCACACTCACACACAAAAGAAGCAGAACATTTGTTTTCAGGGAACAGAAAGAATGAGCTTGCTGGAAATATTCGGTGGAGGTGGTTCTGATCACAGATGGTGGGCATGATAGAACTCCCCAACTGCTTGAGCATACTGTGGGAGCAGTGAGAGATTGTGCTTTCTCTGTCAGGCACTGCAATCATTTTGCTTTGTGTATATGCACTGGCCAGGGCTGCCTGGTTGACCACACACTTATGCACAAGCTGCGGAATTGAATTTGTTTGCCACAACTTAGTTAGCACATAAAAAGTGGGGGTGCTGTAGAACAGCAGTTGAAGTGGTGATAGGTGTTGGGCATTAGTGGCATGTTGATTGGCTGTGAGTGGCAACTCGCAACCTGCCTGCTTGAGTGAGAAATAACATGGAGGAGGAATTTGAACCGGGCCGGCTTCTTTGAATGGCCCCACTCATACACGAACTAAGCAGTTACATTATTTTGAGGGACTCAATATCATTGTGAGTGCTAGTCAAATTTTTGGATGTGGTGCTCATCACAGGTGGTGGGCATTAGTAGGAGGTTGATTAGTGATTTGACAGAATGCACCACATGCTTGACCTCACTGAGTGAACAGGAGGATGAAGAAGGAATTTGTGCTAAGCCACCTGCTATGGTCAGGTGCACACACACACAAAACAAGCAGTTGAATTGGTTTGAGAAACAGAAAAAAACAACTTGTGGGTGCTGGGGAAATTGTGACAGGATGTGATGAATGCAGGGGTGAGTATTTGTGGCAGGTTTATTGGCAGTCTGATGCAACACACCGCCTTCTTGAGCACACTGACCAATCAGTAGGACAGTGGTTGAATTTGTCCTGGGCCAGCTTGTTTGAATAAACGCAGTAACACACACAATAAAGACATTGGGCATCAGTGGCAGGTTGATTGCCTGTATGAAGCAATACACCACCCTCTTTAGCACACTGAATGAGCAGTAGGACAAAGGAGTAATTTGTGCTGAGCCAGCTTGTTAGAATGACTACTAACACACACAGAACAGACACAATTTGGGGTGCAGGGAAACATACATTGTTGGAGGTGGTGCTGGTCACAGGTGGAGACCATTAGTGGCAGGTTGGATGTCTGATGCAACATACCACATTTTTTAGCAATCAGGTGAGTAGTAGGATGGAGAAGGAAAATGGGCTACTGCCTCTCTTACACACAGAACAAGCAGTTACATTATTTCTGAGGAACAGAAAAACATGTAGCAGCAAACATTGTTGGAGGCGGTTATACAAAATTGTGGGAGCCCCTCTGCTGAGAAAGAACATGGTTCAAATATCCTGTTCCATTGGAGGTTTCCCATTCAGGCAGGTCTACAACTACATTTTAGCTCACTAGACCTTTCATAGAGAAAAAATAACCATTTCCATATCAGTCTGGTCCCACCCACAAAGGCAGTCCAATACCGAAATGCCAGGCAATTCTCTTTTGAACAAGAGTACCAACAGCAACTCCATATATTTGTTTTTTGGCCTTGTTGGGGTGGTGTTCATCACAGGAGGTGGACATTCGTGGACATTAGTGGCCAGGTTAATTGGCTGTGTCACGCAATGGATAGCCCGCTTTAAAGAAGTAGGATTCAAGAGGAACATGGTTTAACATATGTGAACATATCATCTACTCTCTGTAGTTGAATTGAGGTCAGGTGCAGAAGCAAATGGCACTACCTTCTTATGAAAAGGGACTGGCAGTATCTCCGATGTTTTAGGCAAAAACCAGTATCAACTAAGATGGCCTCAGATCATGCATGGCCTTGGGAAGAAAAATTTGAACTCATTTCTTGAATTTATGCACTTGAAGGGAGTACGGTTTGAAGTAAATTGTTGCCCCGAGAAGGTGAAGGCAATGATCATTTGTCAAGTCTAGGGCTAAATACACTTTTGATCCTTGGATCTGTGCCAGTCCTTGGTCGATATAGGGAAGTGGCCACATTGACATGTGGACCACTTTATTCAACTCCCTCAAGCCAGCAAAAAGTCTCTATTGTCCATTTTGTTTTAGGATCCCAAGTAGTGGCTTCATAAAGGTACTGTGTATAGAACGAAATATGCTTTGAGATTCCAGATTTCTTATGATCTCCCAAAGTGATTCCATGGACGTGAGTGAAAACCGGTGAGTCATTTCAAGGTCCATTGGAATTGTCTGAGGATGTAAAGTTGTATGCCCAAAATCATAGGATTCAACCTGGAAGATACTCTGGAAATCCATTAATACCTGTATATTTTTTGTTGCTGTTCATTGATCTGACTGGCATCGCCCAGATGTATCTGTTCCTCGGCCATCAGCTGGATAACTAGAAATACCTCTGATGTCGATATTTCCCAAGTGTTCTGCAATTAGGTGGATATATCTATTTTCATGGTATATACCTGGGCAGGATGATCAAAGGTTTTGACATAGTTATTATGAACTCTAAATATTACTTCATCTTCCAAGATTTCACAAGTAACCTCTTCTACCCCATAAGGGCATGACGAATACACCAAGAAATATCCCCCATGTCAGGTGTTGATCTTCTCTGGTTGGATACTATCAGTTGTATCCTAAACATTTGTAGGTATCAGACCTATAATTCATTTTCTAAGTCAATAGAAAAATATTGGAAGTCCACCGCCATTCCAATAGATGAAATAGGCAGTTAAGAGATAAACAAAGGCCAGCGTTAAGAGATAAGGATGCAGCATCAACAGAAAGATAAATATTTGGAGCATACCACTGTTCATATGCTTTGGTTTTACAAAAAGGTGGTACATTTTTGGAAGGATTTGTAAGATACAATGGATATTATTTTTAGACTCCCCTTTTCTAGTACTCCCATTTCATGTGTTTTGGGGTTACTGCCTATAGTTCCGGGCTTAACTTTCTTAAGAAAATGTGGGTATACAGAGCTCTTATTGTTGTGAAAAAAAGATATTTAGATTGTGAAACAATATGGAAAAATCCATCCCATGATGATGTGGTGAATCGTTGGATTTTATTGTCTGCAAGGGAAAGTTTAAAAAAATCAAAATAAAGACAAAGTGGATGACTATGGAAGAAAATGGGATACATTTAATGACTTCTACAGATACAGTGTACATTGGTCAATAGGCTTCAAGGATATTATATCAGGTGTTTTTCTTTCCTCGTATTTCTGTATTTTTTCTCTTTCTTCCTTTCTTCGTGCAATGAACTCAATTGATACTGGATGTTTCGTTGTTTAAAATGAAACAAATATGTTTATAAGATGTGAAATCTCTGTTAGTGATGTAAGTGTAAGTCGTAGAAATGAGGGTCAAATTGTGGAAACAAAGGTTGAGGAGTAAGCATCTTGTATAATGTGGCAGACAAATGGAGAGATAAATATATGCCGGGAAACCAAAATAGGGACAGTGAAAGAGAAAAAACATATTACATGATCAGAGGAATATAAAGTCATACCAGGGGCAGATGAAAATAAGGAGGTAGTAGAGAATATTAGGTCAAGTGAGGAGCCAGAGAAATACATTGTGTTACCATTATTTGATGGAAGTGATTAGAGAAAAGAATCGGAGGAAATTGGTTAGAACTATAAACTGATGTGAGATGAAGATTTAAGTCACTTAGTAGAATTATAGGAGCACTTGTTTTATTTATTCATAAAAATCACAGGAAAGCAATGCATTGTTGGCACAGAAATGCATACAGGATTTAAAATTGATAACAGAGCAGAGGACATGGGTCCGTTACAATGCAGTGAGAGAATGTTACTTGATGACCAGATGATGCAGAGAGACAGTTTAAAATGTGTATAACAGTTAATTGGAAAGGGGGTGAAAGGAGAAGAAGATATGAGTGTCATCAGCGAAGAGTTGATGGGAGAAACTGTAAGATGAGATCAGGTACCAAGAGCTGAAGTCTGAAGAAAGAAGAGAAGGGGACCAAGGGCAGACCCTTGGCGAACTCCAACAGTAAAGAGGTGAGGTGGTCCGGCTGTCCATGGCACCTCAACGTGTCTGAGGCGAAGGTATGAAGAAGTTTTGAAGGAAGCCGAGAGGTTGACAAGAATACAAATAAATGAAAGATTTGCAGAGGTTGGAAGCCAGATTGAAGAGGGTCCCGAAGATTATGAGTATCAAGGAAACTCACAGAGTCAATTGAATACTACTCACTATAGGATTTTGGCATAGTTTGAAAGAAGAGAGACAGGGAGAAAGTCGTCAGAACAGTTAGGATCTATACCAGGTTTGTTAAGGAGAGGGATGACAGTAGCTGTCCTATGCGATGAGGGAAAAGGGGCATTGTCAAGAGAAGAGGTAAAGAGGGAAGAGAAAATGTGGAGCAACACGGGGAACTATGTGCTGCACAATGTTCAGGGGCATTTTGTCATTTGGGGCACAGAAAGGTTTAGCCTTGAGATGTAGGGGAAGAATCTCCTCAGGCTTTGTGGGGACAGTCAAGAGTAGAGGAATAGTTATGAAGAGCAGTGAGATAGATTTGGAGATCAGAGGAGTGTCTTGACCTTTGCCAAGAACAAAGCTTTTACTGCATTGTTGTTTTCAGGGTGCAGCTGAAGGGTGTAAACAAGAGCGATGGAGGGGAGGATTTAGGAGTGAGAGTAGTAAAAGGATAGTTGGAAAGGAAGGGAGCATGCAAATCATTGTTAAAGTTAGTAAAGGCTTCTTCAGGGAATGAAAAGGTGAGTTCAGCTTAGAAGAAGAGAAAGTGGTGTAGATCAGAGAGGTAGTCAGGAGGTTTGGAGGAGGGAAACCTGCTTTTAGTAATAGTTGTAGCAGATGGACAGAGTGAGGAAAAAGCAGGAGCGGAGATTGAAGCAAAGACAATAGTCATCAGAGGGAGAAGGCGCAGTACAGATATTAAAGGAGGAGAGTTGCAAAGAGATGAGAAAAGGGTAACAGGTTTTTCCATTTGAATTGGTGGGAAGATACTGGACAGAAGAGAGTGGGTGGTTAAATAAAAGTGAGTTAAAGTCCGTGGATAGAGAATCAGAAAGAGAGGGGAGGTTGAAGTCACCAGTGACAATGAGGTGATGATTGGGGAAGGTCATTTATTTAGGAGATGTGGCTGTTAAAGAGAGATCATATGTATGCCTTGGTGAGCAGTGATTGTGGAGTAAGTGTATTTGATGCAGAAGATTGGAGGATGAAAACAGTCATACACTAACACTAACGCCCCTACCACTGGGGCGGGGAGAGCGAGTGACAGTGTAGATAAGGTCATGACGGGCAACAAGGGTTGCAGAGTCAGAGGGAGAGATCTGGGTTTCAGGAAGCAGGTGTGAGAGAGAGAAGGATGATGCATTAAAAGGAATGTAAGACTTAATTGACTGTCTCTCATTCTCTTTCTGAAGAGTGTGTTACTAACCATCAGTCTGGCATCAGCAACTGCCATTCCTATCTACAATGTTCTTTTCTGATTTTTGCCTACATATTTTTTTTCTTTATGTCCTCAACAAGCCTGGACCCATCCCAGTCCAATGCTCTTCTTGCATTGTTACCAGTACTTCCTGAATTTGTAACATATCCAATCTACTCTTATTGTCCAACTAGCAATCTGTAACAAACCTGTCTTCTGCATGTCTTTATGTAGTCCATTGCCTGTTTGGATAAACTTAAAGTTCTTATTTTTGACCTAGTCCTTGAAGTCTCTCACATCAGCTGCTGGCACGCTTTCATTTTCTTGTTCTGTCTTATCCTAGTACCCTCACTCTAGCAGCAGGAGAGGTGGCACTGGCATTCTATGTCTTTCACCTTGGATCATTTATTCTTCTCTCCCTGAATTTGTCATTTGACTTTCCATGGGCTTCATTTATTTGCCCCATTATTTTACATTCCTTAATGCACAGTTAGAAATTGCGGTGATCTGGGAGCTATTTAGCACTCGGATTATGGCCTAGAAGTGCATGGTTAGCTTGACACCAACTGCAACCAGGAGCTACTTTTACCTCACGAGGCCAACTGATGATAAACAAACATATGTGAATTTAACAAATTTGGGATAATCTTTAAATAAAGATTCAAACACGTGTGCAACATTTAAAGCATGAGGAGTCATAAATAATGGACACAAATCACATCTTTCCTTTGTATTCAAAGTTAGATTCACTGAACTCTGTGTACTAGCTCCTCATTCCCCAATGGTAGTTCCTGGTCACTGTTTAGTGGTTGATACCTAGGAGCTGCGCTTAGCTCCTTCTTATCCAGTCTTATTGTCGATCCCTGTTAATGTGTGTGCTATGCCTAGACATTCCAACCATGTACCTGATGCTTTGCTTATTTACTAAGAAACTCACAACTTTTTCATGGTAGTGCTGCCATATGATTATGTTCTTAAACAGATATTTACATTATTCACCATTTCATACCATAATCGGGTGAGTTTGCAGGATGGCCACCTGGTAAGGGTTTATACGCCCTTACATTTTTTGATTTGCATCAAATATTAAATGATGCAAGTCATTCTCTGTCAGTAAGGGTGCTACCCTAACCAGACCTCCGTCTCAACCAACTACATGCCAAAAGTATAGTGTGCACCTGTGCCCTGCTAGCAAATGTATCATCAAACCAGGATACATCATCTACAACACTGTCACCATGATGTCCACAAGCAACCTCACTGAGAACCTAGCATCTTCAGAGGGCTATGATCCACCAGAAGTAAGGACAAATGCAGATTAGAACTTGGTTGGTGTAGGAAGGAAAGAACCAGAAGACAGGAGTACTCTGTGTACGCCCAAATACTCTGAAACCTCCTCCCCATCACCATCAGACTTCCACCCTTGCTTCTGCAAATGGAGCTTGCGACCCTCCTCTTCAAGGAACGTCTTGTCCCTAACACCTAGTCCACACACCCACCATTCCACATCCTACATAATAATCAATAATCAATCCCTTGCTGCCAAACTAACCACCCACTCCTTCCCGTCATGAGCTCCCTGATCCATTGTTTCTCTACTTCCCTCACCATCACTTCCCCCTATGATTGTAAAGTGCTCCATGGCTTCCCGAAGCTAGGTCCAGTTCAATAAATATCCCAATAAAAATAACTGAGCCAAAATGCGTTTTATTTGCACCATTTTGTTTCATTTGTCATGTTTTTTTTATGAAGGATGAGCATGTTGCAAAACAGTCCTAAAGAAAACACAAACCCTTTCTGACCTCTTGATAGTGGGAGAGTACACAGCATGGACACCAACAATGGAGGGTGCGGATATTTGTTTACAAACTAAGCACTTACCCCGACATGTGATACATATTTGTGGGAATTAGAAATTGTGTGTGCTACAGGGCCAATCTGTTCTACTGATCTGATATTTAAATGAGCTGCAATGTTTACAATTATTTTGAGTTCAAAACTGTTCCATTATGTGTATTACGTTTTGGGTAGAATTGAACCAGGTTAATCAAATCAAACATGTTTTGAAAGTAGCAAAATACACTCTAAAGATTAATGATAAAATCATTCTTTGTCAGGGATACACAATTGGAAAAGCTGGAGAAAATCTGACAATGAGATTGCGATCCTGGTCCTTTAAAGCACTGCTACGTCAGGTGTGTATACACATAACATAATCCATGTGATAAAATGTAGGTGCAACACAGCTGAAACATCAGAAAATGCACAACACGAACCGCTGCAAATTGTAATTGTAATGAGTTATTTATAATGTGTCTGTTAACGATTCTATTTTCTCTAGCTAGTAGACGTGTTTTGAGTGGTTTTGGAAACAGGACTACCTTTGCACACACGTGCAATCGGGCGACGATGGCTTTCTTTTTTTCATTTTCTGATATACTCAATTGTTTACATTGAATCTTACAGTTCATCATTTTGGAGCTACCACAAATTTAGGAACAGTGGCAATCTTTATAAAAAGATAACAAAGGTGAACAAGCTAACTGCTACCATGAAGGTGTGGGTGTGGACTACAATTCTTAGGCTATTGATGACAAAATGAAGAAACAAGTAACGAAGAATGGGTTTGGCTTGAAGTGAGATTTGAATAAAGAAAATATGCATTCTCCCAAAAGAAAAATCGTTGATTTTGGAGTCAAGTTTTGTGTAACTCTTTGTTGAAGTGATTTTCAGTCATTTATCAAATTTTTAGTGCACAGACGACAACAACTTTGCGAGTGCAAAGTTGCTCTGTAGCCTAGTGCAAAAAAATGAAAAAATGGGGACATACTCGTAAAACATTTTCACTGTGACAAGTGCCATTTTTCATAGTACAAGCACTGGATCAAAAATTGCCCTACTGAAGAAAGAAATACTCTTTCAATGCATTTTTGGACCAGGACAAAGTTTGTCCTAGTGCTGTTGTTTTTTTTTTTTTTTAATTTCAAAACACGCCCTCATACCATACCTGAATTTGGTTTGTAAGAAATGATCTGGGATTCAAACCTCTGTTGCTCTGTGTGGTCTTGTTTCCATGACCAGCTTGTTGCCTCTGTGGTATCCTCCAGGTACAGGTAATCCTCCTATCATTTTGAATGTGTGTTATGTTCCCATCATACATTTTAAATATTTCAAAAAAGGTAGCAGGCGCTCCTCTCCAGAAGGAACATGGCATGATAACCTGTTCCGAGATGAGAGTTTGCAGCACACGCTTTTTGCTCACTGTACCTTTCACAGATGGGAAATATCCATTTGCATATCAGTCTTTGTCCTGCCCACATGGGCAGTCCAGCACCGAAATGCTATGGCAATTCCTCTCTGAACAAGAATACCAAAAGCAACCCCATACACGTGTTTCAGCCTTGTTGGGCCTCATCAGTGGGGTGAAGCTTTGTCTCTCTGAGCACCGTGAGCAGGGAGTCCACGTCTGGTTGCCCCCAGGTAACTCAGGGTGACCAACCCCAAGTTCCTTTCAAATATTTCAAAAAAGGTAGCAGGCGCTCCTCTCCAGAAAGAACATGGCATGATAACTTGTTCTGAGATGAGAGTTTGCAGCACACGATTTTTGCTCACTGTAGGCTGAAACACGTGTATGGGGTTGCTCTTGGTACTCTTGTTCAGAAAGGAATTGCCATAGCATTTCGGTGCTGGACTCCCCATCTGTGAAAGGTACAGTGAGCAAAATGTGTGTGCTGCAAACTCGCATCTCAGAACAGGTTATTACGCCATGTTCAGAACAGGTTATCATGCCATGTTCTTTCTGGAGAGGAGCGCTTGCTACCCTTTTTTAATCATACATTTTAAGACTGCAACATCCAGAATGCAAAGTTATGTGAGATTGACATCCAGGAACAACTGAACAACAGCTTACAATTGACAGCTTGAGCACTTATAAACTAAACATATATATATATACACACACACATATATTGTTTAAAATATAAGTGTTACTTAGTCTGAACAAATTAAATGAACGTTTAAGACTACAAAACAAGGCATACAAACATGCATGTGTCATAAGTCATACCGTTTAATATTTGATCATGTACGATTAGACATTAATCATTGTTCATCTATACAAAATAGCAAACATCACATGTTTATCTTTTGCTGTCATCAAACATTCAGATATTACCCTAACTAATTATGTTTGTCTAATTTCTGACAAATCTTCAAAATATATAAAACCTTATTTCGTCAAATAGTATATACATACTTTGGGGTTTCTATTTGGTTGTTGGGACACAGACCACATGTCCTATACTATATAATGTATTCTTGAAAAATAAGCTACTTTTTACCGGCTGATTGTATCCTCTTTTGTGCTGCATAGTAAATAGAGCAAGAAACAGAGTCAATCGATTACATTGCAAGCCGTGGCATGCTCCTTTGTTCCTTGCTCCTGTTTGTCCTATAGTCCCAAACTACACTTCTCATCAGTGCTTTCACCCCTGATTTTGTCACATATTCAATTTCCATTTCTTGGAATACCATCAGTTCTGGACCAGTATACCGTTCAAATACAATATCGTTGAAACATAGAACATTTTAATTGTAATTATACTTTTACTGCCAAACATGATTGTTGGTATCATATTCCCTTTCACTAATTTCAAAGTTGGGACGTCTGAGTATCCTCACCTTTTTTATCACATATTATCTGTATGTTCAATATTATAATTTTTTAGTAAATTAAAAATTAATTCATCTTTTGTAACATACTTAATCCGGAGACCAGTCTCTAAGGGCGGGTCTGGAATTGAAAGTTTGCTGCTCTGGGTTGTCATTGCATTGCCCCTGCGCTATCATCTGGGCACCAATTTAGCTTCTCATCCAAAAGAAATCTGGATATTTAAATGATGTCACTTTTCAATTCTCTATTATTTAAATACCAATGTAGTCTAAATACCAATGTAGTCTGTCATTAATATCTTTGGTTGGTCTTTGTCTTTATCGTCTTCCATTCTGGCAACTTCTGGACTGTACATTGTTGATGGACTTAGTTATAATGTCACGCATCTGCAAGACTATCTAATAGTTACTGTGAAACAGGGTAAGAAAGCAAACATCGATTTTACTGAACATCCTACTTTCTCCCCATCCTTCCATTTAAACATTCCTACTTAGTATATAAAATAGTTCTAATACATTCTTCCTTAATGGTTTCTTCTTGATCACCATTCTGAGGTCACCTCAAACAGTTCCTTTGGAGATTGTAGATGTAAGGGAAGGTGGTGTTAGGCCAGGTAGATAAGGTAAGGACATGTAAGGAGTCTTGTAAAGCTCTCTTCTGCCAATGATGTTGGCCCCACTAGTTGTGACTCTGTAAACAAAGATGGGCAACAGGGTCTGTCCCTCTGTTAGCGAATGAGGGAGATTCAGAAAATGTTTGTTTTGATGAGTGCAGGTCAGAACCATTACCCATGTGGTAGTAGGGATTCTCTGTTTTCATGGGAGAAAAGATAATGGGCAGGTTATTCATAAGGGTCCTCAGGGTAGATGGAGCTGTAATGGATGTGGTGTGAGTGGATTGTTGAACGCAGCAGGGAAGGGACAGAGTCTGAAATGTGTAGGCTAGACCTTGTGGTGTGTCAAATAGGGTGTGATTGTGGTGCAAAACATGCAATGCTTTAGCAGGGAGATGGTTAGCTCATTAGCTAATGCATTTCGGAAAAGGATTCCATCTTCAGGGCTGTGCTTGTTTTGATAACGGCACGTAAATTTACAAAATGTGTGCACATGTACAAAATAACATGCATGATATGTATGACATATGGATAGGTACATCTTCGCACATTGAAACACTTGTGTATAGGCACATTATAAATGCCATATCATATCATATCATATCATACAATACAAATAGATATACATACCACAATATAGGTAATTGCAATAAGAGAGAGGGGAAGAAAAGGGGGAAATATTAGTGATGGGATGAATGACAGGCATGAAGGTGATCGTTAGAAGAAGGTAATGGTCAAAATGCCTTAATTGATAACTCTGTGTATCTGGGCTATGTTAAATGCGGTCCTCTGGTGAGTTCTGCAAGATTCCGAATCTATAAACAATTAAGTCTTTATGTAAAACTAGTCTGTAAATAATAGGCCAACGCAGTGTGTTATTGTCATCCAATGGTAGGTTATACTCACCTAGTTTAGATTACGCGCACATCGCAGGAGAAGGAACCTCTCGTGCGGACACCAGCTAGTTTGTCATTTGTTATGTTGCCCTGGAGACGTGGACGTCATGACTTCAAGCACAGGGGAGGGTGATGTAGTCATCGGTGCCTCAGGTCCCATTCTCTCTGCAGGTGCAGAGAGGCTGGGATGGAGGCAGGACCTGTAGTCGATGCATCAGTAGTTTGCATATGGTGAAATGATTGGCGGGATTAGTGCAGTATAGGCATGGAAATGTGCCAATGCATGTCATGCTCTGCATCTATGATGGTAGTTTGGTGGTAACTAGTTGGTCTCTGAGATTCTTAATTCTTTGGTATGCAAACACGAGTGGTTCTTTGAAGAGATGTTCAACCCTAAGGTTGAAGGCAAGTGCCCTCCAACTTCTTTTGATGATTGATTTGATCCTGTTGCTTTGAATAGAAAATTTGGATACATACACTAGTGGAGATGTGCTTGTTTTCTCTTTAGTCTGTGAGAGTAAATTGTTACGTTGTATCCTAATAGCCTTAGTGGTGGCTTCCTAAACCTCTTGTGTCTTATATCCATGAGCAATGCATTTTCTCCCCATTTTGCTTATCTCATGAGTGTAGTCTTCTGGATTACTCACAATTCGTTTTACTCGCAGCATTTGGCTGTAAGGCAGACTTTTAATGAGACTTATTTGGTTGAAGCTAAGTCTATGCAGTAAATTGTTGTGATCAGTTTGTTTGCGGTAGATGTTGGTAGTGAACCCATTCTCCCCTGCCTTGATTGCAACAACTAGAAAGTTATTACATCTTGTGATGTTTCATGGGTACATTGTATACCAGGAACACCCATGTCTACCAGACAGTTACCTTTCCCCATCTTGGAGATTATCCTGAAGAGTCCAGTCCACTTATCTGCCAAAGCTCAAGGTTGGTAGGCTCAATCACAAGGATCTCATGGCCAGGTGTCTAATCCAATTGTGAGACCTTAAGGTCATGCCAGTACTTGTTAAATTCTTGGCTTGCCTTAAGATTTGCTGTTGCATGGCCCATTATCTTTGTCATCCTCATTCTAAGTCCCCTTTACTGAAGGTCTAAAGAAGAGTGAAAAGGAGCTGAAAACTACACCCTCTTGAGGCACTTCTCTATGAGCGAATAGCAGGCATGGTAGGAGGAGATCCCATTTCCACCTTAGGGGCTCTTCCAAAGCACCCAACATGGAGAGTTGTGTTAAATCTCTCAGCTAGACCATTGGTCTGATGATGGTAGGAGGTCAAGGATGTATAGGTTACACCACATTCCTTCCACATAGCTTGCATGTAACTAGACATGAAGCTGGTTTCTCTGACAGAGATCACCTCTTTAGGAAATCCAACTCTGGTATTAAATGCCCAAGAGAGCCATGGCAACCTCATGTGCTGTTATGGTCCGAAGGGGTTTAGCCTCAGGGTACATGGTGGCATAATCTACCAGTACCAGAATGAACATGCGTCCACCTGATATGTAAGGGTCAGGGGGACCAACAATGTTGATGCCCACCCTCTCAAAAGGTGTGCCAACCACTGGCAAAGGCTGCAGTGGGGAAATGATACTGCTTCCAGTCTTGCTAGACAACTGACAAGTGGGACAGGTCTTTCAGTGGGATTTGACCTCTACTCCCCTTCTGGGCCAAAAAAAAGTAGGCTGAGAGCCTCTGCTTAGTCTTCTTGGTTCCAAGAGGATAGCTCAGGGACAACGCGCTCGCCTTGAAAGCAAGCCGATGCAGAGCAACACAGGTTCGATCCCTGGGTCCATGCTTAGAAACCTCTGGGTATTAAGCGTGTTATAAATAACCAATTATACAATATACAACTGCAACAGGAAGGGCCTGTATACCTGGGAAACAACCAAACTCTTGACTGCACCAGGTTCAGGCTGAGTGGGCTCACTGTCATGGAGCTCACCCTCCCAAAGCATTTTATAGGTCCTGGGCACTTCACCTTGTGCCTGGGCCTAGGCCAGTTTTCTTAGACCCTTAAGAGAGTTGTACCCCCTTTCAAGGTCTAGATGATCCGCTGGGGTGAATACCTCTCCCTGAGGAGGGTCCTCTGGCTCCTCACCCTCAGGAGTTAAGTCAAGGGTCACCACTGGGCCTAGTCCTTCAGGAGCTGGGACCACAGTGGGTGCTGTAGAAACTGCAGGAAGAGAAGGAACCCCCTTCACAGAGCTCTTATTCTTACCCTTACTCTTAGACGTGGGTCTCCCCTTTGTCTTGGATAACTGACTGCCAGTTAGACCCTGTGTGACCTGTGACATAGTAACTGCAGCAGCAGTCAGGGGTAACCTATCTGAAATTAACCTCATCTCTACCAAGTCATTCCCAACATAATGTTGGCAGGTACATTGTCCTGAACCAGGACAGGAAGTTTGTCTGTCTTTTCATCAATCTGAATGATGACTAGGGCTACAGGCAATAATTTGGGAGGCCTGCCAGCTAACCTAGTGGTTCTCAGAGGAGCACCTACATAGTCCTCTGGCCTGAGCAGGGTCCTGTCCACCACTGTCAGGCTAGCCCCAGCATCTCTCAAACCAGTGGAAGGCTGGCCATTTATAAGGACACTTCTCAAAACTATTCTAATGTTCTGTGGATAGTAGCCAGTATTTCTGAGTACTGGTCCCGGGCCCCTAGCGACACTAAGGACATTTCTAGAGGAGCACCACGGGTGATTCCTGCAGAGGAGGGGAGGACAGTGGACTCCACCTCAGGTACATAGGAAGGATTGATGAGGCTGACAGCATGGACACCAAGTGCCTTACCTTTATACTTGGGGTCACCCTTTTTGTGGTCCAAGGCCCCACAGTCCCAACAGGTGACAGGAATTCGAGGAATTGAACTGGATCCATGGGCAGCCTGCTTTGCGGCAGGATAACCATTACTCTTACTCCCACCCTCATAAGACTTAACCCCACTAGATGTTTGGACCTTAGAGGGAGAATGTGCAGGTTTATTTGGATGTGGCTGTTCTTGGACTCCTCGGCCTTCTGAGTTTTGGCTAGTAGAGGCAATAATATATGTATGTTCAGGTATGCAGTAAAAAGATGTTGTGGCACCACTATCTGTCTACCAGTCACAAGTTTAAATGAGCATATCAAGCGTGTGGAAGAAGAAGTAGATCTCAGTGCTATCAGAACCAGAGGTAATTTAAAGCTCTATATAGGCCTTGTCTGAACCACAAACCTCTTTGTGGAATGCTGGAATTAGAAAAGATATCATAGATCATCAAAGTGCCCATCATCTCTGACTTACAATTAGGGGCTAGGACTCATTCAATCCAATTGGTAAATCGGCATGGCAGGGTCAGCATGTACTTATTTCCTCTGGCAAAACTGATTACCACCCTGATACAATAATAGATCTGTAGATTTGACCAAATTAATGCCATTCCTCTTTGGTGTAGGGTATGTAGCCCAGTGCGTAGAAGAGTTTGGCTATAATTGTGAACATGTTAAACAGCCCTTATAAAAGGTATTCCTATTTTGACCCATGTGTGGCCAATGAGCAATGTCACATAGGATCTCTAGCGTTTTTTTTTTTTAAATCCGCTATGGCCGGCTATTGCCAGATCATGAGGTTCATTTAATATTATGCTTAAGAAGAAGCACCTATCCATTGGTCATGCCCAGATTAGGGTTTACTAACCAGAATTCCATCTTGAAATAGAAACATATTTTGAAATGTCATCAACTCTCACAAATGTTCCTTCCCATGATAATTCTATTCAGTAAGGGAAAGTTGAATGGGTCTTGCAAGTATCCATAATATTTTCCAAAACGTGTATCTCTTTATGAGCAGTGATTACATCTGCATCTGGTTTAACCCACTGTGCTACAGAGGGTTCAATATCAGTACATGACTGTGATCTAGTCTATCACATGATCTCTCATACCAATGAAATCCCGTGATATACCCATGATTCAGCTTTGGAACGTTGATCTGCCACATCATTTCCTTTTTTATTGGGACCATTAACTCTGGAATTACCCTTGATTTTCTTCAAATATATTGCAATATTAGTGGAAGTCATCAAATCATTAATCAAGATTGAATCAGTGCACCATGTTTTGAGCGTGTGTTGTATGCCCTATACATACCCTTAGCTTTTTAATTTAACAGACAGTCAAAATATCTATTTTCTAAAAAAACGGAATCTGTAATAATGATTGGTCACAGGGGAGGATGGTTTTTGCCAATGAGAACAGATTGATGAATTCCCATCAGTACTGCCACTTGACTACTCCTGTTCTGTAACTAGCAGATAGATTGTGAGTAAAATCAACCAATCTCCAATGCCAGCCACTAATTCTTTGTCACCATTACAACCGCTGAAATGTTGTTTGTTAAGTCTTGTATAAATTTGCAGTTTATTTTAATTAAGAATGTTTTACCAGAACCAGCTTCACCACTTACATACAAGAGTTCTGTTCTGGCCGGCACTTCGAAGTCGTCGACCCTTGCCCAATCTGCAGCTGAAATTAAAATGTAATCTATGAGTGATGACCCATTGTGGCTGATAAATGTTTTTTTAGTCAGCTTGTCTTTTTTGAACACGCTCATTACATGCTCTTAGATTTTGGTTAAAAAATTATACAAGAAGATTCAATTGCTTGTTGGTGTATACATCCTGGAAGGGGGGGTGGCCACTATATCCGGAATGTCCCAGGCCATGTTCTAATCCTCCCAGATACCATCATATGCTCCCAGAAGTTCAATATGGACATTTAGATCAACAACCACCAAAGTCACTGTATCTGTCCTTTCCTCTGCAAAATTGAGGTTTAAGGAGTCTTTAAGGGATATAGTTGCTGGTTCACTTTCTAAGAGGAGGTGGAAAATGTATTTGACATTTTGTCTGAATCTGGGGACTTTAGAATACATTCTTAAAAAGCAATATTTTGATACACTAATTTGTGCTGACCTTTTATCATATCTTCCTCATTTTCCTGTTGCCCCTGTGCTATTGAGAAGCTATGACAGGGTAAATAGCAGGAGCATAACATATATATATATATATATATATATATATATATATATATATATATATATATATATATATATATAATAGTGAACAAACTTTGTATAAAGGGACGTTATGGTTAAGTTGCGCTAATAAAAAACTATCAAATTCAATGAAAAAAACTTTGTTAAAGGGACATTATGGTTAAGTTGCACTAATAAAAACCTATCCATATTATGGTTACAAGTAAAACCGAAAAAACCCCAGAAATTTGCCAGTTATGGTAAGCTAAGCAACCATAAAGTGTGCCGCCACAGTGCACTGCTAAGACTAGTACCATTGATGCCATCACATATCTGGATCCCTCTTTTTTGTTCACTGACATATCTAGGCCAGGTGGTTTTCTTCACTAACAGACAAGAACCCTCTCAACCAAAGTTAACAGCCCTTTGCAAACTCATACTCCCCTATGTATACCTACCATCATACTCAGACACTCATGCACAGTACACACAAATACATTGTACAACTTCCAAACCCACACTTTCATTTTTCTCCAACAAACACAAGACAATGTTTCCAAAAAACAACTCCGTAGAAAACAAAGCAGAAATAGAGCAGATAAAACTCAAACCATGCAAAATAGCCATTCACCTCTAGCAGACTTTGTACACAAAGTAAAAAAAAAAAAAGCTGTATACTCACTGGCAAAAAGGCACCAGGTAGCAGGAAAAAAAGTGTGTCTTCTCTTCCAAAATATGAAAATAAAACTAAGTGCATTAAAAAGAATGTATCTTCTAGTAGTGCTAACACTACATCTACCAACAATAACATAGCCACAAGTAAGCATTCCAAAAAATGTATTTTATAAAAAACGTTCCGCTATGGAA
The DNA here is from genome assembly GCF_040938575.1 of Ambystoma mexicanum. NCBI lineage: Eukaryota > Metazoa > Chordata > Amphibia > Caudata > Ambystomatidae > Ambystoma > Ambystoma mexicanum. Next base: position 1,115,946,004 of record NC_090924.1, on the reverse strand, counting down.
TCCTTCAGAAACTTATAAAAACAGAGGAGCAATCATGCTCCACCCTTAAAACTTACTACAGAAAACTGATCCTGGAAGCTCTTTAGACAGAATGAACTCACTAACAAAATCAATTAATAAACTACAAAAAGTACATTTCAACATACACAATATCAACATAGATGCCTTTGCAAATGTCTGTGCAGGTGAGTGGATTCACACTACCAGCACAGAGCCATATTTCAATGTAGAGGCATACAAACAAGAGCAAACAAACCCAATTGACATACATAGCAGTGAGAGAGCGTATGAAAAGGTAGACAGTACCATTATGGCAGAAGAAACGCTGATTGCAAGAATATCCTCAATAAACTTACAATCAACTTTCCATTCCACCAAACAAATCCGTCCTGTCTAGAAATGGCCATGCACCTCAATGTGTAACATACGAAAACAATCCTTCAAATATTTGCGGCAGTTCCTCAATCAGTATGTTAAAGCCAAAGACAAATTAGAAATTAAAATATTGCAAACCATGGACTCCTGTCCAGTGCGCAAATACACAGGACTATGAAGACATTCATTAGCCTGCATTTCCAGGCCTGCTTGCAAAAGCACCTTCCACCACATCAAATTGTTAGCAACACACTATTCTACTGTACGAAATCTCATTCAGGGACTGAACTATACAAAAAGTCATTCTTTAGCACTGGAGCATTTAAATCTCTTACATGGTAAAGCCAAAGAACTGCTGGAAGAAATAGACGACATCCAAAACAAATATTTTAGAAGTGAAGAGCATTTACAAAATCCAGCACCTTTAGAAGAGAGTAGAGACAAACTTGCAGATGTCAACCTTCTATTACACACGGACAAAAAAAGAAATAGCAAAGTTTAAAAGCACATCTGCTGAAGTACCAAACCAAGTATGTGTGTGTTGTCGCCGAACTTTTTATACAAAGATCACCAAACCTGTATACATAAAATGGAAGACAATGAGGAATCCCAATGGTTCCAATTAGCTCTGTATCTTAAATCAGGAAAGAAATACAAAAATACTAACCCCTCAATACTATGGGCCTCATTACACGGAAAGCGGTAAGGGTTAACGGTCACCTGTAATGGTACCGGTGACCCTTAACCCTTACCGCCTTACTAAGAGGTCCCTTTGTGGGTTGGTATTTTAACGCCTGCTTTTTGCAGGCGTTAAAAACCAACCCGCAAAGGGACCTTGGTGCTAATTACGGCACCGCAAATTTGCGGTACCGTAATTAGCACCTTCCCCATTCCCATTATGCCCTATGGGGCAGAAATGGGAATGGGGAAGGGCAATGGTGGAAGGGGGAATTACCGCCCCGCCAACCTTGGAATAGGGTGGTAATTCCCCTTTCCTCCAAGGCGGTGCCGGTAATTTACCGGCATGGACCAAGGTGCTAATAGCACCTTGGTTTACCGCCTTCCGTGTAATGCACATAAAGCACTGGAAAACTTGTCAATAACCAAATGCCTTCACATGCTATCACTAATAACTTGGAAATATGCCCACTGCCAAAACCACTCCAACAACTTAATTTGTATGAGAGAATTGTAATCGAAACAGGGCACCCTTTTCGAGTGATAATACCCCTTCAACCGAAAACAGTCAAGTTGCCTCCTTATGAATTACTGAAAGGCATTTGTGGCAAATTAGTTCATTTTCCATTAGATCTTGAAGAAAGTGCAACGGCCAATATTGATTGGTTGATTTCCTATTTTATTTCCCTCGCGCTTGTACACAAGTGTTTCAGAGCGCGACAAGGCAAGGGAGGGGAACAGGGGAGAACAAAACAACGATCTTACTAGGCCCAGTGAAACTGAGAATGCGCAATTGCATGGGAGAGGGGGAGGGGAAAAGTGCATGGAAGGAGGGAGAAGTGGAAAGTGCGAGGCAGAGGAGAAACAGATAAATAACAATACATAAATAATAAAGGCAAAAAACAGTGGTAATGCAGCAAGCAATTTGCAAGTGATAGGTTTAAGGCAGCAGACAGGGTAGGTCTGATAAGTGCAGGAAGAAAAAGGGGGGATCTATGGGTACAGATACAGACCCCAGTGCAAGGGGTGGCCCGGAGGCAGTGTGGGAGGCTGGCAGGGTGAGCAGGTACCTGGGCCCGAAGGACAGAGGGTGGCCAGGCGCACAGTGCCAAGAGAGAACAGATCAGCAGGGGAGAGGGGGAGCGAAGGCAGAAGAAATGAGGAAGGTGTTGATGTGATTCTGGAACCGGAGATGGTTCGCCTCAGGTTTTAGAGTGGCAGGGAGGCTGTTCCAGAGGCAGGCCCCAGCCAAAGACAGAGATCTACTCCCAGCTTGTTTCTTTGAAAAACGACTGACCCTAAGGGAGTTGGAGGTAGAGGAGAGAAGAGCTCGAGAGGGGAGGTATTTGCGGAGAGATGGCTGAAGGTATTTAGGACCCAGGCCCCAGAAAGCCTTGTGGACAATGCAGATGGTTATGAATTTAATCCTTGCATCCACTGGGAGCCAGTGGAGAGATTTCAGAGCTGGAGAGATACGATCCCAGGGCTTGAGGCCAAGGACAAGTCTCGCAGTCCTGTTCTGGATTAGTTGCAGAGGGCGGAGAGTAGAGACAGGTAGATTTAGAAGGAGGGTGTTACAACAGTCCAAGCTAGAGAGAACCAGAGCTTGGGATGCCATGAGTTTCTGGGGGAAGGAGAGGAAAGGCAGAGTACCTCTGAGGAGGTGCAGTCAGAAATTTTTCTTTTTAGAGACCTCAGAGATGTGGGCGGAGAAGGAAAGGGTGGAGTCACAGATGACCCAGAGGTTCTTAGCCTCGCAGGTGGGGGTAGGAGGAAGGCCAAGGGAGGCCGGCCAGAGAGTGAGGGGAAAGGATGGTGAAGGTGTGCCGATGAGGAGGATTTCTGTCTTGCTGGCATTCAGACAAAGATCATTGGCGGAACACCAATCTTGAATGGCAGTTAGGCAATCAGAGATGAGAGAGGGAGAGGAGGTGACAGAGGGCAGCCTGAAAATGAGTTGAGTGTCGTCAGCGTAACACTGGAAATTTGAGCAGAAAGTGGCAATGTAGTGGGCGAGAGTTGCCAGGTATTGGTTGAAAAACCAGGGCGAGAGGTTAGACCCCTGGGGAACACCACAGGTAGAGATTAAGATAGATGAAAGGAAGGACCCAAGTTGGACCTGGGAGGGTTGATCTGGGAGTAAAGAGGTCAATAGATCAATCTTTGATTATTGTAGTTAATGGTGTACATAAAAAAGACAAAAAATGTGGCAGCAACTTGTAGACTTAAGAAAAGTTAGAGAAGTCCTGCAATATCTTAAAGAGAACAATGACTACTACAAAGAAATAAACATTGAAGAAAACATGAGAGAACACACCAAAATACTTCAGGATTCCTCATCAACTGGCCAATTTGAACTTTTAGATCCTACTACAGCCTCCAATATTTTAGACCAGTATACAATTCACCCACTGAACTCCAAAGACACCATAGATGATGCACTAGGAACATGACAAATGCGGCAAGCCAACGTGACTCTTCTTTGCAGCACCAACGTGACTCTTCACTGCCCTCCATCACCAGTTGACTTTTGTTGCGACCTCTCTACCTGTCAGTGGACCCTAACCCTCAGTGCCACTACAATCATTCGCGTTTTGGGCACATCTTATTTTGCATGCCATCATCTACAGTCTCTAATTCCACCGCAGTGGAATATTGTAACTTAACACTGTAATACTGCTTGTAGTGGTCTTTGCACTAATTTTGTATACCACACATCTGCCGTCCATTGCTTTGGGGGATTACGCGAACCTCATTCATGTTTCACCCTTCCTCTAAACAAACGCACTGCATATGCTTGATCCATTATCTATGCATGTTCCTGTGTTGCATTCACTGTTTTTAACTTACCTTGAATGCCTACTTCTGCATACGTGTGCCTTGTACACCTGCTCTGACCCTTCTACCTCTCTCCCCCTCCCCCTCTTCCCCCCCTGCCCCCTGCCCCATTCCCTCTCCCTCTGGTCGTCTCCCTCCCTCTCTCTTCCCATTCCTTAAATGCCTAAGCGTGCCCGCCTCTGTCGAGACTTGTTCCCGTTATGGCCTGACAAAGCCATTTGCCTGTCCACTTCTTGCCCCTGCCTCCGGACCTTCATGACCTCCTTACCCCTGCTCTGCGCTGTCCCTACGCACGCTCTTGAGGTGCCTACGCTGTTCTATGCACCTCAAACCCACCTTCTTCTACATCCCACTCTACTTCCTACTCTCACTTGCCTGCATCTCCCCCTCCTCTGGGGACCTAAACTCTTCCTCGAGGTCTTCCCTCCTTGCACTTACTCCTATCATCTGTTCCTTGGTCCCCCTCTTACCCTTTGTTCTCCATTCCTCCTCCCCTGCTTCTAAATTTATCTGATGAATTTGGCTCAGCAGTTGTCTTGTTCCTCCTCACCCCCTCTATCCCTGCCCCCCCTCCCAACCCTCCTCCTCTTGTATTCCTCCTGCACTGCGTAAATTGTCGACAGACATAGTAATGTTACTGCTTGCTTTGTTCTCCTTCTCCATTCCCTCCTACCCTACTTGTTCTTTTTGGCACTTGCACTATCAGAAATGTCATCAGGCCTATTATGGTAGTTATTTTCCACATTCTACATTGCTCAAGGACTTTACTGAATGCACTGTATTTCCTATGTTCCCTCCCTCCTTGAAGCGCTTTGAAACACTTCTGTGTATAGGCGCTATATAAATAAACAATCATATCATATCATAAAGGATCTCCAATCAGCTAATGGGAAAAATGTGGCGAAGCACAAGCCTTTCCTTTCCTACTGGAAAAGTTGGAAAGTATGATGAAAGATTCACACAAATACAGCATTAGAATACCGCTCTTTACGAATATATTCTGAAGATCTCAGATTCAAACAAAATGTTGAATACATATTCCACATCCTCTTTGAAAGTGAACTAGCAACTCTATGTTACAGAGTTGCACACACATTGAAAACAGTTTCCAATTTTTTAAACATGTCTGCTATGCAGCTACTTCGAAAGGTACAAGAGAAAGGTGAAGTTTTACAGTCAAGTATTACAAATCTCTTGACAAACATGCGTGGTACGAAAGAATACTGTTTCTGACATCACACAGATGTCCGGTGTATGCTATGCAAACTTGGAACACCCACATGGTTTGTCACTTTAAGTTGTGCAGAGTATGCATGGGAAGACTTGCACGATTGCCTACGCATAGCAAATGAAAACAAAGCAGGGATAGACATGAAAACACCAGGAGAACTCTGCTCTCTTGACCCTGCAAATGTGTCAAGGTACTTCCATCATCGCTTTATTGACATGGTGCACTTCATCTGTACTAAAAAACAATGCCTCCCCTTGGAGAAGTGCAACATTTCTTTTGGAGATATGAATATCAATCCAGACGAGCACCAGACTTCCACATGCTTTTGTGGATTAAAGATGCTCTTAAATTTGGTCAGTACAGTGATGCCACTGTTTTGCAATTCATTCAGAAATATGTCACTTCAATCCCTTCAGAAAGCACACATGGTGACCTACATGCACAAATCTTGCAGTTTCAAAGACACACGTGTGGCAAGTATTGTCGGCACAAATATAAAAACAAAGTCAAATACTACACCAAATGCCGCTTTGGTTTCCTTAGGCCAGTTTCAGCAAGAGGACAAGTAAACCGCTTCATGTGTTTTGTTAGGCACAGTGTGAAAGGCAAACCACCTACTAACATACTGCATAAAAGGAACCGAAGCATTAAAGTACATCAATGATTACAAGGCAATCATTGCCCTCCTATGGAATGCAAACATAGCTGTGCAGTAAATTGCAGACAATTCAACTACGGTTGCACGATATGTCACATCCTACTTAACTAAAACTGAGAAAATAGAGCTGAAAGACCTCTGGGATGACATATCATCTGACAAAACACTATCACAAATATTATACAGCTTTGGCATAAAAATACTCTCCCATAGAGAATGTGGCTGCCACAAAGCCGCAGACCGTTTAACCGGCACAGCCTTGGTCCTGCTGCATCCAGAAAAAAAAAAGAGTTCTCAAATTGTACCAAGACATAGAAACAATAGCCAAAAATGATTCCAACAGCCTGGACATTTTGAAAATCAATGTATTGGACACATACTACCCACATAGGAGTACTGCTTTGGAAACCATGTGTCTATACCACATAGCCCAACACTTCTCGTACAAAAAATAATATTAAACCAGATGAGAAAAGTGGTAAATACATAGTTAAAAGTGGCAGCATGGTTAAACTGTCTAAATGCAGCCTGATTAATCATGTGATGCTATCATTAAAAACTCCTTAACATACTTTACTACATGTCCCTACTGCAACTTTTAAACCATGGATTAAAGAAGAGGATGTATTGGACACCTGTGCCTCCTATGACGATGCTCAATGCAAGTGAAAGTACTCTAACCGATATAAACTTTAAACCATTCAAAAACATGTTGGACAATGAATGCCATCAAGAAGAAAAACTTCAAGCACTGATCAACATTCTCTTAGAGGAAGCCAAGAACCACTTGGAGAGCTACTCATAGTAAATGAGGCAGAATTAGATAAAACTGAAGTTGAAAACACTGTGTGTCTGTATGAACAATCTGAAGAAAACTTTGCTCTACTGAAATCACAACTGAATAATGAGCAATGTAGCATTTTCCTAGAAGTACATTGAACATGGTGTGCAGCATGAAACTAAGTGTAAGTGGTCAAGCTGGTTCAAGCAAAACATTGTTAATAAAAACCTTCAGCAAGTTCCTTAAACAATTGACAAACAACATGTTTTCAGCTGTTGTAACTGCCCCCACAGATTTAGCTGTCTACAACATAGGTGGTGTTATGTTACACCAATTGCTACTGCTTCCAGTAGAACACTAAAACAAATAAGACTACTGCAAACTTTCAGCAGAAGCTGATATTGAGCTACGCTGAGTTTTGAAACAAATGAAAATGCTCCTAACAGATGAGGTGAGCATGGTCTCTAACATAATGTTGGCTTTGATTCACCTCAGATTGCAAGCGGTCCTGAAAAAAGAATTATGAAGAACTCTTTGGAGGAAAACAAGTTATTGTTTTTGGAGATCTTCAATTAACACCAGTGAAAGGTGAACCTATTTTTAAAACCTTAGGACACAAATTGTGCGGTAACATATTGGCAGCAAAAGAAATGTTAATCTCTGGAAACATTTCCAATCCAGACTAACTGAAAACATGTGTCAGTCTGCAGACCTCACCTATGCTCACATTTTGAAAAGCATAATGTTTGGTGTGCTTTCTAAGGAAGCACAGTTTATCTTAAATAGCAAACACATCCATGAGCTATACAGGCACAACACATCTGCTACTGATTTCATGGAACAATTAGCACACACAATTGTAAAATGCATGCCCTTAATGCCAACTATAACAAGCTGTGCACAATTCAATGAAACAATGTTGAAAAAAGAAATGCAGCCGATAGTGCAAATTTACTCCGCAGACAAACTGGACGTGCACAGTATGACAGTACCTATGTGTCAACAAGCGACTGCACAACTAAATAGCTTAGAAAACTCTATCTGTGTTTAAGCTGTAGAGTAATGCTAAAGCATAACCTTGACATGGAGCAAGGTTTAGTTAATGGAGCACTTGGTATAGTTGTTGGCTTCCAGACATACCCACGTGACAACAGCATTCAGTTTGTCAACATCCACTTTGACAAACTTTCAGCGGTTAAAACCAACCCATCCTGCAACAAGATGAACGTCTGAGAGAAGTTTTTCCTGAGATGCCCCTCCTTGCTTACAGACAACCAGCCAATCTGAAGGGAATGATGATCAGAAGCAAGCTACACACAAATAGTACAGATTAAGCAAATGTACCTTGCAGAAACAAAAGATGCCTAACCTGCCCAAATATCAACATTTCAGAAACAATCAAGACACCTCACATGGGACAGGATTACAAAATTTTGTGACGGTTTACTTGTGCATGCAGCAATATTGTTTACTTGATTATATGCATGACATGTCCCAGACATGGCTACTATGTTGGGGTAACTAGTCAACCTCTACATAAACACATGAAACTCCATCGCCAAATTGTGAAGCGATGTACTAACGAGAGTGCAGTGGGTGAGCATTTTTCATAAGCTAATCATACCCTTGATGACCTCAAAATTTCTGTAATCCGGATTAATTCAGGACTGACAAAGGCAGAAAGACCTATGAATTCATTCAAATGCATGCACATTTTCAATACAATGGCAGGGTGCCTGAACAGACATTGTGGTTTCATGAGTCACTATCCCAACTAACAGACTTTCACTTTTTCCTCTCATAGAGATACAGGGGTCACAGCATCCAGACCTGACACTTTCCATTTTTTTAAAGGCCATTCCCAGACATGCAACTGGCACTGCACCAGCCCCACCATTTAGTGTTTACATTTGTTTAGCGCACAAACAGCCCTAGGGCATCGGGGCACTGTTACTTGTGGGGAACTTAGTTACATGGGCAGAGTACAGGTTAGATATCCATTTACAGATTATAAATGTATACATTTATGCAGTCAGATTTGTGAAGGGGAGGTGATCAGGAAAAGAGCATTGTTTTCATAGTTTTGCAAAATGCCCTCTTCTCTAAGGTAATGAATTGTTGTCAAACTCTATCCAACCCAGCCCCATCTGCCAAAAGCTTTCCAGAAACTTGTAATGGTCCTTGCCCCTAGTCAAACCCCACCCTTTTCTCTTGATTGGGATGTAACACAATCCTGATATGGTATTTGACACACAGTTACCACACTGGGCTCCATGGGTCACATACCTAACACATACACTCATTGTATATCCCCTCTTTCAGACCTCTAGAGGCACAGGCCTGATATGTTGATGATTATGCTACCACTGATCTTGTAAAGGGACTGGCTTGACATATTGAGCATCAGCTGGATTGCACATACAATGACTGACACCTAGCCAACCCCTCCTGCCTTCCTGAGAGTACACTAACGGAGTAGGCTGGTTTTCATTTACGTTCCCTGCTCTCCACTTTCACTGACCCTTGCCCTATTTAACACAGTGTACGATTTATGCCTTGAAGATTTTAAATGTGTGGGGGACTTGAACATCCACATGCTTTTCAGAGCAAAACTACAAATCAGGTACAGACAGGCACAGATAACGGGGTATCTGCAGGAGGGTCTGATATTTTTCAAATGTTTCATTTCATCTCTACCTAATTGGAGACATTCCATGAAAGCTCACAAATATGCAAAATAAATGAATTTGTTAGCCTAATTAAGGTATTGACTTGTTGTTTTCTCCTGGAGCAACATTCTATTCAACCCTTGGCTAACAAGGTACACACAAACTGATCTATGTGTATTTCAAGGACAAATCTTTAGTTGCAGGGACGTTAAGGTGAGAACTTAATACAACAAAATCCCTGATATTCAGCTAAAGCCACCTTAACTTCAGGCCCCCTGTTTCACAGCCTTAGACCACAATGATGACATCAAAGATCACATCACTGATGACATCAATAATTACATTACAAAAGTATCTGGCATTAAGGATGGCCTCTACCATGGTCAGTGTGCATGGCCAACTATATTTTAACACATGAATGGGTACTACTAATGGCCTTCAGTTATAGACAGTGGTCCCATCCTTCACCAATGTGCACTGAACACTAATAGACTACCAACCATAGATTGTGTCCTTTACCTGTGGATACAGCTTTCAACCATGTAAACTGTATATTATAAACACTGGTTAGGCACTAGCCATGGAATTTAGTACAATACTGGCCAGTGGCCTCAATCTTTGGCTGTGGCCACTATATATTTGAACATATAAATGAGGCACTAGCCATGGTGTTTGACCTTGATTAGTTTGTACATCTTTTGGCCAGGTCCACTGTATATTTTAAAATAATAAAATCCAAAAAACGATAGATGTCGGATGTGCCTACTGTATATTATATACACTAACAAGCCACTATCCATGGTCTTCAACACAATACTAGCCAGTGGCCACGGCCTTTGGCTGTGCCGACTTTATATTCTAAAATAAGTATGGGCACTAGCTATGGCCTTTAGCCAAGGCCACTGACTACAGCTTTATGATGAATATGAAATGGCATTTATAGCGTGCCTATAGACAAGTGTTTCAAGTCTAAACGAGGCAAGGGAGGGGGGACAGAGGGAAGACAGAGACAACGATCATACTAGGCCAGGTGACATTGAGATCATGCAAGTTCAGGGGAAGGGGGAAAGGGAAAAGTGTGGGGAAAGGGGTAGAGGCAGTGCAGCATATAGGATAACAGTAAAATAAATAAGACAATAAATAAAAGTGCGGCCAGCTGGTGGCAAGTGCAAGGTTAAGTGCAGACATCAGGTGTCAAGTGCAGGAGGGACGTTGTAGGGATCCAGAAACAGTCCCGAGGTGAAAGATTTGCCAGGGGGAAGTGCAGGAGTGCAGCTGGTGGGGAGGGGACCTGAGCCAGAGATCAGAGGGTAGCCAGGTAACCAGTGCAATTTCAGTTTAGGAGATCAGCAGGGGAGAGGAGGCAAGAAGGCAGAAGCAAAGAGGAATGTCTTGAGGTGCTTCTGGAAACAGAGATGGTTCTTCTCAAGTTTCAGAGAGGCAGGGAGGCTGTTCCAGATGGAGGCCCCAGCAGAAGAAAGAGATCTACCACCAACGCTTTGCTTGGAGAAGTGACTGACCCTGAGGGAGTTGGAGGCGGATGAGCGAAGAGCTCGAGAAGAAAGATAGTGTTGAAGCTATTGAGGCCCCAAGCCCCAGAAGGCCTTGTGGACAATGCAGAGGGTTTTGAACTTAATCCTCGCTGCCATTGGGAGCCAGTGAAGAGATTTCAGTCATGGAAAGATGCGATCCCTGGCTTGAGGCCAAGGACAAGTCTCACAGTTCTGTTTTGGAAGAGTTGCAGAGGGCGGAGGGTAGAAGCAGGCAGATTTGAAAAGAGGTTGTTGCAGTAGTCCAGCCTAGAGAGAACCAGAGCTCTGGTGACAGTGAGCTTCTGGGGGATGGAGAGGAAAGGGATAATACCTCTGAGGTGGTGCAGCTGGTAGTGTGACTTCTTAGAGACGTCAGAGATTTGAGGAGAGAAGGAAACTGTGGAGTCGAAGATGACCCCAAGGTGTTTAGCTTCACAAGCGGGAGCAGGAACAGGGCCAAGGGAGGCCAGCCAGAGAGTGACAGGAAAGGAGGGAGCAGGTGTGCCGATGAGGAGTCTTACTGGCATTAAGACAGAGCTCATTGGTGGCACACCAATCCTGGATAGCAGACAGACAGTCAGAGATGAGAGAAGGAGAAGACGTGGTGGAAGGGAGCCTGAAAAAGAGTTGAGTGTCATCCGCATAGCACTGAAAGCTGGGGCAGAGAGCGGCAATGAGGTGGGCAAGAAGGGCCAGGTATTGGTTGAACAGCCAGGGAGAGAGGTTGGACCCCTGGGGAACACCACAACAGAGATAGAGACAGAGGAGAGGAAGGACCCAAGTTGGATCAGTGAGGGTTGAGAGGAAAGAAGTCAGCCAAGCCAGGGCCTAATCAGTGATACCCAGGTTATCACAGAGCCGGTTGAGCAGGATGGCATGGTTGACCGTGTCAAAGGCAGAAGAGATATCAAGTAAGATAAGGATACACAGGTGTTGTAATCAAGGTTGGAGAGCAGTTCTTCACGGATGTTCAGGAGAGAAGTTTTTGTGATTCTGGTGGCTCTGAAGCCAAAATGATGGTCATGGAAACAACAACAGATTCAGTGTGAAGATTGAGCTGGGAGATGGTCAGCTTTTCCATGAGTTTGCCCAGGAAAGGAGTGATGGAGCTCGGGCGATAGTTAGCCGGGCAGGACAGGTCGGCAGAGGGTTTCTTAAGAAGAGGGTGCACAAGGGAGTGCTTCAGAGGGGAAGGGAAGATTCCAGTGGTGATGGAGTGGTTGCAGAAGTCAGCCAGAGCAGGAGCCAGGGTGTTAATGTGGATGATTTTGGATGAACAGGGGTGAACCTGATTTGATGAGACTTTCATAGATCAGACTTGTCTAGAAACATTGTCTGGGGAGAACAAGGGAAAGCCAGAGAAGGAAGGAGGAGAGCTGGCTGAAGAAGGGCCCGGGGAAGGGTAGGGATTAGAAGGGATAGGGGGAGAAGAGAGAGTGGACAGGATGTCCTGAGTTTTAGAGATGAAATGAGAGGCTAGGGCCGTGCAGAGAGCCTGGGAGGGGACAGGAGCAGTAGAGATTGCAGCAGGATTGGCCGGCACCTGCAGATTATAAAGGGTTCGGCTGAGTTATTAGATGCCACAGAGATGCAGGCTTGGATGTGGGTTATCTTCTTGGAATGGACAGAGAACCAGTATTGCCTTTGGAGCAGGCAGCAGGCCAGGTTGTCAGAGGATGTACTTTAAGCACGCCATTTCCTCTAAAACACCCTGCACTTGTGTTTAAGGGCGACAAATTCTGAGTCATACCAAGAGTTGCACTTGGCTTTGGGCTTCAGGTGGATCCTCATGACAGGGGCAAGAACATCGAGATTATCAGATATGGCAGAGTGGAGCACGGAAAGGGCTGTGTCAGGGTGTGAGTCAGCCAAGGGGGGGTCGAGAAAGTGGCAGCGAAAGCCTCTACTGACACACGCTTCATGGGTCAGATAACCGAGAAGGTAGGTGGCAGTGCTGGAGTTGGATTGTCCTGAGGGGTAGAGAGGGTGAGCTGGGAGTAAAGGAGAAAGTGATCACTCCAGGAGAGAGGTGTGGTGAGAGGCATCGAAAGGGGAAGGTCTCAAGAGATCCAAACATCCAGAGTATTCCCTGCAGAGTGAGTCAGGCCAGAAGGGAAAATAGAGAGTGAGAGAGAGAGTAGCAGAGGTTGTGAAAGAGTCCAGAGGAAGGGCAGGAAGCATCCAGGTGGATGTTGAAATCTCCAAGAAGGAGGAGTTGAGTGGTTGGGACCAGGAGGGAAGAGGAGACATCTGCCCACTCAGAGAGGAAGGAGTAGATCTCACCATGTGGCTGATAGATGGTAGCCACAGTAAGGGACTGGCCAGGGGAGAGAGAGAGCCTGCAGATGAGGCATTCAAAAGATGAGTAGGCCTGCATAGGAATGACAGAGGCAGGCATGTACTCTGGGAAGATCAGAGCTACACCCCCTCCAGAACGGTTTGGATGCGGGTACAGAGAGGATCTTGTAGCCATCACAGAGGAGAGTGTGGAAGCTTGTGACAGAGCTGGCCTTGAACCATGTATCAGTAAGACTGAGGACATTGATGTCAAGTTCCTCCAGGAGGCGGCAGCTGTCAGAGAGTGTTTGACAGCTGAGTGATAGTTAAGAGTGGTAATATGGAGAAGGTTACCGTCCTTGAAAGACTTCCGGGGAGGGGTACAAATCAGAGGTACGCCCTGCGCAGGTGTAGAAGAAGGCCGAGGGGGGGCAGAAGAGGAAGGAGGAGAAGGCAGGTAGCCAAGGAGGAGACAGCAGGAGGAGGCGAGGAAGCCATGGAGGGGAGAGAGGGGACAGCAGGAGTAGAAAGTAAATTGATAAGGTGTTGCAAGCATCTAACAAAGAGGAGAAGGTTGGCGTGAGGGCCTTGGATCAAGACAGTACCATTAATGTAATCATTAATAATGACCTTAGAGGAGTGGAAGGAGGCCAGGAGGGCCTCCACAGGGTGCCATCATTAATGGGAGAAGAAGCGAAAGCAGAGAGCACAGAGACCATATGTAGAGTCCAGAGGTCTTGCAAAGGAATGACAAAGAGGATATCGGAGAGGGTTTGCCTCTAGGAGGCTGTGGTATGGGTGTCAGTGATAGGGAGGCCTGGGTTGGAGACCAGGATGTCCTTTTTAAACTTCTTCCTACCAGATTTAGAGAGGATAGCAGAATAGTCGATAGAGAAGCAGTTGGAAAAGATAGGCGAGACAGAGAGCACCCTAGAGTAGGTAGGGGATGAGAGAAGAGGAACAGAGTGGGAAAGGGGCAGGGGGAACAATAGGGAAGGACAAAGGGTCGGGCACAAGCAGACGAGAGAGAGAGAGACGAGACAAGTAGACAATTGGACCAGACGACAGGAGCTTAGATAAAGGTAGAACAACGTGCTAGATGAATGCTTTGCTTGGAGAATGCAATATAAATACCAGAGAGAAACACACCTAAGTCTGGGATTCCTGTATAGTCGGGAAAAGGCCTATGTTTCGCAATGCAATTTTTAAATACTTTCTCAATGCAATTTAAATACCATAGAAAAACACACCTAAGTAAGCTTTTAACCATGCACATTGGTATTTTCGAACACTAACCGGCCACAAGCTATGGCCTTTGGTATTGGCTAGTGTCCCCAGCCTTTGTCATGGCCAAGTCCACAGCCTAATTTGTTATTAGGGTAATCAAACTGTTTGTGAGCTAACTTATAAATGATGTTATGTATAATTCCATCATTGATTTTATCAGTTATATCCAATGTCATGTGTGATGCCAGTAGTGATGACATCTGGGATGTGATTTGGAATGTCATCAGTGTTCTCATAGAAGATGTAATTAGTGATGTAATCAGTGATGTGATCTGGGATGTCGTCATTGTGGTCACGGGGTGCGAAGTTAAGGTGGCTTTAGCTGAATTTCAGGGGTGTTGTTGCATTACGTTCTCACCTTACATCCCTGCAACTGAAGTTTTTTCCTTGAATGTCAAAGGTTTTGTTACAATACATTGCTCACCTTAACGTCACCGCAAAGTAAATGTTTTCCTTTAATTTCAAGTGTATTGTTATTCCATAGACTTTTAGAATGCTTCCAGACCACTAGCATAGACTTTGGCGATGGTCAGTGGTGCCCACTGTCCATGTTAAAATGCTACCAGACCACTAACCATGGCCTTTGGATTGCAGGCTTTGAGAACTCACAATGTTTTAAGGCAATGTGCAGTGAGACTAAATATTTTGCCATGGACCACACACTTTGGTTAAGAAGCGTGTTCAAAGCAGTACACCCCTTTTCGGTGCTGTCATTTTGCTGCACCGCGATTTGGTGCACCATTCTGCCGTAGCACCCATTTCAATGCACCCTTTATGGTGCATACACCTTTCTGGCACCATTATTTTGCTGCAAGAGATGTTTGGAACATGGCTGACATTACAGCCACGTCTGAACACTATGTTTGCCAGAGTTCAAGGCCCATCATTTAACCACTGGGCCACAATGGCTTGCTGTTCCACAGGGCATACCTTTCATAATTGGCCTATAATTTAATATGTTCATTTATAAAAGGCTAGGTATGAGAATCCAAACAATAACATCATTGTAGCATAATGGCTAAGTGCTGCATCTCGATCTCTTGCAGGCCAGGGTTCTTCAATCACAGTGTTCAGCATAAAGGTGATTTTTCTTTTTAATTAATTTTTCTGCCCAGAGACGACGTAGTCCTCTTCTTGGATATATGTGCAGTGTCACTGAAACCTGCCTCCATCCTGCTGCAGGCCCAGCCCTCTACACTGTCATTCCCCCTGGCTTTGCCATGTTAAGATATGACAAATCCTCTAAAATAGGAGGCAGCGTCGCCCTCATCTTTAAAAACACCCTCACTATTACAGTCACGCAAACCATTGTCATCCCCAACTGGGAATCCCTCCTCGGCAAGATCTCCATGTCTATGACTGAGTCTCTTGCCGTCCTCCTCATCTACCGCCCACCTGGCCCCAGCTTACCTTCGAAGATAACTTAATGCAAAACATCTTCTCGTCCATCAACCCCAACTCAAAAGTTGCAATCCTTGGGGACCTCAACCTAGGCCTCAGCAATCGAGCAGACTCATTGGCCACCAGTGTAGCCATGGCACTTAACCAGGCCAGCTTTACACAACATTCTCTCGAGCCCACCCATGAACCAGGCCGCACCCTAGACTGGTTAAGTGACCTCAATTGTAACATTCACACCCCGTCACCTCCCCTGACCCATGGTCTGACCATCACACCATTGCCTTTAAAATCCCCCATTCAGAATGCCCCAGACCAGCTCACCCTGCCAAACTTGAATGTATGGCCCGGTGCACATAAACCTCAACCCTACCAACCTCGCACTGCTACTTTACACCCTACCACACACCCCATCCTCAGTAACAGAGCCAGCAGCACTGGTTGAGCCCTACTTGCACCTCTCAAATGTACGAAAGCCAAACCCTCACTAAAAAAACTCTTGGTTTACTCCAGAACTCCTAGAAGTCTGTGCCAATAAGCATGCCTCTGAAATTGCTTGAAAAACCAAAAAAATCCCCCACCTTCAAAGCCCTCTTCTCCTCTCTTGCCAACAACTATAGAAGAGAAATCCACGCTTCCAAAGCCAACAGCTACAACTCCAGAATCAGTAACGCCTCATCCAACTTCTGAGAACTTTCCACAATTCTCCGGGAGCTAGAGACCCCCCCACCCACTCCCTCAGCCAGACCTGACAGTAAACAGTACCTGGTACGAACAACTCCAAAACACACTGGGCCTCATTACGACCCAGGCGGTAAGTTACCGCCTGGGCCGTGACTTTACCACCATGGCGTAAACTACGTTTATGCCATGGTGGTTGGCGGATTTACCGCCCCATTCCAACCTTGGCGGGGCGGTAAATCCCCATTTTCCCATTTACCCTTCCCCATTCCCATTTTGCCCCATAGGGCATAATGGGAGTGGGGAAGGCGTTAATTACGCCACCGTAAATTACGGTGGCGTAATTAACTCCATGGTCCCTTAGCGCCATGGATTTTAACACCTGCTAAAAGCAGGTGTTAAAACCTCCATGGCGCTAAGGGACCTCGTACTCAGGCGGTAAGGGTCGGCGATGTTTACGGCGCTGTAAACCCCTTACCGCCTGAGTTGTAATGAGGCCCACTTACTGGAAAGATCAACTCCTTCAAAGGAAAAATACACTCCAAGCAACTTGCTATGCTAACCAAACCTATATTGCCTACAGCACCCAGCCACTAGACCACACAGGCATCCAGTTCAACTGTCATCATGTCTCAGACATGGACGTCACCAAGATCATCAAGAGCCTCAAACCGTCATGCTTCAAAGGTGACACTTTCCCAGCTCCAATCATCAAATACTGTGCAGAGTCACTTATTCCCTTCTTGACAGCCAACATCAATGCATCCTTCTCCACCAGCTCGTTGCCAACATCTTTCACGGAAGTGTTAGGGAGAATTCTCATAAATGTGCTAATTGCCCTTACCTTAGAGACCCCCTGCAACTTTGCTGGATTTTGAGGACTTGATTTTTTTACCTGGAAAGAGTGTGAGCCTTTTTTTTCCACTCTATCATGTATTTTGATATGTGTTTTACTTTTGGGTTCTTTGGATATGGAGTTTTAGACAACTCCATAGACATCATCTTTTCTTATGTGTCAAACAGTACCCTCAGTGCAGTGGCACAGGGATGGCTTTCAGACTTCCCAAGGTTTAAATACCTTCTCTGGGACTGACTTCTATCTCCCAGTGAATGTAAAGTTAAATTGGCTTTGCTAGTCTTTTTAAATTGCTAGACCCAACAGACACTGCCTTACTAGTATTCCCTATGCCTAGAAAACTCATGTAGCACTCAAATGCTACCCTCTCCTCTCAGAATGACTGGTGGCAGTAGTATTACCATGATTTTCCTGACCGCAACACATTTAAACACTGTGGTAGCTAAAATCCACCAGAGCTATGTGTTTCAAGATGGCGTCTGAGCCCCCTCTGTAAACACAGGTTCCGATCAACGTTATTTGCCATTTCATTTTGGAAAGGTCCTTCTATTGTTTGTCTCTGCATGCCAAACCATGGTTTGTTCCCTTTGTTCATTTGCCTTTGGCGGGCTTCAGTACTGAAGACCGCCTCTGGTAACTGAGTGTCTGGGGTGGGCAGGAAGTGAGGGTGGTGCCCGAAACTCCCTGTGCTTAGTCTCCTTGGAGACCTGAATGCACTTTGGCATGATTGGCTGGCTGACTGTCTGTCAAGGACAGCCACCCTGCTGGGTAAGTGGCAGCTAGGCTGGAATGAAAGGGAGAAAACTGTTTAAAAGGCAGGTCTCTTGGACTTGGAAGGCAGAGTCGACCACTGGAATGAAAAAACCGAAGCCGAGCTGAAGGAAGATGATGCTGCAACTCCTGGACCGTTGGTTTGCCCAGTGAAGCCCTGCTGCAGGTCTGAATCACCTGAATCTCCCTCGACAGAGAAGCCCCTTAAAGGACAACTTCTTCCCTTGAGTTGGTGGGAACAACCAACTCGCAAGCCACCTGGAAACCATCTCTATACTGGTTGAAATTTCTTCTGAGTGCTGTAGAAAACCGGATAGCCAGTGAGGATACCAGCTTGTGGACTTTAAGGCACTCAACCTTAAACCAATGTTTTGCCAAGCTTGTGGATCCATCCCCGTGCAGTGCAGGCACCTCCCGACGCCCTCCCTCTTGTCCCCACAATTGAGGCCCAGGAACAGCGAGATCTGCAGGAACTGCCAGGAACAATTGCCTCAGCTGCAGCTTTTCTTCATTACCAAGGTACTGTGCAAATGCGGTTGAGAAATCCTCTCTGCCGTAGAGAAAGTTTGTGAAACTTTCCCAACTTTGGAGCCTTGTTAGCTCCTAATCTGACATATAACTCTTTTTCGTGCAAACTACTTCGTAGAACATTGGCAAAGACTTAACCGTTTACTACCAGAACTGTGCTATCCTATCCAAGACACTGGTAAATTGTCTTTGGCCCAGGCCTATTGAATTGAACTGCCTCTAATAGTGGACTGTACAATTTGCCCTGCCTAAGAAAGTATGTGTGTTTAATTCTTATAACTTGTGTCTTTTACTCCCTTTTAAAGTTACTGAAGTGCCATTTTGCTCTCACCTCTGGGAGCCTAACTTGTTCAGAAGCGTATTGCTTTGGTACTGGTGTGTATTATGGTGTGATATTGAGCTGCTTATTGCTAGTGTAATGTTTTCTAAATGACTGTGTGAATATATTAGTATTGTTTTAACAAGAGACCTTGAGTAAGTGTTTGTTAGAACCACTGTGATTGCAAGTCCTTTGTGTAACACATTGTACTGCTCACATCCCTCTTGAGATAAGCCTGGCTACTCAGCCCTGCTACCACAAAACTGTGTAGTACAGTCTCATACCAAAGGTGAGATTGTGCTTACACCTGTAGTCTTAATTGTTTGTAGTGTTCCCAAAGGGTACTGCATGTAATTCTGCCTAACAGGAAGCATCCTCAAGAAACCCTTCCTTGACCCTTCCATTCTGACAAACTACTGCCCCATTACTACGGTACCCTAACTCTTGAAGATCCTGAACCTTGTTGCTTATATCTGAGTTCAACAGTACCTTGAGGAAAACAACATCTTGGGCACACGCCAATCAGGATTCTGCCCCAAACATTGAACCAAAACTGCCCTACTTGATCTGATAATCCAAATCAATGCCATCAAAGACACTGGCAAACCTGACCATCCTGATGATGCTGACCTATCCACAGCATTCGATTTGGAAGACCACCAGATCCTTTGCTCCCATCAGCAAACTTCTCTCCATTAGCCCCCATTTGGATTAGGTCCTCCCTAACTGACAGATCATCATAAGTGTTCATTGATGAGTTTTCCACTGAACCTACTCCTGTCACCTGGGGGGCCTCCAAGGTTCCTGCCTCTCCTTCACCATCTGCAACATTTATACAAAACCCCTATTCGACCACCTTGACCTACTAGACAGATCCTACAAGAAGTACGCTGACAACACGCATATCCTTATCCCCCTCCACGGCTCACAGGCCCAGGACTCAGACACCATAAACTTTGTACACAAGGTCATACAAAATTGGATGGCTTCTCATCTCCTCTGCCACGACGAAGACAAAACCGAAAACCTCATCGTCGGCTCCAACTCCACACTTTACAACATTGACCCAGCATACAAGGAGTTTATCATCGATGGTAATCATATCATTACTTCTGCCACTGCCAAAAATCTTGGCTTCTACCTGGATGCCAACCTCAACCTCTCACATCAAGTGAACTTGATTACCTCAGCGGCAGCTTACACAGCCAAACTGCTTCATGCCAGCAGGCCCCTCCTCTCCTCTCCTAACCGCCTACCAATTGCAAGAGCTATAACAGGAGCCAAGCTCACCTACTTTAACACCCTGTTTACCAGCACTTCAGAATGCAACCTGAACAAACTCCAGACAATTCAATTCAAAACAATGCCCTCCGAGCAGCCATTGGTCTCTTCAGATCTGACCATATCTCCAAAGCCAGGAGAGATGCACACTGGTTGCCCATCCAGGAAAGGATTAAGATCAAAACATTGTTCCTTGCCCACCGGTGTCTTGCGAACACTGCCCTGACCTACCTCTCATGCTGCCAGGAAAAATACGCCCCCGCCCGACTTCTTAGATCATCGAACTCTCACTTTCTCAAGACCCCAACCTCAATCACCTCTCTGTAGGGGGCAAGAGCTCCTTTGTCGTTGCTGCCAAGCTCAAGAATAATCGATCACCAGCACTCTGAAAACAACAGGCCTACTGAACCTTTCCTAGAAACTGAAACACTTGCCTTTTCAACAAAATGTGCTCCTCCTAAGACTCTTCCATCCTACTACTGCATCGTCCCACCCTCCTTCCCTTTTTCTCTTTTTACCTTAATTTATCTAGCGCCTAGATACCCGAGGGTTTTGTGCACTGTAACAAATCCAAAAAAATATAAATAGTGTAAGGGGAATGTGTGGTGTGAGGGTGTACATGTCATCTGAGACTGTGCATGCAATGTGTGTGTGATTGATGTGGTTATGCTGCTATGCTGGTTATGCTTCCTCGCTGTTAGATTGGGCCTATTTCTGTTGTATGCTGTTCGTACTGTTTGCGCCCTAACGCCTTTTGGTTCATGGCTGCGCTATATAAATGGTGTAAAGTAAAGTAAAGTGAGTGTTTTTGTGAGTACATGGAGTGAAGGTGTGTGTGAGGGATTATGCATGTAGTGTGCATTTGTTCCGTGATGGCGAGCGCTTGTTGTGTGTGTGTGTGTGTGTGTGTGTGTGTGTGTGTTGTGTGTGTGTGTGTGTGTGTGTGTCTCCATGTAATTCGGAAGATACCCACCCAGTCCTTGTTTTCTTTTGTTGCATATTGTGACTTGTAGTTTTGTTTTGTCCATCAAGTAACCAATACTACAAGTCCCAAAATGCAACGTAAAAAAAGGACATCTGAATGATCATCTTTCAAATAACAAGGGACGTGTGTGTCATGATGCCTACCCCCGGAGCACCAGGCCAGGCCCAGCACCCCCGGAAGCAGGCATCATGCCCTCGGGTAAAAGTCCAGCGGCCCCTTATAGGGGCTCTTTGGACTCAGTCCTGGCGCCTTTGGCGCCAGGCTCATGTTGGACATCAGTCCTGGCGCCATAGGCGCCAGGCTCATAAAGGGAGGTGTTTTGTGCACTTACCTGATGCAGACCATGCTGCATGCTTCAGGCCTCCCTGAGACCTGAAAGGGACTATTTTTTCATAGGGACTATTTTTTCACTCAGGCGTGGCCAGGGAAGGATACATACCTAGTTGGGGAAGGATACATACCTGGGACTTCTTTGGAGGCTATTTAAGCCACGCCCAGACAGCAGCTCATGCTTCGCGTTGTTCTGCTTCCTGCAGCTTAACGCTCACCGTGTCTGCTCCTGCACCTGGACTCCAGCCACGCCCGCCTCGAACCTGAAAGACCTGCAAGGAAGGAAGAGAAGAGAAAGGTGAAAACCAAGGACTATTTCAAACTTCTTACCTGCATCCGGAATCTTCTCGCCAGCATCCCTGAAGAAAGACTTCCATTTAAAAGCATTGCGTTGCTCGCTGCAGCGCCACGCTTCACTCACCTGTCCTCGAGACATCTCCCGGCTCCATCGCGGCTGTCAGCATCGGACGCCACATCTCTGCACCTAGGCGAGAGAGGAAGAAACAAAAGGTGAGCAGAAGGAACACAGAAGGAAAGCCTGATTAACAGCCATAATACTTACCGGCTTTTCTTCCACATTTCGGGTCGGCGCCGCCCCGTTGGCAGGTACCGTACCCCGGCCCCTATGGGGAAAGGACAAGAGACATTTCTGGGGAATGATAAGGACATTTAGAGGGATCGCCCTCATCACTACTCACCTCGGCAGTTTAACCCCTCGACGCATCGCCTTCATTCTGCACCTGAAATAAAGGACAGATCACAGGTTAGAAAGACAACATAAAGGGGGCCTCACTTGAACTTTGAACTTTCATACTTACGGCGCATCGCTCAGGAAAGTCAAGTGGATTTTGCCAGCGCCATTCTGAAAACCAGTGAAGTAACTGGACGAACGCGCGCCCCTGCACCAGAAGCAGGATGGAGAGTTCATCCTTCCAAACCATAAGGTGAGCTTAAACCGGGGTTTGGAGGAAGTTAGAGAGGAACGAAGGGGGAAAGGGGGGAGCTAGCACACTATTCTGCAGACTGTTAATCCCCTTTCTCATCTGCAGAAGGATATTCCTACGGGCCAGGCAAGCACGATTTGGAGGTCCT
This sequence comes from Ambystoma mexicanum, assembly GCF_040938575.1. Taxonomy (NCBI): domain Eukaryota; kingdom Metazoa; phylum Chordata; class Amphibia; order Caudata; family Ambystomatidae; genus Ambystoma; species Ambystoma mexicanum. Next base: position 1,115,923,437 of record NC_090924.1, on the reverse strand, counting down.
GTCCAATCGGTGTTCCGGGTCCTGCGCATCACGCTAGAAGAGGCCACAGCAATCCAGACTAGACCAGCGCCCCCGTGGGAACCAGGTGAGCGTTACAGAACGCGAAGCCTTCCTACAAATTCCCACCCAGGCGCTATGGAAACTTCCGAAACTGACCAGTTGGCCCAATTACTTGGGGAATTACGGGCCGAAGTACACGCCGCTCGTCAAGAGACTATTCCCCTCAGGAGGGAAGTGAGTGTAATAAAGGATAGAGCTGATGACCTGGCTAGACAGCTTTTGCAAGGTCAAGCTGGACAAACTCCTTTACCCGGTTCCGGGGGGAACCCCGCTCCTGTGGTTTCCAGTAACCCGGTGCAGATTAATCTACCTGGAAACATGCCGCTGGCCCCACCTGAACGCTTTACTGGGGACCCCAAACGATTTGCCGTATTCATGAATCAGTGTCGTTTGCACTTCCTATGCAGACCTGGGGCCTTCCCTAATGATCAGACCAAGGTAGCCTTTGTGTTGTCATATCTCAGAGGCTGTGCTGCCGATTGGTCAGTCCCACTGGTAACTCAAGATGACCCGATTCTTCGTGATTTTCAAGGATTTCAAACAAGCATGGAAAGGTTATTTGCTCGACACTCCCAGGGACAGGCTCTGGATGACGAACTTCTATCTCTGCGACAGGGCAATCAAGACCTTCTAGCCTACATTGCAACCTTCAATAGACTAATTGTGGAAACTGGCTGGCCAGAGGATAAAAGAATCACGTTATTCTATTGAGGTCTACGCAGAGAACTTAAAGATGTCCTGGCACAAGTTGTAAATCCACCCCAAGAATGCACTGAATATATAGACTTAGTGGTCCAATTGGATCACAGGCTGCTAAACAGAAAAGCAGATCGGTCCAAGTTTGAAAGCCGGGTGTTGGCCAAGACCCACGCTAACCCCAACGGGGCTGATGGCTCGGAGCCTATGCAAATCGGAGGGGTTAAAGGACCCCTAACTCAAAAAGAACGGGAAAGAAGACGACATATGCAATTATGCCTTTATTGTGGGTCCTCTGGACACTTTCTACGAGATTGCCCGGTTAAGTTGCCCAAGAAGGTGGTAGGAGCCGCTGATTAAATCCATGGAAACTCTGTATCGGGAAACGACCACGCCCGGCAAGCGTAGGGGTCCGCTTGCCGAGCTTGAAAACTAACTCTCAGACGTCGCATTTCATTGTGCCAATGGTCCTCTTAGATCCGGAACAGCCTAAGCGGTTGCATGCTATAAAGGCATACATCGATAGCGGGGCTATAGGAAACTATGTGGATCGAGAATTGGTCTCTAGGATAAACCTCCCTCTGCGTCCTAAAACCAACAAAGATGTCATCACCACAGTAGATGGAACCGAAAATTGCCTCTGGACCGGTAACACATTCCACAGCTGAGGTGACACTTGTAGGTCCGGATGGCCATCGGGAGGCAGTTGTGTTTGATGTAATCAAGGCTCCACAGTTTCAGCTTATTCTCGGAATCCCTTGGTTAGAGACACATAATCCTCGAATTGATTGGCGAGCGAAGAGAATAACCTTCCCGGATTGTGCACAAACCTGCTACCCAGAAAATCCAAAGATTAATCTAGCATCAGTAACCTCTGTCCCTGTGCAACTACCTCCAGAGTACCAAGACTTTCAGGACGTCTTCCAAAAGGAACAGGCCAACACGTTACCTCCCCACAGATTGTACGATTGCCAAATCGATCTGGTGCCCGGTGCACAACCCCCTTGTAGCAGGATTTACGCCCTTACTGAACCAGAGAATCTGCATTTGAGACAATATTTAGATCAATACCTCGCCAATGGTTTCATTCGCCCGTCAAAGTCCCCGGCATCCTCAGCTTTGTTCTTCGTGCCTAAAAAAGAAGGTGACCTTAGAACTTGTATCGATTAACGCGCATTGAACCAGATAACTGTTAAAAATCGTTACCCTCTGCCTCTGATCCGTGAACTCCTTGACCAGGTGAAGGATGCTTGCATATACACCAAGTTAGATCTCCGGAGGGCTTATCATCTGGTACGAGTAAAAGAAGGCGACGAATGGAAAACGGCCTTCCGTACAAAATATGGACTATTCAAATACCAGGTGATGCCTTTCGGGGTTGTGCAACGCGCCTGCAGCCTTCCAATTCTTCATGAACGATGTCCTTCGGGAACTCATCGATGTCTGTGTTGTTGTGTATATCGATGACATTCTTGTGTACTCCTCTTCGGAATGTGATCACAGAAAGCATGTCAGGGCCGTCCTAGAGAAACTGCGCCAGCACAAACTGTTTGCCAAGCTGGAAAAATGTGTTTTCCATACCACCGAGGTTGAGTTTCTCGGATTCATCCTGACAGCTAAAGGGGTCCGAATGGATTCACGGAAAGTGGATGCCATCCTCAAATGGCCATCACCTAGTTCGGTGAAAGGTGTCCAAAGCATGCTTGGTTTTGCCAACTTTCATCGCAGGTTTATCCCGGAGTTTTCACGTGTGGTGCAACCCATCACTGCACTCTTGCGAAAAAATAAACGTTTTGAATGGACCGAGGAAGCCGAACAGGCCTTTCAGGAGTTGAAAGCTAAGTTCACGTCCGCACCTATTTTGAAGCACCCGCGTCCCGATATCCCATATATAGTCGAAACCGACGCGTCCAGCTTAGCCATGGGAGCTGTCCTGTCTCAGAGAGACCCTGAAACCAACCAACTACACCCCGTAGCATTTTGGTCCAGAAAGTTCTCGCCACCGGAGATAAATTATGCGATCACCGATAAGGAACTATTAGCCATTAAGTCCGCCTTTAAGGCTTGGCGGCATTATCTCCTCGGCGCCCGGCATACCATCACCGTGATCACTGATCACCGAAATTTACAATATTTAAAAACTGCCAAGGCTCAATCGTCTCGACAGCTCCGATGGGCTTTGTTCTTTGCTGAGTTCGATTTTGTAATCACGTACCGCCCCGGCTATAAGAATGTTAAGGCGGATGCTCTATCCCGAATTGGAATGGAAGAAATAGACACAAACTCAGAACCTGTGCCGATAATTCCCGAACAAAGAATTTTGGGGATAACCACTTTACAAACCCTTGAAGACATTCAAGCATGAGTGAAACAATTCCTGGACTCTTCAGCCTTGCAGGATTGGATCAAAAGGGGGTCTAACTTGTCAGACAAGGATGGCTTACCTTACTTCCAAGGATGCTTATTTTTGCCAGAAAAGGAATTGCAAGAACTGGTTATTTCCCGTCATCATGATACCCTGATAGAAGGACATCCTGGCATTGCCAAAACAGAGGAAAAGGTTAAACGACAATTCTGGTGGCCTTCATGGCAAAAGGATATTAAATCTTTTGTGATGTCCTGTGGAGTTTGTGCCCAAAACAAAGGTCAAAAGACAAGACCCGCCGGTCTTCTTCAGCCCTTAGACATTCCACCAGCACCTTGGCACACCCTGTCACTAGATTTTATCACGGACCTGCCCTCTTGTAATGGTTACAATACTATTCTGGTCGTGGTGGATTTATTTTCCAAAATGGCCCACTTTATTCCGTTGAAAGGATTACCTTCAGCCTTTGTTCTTGCCAAGGAATTCCTCGAAAATATCATCCGTTTGCATGGATTCCCGTCAATACTAGTCTCCGATCGGGGAAGCCAGTTTATTTCTCATTTTTGGAAAAAGTGTTGTCAACTGGCACAAATCGACGTAAGACTCTCGACCAGCCACCACCCACAGACCGATGGTCAGACGGAGAGAACGAACCAGACCCTTGAACAATATCTACGATGTATGTTGCACCAATCGGAGGGTAATTGGAAGGACATTTTATGGGTGGCTGAATATGCATACAATAACTCGATACACTCTGGAACTGGTCAGAGCCCCTTTTATACCCTATATGGACATCACCCTCATACTTCAGACTTGGACCCACCTCTGAGCCTTGAAATGCCCGCAGTGGACCATTTGCATTCTACGATTACTCAAGCCTTCAAGGATGCAACTGCACATTTGCAACATGCGAAAGGGAAATACAAAAAGAATGCGGATCTGCATCGAAGAGAGGCGCCTCCATACCAAATAGGGGATCAAGTATGGTTGGCTACCAAACACCTATCACTCAAGGGGCCTCGAACTTTTAATCCAAGGTATTTAGGCCCTTACTCGATCAAAGCTATAATCAACCCAGTGGCAGTCAAGCTCGATCTACCAGCTAACATGCGGATTCACCCCGTTTTTCATGTGTCACTTTTGAAACCAGTGCACCCAGGAACCAGATTAACAAAGCCACCAGAACCGATTCAGATAGATGGGGAGCCTGAATTCGAGGTGAAGAACATTTTGGATTCTAAGATCTCAAAATCAAAACTTTTCTATCTAATTGATTGGAAAGGGTACGGGCCTCAGGAAAGGTCTTGGGAACCCAGTGATCACGTACATGCACCTCGGCTGGTAAAAAGGTTCCATCGGAATTTCACAAACAAACCGAAATCTTCAGAAGGAACGACCTTGGGAGGGGCCTTGGGGGGGAGTGCTGTCATGATGCCTACCCCCGGAGCACCAGGCCAGGCCCAGCACCCCCGGAAGCAGGCATCATGCCCTCGGGTAAAAGCCCAGCGGCCCCTTATAGGGGCTCTTTGGGCTCAGTCCTGGCGCCTTTGGCGCCAGGCTCATGTTGGACATCAGTCCTGGCGCCATAGGCGCCAGGCTGATTTTGGGAGGTGTTTTGTGCACTTACCTGATGCAGACCATGCTGCACGCTTCAGGCCTCCCTGAGACCTGAAAGGGACTATTTTTTCATAGGGACTATTTTTTCACTCGGGCGTGGCCAGGGAAGGATACATACCTGGGACTTCTTTGGAGGCTATTTAAGCCACGCCCAGACAGCAGCTCATGCATCGCGTTGTTCTGCTTCCTGTAGCTTAATGCTCACCATGTCTGCTCCTGCACCTGGACTCCAGCCACGCCCGCCTCAAACCTGGAAGACCTGCAAGGAAGGAAGAGAAGAGAAAGGTGAAAACCAAGGACTATTTCAAATTTCTTACCTGCATCCGGAATCTTCTCGCCAGCATCCCTGAAGAAAGACTTCCATTTAAAAGCATTGCGTTGCTCGCTGCAGTGCCACGCTTCACTCACCTGTCCTCGAGACTTCTCCCGGGTCCATCCCGGCTGTCAGCATCGGACGCCACATCTCTGCACCTAGGGGAGAGAGGAAGAAACAAAAGGTGAGCAGAAGGAACACAGAAGGAAAGCCTGATTAACAGCCATAATACTTACCGGCTTTTCTTCCACATTTCGGGTCGGCGCCGCCCCGTTGGCAGGTACCGTACCCCGGCACCTATGGGGAAAGGACAAGAGACATTTCTGGGGAATGATAAGGACATTTAGAGGGATCGCCCTCATCACTACTCACCTCGGCAGTTTAACCCCTCGATGCATCGCCTTCATTCTGCACCTGAAATAAAGGACAGATCACAGGTTAGAAAGACAACATAAAGGGGGCCTCACTTGAACTTTGAACTTTCATACTTACGGCGCATCGCTCAGGAAAGTCAAGTGGATTTTGCCAGCGCCATTCTGAAAACCAGTGAAGTAACTCGACGAACGCGCGCCCCTGCACCAGAAGCAGGATGGAGAGTTTATCCTTCCAAACCATAAGGTGAGCTTAAACCGGGGTTTGGAGGAAGTTAGAGAGGAACGAAGGGGGAAAGGGGGGAGCTAGCACACTATTCTGCAGACTGTTAATCCCCTTTCTCATCTGCAGAAGGATATTCCTACGGGCCAGGCAAGCACGATTTGGAGGTCCTGTCCAATCGGTGTTCCGGGTCCTGCGCATCACGCTAGAAGAGGCCACAGCAATCCAGACTAGACCAGCGCCCCCGTGGGAACCAGGTGAGCTTTACAGTGTGGCATATAACAATATATACAACACATGTAACTTGGCTATATTCATGATTTCTCCTGCACCTCTATTTGTTTGGGTCAAATGGCAGTAGGGGATCTGTAAATTGTTGAAAGAGGAGGTATGTAGTGTAGAATCAGAGGAGGGGGACGCTAAGTAAAATATACTTTCTGTCAGCTGGGGAAAATGCGAATAAGGGATTGGAGAGGAGTGGTGTGTACTTGGCCCCACGTGTTTTCAAAGTCTAAAACTAGCGAAATATATTTAGGGAATAAAGTAACTGTCTGAAATGACCCTCCCTTGAGCTGCAAAGAAAGTCTTCTCATGTGCAATCAAAGACACATGACTAATACTAACCCATTGGTAGTGCAGCTCAAAAGACCATCTTAAAATCAGTGATTGGGTGAACATTTCCATGAAGGAAGCCACATGGATCAAAGGCATGCCTGTTAAGACTACACAGTCCAGAATACAGAGTTTTTACCAAAATATACTGTTTTACATAGGAAGGAAGGAAGGAAGGAAGGAAGGAAGGAAGGAAGGAAGGAAGGAAGGAAGGAAGGAAGGAAGGAAGGAAGGAAGGAAGGAAGGAAGGAAGGAAGGAAGGAAGGAAGGAAGGAAGGAAGGAAGGAAGGAAGGAAGGAAGGAAGGAAGGAAGGAAGGAAGGAAGGAAGGAAGGAAGATCTAGCAGCTGCAGGACAGTTTGGTTGCTATGTAATTTCTGACACTGATCAGCAGAGGACAGGCAGGTATTGTAGGAACATGAGCACTGGTCCTGATTTCATCCTAGGAAGCTGGGAGTCAGTTGTTCCAAGTTATCAGGCCACACTTTGACAACAGGATGGATTGTAGGCTCCTTAGCATGGGTCCTGGACACTGTCTACAGGTCAAGCTTCTTGTTCCTTACATGAAAACGTAACCGGGGCAGTCACAACATGTTAGTGGGAGAGTGTGTTGAGGGGAATTGCATAGTAATCAACAAACAACCCTGTAAGAACACTTGCTGAGGTTTTCAGCCTTTACCTATAATTCTATCAGTGTTATATTTGTTCTACCCAGAATGTTCCTACTAGGTGTGATGACATTTCAATATAGTGTGTATTTGTTCTGCATTCTTCATGAACTTTCCATCCAGCATTTCAGTTGGGCAACTGGTATGATTCTAAAGAAGCCTTCGTGCCCTGCATGTCCCATGACTGCGTAGCTGTAGACTTAACGCTTAACTGGGCCAATAACCTGACACAAAATGCCAGTACTAAGCCATTACAAATGAGGTTAAATAAAATCTAGATCTACTTAATTGCTGTATTATGACACAACTAAAGTGATTCCTGGGCACAGACACGGCCCTCATCTCCTTAGAGAACTATATGTTCAAAGTTTTCTCCCACGAGATCTTCTGTTAAAAATATATAAACATTTTCTCTGACCTGGATTCCATCCCTTATGAAGCCCAGATAGCACTTGGGAGAGATCTCAACCTCACCAAAGTATATTCCACCAAACTACTTGTCACCCTCCTCTCTGACCCCTCTCTTATCTTACTTTGCAATCTACCCATTAATTTCCAAGGGAACGCTATTCACCTTCCTCTCCTTCTCTCTCCCCACATCTACTCTCACTAGGGACCCCTCCAACTTGTGACCACTGAATCTGCCACTTCATATTGCTGTCCCCCCTGTAGCTTTGCCACTTTGTCCAGAATCTTCAGCAAGTATGGCACGTTTGTAATAGGCCGGTAGTTACTCTGTACATTCTGGTCAAGAGTAGGTTTCTTAATAAGGGGTGATATCCAGGTTTTTTTTTATACTGATAGGGGCACCACTCTCTTTAAAAGAAAAGTTTATACATTTAGTAAGGAGAGGGGCAAGTTAGTTACTGCATTCTTTAATTATTGAGGCAGGACAGACATCCCCTTTACAGCTTGTTGGTTTAAGGTGGCTGAGTACCTTTTGCTCAGAGATGGGCTGGAAATCAAATTTAACAGTGTGTACATTGGGGCAAACTGATGGCAGGGTCACATTGACTTTGGTACTAGAGTTGATCTTTTTTTCTAGATTTTTCTGTATATTCTCTATTTTATTTCTCATGGCTTGTTGGAGGGATGTGCACCAGCTGGCATCCTTTAACACCTGCACTGGAACTAGGCAAGGGTCTTCCAGCTCCTTAAGAATCCTAAATAGTTCACCTGAGCTTGAGGTTGCTCCTGAGATTCTATTGTCGTAATAGGTTCCTTTTGCACTCGACTCAGCCTTTTTGTATGTTTTTGATGTATTAGCAAAAATGGTTTTGTCTTCTGCTAAATTCGTTTTTTCCATTGTTTCAATGCCTTGAGTTTAGCTGCGCATAGCAGTTGGATTTCAGGAGAGAGACATTTTTTGTTTGGCCTGTCTTTAGATAGCTGTGTTTTCAATGGAGCCAGGTCACTGATGGCCCTTTTGAGAGTATTGCCATTGGCCTTGCCCAGCTCTTCAGCAAAATTCAGAGAGTCTAAATTCTTGATAGGGGCCGCTATAAAGGGGGCCATGGTGTCCAGTGTCAGTTTACACAATTTCCTGCATGTTACCCAGCTCTTTTGGAGTTTAGTTCTCATACGGCTTGGAAGAGACATGTTCCAGTCTAGTATATAATGATAAGACCAAAGACAGCGGTTGCACCTCAGATTGAAAATTAGAAGGTTTTGGGTAAGAAACTAATCCAGGATTCTTCCCTTAATATTGGTAGGTGTCTTAGCATGTTGCGTGAAACCCAGATCACAAATTGTTTTAGTGACTAATGTAGTTTGCGAATCTGTTATGTCATAATAGCCCAGATTGAAATCACCCAAGATCAATATTTTTGATTTAGGTTTAAGGCTCACAGTGATTAGGTCATTGAGATTAAGTAAGAAGTCTGGCATGTTCTGAGGTGGTCTGAAAATTAGAAAGATGTTTACTGTCTCATTTGCGTTCAGATATTGCTTGGCCATTAGTTGTTTGCAGTCTGCTAAGCGGATAGTGTTAATTTTTCTGATTTGAAATGAGTTGTGGTACAGTAGGGCTACCCCACTGATTTTTATCAGCTGTACATACCGGGCTAAGTGTGTTAGCAAGTCAAGGCTTAGCACTTTCAGCTGGCTACTCCTCTGCGTGGGGGAACGTTGGGGTTCTACTCTATGGGGGTTACCTGGTCTTGGAAGGTTGGGCTCCTCTTCTTTGGCATTCCTCGATATGTGTTTGGTCTCATTATGGCCATGATGCCTGCCTATATCCTTCTGCAAACACAGGGGGAAAGGGTTTCCCACCGAACGCCACGGCACAAACCGATGAAAACCGGCCTTGCCAATGCACCAGAGCTGATGTGACGCAGATGAAAATGAGTTGCTGCTAAGCAGCTTGGGAAATGTAGTTTTTAAAAACTACTGAAATTGCGCAATTGGCTGAAAATAGCTTTGAGTGCAACAAACGAATTTAGCTGAGTACAACAATCAAAATGCATCATTCCAATCTAGCTGGGCTCACTGATGCAGTTATGGAGCTCTGGTAACAGAAACAATGGTGTGAGAAAATAAATTCACCCACTTATGCACGCAGTTTTTAACTAAAGCATACACCTTGCACACAGTAACCGAAAAGTATATGCACCAGTATCAAGTGATACTTCCCTATGAGTATACCCTACACCCTACACTACTCGACAATCTTCCTAATCATCCTACTTCCCCAATTGAATTACTATTCTCCAATCTCACCCCCACAAATACTTCTCCAGACTCTATCCTTTCATGGCTCTTCCTTGCCCTCACACTATCTCTTCTTTCCAATCCACTTACATCTTTGCCCAGTGCTTATCATCTACAATTGAACAAATGTGAGACTCTCTCATTACCTTCCTATCCCCCTCCAGCTGTCAACTTCAATGTGCCCCATTGCACTATTGTTGCTCTAACTTGCAATAGGACTGATATGGTCATGAAATTAAAAACAGCACCACCCATCCTTGTGAGAATACAAGAGTATGCATAACAAATGGGAAGCTGTGAATGTGCATGCAATGGTCCGGAAAAGAAACAGTGCTGCGGAGGGTCACTGTTCCACACAGTGAACATTCCTCTATCCTGTGTGTCTCCGTTGCTAGGGGACAGATGTCTGAGACAACACAACCCTAAATATATGAAAGAAAAGACTTGTGGAGCATTGTCAGTATTCTTCCTCTTCCTGACCTGTTGGAAAAGTGCAATCACACTCCAATGGCCTGCAGTTGCTCTCTCACTTGAGAGCAAAGTTCAATCAATGAACGAGGTGACAGATGTCGCACACCTTGTGTGCTCATTCGAGAAAGAGGTCTTCCCTCACACAGCCTCTTTTCCCAAAAATGTGCTGTTCGCTACAGACCCCTGATAATTGCTTGAAGGACATGAAGTTACCAGTAGGGTGTGAGATAGTAGCTGCATAGGCGCAGTGAGCCTAAAAAAGAGGCCAGCAGGTAGACGGTGGTGAAGACTGCCAGGATAACCAGCACTCAGATTGCATCACTCCCCTGGTGTGGATGCTAGAGAAGTGGGGCAAGTGGAGCAGGAACAGTGTCGGCGAACCCCCCAGCTTCCATTCTTACCTGGTGTCTTATCTTTTGTAGCCTTACCAAGTAGGTCCAGCAGAGCAACTCACAATAAGGCACAGTCTTGATCTCAGCAGTAGCAATGGATTGTTCCTTAAGCAAATAACGTGCTGCTGGATTAATTGTGTTTCAAAAACAGACAGATACAACTGATTCCTCATTGCAGGCATTTAGAAGAAGATGCGTTTTCCCAATGTGTCGCGCTCGGAAACACTTGTGTAGGAGTGCGATAGAAATAAAATATCAATCAATCAATCAAATAAAAAATATCAATCAATGAGAAAAAATGGATTCTTTCTCACAAAAATACAACGATGAGTTGGGGTAAAATTGCCTATTCAACCCTCACACTTCTAAAAACCAAAACACAACATAATTGTAAAGATAAACAGGGACTGTTAAGATATATGCCCCCTTTGCCTTTTTTGGTAACGTGGGCCGAGGCAAGGCTATACTTAAGAGACTTGTGAAGGTGAACACTTAATAATCCAAAAACAGAATCACAGACCAAAATCAATGGAATGTTCAATCAAGGTTCTATAAAAAATAAAAACACTTTCATCTAAAAAGACACCATCTGTACATAGAGCAGAAAAAAACTAATACATAAAAACCCACCCGAAAGGAAGAACAGAAAAGGTTCAACATACTGGATGAGGTAGCACTTTAAGCAAAGTTCCAGGGGGCGGTATAAAGGATATCTTGTATAAAACAGGAGCAATCTTGACCTAATCACTCTCTATGGTGCAAATGGACTGAAGTGGCAAGTCGAAGTCAACAGTACCTGTATTCAGTTTTGATGGGATGACACATTCAGACCCAGGTTCGAACATCAATGCGAGCTGATCAGGCTCACTTCAGGCATGTAGGCTCGTGGAGGCTCCGGCAGAAATCGGGCATCAAAGAGGGGTGGATGCAGTTGCTATGTAAGGTAAAATGGTGGCTCTTCAAAGATGCAAGTCCAGGCAGTCCTAGGAATGCTTTGCACTTGTCTAGGCCGAGTGGGGCTTTCGCTGTTGGGAGGGGTTGATTAGCGACACTCCAGCAGCTCAAGTTGGTGGCCGTTTGTCAAAGTGGTAATATTGGGTGCGTCAATGTGCAATCAATGAGGCAACAGTGCACGGGCTAGCTCGGCTGAGCTGTGGTTGTAATCCCCAGTTAGATTTGGCCAGTGACTCTCCAGTGATTCAGTTCAGGGCCCGGCATGAAGCTGTTGCTTTGGACCTACCAGGTCATGAGATTTGGCTGCGGCACGATGCTGTGTCAAACTGGTCAAAAGTGCAAGCAAATGTTCAATTGGTGGAGGAGCACAGAAACCAGCGCCAGCGACTTCCCTCTTGTGCCAGGTGCAGTAAACACGGAGTAACCAGTTCACTGCAATGAACAGGGAGCTTCGAATGGTCTGGCCTTCCAGTTGCTGTGAGGCCCTTTCAGTTGGACTTGAGGATAGGATGATTCCTGTTCAGGGTCTGCTCTCCCAGCTTAAGAGATCCCACTGCAGACTGGTAGGTACTGATCCACAGCAGAGGTTACTCCCAATGTGCCCTGTGAGTGGTAGGGGGCAGATATTACTTCTGCTTCGAATGATCCTTCACCTCAAGCTGAGTGGAGTACAACCCTCCCAAACAAAGTCCTGTAAGATCTCCAGAACAAATATATGGCCCTAAAGAATCTGAGAGGGAAAAAAAACGAATCTGCTGGAGGGGTGGAAGGCCCCTTCTTTTATTGGCAAAGGTCCTCAGGTGATTGGGCTAAAGCTAGCTTGCCTTAGGGGTCCAATCCCTGCTCTTGAATGGAGTGGACTTTGCCCTTCTAATTTCATGCCTAAAGTGCTTTACTCCTGATGAATTGGAGGGGACAGGTAAGAAAGAGAGACAGAAAGTCAAAATCAAGATGGTGGAAGTATCCTTCCCTTGACCAGTGCCCTCCTGCCTATCATGATCACACCCCTTCCCTTCTCAATGAGAACAAAGGCATTTAGACATGCAGCACCCTGGTGTGAAGCTACTCCTTCTGAATGGGTGTGCTCCCTTGATGCCCGGGCCCAGAACAGTTGCCTGCTGTGTGGCTGTCTTGGGTCTTAGAGTATTACCTGCTCTCACAAAAAGATCAAAAAGGGGGCCCAGCCCTGCAGGTTCCTGTCCTATCATTTGGTGGACTCACGCAGCTGACCAGAATACACATCACCTTCCACAGCGGAGCTGACTAACAGGAGCTGACACATATGCTATATCAATTGTTATGTGGCTGTTGTGATAATAAGTATCACTGTGCACTATTCCTAAAGACAGGCAAGGCTTTTATTTAGAGTTTACCTTGCCACCATCTTGGGCAATCTATGATCATCATAGTTTTTTTTACAGATTGGCATATCTTAAATGATGCCGCTGGCCTCTGGGATCTGGCTGTCTCTGCCGCTTTGAAATGGGAAACATGTGACATTTGAGCCTGCTCTGTGACACGAGTAATGCAAGCACTGTGGATCTGGGTACTGATTCGGCAGAGCATAAAATTACTATGCGTTTGGCATGGAGTCAATGGAAAAATGGAATTCGGTTGGCCAATTACCCCTTTTGGAGATAGAAATAGCCTGATCATTCTATTTGCTAATACACATCAAACAAGCGATTTTTTTGTACCGTTGCCAGGTAGCAATTTCTTACACCCAATCCTCACAGATGGATGGTTAATTCATCCACTGTACATCGTCTCATGTTCCTCACAACCTAGAGGATTATTTGTCTTTTGTTTGAGCCCCATGACTTTGAAAGTGCACCTCATCTCCATTTTGAAATAGGGTGGACTTTCCCTTTTCCCCTGCAAATAAAGCAGTGCCCCTTTTGATGTGGGGTGGTTGTCCCCAGTTTCTCATACAGAGCAATGTGAGTTTACTCACCTGTCCCTGAAGCTTCCTGAGGGTTCTCCCTGCAGCACCAGAGAAACTTCCCTAACATTGCTAGGTGGACTCACTAACTATGATTGGGGTGCCATCTACCCTGTTCCTCTTCTCCTGGTGGCCAACTCACTGTGTTTTGGGTGGACTGTTCTGTTGACCCTTGTGAGAAAGCAGCTCTGCAACATTAACTAAAACCTGACCACACATTATTTAATGCTGTAGTCGATAACTGCTTTGCAAAACTGATATTACGTTATCGATGGTCATTGATGGTGTGTATCATTAGGGAATAGTGTGTCTCATTGGCTGCCACCTTACACAGCTCAGGTAGCACTCCTGGCTTATTTTCAAGGTCATCACAATAATGTAGGGATCCGAGTGTGTACAAATAACTCAGAGCCTCAGGCTCTTCTTCAAGTGTGATTTCTTATAGATGTCATATTAGTAGTTGACATGTAAATCAGGTTGCAAGTTGAGGATAACTAATAAAATGCACAGAAAGAATACACCAAGCACACTTAATGCTTCTAGACGGTAAATGAACACTAACCCAAGTAGCACTCTTGACATACCATTCAGCTCCCTTCAGGCCTGTCAAACATTCCAGATGCACCTATTGACATGATGGAATCATTCTTCTATTACCCAGAGTAAATCATACACTATACAAGACAAAAGACACACAAATATGAAAGGATATAGCATTGATAGAGAATTAACACTAATTAATTAATTATACACACATAACTGACTGAAGTACTAGATTGAAAAGAGCAGCTCTTAGAAAATAACAATATAACTCAAGTTCATGAAGAAAACAGACTTTTAGATAAAGAGGGGCTCCAGAGGCCTCACAATAAATATAAACAAGCACAAACTATCCAAGATGTCTACTTATTGAAAGAGCCGTAATAGGTCATTGATGTGAGGGATGAAGTGAATCAGGATGGCGCTTACAAATATATTCTTCTACCTAGAACATTCAAGCAATATATTCAAAACACATTAAGTTATTGGCAGAGGGATTTTTCCTCTCTGATGTAGTTCCATAGTGGTGATTCTACCATGGAGTAAATGTGGTAAACTGAATGAGAAAATCAAATTCTGAATACTTGGTCCTTGCACCCAATCTGAAATTCAAAAAAGTGTATTGTTGATGGGCTGCTGAGAAATTTCCCTTCTACTAAAAATTCCTTCCCGCTGACAATTGTATGAAATATCCACACATATCTGCCTTCAATAATTCCAAGGACAATCAAGAATCAGCTCTCCATGTTTATGTTGTTGGTCGCTGTTTCCCATTTTAGGCTGCACTTTCTTTTAAAAGATGCTGTGCATACAGCCAGATCATATCCTCTCTAGTAGTTTCTCAAATGTTCTTTTTATTAACTCTGCCGTCTATTTTGCAAGATGTTCTTCCCCCTGTCCTCTCACTGTGAATTCTTCTACCCCTTACATCACCTTTTGTCCAGTAGATCCCCTTTCCATTTAAAATGCCTACAGTATCATTCTTGAAATTCCTAATGTATTCTGACAGAAACATAAATGTGAACAATCAACCAGGTTTGCCTCTGCCCCTTCTGTCAACCTACATGCCTCAGGTTTGTATAGCTGCCATCTCTCTCCCACTCAGTAATCATTCCTCTTCTTCATATGGCATTTTCTATTTGCTGCATGCTGCCTTATGAAGAAAAATACCTTTCTTTCATCTTGTCTGTGTGCTTTTCTCCCTCGTTCCATTCAACTGCAACTGCCTTCATTTTCTTCTTTGACTTTTTCCCTCATTCAGAAATGTCTACCTTCACTGTACTGTTCTCTCTTGACGGGAGACCGAGCAAGTTTAATGCAGTGTTTAACTCCTCTCATTCTTATGCCATATTTCTGACTTCCTTTATAACAGATTTGTTTCTTATCTCAGCCATATCACTCCAGTACAAAAAAAAATCTCAAATGGTTACCACTCAAAACTAAAATAGAGCTCAAAATACTAGACATTTTCCCCAAGACCACCCACTCTTCCAGCCACTTGTGCCTCTATGTATTCCTTATGCTTGTCATCCTGTATAGATACTTTGTGTGATCAAATAAGACTAAACTGAAAACTCTCACATGTTGGTGCAAACAACTGAGGAAAATCATTTTCTTCCCGCCACCATATGGAACATACTACCAGACTAGGTCTCTCAGGAACCCAAATTCAACACCTTCAAAAAACTATCCAAATACTGGTACTAGCCAACCTACCTTAAATCACAAACCTAACATACCAAGTGATTCAAACTTTAAATAACTATCACTTCACCCAAAATACTATGCTCTCTCCTTTATCAGCAAACCAGAATATCCTTCAGTCCATCACCCTTTTATAACAATAGCACCTACCTGATATGCACTTTTAGAGCCTATATCATGTTGACTGCTTCAATAAATGACACTTACTTTCATTCCAACTTTACCCTCCCTTCATCACTACTCTCCTGCCCAGCCACTCCTCTCACTGTCTCCTTAGTAATTTGGGAACATATTCTCTAGTCGCTTGAAAGGATTTACTTACTAACCCTAATTAAATGTAAATGGTTTGTAGATACTTTTACTTCCTGACTGCAACTCGATGATGCTGGCGCCTTGAAGCACTCATGCGATCTGGCACCGGTATGAAACAAATAAAATAAAATATAACAACAAGTCTCTGCTCTTACTGATATCATCCTATTTCAGTAATTTGATGTTGTCCCTACACATTCTTGAATGGATTGTTAATTGCCAGTATACCACTTATCTTTGAATTCATTATGTGTTCTTTTACTCTCATCCGTTTTCCCCAACACTTTCTCTGGAAACGACTCTTCTGTTTATGCATTACCACCCTGCCCAAAGCAAAATATTGAGAAACAATCTGCAAGATCTATTGTATCATTCTTGAACTCTCTATAGATTTTGGAACAGTGAAATATTGCGTGAATGGATTACAACTTTTGGATTTACAGGGTTTTTCCTGATCTGATATACTCCTGCTTCTCTGATTATGTCTCTTGGTGTGCTGTAATAATAACATATACCGAGCTGAGTATATAGACAATGTAACAAAAAATAGGGTAGGAAACATAACATTAAGAAACAACAAGTAGGTGTACCCCTTTGGAAAATAAATATATCTAAAGTAGTAAGACAGATACTAGGGTGTGAGCTGTCCTATCTAGCCGCACTGTAAGCATCCATACAACTCGAAGAAGGATGCGTACATAAAGAGTACCAATTTCAAGGACCACATAAATGAAAAGTATAAAAAGGAAAATAGGGGGAATCAGAAAATGCTGTTTCAAGAATGGTGGTACTGATGTCATATAAAATGTGACTTTATTTTCAACAATGACATGTGTTGTTATAATACACAAGGAAAAAAAAGGTAAATTAAGTGGAAAACTTGAAACAAAGTGACAAAACAATCTAAACCAATGTGAGTCAATATAAAACATGTGCAAAGTAGTAACCTATGATTAAAATAAAGAATCTACCTAATTGGCTTCCTAGCATGAGTCATCAGATATCACGGGCAGGAAAGGTAGGGAAATGAAAAGAAGAAGAAGACTGAGGTAGAAAAAGTAATCATTTCATATAAGACATTGCTTTCGTGGTCCTGCTAATGTTGAGTTCCAAATTCCTTCTAAATGTGAAAACACAACGTGATTCTGTTCAGGTGGACACTATTTTCGCTGTCCTAAACATAAATTTGCATGAAATTTTCAATCAAGATGATGCATTTAAACATACATTTGCGTGAGATTTCAATCGAAAACAAAGGGGATTTTCTTTTTATAGGTTCAAAAGGTATATTTGCACTCATCGCTATCACCCTCACCCCCTGGGATATGTACCAGTGGGGGTAAAGTTTTTTAAGCGTCTGTTGTCTGCCAAAATGAGGGATGTGTTTATTTATTTTATTTATTTCATTTGTAAAGTGCATAAAAGAGGCATTGAGGTGCTGTTGCCGTTACAAATCAGGAAGCATACACGCCATACAGATAGCAACTTACAAGCATAGCAGGTAACAAGACAGGATCCAGCAAAAAACAAAGGGGCAATAGAGAAGAAAAGTAACAATCATGTAGATGATAAGAATGCTGAGTATATTAACAGTACAAGGGTGAGAGTGGTATGTTATGAGAAAAGGTGTGTTTTGAGAGCCCTGCGAAAGATCCAATAGGATTTCTTGGCCATCCAGGATTGGGACACATCCAGTTGTGTTGGTGGAGCTAGTGGCTCCTGAGCATGTAGTCCCCGTTGAGTCACATTTCAGTGGTACTTAAGCTGTGTGTGCTGTCTTCGTCGGGGCTTAAGTTGAATGACCCTTTAGGGAACATTTATAGATATATCGAGTTATGACAGTGTGGATAGTGCTGGGAATGCTCAGCACAACAATCTATGTGACCTCTAAAGGCTGGTGGGTCACTTACTCTCCCATTGCGCAACCCATTCCTTGGGATCACTAAGGAGAGAGGAGTTGCAGATTGTAGTTTAGCCTCAGTGTGGTGGTGAGGGGGATTCTCCCTAAAAGGGCCAGTTGGGGGCTGGTCCTGGCTTCTGTGGGTCTGTGTAAGTAAGGATTTGATCGGTCTTGTAGTTTTCATTCCTACAGTGGCAGAGAAAAGAAAAGAAAGGAACAAAGTCAGGTGTATGACTCAACCCAGTACTTCCATGGTGTAAGGCACTCAATGTCAATGTGTGATGCTGCCCGAAGGACCAGACACCCAAAAGCGTGTACTGCTCTGTAATTAGGTGGGGCATGAAGGATCAGTGGGTCTGCGTCCCAGGATTGGGTTGTAAATACCTCCATAGTTGAAATTGCAGTGCAGTGATTAAGCCGGTTATGTACCGCCGAAATGTGACCTCATTGGGGACTACACGATCAGGAGCCACCAGCTCCACACACACAACTGGATGTGTCCCCGTCGGCACATGACAGACCCTTAAAAAACGTTACCCCCCCATGGCACATATCGCAAGGGGTCAGGGAGATAGCATTGAGTGCAAATAGACCATTGGAACTCACTAAAAAGAAACCCCCTCGGCTATCGATGGAAATCTCACACAAATGTTTGTTTAAATGTATCATCTTGATTGAAAATTTCACGCAAATGTATGTTTAGGACAGCATAAATAGTGTCCACCTGATCAGAATCACGTTTTGTTTTCACATTTAGAAGGAATTAGGAACTCAACATTAGCAGAACCACAGAAGCAATGTCTTATATGAAATGATAACTTTTTATAACTCAGTCTTTCCTTTTCTTTTTCGTTTCCCACCTTTCCTGCCTGTGATATCTGATGACCCATGCTAGGAAGCCGGTGAGGTAGATACTTTATTTTAATCATAGGTTACTACATTGCTCATGTTTTTATATTGACTCACATTGGTTTGGATTGTTTTGCCACTTTGTTCCAAGCTTTCGACTTGATTTACCTTGTTTTTCCTTGTGTATTGTAACAACACATGCCATTGTTGAAAATAAAGTCACATTGTATATGACATCAGTGTCACCAATCTTTGAAACAGCATTTTGTGATTCTCCTTATTTTCCTTTTTTCCTTTTAATTTATTTGGTCCTTGAAACTGGTAGACTTTATGTACCCATCCACTTTGAATCACATGGACGCTTACAGTGCGGGTAGCTAGGACAGCTCACACCCTAGTATTTGTTTTACCACGGGGGATTGGGAAACCTCCATTTCTTGTTTACCTAATAAACATAACATGTCCATTAGTCTTGTACTATATGCTAGATTTGAAATTAAGGTTTTTGTGCACAGGTTAAAGACAAAAGATGAGAAATGCAATATGTAAAGGATAGAAGTGTTTATTCCCCATGCTTTGACGTGATTATGTAAATATGGGTCTAGTAGTCAGAACAAATTTGGAATGCAATAATGTGTCTTCAACAGGTTCAAGGCAAAGCATCTGTGTGAAATACATGAGGCAAAGTGAAGAACACGCCTGATTCATACGAGAGAACCACAATAATTAATGTGTACCCACACTTTGCAGAACAGTAATCGTAGGCCATACTTTTCAGGGAGAGCAAGCCAAATCACTGGAATTTCTGTTTGATGCAAGTTTCACTTAACAAGAATAATTTTGGTTGACTCGATATTGAAATATTTGCAAAGGCCTAATATGGTTACTAAATCCACTGTGAACAGTTGAGCTCTGAACGGACACTTTATTCACACCAGTGACAATATGTTCATGCATCTGCGGCATTTGAGATAGGCATTTCCAATCATGCCTATGTAATTGCACTTGTGTAAACGCTGTTTTCACATGCACCAAAAACATTCTGCACAGCTTTGTGATGAGATTTCGGATGAGCTTGCTCGGATTCAATAGCCCAAAATGACATTTCACAAATGCACTGATGTGGGGTAAGGAGGTAACAGGTAAATATTTAAAGGACACCTTTTTTAATTAAGTGTGGAAGTCTGATCGAAAAAAAAGCATTTCCAGAGTAGAGTTTATAGTTCATGCTTGTTTATACAGTCACAAATGCATGAACGTCTTCACTCTTCTTATTGTATTTTATATGGTAACACATTTCTCAAATATACTATCTCATGAAATGCAATATACTGATTTTGTAGGAGATTGGATGGTTTGATGATCACAGAAATGCAGTTGGAGTTCTGATTACACGTCTTGCCACAGATGCCTCCCAGGCCAAAGGGGTATGAATACATACGAATCGTACATATGATTTCCAAAAAGAAATCTGATGAATGCATTTGATTAATACACGTAAACTATATTTTTTTGCAGGCTACTGGAAGCCGTTTGAATATATTTACTCTGGCCTGCTGCACCCTTCTGACAGCCATTATCATTTCATTTGTGTATTGTTGGCAACTGACTCTAATGATCTTGGCCTGTATACCATTCCTGATTGGTTGCTATGCTATCAAAGGAAAAGCGATGGCTGGCCATGCTGCAAAAGACCAAGATGCCCTGGAAGAAGCTGGAAGAGTAAGTACCTTTTTGTTATTATTGCAATGTTCTTAACATATTTCCATTGAAATATTCAATGTGCATTATTAGGCTGGACACAATACATTCAGAACGGCTCAACAGGAATGTATATATTGCAGTATTTTAGAGTGGTGTGGAAGAAACATTTGAAAACATTGCATGCCCCTCTATTGTGAAAGAAAAAGGCCAAATAACCGGCTGTTTCTCTGCTGGACTGTCCTTGTGGGTAGGGCCAGACCGATATTGAAATGTATATTTCTCCTTTGGCAAGGCACTTTTGAGCTAAAATGTGATTGAAGACCGTCCTCAGTGGACACTACCACATGGAGCAGTCAGAGGAGGAAGTCTTATATTTTTGAGAAAATGTTGAAATGTGTGTAGTTATACCTTAAATTAGTATTAGTACATTTAATCCAAATGTACACTAGTTTCTCTGTATGCCTATAAAGATACTGCATCTCAGCTGCACATACCAAACTCATAACACCTGGCAAGGCAGAAACACGTTCCTTGAGTTACTTTTGTTCAGTGGACTATTGGCTTGCATTTGGGTGGTAGGTTGTTATTGTGGTGGAAACCAGACGAATATATAAACTATTTCTTACTGTTTAAACCAGGGCTCATCTGATGCAGGGGAGGTAGCAAGTGGTGCATTGGAGATTATTGATTGTCCAACCAAGATGGAGGCCACATGGCTCATAAACAATGGAGGTTATGCACAGCCTTATGTATGCAGAGGGTGAGAAGTCATCCAATACAAGCTGCACTTTTCCCCTTCCCCTCCCCCCTGCACTTGTGAAATCTCATTGTCACCGGGCCTACTGGGATTGCTGTCTGTCTTCCCTCTGTTTCCCCTCCCTTGCCTCTTCGCGCCTTGAAACACTTGCGTATAGGTGCGTTATAAATGGCATATCATATGATACTATCCTAGACCTGGTCAAAGAGTGGGAAGTTGACCTCACCTCACCCACCAGGTTCTCCCAACCACTGAGACCCTTGCAAAAGGTGCTCACTGTTCTGCATTTTTTGGCTACTGGCTCATTCCAGCCGGCCATCGCCATAGTCAGCGGCATCTCCCAGGCCACACAGTCGCACTGCTTACGCCAGGTGTTGGCTATCATATCTGCACATCCTTCTGTCCGCGGGAATATCTATATGTCTAGAACACTGGCAGAAAGGCAAGCAGTGGCCCAGGATTTTTATGGGGTGGCGCACTTCCCAAAAGTGCTAGGTGCCATTGATTGAACACATGTTGGTCTACATCCACCTCGAGCAACAGAGCACATCTACCGCAACCGGAAACATTGGCACTCCATCAATCTTCAGGTTGTGTGTAATGCCAAGAACATCATTACTGAAGGGTTTGCCAACTATCCTGGCAGCACCCATGATAGTTACATCTTCAGGATGTCCCTGCTACACCGGGCCCTGGAAGCTGGGAAGCATGGCAACACATGGCTCGTTGGTGAGTATGAATGGACATGCACATGCATTCATGTTGCACACAGAGCAATGCATACTGTCAACAAATGACAATCACAACCATTCTCACCTCTACAGGGGACAGTGCCTACCCTCTGAGCGCATACATGATGATGCCCATACGCAACCTTAACACACGTGCCCAGGTAAGGTACAACACTGCCCATATTGCAACTTGGGGCATGGTGGAGTACACATTCAGAGTGCTCAAGTCACGTTTCTGCTCCCTTGACCTCTCTGGTGGTGTGTTGCTATATGCACCACCAGTAGTCTGCAGGATCATTGGGACAGCATATGTCCTGCACAATGTTGCAACACAGTGTGGCGTCCTGGTCGACATGGTGATGGCACCCAATCAACACCCACAGATACACTGCTTGCGTATGGCTGGGCAAAATGCACATGGAGAGGCTGCACATACCCAGCTTGTGCAATCTTATTTCACATAAAAGCGTTCCCCTGTGGAGTGCACACAATCCCGCCAAATCCCAGGTGCCATTCAGTGATGACAATGGGCCAATCCACTGTGCCCACAAAACCACCCTGAAAAAGTGCCATTCGAAGTGCACATTTGTGTTCCTCCCTTAGAACTAAAAAGACATTTCTTTTAGTGTTCCCAAAAGAAACACATTGATACCACTCCCGCCATGCCAACCATTTAATTAAATCAACTCTTTGGTTATTGATACTGTCCACTATCCCCACTGTAGTGGTCCCCTAGTGCTCTGGTGGATCTGACTAACTAACATACCTGTAAAATTTGTAAGCATCGATGAATCCTGAAACATCATGTCTGAGCTGCAAGCCATACATGTCCTCAACAATTTACGTGGACACAAAATACAAAAATGTCCCACAATGTGCATGATGCACACAAACAAGTCCCTATTTTGTGGTGTAGAAAAGCAGTGCAGCATTGACACACAAGTTACTCAACATGTCAACATGACCACAAACCTCATCCACAAAATAAATATTAACAAGAGTCAATAGACAATTTTGACAAAGAGTGCGTCCCTCCCGAATTACCACATGCAGCAACAAAAGTAGCCATTCCATAACGATCAAGATAAATGCAAATCTTACCTGTCCCCTTGGCATGCACTCGCTATTCAAATTCATCACAGGAAATAGCCCTCATTCCCAGATGGAAGGATCTGCAGACAATGAACAAAATGAAACTGAGTGCTGATAACACATCCCTGCACCCACAAATTCAAGAGCCACGGGCACCCCTCAGTGACATACAACACATGCAAACAGCAACTCACTAGACAAACATCAGCATGTGTCCCAGAACACATGCAGCAAAACCTGCACACTGCATGCAAATCAAACACACAAAACACACACTGACAAACAACAACATCCCCCACACTGCCTGTCCCCCTCAATGACATGCAGCAAATGTGCATGTCACATATCTTCATTCACTAGCCGATGGCACATACACAACACACGCATCTGTCAACATGCTGCATGAACTTGAGTAGACAGCACATATCACACCACCAAAAATACTAATCATTCAGAACAACACCCTGAGAGCAGCACTAAATATCTCCAAAAATGTAAATATCTCAGATGGTAGACGCCCTGCCCATTGGCTACCCATCATCAACCACATCAAATTTAAGACTCTCTCCATCAAATCTAAGGGTTGTATACTAATTGACTTTTTCACAATTGACCTCGGGAGAATTGACATCGGGAGAATTGACCTAATTTAGAAGGTCAATTAGGATATATTTGCCCACCCTCTCCATCACACACAAGTCCATCGCTAAGACAGCCCCGAAATACCTCACCAACAAAATTACCAAACACCACTCAGAGAAACCTACCTGAGCCATCATCTCCCACCTCCTGACCACACCTAAACTCAAACGAGCTAAAGCAGGCGGACACAGCTTCCCAGGCCTGGCGTCCACTCAATGGAATGCCTTACCCATCTCACTCAGATATGAACATTATCTATAGCCCTTCTGCAAAACATTTGAAAACCTGGCTCTTTGCACAAGACCTGTAGCTTCACTCAATCAAGCTGTGTCATCTCGGTCATTGTTATATTGAATTATGCCTACTCATCCATATCATGCAATATGCCAGCTGACAGTTTCACATTATGTACTGTAACAAGCACCCACATACCTCTGGGTTAGGCGTGCTCTACAAGTGGAAATAAATCAAATAAAACTAATAAAATAAATATGCAGATAAATGAGTACACACAAACGCATGGCCAACACTTGAAGACTAACAATGACATGACAAGGCATGCCATCACCTGCGTAGTATTGTGAAAGTGCACTCAACACAGTCATTGGAGCACATTTATCAATTCATCTATTTATGGTCACTTGTTAGGCACATATACAATTATCAAAACTGTTTCAAAATGCCTATAGGGCAGCAACGTGGGGACAGGGGAAGTTAGACAATGAATTACAATCAAGATAAATAATTGAATTAATAGTATAAACAAATCATGAGAATACCTGGGAGGGGAGACAAACATCCCATGCTTTGTGAGTGTTCAGAATGTGCAAGTGTAGAGGGGAGGAGGGTAAGTAAAAAGCTGCTGAGGTTCACAAGGGGAAGTGCATGGGGTGAAGGGCTAAGAAAAGAAATGAAAAACATAAGTCCAACCTCTCATGGTGTGACTGAACCTGAACAAGTGCAGTATATAGACAGTGGCTTGGATGAAAGATGTGGGTGGTCAGAACCCTGAGGAATCTAAGGGCCCTGCACATCACTCATGCTACTGTATGATTAGCAGGGAACAGAGCAGGAGAAAGCAGAGGAGAAATGAAAAAGATGATGCCTATGTAGTTGTTTTAAAACTCCATATCCAAAGAACACAAAAGTAAAACACATTGAAAATGAAAAGTTCAAAGTCCCAAAATATAGCAAAAGAGCTGGAGAGCTCTAAGGTAGAGGGAATTTAGCACTTGGGGGAGAAATCTCCCTAACCGATACTCAAAGAGAAAGAGAGGGTTTTGATATAGAGGAGTGGGACCCAGATTTGGAGGACCATGTTTATTATATCGGCAGAGGGGGCACTTTGCACAGATCTGCCCACATGGACAAAAGCAGCATTATGTCCATGGGGGGCCCAGGTATATTTCCAACCCATGCAGCCAGAGCTGCAGCCCAGACATCCACAATTACAGCCAGTTCAAGCACAAGTGCCCTTTATGTGGACAATACAACCTATAGTGCCTGCAGTTGCCCATTCACCACACGTAAACACAGAGCAACAGACGACAGTACCACAGTAGGCATTACAGGCTGAAGCACAAATATACCTGCAGGTGGACAGCACATTCCTGGCTTAAAAACAGTACCACACTACACAGGTGTTACCGGTCTCGAAGGTAACCCATTCCCATTTCCAGGACAAGGCCCAAATGCCCAATAGGACAGCCCACAGAAGACATGTGTGTGCCCAATCGTTTCAGCAACTGAAGACCCTGAGGAAGAACCTTAGGTAGCGGTGAAGATTGGACAAAGCTATTTCTCATTTTTGGTCAGCACTGGACCCACCAAATCACTGCATTAATGTGGGTGTCGTTCTCCTGACGGACAAAGTAATGGACATACATGGATTTTCTGGAGCCATGGTTCTTATTACAGAAGATTTACCACTAATGATAGCTACACAGCAAATAGTAGTGCCCTGTTATACTCAAAATACACCCCCATCAACATATTAGGAAGAGACATCATGAACAAAATAAAAGTGACAATACCATTTTCAGAAAAGGGCATAGCATGCTCGACACCCAGTATCTTTCATGAGCAGGTTGCAGCTTTCATACAAGCATATTGCGCACACAGCAATTTATGCAGGTCACCATGCCACCCTGAGATATTCCTCTATGGGGTACAAGTATTGTTAGGATGTGTACCCAGAATGAAAGACAAGGTATTCTCATTGGCCACAGAATGCCTGTTCAGACCTGCCGTGCACAATAATGTAATACCAGGAAAAACACTTAGAATACATTTAGAAGCAGCACTCACAAGGAAGGATATGGTAGTATTATTCGGAGTGGACGAGGAGGGTATGGAGTGGTGTGCAGTCGTCTGCATTTACGTGACATAAGACTAACTTCACTGATGAACAGCTGTTATCAGAGGACAAAGGGACGGGGGAAATGGTATTTCAGATATGCATCCCATGTCAGGTTAAAATTGAAGAGAGAAAGATCACGCAGAGGATGCAGATAGTGAGCATGATATCAGTTCAGTTGAGAGATTATTTGAAAAAAGTACCAGAGGAACTATGGACCAGTGGGCCCATGATGTAGGGTTGTTGAAGGGAGTAGGATGCAGTCTGCATTAAAGTGAAGGAAGGGGCATTGTTACACCAGTTTAAACAATACCCACTACCAGATGAAGCACATGATGGTATATATATATATATATATATATATATATATATATATATATATATATATATATATATATATATATATATATATATATATATATATATATGCACTATGGCGACAGGGCATAATAAAAACATCAAAATCCCCATGTAACATGGCCATTTACCCTGTAAAGAAATTGAAAGGTGGGACCTGGAGATTCATTATGGATCATAGAATACCATAGGATAACATAGTGGAAGTAGAATGCCCACTCATACCAAACCCAGCCATAATATTATGTAACATATCCACAGAAGTACATGTTTCACAGTTATTGATTTAAAGAATGCATTCTTTTCCATCTTTTTGCACCCGGAGTCACAGTATCTCACTGCATTCTGTTGGGTATTTGTGTAGATTTGGGGCCTAGCGGTGTTTTCTTACCACCAAAAATAAAGTAATTTAGCAATAATCACTCCTTCCATTTAGATTGGGTTTGGTGTTATAGTGGTAGCGTGGCTATGCATTATTTCAGTACAGAGATACATTTAGTTGGTATGCATTTTGTTGTGGTATAGTGATGAGCATAATTTATTTGTTTTATTTGTGGCCCCAACATACAAAATCCCTTTCTTTTGTTTAGACTGTTCTTGTGATCTCTAGAGGCCTCAGGCTTCTATATTATTCAATAACACCACATTTTCATATGGAGTGCCACTTATGGCTGTTATCGCTGATTTATCTACACCAGTGAGCTATGCTTCCATAAAGTATTCACAACAATGTGGTATAATCACTAATTTATTTACATTAGTGAAACTATTTCCAGAGGCCTCTCTGTCTGCTGACTCATGTACGTCCAGCAGACTATCAGATTGTGTTCACTCAGAAGTCACACACACATATACTCTGAGTGGAACCACGCACACAGCGATTTATAATTACTCATAACATAACTTTTTCCACATGGGATGCTTGGCATATATTACCTAATAACCTCCCCTTTTATCAGGTGGTATGGGCTAACTGCACCAGAGAAAAACAGAAGCAAATAGAAGCCTTTACACAGATTGTGATTTACATCAGTTTCATTTAAAAAATCATACATTACCAGTTTTGCGAGGCAGTCTTTTCTAGAATAAACATAAGAGAAACAATTGCAAAATAAATGGCATTTCATTAGATTCTTTGGAACAATAAAAAGCACAGTGCATCAGTTGACTTGCATTTCTGAATGGCAACATTAGAATGCAGCTATCGCTACGCTGCCTGACTGAAATAGATTTCATTCACACACCGCACTCTCCCTTTGTGTAAGATAATTACCAGCAAATTGGAGCTGTTCAGCACGCGAACTCTCTGGCTGGTAGCTTTCTTTAAATGGCTCAGGGCTTCCTTTTAGAGCACCCGGCGAGGACATGCAGTTCCAATCTGCACTCGTTGGTCCTCAAGCCGGTGCTAATTGACGGGAATCTCCAGCCTGTGAAGGTCAGCAGTGCACTGGAACGACGCCCCTCAATCAGGCTACCCCACAGCAACTCCCGCCAAGCCCTCACCGAAGCTGTGCAAAATGTCCACTGCCTTTCTTCCTCCCCGAGATGCACCAAGAGACCTCTGTTACAGCCCCTAATGTGACGTGCATCCAATAAAAATCTATCATGTCATACACTCCTTCTTCAAACAATAGCTCACTTTTCAGTAAGAAACTGTATCCACTAATTTCCTGCTTATTCGAGTTTTGTTTCCTTAGCAAGGACCGTGAAAAGCACAGAGAAAGCGAAAGGAAAAAAACAATTCTGAACGTCCGTTTAAAATGAGTTTCAGCCTGCCTCATTTTGCACTTGGAGAACACATTATGATATTAATAAGTTAGAATCATGTTAGTACTGTTAGTTATATTAGTTCATTAATCCTCTAATGTGTCTCCTTCAACAGAGGCATTTCAGGTGAGAAAAAAAAAATGGTGCCTTTTTAAATGTGAAAAAAAAAATGATGTGTTTTTGACTGAGTAGCCTGTCTTCATTTACATATCCATATGTTACACCGGAAACACATGGCTTGCTGTACCTCATTATAGCAATAGATTCATCCCATGCAGTGGTGCTGCACTCCAAAAACACGCTATATATTGATCCCATGTAGTGGCGCTGCACTCCAAAAACACGCTAAATAATCCTACATATCCCCTCCTGTTTCTGAGAATTTTGGCCATGGTCCAAGCCACAATTGGAAGAAATCCAACTTGCTCCCTTTCTTCTTTTTAAAATGTAGCAATCCAACAAAATCAATACTCATATGTGAAGAAATGAAACTGAAAAGTCACTGTTCAATCATCATAATATCAAAATTAATCTTTGAGTCCATCAGTTCTTATAAAATATTTTACATTTTTCTTCCCAATGGAAGTGTCCATAGTCCAGTGTTTCAATGTTATACTTGAAGTTAATCATAAAACAATAAAATAAAACAAATAGGTAAAATAAATAATTAACATAAAAGATCAAAATAATTAATTAAAATAATAAATACGTGGAACTACATTCTCCGGGACACTTGTCTGCCTCTGATATGTCCCGACCGGCGATGTCACATCATTTGGTTCATTTGGGTGCTCTTCCATCTTGGCACTCTTGGATCCTTTTTCCATAGAAGTTATCTTTTCTTTGGCATTCCGGTTATTTTGTCTTCACCTCCACTCGGAGTCAGGCATCATTTGATCTTCTTCCAGGGCACTCCAAGACTCCCTCATCTCCCGTGTCCTCAGGTCCCATGAACTCCAAGTACAAATATGTTAATATTCTAAATCAAATAGAAAAGAAACAAATTAAGTATATAGCACAATACTAACTTCACCCTTTTGCCAAAAATAAAACGTGCTTTGTAAAACATTTCGCCCCTTTTCTCTCGCCTTCTGAAATTAAGTACAGGTTAAAGAGAAAACAAACACACATAAAACAGCATTCAATATTTAATACATTTTCATTTTGCACACCAACTCCATAAATTTTAGCTTCCATTTTTTTTATATATATATATATTTACATATGTTACAGTGTTTATGTGCCATTATTATAATCAACCATCTTCATTTAACTTCTCTGCCACTACTATTGACTAGACCCATTTACTTTACCTTTTTATGTTCAAGGGACTTTATCTGTTTCTACACGCTCAAGTTGTTTAATCTCATGTCTGGGGTGACATGGTTTAATTTGATTCATGTGAACAAACTGTTCTGTTGCTGTTTGACCTTCAGTCTTCAAAATTTTATAGACCACAGGAGAGACCTTATCTATAATTCGAAATGGCCCCTGCCAGGCTGCTAGAAATTTGGAATGTTTCTGTTTACCTTTTCCAAAATGAAATTTATACACCTGATCGCCCACACAATATTCCTTTACTGACGTCTTTTTATCATAATATGACTTTGCACTGTCAGCAGCTCTTTCTAAATTTTTCTGTACAAAAGGAAATGCATGTTGTAAATGCTTCCTCAGTTCATCAATGTATTCATGAACTGTGGATGCGCTCACACGTGTTTGCTCATGTGTCCTCTATAGCAGGTGTTGTGGTAACACCATTTTCATACCTGTTAAAAAATCATGAGGGCTAATACCTGTTGATTTGGCAGGAGTTGATCTGATTGCCATCAAAACCAAAGGTAAGCGTAAATCCCAGCTGGAACCTGCTTCTGCCACGAATTTCTTTAAAATGTCCACAACAGACCTATTGCTGCGTTCAATTCCCCCCGAAGAAGCCGCCCGATACGCGATATGTAGCTTTCTCTTCACACCCAGTATTTGCCATACCTTACTCATTAGCGCACTTGTAAAATGACTTCCTCTGTCTGATTCTATTCTTTGTGGCAACCCAAACCTTGAAAACACATGATTCACCGGCAATGTGACTGCTGTTTGCGCACTACAATCTGGTGCAGGAATACACTCAATCCACTTCGACATCAAACACACCACACTTAAAATATAACGGTTCCCCCTGCTCGACCTCTTTACAGGCCCTACATAGTCTATTTGCAAATCTGACCATGGAAGAGTTAGGCCTCTTTTCATTAATGGAGCTCTATGCATTGGTGAAGCAGGTTTAAATTGGGCACATACTACACATCCTCTAGTATATAATTCTACATCTTGGGACATATGTGGCCAATAAGCATAATCTTTTAGTATTTCCATTGTTTTCTGTGAGCCTCTGTGGCCTGCAGTTATAGCATCATGTGCATGGTGTAGCATTAACCCTCTGAATGAAAGGGGCACCACCCACTGTATCTGTCCTGTTATGGACTCTCTAATCATGAGTCCATCTTGTAGTCTTATTCGTTTTTTATTCTTTAATAGCACCCTCAACTCTTCTTTTCCCATGCAATCATTTTCCGTTAAAGGGTTTTGTTCAGGATCTATCAAATGATTATAATAGATTCCCAAAATTCGATCATTCTTTTGTGCCTCAATCAGATCTGCATCAATTTGTATTTCACCGAGTAAATGTTCAATAGATAGTAATTCTCCCATCACAACTGCAATTTTAGCCAGGTAATCTGCCTTATCATTTCCCTCCTTATCCTCTCCTGGAGGTTTTACATGCCCACAAATTTTCCTCCAGTATATTGTTAAATAATTTTCTGACACCAATTTGTCTATGGCTTGTATCATTTTTCCATGTTTAAGTGGCTTTTTGTTGTATGTAATCATGCCTCTCGCTTTCCAGCCAGGTACGTATTCCACAAAGCTATTTCTTGCGGAATCAGAATCAGTCATCAGGAAAATTTCACTGAATTTATTATCAACTGCAGTAGCAATTGCTTTATAAATGGCTGCCAATTCCGCTACCTGACTGCTCCTAGCACCAATTCTCATCCCTATACTCGGGATACCTTCACACTTCAACCAGACATGTCCTATTCCTGACACTAATTGTTTATCATTGTCATTTTCAATGTGAAAGCACAACTATCAACATATACAGTTGGCAAGTCCTTGCATGTTTTTTCATCAAAAGCTTTGTGAGGTGATTGTTCAAATTCCTGCAAATTAGGTTCCACTTCTATTTCATTTGACACTGGTTCAACTGCACAGTCATGTAAATCTGCTAAACCTTGAGCAATACCGCTTTTTTTATTTTGGCCATATCTCACTTCTATAGGAAAACCTTGTAATGCCAGCGTCCATGAAGTGATTCTGGATTGTGCTGGATTACCTGACCTAATTCTTTTACTCTCTAAAAAATGCAAAGGTTGATAATTTGTCTCAATAATCAACTTTTCTCCCTGAACAATGGGGCGGAAATGTTGTAGCGCCCAGACAGTGGTTAATAGGGCCTTTTCACATTCATTGAATTTCATTTCAACTTGGGAAAATGCCTTACTTGGATATGCAATGGTTTTGTGATTCAAATCATGTTTTTTGTGATAACATTGCTGACATACAATGTTCAGAGAAACCTATTTCTATAAAGAAATAACTATCCTTTATAGGGTATGCTAAACATGGTACCTTTACAAGACATTCCTTTAATTTAGCCACTGCCTCAGACTGCTCTTTTTCCCATTTCCAGGGTGTATTCAGTTTAAGCAGTTTAGTCAATGGTTGAGTGATTTCAGCATAATTTTCAATGACCTTTCTGTTATAGCCTGTCATTCCTAATAAACTTTTTACCCCTTTCACATTTTAGGATCTTTTAGTTTCTGCATGGCCACTATTTTCTTCTTTTGTGGATTTAGTCTATGTTCAGTCACTTCATGGCCTAGAAAATTCACCTTTCACCTTTTTCTTGCACCATTGTGCTTTTTGTAAAGATACTTTGGCGCCTGCTTTCTGCAATTGCTTTCTGCAATTGGCCAAGAACATGTCTTATTTCATCAAAATGGCTTTTCAAGCTATCATTTTTATCAGGATATCATCCACATAAATTATGGTTCCTCTTTCTGCTGCATCAAAAATATGCCAAATTCACTCCCACTATTGACGTACCCGAATGGAGTTCTAACCCATGCGTATTGAGTCTTATCAAATGAAAAGGAAAATAAATTCTGTATCTCCTCTGCCAATGGCACACACCAATATCCAGAGGTGAGATCTAATGTGGTGAACACTTTTGAACCATGTACCTGAGCTAATCCCTGATCAATGAATGGCAGTGGCCATCTGGATACTGGCACTCTTTTATTTAACTCTCTCAAATCTGCACACAGTCGCCATTGACTGTTTGGTTTTAACACACCTAAAATAGGTGTATTGGATTTGCAATGAATGGGCCTGATGATTCCCTGCGACTCCAAATTTTTAATAATCTCTGCCAATGATTCTAAACATGCCAGCGGTAGTCTATACTGGCGTACAAATACTAGGCTTCTGCTACACCCTTCCGGAAGTGTGGCCACATGTAAGTTAGATAGCCCGCAATCATAAGCATCTTTTGCAAAAACATATTTAAACTCCATAAATATCTTCCTCAATTCATTTCTATCCTCCTTGTTGTCACTTGCATCCGCTAACAAAATCTGCTCCTCTACCATTTTGGAGAATCCTGGAAAATGTTCTGGCATGGGAATCTCGGTGCTTTCCTCTAATTGTGTGGCTGTGTCTCTTTGTAAAGCTGCCACTTATTAATGTTTTGGCATATCAGCTTCCACTTCAATGGGCTGATTTTCTATTTCATTTTAATTTAAGTTAAATGTTATGCAATCCTCTTGATGACAGCATTTCTATCCTCCTTGTTGTCACATGCATCCGCTAACAAAATCTGCTCCTCTACCATTTTGGAGAATTCTGGAAAATGTTCTGGCATGGGAATCTCGGCGCTTTCCTCTAATTGTGTGGCTGTGTCTCTTTGTAAAGCTGCCACTTATTAATGTTTTGGCATATCAGCTTCCACTTCAATGGGCTGATTTTCTATTTCATTTTAATTTAAGTTAAATGTTATGCAATCCTCTTGATGACAGCACACTGTCTCGCTTGAATCATAAGGGTACACAGAATTAATTTTAAATATCCATTTGGGCTGAGAGTCCAGGTATTCTGGCAATTCACCCTTAGCATCTACATACTTTTCAGGGATATTTCCAATCACCATGTTATTTAGATCTGCTGTGTAATGTGATTTTTGTATGGCCATTCCTACTGGGGAGTTTTCCTCTAAATTAATATTCTGACAAACTTTATTATTCACTATATTTTTTACAGACCCTTCACCCACATCTACCAATGGAATGTATTCATAATCCAGGCCTTGCTGTTTTATGGATTCATTCAGACACACAAATGCATCAGAATATTTCATCTGCTGTCCATTTTTGCATTTCAGTGTTATTGCAAACTGCTTTGTGAATGCATGGATAACAGTATCTTTCCTCATTTGTAATTCAATTGCATAAGGGACCATCTGTGCGCAATGATAAGCCCTTCTTTTGTCTTCAAATTCAGGTGCCGGCCCACCTATGCGTGACCATATCTTTTGATTAAGGAAATCTAGCACCATACACATTCTGTGCATGATGTCATTGCCCATGTAAAAGTCATTTTGTGTTCCACACACTATCCAAACATTATGGCAAATTGTTTTTTGTCCAATGCTAATTTTCAGCATGCATCTACCTGCAATTCGGTTTTCAAAGTCTGGACCGTCCAAACCAGAGACATACTGGTTTTTAATCCTAAATTTCAGGATCTCCTCCCTTTCCATTATTTTTTGCAACAATTTCTCATTAATGAAGCTCCTTTCCTGTTCAAGCGCAAAAGTGGCTTTTATTGTTTTAGAATAGTCATTTATCCCAACATGAACCCATGGTTGTTCATCTTCCATGTGTATTTCAGCAAGAGTCGTAATGTGTTTTTCTGAACCAGCTCTAGGAGCAGTATTCTGTTTGCATGTCTTCCCTTTTAAATAAAAACGTAAGGTGTGCTCATCTATGGAGGTTTGCCATTCTTTCCTTGGGTCTAAGTATATTTGTACAGGTATTTATTTTATTTTCACTCTGCATCTTGTCTTGAGACATTAATATAACAGTGACGCTAGGTTTGCAACTATTCTGGAGATACACCTCCACTGCATCATTTGTTTTTGCAACGGTGTGACATTCATTTATATTGCTGTTTTGTGATTTTAGTTTCTTAGGTTTCAATGGTTTTTTGGTTAAGGTCCACAGTACTCCATTCACCTCATCTATGAGCGGAGATAATCTTTTCAGGCAATCTGTTCCCATCAGAAATGGGATATCACAAATGGATGTGACCAATACCTCCTGTTTCATTCTGTGTTTACCTATCTTTATGTCAACCTCGGTGACGCCTATAATAGGCACCTCCTCCCCGTTAAAATTATGCACTGGACCTTGATTCTCCTTTACTGTGATCTGATTCTGCGGGGATCTCCCTTCATTGATACTCTTTACCAGTTCTTTAGAAATAATTGTGGCCTGTGTGCCAGTGTCAGTCATTGCAAATGTTTGGCATTTTTCTTTTACAGTGATGGGAGCATAATACCTGTCTTCAACTTCCTCTAACACACATAAGAAATGTGAATTCTTACTGATTTCAGAGCTCACCTTTCTCAGGCCTTTTTCACTTTTGGCTAAGCACATTGGTAAATGGAAAGACATTTTTCCTTCCTTTTTGCTCATTCCTGTGTGAGAGACTTTATTCATTTCCCCATGTTCAGAGGTTTTTTGGAGTGTGACCACCATTCGCCCATCCATCCAGGTATCATCAGAGGTCACACTACAACCCTCCAACTGAGCATGTGTAACAACATCACTTGGCAATTTGTCATTGTCTAATTATGTGCATTTGTGATTATTCAGTATGGTACCAGCCCTTTTAACCTCTTCAAAAATATGTGGTTCAAAGAATTCTTCAGGTGATTGACCTGTACCCTCCTTTTGAGCATTTATTTTTCCTGCCTGTGTTTGGTCATTGTTTTGATTGCCCAGGGAAGGAGTTATAGCATCGCCACTTACTCCCGGTTCACTGGTGTTCCCCATGCATGAGTCATTTTTCTTAAACCTGTCTCTTTGTTCTTTTGGATTTTCAGGTTTTCATATTTCATTTGTACATATCGCCAATGTTTGATTTAGTTCTAGGTTAAACCGTACCTCTCTTTTAGAGGTATTTGCATTTTCTGTTACATGTTCATGTACTGGTATTTTCACTTTTAAATCATTAGGCATCTCATAGTCATTATGCAAAATTACATCAGAGCAAACTGTCTTTTTGGCGCTGCAGGTATCATAAGTTTTCACTTTTCAGAAGCCCCCTGATCATTGCTATGGCCTTCTGCCCTCTCCTTTAATGACTGTTTTTGTGCTGAACAGAGCTTTCCAATTTGCTTAGCCAACATTTTCACTTGGGCCTCGAGGCACTGGAATATTTCCATCTCTCTAGAATCCTCTCTCTGTGGTCTAGATCGATATTGGTTGTTTTCTCCCTGATTGGATCTATTCTGATACCTCTCAGGAGAATGAATTCTATTGGGATTGCTCCTGAACTCTTGATTCATTTGTGGAGGGGAGTGGGGTGCACCCATCCTTTGGTTGTAGTCCCCTGGTGGGTGAATCATTGTACTGACGTGACGTGTAGTTCATATTCTGTCTCATGTCCTGTCTCTCATGTGATGGGTACTGGCCCCTATGTTGATTCCCATTATCAGCAAATCGATCCACATATGGGGTCTATCCTGATTACCATATATCATGGTATTGGGATCAAATCTGCTTTGTGTCCCCAATGTCTGATAGGGACCATCATTTCTTTGATCCAGATTTTGTCTCTGGTTATTGTTCATACCTGACATATCAGGTTGATAGCCTGCCCAGGGCCTATCTCCTAAGTACCTGGGCTGATGTAGCTCTCCCTATTACTAGGATCATGTAATTGGAACATTGGTGCAGTGTGTGATGACCTTTGTTGATTACCCCTCTGTTCAGGTGGCAAATTATTTTTACTTGGACTTTGAGCAGACTCAAGGGACATTTTGGCTGACCTGATTTCCATCACTGTTGCTGAGGGTCCTTTAGATTTAGGTTTAGTATCTTTCATTTTATCACTTTCTCTACCCTGACAATAGAGTACCTCATATAGTTTTGTGCTTTGGTGTACAATCCATTCCAGGGACTTGTCACGGTCAAATTCACAGACCAATTGCGATATGATGTCTTTCTGCAGCCCATAGAAGTAGGCAGTTTTAAACTCATTGGAATTGGGGTCAAAAGATAAATCAAAGCGAGAAAATGCTCTTTTTAAGTCTGGTAAAAACTGGCGAGGGGATGTATTAGGCCCAGCAGTGATTGTGTAAGCGACTTTCTTTGCCTCCTGCAATGACTGGAAAGGAGAAAATGACGCCTAATCTCTTTTTCTAACTCCGCCCATGTCATATTCTACTGTTCATTCAATCCTCTTATAATACTGGCCGTCGAGGCATCTAAAGTTAAATGAAAATATTGCCTGTACTGTTCCTTAGGTATCTGGAGGGCTTTAAAAATGTCATGAACCACTTCTAAGTGATCCTCTATGCAGGATTCCCCTCCTTTTTTAAATGGTTTGATCAGGGCTTTAATGGATTTCATTATCTTTATGGGGCTACTTGTTGCAATGCATGGAATTGCACTACTTGGTGACTCAACCCTTGTTCCAGGTGTATGGGATTGGTGGCAGCCCCCAATGCGAGTATCAAATCCCCCAAGGGCGCTGCAACCAAGTTCAGTCACTGGGGCACTAGCCCTTTGGGTAGAAATAGAATTCACCTCAACTCCATTGAATGTGGTACCCTGCCGCCTCCCCTGGGACTTGGGAATGCACATTTGCTGTTCTAAGTCCTTACACTTTTTAAGGAGCCTGTTTGCTTCGTTTTGCAAATAGTTGTTTTCATCACTCATTTTATTAATTACCTCCTGCATGTCGCACATTTGCATTTGGCACTCATTAAATTCTTTATTCCTCTTGTCTCTTTCTTGAAGCATTTTAACCATTTCTTGTTCCGCATTTTGGAGGTCACTTTCTTTCTCATAATGTTCTTTTTGTAAAATCTGCATCTCTGACACAACCTCATCCTTATCTTGTCTAATGTGATCTACCAATGCTTTTCAGTGTACCAATTCTTGTTCACTGTCCTCAAATTGTTTCTTGCTTTTGGACAATTGAACATCAAAATCTCTGCATTTTAACTGCATGTCTTTTTGGCATACATCCAATTCTGCTCTTAACATTTCCTCTTTTGTACTTGCCCCATCTAAGTCAGTCTTTAACCTGTTAATTAGCTGGGTGTCATTTTCTTGCATTCGCAGGGACCTATTAAAAATAAACCAGATTTTGGCGCATAGCCGTATCAAACAGTCTTTCTCTGCATTTTTATCAGCTGCATTCAATAACCTTAGAAGGCAGACCTGAATTATGCTGCCTTCTGCAAAAATATTGTCTAGTTTTTCTTTCTGCACCTCACCCTGAATGCGGTCATGCCATTCTGAGGTACTATTCGATGACCACGTCCCATGTGCAAATAACTTTAACTCTAAATATTGTACTAGGTCTGAGAATGTGGTTTCCCTTTGAGACATTCTGAAATTCGCTGCTATTATGAAATGGGTTCCCTTTAATGTACAGATGGCGGTGTGAGAAACACTTGCCACGCCCAGTAGGTGCTCTATGACCACTTTCCCAGCCTGCAACACACCATAAATATGTTGGGTATTTTGTGTAGATTTGGGGCCTAGTTGTATTTTCTTACCACCAAAAATAAAGTAATTTAGCAATAATCACTCCTTGCATTCAGATTGGGTTTGGTATTATAGTGGTATCATGGCTATGCATTATTTCAGTACACAGATACATTTAGTTGGTATGCATTTTGTTGTGGTATAGTGATGAGCATAATTTATTTGTTTTATTTGTGGCCCCAACATACAAAACACCTTTCTTTTGTTTAGACTGTTCTTGTTATCTCTAGAGGCCTCAGGCTTCTACATTATTCAATAACACCACATTTTCATATGGAGTGCCACTTATGGCTGTTATCACTGATTTATCTACACCAGTGAGCTATGCTTCCATAAAGTATTCACAACAACATGTGGTATAATCACTAATTTATTTACATTAGAGAAACTATTTCAAGAGGGCTCTCTCTCTGCTGACTCATGTACGTCCAGCAGACTATCAGATTGTGTTCCACTCAGAAGTAAAACACACATATACACTGAGTGGACCACACACACAGCTATTTATAATTACTCATAACATCACTTTTTCCACATGGGATGCTTGGAATATATTACCTAATAACCTCCCCTTTTATCAGGTGGTATGGGCTAACTGCACCAGAGAAAAACAGAAGCAAATAGAAGCCTTTACACAGATTGTGATTTACATCAGTTTCATTTAAAAAATCATACATTACCAGTTTTGCGAGGCAGTCTTATCTAGAATAAACATAAGAGAAACAATTGCAAAATACATGGCATTTTATTAGATTCTTTGCAACAATAAAAAGCACAGTGCATCAGTTGTCTTGCATTTCTGAATGGCAACATTAGAATGCAGCTATCGCTACGCTGCCTGACTGAAATAGATTTCATTCACACACCGCACTCTCCCTTTGTGTAAGATAATTACCAGCAAATTGGAGCTGTTCAGCACGCGAACTCTCTGGCTGGTCGCTTTCTTTAAATGGCTCAGGGCTTCCTTTTAGAGCACCCGGCGAGGACATGCAGTACCAATCTGCACTCTTTGGTCCTCAAGCCGGTGCTAATTGACTGGAATCTCCAGCCTGTGAAGGTCAGCAGTGCACTGGAATGACGCCCCTCAATCAGGCAACCCCACAGCAACTCCCGCCAAGTCCTCACCTAAGCTGTGCAAAATGTCCACTGCCTTTCTTCCTCCCCAAGATGCACCAAGAGACCTCTGTTACAGCCCCTAATGTGACGTGCATCCAAGAAATATCTATCATGTCATACACTCCTTCTTCAAACAATAGCTCACTTTTCAGTAAGAAACTGTATCCAATAATTTCCTGCTTATTTGAGTTTTGTTTCCTTAGCAAGGACCGTGAAAAGCACAGAGAAAGCGAAAGAAAAAAAAGAAATTCTGAATGTCCGTTTAAAATGAGTTTCAGCCTGCCTCATTTTGCACTTAGAGAACACATTATGATATTAATAAGTTAGAATCATGTTAGTACTTATAATTATATTAGTTCATTAATCCTCTAATGTGTCTCCTGCAACAGAGGCATTTCAGGTGAGAAAAAATGGTTCGTTTTTAAATGTGAAAAAACAAATGATGTGTTTTTGACTGAGTAGCATGTCTTCATTTACATATCCATATGTTACACCGGCAACACATGGCTTGCTGTACCGCATTATAGCAATACATTGATCCCATGCAGTGGTGTTGCACTCCAAAAACACGCTATATAATCCTACAATTCCCAAATCATGTGACGTGGTTCCAACATACTCATGTACCACAAAATAGCAAGGGTATTGTGAATCACCCAGTGTGTTCAATAGGGTCATACAGATGGAATTTTGCAAATGCATAGCATAGTCATCCAATATGTGGAGCCTCAAGGACACAATACCCTGCCCTAGTACAGTGGTCTCTTAGACCCAGTAATGCAACACCACTTCCCGTGTGAACAGGCACTCGCCACACCATTTACCATTGAGAAATCAGCAACAACAACAATGGGCTGTGCATTCACACTTTATGTGGAGCATTCCCTTTTTGTGATATTAGAAAAATCAAAGTCACGTTAACAAAGTTATTTTGTCCAATCCAGAACAGAGTTAGTGAGGTATTGGGTTGTCAGACGAGTGACATTAATAGCACAGCCGGTGGAGGTACGGCAGTATGTGTACGACTGTGCATCATATACAGACAGTATTGGGGAGCCCATAGAAAGAGAAGAGATGTTCTTTATTGATGTGTCATCAATGATAGATTCAAGCATGGGTTGCTGACATACGGGTACAATGGTGGTTTGTTACCAGGGAGGGGAATTTAAGTTTTGGGCTCAGGTGAGGTTGCCACTACGCTATTTAGCACAGGCAGCTGAGATGACAGCTCTGATAATGGCCGTGAATATGGCAGAGGGGCATGCCATCTACATTGTTTCAGATTCTGGCTACATCACATCCACAGTGTGTTCAGGATTGGCCTGCTGAGTACTGGAAGAGTGCTGACTCCCCCGTAAAACATATACAGTTATTGTCCAAGCTATTAGACATACTTCCCCTCCCAGCAGAATTGCCGATAATAAAATGTGCCACCCATACCAACGTCACAAACACAATTTCACAATGTAAAGATAGAGACAAAAGAAGAAGCATATTTACCATTAAACACAACACTGTTCATCCCTTCTAAAAATGGTCAAGTGCCTTTGATGGCATTGTTGCAAAGGCAGCAGCCCACACTCGCAGTTCATGCTGAATTTGCAAGAATTCGCAAATTAATTTGTAAATAACTCTGTAACATGGCAGAAATTTACAGCAGGGCACACACTAAAACATTTTAAGGCAACTTTACCATGCCCAAAGATTTTTTTTCCAGCATTTGTATATTGACTATGTCAATATGAATGATTGATGTATCTCTTATAGGTACATGATCATTGTTGCATGTCCTTTTTCATATTGGCTTCAGGCTGTGAATTTTTCCCAGGGTGGGGGATTTATGACGTGCTGAGATCCGACAACAGACAACACTTTGCCAACAATCTTTCTAACGAGGTAACCTCCTTACTAGGTATTAAACCCAAACCTTGGTCTGCGTATCATGCTCAGGCAAACAAACTTGTTGAGTGCCTCAATGGCCTGCTTAAAGAGCGTTTTGTCAAGCTGTGACACTTGCCAAGAATTGGCTCTATTGCCTTCCGTTCGCTTTATTTGCAATGCACAATTCCCCTAGCACAGATCACCATTTAACTGTGCACTAAAATTGTCACTTGCAGGAGAATAAATGTGCCTCTCACTCCTGCATGTAAAATGTCAAATGCTTACAGCTCTGCCCACTCCTGGGAGATGAATTTAAAGTATATTTAACTGAGTTCACCAAATCTCTCAAATGCATCTCACGCCAGGTGAAACCATGTCAAGGCAGGCCTACTGACCCAGCATCAAGCACAAACACTCCATCAGCACAAGAAGACGTTTACAGCAAAGCCTCCTCTTTATCCAGGTGACATGGTTCTAATATGCATCTTCATACAATGTAAGAAGAAACATACTTTGCCGGTCTCTTCATTGCAATGTAATGCTCCCCAACAGCAGCGAAGGTAGGGGAGTGGTGCCCATGGATCCATCATGCAGAGGTCCATTGGGACAAGGCCGGCACTCCCCTCACAGACTAAAAGAGGAGGGGGGCAAATGTTTGGAAGTATACACCAACTATCCATAACATTTTTTCTTCCTTCCACCTGCAGAGAAAACATGTGACCGAGCTGAGGGAGTTACAGCAAGCAGAAATGGCAGGAAGATGGACATGGTATAAGCTGTGTTGTTGTAGTGTAGTGTTTTTGTTTTTTTGGTTTTAGGTTTATTTAATTTTTAGTTGAATGGGAACAGCTTGTCCCTATTAGGATTAATAATGAAGGAGTATGCCATAAGCAAGATGTTTAAAATTCTGAATTGTTCAAATATGGCATCAAGGACAGTAATGGAACTATGTCTGGCAACATCTGGTATAATAACATGAGACGGGCGGGGCGAGAGATGGCATATGACAATTGTTTTGTGTGCTCTATTATCCCATACATTACAGAGGTGCTCAAACTCTTTATACCTCAAGGAGTGTCAGTTGAAGAGGGGGAGTTGTGATGCTTGTGTCCTTATGTAAAACATTGTGTTTGTTTCTGGGTCACCCGGTTACTGTCCAGTGGATAGATGAGGGAGAGGAAGCATATGTCAACTATTACATGAAACTTACAAGAATGGTGAACAAAGAGGCCTGTATTAAAATATGTGACAGAAGCGGTGAAAAGGGGGGAGCAACTGTTCACAACCCAAAGGTGTCACAACACCGTTGGGCACAGTATTCTGTGAATGATGCAATGTAGGGCAGAAGGATTGGTGGGGTTTGACGAAAATGTGGTTAGAAAAATGCGTGACAGCAGTCTACTAGTTTGGAACAAACATGGTCATGCTGTGACATGGATTGATGGATGGATTCAAAATCGCAGACTGTAATATCGACAATGAGCTCAAGGTTAAGACTCTTGGTGTGATACTTGACCAAGAATTGTCCATGAAAAACCAGGTGAATGCTCTTGTTGCCGGTGCATGCTGCCATCTGAAGAGCGTAACTCAATTACAGCCCTTTTGTCATCAGCCAATCATGCCATAGTGGCGTGAGTCATTATAGAGTGAAAGTGGACTAATGCTCTAGCCTACTGTTAGGAATCTCTAAACAAGACATGACACGGTTGCAGGTGATTCAGAACAACGCAGTGTGAATTGTTGCAGGTCTGCAAAGGAGAGAACACGTCATGGAGGCCAGGAGAGTTTTACATTGGATTCCCATACGCAGCTGCATTATCTATAGCGTAATGTGCATTACGCAAAACTGTATCTCTGGGCAAGCCCCCAAGTATCTGGCCAGCCGTATCTCGCCTTTATCCGTGCACCGCAGAGTGCTGAGATCTAACAACAATGGCCTGCTAGAAATGCCAAGAGCGCATCGTTCCTCTATTGAGCAGAGATCCTTTCCACACGCTGCCCCACAGATTTGGAACACCCTTCCATCAGACCTTAGATCCTGCACTAATTTACAGCTCTTCAAAAACAGACTGAATAGAGGCTTATTTGAATAAACTCATCTAATCTTGTGCTTTCCATCACCTCCACGCTTCTCTGTTGACTCTGTCTTTTGTGTGTTTCATATACTGTTGGCGCCCCATGCCTACAAGTTTTGTCTTGTGCGTGGTATGAATAAAAGAAATTTAAAAAAAATGAAAAAAAGGCAACCTATACAGGAGGGTAGGCACTGCAGATAGATGGTGCGCATGCAGGACCCTGGCATATGTCCAGCTTCTTTCAGATTGGGGAGGAACTTGCTCCCTCGTCACCCTACACAGCCCTGCCCTGGCGGTGCGCTGTTCAGAACTCAATGTGTTTACCAATCATCCTGCATTATTGAAATAAGATTAACACAATAATAATGAGTTTAGTGTGGCTGGGGGTGTATACATGACCAGCCTGATCATTGTACTTCAAGAGAATTCGCAGGGACAGCAATTATTGTTCTCAAAGATCATTGGACAGACTGGCTGCTATTCAACCTTAATATTGTTTATTTTTCAAAGCATCCACCTTCTTTGCATCATTGTTAGTTCCAGGTGTCTAGGCAGCGGCCAATGCCAAATGGGTGAAAATCACCCGCTATGAAGTATTACAATTGGTGAATTCAACAGAGAACAGCTTAAACACAGTGAGGGAA
The DNA here is from genome assembly GCF_040938575.1 of Ambystoma mexicanum. Taxonomy (NCBI): domain Eukaryota; kingdom Metazoa; phylum Chordata; class Amphibia; order Caudata; family Ambystomatidae; genus Ambystoma; species Ambystoma mexicanum. The sequence continues at coordinate 1,115,879,713 of NC_090924.1, read as the reverse complement.
GAGCTACGGATGGTAAGTTTAGTTGCCCTCCAAAACATATATATTTTGTATTTTTTAACAGCAATGGAGGGCGGAATGTGTAAGAAGATTGGAAGTAGCTGATGTACTTTTGTGCCTGCAAATGATGCAGCCAACGGACGTTTGATGGAGTCTATTGAGGAACTGCACACGCTCCATGAGACTATGACAAATGAATCAAGCCCAACAGTACCTTACAACAGACTTGCTTGGGTCCCCATGTGGTTGACAAACATTTTTAAGATAACTGTCCCAAACCTCTTTGTTTCACTCATCCTTTTGTGCATGTCAATTACGATTAAGGATTTGTAAGGGTTAAAGGGGACTTGGGAAATATATGATGCCCCTGAATCTTGACAGGACCAGGGGACAAGACACACAAACACACATAGATATGTCTGAATATGGTCCCACCAGAATGCTCACAATGCCAACCCAGGATGTAGATAACTATGAGACCTTTTTGGTAGACCGTTCAGCTGATGGGGAAGTTTGTATGATAATGGGTTACTCACCGGAGGAGTATGAGGCCTAAGGGGAGAGTTTGCATAGGGTAACAAGCATATGGATAACAAAGGAAAAGAGCACAGAGTTGCTGGACCAAAATGTGTCAATCAGTAGATCAATTGAAGGGGGGAATGTTGTAAATGTCCAGGTTCAACACTACCAAGAGAGACACATGTACCAATGGCACAAGTAACGTGGTAAAGTTGAGGGTAACATAGTGGGCGACATCGAGGATGGGGACATCATTGATCACGGCACATCTTTCATAAGGGGATACAGAAGCCGGTGCAGCATGAGAAGTCCCATTTGTTGCAGGAGAAGTAGCTGATTCAGGTAAATCTATTTCAGGTATTGCAAATGCTATATGTACAGTATGTGTAGTAGTACAAAACAAAGGAATCAATAGAAGTAGAAGCATGTTTTGTAAGTGTTATGATTGAGGTAAATATATTTCAGGTATTGGAAATGCTATATATATATATAAAGTATGTGTAGTAGTACAAAACAAAGGAATCAATAGAAGTAGAAACATGTTTAGTAAGTGTTATGAAAATAGTAAAAGCGCACATTTAAATCTACAATTCTTCTGACTTTAATAATATTAATTGAACACAATCTTTTCTAAATTACATTTTATTTAGAAAAAAATAACATTTAATAGAAAGTATGTACCTTTTTGCATTGTGATATTGTCAGATCTAAGAATTCACAGTTTGGTCGATATACAAAAATAAAATCAGTTACTTATACTACATACCTACATTTATAGAAACGATATATGAAGATTAGAAAGTAAATCTTTAATTGCAGACATGGCAATTGTATTAATAATATTTTAGTCATTTATTTCAAAAAGAAAATATATATTTTCATTCCAACATAACAGGTCACTGTCCAAAGTTTCCAAATGCGTATATACTATTCTTCATTGTAACAGTGTCTGTATGTACTTAAAATTGTACACTGTGCATTACATATAAAGAAACAAGATCCAAATGCAATGTACTGCGTAAATATGAAGTATGTTCATATTTGTTACATAACAAGACAGAGTTCTCATATTTCAAAATGTAATTAACTAAAGTAGTGATACCAGTGGTGTCATGTATGATGTAATTAGTGATGTCACCAGTGATGTCATTGGTGGTGTCATCATTGTTGTCATGCGCTGCACAACAGGGGGCACACCATTAATGTGTATTTGCTCAACATATGATTGCTGAATTTCAGGGGTTTTGCTGCATTCAATCTGATCACCATACCTCTCTCTTAACCAAGTTTTTTTTCACTGAATTTAAAAGGTTTTATGGTGCAAGGCAGATGGAGAGGACTATTATAAAGTCACATGAGTGTCGGTTAGGGCAGGATGTAGTGTGTGAGATCTTAGTCACTGAATAAAGTCACCAATATAGTATGACACTGCATGCATCATATAACAATGAATATATTGTAATCAACTGTAAAAATGACATAGTATGTTATGGCTTACGATTTAATAAAACAAGATAACCTTGCATATGGCAGGTACCCATTTTAAGTATCACAGAACCATATGTCACTGGGCAACTGACAGAGACAGAGGTTTATTTTTCTTTTCGGAAATAAAAGAATGACTATGACACATTCTTAACATAGTAGTTGTTTCATTAAGTCAATCGAAAGGAGCATGACCACATCACGGATGAGATTTAGGATGAGTCAACCAGATGACAACAGTGGATCTCGAAGTTGATTGAAATCAGAGTGTGTGCCATTGATTAGTGATGGAAGCATTGGATGAAGGTTGCAATCGACTAATAATTGATACCGAAATCCACCTTGCTTTTATGCTTAACATTTGCAAAGTGGAGCCAATATCCCTCTATCATCCCATGGCGTGAGGCTGGCAGGATTCGATTTTCACAATGCTGACCACCTTTATCATGGAAACCGACCACTGGTGTTCACTGTGGCTTCTTTGCTATGCCATTGCTAGTTTCTGAACATCCTTAACTCTTAAAGCTCCCAGCTCTAGTCATATATGGGCAAGATCCTCCATCCACAGATGGGTGTGGGAGTGGGTGTCTGAATGGTTGAGGATTTACTGGAAGGCTAAATATGAGTGTTCAGTGTTATGTGGTTGCTCATACTGCTGCATGTGGCCAAGGTGCTGCTAGTTTGTGGAGTCCCACCAATTATCTAGGCAATGTAGGTACGCCAAGAGATGTTGGTATCTCAGGGAAATGTAGGTGTGCTTACCAATTCAAGTTGAAGGTGGATCATGGTAGATGGAACTTTAGGTGTACAGGATGATGCAAGTTGGCAGAATTATCTGTCAGTACAGGTGTGTAAGTGTACAGGTAACTGACGTGATAACAATCTATTGTGCGTGTGGTGGACAAGTGTGATTGGTTGAGGTGAGGAAAGATAGAAGAGGTTTAGGAGGAAACATAAGCAAGAAGATAATGTAGATAAGAGAAATGGGTTAGAATGATGAAGTGGAAAGGGTGAATTTGAAGAGATGTGTAGATGAGATGGGAATGGAGAAAACATTATAAAGCGAGGGGGTTGTGAATGAAAGAGGAAGCAAAAAGGAGAATGGAGAATGGAGTGTGAAATAGCAAAGAACAAAAGGGGATATGGTGTTATCTCCAATAAAGAGAAAGAAAGAGTAACTGAACACTTGAAAGAGTACAAATGGCAATAAAGTCCAGAAAGGAAAAAACTATGAAGTGCTAAAAATAAAGCTGGCTACAGGGCAAAAAACAAAATGCATTTTCACAATGCTGACCACCTTCATCACGGAAAACCACCACTGGTGTTCAATGTGGTTTCCTTGCACTGCCATTGCTAGTTTCTGAACATCCTTAACTCTTTAAGTTCCTAGCACTAGTCATACATGGGCGAGATCCATACATTTGCCAAAATCAGCTATACATAAACAGGGCTAGATTAGGCAAAACACATTAGGCAGAACCATATATTAAAATTAGCAATTTTGAGTAGCTAAACAAAGTGCTCTTCGGTTCATTAACATGCTCTAGACAGGTTTTCACTGTTTCCAATCCAATCTAACTCGTTGTAGCTGCCCTTCAGAGTGCAACAGAAAAATATGAATACTCATGAACTCAAACTCGTCTCTTTGATTCATCCATACCATGCATTACAAAGCATAGCAACACGCAAGGTCTTATCTTCTGGAACGTCATTCCGTTCCAAACCAGCGGGAGAAGTGTCCAGCACATGCCAAGTCACCCTTGCTTTATATCACATCATCTGCCTTTTCTAGGTGCATATGTTAAATTGCTTTGTCTCTGTAAAGCAATGCAAAACAATTATTATGGTGGCACGCTATGTTGCTCCAAATGTTTTATTGAAAAGGGGGGGGGAAACAAGGGAGAGAAAAAACAGAAAAAAACAACGATCTTACTAGGCCCAGTGACATTTAAGAAAGCGCAAGTGCATGGGAAAGGAAAATGGGGGAAAAGTGCGAAGCAGAGGAGAGAAAAACAAATAAATATTAAATAGAATACATAATAAACAAGGGCTTTAAACCATTGTAGTGCACCCAGCAAGTGGCAGGTGAAAGTTAGTCAGAAAGGTATATCTGTAAGTGCAGATGAAACGTGGGAGGGGGACTGTATGGGTACAGATACAGAACCCTAGTGCAGATGGTGGCCTTGCAGGAGGGTGGCAGGGTGAGCAGATACCTGGGCCCGAAAGAACAGAGGGTGGCCAGGTGCACAATGCCATGAGAAGAAACAGATCAACAGAGGAGAAGGGGGGCAAAGGCAGAGGCAAAGAGGAAGGTCTTGAGAAGTTTCCGGAACTGAAGATGTTTTTCCTCAAGTGGCCGGGAGGCTGTTCCAAAGGGAGGCACCAGCCGAAGACAGGGATCTACCCCCAGCTCGTTTTTTTGCAAAACGACTAACCCTGAGGAAGTTAGAAGTAGAGGAGTGAAGGGCTAGAGAGGGGAGGTATTTACGGAGGGATAGTTGAAGGTATATTGGACCCAGGCCCCAGAAAGCCTTGTGGACAATGCAGAGGGTTTTAAATTTAATCCTTGCATCCACTGGGAGCCAATGAAGGGATTTCAAGGCTGGAGAGATACGATCCCAGGGCTTGAGGCCAAGGACAAGTCTTGCAGTCCTGTTCTGGATTAGGTCTAGAGGGCAGAGATTGGAGGCAGGTAGATTTAGGAAGAGGCTGTTACAGTAATCCAGTTTGGAAAGAACCAGAGCTTGGGAGACTGTGAGCTTTTGAGGGAAGGAGAGGAAAGGTAGAGTACCTCTAAGGAGGTGAAGTAAAAAGTTAGATTTTTTGGAGACATCAGAGATGTGTGCGGAGAAGGAAAGTTTAGAGTCAAAGATAACCCCAAGGTTCTTAGCCGCGCAAGTGGGGGTGGGAGGAGGGCCAAGGGAGGCCGGCCAGAGAGTGAGAGGAAAGGATGGAGATGGTGTACCAATAAGGAGGATCTCAGTCGTTTTGGCATTTAGACATAGATCATTGGCGGCGCACCAATTTTGAATGGCGATTAGACAATCTGAGATGAGGGAAGGAGAGGAGGAGGCTGAGGGAATCCTGAAAATGAGTTGAGTGTCGTCAGCATAGCACTGGAAAGTTGAGCAGAACATTGAGATGCAGTAAACAAGAGTTGCCAGGTATTGGTTGAAAAGCCAAGGTGAGAGGATACACCCCTGGGGAACATCACATGTGGAGAGGGAGATAGAAGATAGGAAGGACCCAAGTTGTACCTGGGAGGGTCGATCAGAGAGAAAAGAGGTCAGCCAGGCCAGAGCATGATCAGTGAAACCGAGGTTGTCACGAAGACGATTGAGCAGGGTGGTATGGCAGAAGATTTCTGGGTATGAAGCCTGTCCCTGATACTCAAGCAGGCGCACACCATTGTGAAATTCAGATACCATGTGTGAATGAATAAGGGGCACTAGGTACATTCCCTGCAGGTCACGATATGGGATGAGCAGTTTGTTCACTGCATTCTGTGCATGTTATGGTTTACATGCACAACCTCTTTATTTTCTAAACTATGCAGTACTTCTCATCTTGCGTTGATGCATGAATGCCCAGTGAGACCTGTGTACTAAATATGACGACTTTTGTCATTTGAATGTGGTCCCCATATTGGTATATGGGGCAGAAACAAATATGTCAAGTACCCTATTCCACTGGAAACAACTGGCCGGTTTTGGAAAAGGGTGTTGGGCCTGCCAAAAAGTACTCCTGTACAGATGATTCGTTATGAAGTGTGCCTGCTATGCTTAAATTCTATGATTCTTTGGAAAAGTTTGTCTTTTATTTAGGAAATGTTTGATGGCGAATTACACTTCTCTCTTGATCATTATAGCTAGGGTCTAATGATGGGTAAAGATCAACTACTTTCAAATTGGAAAGAAGAGACTCTGTAATTACTGGGTGAGCTGGGAATGGAAGTGGAGACTCTAATTGTGAATCCCCAAGATGTAAAGAAAAGACTATGGAGACATGATTGGATAGCTACTTGGGAGGAATGTAATCATTGTAAAGCCTTTGATAATTTAAAAAAAACGAATCTGAGCCTTTTAATGACTTACCTTCTTACTTAATGACATTTCCCAAATGGTGCCTCAGAAGGAATGTTATGAACATGCGCTTACATTTAAAATTGACACGAGAAGTTCTCTGAGCAAGAGGGAAATGGGAAATGAATCTGCAATGCTGCCCTTTCTGTAAGAAGGTTGATGAAGTGGAAATAGCAAGACATAAACTCATTGCTTGCAAGGATTTAGTGGGAAAAGGGGGGCTTGATTTTAGATACATTTGCAAAATATCCCAAACCATTAACATTGGATGCTTGGTGGGCGAAATATTTAGTGGCCAGCACCTGGGCATTTCCATTGCAGTAGCAACCTTTTTAGAATTTGTTTTAATGTAAACCCGTAAGAGGTCATTTTTACTGTGAGAATTGGGCGAGTTTTGAAAAATGTACATGTGCAATAGTGCTTCAGTAATAATGTTAGTAGAATTTTAATCTAAAGGTTTATCTTTTTCTTTTTTATGAAATTTAATATAAACATTTGCTTGATTGTGTATGAAGCTAAAAGTTTGTTGATGCACGCTAATAGCTGATAAAAAATAATAGATGGCACAATCAACACACGTACGGATTCATGCATTTTGCCTCTTGTTTATACCTCATTAGATATCGACAGAGGCTGTGGAAAACATAAGAACTGTTGCTTCGTTAACCAAAGAAGCTGCTTTTTATGAACGATATACTTCAAGTTTACAGCAACCCTACAGGTGAGACCTTTCAAAGATGTTGCTGGTTTCCATTCATCTATGCCATCCTCTGAGTCATCAATAGCTATCCTTTTGCTTTGCAAGCCTGAACAGTTTAACTTGATTGCACTCAAATGGTTTGCCCTAAGGAACTGTCAAACATTAGTAAGTCACTTGCACAACCAATTAGTTCCTGCATTACAAAGGTGACTATCTAGCAGCTAATGCACAGATAGCAAGCGATTGGTAAGATCTTCAGTCGGGCTGATAGCAAGCAATTGGTAAGATCTTCAGAGTAAGTCGGGCTGATAGCAAGCGATCGGTAAGATCTTCAGAGTAAGTCGGGCTGATAGCAAGCGATTGGTAAGATCTTCAGAGTAAGTCGGGCTGAGTACGTTTGTGTGAACGCTGAATCAACCGAATTGTAAGAGTATATGTTTGGAGTTCAGTGAACCTCACAAATAATTTACAAGCGCAGGCCTGCACTGTAGCCACCTGTTTTGTCACATTTTAGCACTCCAGGCAAGGCCACACACCGTAGTGTTGCATTCCAAGATATTTCAGCAGTTTCAAAGAAAAAGAAATGTCAAAGACTGACTACCTAACAAAGTGAATATCTTTCATTGTAGGCAGAGTTTACACACATCATAAAGCGTAGGTTTGTAGCTCAATAGTGAGGTGGCCCCCTCTGCGTGTGCCCTCTATAGGGCATTGGTTCAAACCCCAGAGGACTAAACCCATCTTTCTTTGGGTCCATAAATTGAGCATGATGAAGTTGTGCGTGTTATTAACAGGAAGGCCAGTAATGTGCTTTATTTTTTTAATTGAACAATTGTGGTAGCTCATACAATGAAATAAAAATGGAACAAACAAATGAGAGGATGCATAGATTTAGCAGATGTCCAGGAAAGATTCAGTAGCCATGTCGTAAATTGTTGATAATGACAAAAGTAACTGAAATATATGCATACTATAAGCTAAAGGAGAAGGGCATGCTCCTGCAAGTAGCCTGACTATGTGCAGGCAGAGGTAAACAATAGCGACCTGTCCACATCTGCTGCATTGACAACCACCACACATTCAGAAACGCCTTACAAAACGTGGCTTTTCCCTTCCTCTTCCTGAACCCCCATGCCTATGCATGCCCATGATGGTCCTCGCACACAAGCACTGGCACGGACTCATCGAAATATGAACAGTTTACGTTACAGCAGATGCTGCTGCTTTCGCGGTCACCCTCCCTGCTAAACCTAGCCCATTCCACTCCTGCACATGATTACACATCAGCCCCAGGGTGTTTCCTGCACTCTGGTTTCCAGACAATGCCTGAAGCACGCTGCTAGTATCATGTATGTTACAACTGAAAAGTGGGGGGACAGCGGATCATGCCATGATATAGGCAATCGGGGTCTCATCCAAAGTGACGCCTCGGTCGAACACCTAGAGGCCCTGCCCTGGCGGTCTCTGTCTTATCAAATATCCAAGGGGGCTTACTCAAAACATGCAGAATGCTGGATTAGATTGATCACTAGAGGTAGCAATTGAAGTGCACCCAGTTGAATTCTGGGGATAGGATATGTTATGCACTTAGATGTATTTCCCCAATTAATAATCAAAGGGGCCTGCCAAAGCACTAAAAAACACTCGACCCATAGGTTCACTGGAGGTAGAAATGCAGTGTGCCTAGTGTAATTTGGATATAGGACATGGCATGTACTTAGATGGATATTGGGGGTAGGAATGGTGATGCACTAAAATGACTCTAGGGGGCAAAGGGCTGGACCAAGGCATGTGAGTGGCCCGGCACTGCATCTAATGAGCAGACGCCGCTCCACTCAGAGCATTACGCCTTCAAGGTTTTAGCCCACCCCTGATGCTCTTAGTTACTTGCTAGGAACCCACTTCGCAATTATCACTGCTTAGGTCACCCAATTAAACTCATTGTGGTTACATGCAAGTGTCCCTTGATATCCCGCTTATTAGATTAATTGGTTAGCCTCTTTAGAATGTGGAAGACATGTAGTTGCTATGTTTATTTAATTTATTGGCCTATTGCACTCAAAGAATCCCAATATCCTGCTCCTTTTCTATGGTAGCATTCTACCCCTACTAGAAAATGCTCTCTGACTACCAGCCTATCCCCTTTTGAGACTTAGGGGTAGCCGGCCCATAGTGCCAGAATTCTCTGTCACAGTGACATCGAAGATAAACGCCAATCGAGTTTAAGGTATGTGTAAATGCACCACTTCTGTGGACATCTGCCGCAGGCACAGTTCTCCATACACACACTCTAGAATACAGCTATGGCTATGACTAATGTGGTCTGACTGGTCACATAAATTAATGCACTGAATCCCCAGAATTGCTGCAATACCTCTGCCATTAGCATACAGATACAACCTATCACAAATTAGGTGTAGCTGGATACAAATTGAGTCCACTGCACTAGCACTATGTCATGACCACCCACAGCACCCACTACCATAACCAAACTTTTTTGTTGCTTAATGGAGCCTAGCCAGTCCTCCTAAGTCGTGATCTCAGCCAAATGCACATACACATCTTAAAATTAAGTGTTATTACATTTCTCATACCTGGACTTCGGTCCTTGAGGGCGTTCCAACCACAAAGCGCATTGAGGCCATACACATGGGAAAATTGCACCATATAAATGATGACTACAATACAAGACAACACATTTTCCATTATCCTCAGAAGAATGTTTTATTTCCCCACCTTAACCCAGAAGCTCAATATTTCCAGAGCTCTGGTCCTCTTCAGTCTGAACTACTGCAACATCCTCTTTCTCAATCTCCCTCTTTACTCCCTATGCCCCCTCAAGCTAATCCAGAATAGAGCTAGGAGACTTATCCGTGGCCTCAAGCCCAAGAATCGTACCTCTCCAGCGCTAAAATCTCTCACTGGCTCCCGGTGGGTGCAAGTATCTAATTCAAGACCCTCTGCATCATCCACAAGGTATTCTGGGGCCTGGAACCATGCTACCTCCAACTTTCCTTCCCTAAATACTCCCCTGCTAGAAACCTATGCTCCTCTAACTCCAACTCTTTGACTGTCAAACGCTTCTCCAAGCAGAGACTGGGGGGCAGGTCTCTCTCCTCAGCTGGCGCCTCCCTTTGGAACAGCCTTACTGCCCCTCTCAGACTTGAGCCATATCTCCTCAAGTTCTGGAAACTGCTCAAACCTCTGTTGTTAGCTACCTCTTTCCCTCTTTTCCTTCCCTGCTAATCATGTCACTGCTGCTTTAACTGGTGGCCTGATACTCAGGAATCTTACAGGAATCTAGGTCCTTCTTTCCAGTCCATACCAGCACCCCCACTGCACTGCACCTGCTTGGCAGATTTGTATCCCACCCTTGGGAGTCACCTGCACTGGCACTTAGCCTGAGGTCCCCTCCTTGGCTCAGCTTAGCACATCCATCCGTGGCGCTTCACCAGCACATGCCTGCTCCTTTGCTACCATCCCTCCATCCCTTTCTCCCGCATTTCTCCTCACTGCACTTGCACGTCTGAATGTCCCAAGGCCTAGTAGGACCATTACTGTATTTTGCTGTTTTTGCCATTGTTATTTTCCACTGTTTCCTATAGGAGGTTTTGTCTTTGGGGCTATTACCTAATTTGGTGGTAATTTAGTATTGTGGTATTCTGGCAGTAAATTGGCATTACCTCATTTTGGTGGTAATCTAGTGGTGAGGTTACACTACCCCATTTGATAAGACAAACCATCTCCCTTTTATAACTATGATACACTTCGGGCTGACTGTAAGCATGTACACAGACTCAGCACTTTTATAGGGAACCCAGTAAGATCATAAATAATGTCTAGAATTGCATATAGATTGTGCCAATGACTTATCTACATCACCAGCTTATACCCTTGGAGAGCTCTATTCAGCCCGACATGCATGGCTGAAAACATTCATACAACACACCAACGTTCTAGCTGCCTTTGTATTGTCTCTTTTGTTTCTTATTTTTTACATCTGGTGGTAAACATTTTTACCACTGTGATGTAACCCCCAAGTTATGTCCCAGTTGCTTTTCCCCACTGAAACAGTGATCATCAGAAATATGAGAAAGGAAAAAGAATACAATGGACACCAATTTTGCTTCTGCTATTGCAGTTATTATTTTTTGTGAAGCATCTATTTATAAAACAAGGAACAAAACATAACATTTTATCATAACACAGTTATGATCTCTTACCAACAGATTGGCAGAGCTGCGCTTCTCTAATAGACAACATATAAATGCATTACAAACATTTGTTATTTCAGTTCCCCGTGTGCGAAATACCACAATGACCGATTCTTGTCTAAACAGTCCCAGAGAAAATTAGCAGTCACCCAGCACTCTCCTCAATTCCACAATACTTACATAATGACTTGAAGTAGCTGTGTTTTATCTGTGCGACCCCTCCTTATCTCTGCCTGCACTGAAGCCTTCCCAAGCCACACGATCACTGGCACAACAGAGGAAAGCCCTTGAGCTACCAGGCAGACAGGGCTGCGGCCCCTCTGCAGCCGGCTGCAAAACTCCAACACCCAGCAGAAGCACAGGAAAAAAGAGAAAAAGCCCAGCCCTTCGGTTCAACTGACTATTTAATCAATCTGCCTGTCAATCAAAAACAGAGCTGCCTCCCCCCTGACGTTTCTGAACACCTCCTAGACTCCTGACTCCACTGACCAATCCTCTGTAGGAGTTGGTATATGTATCAACGGGCTTTCCTACTTCCTTCGCACACACACAGGACTCTCACAATGCACACAAAAAGAAAACAGCTTGTGCATTTCTCATTTAGTTTCTTTTTTAGTGAAAATATCTCTTCCATGTAGAAAAACTAAACATAATTTCCATTCCTGTTCACTACCATTGCATTGCAACGTTAATCAGGAAAACTAATTAGTTATTGGGGTGTTATTAATAGGGAAGTTAGTATGTTAGCATGGGTTATCTCCTTTAAAGCAATTTTACAAAAATGTGAATCCTGTGATTTCACATGTACAATTAACTTTGAACCCACTGTCTTTTTTCTGCATTCTGCTTTGACATGGAAGACAATGTTATAATGAGCCAATGTGGCATCTCACTTGCTTCAACTCATTTCCCATCACTTTTCTGCATTTAGACTAATCCCACTAAAATTTTTGCACCCCTTTTACTTTTAAAATGACTGCTTCTTTTGAAAACATTATCATCTGCATTTGCACCTATTTTGCTGGTTGCTTTTTAAAGTCACTACCATGTATCCCTACATGTCATTACCACAGAAGCCAAAAGCAATTTTGCTGTTTTTGCCATTGTTAGTTTCCCCTGTTTCCTTCCCATTTAGCCTTGTGGAACTTTGAAACACTATTCAGTTGTATATGTGGCTAACAAATGCTAAATAAAATAAAATAAAATAAATCTGCCCATCAGCCAAATTGACACTCTCTTGATACACTCTTGGAAATGTATCTACTGGGCGGAGAGGTAGTCATGGGTGGACTGGCAACCAAAAGAGGCCCTGGAAATAATTTTCAAAGCGACCCCCTATCATACATTTTCATCAAGTCCAACATTTTTCCTATGGGGGCATTTGGAAATACCACACACAAGAGGCCCAAGGTGCAGAGGCCTACCAGCAAATCTTCAGAGTTCCCTGTAGGCCAGTCCATCCCTGGTCGTTAGTGGGGTCCTCCTTCAAGCATGGAACTATGGCCTCTCTATAATGATACCAAGGAGTTAATAGACCAATGGGTTCCCCTTCCCACTATGACTTGGCTCATATCACAGCATGATCACTGGTGCCCTCTAGGAAAATAATTAGAACAACAAAAGGCTGATCCGATTCTCTATTTTCCTGTAGTCGCTGCCCACTTCGAAACAACAATCTGGCATTCCGAGGTAGTGGTGAGAAGGGACATGGCAGGTTTGGTCTGATGTATGCTCTTATGGAAATTCAGGCCCACCTCAAGATCACACTGATGATGGATTTGGGAAATCTCTACCCACACAGAATCCTGGTCTGGAGGAGCTTATACTCATCACCACTATCCTTGGGTAACCTGAGTTTCAGGTGAGCCTGATTCCTGGACATAATATGTTCCAGAAGGTTTTGTCCACCGACAATCAGAGATTTATTTTCTTTTTTTGAGAGAGAGATTGGAGCGCTTTGCAATGACTGATGGCAGAGGTGGTGTTGAAACATTTCTATTATCATAATAGCGCTTAATTCGCTTTTTTGTATTGTATGTTTTTTCACACTACATCATGAGGCAAATAAATCTGTGGGACTTCATAAGGTAATGCTTTGTTCCATCTCTGCATAGTATGTTCAGTTAGTGCTATAAAAGGTTTCAAAACTGCATCTCATATGATCATACATTGGTAAATTCAAAGAACTGATTTGACACCCACCTCCAAGTGACACATCTTTGCAATTAAAAATATACCACTCTTTTCAGACACAGGCCAATGTTGAATATTTTGTGGATATTTTACATATTTTAGGCAATATACTGTTATATGTGTTTTACAAATATACAGGACGTGATTCATGGATTTTTTAGCACAGTGTGAAGTAAATTTGCACTGCCAACAAACACCCGGATTCACAGAGCAGTGCAAAGTGTATTTTTGCAGTGTAAAGTCACTTTGCACTGCAAAAGTACTCTTTGCACCATGCTAAAGGGGCCTAATTCACAGTGCAAAGAGTAGTTTTGCAGTGCAAAGTGACTTTACACTGCAAAAATACACTTTGCACTGCTCTGTGAATCCGGGTGTTTGTTGGCAGTGCAAAGTCACTTTCCATGAGTGCAAAGTTACTTTTCCCCAGGCTAAACGTTCCATGAATCAGACACACAATGACAATTGTCACAAAATGCATGGCGTTTTAAAGGTCTATTGTAACAGCAGGCATTGGCACGCATCTTTAGTCACACGTTATTAGAAGATCGATAGTCTAATTTCTGTTTTTCTCTCATGTCTCATTTTATGCAGGGATGCTTTGAAAGCCGGCCCTGTTTACGGATTTGTCTATGGAATGTCCAGCTGCATTCAGTACTTTGTTAATGCAGCTGTTTTCAGATTTGGGGCCTGGCTTATTGTGCACTGCTACACAGATTTTGAGAGCATGTTTATGTAAGTATTTAAGAGGCCAGTGCAAATGTATTATGAATGTCGAATTCGCATGTTAAGATACTACTCCAAACGTTCAATGGAAATGAGCTGCGAGACTGTCAATGCTTGTTTGGCGTTTCAGAATTACCTGCCAAAAATGATTCCTAGTAGGGTGAGGATAACAGCTGAGGAGGGTTAGACATTATAGGTGTTAATACATGTAATGCCACGGGAAATTACTTCTTTCAAGTTAACAGCATTGTCTTAGACGCCAAACTTTGGACTGCATTTAATACGCTATTTTAATTATAGAGAAAACATATTTTATGAGGTATAAACGTGTAAGCACACGTTAGCAGAGCATTAATCATTCATGGTTGTTTACATTTGATCGTGTCTTGGTGGATATGAATGAAGTATTGGCCGCTCGCATGGAATAGACAAATCCTTAGATAGGCCTGAGTAACACAGTTTTATCTTCATGAGTGTGATCATTTGAGTACCCTTACTTGGGGTAATGATAATACCTGTCACTAAAGTGCACAGAAGCTGGAGGAATATGGCATGACATTCTGTATGGGTACTACATTGTTAACTCTAATTGCTATTTAATCTTTTTTTTTTGAATTCGGGTTTATTTAGCATGAACCTAATTAGGAAGCAACACACCTCTGTAGAGGTAATTTGGGGCCTGATTCACAGAGTGTTTCCAATGGGATTGCACCATTATAAAACACTTCTGTGAATCAGGCTCTTGGAGTTAACAGATGATGGAGGAATGAGAGGGTACAGGTTATAGTAGTTTTTATATCCCATGCTACAGCAATGGTATATAGATAGGTGTAGTAGGCTCTCCGTGACCTCTGAGTATTCCCTGAAGAACAGAGTTTCATGTTCCTTTCTGAATTGAATGAGCATTGGAGTAGTCCAGTGTGTCTGTAGGTTGGGGCATAGCAATAATATGTCTGTCTCCTAGTCTTCTCTGTTCATGCCAGTTTAGTCTCAAGACTCTCAGTTGTCTGACTTCTAGACAGTGTATCCTACCTCAGCCCACACATTGTGTGGCTCAGTAAGGTTGTGTTCAGGCATTAGTACCTTATATGTGATACAGGCAGTTTTGAAAAGTACCCTGGCTGTGATTTACAACCTGTGTAATTATTTTAGGATGGGGGAGATGTGGTTACATTTCTTAGGTCTTGCTATGAACATTTTATCCACTGGAAGAGTGCTAGTTAATATCAGGCAGTTTGGGATTTGTTATCTGCTGCAAGGAGGAGAGATTGTTGTTAATAATGAACATGAGTGATTGTATATATGGGGTGTGAATCCTCCAAGGTGTACATCATTCAGCAACTCTTTGATACTCTCCTGTTTCCCTGGATGACCAAATAGGACACATTCTGATGTCATCAGATTGTTTTTCAGGCAGATGCTTATCATCCAAACTTGGACGGTGGTGACATGAAATATGTTGAGAACAATTCACTTCAAGGTATAACCGATTATCTTCAGCATATTGGTTATTTAGCTATTGGGGTAATTTAGAAATGACCCAGGAAGTTCAGGTGAGACGGTGACTGTTGGCTAGGCTTGTTATCTCTCCAAAAGATCAGAGGCAAAGAAGTTGATAACTTTGTCTTTAAACCCTATTATATCTTTTACTACACTTATAAGTATGAGGTGTTCAACTGTGGTAAACAAAACAAAGTTCAAGCATAACCCAGAGGCAGCAGTCTCCTTCATGCATGATTTCAAAAACATTAACCAATGCCAGGGTTGTTGATAGTTTCTGTGCTGCCTAATGAACTGAGCAGCTCGTATTGGTTAGTACAATGTGCTGTTTTTGGTTACTATCTTTTTAATGACTGTATGAATGAATGGAAGGTGGTCTGTTTCTAAAGTGTGTTTTTGAAGTGTGATTAGATTAACCGTGTTTTTAAAGTGTCGTCTCTCTAAGGATAGTGTTACCAGCCAGATGCTGCCGGACCACCATGAACGGAGAATGGTATTATTGACTGCTAACTGCCCCCTTGGTTAATTTTGGAGACTGGTTAGGTCACATGTATTTACTTTATCCTTTTATTTGGTTATTAAATGCCTTACAAACCTGTGGTTTCCACAGAATGCTGTATCTTGCTCATTTCCATATCCTGTGTTATTTGTTCAGGGTGGGTTTTTAAGTGCCCTCTATATATATATTCACTAACAAAAAAGCTTGTTAAAGGGACGTTATGGTTAAGTTGCACTACTAAAAAACCTATGAAATTCAATGGAAAAACGTTGCTATAGGGACATTGTGGTTACAGGCAAAACCTGAAAACCCCAGAAATTAGCAAGTTATGGTAAGGTATGCAAACATAACCCATGCTACCACTGTGCACTGCAAGGACTGACACCCATGACATCAAATATGACATTGCCTTCTCAATATTTTTGAAGCCAAAATTTACTCATTGATGTACAAACTTACTATACCTTACTCGCCAGCACCAACCAGTACCTTTGTAAGAGGACAACATTTTACTTTCTTCCACACTATCGACCTAAAGCAACGTACCATACTGAAGCATTGACGAAATGCACTAGAGTGTGCGTTGGACACTTTTACCCCCAATGAACTCAACTAGTACAGTCACACAAACAGTACATGTACACAAAGCACAGTAATAGTATTTTCCACTGGATACATGGAAGGTAAAGTGCTAAGTAGCCGATACTGCTTTGAGCTGCCACGGTCATATGCTCTGCAAATATGTTCAGGCATATATGCATACTGACATCCACTGTGCTGCTAATCACTTGTGACGCATGTCCCAGTACGTATACTGTTGCACTTACCTATGCTGTGATTTCTGAATCTAGCTGATTGTTTAGCTCTGTAATCCTTTTCTTTAGCCTCTACACATCCAGCATCTTCAATGCTGTATTCAGCTTCACCTGCCACAACACTTGAACACTGCATATGGCCCATGCATGCTTGCCGTGCCAACCTATCATTGCACCAGCTTATGCCGCGCTACCCATGTGCAGCACTAGCCTACCTTGATCTCACTATTTGAATGTCCTACCTAGCTTATCACCACCTTGCCACTTAGATCCTGCATTAGCCTGTATTTGCCTAGTACTTGAATGTTGCATCTAGTATTTGCCTACGTTGCCACTTTGATGTTGTACTAGCCCATATCTGCCTACTACTCTATTGCTGCATCTAGTATTTGCCTGCCTTGCCACTTTGATGTTGTACTATCCCATATCTGCCTACTACTCAAATGTTGCATCTAGTATTTGCCTGCCTTGCCACTTTGATGCTGTACTAGCCCATATCTGCCTACTACTTGAATGTTGCATCCAGTATTTGCCTGCTACACCACTTTGATGCTGTAGTAGCCCTCATCTGCCTATTACCTGAATGTTGCATCTAGTATTTGCCTTCCTTGCCACTTTGATGCTGTACCAGCCTATATCGACCGCACAACTTGAACACTGCATTTAGTCCACTTCTGCCTGACAGTTGAGTGTTGCATCGGATTACGCATAACTATGTCATAGTCCAAACCTACAACTGTTTATAACGTCTTTTCTTCTTCCCTTGATCATGAGGATAATTACAAGAACTCAGATAATATATCTGATACTAGCTGCCACTATGGCCGCCGTCTCACTGACCTCTTACCCACCAAAGGATAGAAATTTGAGACTGAGATATAGACACTCCCACCTCTATGAGCCCTTAACTAATTATTTCACTAGAGGCTTCTCCTGTAAGGCTGCCCAACCTACAGGACTAGCTAATAAACGGACACATTACCATAACCATAGTCACCGATCTTCTGTCCCCTTGGCTACTACTCAAATAAACACCCACAGAACTGTCCAAACCAAAGCCAAACAACCTCCCATTACTAAACTCACAAGCTCTCTACAATTATCAGGGTCACTCATTAATGCCAGATCTATGGTGGCCCATGCTGCTGATGTCGTGGACACCCTAACCAATGAGAATTTAGACCTTCTGGTCATCACGAGACCTGTCTCCACGAGGCCACAGGCCCTGCTATTATGCTAGTAGTACCAGAGGGCTACCAACTACTAAGAGCTGACAGACCAAACGCCAAAGGCGGTGGTATAGCTATCATCCACAAATCCAACCTCTCTATCAGACTCACTACTACCTCATTGTTCCACTCCTGTGAGACTCTCACAGCTAATCTTCACCTCTATAGTAACCGTACCCTCACCATCTATGCAATCTATAGACCACCTGGACTGTTATGTTCATTTGAGGAGGATTTAAACAGTATCCTGACCAATAATATCAAAGACCATTCGCAAATTCTGCTGCTGGGAGATTTTAATCTGGGTTTCAACGACAGTAATGATAAATATGCCCTATCTGTCACCTCTTTACTGAAGTATTATGGGATGACTCAAACAGTCTCTACCCCTACACATGCTAAAGGAAGAACCCTAGATTGGGTTGCTGACCTCAATTGCAACATTAGCATTACTAATATAACCCCACAATCATGGACCAAACACCACTTTATCACCTTCTCTGCCTTACTTGACCTCATCCGTCCTAAACCTATAGTTATGGCCCCGCCACTCCCTACAAGGAGGAAAAAAGACATCACTGTGGAAAATCTTCTGCCCAACTTCTCCCTAATCTTGACAAGCCAGTTAACAATACGGACCCCACTCTACTTGTGGAAGTTTTCAGTAGTGCTATGACAAAGGCACTTGAAACCATCGTTCCGCTTAAAACTCGCAAAGGTAGACAGACATCTCACCTAAATAATTGGTTCGCACCACATCTGAAAGAACTAAGGATTCTGAAAAGAAAGTTGCAATCAATCTGGCGCCTTTCGCCTACTGAGGAAAATAACATTAAGCTATCTAATCTTTCCAAACTGTACAAAAAGGAAATTATCAGTACTAAAAGAATACTTTCAACAATAGAATCTCCAAGGCCAAATCAGATACCAAGGAATTATTCTCTATCTTCCGCGAAATGGAATCACCCATACCGCAGGTTGATAATACTCTCAAAGATAAGCCTTGGTGCACTACTATTCAAAATGCCCTTTCTGACAAAATTAGCTCTCTTCAAATTAAAATTTCAAAAAAGAAAGCTTCCCTGCCCCTACAGGCTGAATCTTCACCTCAGCAGCAACCACCTCCAAACTCACTCAACAACTCCCCACCACCATTCACCTTTAGAAAAATATCCATCGTCGAGACAGAAAAATGTATACATTCACTCAAACCCACCAATTGCAAAGGAGACAACTGTCCAGCCCAAATTATAAAGGATGCAGCTAGAGACTTAGCCCCTTTCATCTCGAAGCTCATAAATTCATCCTTTAAGACGAATCTTGTGCCTGACAACCTTAAACATTCCTGGGTGTTACCTTTGCTCAAAAAACAAACCTTAGACCCATCCATCCCTACTAACTATATACCTATTAAAACAGTCCCGCTCCTACTTAAAATTATCGACAGAGTAGCCTACCTGAAAATTCCAGACTACTTAGAAACAAATAACTTACTAGGCTCATGTCAATCTGGCTTCCACCACTTCATGGCACAGAAACAGCCTTGATCGACCTCAAGACCCAAATTGACGAGATGAAGGACAATGGTAAACCAGCTATGCTACTCCTCCTTGACCTATCGGCAGCCTTTGACCTAGTAGATCATACAGTCTTATGCAATCATCTTAGGTCAGCTGGCCATTTCTCAAGTGATGCCATAACCTGGGTACAATCCTTCCTTGCGAATCGGACAATGAGAGTCTTCTCCCCTCTAGCAGCTGCTGACCCCATACACATCTCTTGCAGTGTTCCTCAAGGATCATGTGTATCTCCTACCAAGCAAAATATTTTTACTAAACCCTTGTTTGACAAGTTGGACAGATTGGGTGTCACCTACACTAATTACGCTGATTACACTCAAATCCTCATTCCCCTTTCGGGCAACTTCCTGGAGGACTCGGCCTTAGTAAATAAGATATTTCACCTCATTCAGGCATCGATGGCTTCTGCCTTAACGACAAGAAAACAGAGTTACTGATCCTTGGCTCAGAGACGGCCATAAAAAAAACTTAACCCTTGCTACACATCATTCAACATCGATAACAATGTAATCTAAGTGATGCCTGCTGTTAAAACTCTCGGCTTCTACCTTGACTCGGCACTCACCAGAAGAAAATCAACTCTCTAACTTCTTCTACAGCTTAGACATGTAAACTGTTCTGAGCCTGCAGATCATTCCTTTCTGACATGAGTTACATCGCACTAGCCAATGTACTCATTCTATCCAGACTGGATTATTGCAATGCTCTATATGCGGGATCTAATAAGTACATTATTGATAAACTGCAAAGACTCCAAAATAATGCCCTCAGAGCAGCATTAAACATCCCGAACAGAGAGCATATCTCTGAATTCAGAAGAAATGTCCATTGGCTTAAAATTAAGGACAGAATATCCCTCAAAACACTCTCTCTCACATCCAAATGCCTTAATAACATAGTGCCTCACTACCTTGTAGAAAGAGTAAACAAGAGAATGTCTGACCGGCCCACGAGAATATCTTACGCCTTCACTCTAGAGGTTCCTAGATACAAATGGATTACAGCTGGCGGCTCTAGCTTCCCGGTTCTAGCTGTTCAATCCTGGAATGGACTCCCCCTAGATCTCAGAATTGACCAACCTTACTCCACAATCAGACAGAAACTCCTCACCTGGCTAGGGACTAACGACACTTAACCTGACTGCCCTTCTGACCTGCCAGCCACCTCCGACCTCTCCTACCCCTGCTTTACCCTCTCTTGAAGTACCTCGTAAGGATTGCTATGCTGGCCAACCGTAGAATCTCTGGCACCCCACTGTCTGTATCTTGGGTTCTTCTATTGGGAAACTTAGTCACTGCTAATCTTATGGTTGCTTTCTAGCTATTACTGTTTATAACTGCTTTAACACATTGTATGTACCTACCTAATGATGTAACCAAGTCTCCTATGTATCTTGTATGCTCTGTAACTAAGCTTCTTAAGTATTCTTAAGTATCCTCGTACTGTTTGTGCCCAGGTTTTTGGCCTGCGCTATACGAAATAAACAAACAACAAACAAAGGAGGATTCAAAACTATCCTCAGTAACCTCTAAAATCACCACTTATGCAAATCAGTCACCAGCTCTCCAAGAATAGTCATAGATCTCCAACACATATGGATGTATCACCACGTAAATTCGCAATTGGACAGTACCACTTCAACAAACAGGAAACTGTAAACAGTTAGAATATGCCTCATGGTATCAAACTGCAACCTGAATATGACAATGTTATTTGCAGCATCACAACTACCCAACTCAACCTTCAACAAGTACTGTGCTACAAACATAGTGTCAAACACTTCCAAAGTATGAGCAGTTACAGTACACCAACAGGTACATAACTACCATCAGAATTCTGCACTAGCACAGAACAATGTCATAATACTTGCAAACCAGCAGCAACCAAACACATAAATAAACAGTGGTACAAAAAGGAAACAGGTAAACATTAATAAATCACCACCTGCTACATAACGCCACCCATCCTACCAACATTTATAGTCCAGATATTGTACCCCATTACATTTCCTCCTACTTCAAGAGTACACTTTTACATAACATGTTTATTACAATTAACCATTAATAATGTGGTCCTAAGTATGCATATTTAAAAATGTACTCTACCACTCACTTTCTCTCTGTACATTACACATACCTTTGTGACGGCAGTAAAAAAAAGAAAACGCTGTTTCACTGCCATGCCTCTACCATTCCCAGTATATTGCAACTGTCATTGTACTTTCTGTTGCTGCCATTCTTCCCCACCCCCTCCAAATGCAGACATACAAGGCAAGATGAACATGGAACGCAAGTCGTACACTAAAGCACCACACCTTTGGCGCATTCGTACACTGCTGCATTCCCTGTTCTGCCCTTTCACACAATTACTACCTCTACGCACCCTCAGTGTATTGAACATTATAACGGCCAGAGGTGCACGCACCAGTCAACGGGCACACAAACATCTACAGCTCACATTTCATTGACGCACTTCTTACCAAGCCACTCCTTCATTCTCCAGTAATCCGAGGTGACCCCCATTAGGTTTCTTGTTGTGTTACTTTCTTTGCAGACACACACACACATTGTGCTGTGGGTCCAACTACACTTGCTGCCACTATCAACTTTTGAAAAAAGGAAACACATAAAAACAGCATCTAGTCCCAAACAGTTCCAAGACATTTTCTTGTGTGCAGCCGTACATGCACAGTATTACCTACAAACCAGAGAAAAAGGCAGTGGGTTAACATATGGCGCTATGCACTAACACACAGTTCATGGCCCATCAGGCAGGCAGCTATTACTACATTATCCTTCCGGCAAAGTTTTGTCCTGTACGCTGCAACTAATACCCGCTACTTACATCTACTCTTCTTCCTCTTTCTACTCAGATATCTTGCACCTCACTGCGCATGTCACACCTTTCACTTTCCAATAGATGGCTGGTGGACCAACCATTGGAACATTAGCATAAGCAATTCTTTTTCCATCGTTATTATCTGGGCCGACCAATATTGCACGGTATGTCCACTTGCGGTTCCTGCTATATGAACCAACCTGAAAACCTTTATTTTGTAAGGCATCCCAGAGGCACCAGATACTACCTTCTCTACCTTTAAAAGAAAATGTATTCTTCCACACGGGCCACCAAGCACCACTGTGTACTCCTTTTCCCACTTTGCTAGACGAGAACAGAAGTACAGAATTGCACAGACAGCATTGGTCGCTAGATTTTGTTTGTGAAATAAAAGAGCGATGAATGCACCAACTGGCACGTTGTCATTTAGATTCTGTGGCAAAATAAAGCACTTCCAACCACTCACTAAAGTAGGGAATGTTCTGGAACCGTATACTCTGTGTGCACATATCCGCTTTTGCTTTTGTTTCTGTTGTTCCTTTCCAGAGCTAGGTGCTCACATAACAGAGTGTGCTACGCTTGGCATGCACATAAAATAAATACCTGGAGTGCACGCCGTGAAGAACGACTGTCCACAAGAAAAGTCACTGATGCCAGTGACTGCTGCAATGGTGTATGTAGCACACAGGCATAGCTAACCCATCTCAACAAGTACGCCAAACAAAGGTAACAGTGAGATGGCCTGCCATCCTGTATATGGCTGGATTTAACGGCGTTCATTATTTTGTCGGCTGCAAATGTATGTGTGTTGGACTGTACATTATCCATGCATTACATGTGTAATGCTTATTAACTCATGTCAAGTTGCACTACCTTCCTTCACTCTCAAAGTACAGGGTATTATGAGAGGTATACCATACTGTACATTAATTGTGGCATCTCAGTCACAATGGCAACAAGGCCAATGACGTACACCATATTCAAGTGCAGTCACGTCACGCCACCTCTACTGGTGTGCCAACTGCAAAATTTCCTCCACAACCATGCTGTGACAGTGAGCACCCACAGGAGACATACATATTTCTAACCGTGTACGCTGGAGTTACATATCAGTATAACACCTAACCCAAAGATGGAACATTCTGAAACCTACTTTCGGACAATGTCCACATTGTTACGTCAAAGGCCCATAGCTATTTATGCACGGCAGTAGGCGCTTGTCACTCCCAACACAACATGGTACACTGATTACAAAAACCCCTATATCATCTGCAATACACTCCCCGTCCCCAATAGCCACTGAAGGTTGTCGCCTGCGCACCTACCCCACATTGCTTTATATATTACTATCTGCGTACATGGGCCATGTTGCAAACATTACACAGTAAAACAATCCTTTCATGTCCCACTTTCGTACTACACTCCCTGAAGAGAGGCTCTGTTCACGACCACACCACTCCTAATGCAAATGGTGTCTTCTCTCACCAATGCTCCTTCACAAACTACACTGTGTCCTCCACAGTGATTCTGCAAAGGCGCGGACCTTAGGACACTTACATATTTACAAGTGTCTTGTATGGCACACGGTATGCTTATAATAACTTATGCAAATGACCTAAGGCAAAGTGAAAGTACTCTTTGCACATATGTGTGCAATTCACATACCAATATCACAGTACTCCCATACAGAGCAGCATTGCGTTGCGGGTTTGTTAGCAACAGCCTACTCCTTCGCCACACCCACTACAAAGCAGTAGCCCCATGCATGGAACCATGTGACCACTTACCTTTTCTGTCCACAGGTACATATCGGTACAGTAATTAACCCAATCAAGACAACTTTCAGTTACCTACTTCCAACCAGTGCCCACCCTGTTATGTCCAAGGGCCCCATCCATGCACACAAGCCAGTATGGGTTTGGCAGGCACAATACAACATAGCACTCCACCTACAAATATCCTCGTATTGTCTCCAATGCACTCCCCATCCCCAATGGAGTCTGCCTGCACTCACCAAAAAATTATAGTCTCCTCTACAACTACTCAACGATACATTATATGTGAGTACCTGCATTTAAATTGCTTCCATGGGCCAATGTCTGACTGCCCATCCTAAAACAAGGCTGTGGCCAAGCCCTACACTCTTGGGTACAAAGGTGGAGGCCTATGGCACCCAATAGCCTACTCCTTCAAAACACCCACTAAAATGCAGTAGAGGCATGCATGCTACCATGTGGCCACATACCTTTCCTGACTACTGGTACGTATGGGTACACTAACTAGCTCACAGAACGCTACATTCTCCAACCTACTTCCAACCAGTGGCCAAACTGTTACATCCAAGAGCCCTAGCCATGCACACAATCCAGAACACCTTTCCAGGCAAAACACACCATAATACATCAACTGCAAATACCCTCATATTACCTCCAATTCACGCCCCATCCCGAAAGCACTCTACCTGGACTCCATGCACTCTTTCTACGTACGTGTGCAATTCACACACCAATATCACAGTACTCCCATACATGGCAGCATTTTGTTCTGTTTTTTTTCCAACAGTCTAATCCTTCGCCACACCCAATGCAAAGAAATGGAGCCATTCAAGGAAAAATGTGACCACTTACCTTTCTTGTCCACAGGTACATATTGGTAAAGTAATGAAACCAATCAAGGCAACAGTCTATAACCTACTTCCAACCAGTGGATACCCTGTTATGTCCAAGGGCCCCAGCCATGCACACAAGCCATTACGGGTTTTGCAGGCACAGCACAACAAAGCACTCCAACTGCAAATATCCTCATATTGTCTCCAATGCACTCCCCATCCCCAATGGAGTCTGCCTGCGCTCGCCAAAAAATTATAGTCGCCTCTGCAACTGCCCACCGATAAAGTGTAAGTACCTCCGTACAAATAACTTCCATGTGCCAATGTGTGACTGCCCTCCCTGAAGCAGGGCTGTGCCCAAGGCCTAGGCTCTTGGGTACATAGGTGGAGGCCTACAGCCTCCACCCATGCAACCAATAGCCTACTCCTTCAACACACCCAGTAAAATGCAATAGAGATATGCATGGTACCATGTGGCCACGTACCTGTGCTGACTACCGGTACACTAACAAACTCACACAAGATTACATTCTCCCACCTACTTCCAACCAGTGGCCAGCATGGAAACATGTGACCACTTATCTTTTCTGTCCACAAGTACATATTGGTACAGTAATGAACCCAATCAAGGCATTTTTCTGTTACCTACTTCCAGCCAGTGCCCACCCTGTTAAGTTCAAGGGCCCCAGCCATGCACACAAGCCAGTATGGGTTTTTCAGGCACAGCACAACATAGCACTCCACCTGCAAATATCCTCATATTGTCTCCAATGCACTCCCCATCCCCAATGGAGTTTGCCTGCACTCTCAAAAAAATGATAGTCACCTCTACAACTGCCCACCAATAATGTATATGTGAGTACCTGCGTACACATTCCTTCCATGTGCCAATGTCTGACTTCCCTCCCTAAAGAAAGGCTGTATGCAAGCCCAAGGCTCTTGGGTACATAGGCAGAGTCCTATGGTCTCCGCCTATGCACCCAATTGCCTAGTCGTAGTACACACCCACTGGAAGGTAATAGAGACATGCATGATAACATTTCCCACGGTGCTTTCCTGCCTACATGTACGTATAGCTACACTAACGGACCCGAACAAAGCAACATTCTCACACCTACTTAGAACCAGTGCCCACACTGTTACAGCCAAGGGCCATAACCATGCACACAAGGCAGTAGGGCCCTTGCAGGCACAACACAACATAGTAAACTGACTGCAAATATCCCCATATTATCTCCAATGCACTCCCCATCCCCTATATAATCTGCCTACACTGACCAACATATGATAGTCCCCTGTGCACCTAACCACCAATGCAGTGTAGGTCAGTACCTGTGGGAATGGTCCATATCGACACAGTGGCCCTCATTGCAAGCTGGGTGCAAAGGGATACCTGGCACTGGTAATGACACCGGTGCCGGCAATCCCTTTGCGCCCTATTCCGAGGTCCCTTTGCAGGTCCTTCCTTACTGCCTGGTTTTAGCAGGCGGAAAGGAAGGGACCCGCAAAGGGATACCGGGGTCAATAACGGTACCGTAATTTACGGTACCATTATTGCCGCCTTCCCGTTGAGCGCTATGGGGGCTCGAATGGGAATGGGGAATGGCTTTTCAAATGGGGATTTACCGGTCCCACAATGGTCGGAATAGATCAGTAAGTCCCCATACCACCAAGTCAGTGGCGGTACCGGCATTGGTGCCAGTCATGGCGCTAATAGCGCCTTGACTAGCACCAACCTCGGAATGAGGTTTAGTGTGCTGCCACACAAGCCTTCCATTTATCCATGTTGTTATGTCCTCCCTTGCAGCAACGGTGTGACCAAACGTTGACGCATACGTAACCGCTAAGTACCTCACCGTTCTCCCATGCATGGAGGCATTACATTTCGGGGGTGGTGCCCAAGCCCTAGGCTCTTTATACATGGCATGCAGAAAAAAAGGCTACACCTTACCCACAACCACTACAAGCCAAGTCAGACAAGCATGGGAACAATTCCCCGCAAACACACCGCCGTAAAACCACGCAAATGCACTAAGTCAACACAACCACTGGCAGCCGTAGCCTACAGCACAAAACATTAAAAATATCTTTCTTCACCCTCTTTCACTCAGCCAATCCTGCAAAACATGTTTTCCAAAGCCCTTCGGCATGCCACTATCCTCCAATACACCATGGTGGTGTTTCCCAAAACCTTTGACGCACAGCACACTTCCCTTCAGCCAACCACCGGCCGCATCCACTGTTCGCCAACAGCACGGTGTACTGCAGGCCAATGACACTTTGGTCCACGGGATTAACAGGGTAATTGGTCCACGGAGCGGATCCAGATATCACATATTTTTTGGGACATACATTTCAGTATTTTGCAAAAACATTGCTGATCAGATTTCCATTCCCGCCGCAAATTTGGTGATAATCCATCCAGCAGTTCAGGCCGAGTGCAAAGTTTTTCCCCATTTATTCTATGAAAAAAAAATATTTGGGTCCCCCCTATAACTTTGCCCCCTTGGCACGAAACCTCAACCAAATTGGTGAAAAATTCAGAGCAGGCCATATACCTTTTTTGTAAGTTTGGTGAGGATTCTTCGAGGGGGAGCGAAGTTATAGCCGCAGAAAAAGTGCTCTTCCTATGAGTTTAGCAACTTAACCATAATAACATGCCCACTACCGCAGGCCATGTAATATAGATTTATACATATAAATATATATATATTGGAGGGTCTCTAGTAGCGGCCCTGTAGTTATGGTTAAGTTGCTCAACCCATAGCCAGACCACTTTTTGGGCGGCTTTTAACTTTGCCCTCCCTGGATGACTCCTCATCAAACTTTGCAAAAAAATGTATATGGTCCCCTCGGATTGATCCTGCAAAGTTTGGTGAGGTTTCATCCAGGGGGGACAAGTTCTAGGGTTGTCCCAAAATGTGTGGTTTTCTTCACAGGTGCAATGGAAAAAAAATACGCTTATGCCTACAGCCAACCACTGAATGGATTCTCACCAAATCTGCAGTCTTGGTCCCAAAAGCATGCTTTTGTAAATTTGGTGTAAATCTGTAGTTTTTTTTTTTTTTTTTAAACGGCAAAAAAGTAGGTAAAAAAGAATTAGTGATATCTGGGTTCGGGCCGTGGACTCACTTCCCTGTTTGGACTGCGGACAGGACCCTGATTGGTCTAGGTCTAGGGGCCATTGTGATGTCCATGGACTTCAAACGTGCCTGATGCTTGGTTCATAAAAAACATGAGGTGCGTCAAAACTTTTGAAACAGTAGCCATGTTGTATTTGGGGATTGCTGCTGTTGTCTGCGAACGTTGCGGTAAAACATGTTAAAAAATGCAAAATGTCACTCTTCAAACTAATAAACCAATATCTGGGGAGGTGTGGGGAGGTGTGGGGTGATGAGGGTGGCATGGGATATGGCCATAAAAAGGTGTTTTTTTCATCTCTGAGATGTTCGCGAACATTTCAGATGTTCAGGGACATCCATACATATTTCTGCATTACAGGTTTGGTGAAAAGAAGTTTTTGGATGGCTTATAACTTTGGCGCCACTCAATGAAAGAGCATGACATTCTGCAGTATCATGGTGGACCGGACCCTGAATGGTTCTGGAAAGTTTGGTGCTGTGTCACCAAGAGAGAGCAAAATTAGAGGAGGGTCCCAAAATATTTGAAAGGCTTATCCATTTAGTTCTGTTTTACAAATCTGCACAGTTGTTTGCAAAACAATTTTAGACCTAGATAGCAATGTTGTTGCAAAGTTTGGTGGGATTTTGTCAAGAGGGGGTGAAATTAGAGGGGGGTCTCAACATTTTTACATGGCTTATAACTTTGTTGCCATTTGACAAATGTGCACAAAAGATTTCAGAAAGATTGTAGACCCACCTTGAATGTTTGTGAAAAGTCTGAATCGATTTTGGCATATAGGGGCTAAATTATATGATTATTTCATGTACGTACATTTTGACACTTTTCAAAAAATAAAACATGGACGTATTTGCAGCAAGATCATGGCATAGAGCATTGGCAACCACCAGAAAACATGGTTTTGAAAATGTGTCTGTGTTTGATTTTTTGAAAAGGTACAAAAAATGGTGATATACCTTTGGTGACTGAGGTATAGCCTGTGGCCATGGGGAGTGGACAGATTGTTCAAGTCATGGCCAAAGGCTTGAATCCGACAATCTGGCTACTGCCCATGACTACGAGGGACCGGCAATGGGGTTAAAGTGGCATGGCCACAAGGGAATGGCTATGTGGTAAAGTTTTTCGAAATCTGGATAGGTTTGAATGTGAAAAAAATTCTGCTCTCGGCTACAACCCGAAGTGCCAGACAGGATTGCATCAACAGATCGATGTGACTACTGCTGCAAAGACTGCAAGCCCCAATGGGCTTCGAGACAAATGCTAATTAGCAAATAATTACTGAGCACACCGAACCAGGAGCCCACGTGATCACTGGTACACCCGTCCAAATCACCTTGATGTCCTTTGTCTTACTGAGACATGGTTCACGGCCAGCTCTGTCAGGAGCTTTGACACTCTCCTTCTTGATGGCTACAAGATCCTCTCAGTACCCAGATCCTCCCGGTCCGGTGGGGGGATAGCCTTGATCTTTCCTGAGTGGACCTACTCCTCTTTTGAATGTCCTGTCTGTAGGCTTTCTCTCTCGCCTACCCATTCTCTTACTGTGGTTACCATCTACCGGCCTCCTGGTCAAATCACCTCATTTCTCTCCGAGTGGGCAGACCTCTCCTCCTCCCTCCTGGCCTCTACCACTCAACTCCTCCTCCTCAGTGACCTAAATATACATTTAGACTCTCTTTGCTCCTCCTCTCTACTCTTCCGTGACCTCTGCGACACCCTCTCCCTGTCCATCCTCCCCCCTGGCCCGACTCACTCTGCAGGGCACACACTCGATGTCTTGATCTCCTCTGACCTCCCCTTCTCCAGCCCTCTGACCACTCCTCTCTCCTCTCATCTCATCTCTCCCTCTCTTTCCCCAAAGCCAAGCCTACCCCAACACTGCCGCCTACCTTCTCGGACATCCGGCCCATGAAGCATCTGTTAGTTCAAGCTTTTGCCGCAACTTTCTCTCCCCCCCTCCACCTTTGGCTGTCTCACATCCTGACACAGCCCTGTCTATGCTCTACTCTTCGATTTGTGATACGCTTGATGCTCTTGCCCCTGTCATGAGGATCCGTTTGAAGTCCAAAGCCCAGTGCAATTCCTGGTATGACTGTGACCTAGCTACACTTAAACATAAGTGTAGGGCAGCTCAGAGGAAATGGAGGACTTCCTGTTCATCCTCTGACAAACTGGCCTGTCGCCTGCTGCAAAGGCAATACCGACTCTCTGTCCTCACCAAGAAGAGAGTCCACATTCAAGCTTTTGTCTCTGCGGCATCTAACAACTCGGCAGAACTCTTTAAAATCTGCAAGGAGCTGGCCAAACCCTACTGCAATCTCTATCCCACCTGTTGCCTCCCAGGCACTTTGCAATGCCCTTGCCTCTCACTTCATTTCAAATACCCAGGACATCCTGTCCACCCTCTCCACCCACACCCCTTCTCTTCCCTCTCCATCTGTGCTTGCTGACCCTCCTTTAGCCACCCTCCCACCATCCTTCTCGTCCTTTCCTCTTTTCACCCCTGACGAGGTTGCTACACAAGTCCGATCTACGAAAGCCTCTTCAAAACAGGTTCATCCCTGTTCCTCTAAAACCATCAAGGACCACATTGACCTAGCTCCGGCCCTTGCTGATTTTTGCAACCACTCCTTTGCCTCTGGATCCTTCCCCTCCCGCTGAAGCACTCCTTTGTGCATCCTCTTCTCAAGAAACCCACAGCTGATCCTTCTTGTCCAGCTAACTATCGCCCAATTTCCATTACTGCCTTTCTTGGCAAACTCCTGGAAAAGTTGGCCATCACTCAGCTTAACCTTCATTCCAATTCTGTTGGCTGTCTCCATGACCACCAGTCTGGCTTCAGAGCTGCCAGAGCATGGAAACTGCTCTCCTGAACATCTGTGAAGATCTGCTCTCCAACCTTGACTCTAACATTCCCTCTGTCCTCATCCTCCTCGATCTCTCTTCTGCCTTCGACACGGTCAACCATACCATCCTGCTCAACAGTCTCCATGAAAACCTGGGTATCACTGATCAGGCTCTGGCCTGGCTGACCTCTTTCCTCTCAAATTGACCCTCCCAGGTCCAACTTGGGTCCTTCCTTTCATCTATCTTCTTCTTTACCTGTGGTGTTCCCCAGGGGTATAAGCTCTCGCCCTGGCTTTTCAACCAATACCTGGCAATGCTCGCCCACTGCATTGCCACTTTCTAATCAAATTTCCAGTGCTACGCTGACGACACTGAACTCATTTTCAGGATGCCCTCTGCCACCTCTTCTCCCTCTCTCATCTCTGATTGCCTAACTGCCATTCAAGATTGGTGTGCCGCCAATGATCTTTGTCTGAATGCCAGCAAGACGGAGATCCTCCTCATCGGCACACCTTCACCATACTTTCCCCTCACTCTCTGGCCAGCCTCCCTTGGCCCTCCTCCTACCCCCACCTGCGAGGCTAAGAACCTTGTGTTCATCTTTGATCCCACCCTTTCCTTCTCCACCCACATCTCTGAGGTCTCTAAAATCTCAAATTTCCAACTGCACCTCCTCAGAGGTACTCTGCCTTTCCTCTCCTTCCCCCAGAAGCTCATGACTTCCCAAGCTCTGATTCTCTCTAGCTTGGACTATTGTGACATCCTTTTTCTAAATCTATCCGCCTCTACTCTCCCCCCTCTGCTGCTAATCCAGAACAGGACTGTGAGACTTGTCCTTGGCCTCAAGCCCTGGGATCATATCTCTACAGCTCTGAAATCTCTCCACTGGCTCCCAGGGGATGCAAGTATTACATTCAAAACCCTCTGCATTGTCCACATTGCTTTCTGGGGCCTGGGTCCAAAATACCTTCAGCTATCCCTCCGCAAATACCTCCCCTGTCGAGATCTTCGCTCCTCTACCTCCAACTCCCTCAGGGTCAGCCATTTTTCAAAGAAACGAGCTGGGGGTAGATCTCTGTCTTCGGTTGGGGCCTGGAATAGCCTCCCTGCCACTCTAAAACTTGAGGAGAACCATCTCTGGTTCCTGAAGCACCTCAAGACCTTCTTCTTTTCTTCTGCCTTCGCTCCCCCTCTCCCCTGCTGATCTGTTCTCTCTTGGCACCGTGCAACTTGCCACCCTCTGTCCTTCGGGCCCAGGTATCTGCTCACCCTGCCACCCTCCCTCACTGCCTCCGGGCCTCTCCTTGCACTGGGGTCTGTATCTGTACCCATACAGCCCCCCTTTTTCTTCCTGCACTTATCAGACCTACCCTGCCTGCTGCCTTAAACCTAGCACTTGCAAATTGCTGGCTGCATTACCACTGTTTGTTGCCTTTATTATTTATTTATTGTTATTTATTTCTCCTCTGCTTCGCACTTTCCACTTCTCCCCCCTTCCATGCACTTCTCCCATCCCCCTCTCCCATGCACTTGCGCGTTCTCATTGTCACTGGGCCTAGTAAGAGCACTGTTTTGTTCTCCCCTGCTCCCCTCCCTTGCCTTGTCGCGCCCTGAAACACTTGTGTACGAGAGCGATAGAAATAAAATATCAATCAATCAATCAATCAATCAACCATCCTTATTTGCGACTATACTGGGACAAGATATTAGGATTGCAACCTGGACTCATTTCCACAACCTCGCAGCAATAACTAGCCCACAACCCGCACACCTTGAGAAGGATGCGGCAAGGACATGAAAGCATGCTTCTGCAAAGGTGTCTGTATTTTATTTTTTGAAAAGTGTCATAATGTAAGTACACAAAATAGTGATATAACAGAGTGCTGAATGGGCTTGCAGCAAACTTGCCTGAAGAGCATCCTGTGGTTTACTATTTTGAAAGTGTCAAACGTAGGTACACACAATAGTGATATAACTTTGATGTATTGACAGTGGGCCTGCCGCTCGGCAAGGACAAATGCCTACTCTGATTTACTTATTTGGGTATGCAGCATGGCCGAAGGTTTAGGTTTAAATGGGGAAACAATTATGCTTACGGCTGCAGCCCCGAGTGCTGGATGGGCTAGCAGCAAATTTGCCCGAGGAGCATCCTGTGTTTTACTTTTTTGGAAGTGTCAAAAGGTAAGTACAAAATATAGTGATGTAACGTTGCTCCCTGGGCAGTGGGCCTGGCCTTCGGCACGGGTAAATGTGTACTTTGATTTGCCTATTGGGGAATGCGGCATGGGCGCCCCATTGATTGAGGAGACTGGCCAAGCAAGCCTTGACCACTATATCCTCACATTATGAGGGTATAGTGGACACTGAACTAGGATGCAGGGTAGGTGCAGTGGATAACGGGGGTGGTTTGGTGGAGCTGGGGTCATGATTGAGCCTCAAGCACTAGGCAACTCAACCATGACTCGTATCCCGCAGCATGTTCTGTTGATAATGACACACATCAGTAAGTGTTGCAAAAAATACGTGTGTTAAAGGAGGTTTACAGTTCTTTCATATATGTTAAAAGAGGAAATTCACAGAAAAAACTTTTAAGGGATGTTATGGTTATGTTGCACTAATAAAAACCTATGAATATCACTGAAAAAAATGAATGAAAAACCCCAGAAATTCACCAGTTATGGGAAGCTACGCATTCATAACTCGCACCACCAAAATGCACTAACACTTACACCCAGGACATCAACGATTACATCACAAATGTAATTGATGACATCACTGATGACAGGACATATCAAATTATTTTTTAGGAAAAGTCCCTACAAGGTGTGTTTATAATGTTGGTAACAAGATGTCAAGGGTGATGGGGAAACCTATCTTGAGCTACTTAATGTACTAAAGAACATGCTCATCTAAGCAAAACATTACATTAGAGTGTTGTTGCTTATACAGGAACCTAATCTACATACACATAGGCAATGGCTGCAGCATGCACCATAGAAGTACAATATTTTAATCTGGTAATTTTGGATAGTATGATAATGAATTCAAGACTTACTACATACTTGTGTTAGTACAAACAATACACATGAAGACCCACAATGCATACAAATAAGGGACACATACGAGGAAACTAAAGTAAGGAAGAAAGAAACAACATCACCAGGAAATGTCAATAACATTAAAGTTCATCATCATGTATACAAATGAATTGTGTGTTTGAGGCCTGCTTATTGCCCCTTATATGTGCACCATGAGCTGAGACCACCCCTAAGGAAAGTACTTTAAGAACATAAAAGTTTAATCTCAGCTCATAGTGCACATACATTGTGGAATGTTTTTACCCATGCATCCAAGCCCTACCATAAAACTGTGCATTACTGGCATTGAAAACATCATGATGGCCAGAAATCCCCAGAGAGTGCACAGCGAAAACATGAATAATAGGCTGCCACCCATTTTTGCCTATATTGTGAGCACAGGAGGGCACTGCCTAAAACCACCATTGGGCTACACACACAGTAGCCTGAAACCATTGGGAATGGCAATGCTAATTGCCAAAAGCAACCCAGAACTGTGGGGAATTCATTTTCTTAATGTCAAAAATGGATGCAATACTGGTGCTCACCACTATCAGAAAGCTGGCGTTTTAAAACCCCCAGACCTTTGTGTAAAACTGAACAAATGAACCCAATCCAGGCCAAGGAAAGACTTGCTAAGAGGTGGATACAATGTAAAACTATATTCTGAAATGACTTGAAGTAAGTAATTATTTAATGTATATATAAAAAATAGCTGGGGATGTCAGCAGCTTAAGTGAATTTGGGTTTAAAGCCACTAAAATCGGAATGTTTAGAATAAATGAGTGACCTACTTGTGAGTGTCACATAAGTTGCAATTGTTTAAATGTCATAGTTTTGAACTTAGAATCAGCATTCTAGCTGCATGTGCAAACATTGTAAGTTGGATTTGAATGTAGAAAACTGGGAACTAAAGTGACATTTAGCTGAATTCTGCCTGACAACTACCCCCGACAGGAGTTGAACTGGCTCAACAACTCTTCCCAGGCCTGGCTGCATTCTGCTGCCCCTGCCAAAAGGAGATGACACCTCTCTGATTGGAGTAGGGGAGGAGCACCTGAGGACTACAGGAAACTAAACAAAGCACTGTCCATGTCTCAGGCAAATGTTATATTGGGGGGGTCGTAAAATGGCTTCCTCTTGGGAGAAACTGGAAGGGGCAGTGCCTGTGAGAGCAAGCTGAGCTTGGGGGAAGTGAATAAGCCAGAAATTCCACCATGTGCTTTGGAAAACCACACCCCTTTGGGGCCAGAGCATGATTTTAAAAAGATGGATAATTCATAGTGTGGACTTGTAAAAATTATATAAATAACATCATCATTCTTGTGATTTTTCTGTGCACATTTTAAGAGGTGTTAGGACCCTGTGGTATGTTCTTGGGGATAGTGGCGGAAAAAAAGGTTGTAACTCCGAATGTATACATGTTAAAAATCTGACACTTTATCATCAGAAACCCATATCCCTGGTGCAGATTTGTGTAAAATCTGGAAAGGTTTAGAGGTTGTTATCTGGATGAAAAGGGGAGAATTCTGTCATAAGTGGACACGACATCATACAAAGACAGGTATCGGATGGTTTGGTGCTACAGAAAATATGTTAACTGGACCATTAATATTAGAAAAATGATACATAGATAAATATGTATTTGGGTCAGAAATAGATTTGTGTGCCATTTGACAATGGGAGGTTCCTCTGACCATAAAACCTACAGCATCACTCTGACACTCCACTTCTTTCCCCCAATCAAGGGATAGAGGAAAGCTTGGCCAATGATAAGTGAGAGGGGCAGGCTTAGCTAGGCCCAGGCACACACCCATTTTCAAAACACATAAAAAGGAACATTGAAACCCAGGTAGGGACAGTCACTTTCCACTTTCTTGCGGGACGCTTTGCCGGGAGACTTCAGGCTTCACATCCAGAGATCCAGACTTCAAATACATCAATCTGCAGAGGCCAGAAATTAACTCCAGAATTTATAGCAGAGAGGCCTGAATCCACAATCTGAATCCTCTTCAGCAGGCCTCAAAACCAGCCAAACTATTCAACAGCCGGGCGAGCTGTTTGAATTCTTTGCCAAGAACTTTTGCAAGAACCTGTAGCAGTATCCAGAAAGCAGTGCTGTATCCGGAACCAGAGAGAATCAGAGACCAGATCGCTGTGAAGAACTGCTAGCAGAAGTCCAGCCAATCCTGACCCGATCGGTGACAAAGTCGCATTCCTGTCCAAAATCTAGTGTGAGTACCCAGCTAGCACTGTGCCAAAACCAATCTCTTATTTTAAAATAATCTAATCCAAACTATTTTAGCTTATTAGAACTGCCTCCTAGAATTGTGTCATTCTGTCATCTTTAAAACTGAAAACTGTCATCTGTCATTCAGAGCTTTAAAATTTCAAATCCGAAAAACTACCTTTACTAAATCGGCAGTATCTCTGGAACTGTTTGTGCTAGTAGCGAGATTTAACTGTCATCTTAAAGCTAAGATTATAAGATTTCCAACGAGACTAGAATCGACTTACAGTGCCTCCGTAATT
Source organism: Ambystoma mexicanum (assembly GCF_040938575.1). Taxonomy (NCBI): domain Eukaryota; kingdom Metazoa; phylum Chordata; class Amphibia; order Caudata; family Ambystomatidae; genus Ambystoma; species Ambystoma mexicanum. The sequence goes on along the minus strand of NC_090924.1, from coordinate 1,115,843,134 downwards.
GCGCTCGACACACGTGTCTAAATTTGCCGCGATTTGACATTTTGCTTAATTTCAGCCACGTGTAAAAATATTTGTCATTGCTTTCCTTGCTGAAATTCGTGTGCAACCTGACAATCATTCATAGAGCATTGCTCAAGTGATCCTGAATTAATTTAAGTATCTCTCACTCACCCTGAAGCTCCTATAAGGAATTAAAAGCCGTTTTAGCATATTTTTCATTTAATTGCAACCACATCAAAGTATTTTGCCTCTGTTTTAAACTCCTACCTGTTTTCCTCTAAGCTTGCTAGGGGGGAACTGAATTATATTTGATTGCATTCCTGAGAACTGTGTGCTTTCCTCCCATCTCTTTAACTTGCATAGAGGAGGGGGGGGTGAATTGTCAAAGAAAAGTGATTACATTGTCTTTTGTTGAAGTCATATCAAGTTTATTTTCTGTACTGCATTTTCATTCATCATTGCATTGTCCTTGAAGCCCTAAAAGCATTCTCAGCTACTTCATCCTCTCTATATCACTTCTAAGCCATTAAAAAGAGTGTATCACTGTAACATTATCCATTGTTGATCACTATCATCCTCACAAGTGTGCTATCAAATATTAATTTACTATACAAGTGTGATAGATATATATTGTTTCATTTTCAAATAAACCTTTTAATTTGCAAAACAAACCTACTTCTTGGCTCAGTGGGGTCAGGGGGGTTCTAAGAGAGGGGTGTTATATAAGGGTTGTCATCCAGAGTAAACAAACTGGACCTAAAAATATATCAATAAGGGTTTCCCTCAGCATCCCAGACTAGGCATTGACTTAGCTGTAGTGTTGAATTGAATCCGCTTACAAAGTGGGGGCTCGTAGCCGGAGATTCTGGATTAGAATTACCACTTGTGCAGCTTAATACAGCGTGCCAACTGACCGGATACACATATCCGGTTAGATCACCACGCTGCTTTACACCGTGAAAGCACTCCTCAAAGGAACGCTCTAAGGAAATGGTCTGTTTTGCAAAATAAAATACAAACCTCTGTAAGTCAGGAAGGAACTCAAATTCCAGAATGACGACACTGGTAGACATCGAAATACCCAGAGAGCACTTCTTACCCAAGCTATTTGTGAGAGGTGAATGGACTGAGCAGGGCCAGGATGTGTGGTTGCAGGCAATCACACAACAGGTTACGGCAACTGGGTTAGATAACTGGAGAGATCAGGGTCCCTTACATGTGGCCCAGAGCAAACTATACATGGCTCCTAAAGCTAAAGATGAACACGACAAGATGGTTAGGATAGCGGCATATTTGTATCTATATATGGGAGCCATGCAGGACAAATGTGCTGAAGGCCAAGATCTGGCAAGTAGGCAACTGTTGGCATTAGAGAAGGCCCAATCTGACCTGGTCTCTTATGAGCAGAGGCTGCAGAGGAGCCAGGAGTCAGAAAATGATAGTAGGCAGTATATCATTAAAATAAAAGAGGACATGGATATACTGCAACTGGAAAAGAGAGACCAGGATACCAGAATTCTGGCTTTGCAGAAGGAGCACCAAGACAGTTTGGACTCCTTACTGCAGAGCCAGAAAAAGCTGGAGCAACAGATCAATTTCAACAGGGCATGCACAGAGCAGGTAGCCACCCTGCAAATCCAACTAGACAGAGAGAAAGAGGAAAGCAATAAATTGATTTTGAAAGACCTGGATACCCAGGCAGAGTTTGATGAAGAACGCCAGAAAGCTGGTGCCTTTCAAAGGCAGACGGAAGACCTGGCGTCACAAATGCAGGCTCTTGGTCAGGAAATTGATACCTTAGGCCAGGAAATCTGCCATTTAAAAAGAAAAATTGAAGAAAATCACTTGGCCCTCCAGGGGCTGGGTGACCTCCAAAAAGAGCATCAGGTCTTGCTAGATCACACCAGGAGGGTGGAGGAGGCTCTGGCAAGAAAGGAGAAGGCCAGTAGGGATGGCACTAAGGAGGTAACCCTCCTGCAGCAAAGACTGGCCCAGTACTCCAGGACAAATCAGGAGGCACAGAGAGAAAATGAGGCTCTCTGTCAGTACAATGATAGGCTCCAACAACAGGTAGCCATGCAGGAGAGACTGATAGAGTCTAGTAAGGCCTTAACTGAGGAACTGAAAGCTCAGGCTCTTGCATTGCAACAGGGAGCAGGGGCTGACAGAGATGAAGTTTGCTGGGAAACACCTGAGCATAACCTCAGAAGCCTAGTACCAGAGGCCTTCATCTCTCTCAGTCCCTGGACTCTGCCACCCCCATGTCCCCTAGCGCGCATGAGCACAGGGCCACAGGAATGCAGATTACTATCCAGCCAAAAGTATGGGGCTCATAAGCCAGTTCCACCCAGGAATGGATGGGCGGGCACCCGGTTATGGGCACCTAAGTACAGTGCAATTTAGTGGGGAACCCCAGGAAATTAGGCCCCCTAAGGGCAGCCTAAAAACCTCTGCCCAGTTAGGTCACTGGGGCGGTACCCATCAAATCCTGGTAGCAAGGAGGGATCTGAAGACTCCTCTGAGCGTCACAGGACACAGGAGACCAGGTCCCCACATTCTGCCAGCTATTCCCAGGCTCGCAGAATCCGGGAAAACCTGGAAGATGAGATGGGCACCTCTGGGAGCAGTGCTTCTGAATCAGAGAATGAATGGACCAGGGTTACCCGAACCAAAAAGGCCAATAAGGTGAAAAGGGCCTTGCTTAAGGACCCCTTAAAACAGATTAAGGCAATCAGGAGTGTCATCACGCCTTATCATAAGAACGCCAAGTATTCTGTTTGGGAACACTTGGAGCTCTATGAGCAAATGATGGAGACTTTCCATTTGAAGGACAGCAGTAGCTGCATCCAGTACGTCAAATGGACATTCTCCCCTGAATACTCCAGTTTCTTTGCGGGGCTGGAGGACCAAAACCATTCAAGATGGTCCACATATAGGGCGGCCATCTTGAAACATTTTTCTGTACATAGAAATCCCAAAGAGGCTTGCAAGGCAGCCTACAATTTGCAATGTGGGGAGGATCAGGCCCCACAAGAATTTGTGCAAGAATTGAAGCGTGCCTTTGCGCAGACCACCAGAAGGGTGCGCACGGACAGCAGAGAATTCATCAACACATTTTTCCACGCTCTTCCCAAGTACATAATGACCCAGCTCGTGAGAGATTTTCACAACAAAATATCTTTAGACTGGGTCTTTGAGCAAGCCACCCGGATCTATGAGGTTCAGAAGCCCATAGAAAATAAAAGTAATGCGCAGAAAAACCCCAAAACCAACAGCACCCCTGCTGCTGCCAAGGTGGCAGAGGTAAAGGTTGCCCCCGTTTTAGATTTGGAGATGGGGGGAACCTAAAAACCTGCTTGCACCAAATAGTTCACAGCCTAGAAGTCCCTCGGGCCAGTCACAGACAGGGAGTCAAGAAGGTAGTCCCACAAATGGGGTCCCTCGCTCCCCTGATTATGTAAGTCCCCGCTACAAGGGAAACCGACCCATCCTGGGTTATGTGTGGACTCCTCCAGCCGAAGGGGGGGTATCCAGTCAAGCACTTAGCCCAGAGAACTTCCCTCCAAACTTCCCCCAGGAGGGCAGAAATTCACCAAATCCTGGGCAGAACCTTTTCCCCAGGTATCCACCCAATTTCCAACCCCAAAACCATCCATCCTTCTTTCCCCAATTCCCTGAGCCCAGACAACCTAATCCGGGAGTGGGGAGGCCAAGGGTGGAGGGGTACCCAAATCTTCCCAACCCGGGGTATTACCAGAGAAGGGATAGCTACCCTTCCTGGGATCAGCCCAGGGGAGAAAATAGAACCCTGTATCAGCCTGAGCGGGTTTCACAACATGAGCGGCAGGTACAAAGGTACCAACAGAACCCTCAGATGGGCATGCCGGCACAGAATGCCCCAAACTCTGGGCCTAGTGCTCCAGAACAATGACGGGGGTAGCACCCAGATAACCCACCGGTTCCCAGGCAGGAGGCACAAGGGGAAGGGGGGTGTAAAGCCTTGGAGGAAGCTTCCTTTCCAACTTGTAAACAGCCCCAAAAACCAGGAACCGAAAACAAAATCTCCTACCCCTAAAAGTCTGCCACCCAAGGAACAGAGGGGAGGTAGGAAAAATAAAGTACCCAAACAGACCCATTTTGTGGAGGAGGTACAGGTCTTTTTTGAGGGAGAGGGATCCTCAGAGGATCCTGGGGAAAGGATCTTCTCCTTCAGAGATGGGGGAACTCCTCCCAAGGAAAAATGGGTCCCAAGGGATTTCAACCCAGACTGGGTAGATGGGGGGATTGAGCTGTCACCGCCCATCATTCTATCCCAGAACCAACAATACCAAAATCCCATGGGTCAAACCTATCCTGATGACTGCCTCCAAAAAGGGGGGGGGGAGCCCAGAACCCGAAACCATTTCCAGTTGCCAACTTTTTCTTTCAGATTCCACAGGCTCTCCACAGAATTCTGCCCAAATCTCTTCGCTCGCCATGTCTAAAACCAGAAAATTAGCCCAGCAGTTGTCCACAAATGTGCATTATCTGTGCCCCCTTGAGGCGAAGGAGGGAAGATACTATGGCCCGGTACAAGTACAGCGGCAGGGTACAATTTTGGCACTGGTGGACACTGGATCCCAAGCTACCCTTCTGTCCAAAAGGGCCTTTGATTAACTAAATGCAGGAAGGGGGGAGAATTACCGTATTCCTCTCACCTCTCTTCCTGGACAACTGCAGAACTTTGACGGGAAGGAAATTCCCGTCGAGGGGACTGCAGATTTGGACATCAAAATTGGGCGACACAAGGCGAAACACCCGGTCATAGTAGTGACTCCAGAGAGCACCCCTTGTTTACTAGGGAATGACCTCCAGAGAAGGTTGTCACCCCTAATAGATTGCGTAAACAAGGTCCTCTGGACCCAGTCTAGCCGACCAATAAAATTAAAACAGAGTGTCAACCATGTTAGTTTAAATGGCACCTGCCACATGGTTGAACAAAAATCTGACCAAGTAGAATTTCACTTCCAGAACAACCAAATTCCAGACGTGACAGTAATAGCAGTAGGACAACAGACTGGTGATGGGGGGTCCTCTCTATTTCTGAAAATCAACCTTCCTTCCAGTTTAAGGTGGTATTCCACACTGGAAGGAAACACTCTGAAATTCTTTACCAATCCACAATCAGACACTCCCACTCCTATACTCCAGAAAGATGTGAAATCAGCTCAGAGCCTGGCTGATATTCAGCAAATTGGAGAGCAGTTGTTCATCCCTGTTCAGTTAAATGATAGGAAGGACTCTGTTCTCGCCCGAGTGTGTGTGAACAACGGTAAGAGTTTCATCAGCGAAGCCATGTTCCGCCAACTCCCAAAAGATCCAGCCATTCCCACATTCAAACTGATAGACAAATGGTAAATGGATCTGGAAACACCCAATTCCAAACATCGCCTGCCAAGCAGGTGTATGCTCAAAATCTCCATTGGCAACAAGAGCATAGTCCATAATTGTTGGGTCGTGCGAGACGTCACTGCCGCCTTTTACTTAGGCAGTGACATTCTAAATCGCTTCGCCATTGGTTTGGACCTAATAAACTTCAAAGCTTGGTCCCGATTAGCGGATAATCCCATGGGCTTTGATGATCCAGAAAACACATTTAGGTCAGCTCAATTGCTACCTTATGCAGTTGAAATTCAGATTAAAGAGGAAGTCACCATCCCAGAAAGGACCCGACAATTCTCCCTGGAAGTGAAAGTTAAAAGAGGACAAACATTGAAAAACCCTGATGCTTATATTCATCTAAATGCTTCTCTCCAACAGCAAGGGTTAGGGGTAAACCCAACACCATTTGCCAACATAGAACATGACACCATTCCAATAGAGGTGGATAACAGCGACTTAAAGAGTATTACTCTAGCCACAGGCACCATTATTGGAATGGCGGTTGATGACCAACATTTCTCCATTGATTTAGGAAATGAACTGTTAGGACCAATCACCAAGGACTGTTTTAACAGTGACAGCGAGGACAATACAACACCAGACAGGATTTTCACCCGGCATGGGGGGAACTTCCTGGTGTACACTTCTTGGCCTTATGATAAGGAAGATGTGACTTGTGACTTCAGAGGGGATGAGGTGACGTTCCAGGTCCATGAGGGCTGCCTTTCCCACCAGAAGCCTCCGGTCCAAATCAGCACTCTGACCAGGGACTTTTTCACCCAGCTGGAGGAGGCCGCTGAGATAGCAAAACCAGAAGTCTTTCCAGGCTTCAGGCAGATGGTGGAAGAGAGAGTCAACCTAGCTGATGCCTGTGTGACTCTGGAACAGAAGCAAAAGTTGAAACATGTTTTCTTGGAGTTCCAAGATCTCTTTGCGGTAGACTCATATGACTGTGGTCGCACCGACATCCACACAACAACAATTCCCACACACCCTGGAATGACTCCAGTGTTTGTGAAGCAATATCGTTTGCCTCTCGCATCCATGGAGTCCCTTACTGAAATAATTAAGAACCTTAAGTCCCGGGGAATAGTCCGTCCAGTCCACAGCACTTTCAATAATCTGATGCTGGGAATATTGAAGCCAAACGGCCAGTGGAGACTCTGCGCTGACCTTATGGAGCTCAACAAACGGGTCCATACTTCCCGATGGCCTCTGCCCTACATTGACCAAGAGCTGGAGCAGATCCATGGGTCACAGGTATTCACTGCAATAGACCTGACCAATGGATACTGGACCGTGCCTGTCAGTAGGGAGGACCAATACAAACTGGCTTTTACCTTTGGGGGCCAGCAGTACACATGGACCCAGACTCCCTTCGGATACCTCAACTCCGGCAATGAATTCAACATTTTCCTACATAAGGCCATGCCCGACCTGGGTGCGAGGGATAACCTGGCTTATGTAGATGATGTCCTCATCAAAATTTCATCTGTGGAAGAACACATAGCGGAGGTCCGTTATGTTCTGACACAGTTGAGGGCTCCCGGAGAAAAACTTTTCTTTCAGAAAGCACAGTGGTGTAGAACCCGTGTTAATTTCTTGGGGCATTGATTACTCCTCAGGGTCTCTGTCCCCAGGAAAAGAGAGTGGAAGCACTTCAGAAACTGAAAGACCCTACAACTCTGCGGAAACTAAGGAGCCTACTTGGACTGACTAATTACAGCAGAAAGTTCATTGAGGGCTATGCAGAGATCACTAGACCCCTGATTCATCTCCTGAAGGGGGGGTCAAGTGGGAATGGGGTCCAGAACAAGCCGAGGCAGTAAGACAACTCAAAAGAAGCCTCTCACAAGCGCCTTGCCTAGCTTACCCTGTCAGAAACAAGGAGTTCTTCCTGGAGCAGGGTTTCCTAATACGTGCTTGACGGCAGTATTATACCAAAAGCATGACAAGGACAATAAAGTAATCTCCTATGCGAGCAAAACTTTATCCTCTGTGGAGGAAAAATTCAACGATTGTGAGAAGGCACTCCTGGCAACGGTGTGGGCATTGAAGAATTATCGCCTGTTTATCCAGGGGGAACACATCATAGTGGAGACTCCACACCAGCCTCTGCAATATCTCCAAAGTGACAGAATCCGGACCGGAAATGTGAGTAATTCCCGAATTACTTCCTGGATTCGGTCAATGCAAGGCTTTCCTGTAGAGGTCAGATATGGCCAAAACAAGAAGAGTCCCTTCGCACAAAATCTGGCTGACTTGTATGATTGTGCCAGAGAAAACTGTGTCGAGGACGAAAGTCTAAAAATCAAGGACAACATGGAAGCATACCTTAATTCCCCACACAAAGTCTTTGAAGAAGACAAGTGTGAGGGGATGCCCACTGTCTATGGGGATGGATGCTCTTACCATGTTGACAACAACAGAGAGAAAGAAATGGTGGCCGGCATAGGGAATGCATGGGTGAAGGAGTTTCCAGAACCCTCCGCTGGGTACAAAATTGGTCCCCGAAGTAGTCAGGTGACAGAATTGATGGCTGTGCATCAAGCCATCCTCACTGCTGTCCAACATCAACTCCACGAACTGGTCATAATCACAGATTCGGATTATGTACGGAACGGGTTCGTGGAGCACCTGGTCAAATGGAAAACCAGAGGCATGTTATGTGTTAATAACAAACCCTTGAAACAGGGGAAGTTAATCCAAAACATTGATGATCTGGTCACCTCGAATGGGATGACCATCTACTGGAAAAAGATCAAGGGTCATTCCAAATTAGAGGGACCAGACAAAACTGGAAATTACTTAGGTTATCAGCTGGTCAAAACCGGGGCCATCCAAGGGGATCGAATCAAAATAGAGTCCCTGTTGGGGGAAATCCAGGTCACTGCTATCACTAGATCCCAGACAATGCTCACAATGATCTTTCAACTGCACAATGGAGTAAGGAGACCCCTGATGCTGATTATTACAGCTCAGAAGGGGGATCCAATAATTGGTAAGTTTTACCAACACATTGAGGACTATGAGAACTTTCCCCTGACGGATACCGATTACATTGGGAAAGAGGACCTAAGAGTATTGATGAAATGTCCAAAAAGGTTCTGAATTCAAGACGGTTTGTTGGTAAGGAAATCCCAAGCTGGCCATGATCAGTGGGTGGTCCCTACCTCATTCCGAAGCCTGATGTTCAGTCACGCCCATGATGCGGCCACTGCCGGTCATAGGGGGTTTCACACAACACTTGAGATCTTAAGAGAGGTTGCATACTGGCCACACATGGGGCAGGACCTCGACCAATACTTGAAGAGGTGTCTGGTGTGTGCACAATTTCAGCCAACATCCCTCACACACCGGGCGCCACTCCAAAAGAGGGGGATGACATTGCCATGGTCAGATTTGCAAATTGACTTCATAGGCCCTGTAATTTGCTCGTCTAGAGGAAACAAGTACATGTTTACCGTCACATGCTTGTTTTCCCAAGTGGGTGGAATGTCTCCCGGCCCCAAACTGCAAGGCAGAAACAGCAGCTGCCCTGATGATTAACCACATCTTTTCCCGTTTTGGTCTACCTCAAAGGATTGAGTCAGACAGAGGTAGCCACTTCACCGGTGAGGTAATGACAAAGATGTGGGAGATACTGGGGGTCAAAAGGAAGTTACATATTGCTTACCGGCCAGCTTCTTCTGGAGCAGTAGAGAGATACAACCGAACCATTGTGAGCATATTACAAAAGTCTGTGGCAGATTCTGGGCCAAGTTGGGTTATCCGATTACCTCTGGTCCTAATGGCCATCAGATCTTCCCCTTCATCTGCAACTAAAATGTCACCATTTGAGTTGATGACAGGACGCAAGATGGTGCTTCCCCAGCATTTGCTCTACAGGACCCAAGAGCAGACGTTGATAAATGCCTCCACAACTCATGAGTATGTGGAAAATTTAAGGAAACACCTTCAACATGCTTTTGCCTATGCTCAGCGGAATCTAGAAAGATCAGCTGATAGCATGAAAACCCACTACGACCTGAAGACCACCAGGAAGGAATATACTGTGGGAGACCGGGTCTATCTATACAATTTCCAAAGGAACCAGGCCAAACAGCGAAAATGTTTGCCTACATGGAAGGGACCGTTTGAAATTATAGGCAAGGTCTCCCCAGTAGCGTATAAGATCCGCATCCCCAAAGGTAGTCTGGCGGAAGGGGAAGACAAGTGGGTACATATAAATCAGCTAAAGTGTTGCCATCCCAGGCACACACTGCAGCAACTGGAGGAGTCCTCCGCAATACCAGAGGGGACCGCTCCAGATTAATTCAGTCCCCATCCTAAAATATCCCACATATAGTCTCTAAAATATTATGATTTGAAAATAAAAATGTTTCATGTTATATCTTGTTTTAAAATAAGACTGCAAAATGTATTCTGATGTATAAAATGTATATGCCGCCCCACTATATCAATAGTGGTGGAAAAATGTCTAGGGATGTGTATTGCCGCTTTGCTTTGTCGTCCTAGGAGAAAGAAAACCTGGAGACTGACCACGGAAGGCGACCTGGGGACTGGGAGCGAAGATCCGAGGGGACCGGGGTACCGCCCAATCCTCCCATCAGGACCAGCAAGGAGAACTGATTGATCGACTGGAGGGAGTAAAAGATGCTGAACTGTGCCATCTACGGAATTGGAAGAAGATGAGGCGAACATCCCAGATCTTGCAAGTTCCATCAGTGAAAGGTCAGAATGGCCATCGCAAGAGAGGGGGTTGTGGGATGTTTTTACCCACGCATCCAAGCCCTACCATAAAACTGTGCATTACTGGCATTGAAAACATCATGATGGCCAGAACTCCCCAGAGAGTGCACAGGGAAAACATGAAGAATAGGCTGCACCCATTTTTGCCTATGCTGTGAGCACAGGAGGGCACTGCCTAAAACCACCATTGGGCTACACACAAAGTAGCCTGAAACCATTGGGAATGGCAATGCTGATTGCCAAAAGCAACCCAGAACTGTGGGGAATTCATTTTCTTAATGTCAAAAATGGATGCAATACTGGTGCTCACCACTATCAGAAAGCCGGCATTTTAAAACCACCAGACTTTTGTGTAAAACTGAACAAATGAACCCAAACAAGGCCAAGGAAAGACTTGCTAAGAGGTGGATAAAATGTAAAACTATATTCTGAAATGACTTGAAGTAAGTAATTATTTAATGTATATATAAAAAATAGCTGGGGATGTCAGCAGCTTAAGTGAATTTGGATTTAAAGCCACTAAAATCGAAATGTTTAGAATAAATGAGTGACCTACTTGTGAGTGTCACATAGGTTGCAATTGTTTAAATGTCATAGTTTTGAATTTACAATCAGCATTCTAGCTGCATGTGCAAACATTGTAAATTGGTTTTGAATGTAGAAAACTGGGAACTAAAGTGACATTTAGCTGAATTCTGCCTGACAACTACCCCCGACAGGAGTTGAACTGTCTCAACAACTCTTCCCAGGTCTGGCTGCATTCTGCTGCCCCTGCCAAAAGGAGACGACACCTCTCTGATTGGATTAGGGGAGGAGCACCTGGGGACTACAGGAAACTAAACAAAGCACTGTCCCTGGCTCAGGCAAATGTTATATTGGGGGGGGTCGTAATATGGCTTCCTCTTGGGAGAAACTGGGAGGGGCAGTGCCTGTGAGAGCAAGCTGAGCTTGGGGGAAGTGGATAAACCAGAAATTCCACCATATGCTTTGGAAAACCACACCCCTTTGGGGCCAGAGCATGATTTTAAAAAGATGGATAATTCATAGTGCGGACTTGTAAAAATTATATAAATAACATCATCATTCTTGTGATCTTTCTGTGCACATTTTAAGAGGTGTTAGGACCCTGTGGTATGTTCTTGGGGATAGTAGCAGAAAAAAAGGTTGTTACTCCAAATGTATGCATGTAAAAAATCTGAAACGTTATCATCTGAAACCCATATCCCTGGTGCACATTTGTGTAAAATCTGGAAAGGTTTAGAGGTTGTTATCTGGATGAAAAGGGGAGAATTTTGTCATAAGTGGACACGACATCGTACAAAGACAGGGATCGGATGGTTTGGTGCTACAGAAAATATGTTAACTAGACCTATAATATTAGAAAAATGGTACATAGATAAATATGTATTTGGGTCAGAAATAGATTTGTGTGCAATTTGACAAGGGGAGGTTCCTCTGACCATAAAACGGCATCACTCTGACACTCCATTTCTTTCCCCCAATCAAGGGAGAGAGGAAAGCTTGGCCAATGATAAGTGAGAGGGGCAGGCTTAGCTAGGCCCAGGCACACACCCATTTTCAAAACACATAAAAAGGAACATTGAAACCCAGGGAGGGAAATTCACTTTCCACTTTCTTGCGGGATGCTTTGCCGGGAGACTTCACACTTCACATCCAGTGATCCAGACTTCAAATCCATCAATCTCCAGAGACCAGAAATTAACTCCAGAATTTGTAGCAGAGAGGCCTGAATCCACAAGCTGAATCCTCTTCAGCAGGCCTCAAAACCAGCCAAACTATTCAACAGCCGGGCGAGCTGTTTGAATTCTTTGCCAAGAACTTTTGCAAGAACATGTAGCAGTATCCAGAAATCAGTGCTGTATACGGAACCAGAGAGAACCAGAGACCAGATTGCTGTGAAGAACTGCTAGCAGAAGTCCAGCCAATCCTGACCCGATCAGTGACAAAGTCGCATCCCTGTCCAAAATCTAGTGAGTACCCAGCTAGCACTGTGCCAAAACCATTCTCTTAGTATAAAATAATCTAATCCAAACTATTTTAGCCTATTAGAACTGCCTCCTAGAATCGTGTCATTCTGTAATCTTTAAAACTGAAAACTGTCATCTGTCATTCTGTGCTTTAAAATTTCAAATCCGAAAAACTACCTTTACTAAATCGGCCGTATCTCCGGAACCGTTTGTGCTAGGAGCGAGTTTTAACTGTCATCTTAAAGCTAATATGCTAAGCTTTCAATCAACTTTCTAATCCTTACAGTGCCTCTGTAATTGCGCTCGACGCACGTGACTAAATTTGCAGCAATTTGACATTTTGCTTAATTTCAGCCACGTGTAAAAATATTTGTCCTTGCTTTCCTTGCTGAAATTCGTGTGCAACCTGACAATCATTCATAGAGCATTGCTCAAGTGATCCTGAATTAATTTAAGTATCTCTCACTCACCCTGAACCTCCTATAGGGAATTAAAAGCCTTTTTAGCATATTTTTCACTTAATTGCAACCACATCAAAGTATTTTGCCTGTGTTTAAAACTCTTATCTGTTTTCCTCTAAGCTTGCTAGGGAGGAACTGAATTATATTTGATTGCATTCTTGAGAACTGTGTGCTTTCCTCCCATCTCTTTACCTTGAATAGAGGAGGGGGGGTGAATTGTCAAAGAAAAGTGATTACATTGTCTTTTGTTGAAGTCATATCAAGTTTATTTTCTGTACTACAATTTTCATTCATCATTGCATTGTCCTTGAAGCCCTAAAAGCATTCTCAGCTACTTTATCCTCTCTATATCACTTCTAAGCCATCAAAAAGAGTGTATCACTGTAACATTATCCATTGTTGATCACTATCATCCTCACAAGTGTGCTATCAAATATTAATTTACTATAAAAGTGTGATAGATATATATTGTTTCATTTTCAAATAAACCTTTTAATTTGCAAAACAAACCTACTTCTTGGCTCAGTGGGGTCAGGGGGATTCTAAGAGAGGGGTGTTATATAAGGGTTGTCATCCAGAGTAAACAAACTGGACATAAAAATATATCAATAAGGATTTCCCTCAGCATCCCAGACTAGGCATTGACTTAGCTGTAGTGTTGAATTGAATCCGCTTACAAAGTGGGGGCTCGTAGCCGGAGATTCTGGATTAGAATTACCACTTGTGCAGCTTAATACAGTGTGCCAATTGACCGGATACACATATCCGGTTAGATCACCACGCTGTTTTACACTGTGAAAGCACTCCTCAAAGGAACGCTCTAAGGAACCGGTCTGTTTTGCAAAATAAAATACAAACTTCTGTAAGTCAGGAAGGAACTAAAATTCCAGAATGATGACACTGGTAGACATCGAAATAGCCAGAGAGCACTTCTTATATAAACTATTTGTGAGAGGTGAATGGACTGAACAGGGCCAGGATGTGTGGTTGCAGGCAATCACACAAAAGGTCACGGCAACTGGGTTAGATAACTGGAGAGATCAGGGTCCCTTACATGTGGCCCAGAGCAAACTATACATGGCTCCTAAAGATAAAGATGAACACGACAAGATGGTTAGGATAGCAGCATATTTGTATCTATATATGGGAGCCAGGCAGGACAAATGTGCTGAAGGCCAAGATCTGGCAAGTAGGCAACTGTTGGCATTAGAGAAGGCCCAATCTGACCTGGTCTCTTCTGAGCAGAGGCTGCAGAGGAGCCAGGAGTCAGAAAATGATAGTAGGCAGTATATCATTAAAATAAAAGAGGACATGTATATACTGCAACAGGAAAAGAGAGACCAGGATACCAGAATTCTGGCTTTGCAGAAGGGGCACCAAGACAGTTTGGACTCCTTACTGCAGAGCCAGAAAAAGCTGGAGCAACAGATCAATTTCAACAGGGCATGCACAGAGCAGGTAGCCACCCTGCAAATCCAACTAGACAGAGAGAAAGAGGAAAGCAATAAAATGATTTTGAAAGACCTGGATACCCAGGCAGAGTTTGATGAAGAACGCCAGAAAGCTGGTGCCTTTCAAAGGCAGAGGGATGAATTGGCGTCACAAATGCAGGCTCTTGGTCAGGAAAGGGATACCTTAGGCCAGGAAGTCTGCCATTTAAAAAGAAAAATTGAAGAAAATCACTCGGGCCCTCCAGGGGCTGGGTGACCTCCAAAAAGAGCATCAGGGCTTGCTAGATCACACCAGGAGGGTGGAGGAGGCTCTGGCAAGAAAGGAGCAGGCCAGTAGAAATGGGACTCAGGAGGTAACTCTCCTGCAGCAGAGACTGGCCCAGTACTCTAGGACCAATCAGGAGGCACAGAGAGAAAATTAGGCTCTCTGTCAGCACAATGATAGGCCATGCAGGAGAGACTGATAGAGTCTAGTAAGGCCTTAACTGAGGAACTGAAAGCGCAGGCTCTTGCATTGCAACAGGGAGCAGGGGCTGACAGAGATGAAGTTTGCTGGGAAAGGGAAACACCTGAGCATAACCTCAGAAGCCCTAGTACCAGAGGCCTTCATCTTTCTCAGTCCCTGGACTCTGCCACCCCCATGTCCCCTGGCGCGCATGAGCACAGGGCCACAGGAATGGCAGATTACTATCCAGCCAAAAGTATGGGGCTCATAGGCCAGTTCCACCCAGGAATGGATGGGCGGGCACCCGGGTATGGGCACCTAAGTACAGTGCAATTTAGTGGGGAACCCCAGGAAATTAGGCCTCCTAAGGACATCCTAAAAACCTCTGCCCAGTTAGGTCACTGGGGCGGGTACCCATCAAATCCTGGTAGCAAGGAGGGATCTGAAGACTCCTCTGAGTGTCACAGGACACAGGAGACCAGGTCCCCACATTCTGCCAGCTATTCCCAGGCTCGCAGAATCCGGGAAAACCTGGAAGATCAGATGGGAGCAGTGCTTCTGAATCAGAGGATGAATAGACCAGGGTTACCCGAACCAAAAAGGCCAATAAGGTGAAAAGGGCCTTGCTTAAGGACCCCTTAAAACAGATTAAGGCAATCCGGAGTGTCATCACGCCTTATCATAAGAACGCCAAGTATTCTGTTTGGGAACACTTGGAGCTCTATGAGCAAATGATGGAGACTTTCCATTTGAAGAACAGCAGTAGCTGCATCCAGTACGTCAAATGGACATTCTCCCCTGAATACTCCAGTTTCTTTGCGGGGCTGGAGGACCAAAACCATTCAAGATGGTCCATATATAGGGAGGCCATCTTGAAAACATTTTCTGTATATAGAAATCCCCAAGAGGCTCGCAAGGCAGCCTACAATTTGCAATGTGGGGAGGATCAGGCCCCACAAGAATTTGTGTAAGAATTGAAGCGTGCCTTTGCGCAGACTACCAGAAGGGTGCGCACGGACAGCAGAGAATTCATCAACACATTTTTCCATGATCCTCCCAAGTACATAATGACCCAGCTCGTGAGAGATTTTCACGAGAAAATATCTTTAGACTGGGTCATTGAGCAAGCCACCCGGATCTATGAGGTGCAGAAGCCCATAGAAAATAAAAGTAATGCGCAGAAAAACCCCAAAACCAACAGCACCCCTGCTGCTGCCAAGGTGGCGGAGGTAAAGGTTGCCCCTGTTTTAGATTTGGAGATGGGGGAACCTAAAAACCTGCCTGCACCAAATAGTACACAGCCCAGAAGGCCCTTGGGCCAGTCACAGACAGGGAGTCCAGGAGGCAGTCCCACAAATGGGGTCCCTCGCTCCCCTGATTATGTAAGTCCCCGCTACAAGGGAAACCGACCCATCCTGGGTTATGTGTGGACTCCTCCAGCCCAAGGGGGGGTCCAGTCAAGCAGCTAACCCAGAGAACTTCCCTCCAAACTTCCCCCAGGAGGGCAGAAATTCACCAAATCCTGGGCAGAACTTTTTCCCCAGGTATCCACCCAATTCCCAACCCCAAAACCATCCATCCTTCTTTCCCCAATTCCCTGAGCCCAGACAACCTAATCCAGGAGAGGGGAGGCCAAGAGTGGAGGGGTACCCAAATCTTCCCAACCCGGGGTATTACCAGAGAAGGGATAGCTACCCTTCCCGGGATCAGCCCAGGGGAGAAAATAGAGCCCCGTATCAGCCTGAGCGGGTTTCACAACTTGAGCGGCATGTACAATTTTGGCACAGGATTTGGGCCGCATGCTGAGGGCCCAACAGAACCCTCAGATGGGCATGCTGGCACAGAATGCCCCAAACTCTGGACCTAGTGCTCCAGAACAATGACGGGGGCAGCACCCTGATAACCCACTGGTTCCCAGGCAGGAGGTACAAGGGGGAGGAGGGTGTAAAGCCTTGGAGGAAGCTTCCTTCCCAAATTGTAAACAGCCCCTGGAAAACCAGGAACCGGAAACAAAATCTCCTACCCCTGAAAGTCTGCCACCCAAGGAACAGAGGGGAGGTAGGAGAAACAAAGTACGCAAACAGACCCATTTTGTGGAGGAGGTACAGGTCTTCCAATTTGAGGGAGAGGGATCCTCAGAGGATCCTTGGGAAAGGATCTTCTCCTTCAGAGATGGGGGAACTCCTCCCAAGGAAAAATGGGTCCCAAGGGATTTCAACCCAGACTGGGTAGATGGGGGGATTGAGCTGTCACCGCCCATCATTCTATCCCAGAACCAACAATACCAAAATCCCATGGGTCAAACCTATCCTGATGACTGCCTCCAAAAAGGGGGGGGGCAGCCCAGAACCCGAAACCATTTCCAGTTGCCAACTTTTTCTTTCAGATTCCCCAGGCTCTCCACAGAATTCTGCCAAAATCTCTTCTCTTGCCAAGTACAAAACCAGAAAATTAGCCCAGCAGTTGTCCAAAAATGTGCATCATCTGTGCCCCCTTGAGGAGAAGGAGGGAAGATACTATGCCCCGGTACAAGTACAGGGGCAGGGTACAATTTTGGCACTGGTGGACACTGGATCCCAAGCTACCCTTCTGTCCAAAAGGGCCTTTGATGAACTAAATGTAGGAAGGGGGAAGAATTACCCTATTCCTCTCACCTCTCTTCCTGGACAACTGCAGAACTTTGACGGGAAGGAAATTCCTGTCAAGGAGACTGCAGATTTGGACATCAAAATTGGGCGACACAAGGTGAAACACCCGGTCATAGTAGTGACTCCATAGGGCACCCCTTGTTTACTAGGGAATGACCTCCTGAGAAGGTTGTCACCCCTAATAGATTGCGTGAACAAGGTCCGCTGGACCCAGACTAGCCGACCAATAAAATTAAAAGAGTGTCAACCATGTTAGTTTAAATGGCACCTTCCACATGTTTGAACAAAAATCGGACCAAGTAGAATTTCACTTACAGAACAACCAAATTCCAGACGTGACAGTAATAGCAGTAGGACAACAGACTGGTGATGGGGGGTCCTCTCTATTTCTGAAAATCAACCTTCCTTCCAGTTTAAGGTGGTATTCCACACTGGAAGGAAACACTCTGAAATTCTTTACCAATCAACAATCAGACACTCCCACTCCTATAGTCCAGAAAGATGTGAAATCAGCTCAGAGCCTGGCTGATATTCAGCAAATTGGAGAGCAGTTGTTCATCCCTGTTCAGTTAAATGATAGGAATGACTCTGTTCTCGCCCGAGTGTGTGTGAACAACGTTAAGAGCTTCATCAGCGAAGCCATGTTCTGTAAACTCGCAAAAGATCCAGCCATTTCCACATTCAAACCGATAGACAAATGGGAAATGGATCTGGAAACACCCAATTCCAAACATCTCCTGCCAAGCAGGTGTATGCTCAAAATCTCCATTGGCAACAAGAGCATAGTCAATAATTGTTAGGTTGTGCGAGACGTCACTGCCGCCTTTTACTTAGGCAGTGACATTCTAAATCGCTTCGCCATTAGTTTGGACCTAATAAACTTCAAAGCTTGGTCCCGATTAGCCGATAATCCCATGGGCTTTGATGATCCGGAAAAAGCATTTAGGTCAGCTCAATTGCTACCTTATGCAGTTGAAATTCAAATTAAAGAGGAAGTCACCATCCCAGAAAGGACCCGACAATTCTCCTTGGAAGGGAAAGTTAAAAGAGGACAAACATTGAAAAACCATGATGCTTATATTCATCTAAATGCTTCTCTCCAACAGCAAGGGTTAGGGGTAAACCCAACACCATTAGTCAACATAGAACATGACACCATTCCAATAGAGGTGGATAACAGCGACTTAAAGAGTATTACTCTAGCCGCAGGCACCATTATTGGAATGGCGGTTGATGACCGACATTTCTCCATTGATTTAGGAAATGAACTGTTAGGACCAATCCCCAAGGACTGTTTTGACAGTGACAGTGAGGACAATACAAAACCAGGCAGGATTTTCTCCCGGCATGGGGGGAACTTCCTGGTGTACACTTCTTGCCCTTATGGCAAAGAAGATGTGACTTGTGACTTCAGAGGGGACGAGATGATTTTTCACATCCATGAGGGCTGCCTTTCCCACCTGAAGCCTCCGGTCCAAATCAGCACTCTGACCAGGGACTTTTCCACCCAGCTGGAGGAGGCCGCTGAGATAGCAAAACCAGAAGTCTTTCCAGGCTTCAGGCAGATGGTGGAAGAGAGAGTCAACCTAGCTGATGCCTGTGTGACTCTGGAACAGAAGCAAAAGTTGAAACAAGTTTTCTTGGAGTTCCAAGATCTCTTTGCGGTAGACTCATATGACAGTGGTTGCACCGACATCCACACAATAACAATTCCCACGGACCCTGGAATGACTCCAGTGTTTGTGAAGCAATATCGTTTGCCTCTTGCATCCATGGAGTCCCTTACTGAAATAATTAAGAACCTTGAGTCCCGGAGAATAATCTGTCCAGTCCACAGCACTTTCAATAAGCCGGTGCTGGGAATATTGAAGCCAAACGGCCAGTGGAGACTCTGCGCCGACCTTAGGGAGCTCAACAAACGGGTCCATACTTCCCGATGGCCTCTGCCCTACATTGACCAAGGGCTGGCCCAGATCCAGGGGTCACAGGTATTCACCACAATAGACCTGACCAATGGATACTGGACCGTGCCTGTCAGTAGTGAGGACCAATACAAACTGGCTTTTACCTTTTGGGGCCAGCAGTACACATGGACCCGGACTCCCTTCGGATACCTCAACTCCGGCAATGAATTCAACATTTTCCTACATAAGGCCATGCCCGACCTGGGTGCAAGGGGTAACCTGGCTTATGTAGAGGATGTCCTCATCAAAAGTTCATCTGTGGAAGAACACATAGCGGAGATCCCTTATGTTCTGACACAGTTGAGGGCCGCCAGAGCAAAACTTTCCTTTCAGAAAGCACAGTGGTGTAGAACCCGTGTTAATTTCTTGGGGCATGAGATTACTCCTCAGTGTCTCTGTCCCAGGGAAAAGAAAGTGGAAGCACTTCAGAAACTGAAAGACCCCACAACTCTGCGGGAACTAAGGAGCCTCCTTGGACTGACTAATTACAGCAGAAAGTTCATTGAGGGCTACGCACAGATCACTAGACCCCTGATTCATCTCCTGAAAGGGGGGTCAAGTGGGAATGGGGTCCAGAACAAGCCGAGGCAGTAAGACAACTCAAAAGAAGCCTCTCACAAGCGCCTTGCCTAGCTTACCCTGTCAGAAACAAGGAGTTCTTGACGACAGTATTATACCAAAAGCATGACAAGGTCAATAAAGTAATCTCCTATGCGAGCAAAACTTTATCCTCTGTGGAGGAAAAATTCAACGATTGTGAGAAGGCACTCCTGGCAACGGTGTGGGCATTGAAGAATTACCACCCGTTTATCCAGGGGGAACACATCAGAGTGGAGACTCCACACCAGCCTCTGCAATATCTCCAAAGTGACAGAACCCGGGCCGGAAATGTAAGTAATTCCCGAATTACTTCCTGGATTCTGTCAATGCAAGGCTTTCCTCTAGAGGTCAGATATGGCCAAAACAAGAAGAGTCCCGTCGCGCAAGGTCTGGCTGACTTGCATGATTGTCCCAGAGAAAACTGTCTCGAGGACGAAAGTCTAAAAATCAAGGACAACATGGAAGCATACCTTAATTCCCCACACAAAGTCTTTGAAGAAGTGTGAGGGGATGCCCACTGTCTATGTGGATGGATGCTCTTACCATGTTGACAACAACGGAGAGAAAGAACTGGTAGCCGGCATAGGAAATGCATGGGTGAAGGAGTTTCCAGAACCCTCTGCTGGGTACAAAATTGGTCAACGAAGTAGTCAGGTGGCAGAATTGATGGCTGTACAACAAGCCATCCTCACTGCTGTCCAACATCAAATCCACAAACTGGTCATAATCACAGATTCGGATTATGTACGGAACGGGTTCGTGGAGCACCTTGTCAATTGGAAAACCAGAGGCATGTTATGTGCTAATAACAAACCCTTGAAACAGGGGAAGTTAATCCAAAACATTGATGATCTGGTCACCTCGAATGGGATGACCATCTACTGGAAAAAGATCAAGGGTCATTCCAAAGTAGAGGGACCAGACAAAACTGGAAATGACTTAGCTGATCAGTTGGCCAAAACCGGGGCCATCCAAGGGGATCGAATCGAAATAGAGTCCCTGTTGGGGGAAATCCAGGTCACTGCTATCACTAGATCCCAGACAAATGCTCACAATGATCTTTCAACTGCACAATGGAGTAAGGAGACCCCTGATGCTGATTTGATTACAGCTCCGAAGGGGGATCCAATAATTGGTAAGTTTTACCAACACATTGAGGACCCTGAGAACTTTCCCCTGACGGATACGGATTACATTGGGAAAGAGGACCTAAGAGTGTTGATGAAATGTCCAAAAAGGTTCTGAATTCAAGACGGTTTGTTGGTAAGGAAATCCAAGCTGGTCATGATCAGTGGGTGGTCCCTACCTCATTCCGAAGCCTGATGTTAAGTCACGCCCATGATGGGGCTACCACAGGTCATAGGGGGATTCACACAACACTTGAGATCTTAAGAGAGGTTGCATACTGGCCACACATGGGGCAGGACCTCGACCAATACTTGAAGGGGTGTCTGGTGCGTGCACAATTTCAGCCAACATCCCTCACACACCGGGCACCTCTCCAAAAGAGGGGGATGACACTGCCATGGTCAGATTTGCAAATCGACTTCGTAGGCCCTGTAATTCACTCATCTAGAGGAAACAAGTACATGTTTACCGTCACATGCTTGTTTACCAAGTGGGTGGAATGTCTCCTGGCCCCAAACTGCAAGGCAGAAACAGCAGTGGCCCTGATGATTAACCACATCTTTTCCCGTTTTGGTCTACCTAAAAGGATTGAGTCAGACAGAGGTAGCCACTTCACCAGTGAGGTAATGACAAAGATGTGGGAGATACTGGGGGTCAAAAGGAAGTTACATATTGCTTACCGGCCAGCTTCTTCTGGAGCAGTAGAGAGATACAACCGAACCATTGTGAGCATATTACAAAAGTTTGTGGCAGATTCTGGGCCAAGTTGGGATATCCGATTACCTCTGGTCCTAATGGCCATCAGATATACCCCTTCATCTGCAACTAAAATGTCACCATTTGAGTTGATGACCGGACGCAAGATGGTGCTTCCCCAGCATTTGCTCTACAGGACCCAAGAGCAGGCGTTGATAAATGCCTCCACAACTCATGAGTTTGTGGAGAATTTAAGGAAACACCTTCAACATGCTTTTGCCTATGCTCAGCGGAATCTAGAAAGATCAGCTGATAGCATGAAAACCCACTACGACCTGAAGTCCACCAGGAAGGAATATACTGTGGGAGACTGGGTCTATCTATACAATTTCCAAAGGAACCAGGACAAACAGCGAAAATGTTTGCCTACATGGAAGTGACCGTTTGAAATTATAGACAAGGTCTCCCCAGTAGCGTGTAAGATCCGCATCTCCAAAGGTAGTCTGGCGGAAGGGGAAGACAAGTGGGTACATATAAATCAGCTAAAGTGTTGCCATCCCAGGCACACACTGCAGCAACTGGAGGAGTCCTCTGCAATACCAGAGGGGACCGCTCCAGATTAATTCAGTCCCCATCCTAAAATATCCCACATATAGTCTCTAAAATATTATGATTTGAAAAAAAAATGTTTCATGTTATATCTTGTTTTAAAATAAGACTGCAAAATATATTCTGATGTATAAAATGTATATGCCTCCCCACTATATCAATAGTGGTGGAAAAATGTCTAGGAATGTGTATTGCCGCTTTGCTTTGTCGTCCTAGGAGAAAGAAAACCTGGAGACTGACCACGGAAGGCGACCTGGGGACCGGGAGCGAAGATCCGAGGGGCCCGGGGTACCGCCCAATCCTCCCATCAGGACCAGCAAGGAGAACTGATTGATCGACTGGAGGGAGGAAAAGATGCTGAACTGTGCCATCTACGGAATTGGAAGAAGATGAGGCGAACATCCCAGATCTTGCGAGTTCCATCAGTGAAAGATCAGAATGGCCATCACAACAGGGGAGGCTTGTGGGATGTTTTTACCCATGCATCCAAGCCCAACCATAAAACTGTGCATTACTGGCATTGAAAACATCATGATGGCCAGAACTTCCCAGAGAGTGCACAGGGAAAACATGAAGAATAGGCTGCCACCCATTGTTGCCTATGTTGTGAGCACAGGAGGGCACTGCCTAAAACCACCATTGGGCTACACACACAGTAGCCTGAAACCACTGGGAATGGCAATGCTGATTGCCAAAAGCAACCCAGAACTGTGGGGAATTCATTTTCTTAATGTCAAAAATGGATGCAATACTGGTGCTCACCACTATCAGAAAGCCGGTGTTTTAAACCACCAGACTTTTGTGTAAAACTGAACAAATGAACCCAAACAAGGCCAAGGAAAGACTTGCTAAGAGGTGGATACAATGTAAAACTATATTCTGAAATGACTTGAAGGAAGTAATTATTTAATGTATATATAAAAAATAGCTGGGGATGTCAGCAGCTTAAGTGAATTTGGATTTAAAGCCACTAAAATCGAAATGTTTAGAATAAATGAGTGACCTACTTGTGAGTGTCACATAGGTTGCAATTGTTTAAATGTCATAGTTTTGAACTTAGAATCAGCATTCTAGCTGCATGTGCAAAAATTGTAAGTTGGATTTGAATGTAGAAAACTGCCAAAAGGAGAGACACCTCTCTGATTGGAGTAGGGGAGGAGCACCTGGGGAGCACCTGGGGACTACAGGAAACTAAACAAAGCACTGTCCCTGTCTCAGGCAAATGTTATATTGGGGGGGTCGTAAAATGGCTTCCTCTTGGGAGAAACTGGAAGGGGCAGTATCTGGGAGAGCAAGCTGAGCTTGGGGGAAGTGGATAAGCCAGAAATTCCACCATGTGCTCTGGAAAACCACACCCCTTTGTGGCCAGAGCATGATTTTAAAAAGATGGATAATTCATAGTGCGGACTTGTAAAAATTATATAAATAACATCATCATTCTTGTGATTTTTCTGTGCACATTTTAAGAGGTGTTAGGACCCTGTGCTATGTTCTTGGGGATAGTAGCGGAAAAAAGGTTGTTACTCCAAATGTATGCAAATTAAAAATCTGAAACTTTATCATCTGAAACCCATATCCCTGGTGCACATTTGTGTAAAATCTGGAAAGGTTTAGAGGTTGTTATATGGATGAAAAGGGGAGAATTCTGTCATAAGTGGACACAACATCGTACAAAGACAGGGATCAGATGGTTTGGTGCTACAGAAAATATGTTAACTAGAACTATAATATTAGAAAAATGGTACATAGATAAATATGTATTTGGGTCAGAAATAGATTTGTGTGAAATTAGACAAGGGGAGGTTCCTCTGACCATAAAACCTACAGCATCACTCTGACACTCCATTTCTTTCCCCCAATCAACGGAGAGAGGAAAGCTTGGCCAATGATAAGTGAGAGGGGCAGGCTTAGCTAGGCCCAGGCACACACCCATTTTCAAAACACATAAAAAGGAACATTGAAACCCAGGGAGGGACATTCACTTTCCACTTTCTTTCGGGACGCTTTGCCGGGAGACTTAGGACTTCACATCCAGAGATCCAGACTTCAAATCCATCAATCTCCAGAGACCAGAAATTAACTCCAGAATTTGTAGCAGAGAGGCCTGAATCCACAAGCTGAATCCTCTTCAGCAGGCCTCAAAACCAGCCAAACTATTCAACAGCCGGGCGAGCTGTTTGAATTCTTTGCCAAGAACTTTTGCAAGAACTTGTAGCAGTATCCAGAAAGCAGTCTGTATCCGGAACCAGAGAGAACCAGAGACCAGATCGCTGTGAAGAACTTCTAGCAGAAGTCCAGCCAATCCTGACCCGATCGGTGACGAAGTCGCATTCCTGTCCAAAATCTATTGTGAGTACCCAGCTTGCACTGTGCCAAAACCAATCTCTTAGTTTAAAATAATCTAATCCAAACTATTTTAGCCTATTAGAACTGCCTCCTAGAATCGTGTCATTCTGTCATCTTTAAAACTGAAAACTCTCATCTGTCATTCTGAGCTTTAAAATTTCAAATCCGAAAAACTACCTTTACTAAATCGGCAGTATCTCCGGAACCGTTTGTGCTAGGAGCGAGTTTGAACTGTCATCTTAATGCTAAGCTTTCCAACCAGCCTAGAACTTTCTACTCCTTACAGTGCCTCTGTAATTGTGCTCGACGCACGTGACTATATTTGCAGCGATTTGACATTTTGCTTAATTTCAGCCACGTGTAAAAATATTTGTCCTTGCTTTCCTTGCTGAAATTCGTGTGCAACCTGACAATCATTCATAGAGCATTGCTCAAGTGATCCTGAATTAATTTAAGTATCTCTCACTCACCCTGAACCTCCTATAGGGAATTAAAAGCCTTTTAGCATATTTTTCACTTAATTGCAACCACATCAAAGTATTTTGCCTGTGTTTAAAACTCCTACCTGTTTTCCTCTAAGCTTGCTAGGGGGGAACTGAATTATATTTGATTGCATTCCTGAGAACTGTGTGCTTTCCTCCCATCTCTTTACCTTGAATAGAGGAGGGGGGTTGAATTGTCAAAGAAAAGTGATAACATTGTCTTTTGTTGAAGTCATATCAAGTTTATTTTCTGTACTGCATTTTCATTCATCATTGCATTGTCCTTGAAGCCCTAAAATCATTCTCAGCTACTTTATCCTCTCTATATCACTTCTAAGCCATCAAAAAGAGTGTATCACTGTAACATTATCCATTGTTGATCACTATCATCCTCACAAGTGTGCTATCAAATATTAATTTACTATAAAAGTGTGATAGATATATATTGTTTCATTTTCAAATAAACCTTTTAATTTGCAAAACAAACCTACTTCTTGGCTCAGTGGGGTCAGGGGGATTCTAAGAGAGGGGTGTTATATAAGGGTTGTCATCCAGAGTAAACAAACTGGACATAAAAATATATCAATAAGGGTTTCCCTCAGCATCCCAGACTAGGCATTGACTTAGCTGTAGTGTTGAATTGAATCCGCTTACAACATGGGGCAATAAATGCCACTCAAACACACAATTAATTTGTATACATGATGATTAACTCTAATGTTATTGTCATTTTTTTGGTGCTTTTGTTTCTTTCTTCCTTACTTTTGTTTCCCTGCACATGCCTCTAATATGTATGGACTGTGCATTTTTCTATGTATTTTTTCCATTAAAACAAGTGTATGGTAAGTTTTCAATTGTTACCTATTTATTCCATGTTTAACATTACTCAACACTTTCATAAGGTAGTATTAATTATTTTAATATTGTAAATTACCAGATGAAAAATATTTTACTTCTATGGTGCATGCTGCAACCATTGCCTATATGTATGTATGTATGATTAGGTCCCTCTACTAACAACAACAGTTGAATATAATGATTTGTTTACATGAGAACAATCTTTGATACATTAAGTAGTTCATGATAGTCCTTCTAATCACCCCTAACATCTTGTTTCCAAAATTATAAACTAAACTCCTGGTAGGGATTGTTTGTTAACAATAATGTAATATGTGATGTTATCAGTGATGTCATCAATTACATTTGTGATGTCATCTTTCATGTCCTGGGTGTTAGTCTTACCAGTGCACAGTGGTGGTGCGAGTTATGGTTGCTTTGCTCACCATAACTGGTGAATTTCTGAGGTTTTTCAGTTTTACTTGTAACCATTACGTCCCTTTAACAATGTTGTTTCATTACATTTAATAGGTTTTTATTAGTGCAACTTAACCATAAAGTTCCTTTAACAAAGTTTTTTTAGTCAATTGTATAGGTTTTCATTAGTGCAACTTAACCATAACGTCCCTTTAACAACGTTTTTTTTCTCAGTGAATTACATGGGTTTTTACCAGTGCACATCTATATCCTGCAACTTGCTAATATCATACTTAACCCAATATAGCAACATTTTTCTCTAATTTACAAAGTTTCACCTTAGAACTCTACCATTCCCCACCTTTTAAAACTTCTATACACTTTTTGCAACTTTTCTACTGTTTTGTGTGAATCGACATCCGCAAATGTCTAACTTCATCATGGATTTTTTGGACAGTGTCACATGACCTTGTGCATGTGTGTGGCATGAGGACATGTTCACAAACATGTCCGCACTTCGCGAACGGGTCTGTGCTATGCGAACGGCTCAGAACTGCATTTTCTACTGATCTGGGAGCTTTCAATCTCAAAATGTACCCTTGCACAGCTCCTACAATTATTCTTACTCATTATCCATTAACAATCTAACACAAAAGCACATATTTGGTGAATATTAGTAAAACTGCTATGCATCTTAAAAATGGAATCAGCTTTTACATTCCCTCCTCCCAAAGAGTCACCACCACCAACAGCTGGAGAACCTACACAACAGAAAAAGTCCAGTACTTCCAAATACAATGAAGAGGACCAAGAAGATGAGGTAGAGGAAGTGCCTACCCCTAGCACCCTGAGAGAATCATGGGTGTAGCAGTTCCTTACCACTGTCGGGAATCTACCAAAGGCTAAAGCTATAAAAATAGAATGCAGTGAGTTGTACTCAGTTGCAGACTACCTGTACAGCACACCTACGGGACCACCTTCATGCGCCACCACACCAAATCCAACCACTGCAATGCTCTCAGAACGGATGTTCCTTTCTTAGCAAGCAGTAGATTGCTTTCCTTCACCTCATCTTCCTCAACCAATACTGTAAACACACAACCTACTTCTGTGGGACACAAAATCCCAACAGCTACCTTGCAAGTGATAAAAGAGGATGTTGATCCATTTCCTTTGAAGACAACATTACTCAGTATATACTGCAAGACAGCACATTTCACGGGGGAGCAAAGCGAGTCCCTCCACTCGGGCTGCATGCCATTAAACATCATGTCTGCTACCCTGACAGGGAGTAAAAGCTATTTGCATCCCAGGATTTACCCATCTCCAGTTGGAGAAAACAAACGACAGAAAAAATGGGCGTAAATGGACTATATCCCTTTTCGGGTGACGGCGGCCATGGAAAACATGTTCAAAATTGGCTAGCGTCATTTGTCCTTTTTCTATTTTAAAGGTGGCAGCCATTTATTTAAAACCTTATATACACATTTGCGCCCGGGAAATGCAGATTGAGATCGGTCAATGTGCCTTTCCCCGTGCGAATGGATGTATTCACATTCTCTGTTCTGCAAAGCCAGGTGGATGTTCTTCAGCATAGTCAGGTTTTTCTTCCTTTTTATTTGTAGGTGGAGATGAAATGCAAACAATCATTTGAGCTTCTCTGATCGGCAAAGCTATTAATGACATATTGGAAGAATGTTCACTTCCTGATTCAGTGCATGTATCTATCTGAAAGATTTTAAGAACACCGACAATCACATTAACAAAACATGTACCTTCAGCCAGAGAAACCACTGCAGCCTTTCTGAAAAAAGATACAAACATGTCTGAAGAACAGAGGAAGTAGAGGGGTAGGGCGGGCACTAAGTGTGAGATCATTAATTTGGCCTGAATTCCATTTTGAAAAACATATGTCCTGGATACTATTTTTTATTGAACCCTCTGTTAATCTGACCCTTCATTTTGCTTTAATATTGGCTTCAGAACTGGAATCGTTGATAAGCACACTTGCTAACATCCACCTACTCATCCCTGAACACATTTGGCTTGCAATATAAAACTTGCAACCAATTTTAGTGGGAATCCACAATACAAGGTGGAGATTAGTGAATGCATTGCAACGACACGCTGTATTTTGAATGAGCATTGAACTCGATAATTTCCAAAAGTGCACGACAAATAAAATGCTCGGATGTCCAAAGGACCTGACGACAGCAGAGGACTTACTACTGCACCCCTCAAATTGAGACATATGTATGTACTTTTGGCAAACCAAGATCACAATCCAAAAGGCAGTCTAATGCTCAAATGGTAAAACAGCAAGTGAAGTTATTAACCATATAAAAACAACTACATATTTGTATTGTATAGTACTGATTTTTCGCTTTATATTAGCCTTCTCCATTTAGGGTGCTAAGAAGGGAGGTGCCGGGGGTCATAGCAAGAAGGAGGGAATGAGGAGGCCTTTACCTAATGGGGACAAAGATGTATGCGACAACGTTTACAGCAAAATATTGCCACGTTGCGTTTCCTTATCCATCACATTAAAGTCAATTTCAGAGTGGAATCAGATCCATTCAAGGGCACTGGGTTAGAGTTGCCTCTCTTAGCTGGTGTGGATAGCCTTCTTTTGTTTCTACCTGCTAGCACGTGATGTACCTTCCATTCGCCTCAGTGCTTTTGCTAGGTCATCCCAGATCGCTGCAGTAAGGATTGCAAGCCTTCTGGAAACGTGCATCAAATTCTTAATTCCTGGCAGAGTGCAGCAGAGTTTTATTGTCTGGATGTTTAATGGTGGTTTACCAGTTCGCTACTATCTCTTGAGGTCCAATAAAAACTGTGCTGCCCCACTTAATACTAGTTATGTATCTTTTTGTTGTTTTCCTGTTTAATTTATAGACATACATGTAGTCTATTACAACTGTGCAGTATAAAAAGGACTAACGTTGTTTTTTTTTTCCCACCAAATTCACCTTTTGGTGAAATTCCAGCAGAGAGTATTTTCTTTTGAAAATGAAGTTAGTGTTGGATGTCACAAGTGTCTGCATTGCCCTGGGAGTACACACACAAATCAATGTTGAGTAGCAAAGGATTAGAACATAATACTTTGTAATATGGTTGTGTACACAGGGTTAACTGGATGTTAAATGGCACATGCATGTGCACAATGTATTTAGGAGACACATATGTGCATTATTTCGTGCTTATAAGTGTAACTTTAACTAAATCCTGTGTAACTGGCGCTACTGGTATGGTAATATTATGTGATATGCAGAATTTTAACTTCCAAGGGTTCTCAATTGTTTCACATTTTAATATAATTTCCCAGAAGAGTTACTGGTTTAAGTAGCTTCATCTTTTGATTCCCCTTAAGATATGGCCTGGTATTGTAATTGTCTATGACAGTGAAAGCTCTTATCAACACTAGAATCTGTTATGTAAACTTTAAAGATCGCAAAACATAAGCAAAAAAAATAAAGCATTGCTGGAGGGCTTTACTAAGGGTTAAAATGAGGTGGGGACCTTGCTTGATCTAGCCAATGCCCGATACATTGCAAGGGCACTGTGGCCATTAGCATTCCATAATAATGCTTTGGTGATCAATTTGTGTTTTTCTTTAACTTAATAAATGTGGCTCCGAGAGAGCACTAGACGTTTTTTCATTAAATAACAAAAACATTAAAAAAATCAAATTGTGCGCCTTGGGAAAGGCATCGGAACCACCTTCCTATTTGTGGCCTTCTAGAGCTCTGCAAACCCGGCAAAATCAATGTGCTTTCAGACCGGCTGAGTCAAGTGATCTTGGTGGGTGGTAGGGGACACGCAATGGGGTGTTTGGGACAGCTGCAGTGGGCAAGGGAGGCTAAAAAGGCTGGCCGGACATGGAGCTGAGCTAATCCATTGGAACGTGGGCCATAACAACAGCGTGATGCTTGGATTATGATGGGCCCACTGATTGGCTGACCATTGCTGCATGGGAGTTAATGGCGTCTGATTCCGAGCGTGCCTGATTTTTTCTTGTTTTTTGTTGTACTATACACTGGAGTATGCCTTCAGCTATATTACATGTTCTAAAGGGTTATTTTTGTAGAACTGAGGAAATAACATTCATCCACTGCAGAGAAATGAAACACTGTTTTTAAAACGTTTTTATACTTTGATATGTTAAGTGAAATGTGTGCCACTAAATGATGTGTATTTATTATTGTAGTGTATTTTCGGCTATCGTATTTTCTGCCATGTCAATTGGACAGTCCAGTTCTATTGCTCCAGACTTTAGCAAAGCAACGGCTTCTGTTCAGAGAATTGCCAAACTTCTGGACCGACAACCACTAATAGACAGCTACAGTGAGGATGGGAAAGTACTGGTGAGTATATTCTTTGAACTGCAATATTAACATTGCATCACGACTTTGAAAATACAGCCTAAGCACCATTGGATACAACTGGTCTTTATCAGTGTATATAAGCAAATTGCTAGTGCCAGTGTTTCACAATTTGACTTCAAGTCCACCTAAGTTCTGGTTTACTAGGACCCTGCACTTCATTAATGACTTTCACATGGCTTTGTTTTCTTGCATTTTCAGCCATAATAACAAACCAATGTAAGGTTCTCCCACATATAAACTCAAAAAAAGAATTACTGGATCTCCTGTTGGTGGCACCACACTTTTGCTGGCCAGTACAAAAAAATAGTAAGTTGGACGAACCAAATCATTTGACCTGGGCCTAACCAAACACTGTGGCAACCCCAGATTTCACACACAAAAAGAAGACACGGAAATATGACATTTACTGAACACAGACAACCATGCAAATATGTTATGTTATGTTATTTGGCATTTATGTAGCGTGCTATATATCATTGGTATGACCTCAAAGCGCTGATAGGTTGAATGCCCTCAGGGACCACAGTCCAGGTCAGTAGAGAGAGTAGAGGGAGTTAGTGTCGTAGGGTGTGTGGGTGCACCAGTTATGTGTGCAGCTGATGTAATAGCCTGATGGTAGCTGCATCCTAGCATTTGGTGTGGTGGTGAAGATAGGAGTATAGGGAGACAAAGTTATAAAGCCGATACTAGAGGAGTGTGGTGTGTAGGGTATTTTGTGGAGATTTGGGGCCTGACGGTATTTTATTACCGCCGAGAAATAACTTAGCAATAATCACTCTTTGTATTCAGATTTGGCCATGTGCAACAATAATACAATGGACATGCATTATTTCAGCACCCAGACCTGCATATTTGGTATACGTGGTTGGTGGTATTTTGGTGAGCATAATTCCCTTGTTTTATTTGTGGCCCCAATGTCCAGAATCCCTTATCTTCGCTTAGATTTTTCGTGTGATCACTAGAGAGACCTCAGACCTGCATTCTAGGGAAACCACAATTTCCAGGGATAGTGTTGGTGCGCCACCATGGGCAAACTCACTGACTTATTTACGACAGAGAGCTATATGTGGTAGTCTTGTGGTAATTTCCACTACCTTATATACGGTAGGGAGCTATGTTCAGAGAGTCTCTCTTCCCGTTGGCTCATGTACCTCCAACAAGTTATACTACAGTCATTCACAATTATTCATACTGATTCTGACATACACACATCTGTCTTAAAATGACCATTGCACTGTTTAAAAATCTCCCCACATCATTGGCATTGTAATGGTAAATAGAAAATAAACCACCCGTCTGTTTTCAAATATTTTCTGTATTATAAAATTTACATTTAGGCATGATCTCATTTTTTACAGCAATAAAAGGGAACAATCAAAGCATTTTCAATGACACACTGCAATTATAGTGGCGGAGAACAGAACTTAAATTGCAACATTAGCACTTGATAAAGACACGCACGGGACTTTCATTTTTCTAAACTGACTGCATACTTTCGTGCACACACACAGCTCCCCCAGTTAGGTAATTACCTTATCTGTTCAGATTCTTCTCTCTGTGAATGTGGCTCTCTTGGCGTAACTCCAATAAAAAGGAACGCTTGCCTTCTCAAGCCGGGGTCATTGCCTGGAATTCTCAGCTTTTTCAGATAGGACTGCCTCTGCCAGTGGAAAGGTAATTCTTTCAGCTTTCCCCAGTCTCGACTGCAGCAGGACACCCCCACAGCCAGGTCTTCTCCCCAGTAGTGCAGAAAGATGTCTGCCTCTCTTTTTCCCTGCTACTGCCCACTAAAACTTTCCTCTCAGCCCTCTTTATGACGTGTTCCAATGAAATCCATCATCTCTCATCCTCCTACTTTTAAACAATAGCTTCGCTTATACATTTGCAATTGTTGCAAATCTGACTTCCTTCCTCCTGCAGTTACTGTGCACAACAACACGGATAATCATGCAGAGAAGAGAGGAAAAATCTGCACACTCATTTAACTGGTTTTCAAAATATGCCTAATTCTGCAGTAGAGAACACATTTTATTAGTGAGTTATAATAAAATAAGGTTTTATTAGTCAGGTTAATGGTTAATATGTTAGCTGTTAATTTTCAAATGTGTCTCTAGCAATATAGGCATTTCAGGTGAAAAATAGTGTGCATTTTTAAATGAACACGTGTGCTTTTAACTGTAAAAATAGCTTTGCATCTTATATGTTAAAATCGTTTTTTGACTGAATAGCCTGTCTTTCCTTGTTAATCTGCTAACCCATATAGCAATGCACCGCACCCTTGTGGTGGTGCTGCAAAAAAAAAAAATGCTACTTGTGCAGTAGTGCTGTAATGCTACTTGTGCAGTAGTGCTGAAAAAAAAATGCTACTTGTGCAGTAGTGCTGTAATGCTACTTGTGCAGTAGTGCTGTAATGCTACTTGTGCTGTAGTGCTGTACTCTGTGCTGTAACGTGCCAAATATCCTTGTTAAATTATTTTCTGACACCAATTTGTCTATGGCTTGTATCATTTTTCCATGTTTAAGTGGCTTTTTGTTGTATGTAACCATGCCTCTTGCTTTCCAACCAGGCAAATATTCCACAAAGCTATTCCGTGCATAGTCAGAATCAGTCACCAGGACAATTTCACTGAACTTTTTATCAACTGCAGTCGCAATTGCTTTATAGATGGCTGCCAATTCCGCCACCTGACTGCTCCTATCTCCAATCCTCATCCCTATACTAGGAACGCCTTCACATTTCAACCAGACATTTCCTATTCCTGCCACTAATTGTTTATTACTGTCATTTTCAATGTGAAAAGCACAACCATCCACATATACAGTTGGCAAATCCTTGCATGTTTTTTCATCAAAAGCTTTGTGTGGTGATTGTTCAAATTCCTGTAAACTAGCTTCCACATCCATTTCATTTGTTATTTGTTCAGCTGCACAGTCATGTAAGTCAGCTAACCCTTGAGCAATTGGGCTCTTTTTATTTTGTCCATATCTTACTTCTACGGGAAAACCTTGTAATGCCAGCGTCCATGAAGTGATTCTGGATTGCGCTAGATTGCCTGATCTAATTCTTTTACTTTCTAAAAATTGCAAAGGTTGATGATTTGTTTCAATAATCACCTTTTCTCCCTGAACAATGGGGCGAAAATGTTGTAGCGCCCACACAGTGGTTAATAGGGCCTTCTCACATTCATTAAATTTCATTTCAACTTGGGAAAATGCCTTACTTGCATATGCAATGGTTTTGTGATTCAAATCGTGTTTTTGTGATAACACTGCTGACATACAATGTTCAGAAAAGCCTATTTCTATAAAGAAATCCCTATCCTTTATGGGGTATGCTAAACATGGTGCCTTTACAAGACATTCCTTCAATCTAGCCACTGCATCAGATTGCTCTCTTTCCCATCTCCAGGGAGTATTTAGTTTAAGCAGTTTAGTCAATGGTTGAGTGATTTCTGCATAATTCTCAATGAACTTTCTGTTATAGCCTGTCATCCCTAATAAACTTTTTACTCCTTTCACATTTTTAGGATCTTTTAATCTTTGTATGGCCTCTATTTTCTTCCTTTGTGGATTTAGCCCATGTTCAGTCACTTCATGCCCTAGAAAGTTCACTTTTTTCTTGCACCATTGTGCTTTTTGCAAAGATACTTTGGCGCCTGCTTTCTGCAATTGGCCAAGCACATGTCTTATTTCATCAAAATGGCTTTTAAGGTTTTCATTTTTTATCAAGACATCATCCACATAAACTATTGTCCCTCTTTCCGCTGCATCCGGCATGGCCTTTCTCAAAAATATGCCAAATTCACTCCCACTATTGATGTACCCGAACGGAGCTCTAAGCCAGGCATATTGAGTCCTGTCAAATGTAAAGGAAAATAGGTGTTGTATCTCCTCTGCCAATGGCACACACCAATATCCAGATGTGAGATCTAACGTGGTAAATACATTTGAACCATGTATCTGAGCTAGGCCCTGATCAATGAATGGTAGTGGCCATCTAGATACTGGTACTCTTTTATTTAACTCTCTTAAGTCTGCACACAGCCGCCATTGACCATTTGGCTTTAACACACCTAAAATAGGCGTATTGGATGTGCTATGAATGGGCCTAATTATTCCCCGTGATTCCAAATTTTTAATAATCTCTGCCAATGATTCTAAACATGCCAGCGGTAGTCTATACTGGCGTACAAACACTGGATTTCTGCTACAACCTTCTGGTAGTGTGGCCACATGTAAATCAGTTAAACCACAATCATAAGCATCTTTTGCAAATACATCCTTGAACTCCATAAATATTTCCCTCAGAGTGCGTCGATCCTCATCGCTGTTACATGCATCCGCTAAGGAGATCTGCTCTTCTACCATTCTGGAAAATTCTGGAAACTCTTCTGGTAAAGGAATCTCAGCGCTTTCCTCTAACTGTGTGGCTGTGTCTTTTTGTAGAGCTGCCACTTTCAAATATTTTGGCATATCAGCTTCCACTTCAATGGGCTGATTTCCTGTTTCATTTTCATTTAAATTAAATATTATGCAATCCTCTTGATGGCAGCACACTGTCTCATTTGAATCATAAGGATACACAGAATGAATTTTAAACATTCCTTTGGGCTGAGAGTCCAGGTGTTCTGGCAACTCGCCCTTGGCATCTACATATTTTTCAGGAATATTCCCAATCACCATGTTATTTAAATCTGCCGTATAATGTGATTTTTGTATGGCCATTCCTAATGGGGAGTTTTCCTCTAAATGAATATCCTGACAACCTTTATTATTCACCATGATTTTTACAGATCCCTCACCAATGTCTACCAATGGAATGTATTCATAATCCAGGCCTTGTTGTTTTATGGATTCATTCAGGCATACAAATGCATCAGAGCCTTTCATCTGCTGTCCATTTTTGCATTTCAGTGTTATTGCAAACTGTTTTGTAAATGCAGGAATAATAGTATTTTTCCTCATCTGTAATTCGACTGCATAAGGAACTAGTTGTGCACAATGATAAGCCCTTCTTTTGTCTTCAAATTCAGGCGCCGGCCCACCTAGGCGCGACCATATTTTTTGATTAAGGAAATCTAACACCATACACATTCTGTGCATGATGTCATTGCCCATGTAAAATTCATTTTGTGCTCCACTCACTATCCATACATTATGGTAAATTGCTTTCTGCCCAATGCTAATTTTAAGCATGCATCTGCCTGTAATTCGGTTTTCAAAGTTTGGACTGTCCAACCCAGAAACATATTGGTTTTTAATCCTAAATTTCGGGATTTCT
The DNA here is from genome assembly GCF_040938575.1 of Ambystoma mexicanum. Taxonomy (NCBI): domain Eukaryota; kingdom Metazoa; phylum Chordata; class Amphibia; order Caudata; family Ambystomatidae; genus Ambystoma; species Ambystoma mexicanum. The sequence goes on along the minus strand of NC_090924.1, from coordinate 1,115,807,220 downwards.
TCCCTCTCCATAATTTTTTGCAACAATTTCTCATTAATGAAACTCCTTTCATGTTCAAGCGCTAAAGTGGCTTTTATTGTTTTAAGATAATCATTTATACCAGCGTGAACCCATGGTTGCTCATCTTCCATGTGTATCTCTGCCAGAGTGGTAATGTGTTTTTCTGAATCTGTTTTAGGAACAATATTCTGTTTGCATGTATTCTCTTTTAAATAGAAACGTAATGTGTGTTCGTCTATGGCAGTCTGCCAATCTTTCCTTGGGTCCAAGTATATTTGTACAGGTAGTTTTTCATTGTCGCTCTGATCTTTGTCTTGACACCTTAATATAACAGTGACACTAGGTATGCAGCTATTCTGTAGATATACCTCCACAGCATCCTTTGTTTTGGCAACGGTGTGACATTCTTTTATATTGCTGTTTTGTGATTTTAGTTTCTTAGGCCTCAATGGTTTTTTGGTTAAGGACCACAGCACTCCATTCACCCCATCTATGAGAGGAGACAATCTTTTCAGGCAATCTGTCCCCATCAGAAATGGAATTTCACAAATAGATGTGATCAATACCTCTTGTTTCATTCTGTGCTTTCCTATTTTTATGTCAACCTCAGTTACACCTATGATGGGCACCTCCTCCCCATTAAAGTTATGCACTGGGCCTTGATTTGCCTTCACTGTGATCTGACTCTGTGGAGGCCTCCCTTCATTGATACTCTTTACCAGCTCCTTGGACATAATTGTGGCCTGTGCGCCAGTGTCAATCATAGCAAAGGTGTGGCATTTTTCTTCTACAGTGATGGGTGCATAATATCTGTCCTCAACTTCCTCTAATACACATAAGAAATGTGAATTCTTACTGATTTCAGGGCTCACCTTTCTCAGGCCTTTTTCACTTTTGGCTAAGCACATTGGTAAATGAAAAGACATTTTTCCCTCCTTTTTACCCATTTCTGTGCGAGATATTTTATTCATTTCTCCATGTTCAGAGGTTTTTTGGAGTGTGGCCACCGTTCGCCCATCCATCTGGGTAACATCAGAGACCACATTACAACCTTCCAACTGAACATGTGTCACAACATCATTCAGCAATTTGTCATTTTTTAATTCTGTGCATTTGTGATCATTTAGTGTAATACCAGCCCTTTCAGCCTCTTCAAAAATATGTGGCTCAAAGAATTTTTCAGGTGATTGACTTGTACCCTCCTTGTGAGTATTTCCTTTTTCTGTCTGTGTTTGGTAATTGTTTTGCTTGCCCAGGGAAGGAGCTATGGCATCCCCATTTACTCCCTGTTCACTGGTATTCCCCATGCATGAGTCATTTTTCTTAAATCTGTCCCTTTGTTCTTTTGGAATTCCTAATGTTTCTTTTTCATTTGTGCAAATCTTTACTGTTTTATTTAGCTCTAAGTTAAACCGTACCTCTTTTTTAGAAGTATTTGCACTTTCTGTCACAATTTCATTTACTGGTACTTTCATTTTTAATCCATTAGTCATCTCAGAGTCGTTATGCAAAGTTATATCAGAGCAATCTGTCATTTTGGCACTGCAGTTATCATGAGTACTTAGTCACTTTTCGGAAGCCCCCCGGTCATTGCTATGGCCATCAGCCCCCTCTTTGGAAGGTTGTTTTTGCGCTGTATAGAGCTTTCCTATTTGCTCAGCTAACATTTTCACTTGGGCCTCAAGGCATTGGAACCTTTCCACCTCTCTAGGATCCTCTTTCTGTGGCCTAGGTCGATATTGGTTGTTTTCCCCCTGATTGGATCTATTCTGATACCTCTCAGGTGATTGATACCGGTTGGGATGGTTTCTGAATTCTTGATTCATTTGTGGAGGGGAGCGGTTTGCACCCATCCTTTGATTATAGTCCCCTGGTGGGGAATCATTGTACTGGCGTGGACTGTAGTTCACGTTTTGCCTCATGTCCTGTCTCTCAGATTGTGGGTACTGGCCCCTATATTGATTTCCATTATCAGTAAATCGATCCACATATCGGGGCCTATCCTGATTACCATATATCATGGTGCTGGGATCAAATCTGCTCTGTGTCCCCAATGACTGGTAGGGACCATCATTTCTTTGATCTTGATTTTGTCTCTGGTTATTGTTCATACCTGCCATATCAGACCGGTATCTTACCCGGGGTCTATCTCCTAAATATCTAGGGCTGATGTAGCTCTCTCTATTACTAGGATCATGTGATTGGAACATTGGTACAGGCAATGGCGATCTTTGTTGATTACCCCTTGGTTCAGGTGTCACATTATTTTTACCTTGGCTTTGAGCAGACTCAAGGGACATTTTGGCTGACCTGATTTCCATTACTGTGGCTGAGGGTTCTTTAGATTTAGGCCTAGTATCTTTCATTTTATCACTTTCTCTACCCTGACAATAGAGTACCTCATATAGCTTGGTGCTTTGATGTACAATCCATTCAAGGGACTTGTCACGGTCAAATTCACGGACCAATTGGGATATGATGTCTTTCTGTAGCCCATAGAAGTATGCGGTTTTAAACTCATTGGAATTTGAGTCAAAAGATACATCAAAGCGAGAGAATGCTCTTTTTAAGTCTTGTAAAAATTGGCGAGGTGATGTATTAGGTCCAGCAGTAATAGTGTACGCAACTTTCTTTGCCTCTTGCAATGACTGAAAAGGAGAAAAATGACGCCTAATTTCTTTTTCAAACTCCAGCCATGTCATATTCTGCTGTTCATTTAATCCCCTTATGATGCTGGCCGTCGGGGCATCTAAAGTTAAATGAAAATATTGTCTGTACTGTTCCTTAGGTATCTGGAGCGCTTTAAAAATGTCATGCACCGCTTCTAAGTGATCCTCAATGCAGCATTCACCTCCCTTTTTAAATGGTTTGATCAGGGCTTTAATGGATTTCATTATTTTTATGGGGCTACTTGTTGCAATGCATGGAATTGCACTATTTTGTGATTCAATCCTGTTTTCAGGTGTATGAGATTGGTGGCTGCCCCCAATGGGAGTATCAAATCCCCCAAGGGCGCTGCAACCAAGTTCAGTCACCGGCCCAGTCACTGGGGCACTAGCTCTTTGGGCAGAGCTAGAATTCACCTCCACTCCATTGAATGTGGTACCCTGCCGCCTCTCCTGTGACCTGGGAATGCACATTTGCTGTTCTAAGTCCTTACACTTTTTAAGGAGTCTGTTGGCTTCATCATGCAAATAATTATTTTCATCACTCATTTTATTAATTGCCTCCTGCATGTCACACATTTGAATTTGGCATTCATTGAACTCTTTATTTCTTTTGTCTCTTTCTTGAATCATTTTAATCATTTCTTGTTCTACACTCTGGAGATCACCTTCTTTTTCACAATGTTCTTTTTGTAAAATCTGCATTTCTGAAACAACCTCATCTTTATCCTGCCTAATGTGATCCACTAAGGCTTTTAAGTGTGTCAATTCTTGCTCACTATCTTCAAATTGTTTCTTGCTTTTGGATAACTGAGTATCAAAGTCTCTGCATTTTAATTGCATGTCTTTTTGGCATACATCCAATTCTGCTCTCAACATTTCCTGATTTTTACTTGCCCCATCTATTTCAGTCTTTAACCTGTTAATTAGCTGAGTATCATTCTCTTGCATTCGCAGTGACTTGTTTAAAATAAACCATATTTTGCCGCATAGACGTATTAAACAGTCTTTCTCTGCACTTTTATCGGCTGCATTCAATAATCTCGTAAGGCAGACCTGAATTATGCTGCCTTCTGCAAAAATATTGTCTAGTTTTTCTTTCTGCACCTCACCCTGAATGCGGTTACTCCATTCTAAGGTACTGTTCGAAGACCAATTCCCATGTGCAAATAACTTTGCCTCTAAATATTGCACTAGATCTGAGAATGTGGTTTCCCTTTGTGACATTCTGAAATTCGTTTTTAGTGGCACACTGCTATTATAAAATGGGTTCCCTTTAATGTGCAAATGGCAGTGTGAGACACGCTTGCCACGCCCAGTAGGTACTCTATGATCACTTTCCCGGCCTGCAACGCACCATAAATATGTAGGGTATTTTGTGGAGATTTGGGGCCTGACGGTATTTTATTACCGCCGAGAAATAACTTAGCAATAATCACTCTTTGTATTCAGATTTGGCCATGTGCAACAATAATACAATGGACATGCATTATTTCAGCACCCAGACCTGCATATTTGGTATACGTGGTTGGTGGTATTTTGGTGAGCATAATTCCCTTGTTTTATTTGTGGCCCCAATGTCCAGAATCCCTTATCTTCGCTTAGATTTTTCGTGTGATCACTAGAGAGACCTCAGACCTGCATTCTAGGGAAACCACAATTTCCAGGGATAGTGTTGGTGCGCCACCATGGGCAAACTCACTGACTTATTTACGACAGAGAGCTATATGTGGTAGTCTTGTGGTAATTTCCACTACCTTATATACGGTAGGGAGCTATGTTCAGAGAGTCTCTCTTCCCGTTGGCTCATGTACCTCCAACAAGTTATACTACAGTCATTCACAATTATTCATACTGATTCTGACATACACACATCTGTCTTAAAATGACCATTGCACTGTTTAAAAATCTCCCCACATCATTGGCATTGTAATGGTAAATAGAAAATAAACCACCCGTCTGTTTTCAAATATTTTCTGTATTATAAAATTTACATTTAGGCATGATCTCATTTTTTACAGCAATAAAAGGGAACAATCAAAGCATTTTCAATGACACACTGCAATTATAGTGGCGGAGAACAGAACTTAAATTGCAACATTAGCACTTGATAAAGACACGCACGGGACTTTCATTTTTCTAAACTGACTGCATACTTTCGTGCACACACACAGCTCCCCCAGTTAGGTAATTACCTTATCTGTTCAGATTCTTCTCTCTGTGAATGTGGCTCTCTTGGCGTAACTCCAATAAAAAGGAACGCTTGCCTTCTCAAGCCGGGGTCATTGCCTGGAATTCTCAGCTTTTTCAGATAGGACTGCCTCTGCCAGTGGAAAGGTAATTCTTTCAGCTTTCCCCAGTCTCGACTGCAGCAGGACACCCCCACAGCCAGGTCTTCTCCCCAGTAGTGCAGAAAGATGTCTGCCTCTCTTTTTCCCTGCTACTGCCCACTAAAACTTTCCTCTCAGCCCTCTTTATGACGTGTTCCAATGAAATCCATCATCTCTCATCCTCCTACTTTTAAACAATAGCTTCGCTTATACATTTGCAATTGTTGCAAATCTGACTTCCTTCCTCCTGCAGTTACTGTGCACAACAACACGGATAATCATGCAGAGAAGAGAGGAAAAATCTGCACACTCATTTAACTGGTTTTCAAAATATGCCTAATTCTGCAGTAGAGAACACATTTTATTAGTGAGTTATAATAAAATAAGGTTTTATTAGTCAGGTTAATGGTTAATATGTTAGCTGTTAATTTTCAAATGTGTCTCTAGCAATATAGGCATTTCAGGTGAAAAATAGTGTGCATTTTTAAATGAACACGTGTGCTTTTAACTGTAAAAATAGCTTTGCATCTTATATGTTAAAATCGTTTTTTGACTGAATAGCCTGTCTTTCCTTGTTAATCTGCTAACCCATATAGCAATGCACCGCACCCTTGTGGTGGTGCTGCAAAAAAAAAAAATGCTACTTGTGCAGTAGTGCTGTAATGCTACTTGTGCAGTAGTGCTGAAAAAAAAATGCTACTTGTGCAGTAGTGCTGTAATGCTACTTGTGCAGTAGTGCTGTAATGCTACTTGTGCTGTAGTGCTGTACTCTGTGCTGTAACGTGCCAAATATCCTTACAGGTGTGAACACTCTCAGTAAAACATTAGGAGAGACCAAGGAGGGTTAAAAAAACCAATATCAAATTTTAATAATCAACAGTCCGTTAAGATTAAAACATCAATTTAATAAATAGGTCAGAAATACAGACATTGTCAAGTCCCATGTAGAAAGCAGCAATAGGGAATACTTAACAGGCTCTGAGGGCCATTTGAAAGTAGTGTTATAGCAACAATACGACCACTAGGGGTACTTTTCAACCTAAATAGCAAGGTATGGATAAATGTGTCATAAATTATACTCTCTGTTTAAAGTTCAGAGATATGTCTCGACATGTTTCTGTTCCTAGAGAGCAAGGTGTGGAACATTCATCCGGAGGGAGTACATTACAGTATAGCCTATTTGACAATTGGGATGGAGAGCAATAATGCCACTACAGTATCATAGCACCTGCAAGAGATAAAAACAGCAAACATCAAAGGTTAACTATTAAATAGTTATATACTTTGGGAAGTTCAGAGCATGAACTGGGCAACTTATAAAGGGAAATAATTACCTTATAGTGTGCCTGTGGGGGCTCTCTACTAGCATTAGTAGGAATTCGGGTGGTCAAAATCACGGCCTTAAAAGAGAGGGGGATAATAGCCAAAATCAGCTATTACAAAGCCTAGTAGTACAGAAAACACAACAGCAGACAGTGTGGAAGAAGACACCCAATATGCGAATAAGCGTGAAAGCGTATCAGCGTTGACAGGGGGAACTTTCACTGGTGAATCCCACATGCAAAAAGGGGCCATATACAGAACAGTGGTGGATAAGCGGGACGTGTTACACAACAGTGTAGGTGGTGTCAAAGTCCATATTGCATAAGGTCACCCGGGCTCGGCATATTAGAGATAACATACCACTATGTCACAGTGCATCAGGAGGAGAAGCATGGAACCGGTGTTTTATTAACAAGTAGAGCTAACACCAACATGGGGCAGGGAAACCTTGCAGTGAGAGCCGTGATCGGGATAATGGTCGGGTGTGCCCATAACACCATCAATGTCCAGAGGCATCCTACCTTGGTGAGACCACAGGGGTGTCATCAGGGGCAGATCCCCGCTATCCGCACTGTGGATACAGTAAATACAACAAAGTAGTGCGATCAGGTTAGGGGAAATATGATCAATTCGCAACAACGGTCGCTGGAGAAGAATCGATGAGAGAGCAGCAAAATGCTGATCGTTAATCAGCAAGGTGACTTACCCAGTGCGGGGGAGTAAGCGGCCAGAGGGTGTCTCACCCTCGAGGATCTTTACAGAGTATCCACAAGCAGCGCGATGCGGCCGATGCAGGTTAGTTGTCAAGGGAAACACGAGTTAGTCCTACTATTATGTTCGTGTCTCTTGAGACGGGTGCCGTAAGTGTGTGAAACCCGGCGGCCATCTTTCAAGGGAGTAGAAGAGAAAGAAAGTGCTGGAGGTAGAGGTGCAGCCAACACCGGGTCTGTAAAGGGTGCCTTAATCAGATGGAGGAACAACACAGACTCGAGGGGGTCTAAGAACATCAACAGGGGCAAGAGTATTGTGGACAAACTTAAGTAACAAAAAAATCTAAACCTTAGAGTTGGGGTCTTCCAGAAGCCACGGGACACTATCCTTGTGGCTCATGTGGCGTTTGCAAACTAACTACGAGAACTAAAGAAGTTGATGTTGGCCTTTCAAAACCCTGGACCCAAAAGAACCTAACTAATTGCAACACTGACTTTGTTGTATACATGATTACCTGTAGATGTGGATTGCACTATGTCGGGAAGACTATCAGAAAAGTAAAAACCCGCATAATGGAACATCGGAGCTGTCTGAGGAATAGAACTGAGAATGCCCCAGTTGTGAAGCACTTCAACCTTTTGAAACACAAATATGAAGATTTTACCTGGACAGTCCTACTGGTTTTGAAAGGACCAAATAACACGGCACGTGAAAGGAAACTGTTGAAAATGGAACAAAAGATGATTTTCACCTTACACAGTGATGTTACTGGACTCAACGAGTCGATTGATTGGCACAATATATAACGGTCTTGTAAAAATCTGTTTATTCATTGCTACAATTTAATTACCAATTCTTTGATGTCAATGTTGGCAATTCTACCCTGTAACTCTAAGGTTTAGATTTTTTTGTTCCTTAAGTTTGTCCACAATACTCTTGCCCCTGTTGATGTTCTTAGACCCCCTCGAGTCTGTGTTGTTCCTCCATCTGATTAAGGCACCCTTTACAGACCCGGTGTTGGCTGCACCTCTACCTCCGGCACTTTCTTTCTCTTCTACTCCCTTGAAAGATCGCCGCCTGGTTTCACACACTTATGGCACCCGTCTCAAGAGACACGAACATAATAGTAGGACTAACTCGTGGTTCCCTTGACAACTAACCTGCATCGGCCGCATCGCGCTGCTTGTGGATACTCTGTAAAGATCCTCGAGGGCGAGACACCTTCTGGCCGCTTACTCCCCCGCACTGGGTAAGTCACCTTGCTGATTAACGATCAGCATTTTGCTGCTCTCTCATCGATTCTTCTCCAGCGACCGTTGTTGCGAATTGATCGTATTTCCCTTAACATGATTGCACTACTTTGTTGTATTTACTGTATCCACAGTGCGGATAGCGGGGATCTGCCCCTGATGACACCCCTATGGTCTCACCAAGGTAGGATGCCTCTGGACATTGATGGTGTTATGGGCACACCCGACCATTATCACGATCACGGCTCTCACTGCAGGGTTTCCCTGCCCCATGTTGGTGTTAGCTCTACTTGTTAATAAAACACCGGTTCCATGCTTCTCCTCCTGATGCACTGTGACATAGTGGTATGTTATCTCTAATATGCCGAGCCCGGGCGACCTTACGCAATCTGGACTTTGACACCACCTACACTGCTGTGTAACACGTCCCGCTTATCCACCACCGTTCTGTATACGGCCCCCTTTTTGCATGTGGGAATCACCAGTGAAAGTTCCCCCTGTCAACGCTGATACGCTTTCACGCTTATTCGCATATTGGGTGTCTTCTTCCACACTGTCTGCTGTTGTGTTTTCTGTACTACTAGGCTTTGTAATAGCTGATTTTGGCTATTATCCCCCTCTTTTTTAGGGCCGTGATTTTGACCACCCGAATTCCTACTAATGCTAGTAGAGAGCCCCCACAGGCACACTATAAGGTAATTATTTCCCTTTATAAGTTGCCCAGTTCATGCTCTGAACCTCCCAAAGTATATAACTATTTAATAGTTAACCTTTGTTGTTTGCTGTTTTTATCTCTTGCAGGTGCTATGATACTGTAGTGGCATTATTGCTCTCCATCCCAATTGTCAAATAGGCTATACTGTAATGTACTCCCTCCTGATGAATGTTCCACACCTTGCTCTCTAGGAACAGAAACATGTCGAGACATATCTCTGAACTTTAAACAGAGAGTTTAATTTATGACACATTTATCCATACCTGGATGGGTACCTTGCTATTTAGGTTGAAAAGTACCCCTAGTGGTCGTATTGTTGCTATAACACTACTTTCAACTGGCCCTCAGAGCCTGTTACGTATTCCCTATTGCTGCTTTCTACATGGGACTTGACAATGTCTGTATTTCTGACCTATTTATTTAATTGATGTTTTAATCTTAACGGACTGTTGATTATTAAAATTTGATATTGGTTTTTTTAACCCTCATTGGTCTCTCCTAATGTTTTACTGAGAGTGTTCACACCACACTCCTCTAGTATCGGCTTTATAACTTTGTCTCCCTATACTCCTATCACTATCCTCCCGGATATAGACAAAGTATACACTGCTAATTGTGATTAGACAGTAGTATACCGGGTTTCCTCTCCTTGTAAGTGGTGGTGAAGATATCATGTGCATGTCTGCAGTCTGGTGGGTGGACATTCAGACAGGGTTCTGGCTGCGATAGGCTTGTAGGACGCTTATGTTTGCAGCCAGGCCAGTTTGTCATGGAATATCGTTTTTTTTTTTTTTTTTAGAGTGATGAGGTGTTCATGGGTAGTGTCTGCATGTGAGGAGCTATTAAAAGCTAGTGGGGCAGCAAGCGCAGGGGACTGGCCCTATGCAAACATACTAACCCACATGACCCTTTCACAGTTGTCCGGGTTGCTCTGGGGTTCGTTAAAGTGTGCGGGATTTCCCAGGATGCCAAGCCGTAAGACACTGCCATGTTTATGGGATTCCATGCCCGGAGTAGGAATGCGTATGGCCAGCAGAATAAACACATGTACCAAACAATAGTGCACAACTCGCTCACAAGCCAGCTGCTTTGATCAACAGAAATTATTCTAGCTGCCATCACAGCAGACCCTTCCAGCTACTTCACCCAACATTTCGTACCCTGTTCAACTTTGCTCAACTACTGGGCCATGTGGAGTTGAACACCCTACAGACCTGAATGATGGAGGATTTATGCCACAAGGTGACCAAAGCTTCGTTTGCTCTCTGTTACAATTTAAAGAACAGTGCGGACAAACCTCATCCAAATGGAACAGCGTAACAGTACATGGCTGCTAATGGAAATTTGCACACTTGCAAAATGCACAAGAAGCCGCATTTCCTTCAAACAAAGCTCACTCAAAGTGGTCCTTGCAAAAACGGACACCTGAAAGATAAAATGGATCAAAACTCAGTCCTGACAGCGTCAAAGAAAAATTCTTCACCACAATCCATTGGTCAGAAAAGATAGGAGACTTCCCTCAGTCCAGCAAGACAGAAGAAAAAGAGAACAATTGCAAATAAACCAGTTACCACACTGCATTCATATTGCCAGCTCCTGTACCCTGGGACCAGAAATCACATCACTGTTTAGAAACTGCACGTTTCGATTAAGAACTGCCAAACTCACGCCATAGGTCTTTTACTATAAATATCAGACTACGCCAAAACCATTTATGCAGCACAGGATCCAAGTCGAACCACTCTGCAAGGGCCACTGAGCCTTTAAAGGAGGAGGAGAGGGGCGGAGGGGGGAGGGGTGCTGGGGTTGGAAGAGATCCCAATGCTTCCCTTGTGTCCAGGCGAAGAACCTCTATTAGGGCAGGCAGCCTTGGAGACATGCCCCATGATGTAACAGGACACATCCCCGCTTGCTTTTGTATGCACTAACCTAGTGCACCCTGCCCAGGAAACGGAATACTTAATACAGTTATTTGACGAGCGTTCCACGAGCCGGATTGTGGTTTCACTTTTTTAAATGCCCATTAGATGGCAGCAGACAGTGGATTGACCTGCAGAAGACAAATCAGTACGATGACAATTACAAACATCAGATTGGTTAGGCCCCGAATCTTAATTTGTGAAGAGACCAGTGGGGTGGTTTAAAATAAAGTCCACGGTGCACAGAATGCTCCCTGCCCTTAACGGAAGTGCCTGTGAAGCACTGGATCAAAGCCAGCTGAGCACTATTGACTTAGCGGAGGCAAATGCTTAGAGAGTAGGAGGGGTCAGGTATTTAGGGGGCCACTGAATGTTTGCGCACCGACTGTGTAATGTTTGTGTAATTGATAACAATCGATGACCCGGGAGGATAGCTCAGCGGCAGCGTGCGCGTCTTGGAAGCAAGACGACACGAAGCAGCAACAGGTTCGATCCCCGGGTCCGCGCTTAGAAACCTCCCGGTGTTTAAGCGCGTTATAAATACGTAACTAAGACAAACAAACACACTTACGCAACTAAGAAAAACAAACAATTCCAAACAGTGCCTCGATGCCTGCGGGCTGTGTGAGCGCTTTATAAATGTAAATAAATAAATGTATGTTTGCAAGTTCTGACGCACCAGAAACAGGACTGTTCTGGAGGGTCATATGGTCTAAAAAACAGGTTACCTTTATCAGTTTATTTCACAGAGAACTGCAGTAGCAGGCTTCACATATGGAATCTTCACTCTTTAATTGCATGCACACCCATGCTGCACTTATCACTTTCACACAATACAGGAATAGCCCAAGTATCAGCAAATTAACTACCTTACACTATTGGTAGAGTAATCTGCCTTTTTAGGTCCCCTTTTATTCAGTGGTGAATGGCATCCCAACAGGAACACTTGCTGGATGAGGCTGCAGGCCATTTCAAAGCGGAAACCTTATCCTCATGTGTCAGAAATGCTGCCACTCTGAAAAGATGGGTTCATCCATACGTGCAAATCCAGTTAGACTCCGATGTAGAGAGTCTCTCTCTGTCACGCACAGTTCCTAAAACAGGGTGCCAGACCATTAGAATATCATGCAAAGAAACTGGCAACCATCTACATTGGCACCTGTAAAATGGCAGCCCTACAAATAAACTGTCCAAATTAAGAGAACCCTGTGCATTGGGACTCCACATGGACATGCATATATACACATTCAGACCATGCAAGATGGTATTTGTGTACATTATGCTTTCACCCCCGGTGTGGGGGCAGACATGGCCTTTAACGGATTGCCGGCATAATCCCAGGTGGGCCCGAGCAAAGTATGTGCCTCGACAAGGGCTGTGAGCCGTTAAAGGCTATGTCTGGCCCCCACAGTGGTGGTGAAAGCCATTCGTACCCTGGGGATTATCTGGGGTGTGTATGGTCCCGAACCCCACCTCCTTCGGGAGATTGGCGTCGCTAGCGCTGCCAACCTCCTGAGTGGGATCTGAGTGGGATCTAGGGGGGATATGCATGCTGGACAAGGTGCTGAGTCCCTTTTTTCAGATGGCAGTCGCGAGGCAGGAAGCGCGCCGGGACCAGAGCACAAAGCTCCGGTCCAGCAGGTTTCTGATGCTTGTATCTGCCTAGATTCACATGATATGTGGTAGTCGGAGTATTACATTATTTGTTTTTGGAATTTAGAAAGGGACGTCGACTGGGTGTTAGAACTGATTTTTTATACTAAGGCCTGATGGACAGATGTATAGAAGGCCAACCTATATTGTGACAGGGACAACTCTGGGAAGCTGTAGCCAAACCAGTTTAGGTAGCAGTGACAGACGGTCTAGGCTAAGTTCTTCAGAGGGGTCAGAGTGTAAAGGGTCCACTATGAGGTCACACAATGGGAATCACAAATTGCACTTAGACAGGATGTATAAAAATACAGTTATTTAATTATGGCCAAAACACACTAAAGGAAAATGAATACTTTCAGGTAGACCAATACAATCAAACTAAATACATATATACATTCACAGGTTCAAATGCACAATACAAATCAAAATACTCCTGCAAAGGAATGAATAGGTAAGTATCATACACAAAAAGGTCAACAGAGATTATCCCTAGCTAAAATTGTCCAACCCTAAATTGTCTGGGGCATTGTGCCCTATTGTTCAGGATACAGTTCCACATAATTTAGGAGGCAAGAAACAATGTAGGTAGGGTCTCTGGGGTCTAGTGATGGATTCTTAGAGTTATTGTTTAATGTAGACCAGTGCACAAAATTACCACCAACAGTTAGACGTTTTGCCAAGACAAGTAATGTCAAAGCCTATAGTATACAAAATAGGATCATTATAAGCCCTTTGACCTATAATGGGAGTATAGGGGTATGTTAAAAGCTCTGTAACTTACCCCCTTACTCTAAATCTTACCACATCTTTGTAGAACAAAGGAAGGGTGTCTTGGCTTGCTTTTCTGAAAAAATCTGTGGTCCTCGATTTCCAGGGGTTTCAGGTTCGAGAATGACTCCGGTTGGGATCTTTTGCTGGTGCAAGGACTCTCGGTCAAAAAATGCAAAAACAAACAATGCAGCACCCCTCTAGGGACTGGACTCGTGTCGGAATAGCAGGTTTTGGATGGTGCACGCCATGCACAGCGATGCAACAGTATTCAGTATCCATGGTCAGACTTTCTGGTCTTTCTCGGGTCCCCTTGGACGCCGAAATGACAAAGAGGGTGTCAGTGCAGTGGCAGCTGATGGGGTGCAAAGTTTCAGGTGGGAACTCAGAACAGTGACCCGGTACCCCAAAAACAAAGCTTGTCAGCCACAGGACAATTGCCGGGCACTTAAGAAGGTGGTTTTTGTGCTGGGCACCGATTAGAAGCCAGGAATGGATGGTCCCTCCACTCCAGGGTACGTAGCACCTTCGCAGGGCAACTAAAGATCACGAGGCAGACAGGGCTCCACCAGAGCTGCAGCAGAAGTCGGTTGCCAGGCATCCTTCAATCAGGTTTCAGGTTTCTTTGCATGTCTTCTCAGCTGGACAGGATACTTGGTTCTTTCAGTTTTCTCCAGGGTCTCTGAAGAATGCATGCAGGGTCCTCTTCTTATTCTAAAAGCCAGGTAGGAGTCGAAACTCCCACTAGCCAATAGCAGGACTAGCCCACACACACACACAGCAAAGTCGTCCAATCAGGACCGCTGGCGGGAACACTCATGCATATCATTCAGACACACAGAAACCAGTATTTGGATTGGGGCCAGACTGGCCCAGCCCACATCCTGCCTACAAACACACAAAGCCCTTCAGTAGCCTGCCAAAAGCTGCTGCTTTCCCAGGCACTGGAAGTCCTTATAAGGATTTTCCTGGACTCTGAGGCCAGGACGAAGGCTTAACAACAAGATGCAAAAAGAATGGGTGAAAAAAGTTGTGGCTCAGACATGTTTGACCAGTAGCCACAGTCAGTAGCCAAACACAGTAAACACGGTAAAGCTAAAACGAAATTCCCCAAAAAGTGGGGAAAAGTCACTGCTGCTACCAGCACATCTTTTAAGCACATCTAGAGTAACCAAAACATTCTTTGAGTGTTAGTCTAGGGCATAACAAAAATGCACCCTATTGCACTGCAGTGTAAGCTGCTTTGTGCAATGATAAAAAGTTACCACATGTGACACAAAAAGTAACCACAAGTTGCAACATAGCAACACAACTAAGGGAAACACTGTTTCCCAGTACTGCTAGCCTTAAGGACATATCAGTTTCCCCATAACATGTGAGCAAAGGCCAGAACAATGAAGCTTAAGGATTCACTGTGCTGCAGAAAGTGCAGGTCAGATTCAAGAATAAAAGCAAACAGTTTTGGGTTTCCATGAAGATGGAAGGAAAGGTGCAGTAAAGAGAATCTTTCCTAACACTGGGCATGTCAATACTATCCCAAGTGTGACGTCCACTGTACGCATGGTCCTTCACACGCTGAGGTCACTCAGATGGTTTTGTTTCTTTATGACATGAGGTAGCATGAAATGTAGTGTGAGTTCAGATGTAATAAAGCACATGAAAAAAGTTGATAAAGCCAGAAAGACATCTATGCACCTAATCATAAACCAAATCATTTTGCAAATTATTGGTTGCATCTACTTTAGCAATCACTATGTGGATACATATCGGCATGCTTCACAAATCTACATTTCTTTTATTATTTGTTGTGTCACTGTGAAACGATAATCACTTGAATAGAATTGTTTGAGGGAAAACTAAAGAAGACATCTTGGACCATTCTACTGACTTCAGGGACATGGATTTTTATGGATATTCTAGCAATTTAAATAAAACAGACAGCAACTGCAGCAGGCATTGACAACTATAGATTGCACAGTTTAAAGATATGCACATTATGCCATTGTTAATTAGTTTGATGCATTTTTGCGTGTACTATATGATGACAAATACTGATTGACGTGACTTTCACATTGCCCTCATGCTTACTAGTATTACATATTAATCTGCCTTATTAATTACTGATCAAAGCACAATAAGAAGTCTATGTGATTCCCTTTCCCACCAAATCATTTCAACCAAATGGTCTGTCTTGCGAACATCTTTATCTGAGGAAGTTTTTTATTACCTAGATTACTGTGAATGTTTGTATATAATTGCTAATATTTGCATACACATTTTCTGTGGGTCGTGACATATTGGCAATGGAAAGAAATATGTGTTTTTAGACTATTTATTGCATAAAGTATAGCGGTAAAGCATTTAAATAACTATTTGCAAACACTTATAATTACAACTATTTATAATACTGATACACATTCAAAAATTGTATGGACTTCATTAATGCTGTATGTATGTAGTTAGTAACTATGTCAATCTGAACAAAAGTAATGATTGTTTTTAATGATGAGAAGGCACACATTACATGAAATGTATATATTTAAAACTTGATATGCTCATATAAAGAGTTATTGGTGTTGTATAATGTTCCTCATAAAGGTAAACAGATACTTGAGAGAATATCCATTTGTTTAATTGTTCAATTTATGGTTCATTCTTCTGAAACGTTTCTCATATGTACTCCTTATTCCATAGATTGTAGATTCTAAATTTGGGGACATTCAAATATTTATGGAAAGAATACTTATCCATTTTGTACTTATTATTTTAATAACATTTGAAATCGTAAAAAGTGTGGACAAAACCAAAGTTTAATCAGCTACTTCTGATGGTGAAAATATATTTTAATTTCCAATTTACTTAATTTTGCATTTCTGAATAGGTTATGTTACTCTCTTTGAAGGGTCTGTTAGTGCTGTCCAGTAATATTTTGAGTTTGTAGAAGGAGTAGGGGGTCCTGGGATTCCCTTTGCCCAAATAAATCGAATTATAATAAAATGTATGTTGAATTTTATTAAAGCAATCTGGCCTGGAAATGTTGTGCGCTATCAATCGATGATCAATCAATGTTCACCACTTTTAATGTAAATATAGTAAATTACAGTTTCGATACAAAAATATACTAAACTATATGTGCAATGCTCACTATTTTATAAACACAATTCAATAAGATAGCCAACTTTGTATGTCATGACATAATAATAATAATAATAATAATAATAATAATAATAATAATAATAATAATAATAATAATAATAATAATAATACATTGCCATTTTGATATGGGATTAAGTACTCCCTAGCATATGTTATAAGGATATTACAAGTCACTGAAGTGTTTTGTGACCAAATAGAGGACCAATGCCGAAGGTGAATTCCTTTAAAAGTCACTGAAAAAGTTTTCATTTTGTAAAATAACCATACCTGCAGGCTCTTGCTCACATTTGGTAAGCTCCAGCAGTACACCTTTTCAACTTTCCACCATAAAATGTGTGCTGTCAATTAATGAATTTGAAGTTAAACAGAAAACTATTCTGCTGGCTCATGCTGCAGGAATTGTTAGGTCACAATTGAAACACAATTAACACACATGTGTACGAGCGCAATATAAATAATAAATCAATTCAATTCAATTCAATTCAATGTAATAACTGATTACAGACCATTGTGATGTAACTTTCTTATTACGGGTCAGTTGGGTGTCACAACTAGCCTGTAAAAATAAAATTATCTCCAGGCTTTCACACAGATATTGCAAGCTGCCTTTTCAGATTCTTTTAGTTTAAAATTGCTGTATGTTAGGAAAGCTGTCTCCTTGGTAACGTTCCCTCCATAGTTCTGTGCACCCCCAAATGTTGTGTTTTGAGGGTGTTCTGGATTTTTGCAGGGAATCCTTCAGCTTCACTCCCCTTGCCTTTTTCTAATTTTGTTATGGGGAAACTGACCAGTCCTTTAAAATATCAGTACTCTGAAACTATGTTTCCCTTTTGACCTTTACACTTTTGTAACTTTTTAACCTTGCACACGGCATCTTACAATGCAGTGCAACGGGATACACGTGTATCACCCAATTCTTTTACACTTGGGATTTTTTGTTACTTATATATGTGCCTAAAGACAAACTGGTAGCAGCAATTATAGTGTTACTATATATGTGTGTGTAGCTTGGGAAGGAGGTGTGGCTGTCTGGTTGCACTCCACATCCCTGGTGCCTGAAAGTCTGGGTGTGGGGCATGATTGGACTACTGTCGTCTGTTTGAATGGTGCACACCCTTACCATTGGTGGGTTTGGACTTGCTTCGGGGCAAGATTTTGGATATGAAGAGGACTGCAGCAGCCATTTTGAGAGACCAGCATTGGACACAGAATCCTGTGTCAAAGTACCCCTGACTGAATATCTGAAGAAGACCCCTGAAGAGGCCTGGAATACCTTCCTATGCCTGGCCTGCTGAAGCTCTGTTGACTACCTGATCTGTGAAGGCCCTATGCAGTGCTTCAAAGCCTAGACTGGTGGGACCAACCAGACTTGATGTGTTGTCAATGATCCAGCTGTCCTGAGCCTTCGTAAGTGTCCCTGGACCATCTGGTGGGCTGACCAGCTCTCTAGTGGATTAACTCAATAGAACAAAGGCTGATCTGCTTTTGCAGTCAGAACTTCAGTGGCTGCCATCTTTTAGCATATGTCACCTTCCTGCCTAATTTCAGCCTCCCAGCCTCAAAGGATCCAGCTCTGGAAGGCCTTCTTCAACTTCAACTGAAAGGACACCAGCCATGTGGCCATCACTGGAACGTGGCTTCCCCAGTCCTGTAAAGTGTCCTAAAGGGATCTGCATGAGTGTTTTCTTAATTTCCCAATTGCCACTCGGCTACTGGAACCGACAGGTAGAATCCTTGCACCCGCAACTCTTGTGCTCCACTCGCTGGAACCAATGGCAGGAACTCCTTCCGCCAGCGACACCAAGTCAACCCATCCTGACCTCTGGAGATCGGAGTTAAGGGTGTAAGTAAATGCAAAGCATTTGCCTCCCCCTGTCCTGTATAGAATAACAATGACAACAAGTCTCTTTGTAGCATTCCATTCCATTGCCTTTTGTTCAGCGCAACTGAGCAGTGTAACCTCAAAGATAAGAACACATTTCTTCTTACCAGTAACTTTGGAACATCTCTTCTATTCAACAATCACCAACACACATACTTTACCTGCATCAGGTGCATTCTGAGTGGAAGAATTTTTACTTTTGGGCACAAGACCCAACTCTTAATAGGGATTGGGCTTCTGAAGCCAGGGCATATTACTTGTGACTTGGTTCCATCTTACTGAATCACTTTCTTATCTTATTTTATTGATTCAAGATATTGAATGCATTTTAAGAACCTATCGCAACTGTATATATGTTTATTTTTGAGTGTACAATATTATCACCTGCTTGTTTAATTTTTTGTGTGTTTTTTGGGCTTAGAACAAAATAGTACTTTTGAATATGCCTGTCTAAATTGAATTGTATTATTATTATTATTATTATTATTATTATTATTAATGAGTGTGGACATCGCTTTGAGAAGCAAAAGGGTGCTTTACAGAGGCATACAACAGTATAGATGCATATTGGAGCATTTTTCAGAAATAACAACAGAACAGCTATGTAGAGGGGGTATGATACAGAGGGGCACAGAGGAGGGGTACAGCTGTACTGGGTGGCAGGGAGGAGATGGGTGAATGAAATTTAGCAACTCAGCAGGCATGGTTGGCAATTTGATGGCCTAGGTGTTGAGGAGGAGAGACTCCCTGAAGAGGTGGGTCTTGAATTATTTTCTGAATTGTAGGAGCATGGGGTCATGTCTGATGCTGATGTGGAGGATGTTCCATAGTCTTGGGGCAGAGACACAGAAAGCTTGTTTTCTTGTTCCTTCCTTTTTGCAGCGATGGAATACAAGTCTGAGCTTGTCCTGGATTCTGGTGGTGTGCTGTCTGCCGGAGATGATGAGCTTCTCAGCGAGGTAGCTGGGTGACTAGAGGGTTACTTCCTCATAGATAATGCAGCGAGATTTGAAGCTGATTCCTGCATTTAGGACAATTCTCAGGGGTACAAGGGAGGGTGAAAGGAGGACTTTGTAGAGGGAATTGGCCCCATCCAGGTGGGATATGAACGGTGGATCTGAAGCTGTCCAGATGGACGAAGGGCTTGACTTTTCACAGGAGGGAGAGCTAACATCAAGTTTTCTTAGCTATGTGTGTCTTGAAGGAGAGGTGTTTGTCGATGTGGAACCTGAGGGACTTGGTGCGGTAGGTGAGCTCAGGTATGAAGCCTGCAGGGTTCCTGGTTGACAGCCAGGTCTTTATGTCTGGGTTTTCAGTGTTGTTGGTGAGGAGTAGGAATTTGTTATTTGAGGGGTTGAGCTTCAGGTATGCACCGGACATCCAAGAATGCATCAGAGAGAGGCAGGTTTTGAGCCTGTGGATGTCCTTGATGAAGTTGATCTTGAGGTATTGCTGTGCGTCGTCAGCGTATTGGTGGATGTTGATGTTGTGTGTGGCTAGGAGCAATCCCCTCCACTTCATGTGTATATGAAGATCACTAGGGAGAGGATAGAACCCTACGGGACTCCAAAGGTGATGGGTTGCATTGGTGATATAGAAGAGTCCATCTGAACAAACTGCTAGTGGTTGACGAGGAAGCACTTGGACCAGCATAGGACAAGGTTGCTGATCCCATTGCGATGATGTCGAGTGTCTGTGAGTGCCTGGTGGTCTACTGTGTTAAAAGCAGCCGAGAGGTTGAGTGGAACCTAGAGGCAATGGTGGCCACCATTGAGGATTTTGAAGGCATCATAGACCACCTGTATGGTCACCGTCTCTGTGCTGCATCTGGTTCTGAAACCAGATTGTTATGTTATGGAGGAGATTGTTGGTGTTGATGTGTTGCTGCAGTTGCACAGCTACCACTTTCTTGAGGATCTTATCTAGGAAGGGAATATGGGTGATGGGGCATTAGTTACCTAGGTTGTCCAAATCCAGAGTGGGTTTCTTAAGTAAAGGGAGGATGTGTCCTATCTTTAGGGTCAATTAGAAGGTTCCTTGAGTTAGGGAGCTGTTGATGATCTCCAGGTAGGGTAGGAGAGATTTGGCAGGGAGGGTCTTGAGGGTGGATGCTGGGAGGATGACATCTGCATATGATGTAGCTTTTGAGGACTTTTGAGGGTGGCCAGGATTTCTACCAAGTCCTCTGTAGAGAGTCCCTTGTTTGTCATCAGGGTGTGTAGTTTTCATGAGGAGGGATGTGAAGTGGGTCGGGGGATGCAGAGATGTTGTCTATGTGCTGGCGAATCTTGCAGATTTTGTTGGGTAGCGGGTCGATGCAGTGCTTCACTTCTTTGAAGAGGGCTCTACTTTTGTTTTCAGCTTCTACCATGGTGTTCAGATAGTAGGATGCCTTGGCTGTGCTGACTAGTTGTCGGCGGGTTGCTTGGCATTCCTTGAGGAGTGGCAGGTCGGATGTAGTCCTGCAGTAGTGCCAGGTTATCTCTTGCTTCCTGATGACTCTTTTGCTGAGGTTGAGTTCTTCGTGTACCATGGTGCTGATGGTTTCACTTTGCAGGTGCATTGTTTCAGAGGTGCATATTGTTCTATGGAGGCTGAGAAGGTGGCATTGAGTGCTTCCAGTAAAGAGTCACAGTTTAGTTGGGTGTATTCGGTCCATGTGAGGTGGAGGTTGGCGAGATCTTCCATGAGGGCTTGTACTGGGAAGTTCTTGAAGGAACTGAAGTTGTGTCAGACTGGTTTCTGCTGGGAATGCTTGACTTGTGTGGTGTGCAGGATATTGAAATGCATGGCCCGGTGGTCAGATCAGTCAAGCAGGAGAGGAGAGCTGTATTGGAGGGAAAGCAGTGCAGTGATGATTACGTTGAGGATGTTACCTTTCTCACGTATTTGGTCTCTTGTGTGCTGTGGGAGGCTGAAAGTGTTGAGAAGGCTGAGGAGAGCTTCCTTCATTGGTTTGGTCGCCTTGTAGCCTGGGAGGTTGAAGTCACCTAGGAAGATATTGTTGGCATCTGTGAGGGACATGGTGGTGCCCAGGTCAGTGAAGTCTCTGATGAATGTGATGTTGGGTTTGGGTGAGCTGTAGATGTGATAGAAGATGACTGTGTCTGTTGGGGTGAGTGAGATATGGCAGGAGAGGACTTTTAAGGAGCCAATATTGTCGTTGTCAAGTCTAGTGTAGGGCCACAAGGTCTTGTGGATGACTGTGAGGCCTCTGCCTGGCTTGTTTGGACAGTCTCTTTGTTGGATGCTGTAGCCGTCGTGGACAAGGACATCTAGGATGTGAGTGGAGGTGGGTGTTAGCCATGCTTTGGGGAAGAAGATGATGTCAAGTTTGTGTGTACTGATGAGGTAGGCAATGTCTGTTGCATGGGTGACAGCTGAGCAGACATTGGTAAGCATCAACTTCCACTTTGTGGATGGTGAGGGCATGCTGATGGGCTTGAGGCTCATGTTGGTGAAGTTGCTGAATTATGGAGTACATGCCTTAGAGGAGGGACAATGTCATTGACCTTGGCACTGCATGGTGATGGTGGGGATGGCCATTGGGGACAGAGGGAAAAAACACATGTTCACACTTGCTAACCTGTTGTCTGAGTATGTGTTCGGGCCCTGGATGCTCCCGGTCCAAACAGGTATATACAGGAACTTCGCTTTTCTTTGCCTGCACTTCACTTCGGACACCTGGGCGAGAGACACCCTTGATCTAAGAGTTAAGAGCAAAAAGGAAGAGGCAGGGCTAATAAGGTGGGTGGAGCTTAGGTCCACTTGCACCTGCACACCAACTGCAAAGGAAAGATGTTGGAGGGCTACGTAAGTAACGAAAAAGTAACAACACGAAGGCACCAACAGGTTAGCAGTGATTGACAGTTGGGTGGGGCTTAGGCCACGTGACCTAGATCCACTTGCATCTGTTCACCTACTGCAAAGGAAAAGAGGCTGAAGCGCTGCTTAAGTAGGCAAAAAGGACAGACAAACAGGAAGGCACCAATTAATATGTGCTGCACTGTGTGGACTCATTGTGGAACCCTGGTCCCTCTCCTGAGAATAACATTCTCTGATCTCCATAACTACCTTTCAGAGTTTCCCTGTTCACTATAACTAGGGTGGCCTCCTAAAATCTGTCCACCATGCCAGATTCTAGAAATCCATCAGTTTCACTATTATTATCTACTCATTCACTGTACTGTTCCTACCTGGGCACAAACCCCATGTCATCCGGCAGTCGTTCTATTCCTGAGGCAAGTGTGGGGAGCTTGAAATATCTGCCTGACAAAAACATGTCCCTATATGATCTTCAAATGCTTTAATGCATTTCAGATTTAAGCATGGAGATATATTAAATGAAAACAAAATATATTACACATAGGGGTACTCATGCAATTCTGTGTAATGCAAATGCAAATTGTTATGAAGTAAATAAACCCTAACTTTATGAAATAATATGGTAGGGAGTGCAAACGGATGGAAATTAAGTTGTATAATAACTTTTGAGAGACCATGAAAATGGAAGCTGCAGCCTCTTCCTAACTAGCTTTCTGTCTCTGTCATGTCCCCTCATGCCAACTCACGCCAACTCTGACCTGTGAACAGAGACCCACCTGCCATATTTACACATGGGCTCAGAAAGCATATAGGTTGTTGTAAGGATGTCACTACAGCCTGACATCTACTACCACTGCCCAACACTTTGCCCAGTTTAGACATCCTTGGGATTTGCCAAAATGTCAGGTATAGCAAGCTATGCAGTTTATCTCTGTAGTCTTCCAGATCTGGAATGAGGATTAAGTGTACATGGAAAGTCATTTAAATTCCTCCAGAACCAATGTATCCTTGGATGTGATCGGTTTTCTTCCCTTAGGCTCAAAGTGGAGAATTACCCTGATCTAAACTTTAATCAGGCACCACAAATCCAGCAAACATATTTTATGTTTGCACCTTTATTTGCTTGTTATTTTGAACATTGATTTAAGTGGCTCACAGAAAATGCGTGTCTGCACGTGCAATAAATATTAGTTTAAGTATACACTATTAATGAATTGTAGTCCATTTTGGACTAGTATTAGACCAGATTAGCACAAAACTTTAAGGGGCCGATTCATGGAACAAACGTGCGCCGAAAATCTTCGCGCAAGCATGCGCAAGCATGCGCAAGCGGAAAAAAACAGGCGTGCGATTCATGGAAGTCCCTGCGCGTGTTCACCGCGGGATGTGCGCCAAACCCGTGCATGGCGCACAAGTCACTGCAACATTGCGAAAGGCGTGCGCGACGCGCACAGTGAAAGCGCACAACCTCAGCGCACACAACAGAAAGTGGGCGGGACACGGGGCGTAACGCGCGGAATGGGGAACAACGCGCGAAAACAAGGGCGTAACTGGGGATGTACTGCAGAGAAGCAGACGGAACGCCCAGACGCACTGAAACCACACGTATTCATGGAATCAAATAGGGCAAAGCCACGCACAGCCAAAGACACGCACAAGCTGAAACACGTCCGCCACACGAAGGCAGGCGGTAGAGTCCCAGCGCATCAAAAAAGTGGCGCGCAGGTGTTAGGGAGAATTCTCTGTTTAGGCTGAATTTCCCTACCTAGTGAGTCCCCCAGCAGCTTTGCTGGATTTCTGGGGTTTAATTTTTTTCTCCTGCCAAGAGTGAGACTCTTTTACCCTCACTCTTGGACATGTTGAAGTGTGTTTTCTTGGTTAAACCTTGTGTTGAATGGGCTATGGGGTCTCTTACTCCATAGGGCCTCATGTATGTTTGTGATGTGGGTCACACAGCACCCTCTGTGCCGTGACCCAGGGGTGTCCTAGGGACTCCCCAACATAGACTCCATACCCTGGGACTGACTACTGTCTCCCAGGGCATGTAAAGTCACCAAAGACTTTGCTAGTCTTGAATCCTGAACAGAACCAGTACAAACCATCATATTGTGGACGTACTGGCTGGGGCAATTAGATTGCCCCAGGGTCTGTTAGTCGAGGGGGCACGTCTCCGTCCCCCCTGATCGAGTTTTGGCTGGTGGCAGTGGAAACTACTTTTTATATTCGACCGCGAATATTTCCCTATGGGATTTCCCATTGTTTTAGGCTAACACATTTAATTATTTATTTACGGTAGCCTTAAACATACCGCCGGTTTATATATTTATTTTTATAACTCCGGTTGGGACTTTTTGCCAAAACTTGATTCTAAAATGGCGTTGGTGTTCGCCTCTGTAACTCTGACCCAAAGTGGAGCCCTTTGTTCCACTTTTGGCGGGCTTCTCCACAGAAGCCCTCCAAAGTGGTGCCACTCTGTCTGGGGTACTTAGGAGGGGTGGAGGGGGATTTAGGCACCCTGGACTGAGTTACCTTGGTAACTCAAGTCGCACTCCGTCCTGATTGGCCCAAGTGGTGAGCCGCCCGGCTCACCACTTAGCATGGTTGAGTGACAGCTAGGCTGGGTGAATGGGGGTTTGCTGCATAAAAGCAGGGCTTTGGGGACTGGGACTTCAGAAGTCGCCACAGGACCAAGAATCCGACGAGGGAAGAGCTGAGCCGACCTGCTTCGACGACACCACCCGGTGGAGCCCTGCTGAACCGTCTCACCACTTTTTCCCGACGACCGAGGAGAACTCTTAACGGAGTGGCTCCTTCCCTTGACTGGTGGGGACAACCAGTTTTCGCCTTCTTTCCGTTCTTTGAGGTATCTCGTGGCCGCCTTGCCTGTGCCAAGCACCCCGGCAACCGGAATACCACACTTTACCCCCATACCGCGAAAGTCGGCACCAACCCTTTAACCGGAGGACTCCGCGGCTGGTTTCTTCCCGGGCAGTGCAACGACCCTCTTCTTCTGCTCTTCAGCGAGAACTTCTTCTCCCCTGACCGACGTCGAGCCCTGCTGCCACTGCCTGGAACAACTGCCACCGCTGGAGGATCCTTTCCGCTTAAGGTACTGTGTTCTGCCTGGCTTCCCTTGCTACCGACTGTACGGGGTAGATTTAGTCCCCGGCTTTCGAACCTGGGAGTGCCTGGGACACTTTGGCTAAACTTTCTGAGCCACTCTAACCTCTTTTTGACTCTTTGCAAGACTTCGAATCTCTAACTAACAGTGTGATCTTGGGCACATTTTCGCTCCGGCTACTCTAAGAGTGGGCCCTGCCTAGTGACTTTTGCTCACCTGTGACTTTATTCTTCTTTAAGCCTATTGCAAGTGCTCTGGACCTTAGAGTGGTGTGTCTAACCCATTTCTGCTTTTTCTCTCCCTTTCTTGGAAACTACTAGAGTGTCATCTAACGTTAAGCACTCACCTCTGTTTTAATTAAGTGGTGTTTACTTAGAGTTGTCTAGATAGGAGAAAGGATTGAATCTACTTTCATTATAACTGTGTTGAAGTGCTTTTACTATATTTTTGCTAGAGTGTTTTTAACTTATGTGTATTTTAAATAAATAACTATATACTTTTGAAACCAAGCTCTGGTCAGTGTTTGCTTGTGCTATTGTGTTTTGGTACATATTGTGTATACTTTACATACTGCCTAACTCTTGAAGTTACACACGCGATTGAGCGGGGTACGTGTATTTTGGGGGTGCGCGGGAAGTTAAATACGCGATTGAGCGGGGTACGTGTATTTCGGGGGTGCGCGGGAAGTTAAATACGCGATTGAGCGGGGTACGTGTATTTCGGGGGTGCGCGGGAAGTTACACACGCGATTGAGCGGGGTACGTGTATTTCGGGGTGCGCGGGAAGTTACACACGTGATTGAGCGGGGTACGTGTATTTCGGGGATGCGCGGGAAGTTACACACACGATTGAGCTGGGTACGTGTATTTCGGGGTTCGCGGGAAGTTACACACGCGATTGAGCGGGGTACGTGTATTTCGGGGGTGCGCGGGAAGTTAAATACGCGATTGAGCGGGGTAAGTGTATTTCGGGGGTGCGGGGGAAGTTACACACGCGATTGAGCGGGGTACGTGTATTTCGGGGGTGCGCGGGAAGTTACACACGCGATTGAGCGGGGTACGTGTATTTCGGGGGTGCGCGGGAAGTTACACACGCGATTGAGCGGGGTACGTGTATTTCGGGGGTGCGCGGGAAGTTACACACGCGATTGAGCGGGGTACTTGTATTACGGGGGTGCGCGGGAAGTTACACACGCGATTGAGCGGGGTACGTGTATTTTGGGGGTGCGCGGGAAGTTACACACGCGATTGAGCGGGGTACGTGTATTTCGGGGGTGCGCGGGAAGTTACACACGCGACATCATCAGGGTACGTGTATTACGGGGGTGCGCGGGGAGCAGCACACGTGAATTGCACGTATGGGTCCTCCCAGGTGTACCCTCTACACCCTCCACGGCCCCTGCAGGTGGCTCACACCACAGGGGCCTACCCAGCACATGTCCTGCAGGCACCCCATCCACCATGGCCATGCCCACCAGCCAACCCACATGTCAACTAGCACTACTGCCCACCAACGCATGTCCCCCTGCACCCCCAGCCACCAGGGGCACCCTCCACCAGGCCCCCACTCATGTATCCCACCACCCCCACCCCCCCCAGTCACCAGGGGCAGCCTCCACCAGGCCCACACCCATGTCTCCCACCACCCCCACCCCCCCAGTCACCAGGGGCAGCCTCCACCAGGCCCCCACCCATGTCTCCCACCACCCCCACCCCCCCAGTCACCAGGGGCAGCCTCCACCAGGCCCCCACCCATGTCTCCCACCACCCCCACCCCCAGCACTGTGGGGCACCTGCCAGCAGGCACACACCCATGTCCAATTCATGTTCCCCACCACCCCCACCCCCCAGCAGTGCAGGGGCAGCCTCCACCAGGCCCCCACCCATGTCTCCCACCACCCCCACCCCCCAGCAGTGCAGGGGCAGCCTCCACCAGGCCCCCACCCATGTCCAACTCATGTCTCCCACCACCCCCACCCCCCAGCACTGTGGCCCACCTGCCAGCAGGCCCCCACCCATGTCAAACTCATGTCTCCCACCACCCCCACCCCCCAGCACTGTGGCCCACCTGCCAGCAGGCCCCCACCCATGTCCAACTCATGTCTCCCCGCACCCCCACCCCCCAGCACTGTGGGGCACCTGCCAGCAGGCCCCCACCCATGTCCAACTCATGTTCCCCACCACCCCCACCGCCCAGCAGTGCAGGGGCAGCCTCCACCAGGCCCCCACCCATGTCAAACTCATGTCTCCCACCACCCCCACCCCCCAGCACTGTGGCCCACCTGCCAGAAGGCCCCCACCCATGTCCAACTCATGTCTCCCCCCACCCCCACCCCCCAGCACTGTGGGGCACCTGCCAGCAGGCCCCCACCCATGTCCAACTCATGTTCCCCACCACCCCCACCGCCCAGCAGTGCAGGGGCAGCCTCCACCAGGCCCCCACCCATGTCTCCCACCACCCCCACCCCCTAGCGGTGCAGGGGCAACCTCCACCAGGCCCCCACCCATGTCTCCCACCACCCCCACCCCACAGCCACCAGGGGCAGCCTCCACCAGGCCCCCACCCATGTCTCCCACCACCCCCACCCCCCAGTCACCAGGGGCAGCCTCCACCAGGCCCCCACCCATGTCTCCCACCACCCCCACCCCCCAGCCACCAGGTGCACCCTCCACCAGGCCCCCACCCATGTCCCCCAGCACCCCCACCCCCCAGCACTGTGGGGCACCTGCCACCAGGCCCCCACCCATGTCCAGCTCATGTTCCCCACCACCCACACCCCCCAGCAGTGCAGGGGCAGCCTCCACCAGGCCCCCACCCATGTCTCCCAGAACCCCCACCCCCCAGCCACCAGGGGCACCCACCACCAGGCCCCCACCCATGTCAAACTCATGTTCCCCACCACCCCCACCCCCCAGCAGTGCAGGGGCAGCCTCCACCAGGCCCCCACCCATGTCTCCCAGCACCCCCACCCCCCAGCACTGTGGGGCACCCACCACCAGGCCGCCACCCATGTCTCCCACCACCCCCACCCCCCAGTCACCAGGGGCAGCCTCCACCAGGCCCCCACCCATGTCTCCCACCACCCCCACCCCCCAGCCACCAGGGGCACCCTCCACCAGGCCCCCACCCATGTCCCCCAGCACCCCCACCCCCCAGTACTGTGGGGCACCTGCCACCAGGCCCCCACCCATGTCCAGCTCATGATCCCCACCACCCACACCCCCCAGCAGTGCAGGGGCAGCCTCCACCAGGCCCCCACCCATGTCTCCCAGCACCCCCACCCCCCAGCCACCAGGGGCACCCACCACCAGGCCCCCACCCATGTCAAACTCATGTTCCCCACCACCCCCACCCCCCAGCAGTGCAGGGGCAGCCTCCACCAGGCCCCCACCCATGTCTCCCAGCACCCCCACCCCCCAGCCACCAGGGGCAGCCTCCACCAGGCCCCCACCCATGTCCCCCAGCACCCCCACCCCCCAGCACTGTGGGGCACCCACCACCAGGCCCCCACCCATGTCTCCCACCACCCCCACTGCCCAGCACTGTGGGGCACCTGCAAGCAGGCCCCCATCCATGTCCAACTCATGTCTCCCACCACCCCCACCCCCCAGCACTGTGGGGCACCTACCAGCAGGCCCCCACCCATGTCCAACTCATGTTCCCCACCACCCCCACCCCCCAGCAGTGCAGGGGCAGCCTCCACCAGGCCCCCACCCATGTCTCCCACCACCCCCACCACCCAGCCACCAGGGGCAGCCTCCACCAGGCCCCCACCCATGTCCCCCAGCACCCCCACCCCCCAGCACTGTGGGGCACCCGCCACCAGGCCCCCACCCATGTCCAACTCATGTTCCCCACCACCCCCACCCCCCAGCAGTGCAGGGGCAGCCTCCACCAGGCCCCCATCCATGTCTCCCAGCACCCCCACCCCTCAGCCACCAGGGGCACCCACCACCAGGCCCCCACCCATGTCCCCCAGCACCCCCACCCCCCAGCACTGTGGGGCACCCACCACCAGGCCGCCACCCATGTCTCCCACGACCCCCACCCCCCAGCATTGTGGGGCACCTGCCAGCAGGCCCCCACCCATGTCCAACTCATGTGTCCCACCACCCCGACCCCCCAGCGACCAGGGGCACCCACCACCAGGCCCCCACCCATGTCAAATTCATGTTCCACACCACCCCCACCCCCCAGCAGTGCAGGGGTAGCCTCCACCAGGCCCCCACCCATGTCCAACTCATGTCTCCCACCACCCCCACTCCCCAGCAGTGCAGGGGCAGCCTCCACCAGGCCCCCACCCATGTCCAACTCATGTCTCCCACCACCCCCACCCGCCAGCACTGTGGCCCACCTGCCAGCAGGCCCCCACCCATGTGAAACTCATGTCTCCCACCACCCCCAGCCCCCAGCACTGTGGGGCACCTGCCAGCAGGCCCCCACCCATGTCCAACTCATGTTCCCCACCACCCCCACCCCCCAGCACTGTGGGGCACCTGCCAGCAGGCCCCCACCCATGTACAACTCATGTTCCCCACCACCCCCACCCCCCAGCACTGTGGGGCACCTGCCAGCAGGCCCCCACCCATGTCCAACTCATGTCTCCCAGCACCCCCACCCCCCAGCACTGTGGGGCACCTGCCAGCAGGCCCCCACCCATGTCCAACTCATGTTCCCCACAACCCCCGCCCCCCAGCACTGTGGGGCACCTGCCAGCAGGCCCCCACCCATGTCCAACTCTTGTTCCCCACCACCCCCACCCCCCAGCAGAGCAGGGGCAGCCTCCACCAGGCCCCCACCCATGTCTCCCACCACCCCCACCCCCCAGCAGTGCAGGAGCAGCCTCCACCAGGCCCCCACCCATGTCCAACTCATGTTTCCCACCACCCCCACCCCCCAGCACTGTGGGGCACCTGCCAGCAGGCCCCCACCCATGTCCAACTCATGTCTCCCACCACCCCCACCCCCCAGCACTGTGGGGCACCTGCCAGCAGGCCCCCACCCATGTCCAACTCATGTTCCCCACCACCCCCACCCCCCAGCACTGTGGGGCACCTGCCAGCCGGCCCCCACCCATGTCCAACTCATGTTCCCCACCACCCCCGCCCCCCAGCAGTGCAGGGGCAGCCTCCACCAGGCCCCCACCCATGTCTCCCAGCAACCCCACCCCCCAGCCACCAGGGGCAGCCTCCACCAGGCCCCCACCCATGTCCCCCAGCACCCCCACCCCCCAGCACTGTGGGGCACCCACCACCAGGCCCCCACCCATGTCTCCCACCACCCCCACCCCCCAGCACTGTGGGGCACCTGCCAGCAGGCCCCCACCCATGTCCAGCTCATGTCTCCCACCACCCCCACCCCCCAGCACTGTGGCCCACCTGCCAGCAGGCCCCCACTCATGTCAAACTCATGTTCCCCACCACCCCCACCCCCCAGCAGTGCAGGGGCAGCCTCCACCAGGCCCCCACCCATGTCCAACTCATGTTCCCCACCACCCCCACTCCCCAGCACTGTGGGGCACCTGCCAGCAGGCCCCCACCCATGTCCAACTCATGTTCCCCACCACCCCCACCCCCCAGCAGTGCAGGGGCAGCCTCCACCAGGCCCCCATCCATGTCTCCCACCACCCCCACCCCCCAGCAGTGCAGGGGCAGCCTCCACCAGGCCCCCACCCATGTCCAACTCATGTTCCCCACCACCCCCACCCCCCAGCACTGTGGGGCACCTGCCAGCAGGCCCCCACCCATGTCCAACTCATGTCTCCCACCACCCCCACCCCCCAGCTCTGTGGGGCACCTGCCAGCAGGCCCCCACCCATGTTCAACTCATGTTCCCCACCACCCCCACCCCCCAGCACTGTGGGGCACCTGCCAGCAGGCCCCCACCCATGTCCAACTCATGTTCCCCACCACCCCCACCCCCCAGCAGTGCAGGGGCAGCCTCCACCAGGCCCCCACCCATGTCTCCCAGCACCCCCACCCCCCAGCCACCAGGGGCAGCCTCCACCAGGCCCCCACCCATGTCCCCCAGCACCCCCACCCCCCAGCACTGTGGGGCACCCACCACCAGGCCCCCACCCATGTCTCCCACAACCCCCACCCCCCAGCACTGTGGGGCACCTGCCAGCAGGCCCCCACCCATGTCCAACTCATGTCTCCCACCACCCCCACCCCCCAGCACTGTGGCCCACCTGCCAGCAGGCCCCCACCCATGTCAAACTCATGTTCCCCACCACCCCCACACCCCAGCAGTGCAGGGGCAGCCTCCACCAGGCCCCCACCCATGTCCAACTCATGTTCCCCAGCCAACATGTCATCACAATCTAGATCCCTGGTCCCTATGGTCAGCCTCCAAATGCAAAACACCCACCCGAGTATTGCATCCACCCACTCATAATATGCAATTACATCACAGAACACCAATTGCAAGTTCCGAAACAAACACATTTCCCTCACATACACCCAATGGGTGTCAGTGAATCTCAAAACACATATCATGAAATGCATGAAACCAATGAGATACCACACATTGAAGTTCACCAAAAAAAATATGTATTAAAGGAAACATAAATAGAATCAAAAATGAAGAAACAGAAATATGAATGTACAAAAATGAAAAGAAGCATGTCCGTAAAAAAAAGCAAAACCAAAAATTAAAATCCAAAGTAATGTTGTCCAAAGTCAATGTCCACAAAACAAAATCCAATGGGAAAAAAAAAGAAAGCCATTGCTCCATGGTGAAAAAGTGAAAAAAATAATACAATCCAACTGTGAACTATGTACATGGCAACAAGCCAGGGTTCATTATCCCAACAAAATAAAGGAAACCTATCTAATTACACTAACTAATGAAAAAAACTATATACAAAAATGTGGCCAATGCCCGAAAGGTCCAAATGAAATAAAAACGAAAATGAAACCTAACACTACCTACATAACTATGTACAAGGGCAGCGGGCTAGTTTCACGGCTCACTTGTGGATGTCCCGGGCCAGGGCATCATCGAACTCCTCCTCAATGTCCCGGGGGCGGTCCTCCTCCATGGCCCCGAGGGTCCGCAGGGCCGTCGACGTCTCCACCTACAAACCCCTGCGGATTGCCTCGAGGCACTCGGCCCGCCTCAGGGCCCTCCGCATGGAGTTCTCCGCCCTGACCATTGTGAGCCGTGCCTCTTCCGCCCGCTGCCGCTACGCATCTATGGCGTGGCCCAACCGCTGCCACACGGAAGACACTCTCTGTCCTGGGTCCTCCTTCCCTCCGGCCGATGCCTGCCCCTCCGATGTTGAAGGCCCTGGGCCTTCATGGCTCCCACCACATTGCTGCTGCTGCTGTGCCTCTGCCCGTGCACTGCCTCCGGCTGCCTGCACATCCTCCGCCGGCTGGGGTGCAGTCGTTGACGTGGCCACCCCTGCTGGACGTCCGACTCCCTACTGTGGCAGGGATGCCTCCTCCACCAGCCTGGCCGCACCGTCAGAGGCAGCTCCACAGGGCACCCAGGTTACTGATGGGTGGGAAGATGGCACAGAGGACGACTGGCGCGTAGGGGGTCCAGTTGAGGAGGGGGTCGTAGCAAGACCCATCAGACGGAGGAATCCGGCCTGGGTGACCTTTCCCAGCAGGCTGACGTGGTCAACGAGCCATTCGAGATGACGTGCAGTCTCTTCATGAAAAGACTGCAGGTCACCTCGCATGGCCCGTTGACGCAACCCCACACCAGCCAGGACAGGCTCAACCCGGACCTGGATAGCCACGTCCGCAGGCAGAGGTAGGCCAGTTGACGTCAGCTCATCCCCTGCCTGAAAACCGGTCTGGACGTCGGCATCCCTGCTGGTGCAAGATGATGCAGGGACAGGATCAGGGACAGGATTGCACACAGGCACCTCTGCGGCGGCCTGTGCTGCCTCCTGTCCCAGGTCCTGCACTGCACTACTAGCACCAGTGGGATCCCCACCTCCAGACCCCGTCTCTGGTGTTTGCACGGCCTCCTCCTCCACCAAACCCCCCACCAACCTGGATGACTCCGTGCCATCTTCCCCTGTTGGGCCCTGTGGGGTCCCAGCTGCCCCTTCTGCTGCCGAGGAGTCCAACTCCAACCTCCGCCTCTTGGACCTCCCCCCGGCAGCTGCGGCCTGGGACGTGGCACCGGACTCCTCACTCCCCGACGAGATGGCAACATGGGAGGGGAGCCGGGCCTTGCGTCTCCGGCTGGCGGTGGGATCCCCGCCGCTGTGCTCCACAGCACCTTCTCCGCCCTCTTCATCAGTTGACTCTGCAGACAGGGAGAAACAAAACACAGGCATCAGGGCACTGTACAATGGACACATACACACATGACAGTTGTACATGAGTGGCATTGGCAAACCCCAGACATGTCATCACAATCCCCAACACACATGCCATTACAACTCGCACATATGAGACATACCACAGCCATATCGCAACTGCCACCACCATCCATACACATACAACAGCCTGAGCAGCCAAAGGTGAGCCAGACATTACATGCAACACAGGAAGTGCACCACACATGTACACACACCACCACACTTGCATGCATGTGTACACCTCTGCCAAGTGTCGCAGTGTTCAGACGGGCATCCATGTCACATCTGCCCGTCAGGCTTCCACATACCGCTGTCACATGCATCCATGTTGCATCACTGTTGCACCCTTGTCAAATACACACACATGCACATGTACACAGCGCTGATACATGCAGCCGAAAACAACATACATGTGTGACATCACGGACATGTCTACTCACATACACATTCATCCAAACATGTGTGCCCACACAACTGCATTTGGCATGCAAGCCCACACACACAAGCACCATCCATGTCTCACACATTACAGCCCTCGCATGTGTCAGCCCCACGGCCCTGTACACCCCCACCCATACTCGACCCCATACAAACAGATGTGCAACCTGCACACTACTGAACAATCACCACACGCACTGCTCACAATCAGGATGCATGTACACTCACCGCTCGACTCCAGACGGGTCTGCTTCTCAAGGACCTGGACGTGGAGCGCTGGGGATATGCGTTCCAGGACCCTCATCTGTTCTTCCAACAAGTGGCCCCGGCGCCCCTTGGCATCCGCTGCCTTCAAGAGGCGCCGGGCCTTGTTCAGGGTCCTGGACCTGAAGTCCTCCCAGCGCCTCTTGACATGTTGTAAGTCGCGGACTGCCACCCTCTCCGCGTTGATGGCAGTCACGATGTCAGTCCAGATCCGAGTCCGTACTTCCTTGTCGGCGCGGGAACCTCTGAAGAGGGCATCATACTGCCCCAGGACTTGCTCCACCAGGACACCAACTTCGGTGGCACTGAAGCTGGTGCCCCTCTGCCTCTCTGGCCGGGGGTTGTCAGTGGTCACAGATGGTGTTTGCCCCGACATGACAACCCCAGAGGCAGGAGTGGGTGGGAAACTGGGTCCTGGGGCTGGGCTATGGAGCGATGGAATCCCAGTCGGGAGTCTTCGGTTCCAGCAGGGGTGGTCACACCAACAGCACCCCTGGCTGATGTGCAGGCAGCAAATGGCAGGGCACGTGGGCAGCAGGCAGTCAGGCAGCAGCAGATGCCAGGTGGGAGCGTGCTCGGGGCTCTGGGGGGCAGTAGTTCGGCCTTCTGGGCAGGAACGTGGTCTTCCGTGTGCTTACGCGTGGCCAGCTTGATACGGAGTGATTTGGCACGTGAAAAATCTGCACGTCAGCGTGTAATTCGAGGAAAGGCCCTTAGCTCGTAAGCGCGTCTGCACGCATACGCATTTTCATTGGACAGAAGGCCCCTCAAGCGCAAGCGCCCCTGTGACGTGACGCGTACAGACGTGCATGGGCATTTCAGCGCGCGTGAAAAAATGCACGTCCGCGTGTAATACGAGGAAAGGCCCATGCGCGTAAGCGCGCGTGAAAAAATGCACGTCCGCGTGTAATACGAGGAAAGGCCCTTAGCGCGTATGCACGGCAGCACGCATATGCGATTTCATTGGACCAAAGGCCCTCAGCGCGTGAGCGCGTCTGTGACGTGACGTGCACGGGTGTATCCCTCATTGCACGTGATGACAGAACACACGTGGATTTCAACCAATCGCGTGTGAAAGTTCCCGGCACCCCGGAACACACGTACCCAGGCTATTCGCGTCTGGAACTACCCGCGCACCCCGGAACACACGTACCCAGGCCAATTGCATGTACGCTCACTCCCCTCCGATCACACGCGATGACACCCGAATACGGGAAACCCGCGCATGGCAAAAGACGTGCACAGG
Organism: Ambystoma mexicanum; assembly: GCF_040938575.1. Taxonomy (NCBI): domain Eukaryota; kingdom Metazoa; phylum Chordata; class Amphibia; order Caudata; family Ambystomatidae; genus Ambystoma; species Ambystoma mexicanum. Next base: position 1,115,771,630 of record NC_090924.1, on the reverse strand, counting down.
CGTCAACGAGTCCGCCCACATGAAGGCAGGCGGAGGCGTCCCGCGCACAGCATAAAAGTGCGTGCAAACAACAAACGCGTATATACAGCTTCGATGAATGCCCCATTTGTCGCTGCACTGATCGTGGGACACCGCAGGAGGAGGAGAATAGCCAGGGCACGCATTTTTGCACCACGGACAAGCCTTTTTGGGATGCCTGACGACCAGGTCTACGGCAGGTATAGGTTTCCACCCAATATCATCCTAGACCTGGTCAGGGAGTGGGAAGTTGACCTCACATCCCCCACCCTTTGCTCCCAAGCATTGAGCCCCTTGGAGAAGCTGCTCAATGTCCTGCATTTTTTGGCCACTGGGTCGTTTTAGCGGACCACTGCCATAGTGGGGGGGGGTCTCACAGGCCACGCAGTCACACTGCCTACACCAGGTACTGGCAATCATGACAGCACGCCCCTCAGTCCGCAGGCACATATACATGCCCAGAACACCCGCAGAAAGGCAGGCCGTTGTCCTGGATTTTTTCAGTGTGGCACACTTCCCCAAAGTGCTCGGTGCCATAGATTGCACCCATGTGGCCCTACGTCCACCTAGGGCCACTGAGCACATCTACCGAAACCGCAAGCACTGGCATTCCATCAATGTACAGGTGGTATGCGATGCAAAGGGAATCAACACCTCTGTCTATGCAAACTACCCTGGCTCCACCCATGACAGTTTCATATACAGAATGTCCGCCCTGAGCCGGGCCCTGGAAGCTGGGCAGCATGGCGACACATGGCTCCTAGGTCAGTACAAATGCCCTTGCACATGCATGCAAGTCACACACAGACAAATATCCAAACCCTAATAATCTCAACTATTATCACCTCCCCAGGGGACAGTGCCTACCCTCTGAGCAACCACATGATGACGCCAATCCGGAACCCCACCACATCACCCCAGGTAAGATACAACGCCGCCCATATTGCAACCAGGGGCATAGTGGAGCGCACATTCGGAGTGCTCAAGTCACGTTTCCACTCCCTTGACCGCTCTGGTGGGCAACTACTCTATGCACCACCAGTAGTGTGCAGGATCATTGTGGCAGCATGTGTCCTGCACAATGTTGCAACACGGCAGGGCGTCCCGGTGGACATGGTGGTGCCCCCACATCCCCAGGCACAGGCGCTGCCCATGGGAGGGGACAGGGCACGTGGCGAGGAAGCCCGGACCCAGCTTGTGGCCACATTTTTCACCTAAACTCCCACCCCTGCGGAGTGCACACAGGCCTGGCACATACCAGGTGACAATCGATGATGACAAAGAGACAGTCAACTGTCACAACCCTACCACCCTGAGATAGTTGCCATGGAAGTGCCACATCGTCTGCATCCCTAGCTACTTAAACACAAGCTATCCTGTCTGACCAAAATGCACACATATGACATGTGACATGATATGGGCCATACACAAGTATTCCAAGGCACAATGAGGCAGGGAGGGGGGAACAAGGGAACACAGAGAACGGTACTACTAGGCCAGGTGTCATTGAGATTGTGCAAGTGCAGGGGTAGGGGGAAGGGAAAAGTGCAAGGGGAAGGGTGGGGGGGGAGTCCAGTACAGGGGAAGTAGGCCAAAAAAATAATACATAGGTCGCCTGGTGGCAACTGCAAAGGTAAGTGCAGACAAGTGCTGGGAAGGGAGGGCTGTAGGGATAGAGAGACAGTACTGCAGTGCAGGGGTTGCCAGGGAGGCAGTGCAAGTGGAGAGTGGCTGAGCCAGGGACCGAGGTTGGTGAGATTGTCCCAGTTGCAGCTCCTGTGCAGTTCCAGTGAAGAATTCTGCAAGGGAGAGGCAGAGAGTAAGCAGAAGCAAAGAGGAAGGTCTTGAGGTGCTTCCAGAACTGGAGATGGTTCGCCTCAAGTTCAAGTCAGGCAGGAAGTCTGTTCCAGGGGGAGGGCCCTGCTGCGGAGAGAAACCTACCCCCAGCTAGTTGCTCTGAGAAGCGGATGACCCGGACATGCAAGGTGTGCATCACACACACCTGCAAAAACAGGCCATGGCCATCACTGTCATGTCAGTCAAACCCTCCCAAACATCAACATGACATGGCAAGCAATACCCATACACCAACGCAGTAACGATAAGGTACACATTGCCATGTCCTAAATGTACAGTGGCATCGGACAATGATGCCTGACCCGGAATCAGATGAAATGACAGACCAACAAAATGTCCCACCCAAAATAAGTCGTTTCCAATTGCATTACAACAGTCGTAGACGTAACATCACAATGAATGCCTGTCTACATGCACATTATGCATTGCAAAATCAACACTGCAGCTCATGTGTGCAGCGTCCTACTCCTGCATCACACTGCTCAGCACACAGCACAGTGAACAGCCATTGTGTGTGATGCACACCCTGAGCATCACATCTAAGTGACAGACCACATCAAACATCAAATTAGGCATGTACTGGAACCATAATCGGTCACAGAACATGTGCTGCCGGGACACAGTGGGCACCAGAAGGCAAACAGTGTACACATGGATATTCAAGGGTGGGAGTACATGGAGTGCATCCGAGTGCAAGGGTGTGGTTCTGCAAGGACATGCACTCCACATATGCATGTGTACTCAAGTGACCATCAGTGTTGCCTACACATCACATGTGAACATCCACCATGTGTACACCCCAGCATGTCAAACCACAACTATCCCCTCGCACCTGAAAGGAAAACACAACACATGAACAGGCATTGATCAGCAGAACACAACATGTACATAGGATAACAACATTACTATGTCAGAGTTCCCATCACACTGCAGGGCAACGCAACTATCAACAACCCCCCCCTCCCTCACAAATGACATTGACCCACTGAACAACTGCACCTGGGTCATGGAGCCTCCAACCCTCATTTCCACCTGGCCACAGGATCACCTTTACCCTTTGTGGCCATCTCCCACCTTGTGTGTAAAAAGATGCTTGAACCCTCAGAATCCACACTCATTTCCAAAATCACGAAATCCAAGGCATGAAAACGAACCCGAACACCCTCCAGTAGATGACTTGACGTAGCAGTACCTCACAAACGCCAAGTACTACCACAATGATGCAACAACCAAGGTAGCACAGCAAAAAATGTCACGACAGGATGTGAGACATGTGTGGTACATGACATAGGATGATGCACCATGAATGGATGTGTACTGTCACAGGTCCCCTGTACAGGCGCGGGAGTGTCATGAAACAACCACCCACACCATGTCCCGGGTGCCTGCAAGGTCAAACTCACACAGGCCCCTGAGACCCTGGTGGGGAATGAGGTTCAGGGATATGCAGTCTGGACAGGTGTAGACACACTGGATGACTGGATTGAGTGGCAGGAGAGGGGAGGAGGAATGACACATGAAACTAGGGAATGCACGAAAATGTACAACCTGCATGAACACATACACAATCCAAACAAACTTGGACATCATTGTCATGGCCTTCTGTAGTCCAGGCTCAGGAGTGGTACGAACCAACCACCCCCTCTAGGGTTTTGGCGCCTGCAAGTTCGGGGCTTACACAGGCATCCGCAACCCCAGTGGGGAAAGAGGGTCAGGGAACGTTGCTTGGATAGGCACGGGAAGCAGGAACACCGGGTAGAGGGTACAGGTTTCAAAATTGCATAGGATCACGGGTGATTAGGGAAAAAAAACATAGCAAATTGAACCACACATACATCCATGCATCAGTACACTCCCCAGCAAGCCTATGCAGAGCAGTTCGAAAGAAAAACAACAAGACACTTAGCTCTGGTTTTGAGTGCTGGCCTCCTGCATGCGCACTCTCGGTCCGGTTACAGGAGCACTGCAATGCTGCAAATAGAGCCACAGTCAACAACCTGTATGTGCCAATTACACAAAAACACAACACCAAACATGCCCCATAGCAACAAACTACTCTACAAACAGACAATCTGTGCTCGATGCTTCGTACCCATATATAACATCACCCCTGTGACGGGTCATACACAGTCAATGCAGTAAGTCAGCCGCTGGTGGGTGCGTGGCAAATGGAACACCAATGTGTCACAATTCACACAACATGCAATGTTCCCTGGGTAAGCAGACAGACCCATATAGCAAGCCATGACTACAGAGCAAGTTGCGTACCACCATGACCAAAACAAAGTTGGCAGTGCATTTATCATGAAGTACGTGGAAAAGACATGCACTGCACCCGAGTATGTCCCTTGCTGTATGTCCCTGTGAGCTGCCCCTTTCCATGTCTCGGAAGGCTACATGGTTGATACAAGTGCCTCAATGAACCTTGGTGTACCGAAGGGTATGTGCCACTGCCCCTGCAGACAACCCTACTATCAACAGCCATCAGTCCACAAACACATCTGAGCTGCATTGTGTGCTTCAACACCAATATTCGTCTAAGCTCACCCTCAGTGCTGTGACTAAGCCTGCATGTGCAACTCACCTGGTGCAAGCTTTGCTGTGTCGTGGCCCCCCTGTGATGCTCACCTTGCCTGGAGTTCCTTGGAACATGTCAGCAGTTCTAGGATGTGGGTCTGCAATCACTGTGCCTCTGCTTGTGCACACATGTGCATGTGGGCACCAACAAACGGGTCAGGAATTCCGTCGTCCAATGGGCCATGTCTGCTGGCAAAGGTGCTCTGGAGGCTCATCCCCCTGCAGAAAGGGCATGAAACACATGATTAATGCTTCAAAGTGATCTGTGTGTGTCTCATCAGGCATCTCATTACTTGACCATGTCAGAGAGATACATCGCAAATCACACCATCAGTCCGTCTTTCACCTCCAAAGTGTGGAACACTATCTACAGCATGAATTTCAACAAGCACGTGTACAGGAAAGATATGAAATATACTACACAATGCATAGCAATCAATGTCCACATTAATCATGAAACACCCCATCTAGCAAAAGCTGAACAGTGGACAATGACACCTAAATCATCCCCACTAGGGGTGTCAACACAAGTCACACAGCACCAGACATGCCACAGATATGACAGTCCAAAGCCCTTGTGTAATGTTCTGTAACACCGAACCATCCTTGCGAGCCCATGGATAAGGGAGGCAGGAGTGGCATATGTGAGTCAAGGACCCCAAGCAGCAAACACATACACAAGACAACCATGAAGGGCCCAGCTGGAACAGACAGTGGGTGCCTTCAAAAGCCACAAGGCACCGCACCGTCACATGAAAGCACAATAGACTAGCAATTTTAAACTAACTCAACTATTAACTAATTACACTAACTATGGAAAACCTACATTAGCTATTTAAACTAACTATCAAACAGAAACTTAACTAACTAAACTAAAAGAAAAATCAAAAATGGCCACATACGACCCGGGGGGGGAGGGGAGGCACCCAGGAGGGGGGAGGTACAGGGTGCTGCTCAACACCCACATGCGATGATGCTGAGCCAAAAAAAAAACCTCCATGGGCTCAACGCCTGCACAGCACGACCTATGTGGGAGATAGATGGTCGTCCGAGTCTGGCTCATCCTGTAAAGGAGGACGTGGCACAGTAGCCTGGCCACGCCTAGCCGTAGCTTGCCCCTCGTCGGCAGCAAGTCTGCCGGACGGGTGAGCCTGGTTCTGTGTGGCGATGTTACATAGGTCTACATGCAGAACCTCACGTGATACACGTGCTTCCTCTTGCAAGGTAGCACGTGTAACACGGAGTTCCTCCTGCAAGGCCTGGCTGGACAACCGCTGCACCTCCCGGCAAGCCTGTAGCTCAGCCGAGATGGTACGCTCAAGCTGTGCAAACCTCTCCTCTGCCTGCTGCCTCTGGGACATCATAAGGACACCCAGAGTGGATCTGAGGGAAGCATACTCCTCCCTCAGGGCATCCATGTGCGCCTCTGCGTGAGCAGCAATTGCTTGACGCAGAGACGACATTTCAGCCTGGCGTGCCCTGTCTGAGGCCGCCATGCCCAGCCTGAGCGAGTGGGCCGTGGACCGTGCCGCCTGCTGCTGGAGAAGCACCTGCCTAGCAGGGGGGAGCACAGATCGGGCCACACGCTCCATGCTGTCAGCGATGTTCTCCATTGCTGCCCCCTGCCGTTCGGAATTGGCAGTCATGTCTTGCTCCCACTCAGTATACAGCGGTTGCGCGCGGTGACCGCGTTGCCGGGCTTGACCCCTGCGGGACCCAAGGACCGGGGGTCCTCGCTGTGTTGGCACCACCTGCGGCTGCACGACTACATGCCCCCGTCGACGTGATGTCCCAGGCACATCAGTGACTGGTGTGGAGGGTGACCCTGCGTCCCGATCCACCATGGGCGGAGGAACCAAGACTGTCTGATCCCTCAGTGCAGGTGTCGCAGACAGAGGAGTGTCCACATCAGAATCACTCACCCCTGACACATGGACTTGATGCTCATCCAACTCAACATGGACGTCAGAGTCGTCATCCAGGCTGGACTCATAGGCAGCCAGAGACAGGATGGACTGCAGCACTTGGGGGTTTTCGTGGCCTACCACCCCACGACCCCCACTAGTGCTGGGTTGATGTGGTCTTACCAACCCTGTGTCTGGCATGACAACACCATCCTCTGCATCCATTGCGTCATCACCTGAAAAATAGAGAGGAAAAGGTCACTACACATGTCAGAAGCACACGACACACACACACACCGACAGCAAAGGCATCCGGCAGACATGTGACACACAACATATGACCTGGCATGCATGCTGGGTCTACTTTGAATAGCTTCTGTGATCAGACCTGTTGAAAGGTGGCAGTTTCCATGGAAGTGGGTCTATGCAGTGCAGAAAATGTGTACGCCACTCACTACCTACATGTACAAGCACTCCATGGTGTGTGCCAGGAAATGTGAAGGCAGTGCAATTTCAAATTCAGACATCACGTGCATTGTGCATTCAATGTGTACCATGTCTAGAAGCCAAGCACCCCTCCACCCCAGTAGCAAAGCAGGGATGCCTAGCATGGTATCAAAAGGCTGACCATACACCTGTGTATTGACAGGAAGTGTTGACTGGCATCAACAGCTTAATGTGATTGAAATTACAACACTGCAAATGATGCTGGGACAGTGGGCAGGACACATGACGTGTGAAGAAGACACGACAAGAGTTGGACAGAGTCATAGGCCATTGAACAGGCTGAGGCCTGTGAGCCACACAGATTGTCAGAGCCTAAACATGTGTGCAACGCAGGACTGAGCCACAGTTGACATGGGGAGGCCGATAATATGGCAGGCAATGTATGTAACCAAGGACTCATATTACAGTGATCATCCAGTCAAGGACACATAGGGGCATGCGTGCAATGCACATGGAGCATGAATGGGCACTCATGTCCCTGCGGGACATCTGACCCATGCACAGTAGAAGTGGGATACCCTGCATCGAGTACTAAGGCTGTACCAAACGGCATATGTCTGGCAGTTTCTACGCTGGAAGTTAGCATCTACACAGGACACATGAGCAAGAAACTACACATTGGCAAGAATGAAGCAGACCAGTGCAAAGGTGGAACTGGGGTGCAGAGTGGCGGAGGAGGGGCAAGGGAGCATGCCCACATGGAGTCCCGCATGCAGGCAGAGGAGACATGCATGACGGTAGCATTGCATTACTTACACATCAGAACCATGTACACGTCACATGTAGCAGCAATCATGCACAACACATCCCACAAGTGAAACACACACGTCCTCAACAAACACGCATCAACACTCACTGGACTGGGCATCAACGTCCAGCATCTCTCCCACTCCATCGACCAATTCTGGTGGTATGAACTCCGCAACGAGAGCCTCATGTGGAGTGAGTTCTTCCTCCTCTGGTGCAGGCCCACCGCCAGTCACCAGAGTCAAGTTGTAATTTGAGGCACGCTTAGCCTTAGTGCTGCGCTTGATGTCATTCCAGCGCTTTTTGCACTCCTGCGCCGTGCGCACCTCATGGCCGAATGAACTGACATGTTCCGCAACATGCTTCCAGTGGGTGTCACGTTGGGCAGCCGTAGTCTGACTATTGGCACCCACTAGCATGTCACGGCTGTGGCCCCGCACGTAGTCCACGAGGAAGTCCAGTTCCTGCTTACAGAAAGGATTCTTCCTCGACGTGCAGGAGGTCGTGGCTGTGTGTGGGGTCCCAGCCTGTGCTGCAGGTGCAACCTTCCTCCTCTTGGACTGTGGCGCAGACCCTTGCTGGCTAATGCTGCCCTGACCAGTATGGCCAGTGGGTTTGGTGGATTGAGCCGAGGGAGTGGCAGGTGGAGGGATGACCAAAGGCCTGACTTGTGTCAGTGGCAGCTGGGTGCCCACTAATGGACCCTGCGCAGCAACATCAGCTGTGGCAGGGTCATTGACCGCAACGGTCCTGGTTGGCAGACTCACAACCGGGGTGCTGTAGGGTGCATCTGCCCCTGCACTTGCCAACACCCGGCTGTTCGGGGCAGCAGATGACATGACTGCCCCAGGGACACGTGTCTTGGTCTGAGCAGCCCGGCCTGCCCCTATGGTTTCCACCCTGGCCTGTTGGAGATCTACCAAGGGCTCTTCAAGTGCCAACGCAGCCTGCGCTGGCAGACCCTGAGCCTGGGTGGCGGTGTCCACAGCTGCACCTGCAGCTACCACCACCCTTGGGCCCGTGGCAGTCGATGGAACAGACTGCCGGGTCATACGGGTGCCAGTGCCAGATGCAGGAGTTGCATCCCCCGGAACCACAGGGGGTGGTGGCATGGCTGCACCTACACATGGCACAACATTGTGCTCAAGTGGCGCACCCCTGCCTCTTCCCCCTCTGTGGCTGCCCTGGACACCCTGGAGTCCCCCTACTCCCTGGTCACCACGGCCACATCCCCGACCACGCCCGCCATGAGGAGTACACCCAGCTGAGGCGCCCCTCACCTTTGGTGGCCTCCCAACCCTGGCACAGATGTAGTAGTGCTGGCACAGATGGAGTGGTGCCAATGGGAGGTGTACAGCACAATTGACCTGGGCAATTGGGGCGAAGGGGGTGGGAAGCAAGATGTTAACAGCCCCCCTGCACCTGCAAGGCTGTATGTGACCCCGGTGATGTGGTGACGGGTCACGCAATGCTCAGGCACCCCAAAACTGCAGTAAAACCGTGCACGCAACCCTGCAGTCTACGTGTGTGGATTAAACCTCCCCCAGTACGCGGTGGCACCCAGTAACACGAATAACGCGTAGGCGTGGGACACGCAGGCTACTATGACATCGAAAATGGGTGCGATACACAGGGGCACCCGCAGTGGGAAAAAGAGCGTGTGCGACTCACCGTCTGACTAGCGCGATGCAGAAAAACACACGTAGCCAATACCCCCGCCAAAAGAAGAGATACATCCTTGTGAAGTTGTGATGGCGCGCGAAACAACAGTTAGCAGCAACACACGTCGGTCTCCACGAAAGGCACGTACAGCGAACTGCTGGGCCTGCTCACCTTTAACCTGTGCTGAGGGAAACGCACGCGCGCGTCACGTCACAAACGGACGTGCACTTTTTCACTCTCGATTACGCGCATGGGCCCTTTCCTTGTATTACACGCGGACGTGCACTTTTTCACGCGCGATTACGCGCATGGGCCCTTTCCTTGTATTACACTCGGACATGCAGTTTTTCACGCGTGCTTACGCATGGGCCCTTTCCTCGTATTACACGCGGACGTGCATTTTTTCACGCACGCTGTAATGCCCATGCACGTCTGTACGCGTCACGTCAAAGGGGCGCTTGCGCTTGAGGGGCCTTCTGTCCAATGAAAATGCATATGCGTGCAGACGCACTTACGCGCTAAGGGCCTTTCCTCGAATTACACGCTGACGTGCAGATTTTTCACGTGCCAAATCACTCCGTATCAAGCTGGCCACGTGTAAGCACACGGAAGACCATGCTCCTGCCCAGAAGGCCGAACTACTGCCCCCCAGAGCCCCGAGCAAGCTCCCACCTGCCATCTGCTGCTGCCTGACTGCCTGCTGCCCACGTGCCCTGCCATTTGCTGCCTGCACATCAGCCAGGGGTGCTGTTGGTGTGACCACCCCTGTTGGAACCGAAGACTCCCGACTGGGATTCCATCGCTCGACAGCCCAGCCCCAGGACCCAGTTGCCCACCCACTCCTGCCTCTGGGGTTGTCATGTCGGGGCAAACACCATCTGTGACCACTGACAACCCCCGGCCAGAGAGGCAGAGGGGCACCAGATTCAGTGCCACCGAAGTTGGTGTCCTGGTGGAGCAAGTCCTGGGGCAGTATGATGCCCTCTTCGGAAGTTCCCACGCCGACAAGGAAGGACGGACTCGGATCTGGACTGACATCGTGACTGCCATCAACGCGGAGGGGGTGGCAGTCTGCGACTTACAACATGTCGGGAAGCGCTGGGAGGACTTCAGGTCCAGGACCCTGAACAAGGCCCGGCGCCTCTTGAAGGCAGCGGATGAGAAGGGGCGCCGGGGCCACTTGTCGGAAGAACAGATGAGGGTCCAGGAACGCATATCACCAGCGCTCCACATCCAGGTCCTTGAGAAGCAGACCCGTCTGGAGTCGAGCGGTGAGTGCACATGCATCCTGATTGTGAGCAGTGCGTGTGGTGATTGTTCAGTAGTGTGCAGGTTGCACATCTGTTTGTATGGGGTCGAGTATGGGTGGGGGTGTACAGGGCCGTGGGTCTGACACATGCGAGGGCTGTAATGTGTGAGACATGGATGGTGCTTGTGTGTGTGGGCTTGCATGTCAAATGCAGTTGTGTGGGCACACATGTTTGGATGAATGTGTATGTGAGTAGACATGTCCGTGATGTCACGCATGTATGTTGTTTTCGGCTGCATGTATCAGCGCTGTGTACATGTGCATGTGTGTGTATTTGACAAGGGTGCAACAGTGATGCAACATGGATGCATGTGACAGCGGTATGTGGAAGCCTGATGGGCAGATGTGACATGGATGCCCGTCTGAACACCGCGACACTTGGCAGAGGTGTACACATGCATGCAAGTGTGGTGGTGTGTGTACATGTGTGGTGCACTTCCTGTGTTGCATGTGATGTCTGGATCACCTTTGGCTGCTCAGGCTGTTGTATGTGTATGGATGGTGGTGGCAGTTGCGATATGGCTGTGGTATGTCTCATGTGTGCGAGTTGTAATGACATGTGTGTTGGGGATTGTGATGACATGTCTGGGGTTTGCCAATGCCACTCATGTACAACTGTCATGTGTGTATGTGTCCATTGTACAGTGCCCTGATGCCTGTGTTTTGTTTCTCCCTGTCTGCAGCGTCAACTGATGAAGAGGGCGGAGAAGGTGCTGTGGAGCACAGCGGCGGGGATCCCACCGCCAGCCGGAGACGCAAGGCCCGGCTCCCCTCCCATGTTGTCATCTCGTCGGGGAGTGAGGAGTCCGGTGCCGCGTCCCAGGCCGCAGCTGCCGGGGGGAGGTCCAAGAGGCGGAGGTTGGAGTTGGACTCCTCGGCAGCAGAAGGGGCAGCTGGGACCCCACAGGGCCCAACAGGGGAAGATGGCACGGAGTCATCCAGGTTGGTGGGGGGTTTGGTGGAGGAGGAGGCCGTGCAAGCACCAGAGACGGGGTCTGGAGGTGGGAATCCCACTGGTGCTAGTGGTGCAGTGCAGAACCTGGGACAGGAGGCAGCACAGGCCGCCGCGGAGGTGCCTGTGTGCAATCCTGTCCCTGATCCTGTCCCTGCATCATCTTGCACCAGCAGGGATGCCTACGTCCAGACCGGTTTTCAGGCAGGGGATCAGCTGACGTTAACTGGCCTTCCTCTGCCTGCGGACGTGGCTATCCAGGTCCGGGTTGAGCCTGTCCTGGCTGGTGTGGCGTTGCGTCAACGGGCCATGCGAGGTGACCTGCAGTCTTTTCATGAAGAGACTGCACGTCATCTCGAATGGCTCGTTGACTACGTCAGCCTGCTGGGACAGGTCACCCAGGCCGGATTGCTCCGTCTGATGGGGCTTGGTACGACCCCCTCCTCAGCTGGACCCCCTACGCGCCAGTCGTCCTCTGTGCCATCTTCCCACCCATCAGTCACCTGGGTGCCCTGCTGTGGAGCTGCCTCTGACGGTGCGGCCAGGCTGGTGGAGGAGGCACCCCTGCCACAGTCGGGAGTCGGACGTCCAGCAGGGGTGGCCACATCTACGACTGCACCCCAGCCGGCGGAGGATGTGCAGGCAGCAGGAGGCAGTGCACGGGCAGAGGCACAGCAGCAGCAGCAACGTGGTGGGAGCCATGAAGGCTCGAGGCCTTCAACATCGGAGGGGCAGGCATCGGCCGGAGGGCAGGAGCACCCAGGACAGAGAGTGTCTTCCGTGTGGCAGCGGTTGGGCCACGCCATAGATGCGGAGCGGCAGCGGGCGGAAGAGGCACGGCTTACAATGGTCAGGGCGGAGAACTCCATGTGGAGGGCCCTGAGGCGGGCCGAGTGCCTCGAGGCAATCCGCAGTGGTTTGGAGGTGGAGACGTCGACGGCCCTGCGAACCCTCAGGGCCATGGAGGAGGACCGCCTCCGGGACATTGAGGAGGAGTTTGATGATGCCCTGGCCCGGGACATCCACAAGTGAGCCGTGAAACTAGCCCGCTGCCCTTGTACATAGTTATGTAGGTAGTGTTAGGTTTCATTTTCGTTTTTATTTCATTTGGACCTTTCGGACATTGGCCACATTTTTGTATATAGTTATTTTTATTAGTTAGTGTAGTTAGATAGGTTTTCTTTTTTTTTGTAGGGATTATGGACCCTGGCTTGTTGCCATGTACATAGTTCACAGTTGGATTGTATTTTTTTTTCACTTTTTAACCATGGAGCAATGGCTTTCTTTTTTATTTCCCATTGGATTTTGTTTTGTGGACATTGACTTTGGACAACATTACTTTGGATTTTTATTTTTGGTTTTTCTTTTTTTTAACGGACATGCTTCTTTTCATTTTTGTACATTCACATTTCTGTTTCTTCATTTTTTATTCTATTTATGTTTCCTTTAATACATATTTTTTTAGGTGATCTTCAATGTGTGGTATCTCATTGGTTTCATGATATGTGTTTTGAGATTCACTGACACCCATTGGGTGTATGTGAGGGACATGTGTTTGTTTCGGAACTTGCAATTGGTGTTCTGTGATGTAATTGCTAATTATGAGTGGGTGGATGCAATAATCGGGTGGGTGTTTTGCATTTGGAGGCTGACCATAGGGACCAGGGATCTAGATTGTGATGACATGTTGGCTGGGGAACATGAGTTGGACATGGGTGGGGGCCTGCTGGCAGGTGCCCCACAGTGCTGGGGGGTGGGGGTGGTGGGAGACATGAGTTGGACATGGGTGGGGGCCTGGTGGAGGCTGCCCCTGCACTGCTGGGGGGTGGGGGTGGTGGGAGACATGAGTGGGGTCCTGGTGGAGGCTGTCCCTGGTGGCTGGGGGGTGGGGGTGGTGGTAGACATGGGTGGGGGCCTGGTGGAGGCTGCCCCTGCACTGCTGGGGGGTGGGGGTGGTGGGGAACATGAGTTTCACATGGGTGGGGGCCTGCTGGCAGGTGCCCCACAGTGCTGGGGGGATGGGGGTGGTGGGAGACATGAGTTGGACATGGGTGGGGGCCTGCTGGCAGGTGGGCCACAGTGCTGGGGGGTGGGGGGGGGTGGGAGACATGAGTTTGACATGGGTGGGGGCCTGCTGGCAGGTGGGCCACAGTGCTGGGGGGTGGGGGTGGTGGGAGACATGTGTTGGACATGGGTGGGGGCCTGGTGGAGGCTGCCCCTGCACTGCTGGGGGGTGGGGGTGGTGGGAGACATGGGTGGGGGCCTGGTGGAGGCTGCCCCTGCACTGCTGGGGGGTGGGGGTGGTGGGGAACATGAGTTGGACATGGGTGGGGGCCTGCTGGCAGGTGCCCCACAGTGCTGTGGGATGGGGGTGGTGGGGAACATGAGTTTCACATGGGTGGGGGCCTGCTGGCAGGTGCCCCACAGTGCTGGGGGGTGGGGGTGGTGGGAGACATGAGTTGGACATGGGTGGGGGCCTGCTGGCAGGTGCCCCACAGTGCTGGGGGGTGGGGGTGGTGGGGAACATGAGTTGGACATGGGTGGGGGCCTGCTGGCAGGTGCACCATAGTGCTGGGGGGTGGGGGTGGTGGGGAACATGAGTTGGACATGGGTGGGGGCCTGCTGGCAGGTGCCCCACAGTGCTGGGGAGTGGGGGTGGTGGGGAACATGAGTTGGACATGGGTGGGGGCCTGCTGGCAGGTGCCCCACAGTGCTGGGGGGTGGGGGTGGTGGGAGACATGAGTTTCACATGGGTGGGGGCCTGCTGGCAGGTGGGCCACAGTGCTGGGGGGTGGGGGTGGTGGGAGACATGGGTGGGGGCCTGGTGGAGGCTGCCCCTGCACTGCTGGGGGTGGGGGTGGTGGGGAACATGAGTTGGACATGGGTGGGGGCCTGCTGGCAGGTGCCCCACAGTGTTGGGGGGTGGGGGTGGTGGGGAACATGAGTTGGACATGGGTGGGGGCCTGCTGGCAGGTGCCCCACAGTGCTGGGGGGTGGGGGTGCTGGGAGACATGGGTGGGGGCCTGGTGGAGGCTGCCCCTGCACTGCTGGGGGGTGGGGGTGGTGGGAGACATGGGTGGGGGCCTGGTGGTGGGTGCCCCTGGTGGCTGGGGGGTGGGGGTGCTGGGAGACATGGGTGGGGGCCTGGTGTTGGGTGCCCCTGCACTGCTGGGGGGTGGGGGTGGTGGGAGACATGGGTGGGGGCCTGGTGGTGGGTGCCCCACAGTGCTGGGGGGTGGGGGTGGTGGGGAACATGAGTTGGACATGGGTGGGGGCCTGCTGGCAGGTACCCCACAGTGCTGGGGGGTGGGGGTGGTGGGAGACATGAGTTGGACATGGGTGGGGGCCTGCTGGCAGGTGCCCCACAGTGCTGGGTGGTGGGGGTGCTGGGGAACATGAGTTGGACATGGGTGGGGGCCTGCTGGCAGGTGCCCCACAGTGCTGGGGGATGGGGGTGGTGGGGAACATGAGTTGGACATGGGTGGGGGCCTGCTGGTAGGTGCCCCACAGTGCTGGGGGGTGGGGGTGCTGGGGGACATGGGTGGGGGCCTGGTGGAGGCTGCCCCTGGTGGCTGGGGGGTGGGGGTGCTGGGAGACATGGGTGGGGGTGGGTGGAGGCTGCCCCTGGTGACTGGGGGGGTGGGGTGGTGGGAGACATGGGTGGGGGCCTGGTGGAGGCTGCCCCTGGTGGCTGGGGGGTGGGGGTGGTGGGAGACATGGGTGGGGGCCTGGTGGAGGGTGCCCCTGGTGGCTGGGGGTGCAGGGGGACGTGCGTTGGTGGGCAGTAGTGCAAGTTGACATGTGGGTTGGCTGGGGGTCATGGCCATGGTGGATGGTGTGCCTGCAGGACATGTGCAGGGTAGGCCCCTGTGGTGTGAGCCACCTGCAGGGGCCGTGGAGGGTGTAGAGGGAACACCTGGGAGGACCCACACATGCAATTCACGTGTGGTGCTCCCCGCGCACCCCTGTAATACCTGTACCCTTATGGAATCGCGTGTGGAACTTCCCGCGCAACCCTGAAATGCGCGTACCCTGCTCGCATGGGCCCAATCGCGTGTGAAACTTCCCCCGCACCAGGGAATACACGTACCGTGCTGAAATCGCATGTGGCACTTCCCGCGCACCCCTGAGATACACGTACCCCCAATCGCGTGTGGAAATTCCTGCGCACCCCTGAAATACACGTACCCTGCTGAAATCGCGTGTGGCACTTCCCGTGCACCCCTGAGATACGCATACCCCCAATCGCGTGTGGAAATTCCCGCGCACCCCTGAAATACACGTACCCTGCTGAAATCGCGTGTGGCCCTTCCTGCGCACCCCTGAGATATGCGTACCCTGCTTGCACGGGCCCAATCGCATGTGGAAATTCCTGCGCACCCATGAGATACACGTACCCTGCTGAAATCGCGTGTGGCACTTCCCGCGCACCCCTGAGATACGCGTACGCTGCGGAAATCGTGTGTGGAACTTCCCGCGCACCCCTGAAATACGCGTACCCTGCTCGCACGGGGCCAATCGCATGAGGTACTTCCCGCGCACCCCAGTGATACACGTAGCCCGCTTGCCGTGCTGGTACAGGGTTAGCGCAGCCCTTTGCGCTGGATTTGGTATATTGATGGCTTTTCCCTGCGCGAGAGGCGTTCTTGGGGGCGTAACTGGCGCTGCTGCAGGGTCGCTGCGCCACTGTGCGCCACGGCTGGTTTTGGTGGCTGGAATCCATTAATACGCTGTGCGCGGAAATGGATTTTAGCGCACGCGGCTGGCGCAGGGATTCGCACGCGCACACCGTGCGTCAGCCGCGTGTGCCACTTGTGCGCTTAATTCTATGAATTACCCCCTTAATATCATGTTGTTGCAAATACTCTGTGACAGAAGAAAATAGCTTCAAAAGCACAAATGGGCTCACAGTTTTGTCACTGTTTTCATTTCTGTTTGCTGCTGTGAGGCCTTCCAACTGAACAGAAATGTGTTGAAATGTCCATCTTCTTGAAGAGGGGGTCGGTATACTAGGACCCCCCCTCGCATCAAGTTCATGACGAGACGGAAGGCCAGAAAACACTGAAATCACCCATTCCATTTCAGACAAATCCCATATGCACCAATGATAGATACATACACTGAGAGGTATCCTCTCAATCAGGCATACAGACTGTTAGATAGAATCACCTGCAGTACCCTTTGGGAACACTAAATGCAATCAAGACTACAAGTGTAAGCACAATTTCACCTTTGTTACAAGCCTCTACTACACAGCAAAGTGGTAGCGATGGCTGAGCAACCAGACTTATCTCAAGAGTTTAAGTGAGCAGTAGAACAAGTTACACAAAGGACCAACTAATACAGTGATTCAAACAAACATTTACTCAAGGTTTCTTGGTGAAAGAATATACACGTATTTACTCAGTCAGTTCTAAAACATTACACTAGCATAATCAGCTCAATATCACACACTAATAAACCACAAAAATACAACCGGTAAGTAACTGAACAAGTTTAGTTCCCCTGAAGTGGGAGCAAAATGGCACTTCAGATACTTAATAAAGGGGTAAAAAGACAAGGTTATAAGAACAGACAGCCAAAACGCATTCATAGGCAGGGCAAAGAGTTTCAGTTAGCTACAACCACCAATTCTTCTCAATAGGCCTGGCCCAAAGTCAATGGTTCAGAGTCTTTGTGTAGGATAGCACAGTTCTGGTAGATAACGGTCAAGTCTTTGCCACAGAGTTTAGAAGATTTTGGCTAGGCGAAAGGTTTGATGAATGTTTAGGGAAGGACTAGCCTTCAGAGTTGAGAAAGTTTCCCCGAACTCTCGCAATGGCCGAAAAGATTTCCGGACCCGGTTTGCACAGTACCTTGGTATTGAATAAGAGCTGTAGCTGAGGCAGTTGTTCCTGGCAGTTCGAGCAGATCTCGCATTTCCTGAGCTTCAATCATGGGGACAAGAAGCTGGACGTAGGGAGGTTCCTGTACTGCCCAGGGATGAAGCCAAAAGCTTAGCAACACATCTGTTTAAGGTGTGAGTGCCTTAAAATCCACAAGCTGGTTTCCTTCCCTCTGGCTATCCGGTTTTCAACAGCACTGTGATGAAAATTCGACCAGATGGGGACAGTGTCCAGGTGGCTTGCGAGTTGGTTGTTCCCACCAAACTCAAGGGAAGAAGTTAAACTTGAGGGGCTTCTCTGTCAATTGGAGTTTCAGGCAATTCGGACCTGCAGCAGGGCTTCACAAGTCATCCAGTAGTTGCAGCAGTCCTCTTCCTTCAGCTCGTCTTCGGTTCTTTCATTCCAGTGGTCGACTCTCCTTTCAAGTCCCAGAGACCTGCTTTTAAACAGTTTTACCCCATTCATTCCAGCCTGGCTGTCACTCACACAGGGTGGCTGTCCTTGCGATACAGCCAGCTGGCCAATCACGACAGAGTGCTTTCAGGTCTCCTAAGAGACTAAGCACAGGGAGTTTCGGGCACCTCCCTCACATCATGTCCACCCCAGACACTCAGGCACCACAGGACGGCTTCAGCACTGAAGCCTGCCAAAGGCCAACGAACAAAGAGACTGGTTTGGCACGCAGAGACAAACACAAGAAAGACCTTCCTAAAAGAAATGGCAAAAAAAGATGACCGGAGTCTGTTTTTACAGACAGGTCTTGGCCGCCATATTGAAAAACATGACCCGATTTTTAGCTACCGTTCTTAGCGGTCGGTAGAAATCATGGTAGTTGATCTAAACCACTGCCACCAGCCATTTAAAGTAGGAAAGGGTATCATTTGACTGTTAAATGAGTGTTTTGACTCAGGGGAAGCTAGGCAACCCCTCCAGCATTCTATAGTAAGATAGGGTGTGCTGGGTCAATACATTTAAAAAGACTAGTAAAGCCAATTTAACTTTACATGCTCTGGGAGATGGTAGTCAGTCCCAGAGAAGGTATTTAAACCTTTGGGAAGTCTGAAAGACATCCCTGTGTCACTGCAGTGAAGGTGCTGTGTGACACACAGAAAAAGATGATGCCTATGGAGTTGTTTTAAAACTCCATAACAAAAGAACACAAAAGGAAACACATGGAAAATGAAAATTTCAAAGCCCCAAAATATAGCAAAAGAGGTGGAGGGCTCTAAGGTGGAGGGAATTTAGCATGTGTGTGAGAAATCTCCCTAACACAGACCATGTACAGTACAAATCTACCCATGCCTAAATGAAGACCCACAGGCCATGGTCAGAGACACCTATATGGACAGCCTGGACTAAGCATCAAGAAGCCATCACAACAAAGCAGCGTTAGACATGAAGCACATGTTCAATCCACATTGCGTGACAAAAACATACACTCGAATAAATGAAGAACATGAGGATACAGTTCTATAGTTAGAGGACGGATACATATACACACTGTCATTGCTTTTATTATTGTTGCCATTAGCCAAATGCAGCAACACAGAAACCACAAGGCACAAGATATCCTGAGCAAAGCTTGCAGATTCTTAACGTGAATAACTCTATGGAACTGCAGGAGCACATATAGGACCTGGCAGAGCCAAGTGTGACTAACCTATGAAGAATGTAGTATAGCGTGGACAATGTAGGAACCACAGTATAAGGTTTAGGAAAATGACAGCAGTCCTCAGATCTCTGAGAAAGGGACAAGCTGAGCCGATTCAGGCTGAACAGAGAGCAAGACGTGTGAGACAGGCCCCACAGCCAAGGTCAAGAGATACGGAAAGACATTCCAATCCCCAGACGACAAGGGGACGAGCAACAGAAAACAGGAATAAATCCTCATAATTTGCTGCTACAGAGCTCATTTTTATGGTCTCTGGACACTTGATGAAGCTGAAGCAGACAATGGACAGTGATAGGTGATGATAAAGTAGGGTGGATCCCAGGCAGCCAGACACGGACTGCAATTAGTATGCAACAATAATCAACAAGTGTTGTGGCAAGGAGGACATGGTCTCATAAGGCAAACGTGTTGTACACAAGTTACAATACAGACACATAATCGTTCACATTGCCTTGAGAAGGTGCAGAGTGAGCTGAGAAGGGTTTCGGGTCCCAGGCCTGGGGATGTCAACTCTAGCCAATCACAGTTTAGTACCCATGGGGAGAGTAGCAACGGGCACACACCAATTGTAAGTCCATAACTGTGAAACAATGTTATAATTAGTAAATTGGGGATGGAACAGACCAGCCATCTGATATGTAAGAGCTGTAGAATAACACCTATAGGTACCCATATAGGTTATTGAAGCCTCAGCACCTAATCCACGATCACAATAGGTTTCTGGAGAGAGGCCCACGTTATGACAAAGTGGTGATGTGTTTTTTGGGTATAACTGGCCTGCGAGGCAGCGGAAGCTGAGATGTGCATGAATATTTCTGTGTTCCTGTGCTGATTCCTTTTTTTTTTTTTGTAATAAACTGCAGTTTGAACTTGCCGTTGAATGAGTCTTCCATGTATACTGGGGAGATAGTTTGGCTTTCGTAAGTCTGTGGACTTCCAGCATCACTTTGGCATACCTGGATGTCTGTCCCAACACTCATTAAGAGGGCTTCTGTTTATCCTAGAAACCCTTCTAACGTTAAGTCCTTTTCCAATCTGCCTTTAATTGTATGCTGTTATATTTCATGGTATTTTGTATTTGTTTTTTATTCTTATTTATACTGCGCATTCGCCAAAGCGCCCTTACACTTAAAAGTACAACTACAGTACAATAATCAATGTGACAATGTGAGGAGGTTTAACAATTAAGCAGATTGCATAGATAAATAAATGAGTCTTCAAACGAGTACAGACCAAACATTAAGTAGAAGAACAGATTGAAAGAGGAAGAGAATTCCAGTAAAATGGAATGAGAAGAAAAAAATAACGAAGACGAGAAGAAACATAAGGGGGTTTGGGAACAGCTAAGCGATATTGTGACTGGGAGCACACAGCTCGAGGAGATTAGTAGAAGTAAACCAGAGATGGAAGGTAAGGAGGGGCCAGGCTGTGAACACATTTAAATACGATTGAAAGAGAATGAAACAAGAGGCGGGTCTCAAACAGCAGATTAGCAGCCATAGAAAGTGCAGCTGAAATAGAAGGACAGGGGCACAGTAGACATTGGGCCTCATTACGAAGTAGGAGGTAGCCATGGTGCTATTAGCAACATGGCTACCCCCTTACCGCATTTCGGGTGCGGGTTCCCGAAATAGGGACTTGCCGGGTCATTCCAACCTTGGAGGACCCGGTAAGTAACCATTCCGGGAACCATTCCCCATTCCCATTCGAGCCCCCATAGGGCTCAATGGAGATGGAGCTAATAACGGTACCGCAATTTGGGACCCGCTAAGGGACCTCGGAATAGGGTGGTAAGGGATTACCGGCACCAGTCTCCTTACCAGTGCCGGTAATCCCTTACCACCTACCTCGTAATGAGGCCCATTGTATTTGAAAAACAAAGATCTTGGAGACATCTAGTAACGCCGCAGAATGTTCTGGCAGAGGGACATAATCAGTGACACATAACAGAAAATGTAATAGATAAAGAGTGACTTGACTCTGGCAGCAGATTCTGTCAATCTCAAAAAGTAGATGAAAACTGATAATAACTCATCCCAGTAAATCATGCTTCCTGAACTGGTAAAATAGTTCTAATCAAACAGATACCAACTTAGAAAATATGTTGTTGTTTATTCTCCCCATAAAACAGCACAATAGAGTTAATCAATGCTCAGTCCCTCCTGCATTGTGTGCTTCATACATATGTATAATTGTGTTTTTTTTGTTCCTAGGATAACTTTGATGGCAATATCGAATTTAGAGAAGCCAGATTTGCGTATCCAACAAGACCAAAGGTCCAGGTTCTGCAGGGTCTAAACCTGCGTGTTGCAAAAGGACAAACTCTTGCCCTGGTAGGAAGCAGCGGCTGTGGGAAGAGCACTACGGTTCAGCTCCTTGAGAGATTTTACGACCCCTTTCAAGGGTGTGTGGTAAGTTGTAAATTCACAAACATGTTTATTGTGCCCAAGAAAAATCCTGCATTTGGTTTCTATGGGGACTCTGAAAAGTGAGTCTGCTAGTGCAAGGTATTCGACCTACCTAATTTGCACCAGGTGCTACGTGCTGATGGAGTTGCTGTCCAGACCATAGCTACGGTGATGTTAGGGTGTACTCTGAGAGGCATCAGTCCATGTGGCCTTTTCCTCTGTGCCTATTGTTTCCTGCCACACATGTGTATTGCTTGCAGGCATCTGGATACCCATGTTTCTGAAATCCACAACTCCAGAATTTTAAAAAATGCATGTCGTCAGTGACGGGATCTTTACACTCTGGCACTACAATGCACATGCTGTACCCACATGAATAGGAGCTGACCACTTACCCAAACAACACAACTACGGGTATTCAACACATTTGTGAGTTTCACGCATAGAAGGGACACAATGGTCCCACAAGTAATCCCTTTCGCTGCACCAATGTCCCATCTGTGAAGCAGGCTATGTGTATGTCAGGTGAGGCATATGTAGAATTTGATGGGATTTTGTCCCTGGATGTCTGCCCTTGCATATCTGTGAAGTTGCTTCATGGTCTCCTTTACTCCTATTTTAAATGCACGTTTTTAAATCCTCTCTGAGCATTTAAATTAGCACCATCCAAAGTTAAAGAAATTATCGATATTTTTCAAGTGTTCTAGCATGTGATATCCTAAGGTTTTATATCAGCATTGCCACTGCACATCAAAAGACTTTAAATTGTTTCAATTTAAATTGCTGGTCTTCTAGTTGCCCTACTTTACAGATGGAGTTGGGACCCACTACTTGTATTTCATGGAAACTGTTACATATCGTATCAGGGTCCTATTTCTTTGAGACAGGTTTGCCTCTTTTGTCTGCTCTGAACATGTGCCATGTCACCTTCACGTATTGCTCATGTCCTCACTAATCATTTGCCAACTGACCTGTGAACACTGCTATATCACCGACCTGAAATCTACTGGGTGCTAAAGCTGAACATGGGGCGTAATGATTTTTCCGTCACTGCCCTCATAGAATGAAGTGTAATTACAGTGCACTCATGCAGGAAGTGTATTATGTTATTACTTTTATAATGCAGGACCTGGTGTGCAGAACCTGGGACTCACCAACAATTATTTAACAAACTATAAAGATGTGTTCACTTTTAATAAAATAATTATTTTATAAGGCACAAAAAGGATTTTCAAAGCTGTGCTATATTGACTTCAATCAGAATGGTCGTTTTCTAATAAAAGGCTAATTTCGAGACTCACAGTATTGAAAAATAGCTTAGTAAAACGACTTTTTAATTAGGTTATTATACCACGTATATTATACATACTGGCACAGAGGAGGCCCCCACTTATGCAAACATTCTTCACACACACCACACACAAACACACACACAGATACGAGTTAGCCCTTGACGTGATGATGTGTTTGTATACAAATATCTATGGCATACATGCAATAAGGAGGGTTGTGTCAATAGAATTGCACCAGTAAACCCAAGGCACATTTCAACAATTGCACTGGGCAAATGAAGTCTATAAGGATTGCAATGGTCTTTGTTCAACTTCTGCATGCATATGTAGGTCCTTAGATTACTGTAATGGTATCTTCTTAGGACAAAAGAAGCATCAGATTCAGAGACTTCAAGTTCTTCAGAATGCAACAGCCCGACTTGCTCTCCAAGTTCCCCAACTGACTTCTTCCACTGCTCTGCTTCTCCGGCTTCACTGGTTGCCGGTGGGAGCGAGGATTGAGTTCAAGATTTTGTGTATGGTGCATCGAGCTCTTTATAATGTTGGGCCTCATTTTTTGAGAAAGAAACTGGCAAGGTATTATCCTGCTAGAAGTTCGGTCGAAAACACAAATCTTGCTGAAAATTCCAAAATGTTGTTGCTAGTGTCTGGGTGGTCGATCCACGCTATGGAATGTCTTGCCATTCCATTTGAAAGCTCAGACCAAGTTTCCTCACTTCTTTCTTAGGCTGTGGTTCTTGTTGTGTAAAACTGCTCTGCCTTAGCGCCTTGATGCCTTTGAGCCACAGTTTGCGCTTTATACATTTTAAATAAAAAAAATTTTAAAAAATAAAAATGCCTTACACATTTTGCATGGCAAAAATGTGACGGGGATTCGCCAGAGTTGTGTGCTGATTGGTCAAAATTATGAGAAACAATGGCGAGCAAGCACTGAATGCTCAACCCATCTCTATGGGGTCCATAGGGGTCATGGTTTGGGCCACCCGACTGGTGATTTCAGTATTAGTGTGGCATCTTTCAGGACCAAACTTGTGAAAGTTGTATAACTGATATCAAAGTCTGAATGGGAAAGAATTGACAAACGCTTAGGAAAGGAGAATAATGTATGCCCGCCAAATGACTGCCCACATTCCTGTGGTCACAACCTGGGATTCTAAATGCAATGCTTTCAATTAAACCCCTATATATGTAGTATGTTGTTTTTCAAACTCCTTTTGAGAACATTGCTCTATCCTGAGCATTTTGCCTCAATGGATTCTGTCCTGGAAGCTTCATGTTTGGACAGGTAAATGTGCTATATTTTGGTGTAACTTTATATACTAAGAAGCACATACAATCCCAGTAAAATTGATTATGATGTGTTTTTTTTTTTTTTTCATTTAAGCAGTTTTCTGCATTCTTAATTGGGTTCATTCAATCACCAATCGTAATATCTAACAATCCGCCCTTCCATTTTGAAGTAAGACATTTGGTCTTTAGAGTCCTCGTCTGGACATTGTGGCCCGCTAGTGTCAACATTTGGATTCAAGTACTTATTAAAAATTGCAACTTAACATAAAAACAGAATATATATATATATACTAACACAGACCGTAAACCTCCACATCCCCACACCCCTTGCCCTACTTACAAAACAGCGCTGACAAGACGTCTCATTCACAAAATCTCTAAAAAACGCCCCAAATGTCTACAGCCATTTTTTGGTTTTCTCTCATTTAAAGGCCGTTGTATTGTTCAGTGTCAATATAATTAAAGCCTCCCACTCCTACTTGGGGTGGCCGCTCACTCTCGGTCTTCTCCCGTTAGAACAGAAATTTGCATATGGTCTTGTTTTCAGACTATTTCCATTTACCACCTGTTCAGGAATAGCTTTAGGTCTTGGGTGATAAATCTGAGATATTGTTTGCCAGCAGGCAATGCTACCAAAGTCCATTCATTCTGCATCAAAGGGCCCTAGATTGGAGAGAATGTTCGCTTTGTGAGCAGAATGAGCCGAAAGAGAAGTACAATTACAGCCCATCCAGAATGAACAGGTTACCTGTTCAGGAATGTATTCCTATGTTCTGAAATTAGAAGCTTATCTAGATAACTGTTGGTTATTTATCTATTTTTTTCCCTAGCTTGCGGATGGGATTGACACGAAATCACTAAACTTGCAGTGGTTCAGAACTCAATTGGGCATTGTGTCCCAAGAGCCAATGCTATTTGACTACAGCATTGCTGAAAATATTCAGTACGGGGACAACAGCCGAATTGTCAGTCAGGAGGAAGTTGAAGAAGCAGCAAAAGCAGCCAATATTCATAGTTTCATTGAAAATCTCCCTGAGGTGCGTATAAATGATTCGTTTATTGCGAAAGTTACAGTAATGTCAAACACAATCAGTGAAACCTGCATATCTACATATATATAGATGTACACATATATAGCACTACTCATACTGACATGCATGACATCGCAAAGGGCATAATACATGACATCACATATGACATGAACAACTATGTCATGTGCACATGGTGCTACTTTAAAAATCCTCTGAAAAGAGGTTTCACAAGAGGTTTCACAATAAAGTCGGCCCACAAGGTCTGTGTCCTGTGAAGTTATTTTTGTTCTAGTGACAGTAAGCAGAGGCCTTGCCATGTAGCATGTGCACCGAAATGATAGCTTAAACATGTACTTGAACTTTAATATCTGCCAGGCTTAACCTTAGAGATAGGACTACTTCTCTATATGTCAGTGTCTTTAGGATGTGGCTTGGGCTCATGGTGTACATGCACTGAATGGATAAGAAGGACACAGACAGAATATGTCCTTTATATACCTTGTTTTCATTTTAACAGACTCTAATCCTAGGTTCGTATTCTGCTCATTGTAGTTTGTTCCACGTTCGTTGAGGTTGCCTCACTGAGCTTCATATTTTGCTCTCTACCTTCAGAAACAATCCTACAAATTGATTTATACTAAGACCTGTCTAAAGGTTTACATATACTCATTGTTCTGGCAGGCCTGGACATGTAATCCTACTGCCCAACTTCACGACAGGAAGTATGCTCTACTACCAAGGTCCATGATATAGCTATGAACTCCAGTAATCTATTTATATTTGCCATAAAATGTCATGTTGTTTTAGGAAAATTTAATTTTGTACAGCATGGCTGAGATTACATGACAGAGGCCTAGCTGTCATTCTGCAGATGGCTCTGGCCAAGCTTTAAACGCAACCCCCTTTAGGCACATTCTTTCAGGATGTGTTCAGTTTGATGATGTAATATCTGATGTCACCTGTAATGTCATCAATGATGCCAACTGTAATGTCATCTGTGATATCACAGCAATTGGTAGCAGCACTCCATCATGGGGGCACACGTTACGGTTATGCAGCTTACCAAACTCATATTTCTATGGATTTAGATTTTATGTTCATAACATAACATTTTTTTTTTCACTGAATTTCCAAGTTGAATTATAACTGTAGGTGCTTCACAATAATCCTACATTGAAGGTAACCTATTTAAATGCATTTATTTTACAAATACCACTTACGCCTAACGTTTTGTTGTTGCCGAAAAGACAATGCTCTACCCTTACGGGGGGGGGAGGGGGGACATGTCCTCACACAACTGATGTGAAAACATGCCCCAGATGGCAACGTTATGCTCTTTTCTTGCAGTTTATCAGTGCAGTGTTACTGCATCAGATCTGTGGTTTCCATTTGCTATGTGGGAATCTTAGAATATCCATGGATTTCCTTATTGATCACGCCGTCAGTCAAATCTTATTATTATTATTTGTTTTAACCGAGCAAATGCTTTTGACCTTTAGAAAGCGGATCTAGGAATTAACGATGCATGCATTAAAAAGGTGTTTCTTAACACGCATCAGACGGATTATCACCCAATTTGTAAATGCATGCTTTTAGGACCAGTTAAACACCGCTCGTGAAGGTTTGGTACAGCTCAGAACAGTGGGGGGTTTTCTGCTGGTGAAAGCCTAAATCCCCTGGGGGGAAAATGAATGGGAAATGCAAGTTGGTACCCACTGAATCAAAGATTCAAGCACATTTTGGAATACATACATATTAGTTTTCCATTTTTCCTGCAAAACCTGTCAAACCGTGCTTAAGTTATAAGCATGTCAAGCCCGCGGGGAAAGGGCGCGGGGTGTTTGCGTCCCACAGGGGGACTTTTGCTTGGCCCAGGAGGGCCTTCGAACTTTGGCCATGCCCCCCCCACGACTAACGCCTGGATTTGTGAGCCCGCCGGGTGAAGCCCGCGGGGAAAGGGCGCGGGGTGTTTGCGTCCCGCAGGGGGACTTTTGCTTGGCCCAGGAGGGCCTTCGAACTTTGGCCAGGCCCCCCCCCACTACTAACGCCTGGATTTGTGAGCCCGCCGGGTGAAGCCCGCGGGGAAAGGGCGCGGGGTGTATGCGTCCCGCAGGGGGACTTTTGCTTGGCCCAGGAGGGCCTTCGAACTTTGGCCACGCCCCCCCCACTACTAACGCCTGGATTTGTGAGCCCGCCGGGTGAAGCCCGCGGGGAAAGGGCGCGGGGTGTTTGCGTCCCGCAGGGGGACTTTTGCTTGGCCCAGGAGGGCCTTCGAACTTTGGCCACGCCCCCCCACTACTAACGCCTGGATTTGTGAGCCCGCCGGGTGAAGCCCGCGGGGAAAGGGCGCGGGGTGTTTGCGTCCCGCAGGGGGACTTTTGCTTGGCCCAGGAGGGCCTTCGAACCTTGGCCACGCCCCCCCCCACTACTAACGCCTGGATTTGTGAGCCCGCCGGGTGAAGCCCGCGGGGAAAGGGCGCGGGGTGTTTGCGTCCCGCAGGGGGACTTTTGCTTGGCCCAGGAGGGCCTTCGAACTTTGGCCACGCCCCCCCACTACTAACGCCTGGATTTGTGAGCCCGCCGGGTGAAGCCCGCGGGGAAAGGGCGCGGGGTGTTTGCGTCCCGCAGGGGGACTTTTGCTTGGCCCAGGAGGGCCTTCGAACTTTGGCCACGCCCCCCCCACTACTAACGCCTGGATTTGTGAGCCCGCCGGGTGAAGCCTGCGGGGAAAGGGCGCGGGGTGTTTGCGTCCCGCAGGGGGACTTTTGCTTGGCCCAGGAGGGCCTTCGAACTTTGGCCACGCCCCCCCCACTACTAACGCCTGGATTTGTGAGCCCGCCGGGTGAAGCCCGCGGGGAAAGGGCGCGGGGTGTTTGCGTCCCGCAGGGGTGTTCGCGGAACGCTGAGGGTGAGCGTTGCACTCCTGGTTTGCCCGCAGAGATGTCACTCCAACACTGATCAGAGGGAGGTTGGAGTTTGAAGCCGCTGCTCACCGTATGGAAGCTGCTGCCGTTTGCTGTCTGTCAAGGAGGTAACCTAGGTGTCATTCTCTCACTGGCGCCTTTTTTTTTTTTGCCCTATTCCTGAGTCTACTCTCTGGGTCCTTATGCCGGACCACCATGCTCATGCCACCGGGGGGATCCCAGCCCCTGTACCCCTTGTGTTTTTTGGACCTGAGCTTGGCCCGGGTCCCCCTCCCGGCGCCAAGAGGAAAATCAGACTGCTAAAGAGGAATCGGATAGCGGGTCCCTTAGCTGCCTTGACAACACATTGTGCACCAGGAACCACCCATGAGGCCACAGTACCCGCTAATCTTGGGGATACCCATTTCCTGCTCAATGAGATCCGTCATCTTTTGGATAGTCCAGGGGTAGAGCCCTTCCCCATACCGGCACAGAGTCTGGTTGCCTTACCCTCTGGGCTCCGGCTGGACTCTCCCATTTCATCTGTTTTGGCTGTTTTGGCTGCGGGCGACAGATTGTCACTACCGGCCGAAACTGCCCAAAGGGGCATATCCTCCTCAAGCTCCCACAATAGTTCGTGGAGCGATATACTCTCATCTACAAGTTTAGAGGGTAGCTCCCCCCTTGGCGTGTCCCCTTCCCGGTCGGTCAAGGACACTATCCAAAACAATACATCTGGTGGGAGTAACCATGAGCCCAAATTGACCTCTGACTTACCTACAGAGGAAGCGCCCTTGCCTAGAGGGTGTGGGTGTACCCAAGTATTGGCGGAACTGGCCATCATCAAGGATCTGTTATACGCTTTGCTAGAGGCTCTAAGGAATGGAGTTGGAACCGCTCAATTGGAGGAGCCCATGATCAACACCCCAGCTGACGAAGGGCACATGTGCCCACCCCTGGAAAGCCCCTCAAATTGTCTACCTGCAGAGGTCCCTCTGGTTTTGTCCACCTCCAACGGGACTGCCGTTGACCTAATACAGGCACAGGCCTCTGCCCTCATGGCCCCCGACTGTACCGAACCCAAAGCCCAGAGTCCATGGAAGTCGGGGGATCAACCTAAGTTGCTGGAATCAGGAAACCCCAATCATACAACAGTCTTTCTTCAGGGGGTGCCCAAACTGGCACCAGACAAGCGAGAGCCAAGGGACGCTTTACTTAACAAATGCCTATTCTGGCTAAATACTACTGGAGGCTGCCCGTTTGTACGTAGAGAGGCTTTGGCGGGGTGCAGCAGAATTACCAGCATGGGCAAAAACTCTCTGGACAGCATCAAATTGACTTTTTGGGACCATAGTATAGCACACAGGGTTTGGGGAGGTGGTGGTCGGGCTGGCAAGTCATCGAAGAGTGGGATTTCAATCAGTATGCCCCCTTTCCTCAACCCTGTTACCCCTGCCAGATCTGCCACAGTAAAGTCTGGGGGCTTTCCTAGTAACAGCCTCCTTTCAGGTGCTAATTTGACTGTCTTAGGCCCAAGGCGTCATGGGTGTTGGAGGAGGCATGGGGATGGTGGGACTTGATTTTGGGCCTAAAGATCTGTTAATGGATCCCATTGGAGGGGGTGGATTGCTCGCACTGCCCTGTAGTCTTCTCTGTGGTTGATTTTATTTAACTCTGTATAAAAACCGTATTTCTATTCTTAGAAATGTTTTTGTAGGATGTACTTTGATGGTCATTTCTTTTGGCCGAATAAAGTTGTTTGACCTGACCTGAAAAAATAGTCTCTTCTTATGGAAACAGCAACTTAATCATAACCACAGAAATACAACTGACACTCTGTAGCATACAATGGGTTCAGCAATTACACTGTAGATAAGCAATTACTGGGATGCTTATAACTTTGAGGAGATTCTGGTCTGAGTTGTGTCAAAATTCAATGTTGATTAGGCGCCTGATCCCAAATTGTTCCTATCACTTATTTAGCACAAATCCGTTTTGCTGTTTATTTTAAACGTGGCCAAAATTGTTCAAAACCTGTTACGGATACCTATGTTTGCCAGGAGCAATCTACACATCTAGATGCTCATCTTCAGAGAGTTGCTAGGCTTCTTTGTATCTGCAGAGCTCACACGGGTTCACTTGGAGGAGGCTACTTGTGCTTGCTGCTCAGTGCTGTTAATTTAATACGATGCGTTTTTCTTTGTTTTAAACTTCCCCATTCCCCAAACTTCCCTTGATTTGAATATTGATATTCTGTGTATTGCAACGCTACCAGGGCATACTTCCTGCTTAAGGCAGGAGTCTGTTCTTCATTGCCGCTACCCAGGCTGTCATGTGACTTGCCTGCCGGCATTTACGTGACAGCAATCAAGACAGACAGCACAACGGGTGAGCGCAGCGGGCATGCCTTGTGCGTGCTCAAGGCATGCAAAAGGTAAGCCTGCCTCTGCTCGTCCGGTCCTCGGATGGACCCTGGACTAATGCTTCTGCTGTCCACAAAAACCATGGTAAATACTATTCCCACTTGGAGTTACTGGGGGTCATTACGAGTTTGGAGGTAGCCATGGTGCTATTAGTGCCATGGCTGCCTCCAAACTTGTGTCCGGATTCTTTGAATGGGGATTTACCAGGTCATTCCAACCTTGGAGGACCCAGTAATGGACCTCGGAATGCGGCGGTAGGGGGTTAACGGCATCGGCATCCTTACCGGTGCCGTTAACCCCCTACCGCCGTACTCGTAATGACCCCCACTGTCTTTTGCACCCATGACCACTACTTTTCCTAAAAATGTTGCTATGGGTTTAGCAAATTGCGTGGCAACCAATTAGATGGCCATCTCATCAGCTTAATTGTTTGTTGGCTAATGTGAGCTCCCTGGTTGCCCATCGGAATGAATGTCATGAGACACTTCATGAACACCAGCCTGATCTGGCTTTTGTCTGAAACCTGGTTGAACAAGACATCTGGCCCAGATCTTTTCAGTCTTTACCAGTTAATTATAAAATACTCTGTCAGCACAGAGGTTCAGCAAGGCCCACAGGTGGGCTTGCAGTTATCTATCTTGCTACACTCAATTGTGTGATAGTCCGAATGTCACAAGGCCTAGTCGGACCGTTTTTGTTTATCGTCATCTGTTCCCCACACCTGTGCTTCTGTCTTATTGCACCTTGAAACACTTTTTGCTGTATAGGCGCATTATGCATACCCATTAAATACATAAATAAAAATTCCCTTTGTGAATTCTTTGAAAATGGAGGCAATGCTGATTTGCTTATCTCTTTCAGCCTCTCAGACCCTTTATTTTCTTATAGTTTACCGTCCACCTCCATTCCACTCCACCTTCTCCCTGGCCTTTAAGGAGTTGTCTGCAAATTTAAAATGACGGGTTGCCAATATTTTATTTAATTTTTTATTTTTTTATTTTTATGAGCACTTTGGTATATCCAAATAAAAAAAAGAAAGGAAAAAAAAAGTTTGGCTATTCAATTTTTCAAACTGACAAGTCATGGCATACAGACACGTATCTGACAGATGCTTTGTCATGCACAGAACAGCAAAATGACATAAGTAAAAGTCTCTGCAAGGGCCGAACAAACTGCCATTCTATTAGTTGGTCCATGGTTCTTTCTCACAACGTCCCAATAGTAAATACATGTGCACCCTGATTTCCAGATTTGCCATTTTAGGAGTCTACTGTTCTTGTTTCCATTGCACTTTCCGTCGTTATATTTGCAATTTTCTCAAAGATTTTCAACATAAATGTAGTCATTGCTAAGTTGATAGGTGTTTTTTCCCCTTCAAGGAGAATTCTCTACCAAATGTCAGTCTGACAGTATTTGTCCCACATCTCTCCAAGATAAAGATGTCTTTAACGACGAAGAGTTGGACATTGAAGTATTACATGTTTGAGGGTCTCTAAGACCTTCATATTCTGGCATAGTGTACAGTGCTTAGAATCCTGTTGCCCCTTTTCCTGTAGTTGTAATCTCTGCAGGGCCACAGATTGAGGCAGAATCTTAAATAGGATGTTCGCAGGAACCAGTTAGGGAAAATTAACAGGTAATTTGGCAATTTGTTCAGTTTGCGGAGATTGGACCAAAAATCTTCATGACCATGGTAGCTCTGTACTTCTTCCTGCGTCTGAATCCAGTCATGTTCAAATAATAATTTTCTTCACTCTGTCAGGATTCTTTAATAAGGATTCTTCTGATTCATTCATGTTTCCTAAGATCACTTGGCAAATTGTGGCCCATTCCATTAATATGGATTCATTATGATTTTCCAAGGCTTTCTTCAGAACTTTAAATCCCCCAGTTGAAGTTTCATCTATACATTTTCGGTAAAAAAGGATTATTTTCCACTGTGATATTGCTTTTAATGATGTTAAAGCCAATTCTCTTCGGATAATTTGAATCGGATAAGTTTTGAGCAGTTGAAGTGGGCTCCTCCAGAATATTCCTTCTAATAATGACCATGTTTTGACAGGTAGGAGGAAAGAGATTTCCGCCCCATAGACTAAAATCAGAATGACTTTAGCTCTATAGAAAGCCACTACCGGCGCAAGCGAGAATCTACAGAATCGTTTTGAGAAGATTTTTGCTTGCGCTGCCAGATTTTTTACCTTGCTTTTGAGGTCAGAAATTCTTGGTTCCTCATTTCTGTTGTTGTTAAGACAGATGCCCAAATATATTAGTGAGGAGACTTGTAAGATTTTCTTGTTATTTAGCGTCCATCCTTTTTTTTTTCTTCTGTTTATTCCCCTTGTTGGTTTGCCATATGTTAAAATTCTTGATTTCTCCAGGTTGATAATCATGCTATTACTGTTGACATGGTTCTGTACTGCTGTCAGTTGGTGTTGGAGGCCTATCAGGTTCTGATCAATCAAAACTATGTCGTCCGCATTAATTAATCTTCCTACCAGAACTCCTGCTATGTTTGGCGGGAAGATTCTTAATTCTGCAAAGGTGTCTTGAATATCAGATGTAAAGAGATTGTATGTTTCGGGGGCCAACAGGCACCCTTGTTTTAGCACAATGTTGGTGACTATCTTCTCAGACAGCAAGCATTTTTTATTTAGTCTCACTTTCATTGATGTATCATTGTATAGCTCTTTAATGTTGTCAAGAATAACTTCCGGGCAATTTCACTTTGTTAGTTTTTCCCAAAGCTCTGGTCTTTTAATCATGTCAAAAGCCTTTTATAGGTCAATGAAGGCCACATAGAATTTCACTCCATTGTTTCTTAATGTTTTGGCTTTAAGAAAGTTTAATATGAAGATGTTCAAGGGAGTTCCCCTACCCTTTACAAAACCTGCCTGCCATTGGTCTCTATGTCCTGATGATTCCACTTATTTTATTAGTGCATTTAGCAGTATGGAGGCAAAGATCTTTCCTGCCATGTCCAATACAGCTATCGGCCTGTAGTTTTCTGGGATAGTTCTCAGTCCTTCTTTAAAGATTGGCACCACTACACTTTCCTTCCATGACTTCGGGACATTACCAGATTTAAGAACATACTTGAACAGGTTATGTAAAAATGTTGCCCATTCTTCTGGGTCACTTTTTAACCCCACGTTAGTCAGCCAGTCAGGGCCCGGAGGTCTCGAATTCTTTAGTTTTCTGATGATAATTTCCAATGTTACTGTATCTATGTCTAACAGGCTTTGATCTTCTCTTCTCTTGGCCAAGATGTTGGGTGTCAAGAGAGCTGGCTCTTGCAGTTGATTATAGTAAATGCGCCATTGGCTTTCTGAGATCGGGTTAGCTGTTAACGCGCCTTGTGATGTTTCCTTTTCGCCTAATAATGCCCAGGTGCCCTTCGTGTTTCTTTTGCAGATGAATGATAGCATACATTGTGAGTCATGGTTTAGCATTGTCTTCTTGTGTATTTTTAACTAATGATGGTTTTTTTTCTTGATTTTTCTATCTCAGCTGATCTAGTCATCAGTTTACTTTTGTTTGATTGTTTGAGATTTTTTCTTAAAACTCTTTTCTTTAAGACAATTGTCCTGTTATATAGATGTCGATGAGACATTGTTGGTTTAGTTGATCCAGGGTTGGCAGTAGTCTGGACGATGTTAAGCAAAAGTTCATAATTAATAGTCGGTAGAGGATTTTGTTGCATTTGTGTAATCATAGTCATTAAGTTGTTAGTCAGAGCCAGAATCTTTATAGGTTGAATTTTTAAACTATTTCTTCCTGGATTGATTATCAGGTTGTGACCATAAAATTGTTGCGTGTTTTTGTGGGTCAGATTAGTACATGTAAGCTTCACCGGATTATGGTCACTTGATTCCGTAGTTATTACTTTTAGTTTATCAATGAACCTTGACATATTAGATGAGACAGTAAAATAATCCAATATTGCATCAGACTTTCCTGGAATGTCCACGTTTTTAATCCCATTTAGGACTAAGCAGTCCCATGATTGCATTGCCATTCTCCATGATAAGCCTCATTTTTGTTTAGGTGTAGCTGCCACTGATTCATCCCTGATTGTGTTGTTACTTTTATCTAGGTAATTGTTGAGGTCTCCAACAATTATTATTATGGGATCCGGCCATTTTTCGCTTTGTTGATCAATTAGGCTCAAGATATCCCTTGCTAGGGAACTATTTTTACTGCTCCCTGGAGTCCAATATATGTTTATTAATATTAAGATCTTGTCTTGAGTTATCGCCTGGGCTGTTGGTCTCTGTATCCCCAGCATCTGTATGTAGGGTGACGGATTGACAGAGCTCAGCACCGTCCATTTTAAATCGTCCTTCAAGTAGCCCTGCCATTGGTCTTCCTTTTAGCCCTTTCACGGCTTAGTTTACAAAGACACAGTATCCTTCCATTGTTGGGGTCTCTCTTAGCCATGTTTCTTGAAAACATAATACTTTTGGGTCTTCATTTGCAAGTTCTTTCTTAGTTAATAAGGGGCTAAATCCCCTGGTATTCCAAGTTATAAGTGCTGATTCTTTTGTTTCAATTTCCTTTAAACATTATTGGTTTTTCATTTTTTACGCAGCCAGTTTGGCCAGCCATTTCCATTTTGCCTGTTCTTCGTCCAAGGTCTGGGTCACCTGGTGTTGATACATTTCTTTTTGTGGGACTCATAGGCTTCTTGAAAGTTGGATTTCCTTGTTTGATTTCCAAGTTCTTTTTCCACCACTTCACGTTGTTCGATTATTTTTTCATTTAAGACAACGCCCATGAACCTCAGACTCTGCAACTCCACCAGGAGTTGATAGACTGCTTGTGATACAATATGGATTTGTACTCTGTCCATGTGCATTTTATCAGGAAATTCTATTAGTGCAACATCAGTTGAACTAATTAAGCTAAGTGCCGTGACCTGTGGGAATAGTCTTTACACCTTGGGATGGTTTATAATCAGCCCATCGTCTAGGTGTAAAATTCTTTCAAGGGATAGCAGTCTGCCTTTCTCTGCACTGGTCTGCATAGAACTAGCAGGCCTAAGCGGGATAGGCGGTTGGTCTTCCAGTCCGTTATTTAAATCCTTTTCCGGTTTCTGGTTATCTTGGCGACCTTCGCTGTGTTGGGCTTTTCTGTTGTTTGAATCTTCTAAATTCGGCACCGCCGTGATCTGTTTGGCCCCAAGATTATGTGCTGGTATTACAATTGGCTTAATTCGACCCATTCCAGAGTTGGTGTCCAGTTCTTCACCTTGTTTACTTTCCCTTGTTTTTGTTTTGGCCGTTCTATTTGCTTTATGCATCAAGGTCTTGTTAGGTTTTGGATTATGTTTAGGACTTACTCTTTTGTTTGTCCGTTGATTCAATCATTTTTCCTCGTCTGCCCCAAATCGTCCTCTTCTGATTGCTCACTTTCAGTCTCATAGGAATCCATACGTACCTGACCACGTTCTGGTGTACAACTCTCTTCTTCTGATATTGAGTATGTTGACATCTCCATTAAGTCTATCTTCGAGTTGTCCTTCAGATGTGGTTCGACAGGGTCTGAGTTTATTTTTTCGGGGGCACTTATGTTGTTCTCACTTCAATGTGTATTAACAGGTTTTGCACAACTGCTTTCTTGAGGCATTGTCAGGCTTTTGATGAAAGCTTTGCTTTTATTTGATATGTGTACCCTTTGCTGGGTTTGATTTTTTGATTTTTTTTGTCAGCTTTGGAGCCCGGGTCGGTTTTAGTTTCCATTCGACCCTCCTTGCTGTCTTCTGCCTCCCCAGCATTGTTGTTTTATTCGAGACAATCTTAGCTTTTTTGGTAAATATTTATCATATTTTTGGTTCGCTGGTTCCCTTTGTTACGGGCTGTCCGTCAATACTTGTCTCTTTGTCTGTAGTGGGCTTTTTAGTTGGACGATTTCTTTTGCTAGGGGCACATTTTGGTTTCTGGTGGGGCAGAAATGTGCCGGGATTATTTGGTCTGCTTGTATTTCCTGATTTCTGTCATTGCCCTTGTCCATCTCCTCGCTTATTGAGCAATTAGGTTTTTCAGGGTTATTTTGGGTTCCCTCTTTTGACAACTCCTGTGTTGCCATTGGTATATTCTCCCCTCTGAAGGGTAGATGAATCATTATATCCTTATTAGGGTGTGCCCTCCGTGTCTGTATTTGGGATCACAGGGTTGGATAACCCCCCCTACCGATTTTCTTCTTAAACTCTTCCATCTGTTTCTCCTTTCCTCCATGATTGGTTCCAAGATGGTCTGCAAGAGTTGGGCGATTTTGTGTTCGAAGTTATCCATGTTGCTTTGTAATGCTGTGATGAAACCCTCACTAAAGATTATCTTCGAGTGTAGCATAGCCAGGAGCATGGTATGATCTTTCAATGTGTCAGTTGCGTCTTCGTGCAACTTCATAAAAGGGGCTAGAATTGCTACCAATGTTTTTACCATATGAAAGTTGTCCTTTTCAGATCATGTTTTCCGCTGTCCGTCACTCCTAGGGATATCAATGTTCTTTGACGGAGAGTTTATGTTTGTTGATGGCAGTTGTACAGGCAAATTTATGTCCTGTATTCCCCCTGATTGCATGGTTTGTGACATTTGTTTTTTTGTTTTCTCAGGAAACATTGTGTAGATGTTTCCACAGTCTGGCAATTTTGTTCCATCATTATTTATTTTTCCAACAATATTGCATCTGGAATTTCAATAGTCTGCAGACTTTGCTTACGGTCCCCGTTATCCTGGTGGCCTAACCCACCATTAAGTGGGTTTGGAAGTGTTTTTTGCCATAAAAATTAGGAACAACCTGGCCATCTGTTAGTGGTAATTTTTGAGGTCTCCAAATGTTTTTGTCACGGCCAAGATACCTTATAAATTGTTGTTTTATTGGTTTCAGGCTTCCCCTTACTCCATTATTAGGTTGCTCTTTCCATAATGGGAATGTCTGGCTGTTGATAATTGAGCACCTATTTGAGGGCGTCCTTTCAAAATATATCGTTCGGTCGGGCTAGTTGCCCTGTTCGCTGTTTTTTTTCCGGCGGTAGTTCCCTCAGTTCAAGGGGGATATCCACCACATCTTTCAATTCAAAGGGAAGGTTCACCACCTCTTGAGACCTTTTCGGGGTGCTTGCCACAAGGTCTAAATGTTCACTGATCAAGGTAGTTATTATAGGGTTGAGGCCAGAGTTGTTAGTGTCTCTCTTCTCCTCCACTTTATTTGCGTTTATTGGAGTTGCGTTGGTCGCCTGCTTTTTCTCCAGTCAAGTTAATTTATTTAGATGAGGTTCTATACAGGGATTTGAGGTTTCCATTACTAACTCCTGTATATCTTTTTCATGTGGGAAGTCAAGTGATTTCGCCACCTGAGCGACACCACTTAAGGACTGATCAGTGTTGGTTATAAGGTGTAAGTCTAGCTTTTTTGTTTCTTCTTGCATTTGTATAGGCTGTATGTTCATTACTATTGGGTGCTGACCCCTGGTCGGGCATAATTGCCGGGTGTCACTCTCTCCCAAAGGTGGGGCATCCTCACCCGTCATGACTACCCCCACCAAATGTCTCAATAAGCTGGTGAAAGGCGGTTGTGGGAAGGTCAAAATGTTCGAATGGCCTCCCAAAACAAGATTGATTTCTCCCAGCATCTTATTGGATTTCAATTTGTCACTCACAATGTCCGGGACACAGACACTTTTCCTTTGTCCTCCTTTCTCCTTCGATGTCTAGATCCGGTCTCTCTGCTGCAGTGATATTATAGATAGAGCCCCCACTCCCCACACCACCAGCACAACAGCAAAACAGCGCCACACGAAGCGCTCACCCTTTTCACCTGCCCGGCTTCTCGCCGGAAGGGCTGTCTATCTGGGTTAAATACCACACCTCCTGGTGGGCGTGCCTCTCCACCTGGAGATTTGTTAAAGAGGCAATAGTCGGTGTGGAAATGAGCACTGCAAATAGCGGTTCGGATTAGTGCACGTAAATCAGTTAGAGTGCAGATTCAATTCAGTTTAGTTCAGTTAATTAAGCACAGCAAGACACAGCAAAACAGCACCACACAAAGCACTCACCCTTTTCACATGCCGGCTTCGTGCCAATATTTATATCACTGTTGATTTTAACCTACATCCTAATGACCTTACCAATCACTCCACAACTAGTTTTATAGCAGCAATGTAGGACTTAAACCTCCCCCTGCTGGTTAATCAGTCTACTCACAAGTTTGGCAATACACTTGACCTTAATTTTCACCTGTAAAAATTGCTACTGTGTATTGTGCCGTGCCTGTGCTTTAGACAGAACTTTTTATCGTACCTTTTACTATTCATGTACCAGTTGCGCGTGTTATCAAACAAGCTCACAGCCCACCTCGGTATACATGGGATTTGACACATTCTGACAATATTTCTGCTAAGATTGTCAATGTATGCATGTCATCTGCCAACACGGATCTTGAAGGCTTTTCTCAGATTTTCACTGCTATTGCTAATTGTTTAGCTCCCTTGAGACCCTGCCATCCACGCTCTCATCCTGCAGAACATTGGTTCACTCCACAGTTGTTGAACTCGGGCTCTGCTGCAGACAGTCAGAGCGGAAATGGAGAGTCAGCTTCTGTCCAAATATGAGAACCGTTTTTTGTATTTCTCCTGTGATTTATCACAACGCTATTTTTGAGGCAAAATGCTCCCATTTTACTAATCGGGTGGAGGCTGCTTTAAATCAGCCAAAGGAGCTCTTCCAGATAGTCAAGTCACTGTCCTCATTGAGCATTGAAGAGGCTCCTGTTGTCCCTTCCCAAGCATTATGTGACTCTCTCTTCACATATTTCTAGGATAAAATTCAGGCTATTCACCAGATGATTGCTTCTTCTCTTCTGCCTACCTCTACTGATATTGAACTTTTACCAAACGGAGCTGAGCGGACTTCCCAGTCAGTTTTCCAATATTTTTCATCATTAGACATTATCAATGCCACCCAGAAGATGCGATCAACCTATTCCTCTAATTAATCTATTATTTTAACTGGTGCAGCAAACAGTCTTTTGTCTCTACTCGTATTCCTTCTATTCTTAAACATACATTGGTGGTACCACCTTTAAAAAAGGCTTCCTTGGATATAACTCTTTCTGCTAATTACCATCCCATTTCTCTCTTACCTTTTCTTATGAAGCTTTAGGAGTCACTTGTTTTTCCTTTACTTTCCTCCTTCTTGGAATAGTCCTCTTTTTTTTACCCCTTCTAATCTGGTTTCGGACTGGGGAGAAGAACCGAATTGGTGCTTTTTTCAGTCATGGATGACCTAGCATAACAGTCCTTCGAGGGTGGGGGGGGCACTGATTTTATTAAATCTATAGGCTACCTTTGACACCTTTGACCACCCAACCCCGCTTCTATAGCTGCAAGTGCTGGTATTTCTGGCTCAGTACTGTCCTGGTTTGGGTTCTTTCTTGGTAATCGCTCACAATCACTCTCTCTTCGTCCTTTTCTTTGGTTCTTATCTCAATCACTTGTGGGGTTCCCATGGGCTCTGCTCTTTACCCCATTCTGTTTAATGTCTACATTCAGCCTTTGGGCAGGTTCATCCAGTCCTGTGGCATCTGCTGCTATACATACATCGACAATTCTCAAATTGCATCTCGATCTAGCGGCAGCTGAGGGCGGCTCGCCTGCATGGGTGACTGTAGTCTGTGGGTAGATTGATGAATTTTAACTGGATGAAGCTGAATGCTGTTAAAACAGAAGTTCTGGTGGTTCCCCCCCCCCACTCATCTACGTCTCTCTGGACACAGGCCTTTTGGTTGACCTCTTTGGGTCTGCTTCCAACCACACTTGCGTTGGTGAAGGACCTGGGCTGTAAGATCTCTGCGTCTCTTTCTGCGGAAGCCCAGGTCAGCATGGTCTGTAAAAATTGTTACTTTAAACTTAGGATCCTACAGAAAGGTTCTTCCTTTCTTACCAGCTCATCCTCACAGTACCGTGGTGATATCCTCTATCCTTGGAATGATTGACTATTGTAACTCTTTGCATTTAGCTCAGCATCTTTATCTCCTTAATAGGTTGCAGGTGCTGCAGCTAGAGATGCCACAGGCACCCCTCTGTGTCCCTCCATCTCTTCTGTCCTTCATTTCTGCATTGGCTACCGGTTGCTTGCCGTATTGAGTTCAAGGCCCTCTGCATCGTTCACCATGCTTTGTATGGCGTGGGTGTAGAGTACTTTCAGGATACATTTCGTCCTTATACCCCTGCACATCTTTTAAGATCAGAGAATGCATGCCTTATTTGGGTACCTAGGTACAAATACTCGCGGGTGGGAGGGCAAGCGTTTTCTGCGGTGGCAGTCCTTTAGAACAACTTGCCAGATGCCCTTTGTGCAAATAAAAATCATTTGTTATTTGACGACAACTTAAGACTATTCTTTTTTGATTTCTCTGTCTGTTTTTTTTGTTCAGCTGTGTCTAATCCTAGTCCTTTTGAGTGCCATGATGCCTTTGTTCTTGTAGGTGTGCACTTTACAAATCTGTATAAGATAACATAACATAACATACCATAACATGAACAGAGTAAGGGGCTAACAGATTCACTAATCTGGAAGCATTCAGTCTGGTTGATTGTTGAGGAAGCAAAATGATTCTGAAGAACCACCATTGTTGTCCGTGGCGTTTCACTGGGGGTCAGTTGAACCCACCCGGAAAACTCAACAATATGGGGCATACTGCAGTAATCTAGGTGTTGCCCCCATATCAAAGCAGGTGAAAGGATGCACCAGAGAAGTGGAATATGCTGCAAATAAGAAAAGAAAATTCCATGTCTCATGCAAAGTAGATTAGGGGGCAAAGGGCATAGGCAGAGGGCATTAAATGGTCAAATGGGCCGGTGACTTGTTGAGGTGGCTATTCGCTTACCCATGTTTTCACTGGGCATGGCTGCAGATGATGGCTATGGGCCACTTTAGGTGGCTTGCAAGGACTGGTACATAGCCATTGCCAAGGCCTCAGGTGAATTGGTTGCTGGGCATTGCAGGAAACCATAGCCATTACCCACACCACATGGCTTTGGAGAAACCAGGGCATATCAAAAGGCCATACCTGGGGTAGTGCACCCATTGACTACTTCATCATCTTTTGTCAGGCCAGAAGCAGGGCCACAACCATAGACAGGCCATGACCAATAAACATAGCACTGGCTTGGGTGTACCCGGTCCATGGCTAATGGGCACATCCAAGGTAAAATGCTTCGGGTAGTAAATGTGATGCATTTTAAGAGTGGCATAGTTGCAGGCCATTCCTGTGGCGAGAGTAAGTGGATTTCAGAGAAGAGGGTCTGGTGCATGGGATTTTCTTGGAGGAGCTTGGTGCCACAGCGACACAATAGATATCTTCTTACATGTGACAGGGGCATGTTGGAACTGCAATGGGTACATTAAGTAATTGGGGCACTGTTAGGAAAGATTCTCTTTACTGCACCTTTCCTTCCATCTTTATGGAACCCCTAAACTTTTTGCTTTTATTTTTCAATCTGACCTGTACTTTTTGCAGTACAGTGAAGCCCTAAGCTTCACTGTACTGGCCTTTGCTCACATGTTATGGGGAAACTGATATGTCCGTAAGGCTATCAGTACTGGGAAACAGTGTTTCCCTTAGTCTTGTGACTGTGTTGCTACTTGTGGTTACTTTTGTATCACATGAGGTAACTTTTTATCATTGCACACAGCGCTTGCACTGCAGAGCAATGGGGTTCATTTTTGTTTTTCCCTAGACTAACACTCAAAGGATTGTTTGGTTAATCTGAGGTGCTTAAAAGATGGGCTGGTGGCAGCAGTAACTTTTCCCCACTTTTTGGGGAATTTCATGTTAGCTTAACCGCGTTTACCGCGTTTGGCTACTTACTGTGGCTACTGGCCAAACATGGCCGTGCCACGAGGTTTTTCGTCCATTGTTTTTGCATGTTGTTGTTTAGCCTTCTTCCTGGACTAAGAGGTCAGAAAGATCCTTATAAGGACTTCTAGTGCCCGGGAAAGCAGGATCTTTTGGCGGGATACTGGAGGGCTTTGTGTGTTTGCAGGCAGGATGTGGGCTGGGTCAGTCTGACCTCAATACACATCCTGGTTTCTGTGTGTCTGAGTGGTATGCATGAGTGTTCCCACCAGTGGTCCTGATTGGACCACTGTAGGGTGTGTGTGTGGGCTGGTTCTGCCATTGGCTAGTGGGAGTTTCGACTCCTACTTGGCTTTTAGGGTAAGAAGAGGGCCCCTGCATGCAATTCTCAGAGATTCTGGAAGTACCTGAAGGAGCCAAATTTCTGCCCAGCTGAGAAGACCCGCAAAGAAACCTGTAACCTGTATGAAGGAGGCCTGGCAACCAACTTCTGCTGCAGTCCTGGTGGAGCCCTGTCTGTCTCTTGATCTCCAGTAGGCCTGCGAAGGTGCTACTACCCCTGGATTGCAGGGACCATCCATTCCCGAAGCCTACTCAGTGCCCAGCACAAAAACTGCCTTCGGAAGTGCCTGGGAATCGTCCTGTGGCTGACCAGCTTTGTTTTTGGGCTACTCTTTGTTTCCATTCCGTGTTTCCACCTGAAACCTAGCACACCTTCAGCTACCATGGCAACGACACCCTCTGCGAAATTTCGGCATCCTAGCACCAAGGGTACCTGAGAAATAGCGGAAAGTCCAAACGCGGCTTCTGAGTCCTGCTGCATAGCTGTGCGTGGTGTGCACATCCTAAAGCTGCTTTTCTGACCCGCCTCCAGTCCCGAGAAGGGCGCTACATCATTTGTTTCTGCATTTCTTCATCCAGAGTCCTTGCACCAGAAAAAGATCCTAACCGGAGAATCATTCGAACTTGCAACCCGTGAAAATCGTGGACCGCGGAATTCAGCGGGAAAAGCAAGCCTGGAAACCCTTCATTTGTTCTGGAAAGTCTTGGGAAGATTCAGAGTGAGGGGGGTAAGTTATTGAGCTTTTAACATACCCCTACACTCCCATTGTAAGTCAATGGACTTATAATACTCGTTATCTTAAACCTA
Organism: Ambystoma mexicanum; assembly: GCF_040938575.1. NCBI lineage: Eukaryota > Metazoa > Chordata > Amphibia > Caudata > Ambystomatidae > Ambystoma > Ambystoma mexicanum. The sequence goes on along the minus strand of NC_090924.1, from coordinate 1,115,728,187 downwards.
TTGGCTTTGCCACACTTGCCTTGGCAAGACTTGTAACTGTTGGGGGGAATTTTGGACACTGTCTACCTTGAACCGTGGCTCTAAGAATCCATAACTGGACCCCAGAGACCCTACCTACATTTTCTCCTGCTTCCTGAGTGCTGTATCTTGGTATCCTGAACAATAGGGCACAAGGCCCCAGGCGACGTAGGGTTGGACAATATTAGTTAGGGGTACATTCTCTGTGGAGCTTTTTGTGTGTAATACTCACCTGTTGATTCCCTTGCAGGAGTATCTTGAGTTGTATTATGCACTTGAACCTGTGACTGTATATATGTATTTTAGTTTGATGGTATTGGTTGACAAGTCTACTTGCTTGTGTTCATTTTTCTTATAGTGTATTTGGCCATAATTAAATAACTGTATTTTTATACATCCTGTCTAAAGGTAATTTGTGACTCCCATTGTGTGACCTCATTGTGGACCCTTTACAATCTCACCCCTCTGAAGATCTTAGCCTAGACCACTTGTCACTGCTACCTTAAACTGGTTTGGCTACAGCTTCCCAGAGTTGCCCCTGTCACAATATAGGTTGGCCTTCTATACATCTGCCCACCAGGCCAGAGGATAGTAAATCAGTCTTAACAGACACATTAGAAGGTGCTTGAGATATGCCCAGAAATTAGGCCCAGCAGTGTCCACTGGTCCTGAGTGCAGTTAGTGCATGAGTGTAAAATGCTTTTCAGGAAAGGAAAGTAATTTGCTGGGGAAAGTTGCCACTCACTGGGAACATGTCAAAATACTGCTGATAATATTTTCATTGTTTTACTTAAAACCTTCATGATGATGTGCACTAGAATACAAAACCAGGCCCAGGTTCACAAAGGATAGTTACATTTCACTATGCTTTTATGTGCTAAGGAATCAAGATTTAGAGACAAATTTCCTGATATCAAGATGAGTAAGTACGAACATCAGTACATAAAAACTGATTGGTAGCAAGCATTAGTGGTTTGCGGGATGCAATGCTGTGCCAAATAATAGCAAATTTCCAACAAAATGGGGAGCTGATGTCCGTCTTCCTCAGGACTTGAAGAAGTGGTAAGTTGTTTGTGTTTTTGAGAAGGTTGTTTTACATTTTATCCTCTCTTACTGCTGTTCTCAGCATCTCATAATGTATCTTGATGATACTAAAAACAAAATATGATAAAACTAAAGTTAAAATCAAACACTGCCCATTTGTTCATCTTCACAATGCCACATGTGCTCTTATTTCAAATGAGAGGAACAGTTACCAATTGATGGTACAAATCTCGTAGTTGGGCGGGACATTTTTCTCCGTCTACAACTGTATGTGCAGGATACATCCTTAATAATCTGCAAGAAACGATAACAAAAGGAATTGGGATAACCATCTCATTCCTTTACTGTGGAGTAAGAATTGACACAACATCCCAGTAACAACCAGTTCAGTCACTAAATGCTCACAAAATATGTCGCGATTTGAGCAAGGTAAACGAGGGAGAAGTTCAATCAATCTTCCTTCCATTGTCTTCTTTACAGTACTCCAAAAATGTCTCTAGCGAAATTTAATTAGATAGTGTTACTCTGTTAAACCTTTGTGTGGTCTGTATACACTTTCGAGTGGCTAAGCTAAGCCTGTCTACTCACGATACATGTACAGAAAAGCAGCCGCAGCATTGCTTACCGTTGGATTTCTTTTCCAAATCTAATTAGGAGCCGTCATTCATCCTCAAGCATTCCTGCTTGGTAATGATGGAGAAAAGGGGGCGAACGATCAACACCTCTCCACTCACTGCCGTAGGTTTAGATGTAACCATTCAGTCTCGTATTTTCTCATTCAAAAAATAACTAAGCATAGTCATAGAGAGAGGACTTGAGAAGATCCATAGGATGCCATTGGGAGAATTTTTTGCACAATGTCTAAAATTATCAGTGATGCCCTTAGGTCTCACGATTTCTAAATCACAGCATACATTACTAAGTATAATCATAGAAAGAGGACTGGTGGCTGTTCATAATGTGGCATGGGGATTCTAAAAATATTCCCCAACTGCTCATAACATGTGGCCTAAAGGCACTCCTATTTCTTCAAAAACTAAATTAAAATGCTGTGAGGACATCATATTTAGTCATCCATCAATTGTCATCAATTGCAGAGAATTTCACCAGAATGCTCATGTTTTCTATAATTTGGATCGGTGTTAACTCATCGAAGAAAAACTACAGTAGTAATTCTACCAAAGTTGAATAAGGAGGAAGGTCTTCTGCTGACTTTCATACTATTTTATTTTACAGGCATTGTGTCCATTCTTGTTGATTAAGGCCATTAATGTAGCTTTGCGTATTATAATGCCACCATTGTTCACTTTGAGGCTGTATTTTGTCCATCCATTCCCCTGATTTTGTCAGTGGCCCACCATTTTAATTCACTGCAATTATGATTTTCTTCAATATAGTGGGCCACCAAGGCTGATGTGATATTTTTATTGCAGATTTTTGACTTGTGTTCCGCAATTCTTAGTTCAATGGCTCTGGAAGTTTTACCTATGTGTGTTTTGTTACATGGGCACAGTATGGCATAAATTATGTTTTTGTTATTGCAAAAGCCAGGTCTTATGATTGATAGTCAGAGAGATACATGCTGAAGTAGAATTGCAATGACAGCATCCCCACATGGGAAGTGACCCTTAACGGATGCTAATTCCCATGCTGAGGTGATGCTGTTTTTTTCTTTCATCTATGAAATCTCTGTCGGCTCTGGAAATCCATTCTTTTAAATGTTTCCTTATTTAAAAGCATACATTGAACAGTGTAATGTAGAGTTATTTCATCGTAATAAATGCTGATGTTTGGATATTGCTTTTTTTTAATTTCATTGTGATGGGTATTGTATTTCATGGCACACACTAGATAGGGATTCATATTTTCTCTGGTTTTCTTCTTGGTCAGAAAATTGTCCCTATGTTGATGTCTAGCTCTTTTTTTAGGTTGTCAAAGTAATTTAGATGGGTACCCTCTTTCTAGAAGTCTAGCTTGTATTATATTCGATTGTGTCAACACATTTTCTATTTTGGAATAATTTGGTCTTGCCCTCAGGAATTGACCATAGGGTATATTATTATGTAATGCTTGTGAGTGAAAGCTATCGTAATGTAAGATAATATTTCGGTCAGATTCTTTTCGATACAAATAGACTATTATTTGTCTGCATTTCTCTTTGATCGACAAATCTAGGAACGCTATGTGTTTTTTATCTGACGGCATAGTAAACCGTAGCTATCCCAGATGATAAGGATATCATCAATTTAGCGCTTATAGAACTTAAGCGCAGATCTGTAGGTATTAGTATCATTCAGAATGAATAGTTGTTCAAATTTCCACCTATAAAGGGGTGGCATAATGAGGGGCAAAACCCACTCCATCACTGTTCCTTTGATTCGCATATAATATGAAGATTTGAATCAAAATAGTTTTTGGTCAATGATAGCTCCAAAGCTTCTATCAAAAAATCACTAGAAATGGCCTGTGGTTCTTCCCTTTCTTCCAAATAATCTTTCATAATGCCTAAAGATTCAATTTGGGGAATACTAGAATAAAGGGATTTCCACATCTAAGGTGATTAAGACATTGGTGTTAGTGTGGAACGGTAGGTTCTCTATTTGATTAATCACTCCTGTGTAGTCCGACAGATATGTATAAGATGTCACTGCCAAGGGTGGGCCTCATCACGAGTTTGGTGGTAACCCTTAACTACGGTGGTAACGCTATTACCGCTGCATTTAAGGGTCCGCCAAATCACAGGTTTGGCAGGTTTTACCCCGGCTCTTTGCTGGGGGCAAATGCACAGAGATTTTGCTGATTTTCTGCGCTATTACCATGCACTAATACCGCAGACTGCAGTAGCGCCGAAAATTGGGAGTTCCTGAACAGGCCCAATGGGGAATGGGGACTTACCGTTTGGCCAAACCCGTGATCTGGTGCAAATAGCACAGGGGGGTTGGCGGTAATGCTAATAGCCTCATTGGTAATACCGCCGGGGATACCGCCCAACTCATGATGAGGCCCACATTCTAAGAACTGCTCAATATTGATCCACATAGAGACACGATTGGGTTTCCAGGGGGATTCAAGGGATCTTTATGTACTTTTGGTAATATATAAAAAAGTGGGTTTCTAGTGTTATCTGGGGTCAGGAAATGTAATTACTTTTTGTCAAATGACCTTCTTCTAGACCTCTACTAGAGATCTGAAAATTTTCTTTTTTAATGCTGTCTTTAGGGTCTCCTCTAAGTTTCAGGTAACAGTCTATGTTGCTTAATTGTCTCTTAACCTCCAAATCATATTTCTTTTCATCCCACACCACTATACCTCCACCTTTATCTGCCTTTTTAATCATGAGCGACTGATCGTCTTGTAATTTCAAGAGGCCAGCCCATTCTGTTTTCAAAAAATTTAAACTAGGATTATGTTTTCCCTTTTCTTGAGAATCATAAATAGAATAGAATTCTCTTAGTACAACATTTTCAAAAATGGCTGTTTCTTTGGAGACCATTTGTAATGATGGTATACAAGATGATTTAGGTTTGAATGAGTTCTCTCCTCAGTCTCATGTCTCTCTGTATTATCTGGACCAAAATAGTTGTTTAACCATATTTTTTGAAAAAAGGTACGTGATTCTATTTCTGCATCCATTCTAATTGGATTTTTCATTGGTATAAAAGAGAACCCTTTTTCCAAAACTGCCACCTCTTGTTTGGTCAATGATTTATCCGAGATGTTATAGATAGCAGATGGTTTTTCTACCATTCCTACGCCTGTTTCCTGGTTTCAAAGAAATTGGACAGTGGAGGAGGGTATTTTTTTTTGTGGTGGAAAATGTAGTTCGTGTGGAAGATATAGCATAGAATGCCCAAGAGGTAGGAAATTAGGGGGCATTGGGTAGCCAAATTGAGAATAATTCTGTTATTGAACATATTGTCTACCTCTGCGCCCTCTAGAGTGGCCTCTGTTCCAGGACCTACGGTTAGATTGATGTCCTCTCATTCCTCTATGATTGCACATGTCACCATCATCTGAAGATGTAGCCGAGAAGGTGACTCTTTTTCTGTGTGAGGACTGCCCTTGTTTTTGTTTGTCTGTATAATTCCAATAAGTCGGACCTTGATAATCAGTATTAACATATGGATATGCAGTTTGTTTAGTGAAATTTTGAATATCCTTCAACAATTTTTCAATTTTCTTTTTTGTAGTACTTTAGATGAATTCATGTGTTTTTTTTTTTACTATTAGCTCTAGCTTTCCTTTCGTATTTAATATCGTATTATCAGTGGCCAAGTATAATCTGCTCATTCTATTTCCTCTCCTATTTTGATGCTTTTTCTTAATGCGGTATTAATTGTCAAGAGCATACAAACTCTGCTACATTTTGTAGCAACTCCTGAAAAAGAATCTTTATACTCATCATCATCCAAAAATAGACAGGGTTCATTTTGAACCAATAAGTCTATAGGGATAGTATTGTTCTTAAATATTCTGTCATAAATGACCATTGATCTCAGTCTTAAATTTCTTTTTCTTGAGTTTAAGTATACCGTCACTTGTAATATTAAGATGATCGTCAGTTGTACTTTTGGGTTGTACACAATCCAAGAAAGAGGGAGCATTAATGGCCTCTGCCAATTGTTCCTCGCTGAAGGACACTGTATCTGAAGCTGCCATTCTGAAAGGTTAGTGATCTATACTGTGTCACTGAAGAGTATGCTCTACTATTCACCACAGGTTGTTACAGGTTAAAGCTAACACCCACTCAGCAACGTGATGTGCATAAAACAAGATTTTTTTCCATGGGCATCGGCGAAGCAACTATAATGTAAACAACTAAGTGTGATGCCTCATGGAACATAGAAGTATATTAAATCTCTTCATTTTTGAGGGCTGCAGACAGAACGACAAAGGGTCAATGTAAACCAGTTAGATCATAATAAAATCCATGTTCTTTATTTAGAAATATACATATTTTATAAAAACCAATTTTAAAGGCTGATACATAAACCTACGTTTTCTTTTGAAACAATCACAGTTTCTGAGAGTAATTTTATGCATATGCCATAAAACTTTTGCTCATTGAGATATGCAAAACAATTCTCCACTTAAGTTGTAAAGTTAACATGTGCAAAAACACATAATAATAAGAAAACTCACTGAAGAGTTGATGCATAATATCACTGATTGCATATGAACAATCTAATACAGTGATTACGTTTTAGAAAAAATGTGACAACTCTAAACTAAGAAAAGCTAAAATAATGTAGATCAACTTTTTCACCATTAGGCAAGGTTCAAATATGAATCATTCAAGTACCGGTCAACTAAAGGTAATTGAGAGGAGTATGAAAGCTGGGCAAACCACTCTATCTTTAATTCATGAATCTCCCGTATCAATAGTTTTGACGGAGGTGTCATCTAGGTCCAAGAAAAGGGGGAGCTAATGACCGTCTTCCTCAGGACTTGAAGAAGTGGTAAGTTGTTTGTGTATTTGAGAATGGCGTTTTAAATGATATCCTCTCGTACTACTGTTCTCACCATCTCATAATGTCTCTTGGTGATACCAAAATCAACAACTAAAAGATAAAACCAAAGTTAAAATCAAACACTGCCCATTCGGTCTTCTTCACAATGCCACATGAGCTCCTCTTTCAAATGAGAGGAACATTTACCAGTTGATGGTTCCACTCTCGTAGTTGGGTGGGAAATGTTTCTCCGTCTACAACTGTACGTGCAGAATAAAGAATACATTCTTAATTATCTGCAAGAAACTACAACAAAAGGAAAGGGAAGCATACATTTTTTGAAACAGCACAGGCAGACCTTTTGAAGAAAATGTGACTTGTGCAGGTTACACAAGTATACAGTGCCTAAAGTAGTGACTAAATGTAGTTTACATTTTGGGAAATGAAAGGGTTGTGTAACAAAGTGCAGTAGCAAATGTACAAAAATGTTACCAAAACCAAGAGAAAACAACACATGTCGTACCTTCCCACATTGCCATATGTGTCCCAATGAAAATGGTACCTCACATGTGTGGGTGCATCTACCTGGGCGCAAAGGGAGAAGGCTCAGCCTGGTACATCAAATGCCCTGGGGAAGACTGGATTTGGATTTGTGGACAACCCACAGATTTGGGCTTAGGGTGTCACAGCCACCAAGTAAAACCGGGTACCTCATGCATTTCTGAAAAGAAGACACCTGTGGGAATCCTAAGAGCTTTGACTTGCACGAATCTCCCTAGAATGTATCACCCACAAGGCCCGGGAAAGTAGGGGAAAAATGCAATTTTCAGACATTTGCCAACAGGAAACCGCTGAAACACGCCACCAACAAAACATCCTCCCTTCCGGCATTCCCACAGGTGTCCCGACGAAAATGGTACCTTACATGTTCGGGTGCACCTACTTTGGTGGAAAAGAAAGAGTGTCAACCATCCACAAGTCCAACGGAAGTCTCAGGGAGCCCCGGCAGGGTCCCCATCCCTATCCGGAGTTAATAGCTCTGATGCAGCACAGCTACAGCTCCACAATGGCCAGAGGTAATGTCCCGGCCATGGGCACCTGTCTCTCATGTGGACATATCATCCCAAGTCCAGCCCTGGTTCCAGGGAACCCCGGCAGGTTCCCCATCACTTCCTGGAGGCCAGAGGGTCCCCATCACTTCACGGAGGCACAAAGCCAGGGACATGACCCCCCCACCATCCTGGAAGTCTGGCTGGGTTGTGTTATAGATTCTCCCTCTGGGAAAGGCTGTTGACTCTGCCGAGGCTCCCTGGAACTGCTGCTGGGCTTGTGGACAGTCAAACCACATGAGGGACAGACACCCAATGCCAGGGACATCACCCCACCCATCATGGAGCTCTGGCTGGGCTGCCTTACAGAATATCCCTCCTGGAAGGGATCATCTTGTGACACTTGTGTCTGTCTTGCTTTACTTGCTGATTCAGAAAAAAAACACAGAATTAACCCTTACCCCACCAGAAAAAATGGCAGACCTGGCTAATGTCACAGCCCAGTTGGCGGCCCATCAAATACAGGCTGAAGCTAGAATCCATGCAAATCTACCAAAATTGGTTCAGTTGCAAACTAGATGCCTACAACCAAAGGCAATACTTGAACCATACCTAGAAGGCAAAGATCTAGGGAATTATTTCTTGAATTTCATATGCCTAGCCGAAGAACTAGGATGGGACGAGAACCTTAAAAGGTGCTATTTGGCAACTGTCTTGAAAGGTGAACTATAAACTGCCTATGAACTTCTTAATCTTGCCCAGGGAGCCACCTTTCTATCCATAAAAGGATTGTAGAAAAGAGTCGGGCAAACTTGCAATTTTGATCAGCAGAAATTGAGGGCCATTAGATTAAACCCTAGAAATTGAATGTGTCAAAAACACTGTAGCCCTAGAGATAATCCCCCTAGAATAGTTCACCAATTTCTTGTGCCCTTTTTTGCAAAAAGCCATTTTACAGTTACATCGACCTACCCTAGCCATGGTCATTGCAACTGCACAAAACCAATCACACAAGGGGAGACTTTGTTCTGATACATAGTCTCCACCTTAAGGGGTAGAATTTATTCTGGTACTGAGTCTCCCCATCAATGGGGAGAATTTATTCTGCTACAGAATCTCCCCCATCAAGGGTAGGGTTTATTCTGATACAGAGTCTCCCGCTTCAAGTGGGAGACTTTATTCTGGTACAGAGTCTCCCATTCAAGGGAGAGAGTTTATTCTTCTACAGGGTATCCCCAATAAAGGGGGTAGCATATTCTGCTACAGTGTCTACCCTTGAAAGGGGAGAGATTATTCTGATATAGAGCCTTTCCCATCAAGGGCGGGACCTTCTTCTGCAAAAGAGTCTCCCATTCAAGGGGTAGCGTTGATTCTGATACAGAGCCTACCCCATCAAAAGGGAATGTTTATTCTGCTACAGAATCCCCCCCAACAAGGGGAGAGTTCATTCTGCTACAGTGTCTACACTGGAAAGGGGAGAGATTATTCTGATATAGAGCCTCCCCGTCAACGGGTTGAGTTTATTCTGATACACAGTCTCCCCCTTTCAGGGATAGAGTTTATTCTGATACAGAGTCTTTGCTTTAAGGGGGAGAGGTTATTCTGCTAAAGAGTCTCCCCCATCAAGGGGAGCGTTTTTTCTGCTACAGAATCTCCCCCAACAAGGGGAGAATTTATTTTGATACATAGTCTCCTTTTTCAAGGGAGAGAGTTTATTCTGCTACAGAGTCCCCCCTTCAATGGGGAGAGTTTACTTTGACACAGCGTCTCCCCTTAAAGGGGCACAGTTTGTTCTGATACTGAGTCTCCCCTTCAAGGGAGAGAGTTTATTCTGGTACAGTCTCCCTTCAAAAGGGAGAGTTCATTCTGACATAGAAAACAGTTTATTCAGATACAGAGTCTCCCCTACAAGGCGGTGAGTTTATTCTGGTACAGTGTCTCCCCTTTCAAGGGGGAGAGATTATTCTTCTGCAGAGTCTGCCCCATCAAGAGGGAGAGTTTATTCTGCTACAGTATCCCCCACATCAAGGAGAGAGTTTATTCTGATACAGAGTCTTCCACTTCAAGACAGAGAGTTTATTCTGTTACTGAGTCTCCCCATCAAGTGGGAGAGTTAATTCTGCTACAGAATCTCCCCCATCAATGGGGAGAGTTTATTCTGATACAGAGTCTACCCTTTAAGTTTGAGAGTTTATTCTTCTACAGAGTCTCCCTCATCAAGGGGGAGAGTGTATTCTTTTACAGAGTCTCCCCCATCAAGGGGGAGAGTGTATTCTGCTACAGAATCTAAGACAGAGTGTCCTTTTTCAAGGGGCAATGTTTATTCTGCTACAGAGTCTCCCCCCATAAGGGGGGGGAGTTTATTCTGCTGCAGAGTCTCCCCCACCTAGGGGAGAGTTTATTCTGATACAGAATCACCCCAAACAAGGGGAGAGTTTATTCTGATACAGAGTCTCCCCCTTCAAGGGGGAGAGTTTATTCTGATACTGAGTCTCCCCCTTCAAGGGCAAAGGTTTATTCTGGTACATAGTCTCCCATTCAATGGGGAGCGTTTATTCTGCTATAGAGTATCCTGCTATAGAGTATCCCCAATCAAGCGGGGAGTATATTCTGCTACAGTGTCTACCCTTGAAAGGGGAGAAGTTATTCTGATATAGAGCCTTCCCCATCAAGGGGGAGAACTTCTTCTGCAAAAGAGTCTCCCATTCAAGGGGTAGCATTGATTCTGATACAGAGTTTACCCCCATCAAATGGGAAAGTTTATTCTGCAACATAATCCCCCCCAACATGGGTAGGGTTTATTCTTCTACAGTGTCTACCATTGAAAGGGGAGAGAATATTCTGATATCGAGCCTGCCCTGTCAATGTGGTAAGTTTATTATGATACACATTCCCACCCTTTCAGGGTGAGAGTTTATTCTGATACAGAGTCTTTGCTTTAAGGGGAAGAGTTTATTCTGCTACAGATTCTCCCCCATCAAGGGGGAGAGTTTATTCTGCTACAGAATCTCCCCCAACAAGGGGAGAGTTGGTTTTGATGCAGAGTCTCCTTTTTCAAGGGGGGAAGTTTATTCTGCTACAGAGTCTCCCCCTTTAATGGGGAGAGTTTACTCTGACAGAGCGTCTCCCCTTCAAGGGGCCGAGTTTATTCTGGTACAGAGTCTCCCCTTTCAAGGGTGAGAGTTTATTCCTCTGCAGAGTCTGCCCCATCAAGGGGGAGAGTTTATTCTGCTACAGAATCCCCCACATCAAGGAGAGAGTTTATTCTGATACAGAGTCTTCCACTTCAAGACGGAGAGATTATTCTGTTACTGAGTCTCCCCATCAAGTGGGAGAGTTAATTCTGCTACGGAATCTCCCCCATCAATGGGGAGAGTTTATTCTGATACAGAGTCTCCCCCTTCAAGGGGGAGAGTTTATTCTGATACAGAGTCTACCCTTTAAGGGTGAGAGTTTATTCTTATACAGAGTCTCACTCATCATGGGGGATAGTGTATTCTGCTACATATAATCTCCCCCAACAAGGGGAGAGTTTATGCTGAAACAGAGTGTCCCTTTTCAAGGGGGGAAGTTTAGTCTGCTACAGAGTCTCCCCCCATAAGGGGGAGAGTTTATTCTGCTGCAGAGTCTCCCCAATCTAGGGGGAGAGTTTATTCTTATACAGAATCTCCCCAATCAAGGGGAGAGTTTATTCTGATACAGAGTCTCCCCCCTCAAGGGGGAGAGTTTATTCTGGTACTGAGTCTCCCCTTCAAGGTCGAGAGTTTATTCTGGTACGTAGTCTCCCATTCAAGGGGGAGCGTTTATTCTGCTATAGAGTATCCCCAATCAAGGGGGGATTATATTCTGCTACAGTGTCTACCCTTGAAAGGGGAGAGGTTATTCTGATATAGAGCCTTCCCCATCAAGGGGGGAGCTTCTTCTGCAAAAGAGTCTCCCATTCAAGGGGTAGCGTTGATTCTGATACGTAGGCTACCCCCATCAAAAGGGAAAGTTTATTCTGCAACATAATCACCCCAAAAAGGGTTGGGTTTATTCTTCTACAGTGTCTACCATTGAAACAGGAGAGAATATTCTGATATCGAGCATCCCCTGTCAATGGAGTAAGTTTATTATGATATAAAGTCCCGCCCTTTCAGGGAGAGAGCTTATTCTGATACAGAGTCTTTGCTTTAAGGGGAAGAGTTTATTCTGCTACAGATTCTCCCCCATCAAGGGGGAGAGTTTATTCTGCTACAGAATCTCCCCCAACAAAGGGAGAGTAAATTTTGATGCAGAGTCTCCTTTTTCAAGGGGGAAAGTTTATTCTGCTACAGAGTCTCCCGCTTTAATGGGGAGAGTTTACTCTGACAGGGCATCTCCCCTTCAAGGGGCCGAGTTTATTCTGGTACAGAGCCTCCCCTTTCAAGGGCGAGAGTTTATTCTTCTACAGAGTCTCCCCCAGCAAGGGGGAGAGTTTATTCTGCTACAGAATCTCCCCCAACAAGGGGAGAGTTTATTCTGATACAGAGACTCCTTTTTCAAGGGGGAGAGTTTTTTCTGCTACAGAGTCTCCCCTTCAATTGGTAGAGGTTACTCTGACACAGCGTCTCCCCTTCAAGGGGCAGAGTTTATTCTGATACCAGTCTCCCTTTTAAGTGGGAGAGTTTATTCTGATATAGAAAACAGTTTCTGATACAGAGTCTCCCTTTCAAGGGGGAGAGTTTATTCTGTGACAGAGTCTCCTACTTTCAGTGGGAGAATTTATTCTGATACAGAGTCTTCGCTTTAAGCGGGAGAATGGATTCTGATACAGAGTCCCTTCAAGGGGGAAGATTCTTCTGGTACAGAGTCTCCCCTTCCAAGGGGGAGAGATTATTCTGCTACAGAGTCTCCCCCATAAAGGGTTAGAGTTTATTCTGCCACAGAGTCTGCCCCTTCAATGGAGTGTGTTTGTAATGACAGAGTGTCTCCCATTCAAGGGTCAGAGTTTATTCTGGTACAGAGTCTCCCCTTTCAAGGGGGAGAGTTTATTCTTCTACAGAGTCTGCCCCTTCAATGGGGAGTGTTTGTGCTGACACAGTGTCTCCCATTCAAGGGTCAGAGTTTATTCTGGTACAGAGTTTCCCCTTTCAAGGGGGAGAGTGTATTCTTCTACAGAGTCTCCCCAATCAAGGGGGAAAGTTTATTCTGCTTCAGAATCTCCCCTTCAAGGAGCAGAGTTTATTCTGGTACAGACTCTCCCCTTTCAAGGGGGATAGTTTATTCTTCTATAGAGTCTCCCCCATGAAGGGGGAGAGTTTAGTCTGCTACAAAATGTCCCCCATAAAGGGAGAGAGTTTTTTCTGCTAGAGAGTCTTCCCTTTCAATGGGGAGTGTCTGTACTGACACAGTGTCTCCCGTTCAAGGGTCAGAGTTTATTCTAGTACATAGTCTCACCTTTCATGGGGAAGAGTTTATTCTTCTAAAGAGTCTCCCCCGTCAAGGCAGAGTTTATTCTGCTACAGAGTCCCTCCTTCAATGGGGAGAGTTTATTCTGACACAGCGTCTCCCCTTCAAAGGGCAGAGTTTTTTTCTGATACAGAGTCTCCCCTTTCAAGGGGGAATGTTTATTCTGCTACAGAGTCTCTTACCAGCAAGGTGACGGCTCAAGAATATTTCAACAGAGACTCGCCTGACTGGATTTTTCAAAAACCCATTTCTTGTCATGGAGGAGAATTTATTTCACTGGGGGAGATTCCATTTCAGAATAAAATCTCCCCAGTGAGACTTTATTACAGGGAGGGTTTATTTCATGACACCAGCATTCAATGCACAGCTGTTACTGTAAATTGAACATTGTGCTATTTGATGTTTTAGGAACAAACAGGTTAGTTAAAATACGTTTTTTATTTAATGTATTTTATTTTTTTAAAGTAATTTCTGTTTCTTATTTATTTTAATTAATGTTAAATATGGGACCAATCAATATAGGATGATTGAGGGGGTAGAGATGTGTTGCCAAATGCATAACACAGTACCTTAAATGACAGAGTTCTTGCATAGTAGCATAAGTTGGCAAACAAAAATGCATACTGAAACCTCTTTGTGTCTCTCTCTCTCTCTCTCTCTCTCTTTCTCTCTCTCTCTCTCTCTCTCTCTCTCTATATATATCTCTAGAAATACAAGACACGAGTCGGAGATAAAGGGGCACAGCTGTCAGGAGGACAGAAGCAAAGAATTGCCATTGCCAGAGCTCTTGTTCGGAAGCCCAAAGTGCTGCTTCTCGATGAAGCTACCTCTGCCCTTGACACTGAAAGTGAAAAGGTTTGTAATATGTAACGTGAAGTTTTTACTAGCTACCATCACTCATTTAAACATTGATATCATTATTATCTCTGTTATTAATACTATTATTGTTATTGTGTTAAGTAATAATATAACTATTATTATTTAGTGTTATTATTATATTATTATTATTATTATTATTATTATTATTATTATTATTATTATTATTATTATTATTATTATTAGTGTTATTATGAACATAAGCACTGTAAATGAATGGCTCTTGGTTAAAGGTTATGATAATGGACCAGATCAAAAAAGCTTAGAAATAGGGTCTACATAGTTGTAGAAACCGCAGGTTATTTAAAACTTCAATCATTTGCGGATAGGGTTTTTTTAATCTTCTGGATCTTCGTTCACCCAAATTAACAGGAGCACTATATAGCACAAAGAGACTGCAGGTGAGGTGACACAATTTAACCTAAAGTGTGCTCTAATTATTTTTTGTAATAATTAATAATTTTTTAATAATAATTAATATTAACGTCTTAACACCATAATGGTAGACTTTCAGATCATAGCTGTGCCAGGGCTCTCTTTGGAAGTGAGTTATAGGGACCGAATAATTGTCCCCAGGTTGTTGGAGAAAACTAGAGGTAAGGGCCATTTACCAACAGGTGAATTTGAAGATGACCTTGTTTTGGCTCAGGTTGTCAGTGGCAAGGGTAACCACAATTTATAAGCAGCATTTGCTTGATGATATTAAAGTAACAGGTACTACTCAATTGCCACTGATTTTACGCATTGAAATGACTTCATGACTCTAGGAATGGCCCCTCAATGGAATGATCCAACCAACATTTTCAGATATTTGTAAAGCAGAAAAATCTGCTCTTAAATTGTACGGAACAGGATCATTTAGCTACCCTGACCCTGTCTTTCTGCTTGGAGAGTAAGAGGATCTTCGATTTCAAAGTATACCTAGATGTGATGACCACTCCCTGTATAGGTCTGTTGTATCTCATGTACCTCAAGTTTTGCCTCAATTTGTTCACTTTGTGATAAGTAATTGGTCACTGTAGGAATCCTGGGAGCTCAGGATACCTTTGTTCTTGCAAGGAGCCATAAATTGAGACTGCGATCCATTTTCAATGCATTTGCCAAAATGACAATTATACTCAAGGGAAGTGACTGGTGCAAATAGAGACTTTTCAAGTCTGCAATGTTCTCAGTTAGGCCATGAAGTGTTTAGTTTCAACAGTTGTTTTGCTTTTGCGTGTTTTAAGATTTTAGTGATGCTGTCAGGAGGTGTAGTAGCAGTTGTTACAGTGTACAGTTACTACTTTGTCAAGAACAAAATGTGCTTAGTAAAATGAAAATTCTTCATTAGAGGAAATTATTGTAAAAGTTAATCATGTTTTGTTATTAGTGGCAACAGACGCTCCACATGCACAGATCATCCTGGGTGTGGACTTTAACTCAAATCTTAATGAAACAATGTTCAAATCTGACATAGTCTCATCATATGAAATACTGGCATTTGAAAGAGGGATACTTTGGCGCAAATATATATCAGAATGGGATCTGCAGGTTGTTCCTTTTGAACAAAAAACTGAAGTACATACCTGGGCACGTGGCACAAAATGTACTGCAATAGATTACTTACTAATCTCAAATTCCTTGGCTGAATTGACTTCAAGTTGTAAGATCATTGAAACACATCTAAGTGATCATTGTATTTTGGAGTGTCTGTTAGTGAGAAGCACCCCAATGTATGAAACTATGCCAGCATTGGGAGTATTGGAGATTGATCGTAAGGCACTTTCTATCAGGTGGAATGTTAATTTATATAGGAAGCTAAATTATTTAGTTAACAGAGATTTGATAAAGGCTAATGTTGAATCTTTGTCTAATGACGATCTTCTGATTTGGGAAAGGAAAAATGTCAGAATGATACGTGGTCACCTGAATACCTTAGCAAAAAATCGTACAGCAGCTAGCAAATATGACCATATGAAAAGATTTAATGTCGAAATCGCATTAAGGAAAACACAAAAGAATAGCGTACTTCGCAAATTGCTGAAAGAATCTGTTAATACAGTGGATTATACGATTGAGAAAAAGAGAATTCTGGTTAATTATAGAAATGATGTTAAATATATTAAAATTCATGCCTCTATTGAAACTAATCAAAGGATGATCCAAAATCTGGTTGGCAAGAACTCGAGGGAAATTTGGGCTACTTTGAAGGATCCCTTACTGCAAGGCAAACCAGATCTGTGTTCCGCAGTAAGTGGAGAAGTCGGGTGTAAGATTTATGAAGCAAAATATGCCATGCCTGTGAAATTCTGTAGCTTAAGTTCCCCTGATCTGGCTAGCAATATTCCCTCTATATGTCCTTGGGGTTTGAGCGATATCATTGCTATAATTGCAAAATTAAAACCTTCCAAAGCTGCTGGTCCTGATGGTATTCCTCCATGCGTTATCAAGGACGACCCCAACTTATGGGCAAAAATCATTCTAAAGAGGTTGGATTGTGTATTTAAAATAAAGAAAATTCCAGAGTCATGGATATCTGCGATCGTTATTCCATTACATAAAAAAGGTCCGTTAAATGACCCAGCTAACTTTAGACCCATAGCCCTCATTGATACCTTTGCAAAAATTGTCTCAGCTTTAATTTTGAAGGACCTAAATGAGTTTATCTCGAAACAGAAAATTCTTTCGAGGTATCAGACTGGTTTTCGCAAAGGTATGGGTACACAGCTAAATGCAACCCTGTTAGCTCACATATTGAAAATCTCTAAGGTGAAGGATCATGGTCCAGTATATATGGCATTAGTAGATATATCAGGAGCTTTTGACTCTGTGATTAGACAAGTGTTGTGGCAAAGGATGCAGGATATGCAAATTCCGTTGCACCTGATAGCACTGATCATCTTGCTTCATACTAACACAAGCTATAGGATCAAGCTGGATAAAGAAGGATCTTTGACGCCACCAATCAGTACATATATAGGGGTGAAGCAGGGTTGTAACCTCGCAGCAACCCTGTTTAACCTATATTTGTCTGAAATAGCTTCAATATGGTCGACGTGTAACTCTTTTGCGCTTAAAATAGGGGACCTTTGCTTAGATTGGTTAGCGTTCGCAGACGACTTGGTAATGTTTGATTCTACTCCCTTTGGGCTTCAACATAAATTAGAGTGTCTTGTCGATTTCTGTGAGAAGCGTAATTTACAATTAAACCCGAACAAATCTCACATCCTGATATTTTCAAATAAAAGAAAACTGGTAAAATACCAGTGGAAAATAAATGGCTCTTTGATTCCACGTGCCTTAGGTATGATTTATTTGGGCTATAATTTGAATAATTCCGACTCATGTGACAAATGGAATAGAGAAATTTCTATTAAAGTAATGCCTTTGATCGCACAAATGAAACTAATCTATCTAAGAATCTGTAATTGCTCCATAATTCCATTATTAGATTTCTATAAGCTCAAAGTTGAAGCAATTATTTTATATGGCTTAGACTTGTGCTTTGCGGAAATTGGCCCAATATTAAATAAAATACAAGGGAAAATTTGGAAGAAGGTCTTACAGTTGCCTATGTCATTTCCAAACTCTATCATTATTCATGAACTAGGTCTATCTTCCTTGGCTACTAAACACCTATGGAGAAAGCTTACGTCCTATGCTAAAATCTTGGAGCCCTTACCGAATTCACTATATGAAGATCTTCTAAACATGCTAAAAAAGGGCAAGCCTGTGTCAGTGGCGACTGAAGGTATAAGGTGCGTCAGAGAGCTTGAAAAAATAGAAATGGTAAGGGACGACCTTATAAATCGTCCTCAGATTGTAAAGTTCAAGCTCATACAATTTGATTGGGCTGTCAATTCAGATAAAATTGAGGAATATCTTTTATATAGGGAGTATGCAAAATATCGGCACAAACAGTCATGTTTACCTATATATCTGAAATTGTGTCCTAGCCATAAAATGCGCACTATGTACATGAGATTCAAATTTAATCTAATTCCGACATTAGAGCGTATTAAGAATTGGCCAATTTGTGCTGCCTTGGTAAATAGGAGTTGCAGATTTTGCGTTAATTCCCAAAAAGAAACGCTGAAGCATCTTGTCTTGCAGTGCTTGTATTTTGAAAAAACACGACAAAATAGCTTGTTAAAAAATCAAAGTCTAATATCTGAATACCAAAGTGAATTACTGTGGTCGCAATGTATGTGGGGCTATCGTATGTCAATGATTATTGACTTAACACAGTTGTTGTTTATAATTGAGAAGAGTTTAGTGCTCAAAAACTCATGTGAATTTGGAGTGGGGATTGAGTTTCGTGATTTTCCAGCCAAATTATGATTAGGGCATACAATAGATGGCTATCTTTTTTAAAGGAGAAGTGTGTAATGATGTAAATAATTGTGTTTAACTCAGGCTCTTAAGGTATTTTAAATTAAAATCTGGTGGTATTGAGTTATCACAATGTTATATTTACGCGTTTCGATTGTGAATAGGTGCTGCTTTGTCATGTCGGCTTTAAATATTAAAGTTATGACAATGTATTAGAGTTTTTACTTTGTAACTTTTAGGTACACTGCATTGTAATGTATAATATCAATGCCTTATTTTAAGTTTTGTAACTAATGAATTAATATTAAGAAAATGTTGTAAAGATACTTGTATAGAAAAACAACTAATAATTAATAATAAAAAAAAAAATGAAAATTAATTATTAATATGTTTGTGTGGACAATAGAACAACAAATGCAAATTCAGACTATGGCACAAGATAATTATAATTGCTGGATTCATAAATGCTCTTAAATTGTTTGGCCACATTTATATACCGCACTCGGGTAGTACCAGGAGTTATGGGCCATTAGGCCAAGTTAAAGGGCCAAATTAAAGGCCAGACAAAATCAAAATGAATACATTTTTAACAACAATAAAAAATCTGCCTGAAGTGGTTGCTGGGAACAGTCTTATTCTGAGCAACCATGTCCAAACGTAATGAGGAGGGAAGTGCATGGGCTCATCAGCAGATGGGCAGCAACTGCCAGGTGCGGCATGGCAAAGATGGCATGCAACAAGAGGGGGGGATAGTCACCACCCCTCAACAATGTAAGGAGTTGGGTAGGGGGTGAAGAATTCATGTGCCCGGGCCACGTGTGTGAGGTGCAGCCCAAGCAGGCTGAGTGCTGTGCAGGAATGGGGTCCTCCAACCTAAGAAGTTAAGGCGGTGGTTCAGAGGGCCGTTCATTTTTTGTGCCCGGGCTGCATCCTTCAGGTGCAGCCTGGGCATGGTGGAGAGTGGCATGCTGTCAGCAGGGAACTCACATAAATAGGCGGAGTGCCATGCTGGCAGCCATGGCCACATGGCTTTCAGCATGCCGATCCTGTGATGATAGTCCTGCTGCTCTTGCGTTGCTCCTTCTCATCATGGGAGTGCTATGCTGACAGTCACGCCACCAGTGAGCCCGGGTGAATGGTGATGGTGTTCCTTCTCATTTGAAAATTTCTCTGCTATACTGGTTTTCGAAGCCATACCAGCTCATATAGCCTAGAAATTGGCCAATGGGGAAACGCCATGTCACTTCCCTGGGATGCATATTTTACAAATGCACTACAGGTGTCATTTTTAGAAGATCCATTTTCTCTCAGATAATCTTCTTACTCTATAAATAGCTCTGTCTCTACTAGAAAAAGCATGCAATATTACTTGAGGAAATCTGTGTCAATTAATTTGCAGCATTTACTTAGGGTGCAAATAGAAGCTCCATGTTTATTTGGCATCCCTTTGTGTGTGGTAATGAGAGTATGTCAATGTGATTGTTAGTGACAATAAAAAACTTGAATTGGCACATTAATCAAAACTGAAAGGACACATCCTGCTGATCCCATTTCAAATTGTGGATGTCAAGTGCTTGTGCACAACTCCAACTGCCTTCAGTGCTGATTCCCGACAACAGAATTCCACAGCTCATCTCGCCTTTGCTGACCCCCAGAACTAATGCATAGTAGGAAGGTTCACCCAATAAGTTTGTAATGTATATTGCTCTATTAGATAAACAATAACTTTATTATTTTATTTTATTTAGTAAGTATTTGTAAGGTGCCTATACAAAAAATATTGTTTCCAGGCACAACATAACAAAAGAGGGGAGGGAACAGGCGAGTAAATAAACAAAAGCAATAAATAAAAAACAATTGCGGTCTTACACGGCCTTGTGACAGTCGGAACGTGCAAGTGCAGTGACAAGAAGTGCAGAAGAGAGGCAGAGGTATGGGCACGTGCTAGTGGGAGCCCAGGAGGGGAAGTGCCAGGAAGTGTCAGGGGATGATGCCATTGGCTAGGTGCTAGGGTGTAGGTGTCCCAAAGAGGGGGATGCATTGAGGCTCGGCTGGGTGCCCATAGGGCAGTGCTGATAGGTGTGGGGGTTAGCAGGGTGAGGGATAGAGGGAAATACGTAGGAGAAAAGATGAGTTTTAAGAAGTTTCCGGGAAGTAAGGAGGCTCTATTCTGAGAAGGGCAGGGAGGTTGTTCCAAAGGCAGCACCAGCTGAAGAGAATGACCTACCTCCCACGCTCTGCTTGGAGAAGGGTTTGATCAGCATAGAGTTGGACCAAGAAGAGAGGAGGGCTCTAGCAGGGAGGAGGACCCCGAAAGACTTGTGTATAATGCAGAGGATCATGAGTTTGATCCACAAAGCCATTGGAGCCAGTTGAAGGGGGCAAAGTGAAGAAAGGGGAAGATTGAGGAAGAGGCTGTTGCAGTAGTCCAGCCTAGAGAGGACCAGAGCTCTGGAGACATACTGAGCTTCTGGGGGAAGGTGAGAAAAGGGAGAATGCTTCGAAGCATGTGAAGCTGAAAGTGGGTCGCCTTGGCAAGGTATAAGATGTGAGGGGTGAAGGAGAGAGAGGAATTGAAGATGGCCCCAATATTTTGGGCCTCACTAGGTGGTGAGGATAAAAGGGGAGTGCAGGAGGTAAACAGAGTGCAGGTGTCTCAATAAGAAGGATCTCAGCCTTACTGGGATTAAGACAGAGATCATGCACTATGACTGAATAGCGTCCAGACTATCAGGAATGAGAGTGGACGAAGAGGAGGTAGTGGAGAGAAGATTGAAGGAAAGATGTACCACACTGGAAATGAGTAGAGATGGAGGAGATCAGGTGGGCAAGAGGTAAATATTGAAAAACCACGATGATAGGATAGAGCCATGGGGAACGCCACAGGTAGAGATTTAGGTGGTGGAGGAGAAAGGGCCCAGTTGCACCTGGGATGGATGGTTAATTAGGAAGGTCAGCCAGTCCAGTGCCTGGTCCATGATGCTGAGGGTTTCTCAGAGCCATTTTATGAGGAAAGAATTGTTGACCGTGTCAAAGGCTGAGGAGAGATCAAGGAGAAGGAGGACACCTGGAAGTTGGAATCAAGATTAGCAAACAGATCTTCACAGGTGTTCAGGAGAGCAGTTTCTGTGCGTCTGGATACCCGAAATCCAGATTTGTGGTCATGGAGACAACCAGAAAATTCAGTGTGATGGATCAGTTGGACAAAGACCAACTTCTCCATGAATTTACCCAGGAAGGGGGTGAAAGAGATAGGGTGATAGTTATCCAGGCAGTAAGGGTCAGCAGATGGCTTTTTCAGGAGACAGTGCAAAAGGGAGTGCTTGAGGAATAGCGGGAAAGAACCAGTGGTGAAGGAGTTGTTACAGAAATCAACTAGAGGTGGGACAAGAAAGGAGTTGTTGTCCTTAATAGTTCTGGAAGAGCAGGGGAGCACCTGATTGGATGAGACCTTCATAGAGCAGACCGCTTTAGAGACCTCATCAGGTGCTATGGGCAAGAAGGAAGAGAGTCTGGGTGGGGGATCGAGGGAGGAAAGGGACACAGGAGAGCAGGAGGGAGAGTAGAGCTAGAGGTGGAGGAGAGTGACGACAGGATGTCTTATGTTTTAGATGTAAAATGGGAGGGCAGAGCAGTGCAGAGAGCCTGGGAAGGAAGGGGAGAAATGGAGACTGCAGTTGAATTGGCAAGTTCCAGAGATTTTGAAACGTTCAGCTGTGTTGTTAGTGGCTCCAGAGATGTAGGTTTGAATGTGAGCCCTCTTCTTGGAGTGGATAGAGAAACGATAATGCCTTTGGAGAAAGTGACAGGCCAGTTTGTCAGGGGATGTACATGAGGTCTGCCACTTCCGTTCAGCAGCTCTGCACTTACATTTCAGAGAAGCTGGATCTGAATAATACCAGCCAGCATGCTCGGATGCAAGTTTCAGGTGGATCCTCATGACAGGGGCAAGGATGTCAAGGGGATTATAGATGGAAAGGTGAAGGTTAGCCACAGTGATAAGATAGAGCCCTGGGGAATACCGCAAGTAGAGTATGAGGTGGTGGAGGAGAAAAGGCCCAGTTTCACCTGGGGTGGATGGTTAGTTAGGAAGGTCAGCCAGTCCAGTGCCTGGTCGATGATGCCGAGGGTTTCTCAGAGCCATTTTATGATGATATAATCGTTGACTGTGTGAAGGGCTGAGGAGAGATCATGGAGAAGGAGGATGCCTGGAAAGATGGAATCAAGATTAGCAAGCAGACCTTCACAGGTGTTCAGGAGAGCAGTTTCCATGCCTCTGGATGCCCGAAAATCCAGATTTGTGGTCATAGAGACAACCAGCAAGTTCAGTGTGATGGATCAGTGGGGGGAGACCAACTTCTCCATGAGTTTACCCAGGAAGGGGGTGCTAGAGATAGGGTGATAGCCAGGCAGTAAGGGTCAGCAGATGGCTTTTTTTTAGGAGACGTGCACAAGGGAGTGCTTGAGGGATAGAGGGGAAAGAGCCAGTGGTGAAGGAGTGGTTACAGAAATTGACTGGAGCCGGGGCAAGAGATGAGATGTTGTCCTTAATAGGTCTGGAAGAGCAGGGGAGCACCTGTTTGGATGAGACCTTCATAGAGCAGAAAGCTTTAGAGACCTCAGTAGGTGCTATGGGCAAGAAGGAAGAGAGTCTGGATGGGAGATCATGGGGGGCAAGGGACACAGGAGAGCAGGAGGGGGAGTAGATCTAGTGGTGGAGGAGAGTGATGACATGATGTCCTATGTTTTAGATGTAAAATGGGAGCACAGAGCAGTGCAGAGAGCCTGGGAAGGAAAGGGGAGAGGTGGAGACTGCAGTTGGATTGGCAAGTTCCAGAGATTTTGAAACGTTCCGCCATGTTAGATAGAGAAACAATATTGCCTTTGGAGAAAGTGACAGGCCAGTTTGGGAGCGGATGTACACGAGGTCTGCCACTTCCGTTCAGCAGCTCTGCACTTATGTTTCAGAGAAGCTAGATCAGAATCACATCAGCCAGTATGCTTGGAGGCAGGTTTCAGGTGGATCCTCATGACAGGGGCAAGGATGCCAAGGGTATTATAGATGGAAAGGTGATGGTTAGCTTGGACAGAGTCAATGGGAGTGTCAAAAGTAGGGGTGGAAGGGGTGATGAAAGTGAAAGCAAAAGCAGCAACTGACACTCGGTTCATTGGTGGAATGACGGTGAATGAGGCTGGCATTGCAGGAGGTGACTAAGACAGAGGGCCGAGGGGCCCTAAGCAGGAGGATAGGAGGGAATGGTCAGACCGGGAGAGAGGGGTAGCGAGTGGTTTAGAGATAGGAATGTCTGCAGAGTTGAATTCATTCCGAGTGTGTCTGGCTGACTGGGTCTACCAGAAGGAACAATGGTAAGCGAGAAGGAGTCACAAAGGTCATGGACCAGTGATGTACCTGATTCAGGAGAGTCAATGTGGATATTGAAGTCTCCGAGGAGGAGGAGAATAGAAGTAGAGGTCAAGCGATAAGAGGTGAGGTCAGCCCATTCAGAGAGGAAGACGGAGATAAGGCCATGGGGTCTGTAGAGGGAAAGTGAGAGAGTAGGAGAGACAGCAAGCTTACAGACAAGGCATTTAGAAGAGGAGCAGGATTGAGTAGGTATGATAGAAGCATGGTCACACTCATGGAAAATCAGGGCCACTCTACCTGCAGACTGGTTAGGCCTGGGTTTGGAGAAGAGCTTGTAGCCCTCGGGAAAGAGAGAGTCAAGAGCAGTGACAGAGCTGGCATTGAACCACGTCTCAGTAAGGGCAAGTACGTCAAGGTCAACGTCTTCAAGAAGGAGACAGATGTCAGAGGAGTGTTTAACAGCAGAGCAAGCATTCAAAGGTGCTAAATGAGCTGGTTACCACCTTTAAAAGTTGTTAGGGGGTTCAGGGGCATGGTACTCCCGTCGGTGGTGGTGAGGAGGTTAGAGGGGAGGAAGAAGGAGGAGTAGCAGGAGAAAGGAGGACATTAATGAGAGACGGCAGGCACTGGTCAAGAAGGAGAAGATTAGGCTGAGAACCGTGTGCCATGACAGTGCCATTACGAAAGATGCCCCTTAGAGGATGAGAAGTGTGTCAAGAGTACTTCCCATCTAGTACCACTGTTAACAGGTAAAGAGGAAAAAGGGGAAAGGGTTGAGGCCAAATTGGGAGTCCATAGGACCAAGTTGGAAGCATTTACATAGGTGTCAGCAATAGATAGGTCAGGATTAGAGGACAGGAGAGCTTTTCTTAAAACATTTCTTCCAGGCTTGAAGAGTGAGATAGGTGATAGAGTAGCAGTTGGAATAGATGGATAGATTTCTTGTCCAAGGATGCCTTTTTAACACAGCAAAACTCTTGCATATCGTTCAGAGAAGTACAGCTTGAGTCTCTAGGGCCTAGAGTCCAGGCCCATCAACATTGTTGTGGTTATATATTTAAACTAAACATAGTAGTTCAATCATTTATAAACCTGGTTCTTGTTATGAGTAGAGTGTGCATGTCTGTCAGGATTGTGTGGACTGACCCACTTGGAGTTGGTTTAGGCACAGTACACAGTAGAATATAAAAACGTAATATGGAATATGGTTCAACAAGTACATTTCCGGAAGCTCAGGTTTCTAATTTGCAAGCACCCGCCTCACAAAATTGTGCCAAAAATTAATGGTGTATTTTTCATTATAATTGCAGATAGTCCAGAGAGCCTTGGATGATGCTAGACTGGGACGAACGTGCATTGTTATTGCTCACCGCTTGTCGACTGTGAAGAATGCTGATATAATAGCGGTGATACACCATGGAAAAGTAGTGGAGCAAGGCACGCATAGTGAATTACTCGCAAAGCAAGGCTTATATTATAACCTTGTGAATGCACAGGTTTCAGTGTAATCATTCAATGTGAGTGCCATTGTGTGGTACACAGATATGAAGTTATAAGTATTTTTGTAACACTGTTTCTAATGTGTTACATTCTAGTTCTGACTGTGCTAGCATGCATTCTACCAGGGGCTACTCTCCTGAGCTTTATTTTATTTTGCTTTTGCCATGCAATGGGAAGGTGGTTTCTCTGCAAAAAATGAATGTTGTCATTCATAGATTCTGTTGACATATTCTGTGTTGTTAAAATCATAATGTCAATGATGAAGCCAATGCTGATTTCATGCTTTCTGCATATGAATATGTAACACAATCATTGTTATTCATACAGTGGATACATATATACTTCTGCTGTGCACTCTCTACACAACTCCAGTAGGCCACATGTTAATTATCCACTTCGCAGACAAAAGCAGGTGCTTCAAAAGTGCACATGAACAAACTGTATAATAATAGAACATATATTACAGGAGGCATGTTCTTTTTCTTTGCCATAATCACTAGAAGTGTTCTAGGAGCCTCACTATTAGAGGTACATTCTTGACATATTGACATCAGACATTATTTATCTGTAGTATGCACAGAAACTAAGTTATAAACAAAATTGCATTAGACGTTTCGAAAAAGAAACATCGAACGATAGAAAAAGTTTTTCAAAAGCAGTAAATTCCATGTTTCGGTGTACCGGTTGGCAGGCAATCATCGTGAAGTTGTATTTATGTAAAGGTAGGCTATATCTTCAGCAATGGTTAATATAGTTGTATATTAGGGAAGTTAGGTATTACAAAATGCAATTTGTTCCGCAAAATTAATCTAGTTTATCTTTTCAATCATTGGCAAAACTAATGCAGTTTCTTTCCCCCAGTGGAACGGTCCCCTAGGAAACACTGGGCCTCATTTCGAGTTAGGCGCAAGGACACCGGTGCCGGTAATATCTTTGCGCCCTATTCTGATTTCCCTTAGCTGGTCTGACCAGGCGTTAAGGAAGGGACCCTTTAAGGGACTTTAGAGCTAATAACGGTACCGCAAATTGCAGTACCGTTATTAGCTACTTCCCCATTCCCATTGAGCCCTACGGGGGCTGAAATGGGAATGGGGAATGGTTTTTTCAATGGGGACTTACCGGTCCCTCCAAGGTGTGAATGGACCGGTAAGTCCCCATTGAACCTGGTCGGACTCAGTACCGGTATAGGAGGTAATCATGGCGCAAATAGCGACATGATTACCTCCATACTCGGAATGAGGCCCACTGTATGCCTCAAATGCAAATCTTTACTTATCAAATCTTGGGAGGACTATATTTTGCTCTGAGGATCTAAGCCTTGTCACTTCAAAGGCCCATGACAGCAGGGGTTAGACCAGGCTTTTGAAACTAATTATGAAAGAGAATAGTTCATTGAGGGAGACAGAAGGAGACAGTATGTTAAATGTAGAAATAAGGCAAAACACTTATAAAAGAAAAAATCTGACATTTTGAAAAAATACACCATTCACATGTGACTGTGACCCCGCCTAGTTTTCTGTAGATGTAGAACTCTGGGAATAGCATAGCAAAGAAGAAAACACGTGTAAAATGAACATTGATAGGCTCCTGACTGGAGGCTTGAAAATAAACCAATCCCTTTTAGGAAGTATTCTGTTGAACCATCTTGGGAATCATTTTGGGAAAGCTAAGAAAAATCTTAAACAGAACCTTGATGAGGCTGCAGCTTCTTTACATCTCTTCCATAGTTAGAAGACGGGAATTCCAGAAGAATACAAACCACTTTTGTTGAGCCACCACTAAGAAGCATGAGAGACAATCTACTGGAAAAAAAGCCTGTCTTCTGTAAAGAAGCATAGGTCTGCTGGGAGCCTCTGTCTTGCTCTTTGTGCTAAGCTAGCTGCAAGTGACTTTAGCATACTTCCCAAGCTGGATAAACGAGAAGAGGTTACATTTTTTCAAGGGACTAGAAAAAGGACATGAAGATTCAAATATGCTGCCTTTAGGAATGTGTATGCCAGGACCAGCATTCTTCTAATTTGAGATGCCTTCAAGCCATGTCAAGTCAGATCCAAACTGATGTTGAGGCATTGAGGCTTCCGGCACCAATCCACTCCCTCAGCCCTGAACTTGAATTGCTACATCAAGCCACCCCGAATACCAATCAAAACAGTTGGTCAAAGGAATTCCTTGAGATTCGAGCACTTTGAAACTGGCTTGCGGCCTCCATGGTTCGGAAGCAAATTGGCCACTTCCTTCAATTTAAGAAACTCACTGAACCATGAAGCTGTGCCAACTTGAACATCACCTACCTGTATGAGAATGCAGTAGAGACCTCCTACCATCTCCATAATCTGAATTACATTTTTGTGTTGGATTCCTGTTCAGCCAGCTCACTGCAATAAATCTTAACTGGAAAGGTACCTAGAAGACAGTCTAGATGCTTTCACCAATCCTAAAAAAGAATAAGGTAGAGTTGTAATGGACTAGATGCCTCTAAGAAGCCTGTGCTAAGTTCTATCACCCTGGCCTTGTAGATTGGGACATAGAAACGGTTAACACACCCTTTCCTATCTAACCTAAGCATTTAAAAGAAATCAAATTGCAGTTAATAGTTTTCCATTCCTGACAACATTTTCCCTCTTGTCATTTAATACAGAGTCAGTCTGCAGTGCCTATATATGTGCTTTACAGCGGTGCCTTGTTAATGTGAGAATTTGTATATTTTCAAGCAAAGTACCTATTCCTATATCACCTTGTTTGGAAAATGTTCACCTATTGTTGTTTGGTTTCTTCTGAGTTGGCTCACACATCTCTTGAAGAATATAGCCTTCCCCAAGTCCACATTACCAAAAATAGTGAAGGAAGTGCAGAAGTCATTGTCTACATGTTGAATGTTTCTGGTTGGGTATCTGCTTAACTCCGCTATAAAACAAAGTGCAGTATAGTGATTAGAAGCCCTCACTCTCCCTTGAACTACAGATGACCATGAAGTGATTTTGTCCCAGTACACGAAGTGTTTATTTTCAAGGAATGGTTTCACTAAGTGGGCCTATTTTCATTAACAAACATGATTCATGCTTTGAAAATAGCGATGCAAACAACAGATGTGATCTACCAATGTAGCAAATCAAAATGTCTTTACCCATACAGATTTTCTTATCTGTGGCATATTCCAAACTGTGGAATCCTTCCAGGCACAAAGGGATATAAGAAAAAGTTGTATTTCAAAAGGAATGTTACATACATGAAGGCCTTGATTTTTTTATCTGGGTTGTTTATGATTTGAGTATTGTGTAGACATTGCTCAGAGTATTATTGCAGTAGAATATATATGTTAATTAAAGTTGGTTAAATCTTAAAGTGTAAAGAGGTCAGTGCCTTATTGCACACTCTGAATGTTCAATTATTCCTAGTAAAGTTTATATTAAAAATAAAAAAAATCTGTGTACACTTATTTTAAAACATCAAAGCTTTGTTCCTTATTGCAAAGTTAGAGCCATATTATTTACTGCATACTTCACAGGAAAAGATATCTGCGAGTGGTGTGGTTTATTTTCATGCTTAACATAAAGTCCCTTCTTTATTTGTGGTCTTAAATTGCTCAATGAAAATTACAGCATACAATTATTTTGATGTTGAGGGAAGTATTTATATGTAAAACAACGGGGGGTCTGGGAATCTCTCTACCAGCACGAACACAGCCCAATGACCTGTTCTTGGGTGAATAACCCCTGGGAGAGACTCTACCAAGTCTTTAGCTCACTGTCCCTTTCACAGAGAAGAAATGTCCCCGCATATCAGCCTTTGTCCTGCCCAGGGGCAGTCCAGCGCCGAAATGCTAGGCAATTCTCCTCTGAACAAGAATACCATCAGTAACCCCATACACGTGTTTCAGCCTTGTTGGGCATCAACAGTGAGGTGAAACTATTGCCTCTCTAAGAACAGTGAGCAAGGGGTCCACGTCTGGATCGCCCTGTTAACTTAGGGTGAAACCCAAAGTTAATTTATGCAAAACAAAGGGGGGTCTGGGAATCTCTCTACCAGCACGAACACAGCCCAATGACCTAGTTCTTGGGTGAATAACCCCTGGGAGAGACTCTACCAAGTCTTTAGCTCACTGTCCCTTTCACAGAGAAGAAATTTCCCCGCATATCAGCCTTTGTCCTGCCCAGGGGCAGTCCAGCGCCGAAATGCTAGGCAATTCTCCTCTGAACAAGAGTACCATCAGTAACCCCATACACGTGTTTCAGCCTTGTTGGGCATCATCAGTGAGGTGAAACTGTTGCCTCTCTAAGAACAGTGAGCAAGGGGTCCACGTCTGGATCGCCCTGTTTATATGTACTCTTCTTGAAAGTAAATTACGTCCGGATTAAAGTTATATTGTCTGTATTATGGGAGACGCATCGTTTGGAAAAATTACAAGCTCAGTGGGCCTGTGCAAAAGAGGTAAAAATATACACAATACTCGTTTCTTCAGGTTTTTCCAAATATCCATAGAGAAAATCAGACTAAACAGAGCCAATGTAAATTTACGGATACTGGGAATGGTTATTCAATTAGAAAAGGTCAGGTTTTAGACATGGATATACCACAAGAACAACCACACATAAGAAAAGTGATTCATGACTAAAGCATGCTTTGCAGTGAAATATCACTTTAGCACCAATTCAAACTCAGTGCTAACAAGGGACGGGGAGCCACGAATCCACACTACTGAAACGGAGTCAAGTCCCTACAGATCATTGTACAGCGGGAACCAGAGGTGTTCCTGGGGGAAGGCAGGGGCTGAGGGGCAATAGCACTGGGTCTTTAGGTTGTAGCCCCAGATAGAAGCTCAGAGGCTACAACCGAAAGGCCTGCAAGCTATGAGTCACGTCAGTTCCAACATTAGCGTAGCCCCGGATCTTTTACAGGCCTAGCAATACCCCTGGCAGAAACCACAAACCATTTTAAAAAAGTGGTGAGGTCAATATAAATCATGCCATATTCCATATTTGCTATAATGGAGAACCATGGAGGGAGCAGCAGTCTATGTCATTGTGCTGAGGCAAATATCCCTATGTGTAGCAACCACCGGTGGATTAGAAGCAGCAAGAGGAACAGCTCTCCAAAGGCAGTCTTACCAATACTCCATACGCAGTCTAGCTTCCCCCGGCAGGAACACAGCCCCACAACTGTCAGCCCTGCAACAGAACCAACCTAAGAGGAGGAGGTGACTGGGAGTATCTACACTTCAAGACTGTATTGGCCCAGTTTGGTTCCCTCTTAGATTTGCAACCAGCAGGGACTTGCCGCCTACCAGCTGGACATGTCCACAATACAATTAATCTTGCCTGAAATAGCACAGTCTTGTTTCTCAGACCCTTCCATTTGTACTAGGCACCATGATATGGCACACAGAACACTGCATGTTCCCCAAGGACCTGCTCTAAGTAACATGAAACCTACATTTACTATCATTGATGGGTGCCCCTAATGCATTTAAGACTCTGTAATGCATACATGGTCCTTGCCCCCCCCAAGTTACCAGAGATAGAGCATAAACATCCTCCTTTTCTACTTCAGGAGCAAGTATGCTAAATGGCTATGCCATGGGGCAACAACAGACACATGTAGCATACACATAAAGAACCATATTAGCATGTAAAACAAAGATCTGCTTTTCACACGTGTCTGCACTGCATACTTCCAAATGTCATTTCATGGCTCAGTGATCCTATGTAACTGGTGCCTGCCACTCTTCAAGAACGAACTACACCAATGATGCACATGGCTCCCGCGGTATGTCTATAATACGACATTTGTGAAGACATGCCATTTCTCTCAAGGCAATCTCTAAGCTGCACACTATTCTATTACCTGTTAACGACCACACATTTTATTTGGAGATGATATTGTAACATGAATGACAATGAAAGGGCCCTCAGTGAGCTTTGGGAATGTATATACACGGCATGGTAGCCATTTCTTTTTTGCCTAGCTCTGCACTCTGGGAGTAGTTAACATGTTGGTTATGAACTCTAACCAAACAGTTTCAGTCACTTAAAACTGTAGAGCATGCCCAGACTACACACATCCACCACCTATCACTTTCAGCACACTAAGTAAAACAATCATTACTTACACTAGCCACACCTTAAAGAGAACATAGTGTACCTACTAATAGCATACGAACATGCATCATGGCACTGGTACACCAATCTTTACTACCATTAAGCCTGGTCACAATTAGGCATATATCAGAAGTCAGAATACCATTGAAATATCTACACAGGATGGCAGCACAAGTAGAATCTTGATTCCCAGAGTGTTATTTGAACCATCTGAGTTCCCTGCTTCAGAAATGAAAGCCTATAAAACCCCGGCTGATAACACCCAGGATCCTGACTGCAAGTCTGGAAGACATATTTATCACTCTGATTGGATCCCTGGGGAACATGTGATGACACCATTTGACTTTAATTAGCTTTTAATGTCATTTGATTGACCACAACCTGATTCACAGGGGATCCTGAAGGTGATCTCAGGGCCCTACCTCCAAGTTGATTCTTCCTGGGCATACCCAGAAACCTGCCTGCATCCTGCCAGCAAGTCTGAATGCTACCTGTAGCACTCTGGTTGGAGTGTGTCATGTGAAACTAAAGGTTGATGTATGGAAGGTTTCGCATAAATAATAACCACAACCATGATCATAACCAATGTGAAACCATCCAGACCATTATTTTTTCAGCCTTTGAAGCCATTGCAGAAGAAGAAAGGCCATATGCAAATCAGACTTGGTCCCAATCGAAAAGGGGAAGTCCAGTCTGAACTAATGGTTCACATTCCTTCTGCACAAGACTACAAGCATCTCCAGACACGTTTCAATCTTTTTGGGTGTCATCAGTGAGGAGTAGCTTGAGTCTCTAGGCCTAGCAGGCTTGGGAGCCACATCTGGGCATACACGTCCCCATGAGGTGACTAAAGCAAAGTAAATGTTGATGGCTGGAAGATTTTGAATAAATCATAACTACAGCCACAGCCCTGGACAACCCACAAACCCATTGTTTTCAGCCTGTCAAGCCATTACAGAAGTGGAATGACCATATGCATGTCCGGCTTGAACCCATCCCAAATGAGGCAGTCTGGCCCAAACTGCTTGGTCACATCCCTTCTGCACGAGACCACAACCATCCCCAGGCATGTTTTTTCCTTGTTGGGAATACTCAGTGAGCAATAGTTTGTGTCTTTAGGGCCAGCAGTCTCAAGACCCATGTATGGGCATACTGGTCCCACTCAGGGTTACTAAAGTGTGTTATGTGACATACTGTCTCACTTTGTTGCTGGGTCTGCCATGTGTTGCTAGATTGGGCATCTAAAGCTATTGCCATATGCATCATGTGTCTATTGGGGCAGGTGAGGACCAGAAAGGGAACATGGATAGAGTCCCTGCTCATGCCATGCTTTCATTGTGGTCACTCAGTGACACTTACTTCACCGGGGAGATGCTGTTACCTCTAAGATCCTGTTTTGGTTCTGGTAACTGTCTTTTGGTTATGTATAGCCCTATTCTAGCTAAACTCAGAATGTACATCTAATCCTACCTAGCAAGTATTTGGTCACTCCCTTTATGCTCACCCACTGCACTCTCCCCCTTGGTCTGCACCCTTTCTTCACTGTCTTCACTTGCTTATTTATTCTATCCTCCACAATGCACCTCAACTTCACTCCATTCTTCTGTGTGTCCACTTTTCCCATCTCCTTCTGTTGTAGCTTTCAGCCACAACTCTGTCTAACTTCAATGGCACTATCCCCTTCTTTCTTTTCTCCCTCTATTCTATTCTAATTTATTTTTATAGAGCGCCAACTAACCCACAGGCCTCAGAGTGCTAGACATACAGCATAGGACAGAATGGGCAAAGGCATATGTCTTTAGTTTGAAATAAGGTTGATGTAACAGCTCCTTATTTTTAGATCGTAGAGTGCATCTTTGTGGTTGTTTCAAAATTCGAGATGCAATGTATCTTGGGGCAATACCTGCATGAGGCCTTAAACTCAATCCTCTCACAGTTGGGGAGCCAATGCAGCTTTTGCCATGCAAGCGTAACAAGCTCTCTGTGTCTCAGACCGCACACTGCACAAACTGCACCAGTCTGGAGCTTTTTTATATTAGCTGCTGTGGTACCAACCAATAGACTATTACAATAGTCAATTTTTAACTGATGGTCATTGTCGCTAGCATAGCTCTGCTTTCTTCCGAAAGATAAGGACGGATTTGCCAGAGGAGATGCGTATTATAATTACAACTTGCACTTATACTGGCAACCTGTTTATCAAAGTATAAATACGTGTCAAAAAACACACCCACGGTTTTAACAGAGCTAGCAACCAGAATAGTGGCTCCCCCCACTACAAAGGACTCATATTGTGGCCAGAGAGCCTTAAGTTTAACTGTGCTGCCAACATGCAAGATCTCTATTTTTTTTTATCATTAAGGGCCTGGAAATTGTCCTCCATCCAGATTTTTATGGAGTCAAAAACTTTAGTGACCAGGAGTGCATCTGCCTCATATGAGCCCGTAAATTCCAGGACAATCTGGGTGTCATCCGTGTAGTAAGCAAAACTGACACCCAGATCGTCCAGCACATCAAAGCAGAGCTTTTAGTACAGGTTGTAGAGCAGGGGGAAGTACTGGAGACCTGAGGGACTTCACAGTCGATAATAGATTCCCTAGACTTAAAATCCCCACAAACAACCCTACATATCCTGGGGCCCAGGAATGATCGAAACCAGGGCACAGCTGATCTAGAACATCTTCCCACTTCCATTAGGTCTAATAACATTATCATAGCCACTTTCCCTTTGTCGACTATACCAGATAGCAGGGACTTTACATCAGCCAGTGCTGTTTATGTGCCATGATGTTTCCTGAAACCAGATTGTTTAGCTAACAATAAACATTTCTCCTCAACAACGGCATCATATTGAATACATGCTACTTTGTTGATGATCTTGAGGAGAAAGGGCACATTAGTAATGGGGTGGTAGATCAATGGCTCATGAAGATCCAGCCCGTCCTTTTTTAACAGAGGAGGAATCCACGTTTCTCTAATATACTCAGGAACGGTTCCCTGCTGAAAATAAAGATGGGTAAATTATGTGACAGGAGCGGAAATACTGGAGAATTTTTTTTTTTAAAGGTATGCAGTAAAGATGTCACCACTGCAGGTAGTAGGTTTAATGATTTCTATGATAATAGATAGTCTGTTCACTATGACCTGCCGAAACGAGGTGTCACAAGTACTTTCAACTTCCCTATCCACCATACTAATTTCCAAAGCAGCCTCGAGGCGTCGAGTTGTGTTAATCTGGCTAGTGCCTTGATGTTGTTTAACTTTTTGCTGAAAACAATTATGAATCCACTGGCACCAAGCATCATCAACATCAAGGTGAAGTTCCTTAGCTTCTCCCTTCAGTTCTTCAAGGATGTGGAACAGTTCCTTGGTACTCGATTTGGCCTCCAAAATACGCTCCTCGAATTTGGCTTTTTTTGCCGAGAAAATAATAATGATGGTGATGATGGTTTTGTAATACTTAATTACTTCCTTATAGAGTGACATAGTATCATCTGTCGGAGATGTCCTCCAATCTCTCTCAGCTGACCTTTTCAATTGTCTGGCTGATTTTTAGCATCTCTTTTTAGTGGTGCCAATTGGACAAAAGAATCATTCAATGTTTTTCGCAATTGTGCAGTATACCCGTCTAATGAGCTGTTTTCTGTCATAGACGACAGTCCTGCATCCCTCAAAGCTGATGCTTACTTTCTCTCAGGATATCCAACTTCATCTATGCCTCCACCACTACACAACACCTGCTCCTCTCCTCCTCCTTCTAGCACTCTTTCACTTGGCCTCTGAGAAGCATACAAATCTATTTGCAACAAGTCTTCCTACATCACTGACCCCTTCAATACTTATCATATCATTCTCACGTTTCACGTGTTGCTATCACAGAAATCTGGATCTCCCCTCATGAACCTGCTCCATTATCAGCTCATCATGCTGACTCCGCTATCCTCTCTCCCTCTCCCCAACCTGTTAGGAAGGGTGGTGGATTGTAATTCCTGATAAATAAGGTCCCCAACAAAGCTCCCTACCCCGTACTACTCCTCTCACTATTCTGGCTCGATATCAACCCTTTTTCCTCCAAACTACTTCTTCTCTGACCTTCTCCTTGAGTCACTTAAACCATTAACCACTGGAAGACTTTAACCTTCAGCCGTACTTAGTTTTCCCTTCCCCTACATTCATTTTTTTATTTTGTTTATTGTCAGGGTGAATTCTCATAAAAGTGCTAATTCCCTTCACTTTAGAGACCCCTGCAACTTTGCTGGATTTTGAGAACTTGATTTTTTACCTGGAAAAAGGGTGAGCCTTTTTTCCCACTCTTTCATGTATTTTGATGTGTGTTTTACACTTGTGTTCTTTGATTATGGAATTTTAGATAACTCCATAGGCATCATCTTTTCATGTGTGTTACACAGCACCCTCAATGCAGTGACAGAGGGATGTTTTTTAGACTTCCCAAAGGTTTAAATACCTTCTCTGGAATAAATTACTTTTTCCCAGAGAATGTAAAGTGAAATTGACTTTACTTGTCTTTCCAAATTCCTAGACCCAGCACACACCATCTTCCAATGGAGATCTGGAGGGGTAACATAGTATCCCCTGTGTCTAAATAGTCATGTCATGTAGCAGTCAAATGCTACCCTTTCCTATTGAAAAGGCTGGTGGCAGTGGTTTTACAACAAACTACCATGATGTTTCCCGACTTCGAACACCGGTAGCTAAAAATCACCAAAGCCATGTTTTTCAAGAAGGCGCCTTAAGCCCCTTTGTTTAAACAGGTCCCGGTCTTCTTTTTTTGCTGTTTCTTTTTGGAAAGGTCATTCTAGTGTTTGTCCCTGTGCACTAAACCAGGTTTGTTCCCTTTGTTTGTATGCCTTTGGCGGGCTTCAGGACTGAAGATCGCCTCTGGTGTCTGAGTGTCTGGGGTGGGCAGGAAGTGAGGGAGGTGCCCGAAACTCCCTGTGCTTAGTCTCCTAGAAGACCCAAATGTACTCTGGCATGATGGGATGGCTGACTGTCGGGCAAGGACAGCCACCCTGCTGGGTAAATGACAGCTAGGCTGGAATGAAAGGGAGAGAACTGTTTAAAAGACGGGTCTCTCCGACTGGAGAGCAGAGTCGACCACTGGAATGAAAGAACCGAGAAGATCTGGAAGAGGGTGGCTGCTACAACTCCTGGACCGTTGGTTTGCCCAGTGAAGCCCTGCTGACGGTCCGAATTGCCAAGTTTATCTCAACAGAGAAGCTCCTTCAAGGACGACTTCTTCCTTTGAGTTGGTGGGACCAATCAGCTGGTAAGCCACCTGGATACCATTCTCGAAGCTGGTTAGGATTAACCAGGGGGAAGGACACCAGCTGAGGCTCAGTAACAGTGAGATCTTCAGGAACTGCAAGGAACCAACAACTTCAGCTGCATTTGTTTCTTCAGACTAAGGTACTGTGTCAACCCGATTGAGAGAACACCCCTCTTGCAGTGAAAATTTGTGAAACTTTCCCAACTTGTAGACCTAATCAGCTTGTGATGCAAAAAATGATTCCTTTTCGCCTAAACTACTTGTGAGAACTTTTGCAAAGACTTTACCTTTTGATACCACAACTGCTCTTTCCTATCCAGAACAGTAGCCTATTGACTTTGGCCTAGGCCCATTGACTTAAATTTAACTCTTCCGGTGAACTGAAACTATTTTCACTGTCTAACACATATATGTGATCTATTCTACTAACCTTAAGCCTTTTTTTCTCACTTCTAAGTAACTGAACTGTCATTTGGCTCCTATTTCAAAATCTTAGAGGTTGGTATTGAAGTGTATTGGTATATAATATTAAGTTGCCTCCTCCTAGTGAAATGTTTTCTAAATGATTTTGTAATAAATTAATAAGTGTTTTACCAAGACACCTTGAGTATAAGTGTGCACTTGAACCACTGTGATTGACAGTCCCCTATGTAATGACTTACTTTCACTCTTGAGATAGGCTTGGCTGCTCAGCTTGCTACCAAAAACTGTGTGGTACAGACTTATACCGAAGGTTGGTTTGGCTTACACCTGTAGTCCTAATTGTGTGTGGAGCATTTTGGAAGGCTGGGTTGCTAATAGCAATAAGCCTCTCGCAGGGGGATATTACCACTTCAGGTAATGCCCCATGGCATCGCTCGGGCCTGGGCCCGAGGCATTACCTGAATTGGTAATGGCCTCCCTGCTTGGGGCTTATTGCTTAAATATGAATCAATATAGAGTTGTGCCAAGAGGATGGATTACCCCTTCTTTACACACTTTTAAATATAGTATGTTCAAGAGTTTTGCTCAGAATTCTGGCTCCGCCTTCAGTACGGCATTTTAAAGACCATTAGGTCCCGGTGCTCAAGATTCCTTTAAGCAATGAATTTTTGCTACAATATCTTCCTGGTCAAAAACGAGGTCAAAGCCTGTAGTTGACTGGTATCCTTCTAATCTCTTGTTTCGCTTTAGGTGAGTTTAATGATCTTAACAATTTCCACGTCTTTCTTGTGTTTTTATTCTTAACCACCGAAAGCAAATATTTCTATGAGCAGACAGCCGACCTCTCACCCAACTACTATATTTGTTTTTCGCCTGCCTTTTTGCCTTTCCTGCCCTACATCAGATAGGCTCAAGGCTGTCCTACTTCTACGTTGAATTTCTGCTCTCATTTCCCTTTTTTCTTTATTGTATGGCTTTATCATAATGTTATCTAGTTCCTGATCTGGATAGAAGAGGAAAATATCTTTTCTGGAAAGTCAGTTTTGTCATATTTTCTCCTAGCCATGCCTCAATTTCTTCCTCTCTTAGGAATTTAATTTGAGCTGGCATTGTGATTAGATTTGCACTAGCAATTTATTGACTTTCTCTAGGTTTTTCTCAGACCAGGTAATTCTATTCCCAGCGTTATTTATTGCTATATCACCAACAATGCCAGCTTCTTCCATTGGAGATCGGCCATCCAATCTGAGCGTAATCATAGCATGATCACTTAACTTATTTTCAATCACATCTAGCTTCCTAACCAAATGTAAAATCTCAACATTACAAAAGAAATAATTCAGCCTAGCAAATTTAGATCAATTTTCCAGGTATTTTTGGCAGGTCTGTTTCCCGTCACTCGACCATTTAGCATAAAGCAATCCCGGTCCAACAATGTCCCAGACCATAAATTCCCCTTTGGGGTAATAGAGTTATTTTCCTTTTCTGGAATACAATTCATAAAATCAGTTTCCAATAACACAGATTTACAGTAAAAGCGTGCATTCAATTCTCCACCCAGTATAAACAAATCTTGTTCATGCAACGAGGTAATTTTGCAAATAATTTCCACTACCGATTCCATGATAGTAGTCAAATTTGAAAGACCAGGTGGGTCATATATATTCACATCAGTGGTATTAGTACACGCGTTTGGAAGGTGTACTCTCACAGCTATCACATAGGGGCAACACTTCTTAATATTGACTCTTGTGGCCTGTATACAATTTCTTACACCAATAAGGCTGCCATAAAGGCGACCTCTAGATCTCTTTTCTGCCTTTAAAAAAAAAAATGATAGCTGTTCATGCTTAGTTGGGAGAGAAACCAACATTCCTGTAAAAGAAATATATACTGTTATATAAGCAGTTTTAAGGAGCCTTCCTTGTCGAACAAGCGTGCAAAACCATGTGTGTTCCAAGTACCAAAAGACCATCAATTTCAATTGTTTAATGCTTTTTTTTGGGTGCTACTCTGTACTACCCAATTCAATACACTCAATATATTTTCTTGTATTGAGGTCATGTTACTTTTTGGTCCGATGTTGTTACTAGATGCCTTTGAAGTATCTTATAGGTTCACCACAGTTGAGCACTTGGAGTCTGCAGGGGATGTAAGTTCCACCGCAGCATCCAGTTCATATCCGAGATCATAATATCGGGATTTGTAAGATCTCACCAAGTTAGCTGTTTCAATTGTTGAACAATGGACTCTGCTACATTAATACCGGAACTTTTGATTGTTTCAAAATAATCAAAATCCTTTGTGTCCAAGATACTTAAAGGCGAGATTTTTCGAGTCAGACTTAGAAAGTCACATCTGTTAATGTGCGGTTTTGATCCAGTAGTGCTTTGCTTAATACTCTTTATAATGACCACAGGATCATTGCTAGCCACTTTTTCTTCAAGGGCAGGATTTTAAATACTGGCAGTAGCGGGGGCATTTAAATACAACTGTTCACCGCTGTTAACTAGAATAGCAGGCTCTTGCAGCGGACCCTGCGCTCTGTTCATCACTTGGTCAAAGTCCGAAGAGACACTGTTATCAATTGACTCACTATCCACATTCTTGTTTAGGCTTTGGTCACTCACCAACCAGCGTGTTAGAGTACCTTTTAATATTCCATTCATTTTCTTTTTTTATTTACCTATTTCTTTTTCCTTTTTTGCTGCTCGATATCAACCCGTTGTACTTTCCTTTTAGTAGGCCCCATGTCTTGAGCCTGTGGTTTTACTTGCGCAAGGGCTCTCTGTCCTTTCTGTTGCCTAGGTTGTCCCCTGGTTAAATAAATTATAGAAGTTTCTCTCACTGCATCTCCTGCATCCACGTGTTCCAAAATTTCCACATTTGTGGCCTCATTTATTACACTCATTTCAGGTGATTTATCTTGTTGCTGTGCTGGGCTCTCAGTATGTGTTCAGCCGCAGCAATGAGTTCATCTAGTGCTGTATCACCATTTTCAAGCATAGTAGTCCTTTTGATGTTTGTTCCTCCTACTACTTCGTCCAGGATTTTTCCATTCAATTATAGAAGAACTTTCATGGCGAATTGAAGCGCTGATAATTGTGCTTGAATTTCCCCATAGGTTACCTCAGCGGCTGGCACGCCAATCAGTGAGCCAGTATTAGCTTCCACTGGGCACAGATTAGTCATGGTACATAATCTTTGCACACTACCATCAGGCTCTGGGGGAACTATTATAGGCTCTGTAGATTCGTTGTCTGTTATACTTTGCACATTTATTAAAACCTCCTCATTCAAGTTATTTTCTGCAGTGCGTGTGGCAGGCAAGGTGTAACATAAGCCAACAGTGAGTTGTTATTGTCAGTTGCTGAGAACGAGGGGTCTGACAAGTAAATTATGGTATTTTCTGAGGTAAATTCGAACAATCCGCTCCAGAGGAAGTTGTAGGCTGGGCAGCAGGTTCAATTGTAAAGTAGGCTGTAATGGTATCAGACCCCTTTCTTCCCCAACTTTCCGAGTGGCGCTATTCACATGCATGCTAGATGTATTCCCTTTAATAGTGTGCGTGTGGTGATGGACGCCTGATCCTTTTTATATAGGGGGGAAGGGTTCCTCATGTTATAATTGTTCATTGTTGCGCCCAATTTGCCTGGCTTAATGAAAAGATATGATGTGAATTTCACTTTTAAAAAATGTGGTAAGTAGATTACTTTTATAGTTAGCTTACCTGTGACCACAATCACTCCTGAACCACCTGGCAATCACAGTGCACGTTTTTACCTTACTTGTGTGCACTGGTGCCTTGATGGAATTAGCAGGACCACCTACTTTGGATGTGACAAATAGCGATTTGTTGCAGGGCGCTGTACTCCTCTGAGCCGCGAGGAACACTGAGAAACACTCTTGCGGCACTCTGCGGCACTCTGTGGGGGAGATGAGGTTTTATCAGTCAGCACCTCCCCTCGCAGGTAACAGCGAAGAAAGTCTGCCAACACCAACACTGAGAAACACACCTGCTGCACTCTGCAAATGAATGCTTGCTACTATTCTGTGATTCCTACCTTCATGTCTCCTGCTCTCGCTGTTCTTGCACATCACTTGGCCTGATAGGATAGCAACAATAGCTGAACTCATTCGGTAGGAAATGAAAAAATGTGCTGGTGGTTTCCAGATGCGATGGATCAAACGTTTACACTCAAATTGATATGTGGAGTCCAGAACAAGTTGGGGTCAAGATTTTTTACTTTACTAGACATAGAAAGTGGAGGGCCCACAGACAGAGCCTTCATCATGGGATGAAAGGTTTAATGAGCATTTGATTTTAAAGAGGAAGGTTAGATGTGACGGAGGACTGATGATTTGACATTGTGAAAATAAGCTGAGTGTAATTGTAGCAGAATAGCCCCTGTTAGCATATTAGGACAGGTAGGGGTGCTGAAGTGAAGGAAAAACAGAAGTGAGGAGAGCTAAGGTGCTGCAGTGAAGGAAAAACAGAAGTGATTAGAGCTGAAGAGAAGAAAGGCATTTATGAAACGTGTGATCTATTGGAGAGAAATGACGAGATCAAGTTCAGAGCTAGCTATAGAATGTCGAACCAATAGTGGTTTGGTAATTTTGAAATGTTATATGGTATTTCAAGCTGCCAAGTGCTTGAGCAGTATGAAAGTCACTGTTCCTTATAAATCTCTGTGTCTTTTATGGTCACCCCAATTGTATCTCGCTGAATTATTCAACCTTAACAAAAATATGTAATATCACCATAGGAGAATTGCATTACCATTGTAAGAGCTATTACATGATCGAGACTGGATTACTGCAATGCCCTCTTCCTGGGTACGTCTACAAAAAACATGACAAAAATACAAGTCATCCGAAACAATGCTCTGCGCCCAGCCATCGGTATTCCGAAAAAAAGAACACGTCATAGCCACCAGGAAACAGGTGCACTGGCTCCCAGTTAAAGAGAGATTTATTTTTAAAGCCTTTGCCCTCACTCATAAGTGTATCCACCAAACTGCCCCTCCCTACCTCTCCGAGAGAATTCACCCCACCTCCTCCACAAGACCGACCAGAACAGCCTATAAATACATGCTTACTGTACCTAAAATCAAGAGAGCCCGAGTGAAAGGGGCCCCTAGGGGACCCTGACGTCTATGGAAAGAAGGCGGGTCACCACACACGATAGAGACGCCAGACACGAGGTTGTATTCCCAAAGCTAGGGTTTTATTGCAAAGCAAAAGTCGCAGTTGGCCAACTCGGTCTCACGCCCCGCAACGTGTATCTCTAGACCTCGAGGGACGCAAGAGAGAGAATTATGTACATCAGTTACATATATACAAAATGTATATAAAACAATCAGCTATGACATGGTTAACACCCCTCTTCATTAGGTTTCTTTGAACTTGGTGTGATGATGGACATCTCCGACCACTATGACACCTTCAAACATCTATTCTAGTAACAATTTGCAATTTGTGAGTGCGTAGGCATCTTTCGGTTATTGAATAGAACATGGTGCTTCTATTCTTGGAAGCGAACTACATACAGAGGGGGTTGGATTCCGGACCTTGCTATCTATCAGGTGCTATTCACGTCCTGGGAGCCGACATGCTATAGCAGGCTCGGAAAGGGGGGCCGTTAGAAAAGCATAATTCAAGCCTTTAGCGGTATTATTCTGACATATTCTACCATATAACGAGACTGGCTGGCAGCTGTGAAATGATTTAATGCCCTGCGGCTCTACTTCAAGGCTACATTAAGGAGGGAGCCGGGCATTCTTCCTGGCGCTGCCTACGTTTGTGTTTCAGCGAAAGTCTTGTTATCCTCTCGGCCCTGTGGTCTTGTCCTTTTCATATACAGACAACAACGTTCCACAGTCAAGCAGTGTAAGCGGAAAATATACTGCGAAGCAATAGGAACAGAAAGCAATGAG
Source organism: Ambystoma mexicanum (assembly GCF_040938575.1). Taxonomy (NCBI): domain Eukaryota; kingdom Metazoa; phylum Chordata; class Amphibia; order Caudata; family Ambystomatidae; genus Ambystoma; species Ambystoma mexicanum. Next base: position 1,115,685,403 of record NC_090924.1, on the reverse strand, counting down.
CAATGGTTAGAAAACAAAATGGCGATTCTTGTTACATCAAGTGGCTGTTCATTAGAAAACTCGAAAACCTATATTCTTTCGTATCGTGCATGAGAAGGTTGGCCCACGGCCACCAAAATGCGTTTGCGGTCTCAAATTAGATTTCTAGACTGACACGAGCAGGAGGCGCCAGCTTCTCATACATAGCAGCTCTGCATGGAACGCCCTACCAACCACCCCTTCGAGGAGAAAAGTCTAATCTGGAATTCCACAAAGCGGTGAAAACAATGCTCTTTCCATAAGCACTGACCATTCCCCAGCTAACCTCAGATCGAGTCCTGCAAGATTAGAATGTTCAAATGTTCAAATGTATGTTATGCTCAATTGTATGTTATGTATATATGACTTACATGCAAATGTTATCCATCTGTAACTACGCTACCCATAAGTAACAGTGCCGCGATTCCCCTGGGCTGTATGTGCGCTAAACAAATGTAAAAATAAATACAAAAATAAATAAATAAATTAGGACCACAAATTACATAATATTAACATTTCATGAACATTTCATTACACAGTAAAAACCAGTATTCAATCTTCATCCTGGAAATTAAAGAGCAACAATAAAGCACGTAGGCTACACATTGTTCAGCATCTAAAACATTCTCATTTAAACTCTAATCAGCCTAACATTCAATGGCCCCCAAGAATTTAACAATGGCCAGAACTAAGATCATTGGATTTCACTTTTTATTTTTCTATTTGACATTGTGACAGATCTTATAAAAAACGATTTACAGCCATCAAACAACCTATTCATTTGTTCTAAAATACACAACCCTACACTTGATATTTCATAACAGCTATGAACTGAGTTAGGGCTATAATAAGAACAAAATTTGCACCCCACATAAGCCTTCACTAAAAAAGATGAATAGAACATTCAGTTTTCATTGACATGCCAAGGCCAAATAGCTTTGATCTAAGGGGACCAAAGTGGGGTCCATTTTAGCCTTCCCAAGTCTGCAGAAATGTTCAAGCGGCAACACGTGTTCTGATTTAATGTTTTAAAAGCAATCCATTGCCTTTTACATTCCCTGGTTAAGAAGTGATTGAACCAAAAGCACATTTAAAGTGCACATGCTTTATTATAAGGAAATCGCTTCATATATATACACATACCTGGCCCCTCTTCCTAGGAAAACAAGCATACTCTTTATGAAGGCGATAGGTTCCCATAGACTCATTAGTAGTCAACCAATCATGGTTATAGAGCTTCTTTTGAACTGTCACTGGGCGGTGAACTAATTTCTCCTCACTTGAATTAATAATACAGAGTAGAGATTGCATTCTATGCCCATACAGATTCACAGATTTAGAGGTCGTTTCCTTCAACATTAAACCTAGATCCTCATATAATGAATTTGAGGGTGGATCTAAGATTTTTGAGTTCTTTGAAAGTTGACTACAGTGGTGTCTTGAGGATAAGGAGTCTAAACCCAGCTCATGCCTCATGATTGCATTTGTCAAGGAGTTGGAAAAAACTAAGAGCTCTTTTCATATCCATGCCTGAAACGAGTTCAACTATTCACATAAATCCAGTAGGCACATATCCAAACCATAATGTAAAATCTGTTCAATCTTCAGCACATAATAATAAATAATTGGCAACAATGAGAACTTGCAAACCCTGGAAAAAAGACATTTCATTTGTGACAGCAGGGGTCGTAGTTTGGCTACTAAAGACTCCTTCCACATACAAATAGAAGGAGTTGCACAGATTATACCCTAAATATCGTTGTTTAAAACGTGCTCTATTTTCTCTGAATCCATAGTCCACCCTATTGTTCTTAACTTCGGGGATATTTGAAAACAACAATATTCTATTTAAGGTCATTAACCTGAAGATTGTTTACTATGCCATATTGCGTGAATCATTTTGGTTTCGCTTGAAACCCCATAGGTATCCTATCAACAAAAATGATCTTAACCTGCCCAATCTCATGGTATTTATTTTATCATTATTCCAAATGTCATTGATATCACTAAGATAAAGTTTAAATAGAGTAGAAGCCACGCAACAACCCTGCCTAGCCCCTGTGTAGGTTAGAATTGCTCAAGCCAGAGCACTTTCCTGTGAATCTTAAATTCTATAGGTGGTATCACGATGCAGCACACCCCCAACTGTACCAAACTCATAGGAATTGCACATCTCAAGAGATTATTCCATAAGATTGGTCTTATTACACAGTCAAAGGCAGATGTCATATCTAATGAAGCCAAGAAAATGGAACCAGAATTATTTTGCTTACAGGTCTCAAGAAGATGTGCCAATATAACATTCAGGGGAGTCCCCAGCCTTTCGCGAAAAACCATGTGAAAGCGTGGTAGGACTGCTGATTGTTGCATGATACGTTCCAACTCCCTGAGAACCCAGTATGCAAACACTTTAGATGAGGCAGAACAATTGGGCAGTAGGTCTAAAACTCCTCTTGCGCTTCACTCCATTGTTTACTTGCTTTAGTTAAAGGATAGGCACTTCCCACACCTCTTTTTTTTTTAATCAGAAGCTATTCTGAACTTGGATACCGTGCATTGATTATTTAGATTGATTGCTATCTACTTAACGTTTTCTTTTATTTTTTTTTATTTAAGTGCATATGGTTAATTAATTAACCCTTCACACTACATATGCACATTAAAATAAGGAAACTTATAAGTACATATTCCACATATAAAATGTACATTTTACATAAAAAGAAATTCATCATATACATTATACGTAAAAAGAGAGTCGGCAATAGCATGAATGCTCAATCATATAATCTTGTTTTTACCTTTTTCCAAATATGGTTCAACCCAGCAGTAAGCACAAGGGATTCAGCCCCATACAATAGGCTCCAGAATTGACCAGATCTTATTTTTCAATATTTAGCATATCCCTGCTCGTACTTGGGTTGCAAACTAGAACCTTGAGTCAAGGCATGCCAAGCAGTCTCAATGTTTTCCTCACATAACCTACACATTCTCATCTCTCAAGGCATTCCTGATCAAGCCCCAGTATAAGCCAGGACTGGTAGAATGTCAAACCTTAAGTAAAGTAAAACGTGTGTCAGTCTAGGGGCATAATACTTGGTAAGGTCTATCAAGGACTATCCCCAGGGAGACCTGGTGGATATATTCCATGTAGCTAGGTCATAAGGCCAATTGATCAGTTGCCAGTGCAGAATCATAATGTTGTTTCTTGTCCTTAATTTTAGCTAGATGACATTTGATCATTGACTTAGGGACTACACTCAGTCCAATGGACAGAAAATGGGACAATGCAGTTTTTTCCATCACACAAAACCACACACTCCTGGTCACCCTCTGTGCGTGTTTTATTGTAAGGTTTAAGAGGTTTGGCTCTTGAGGAACTTCCAGAGTGATCATATCCCACAGCCTGCAAACAGCAAGTTTCCACAGAGAGGTCAATGACTGTAGTCCAAGTTCAAGCCTTACTGCCTGAACTGTGACCGAACAAGGTAAGTGCAACAAAGAGCAAAGTATTTTCCCCTCTAGCCACTCCAGTCAGCCCACAGATCTTTCTGGGTGTACCTCCAGGGCATACATTATCCCAGGAATAATTGACTACGTATAGACATTCAGTTTAGCCTCAATGGACTCCCCGCCCAGTCTGTTGACAATACTTCTAAGAGCAAGCCTTTTGGACCAAGCCTTGCAGCAAGCATTCTCTCCCACATGGGACTGGTCTTTCAATGCCTTAACTGTCATGCCCAAGTATTTATATTCAGCAACTTGTCCCAGGGGATGGCCATCTATTTTCCAGACAAGAATCGGGGCACCATACGCTCGCTTCTCGATTGTCATAGTTTTTGTCTTGGTGACATTTACCATGAGGCAATTTTCCCTTACATGGCCGGTTAGTGCATGAAAAGAACCCTGTAGCCCAATAGCTGTTCGATCAAAGATGACAGCATCATCGGCATAAGTAAGACAATGAATAGCCGCAGAGCCACATTTGGGGGGATGATTGTTCACTGATCTTAAATATCATTCAAAATCGGATACATAAAGATTATACAGGGTAGGGGCAAGCACACAGCCCTGCTTCAACCCTCTTTTGGTAGAAATAGGTTTTCCCAGGTTACCTGCTTGTCTAAGGCAAATCTGAACCTCAGTATCAGTATATATCTGCTTCAAAAACCACAGGCCAGAGTCGTCTATACCCCAACTCTCCAGTTTAAACCAGAGTTTCCCCCAATAAAAACTGTCAAATGCTGAGCTATAATCAACAAAGAATATAATACAGTGCTTGATCCGGGGTTAATAAAGTATCCAAAATTAAAGTGAGTAAAACCCACAAAGGGTGACCCGTTAAGCAATTTTTCCTAAATCCCGTCTGGGTGAGATTTAGAAGAGCACCATTTTTGGCCCAATTTGACAGTGTCTCTAATAACAATTTAGCAAATATCTTGGATCCACTGTCCAGCATTTCCAGTAATCTGTATTTCTCAGGCAAATGCTGAGGACCCTTCTTATAGATCGGGATTAAGACTGAGTATTGCCAGGTACTAGGAATAGTACCTGTTTTACAAATATTTAGGAATTGTTGACACAAAGCCACTGCCGATATTCAAGTGCACTCTTAAAATGTATATTACAAAGACCATCTGGGCCAGCTGACCAAGTTGCTGCCAATTTACCGATGGTCAAGTGCAGCTCAGCTTCCTCGACCAACCTTCCCACCTTGGTATTAACCACTGACTTGGAAGGTGAAGTCGGGAGAGAAACCTGTTCCACCCAGTATTTTTTTCTGATGTAGATTTCCCAATGGGAACCTTCTACTGCACATACTTTGCGTGTCCCAACCTCTGTCAGGTTAGATTGAATAAAGTACCAACATTTCTTAGAGTCTCTTTCTTGAACAAGTCAATTCATAATCATCCAGGCAGTGCTGGCGTTGCTGTACCGATGATTTTTAAAGGGTAAATAAAGGGGTAGGCCTGCACTCAAGTCCCTGATCCTTCAGGTATACTATACAGATATCCAAAATTGGATCAGTATAATGGGATGACACTAACTAAATTTCAATACATATCACATTTTATTCAGTAAACTCATCACAAGGAAAATTCATCTTAATATCATAAACATCGATAAAAGAGCAATCAATTCATACCATCAATCATAACCACATACAGGACTCATTCAGACATTCAAATCTAAAAACACCCAAGTGTTTAGTACATCAATAATCATTGAAAATATTGTTACACCAAATCTTTTCAGTTATCACATCAAACAGTGACCCAGTCCATAATATCAGGTGTCGTTGTGTATCTGATGCCAAATTTGACCAGATATCTCTCACAGAAAAGCGTTGACACGTGTTTCGGTCGGAGACCTTCTTCAGGACGTAGGGCTTGGAGTAAATGCTCCACCCTGTTCTCAACGTGTATGGGCCAGTAGTAAATCTAAAAAAGTAATGATAAAAACCATAGTGTCATCCTTATTTCTTAGAGTCGGTGACTCATAATGTCACAATGTGTTCAAATTCAATAAACACATAGGCCCCTACTCACCACCAAATTTCAACTTAAGGGAAGGTGAACGGGACAGCGGAAATTAATCCTCCACTGGCATCAGTGTGTACACTACACCTGTGGAACCAACAAAAACACCACTTAGCATTCTTGGAAAAACCGAATAATCAGTGTGCATATCTATAGCCATACATAATATACTACAAAAATAGGGCTTAGACCACTTACAGGCACCCATGGTACAGCTTGGAGATCTTTCAAAGGATGCGGCCACCAAAGGATCCCCCTAGGGCCCGTGTAATGTTAGCTGGATCTTCCCAATGTCTATTGGTCACTAGGCCATTCACGAGGCTACAAAAGAAACACACAATAACAACTGTGTGAGGATTTTTCACCTCATGTCACAATTACAGCACATATGTGGCAATTAAAAAACACATGACCACTCAAGCCGTGTGTGCAAATGCCTTCGCATTAGGAAATGTACACCTGTAAAACTAATCAGGCAGTGCAAAATCTCGCCATAGCCAACTCTTCACCAAATGAACACCCATATTGTGTAGACTATATGTATGACATATATAAAACCAGTGATACCGAAGGCACCACTCACATGATGCCCACTACACCATGTACGCAGGTAACGCAAATATGCGCGTATAACAACCGGCCTCTTTATCCAAGTATCGTGCCGCATTAGAGAAAATAGTAATAAATGTAACAAAATACATTTTATAAAAAAGGAACGTCGCTAAGTAATATGCGGCGCTCCTCAGAGCAATCCTTATGCCACACTACAAAAACCTCTAGCGTGTCTCTAGTTCCCGCTCTCACAGGGGGGGAACGCTTATCTTGAATGGAAAATGTGCAACCCCCTTCGTGGAAAAAATGCACAGCCGGTACCGTGTTCACTCACTCGACACCAGCACTAACATAGCAAAAAGTCAATGCGGACTAAACATAGTCAAAGGACTATCTTTTAAAAGGTGCTGGAAACACCAAAAAAGGACTAGTAACTAGAGCAATGGAATCAACAGAAAACACAGTGCCTTAAAGGCACAAGGCGGGACAAACACCCGTGCGTCGTTCATATGGAATAAAATAACATGAGCCGGAGCTTGGGACATGAATTAATGCGCAGCCATTCAAAAAACATACTGAAGGTGCCAGAGAGATGAATAAATGGAAGAAAGACCAAAAACACAATCGCTTGTCAAAAAGCTGCATATTAAGGGCCTTGAAATTAGAACTGTTTAGCTTTACTCCCTGATTTAAGGAACTGGATCCACGGACCAGTATAACAATACGGACACACACAGCAATTTGTTTTATACATCGCAATGGGATTAGATACATCTGGTAATCGTTAATAGGGTCTTTTGCAGATAATATGGGACGAACCCAGATGTCGTATAGCACCCTTCATAAATATAGACATAAAAATGCCAATAGATTATATCATTAGGCTCGAATGGACATATATCTACTACTGGCTTCATTGTATATTTATATATACATCATGTAGATAAATACTGTCTTGAAACTTGAGTCAACCAATAGTATGCATATAGATAGAAAACCAATTGTATAACAAGCAAAATGGGCCTAGGTTGTGTATAACATAATGGGTATATAGCGATCACAGTAGTTGTTAACTGCACAGTATCCCCATTGCTGTGTGTCCATTCTGACCCATCGTCTCATGTTCCAGATCAGTTTTTTATAACCAAGTTGTTCCATTCTACTGAAACATTCAGTCCCTTCCGGACTGTATTAAGAGTGTGAATCCATTTCTGTTCAGTGCGATGTAATGTTGTACCGATATCGCCCCCTCTCGTGTTGCTCTTAATGTGTTGGAGTACAAACCACCTCATGTCTGTGTCCTTATGCTGCATTCTAACAAAATGTTCAACTAACGGCTTATCCGCCACTTTATTTCGTATACAGCTCCTATGCTCTGATATACGCTGTCTAACTTCACGTGTGGTCTTCCCCACATATAGAAGTTGACAGGGACAAATGATAATGTACACCACATTTTTGGTCAGACAATTGGTATGGCAGTTCATCTTCCAGATTCTTTGACCATATTGAAATTCTCGTTTAGTTTCAGTTAGGGGGCACGCAACACATTTGTCACATTTAAAGTGTCCGACAATGGGCGGCAGACCCCATTGGTCATTGATAGTAGGCTCCCTTGTTGGCTCCCTATAAGTATGGACCAATCTTTGTCTTGAATTTTGGTTGCGTTTAAACGCAAACATGGGTTTTTTCATTAGTGATCCAGGTTGTTTGACTAAATTCCAATGTTTGTTAATGATTCTTTTTACATCCCCGCTGACTGGATTGAATGTAGTTACACATACAAGACGTTCATTCTTGTGTCTTTCTCGTGTGGTCAAACAAGTCTCACGACTAGTGTTTTCGGCTCTTTTCATTTGGTCTTTTACCAACCTTCTTGGATACCCCCTATTTACCAATCTCTCCTTTAGTTGTTCTGCGTGGAGCTTAAACTCATCCTTCTCGGAACAATTTCTCTTAATACGTAAGAACTGACCGTACGGTAAGTTCTGGCGTGAGCTAGCAGGGTGAAAGCTGTTAAAATGTAGTAGGGAGTTCTGATTGGTTGGTTTTTTGAAAAGAGTAGTTGTTAATTAATTCGCAGTCTTTTTAATCAAGAGATCAAGGAAGCTAACCTGACGGTGACTATATTCAATAGTGAATTTTATTTTCGTGTCACATTGATTTAGCCATTCATGGAATTCAGTGAGAGATGTAATAGATCCCCTCCAAATTAGGAAAACGTCATCGATATACTGATGCCAAAGTTTCAAATGTGCCTTGAGACTAGGATGGTTCATAAGCAGGTTCTGTTGTCCCAGGATAAACTTATCTTCATAGTCAGCCACATATAAATTTGCGACATTGGGGTAAAAGTGGCCCCCATACTGACCCCTTTCTCCTGTTTATAAAGTTGTTTTTTAAACAAAAATAAATGTTCAGTCATAGCTAACCTTATGCACTCTTGGACAAGCTCAGTGGGGGTAAGTGTGGTCTGGTTCTCTTGTTCAGATAATGACCTAACATATGCAGGAATTCCATCTGTGGAATCGCCGTGTATAGCGACTCGACATCCATGGTAACAAGGATATCCCCTTCTTCAATTTCAATATCATTAATGATATTAATCATGTGGGTCGAATCTTTCACATATGACGGCATCTCCTGCACAAATGGAATTCTTATGAATTTTCGGAAGTATGTAAAAGGCCGCTCTCTTAGATCCAGTTTTATTCAGAAAACGACCTTCTTCAATACTGATCCACTGTTCATTTACTGCATGGTCAGTTAGACTCTTTATTTCATCTTGTAATCGTGCTGTAGGATCCCTCTCAAGCTTTTAATAAAACTTTCTGTCACCCAGCAATCGCATACATTCTGCTTCATACATGGCTGTATCTAGTACAACAATACCACCCCCCTTATCGGCAGGTTTTATAGTAATAGATTCTTCACTGCACAGTCTGATAAGACTTTGCCTCTCTTCTTTTGTCAGGTTATCAGGCTTATGGTTCTTAGACTTTATGACCTCGAGTAGTTCCTGAGTAACGATATTCTCGAAGGCCATAATTTCAGGTGTGCAGGTGTGTGGGGGTGGAATAAAGCTAGATTTTATTTTAAGCCCACTAATGTTGGGTACTTTGTCCGGGGGGGGATCTTTTTTCATATGGATGGGCCGGGAGATAGACCTCAAAAAAGTGTTTGAGCCTTATGTTTCTAAAGAATCTGTGCAATTCCAGTTCCATGTTAAAAACATCCGCTCTCATAGTAGGGACATAGGAGAGCTCTTTCGATAGAAGATCTAGATCTGATTTCGCAAGATGGTATTGAGATAGATTGAAGATAGGCATCTGATCAGGGGTGCCCTGGGTCATTGGTTGGAGTACCACTGTCTGGTTCTCATCCCTTGCCCCTGCCCATACTGGGGTTGTCGCTGTCTGGGCCTGCCTCGCTGTCCCCCTCTGAAAAAAACCTGTTGTTGGTTTTGACCCCTCCCACCTGTTCCTGTGCTAGTACTGGTTTGCACATTGAGGGTAGGGTCTGATCCACTGGAGGATCCTGAGGTGTTGGAGAAATTAGAGTAGCGGTTGTTTTTACGGTAGTTGTAACCCCCTATTGGGGGATCAGTGAAGAATCCCTTTCTTAAGTAGGGGTAAGTTCTTTCTTCATTATAGTTTGCAATATCTTTTTTCAACTTGTTAATTTTTCTTTCTAAATTCAAATCTTTTAATTTTTTAATTTCCTCTTCTAATCCTTCAAGTTGTTTCTTTACATCATTAAGCGTGGTGCTCTATCAAGGAAAGCCTTTTCCAAAGTCTCCAACTCCTCCCCTTAATCCAATCCCGAGAACACTTGTTGCCAACCCCACTAAAATTCTTTTGGAATTTAGGGTTGTCAACAAATATCCTCGGGATGTTCTAGACCTGCAGGCACTCTTGAATAATGCCAGACTTCAAATACTGCAACATGAACTGACCATGTAGATCTGTCCGTGTTAATTATTTCATTTTTTGTAAAAAAATTTCAATTTCATTTGTAGCGACCACTTTGTCGGCTATTGGACTGATGATTTTTAAGCCAGCGTTTATATATGCCTCTGAGGGCAGAGACTTCTTGGTTTCTCACTTCAAGGCTAGCATGATGCTGCCTTTTAACCCAGCGAATGGCCGCTCTCTCTTCCTACAAGCAATAATTGCATCATAGTAAGTTCCCAGCTTTTTAGTCCCACTCCTGGCAATGATAGGTCGGTCATATTGTGGTGCATACCTAGCAACCACAGCATCTAACTTCCAGCAGCAAGACTGTACTGTCGAGACCCCCCTAGCTTCCGTCCTAATCACCATAACATTTAATTCTTGTATATGTCCCAGCGTCCAACAGAGTATATTCCCCCATGACATTTACTGTTGGATTGTATACTATTTGCTGAGAAATGTCGGTATTTGTGACCTGTAAAGTCAGATTCAAAATGACATGGTCACTTATTGGCACTTGCATGATATTCAGCAAGGGGGAATGTTTACATAAAGGACCATTTACAAACATAAAATCAAGGCAACTATAATGTCTGCCATTAGTCCATGTATAGGCTAGATCATTCATTTGAGGATGTTGTATCTGTAAATCAAATTTGCCCAAGAGATCCCTCCATTTCCGAGCATGATGGTGGTGTTGCATTTTGATTAATACATTTCCTGTGGGCGTTGGCGACCCATACTCATAGCAATCCACATTAAAAACCCCTGCCACCATAATACCTTCCCTATAATGCAACAATTTCCAGCGATGGGGGATATTAATGAGAGTCTTCTTCGACCTGGTGGTCTGTGTACCTCCAGGTGGATCATACAAGGTGATCACCAACAGGTTCCCACCCCCAACAGACAGCCCAGTGACGTCCACACAAAGTAAATATTCTTTAAGGCCATCCGTAATAATCTCTTTAGCTGAATAAGAATTTTTAAAACCCATACATAAACCTCCCACCGGACACCTAGCTTTGGGGAGGGAACAAAGAATCCTATAAAACAGGAGGTGAGCCAAGTCTCTTGTAATATAAACATGTAGTTTGCCCCCATATACTGTAATACAGCCGTAGTGTTCATAAATGACGAGTGGCCCCTTGAGTTCCAGGACATGACCTTAAAACTAACATTTCTACCAGTATCCAGATTTCATCGTGGAATCTGAAGGGGTGCAAACCATATACCCTCCTTCCTCTCCTCCAGATGCCCATAATCAGAGTACAGTACATGTGCTCCCTCCCCGACCCAAAGTATCTTACCGGAAACTTCAGGCTGTAAGGATATTTGGCGTGTTACAGCACAGAGTACAGCACTACTGCACAGGTAGCAATTTTTTTTTGATGCAGCACCACCACATGGGTGTGGTGCATTGCTATATGTGTTGCCAGAGTAACATGGACATATAAGTAAAGACAGGCTATTCAGTCAAAAACGATTTTTACATATAAGATGCAAATCTATTTTTACAGTTAAAAGCACACATGTGCACATTCAAAAATGCACACTATTTTTCACCTGAAATGCCTATGTTGCAAGAGACACATTTGAAAATTAATAACTAACCTTATTAATAGCTAACCTGACTAATAAAACTTCATTTAACATAACCCACTAATAAAAATGTGTCTCCACTGCAGAATTAGGCCTACTCTGAAAGTGAACTTTTAAACGCACATTCATTTTTTTTTCTCTGCTGCCCTGTCCACATAACTACAGGAAGCAAAGAGCTCGAAGGAACAGGAAATCAGTTTGTTACAATTTTTACTGTAGAAATGAGCCATTGTGTAGTGAGGGAGGATATGACATGATTGATTCTGATTGGAGCAGCGTCATAGCAAGTATCATGCTAGAGGCTGTGATTAGAGTTTTGCTGGGGAAGCTTGAGGAGAGGGGGAGAACAATCGAGATCTTGCAGAGCTGGGAGAAGGACCTGTTTCCTGGCTGAAGCATTCCTGCTGCAAAAGCTGAGAATTCCAGGCAATAACCCCGGTTTGAGAACGGCAGACGCTTGTTTTCACTGGGGTTAATCTTCAAGGGAGCCAAATTCAGAAAGAGAATAGCCGGAGAAAACTCATGCTGAACGAAAGTGTGCGAAACTGTTCAGTCAGTGTATTCGAGGGAGTCCCAGTCCCTTATCAGCATATTTAATGTTACCAATTGAATATATTCTCGCAGTTCTCTGTTCATTTTATCACAAATAATGTTGTACCATTTCATTTATTTCTGTAAAAAAGGGTTAAACTGTGTTTAAAGGAAATTTCTATAATACAAAAATATCTGAAAACAGATAGCTAGTGTGTATTATTTCTCTCTTTCATTTTGCATGGGAAAAGGTTTAAACGTGGGTAGATTTTTAAACAGTGCAATTGTCATTTTAAAACAGATGTGTGCATGATTATATTCAGTATGGACAGTTGTGAGTGACTGTTTGTAGCATAGCTTGTTGGAGGTACATGAGCCAACGGGAAGAGAGACTCTCTGGACATAGTTCCATACCGTATATAAGGTAGTGGAAATTACCACAAAAATACCACAATAGCCCATGGTGGCACACAACACTAACACTGAAAATGTGGTATCCCTAAAATGTAGGCCTGAGGTCTCTCTAGTGATCAAGAACAATCTAGATAAAAAACAAGGGATGTTGGATATTGGGGCCACAAATAAACCAACCACTATACCAACCAACCACGCAAATTATCGCGCACATTATCTAAATAGGTCTGAATTCTGAAATAATGCAATGTATTATTGTTATGTGTGATCCAATATGAATACAGAGAGTGATTATTGCTAAAGGTATTTTGGCGGTAAGAAAATAACGCAAAGCCCCAAATATCGACAAAATACCCAACATATATATGGTGCGTTGCAGGCCGGGAAAGTGATCATAGAGTACCTACTGGGCGTGGCAAGCGTGTCTCACACTGCCATTTGCACATTAAAGGGAACCCATTTTATAATAGCAGTGTGCCACTAAAAACGAATTTCAGAATGTCACAAAGGGCAACCACATTTTCAGACCTAGTGCAATATTTAGAGGCAAAGTTGTTTGCACATGGGACGTGGTCGTCGAACAGCACCTTAGAATGGCGTGACCGCATTCAGGGTGAGGTGCAGAAAGAAAAACTAGACAATATTTTTGCAGAAGGCAGCATAATTCAGGTCTGCCTTACAAGATTATTGAATGCAGCCGATAAAAGTGCAGAGAAAGACTGTTTAATACGGCTATGCAGCAAAATATGGTTTATTTTGAATAAGTCCCTGCGAATGCAGGAGAATGATACCCAGCTAATTAACAGGTTAAAGACTGAATTAGATGCGGCAAGTAAAAATCAGGAAATGTTAAGAGCAGAATTGGATGTATGCCAAAAAGACATGCAATTAAAATGCAGAGACTTTGATGCTCAGTTATCCAAAAGCAAGAAACAATTTGAGGATAGTGAGCAAGAATTGGTACACTTAAAAGCCTTAGTGGACCACATTAGACAGGATAAAGATGAGGTTGTTTCAGAAATGCAGATTTTACAAAAAGAACATTGTGAAAAAGAATGTGATCTCCAGAGTGCAGAACAAGAAATGATTAAAATGATTCAAGAAAGAGACAAGAGAAATAAAGAGTTCAATGAACGCCAAATGCAAATGTGCGACATGCAGGAGGTGATTAATAAGATGAGTGATGAAAACAACTATTTGCAAAATGAAGCAAACAGACTCCTTAAAAAGTGTAAGGACTTAGAACAGCAAATGTGCATTCCCAGGTCCCAGGTGAGGCGGCAGGGTACCACATTCAATGGAGTGGAGGTGAATTCTAGCTCTGCCCAAAGAGCTAGTTCTCCAGTGACTGGGCCGGTGACTGAACTTGGTTGCAGCGCCCTTGGGGGATTTGATACTCCCATTGGGGGCAGCCACCAATCTCATACACCTGAAAACAGGATTGAATCACAAAATAGTGCAATTCCATGCATTGCAACAAGTAGCCCCATAAAAATAATGAAATCCATTAAAGCCCTGATCAAACCATTTAAAAAGGGAGGTGAATGCTGCATTGAGGATCACTTAGAAGCGGTGCATGACATTTTTAAAGCACTCCAGATACCTAAGGAACAGTACAGACAATATTTTCATTTAACTTTAGATGCCCCGATGGCCAGCATCATAAGGGGATTAAATGAACAGCAGAATATGACCTGGTTGGAGTTTGAAAAAGAAATTAGGCGTCATTTTTCTCCTTTTCAGTCATTGCAGGAGGCAAAGAAAGTCGCTTACACAATTACTGCTGGACCTAATACATCCCCTCGCCAATTTTTACAAGACTTAAAAAGAGCATTTTCTCGCTTTGATGTATCTTTTGACCCAAATTCCAATGAGTTTAAAACTGCATACTTCTATGGGCTACAGAAAGACATCATATCCCAATTGGTCCGTGAATTTGACCGTGACAAGTCCCTTGAATGGATTGTACATCAAAGCACAAAACTATATGAGGTACTCTATTGTCAGGGTAGAGAAAGTGATAAAATGAAAGATACTAGACCTAAATCTAAAGAACCCTCAGCCACAGTAATGGAAATCAGGTCAGCCAAAATGTCCCTTGAGTCTGCTCAAAGCCAAGGTAAAAATAATGTGACACATGAACAAAGGGGTAATCAACAAAGATCGCCATTTCCTGTACCAATGTTCCAATCACATGATCCTAGTAATAGAGAGAGCTACATCAGCCCTAGGTATTTAGGGGACAGACCCCGGGTAGGATATCGGCCTGATATGGCAGGTATGAACAATAACCAGAGACAAAATCAAGATCAAAGAAATGATGGTCCCTACCAGTCATTGGGGACACAGAGCAGATTTGATCCCAACAACATGATATATAGTAATTAGGTTAGACCCCGATATGTGGATCGATTTACTGATAATGGAAATCAACATAGGGGCCAGTACCCACAATCTGAGAGACAGGACATGAGGCAAAACGTGAACTACAATCCACGTCAGTACAATGATTCCCCACCAGGGGACTATAATCAAAGGATGGGTGCAACCCGCTCCCCTCCACAAATGAATCAAGAGTTCAGAAACCATCCCAACCGACATCAATCACGTGAGAGGTATCAGAATAGATCCAATCAGGGGGAAAACAACCAATATCGACCTAGGCCACAGAAAGAGGATCCTAGAGAGATGGAAAGGTTCCAGTGCCTTCAGGCCCAAGTGAAAATGTTAGCTGAGCAAATAGGAAAGCTCTATACAGCGCAAAAACAACCTTCCAAAGAGGGGGCTGATGGCCATAGCAATGACCGGGGGGCTTCCGAAAAGTGACTAAGTACTCATGATAACTGCAGTGCCAAAATGACAGATTGCTCTGATATAATTTTGCATAACGACTCTGAGATGCCTAATGGATTAAAAATGAAAGTGCCAGTAAATGAACTTGTGACAGAAAGTGCAAATACTTCTAAAAAAGAGGTACGGTTTAACCTAGAGCTAAATAAAACAGTAAAGATTTGCACAAACATTAGGAATTCCAAAAGAACAAAGGGACAGATTTAAGAAAAATGACTCATGCATGGGGAATACCAGTGAACAGGGAGTAAGTGGGGATGCTATAGCTCCTTCCCTGGGCAAGCAAAACAATGACCAAACACAGACAGAAAAAGGAAATACTCAAAAGGAGGGTACAAGTCAATCACCTGAAGAATTCTTTGAGCCACATATTTTTGAAGAGGCTGAAAGGGTTGGTATCACACTAAATGATCACAAATGCACAGAATTAAAAAATGACAAATTGCTGAATGATGTTGTTACACATGTTCAGTTGGAAGGTTGTAATGTGGTCTCTGATGTTACCCAGATGGATGGGCGAACAGTGGCCACACTCCAAAAAACCTCTGATCATGGAGAAATGAATAAAGTCTCTCGCGCAGAAATGGGTAAAAAGGAGGGAAAAATGTCTTTCCATTTACCAATGTGCTTAGCCAAAAGTGAAAAAGACCTGAGAAAGGTGAGCCCTGAAATCAGTAAGAATTCACACTTCTTATGTGTATTAGAGGATGTTGAGGACAGATATTATGCACCCATCACTGTAGAAGAAAAATGCCACACCTTTGCTATGATTGACACTGGCGCACAGGCCACAATTATGTCCAAGGAGCTGGTAAAGAGTATCAATGAAGGGAGACCCCCACAGAGTCAGATCACAGTGAAGGAAAATCAAGGTCCAGTGCATAACCTTAATGGGGAGGAGGTGCCCATCATAGGTGTAACTGAGGTTGACATAAAAATAGGAAAGCACAGAATGAAATAAGAGGTATTGATCACATCTATTTGTGAAATTCCATTTCCGATGGGGACAGATTGCCTGAAAAGATTGTCTCCTCTCATAGATGGGGTGAATGGAGTGCTGTGGTCCTTAACCAAAAAACCATTGAGGCCTAAGAAACTAAAATCACAAAACAGCAATATAAATGAATGTCAGACCGTTGCCAAAACAAATGATGCTGTGGAGGTATATCTCCAGAATAGCTGCATACCTAGTGTCACTGTTATATTAATGTGTCAAGACAAAATGCAGAGCGACAATGAAAAACTACCTGTACAAATATACTTGGACCCAAGGAAAAATTGGCAGACTGCCATAGATGAGCACACATTACGTTTTTATTTAAAAGAGAAAACATGCAAACAGAATATTGCTCCTAAAACAGATTCAGAAAAACACATTACCACTCTGGCAGAAATACACATGGAAGATGAGCAACCATGGGTTCATGTTGGTATAAATGACTATTTTAAAACAATAAAAGCCACTTTAGTGCTTGGACATGAAAGGAGTTTCATTATTGAGAAATTGTTGCAAAAAATAATGGAGAGGGAAGAAATCCCAAAATTTAGGATTAAAAACCAATATGTTTCTGGGTTGGACAGTCCAGACTTTGAAAACCGAATTGCAGGCAGATGCATGCTTAAAATTAGCATTGGGCAGAAAACAATTTACCATAATGTATGGATAGTGAGTGGTGCACAAAATGAATTTTACATGGGCAATGACATCATGCACAGAATGTGTATGGTGTTAGATTTCCTTAATCAAAAAATATGGTCACGCCTAGGTGGTCCGGCACCTGAATTTGAAGACAAAAGAAGGGCTTATCATTGTGCACAACTGGTTCCTTATGCAATAGAATTACAAATGAGGAAAGATACTATTATTCCTGCATTTACAAAACAGTTTGCAATAACACTGAAATGCAAAAATGGACAGCAGATGAAAGGCTCTGATGCATTTGTATGCCTGAATGAATCCATAAAACAGCAAGGCCTGTATTATGAATACATTCCATTGGTAGACATTGGTGAAGGATCTGTAAAAATTATGGTAAATAATAAGGGTTGTCAGGATATTCATTTAGAGGCAAACTCCCCATTAGGAATGGCCATACAAAAATCACATTATACGGCAGATTTAAATAACATGGTGATTGGAAATATCCCTGAAAAGTATGTAGATGCCAAGAGTGAGTTGCCAGAACACCTGGATTCTCAGCCCAAAGGAATATTTAAAATTAATTCTGTGTATCCTTATGATTCAAATGAGACAGTGTGCTGCCATCAAGAGGATTGCATAATATTTAATTTAAATGAAAATGAAACAGAAAATCAGCCCATTGAAGTGGAAGCTGATATGCCAAAATATTTAAAAGTGGCAGCTTTACAAAAAGACACAGCCACACAGTTAGAGGAAAGCGCCGAGATTCCCTTACCAGAAGATTTTCCAGAATTTTCCAAAATGGTAGAAGAGCAGATCTCCTTAGCGGATGCGTGTGAAAGCAATGAGGATAGGGACAATCTGAGGGAGATATTTATGGAGTTTAAGGATGTATTTGCAAAAGATGCTTATGATTGTGGTTTAACTGATTTACATGTGGTCACACTACCAGAAGGGTGTAGCAGAAATCCAGTGTTTGTACGCCAGTATAGACTACCGCTGGCATGTTTAGAATCATTGGCAGAGATTATTAAAAATTTGGAATTGCGGGGAATCATCAGGCCCATTCATAGCACATTCAATACACCTATTTTAGGTGTGTTAAAGCCAAATGGTCAATGGCAGCTATGTGCAGACTTGAGAGAGTTAAATAAAAGAGTACCAGTATCTAGATGGCCACTGCCATTCATTGATCAGGGCCTAGCTCAGGTACATGGTTCAAATGTATTTACCACATTAGATCTCACCTCTGGATATTGGTGCGTGCCATTGGCAGAGGAGATACAACATTTATTTTCCTTTACATTTGACAGGACTCAATACGCCTGGCTTAGAGCTCCGTTCGGGTACACCAATAGTGGGAGTGAATTTGGCATATTTTTGAGAAAGGCCATGCCGGATGCAGCGGAAAGAGGAACAATAGTTTACGTGGACGATGTCCTAATAAAAAATGAAAGCCTGAAAAGCCATTTTGATGAAATAAGACATGTGCTTGGCCAATTGCAGAAAGCAGGCGCCAAAGTATCTTTGCAAAAAGCACAATGGTGCAAGAAAAAAGTGAACTTTCTAGGGCATGAAGTGACTGAACATGGGCTAAATCCACAAAAGAAGAAAATAGAGGCCATACAAAGATTAAAAGATCCTAAAAATGTGAAAGGAGTAAACATTTTATTAGGGATGACAGGCTATAACAGAAAGTTCATTATGCAGAAATCACTCAACCATTGACTAAACTGCTTAAACTGAATACTCCCTGGAAATGGGAAAAAGAGCAGTCTGATGCAGTGGCTAAATTAAAGGAATGTCTTGTAAAGGCACCATGTTTAGCATACCCCATAAAGGACAGGGATTTCTTTATAGAAATAGGTTTTTCTGAACATTGTATGTCAGCAGTGTTATCACAAAAACACGATTTGAATCACAAAACCATTGCCTATGCAAGTAAGGCATTTTCCCAAGTTGAAATGAAATTTAATGAATGTGAAAAGGCCCTATTAACCACTGTGTGGGCGCTACAACATTTCCGCCCCATTGTTCAGGGAGAAAAGGTGATTATTGAAACAAATCATCAACCTTTGCAATTTTTAGAGAGTAAAAGAATTAGATCAGGTAATCTAGCGCAGTCCAGAATCACTTCATGGACGCTGGCATTACAAGGTTTTCCCGTAGAAGTGAGATATGGACAAAATAAAAAGAACCCAATTGCTCAAGGGTTTGCTGACTTACATGACTGCGCAGCTGAACAAATACCAAATGAAATGGAAGCGGAAACTAGTTTGCAGGAATTTGAACAATCACCACACAAAGCTTTTGATGAAAAAACATGCAAGGATTTGCCAACTGTATATGTGGATGGTTGTGCTTTTCACATTGAAAATGACAGTAATAAACAATTAGTGGCAGGAATAGGAAATGTCTGGTTGAAATGTGAAGGCGTCCCCAGTATAGGGATGAGGATTGGAGATAGGAGCAGTCAGGTGGCGGAATTGGCAGCCATTCATAAAGCAATTGCTACTGCAGTTGATAAAAAGTTCAGTGAAATTGTCCTGGTGACTGATTCTGACTATGCACGGAATAGCTTTGTGGAGTATTTGCCTGGTTGGAAAGCAAGAGGCATGGTTACATACAACAAAAAGCCACTTAAACATGGAAAAATGATACAAGCCATAGACAAATTGGTGTCAGAGAATAATTTAACAATATACTGGAGAAAAATGTGTGGGCATTTAAAAACACCAGGAGAGGATAAGGAGGGAAATGATAAGGCAGACCACCTGGCTAAGATTGGGGCTGTGATGGGAGAATTGCTACCTATTGATTATTTAATGGGTGAAATACAAATTGATGCAGTGACACGTTCTAAAGCACCAAAGGAGGTAGATCAACCGGTGGTGCAGTGGAGTCATGACACGCCAGACCAAGATTTGATTGAGGCACAAAAGAATGATTGAATTTTGGGAATCTATTATAATCATTTGATAGATCCTGAACAACATTCTTTAACAGAAAATGATTCTATGGGAAAAGAAGAGTTGAGGGTGCTATTAAAGAACAAAACACGAATTAGATTACAGGATGGACTCATGATTAGAGAGTCCATAACAGGACAAATACAGTGGGTAGTACCCCTTTCATTCAGAGGGCTAATGCTACACCATGCACATGATGCCATAACTGCAGGCCATAGAGGTTCACAAAAAATATTAGAAATACTAAAAGATTATGCTTACTGGCCACATATGTCCCAAGATGTGGAATTATATACTAGAGGATGTCTAGTATGCGCCCAATTTAAACCTGCTTCGCCAATGCATAGAGCACCATTGATGAAAAGAGGCCTAACTCTCCCATGGTCAGATTTGCAAATAGACTATGTAGGTCCTTTAAAAAGGTCGAGCAGGGGAAACCGTTATATTTTAAGTGTGGTATGTTTGATGTCGAAGTGGATTGAATGCATTCCTGCACCAGATTGTAGTGCGCAAACAGCAGCCACATTGCTGGTGAACCATGTGTTCTCAAGGTTTGGGTTGCCACAAAGAATTCAGTCAGACAGAGGAAGTCATTTCACAAGTACTCTAATGAGTAAGGTATGGCAAATACTAAGTGTGACAAGGAAACTACATATCGCATATCGGGCAGCGTCTTCAGGTACAGTTGAGAGGAGCAATAGGTCTGTTGTGGATATTTTAAAGAAATTTGTGGCAGAAGCAGGTTCCAGCTGGGATTTACGTTTACCGTTGGTTTTGATAGCAATCAGATCAACTCCTGCCAAAGCAACAGGTGTTAGCCCCCATGAGGTCTTGACAGGTAGGAAAATGGTGTTACCACAACGCCTACTATACAGAACACATGAGCAGACACTTGTGAGTGCATCCACAGTTCATGAATATATTGATGAACTGAGGAGGCATTTGCAACATGCATTTGCTTTTGTGCAGAGAGAAAATGTATTAAATATTGAATGCTGTTTTATATATGCTTGTTTTCTTTTTAACTTGTGTTTAATTTCAGAAAAAAAAAAAAAAAAAAACGAAATGTTTTTACCAAGCATGTTTTATTTTTGGCAAAAGGGTGAAGTTAGTATTGTGCTATGTACTTAATTTGTTTCTTTTCTATTTGATTTAGAAAATTAACATTATTTGGTCGGAGGTTCCGGGATCAGAGCCCACGGGAGACAATGGAGTCCTGGAGCCCACGTGGACGGATTCCGGGAAAGCCCCAAAGAGGGGTGAAGACCAAGGCTGCAAAGCGATCAGCATTGAAGATGATACCGATGATATGGTTAATGATGATGATATTTGGAGGGATCTTCAAGAATTCAGAAGCACAGGTTGTCATTGAACCTGGACCAGCATCTGGTATCGCGGTGGAAGAGGCACCAGGATTCATCATGAGTGATAGAAGGATGATTTTCCAAAATATATACATACCATTGAATCCTGAGATTTTGATTGAAAAACATTTGAACAATACCGGAATTAAGATTGAACAGACTAAAGAGTGGCTGTAAATAAGAAAAGAGGACACTAAGCAGTCAATAAGAGATATATTAATGCAGTTGGAAAAAACATTCATGAATTCAGCAGACATTAAGAAGAGGAGAGGAAAGAGAGGTGCGGTGATGCTCGTGATATCATTGGTAATGTCTATAGTTGGAGCCATAATAGGTACCACAATATCAACAGCTAATTCTATTTCGGTAGGAACACTGAGTGCTAAAGCGCAACAACTGAGTATTGAGCTAGAAATAATACAAAAAACATTAGATGGAATTAGAGGGGGACTGGATGAACAAGTAAGATTCATAAATGAAACTGCAATCATTCTAAACGAACAAGCGGATGTAATGCAACGGGCGACTAAAATAATACTTAAGCATGACAGAACTTTAAATGAAATATTGAACATAATGAGGGCTGTTGATAGACTATTAACAAATTATATGAGAGAAGTTCAAACTGCAGTTTCACAATTGATTCAAGGATATATCCCCTTGTATTTTGTTTCGCAGGATATTATTCGTCAAATGATAGAAAGATTGACCAGGAGGGAAATTGATATAATACAGGTAAAAATTGCATTGGAAATGGGTAATGCAATGCCGTTATATGTGGACTTGGAAAGACTAGAGATCGGATTTTTGCTATGCATCCCATATGTAGCCCCTGAACTTATTTATCAAACGAAGTGGGTACACAACGTGGGATTTTGGCAAGAGGACACATTTATTAAGATTAAGACTCCAGAAGTGGTGGCATTTCAGTCATGGGAACCTGAAGTTTATTTAATACCAAACCTGGAAACATGTGTCAAATTTAAAGAACAAAATTATATGTGTCCAGGTAAACCGTTTGTCCCTGATGCCACAGATGCTATTTGTGGTTTGAAATCTGACCCAAGTATATCAGAAGGATGTGAAGTGATTATTAGCAATATTGGGAGTGAAGAACTGGCACAGGCTAAGATGGTCAGAGGTAAATGGTTGGTCAGCACCTGTTTAAAGAACATGACGGTAGTACATTTAAACCATGGAACATACGTGGTTAAACAGGTGAAATATAATGTTTTTTATTTACAGGTTCCAAAGGATACAATTGTGTCAATTGGGGGGTTAACATTGTTTCATGTAACAAATGATGTTTGGGAAAGCCAAGTGGAAAATATCGATTTTTTTCAAAGGGATACTTTTCCAATAGATCCGGATGTGGAATATTTATTGAATCACAAAGAAAGACATGTTATAAAAATGAATTTGAGAAAAAACAATATTACAATTAGTAATCTGGGGATAATAGAAGTGGAAAGATTTAATTGGGGAACCTGGGGGGAACGCTCAATAGTGGGTTTGGCTGTCCTGGTGCTAATCATGGGTTGATGGTTGATTGTGCTATCAGTAAAAATGAAAATGTTACTGATTTTAGTAGCTACGTCAGGAAGAGAAAGATATCCCAATACACATGCATTTTAAAAGAAAAAAAAGAACAAGTTGTTTTTAGGAATTGGCTTGGATCGTAGCCAAGTTCTAAAAACAAAAGGAGGGTATGTAAGGATATTTGGCGTGTTACAGCACAGAGTACAGCACTACTGCACAGGTAGCAATTTTTTTTTGATGCAGCACCACCACGTGGGTGTGGTGCATTGCTATATGTGTTGCCAGAGTAACATGGACATATAAGTAAAGACAGGCTATTCAGTCAAAAACAATTTTTACATATAAGATGCAAATCTATTTTTACAGTTAAAAGCACACATGTGCACATTCAAAAATGCACACTATTTTTCACCTGAAATGCCTATGTTGCAAGAGACACATTTGAAAATTAATAACTAACCTTATTAATAGCTAACCTGACTAATAAAACTTCATTTAACATAACCCACTAATAAAAATGTGTCTCCACTGCAGAATTAGGCCTACTCTGAAAGTGAACTTTTAAACGCACATTCATTTTTTTTTCTCTGCTGCCCTGTCCACATAACTACAGGAAGCAAAGAGCTCGAAGGAACAGGAAATCAGTTTGTTACAATTTTTACTGTAGAAATGAGCCATTGTGTAGTGAGGGAGGATATGACATGATTGATTCTGATTGGAGCAGCGTCATAGCAAGTATCATGCTAGAGGCTGTGATTAGAGTTTTGCTGGGGAAGCTTGAGGAGAGGGGGAGAACAATCGAGATCTTGCAGAGCTGGGAGAAGGACCTGTTTCCTGGCTGAAGCATTCCTGCTGCAAAAGCTGAGAATTCCAGGCAATAACCCCGGTTTGAGAACGGCAGACGCTTTTTTTCACTGGGGTTAATATTCAACGGAGCCAAATTCAGAAAGAGAATAGCCGGAGAAAACTCATGCTGAACAGATAAGGTAATTACAGAAGTGTGGGAGCTGTGCGAAAGTGTGCGAAACTGTTCAGTCAGTGTATTCGAGGGAGTCCCAGTCCCTTATCAGCATATTTAATGTTACCAATTGAATATATTCTCGCAGTTCTCTGTTCATTTTATCACAAATAATGTTGTACCATTTCATTTATTTCTGTAAAAAAGGGTTAAACTGTGTTTAAAGGAAATTTCTATAATACAAAAATATCTGAAAACAGATAGCTAGTGTGTATTATTTCTCTCTTTCATTTTGCATGGGAAAAGGTTTAAACGTGGGTAGATTTTTAAACAGTGCAATTGTCATTTTAAAACAGATGTGTGCATGATTATATTCAGTATGGACAGTTGTGAGTGACTGTTTGTAGCATAGCTTGTTGGAGGTACATGAGCCAACGGGAAGAGAGACTCTCTGGACATAGTTCCATACCGTATATAAGGTAGTGGAAATTACCACAAAAATACCACAATAGCCCATGGTGGCACACAACACTAACACTGAAAATGTGGTATCCCTAAAATGTAGGCCTGAGGTCTCTCTAGTGATCAAGAACAATCTAGATAAAAAACAAGGGATGTTGGATATTGGGGCCACAAATAAACCAACCACTATACCAACCAACCACGCAAATTATCGCGCACATTATCTAAACAGGTCTGAATTCTGAAATAATGCAATGTGTTATTGTTATGTGTGATCCAATATGAATACAGAGAGTGATTATTGCTAAAGGTATTTTGGCGGTAAGAAAATACCGCAAAGCCCCAAATATCCACAAAATACCCAACAGGCACAGAGACTACATTCTGGTTTGGGCAAAAACATAAATATCAAAGCCCATATGAGAGAATGCCCTAGAGTGTTGGCAGATGGATTCCACCACCAAGGGTGAAGCTAACCCAGCTAAGACCCAGTTTGACACACTATTAAAAGTGGGTAATTCCAGCCCCACTATCTCCTTTGAAGTAATGGTGGTAAGGTCTGGGATTTGGTACATTAACGTAAGCAGCCAGGTCTGATTTAGAAAAGGGCTGTCGCCCTTAGGGAATCTTTCAACGAGTTTTATGTATTTCAACCCTACAAAACACACAGGGTCTGGCAGTGATGTGACAAATGTTGATCTGGCAACCCTTGCTGCCTTCACATGGGCGAGCCAGTTAGCGTGAGTAAGGACCTCTGTGTTATATTGCCGCCCCATAGATTCAATATCCTCCAATATCTTAGGTCCCGGTGCCAAATATTCCATTTGTTCTTCACATTCATCCCTCTGTGAGGTAGCAACAGGTAAGACTGCGTAATCCCTGCATCTTTGATGTTGACTGGAGGCAGGCACTTCTGGACTCACTAAGTGTTTTAGCTTGCCCTTCTTTGTAGAATGTATTCCCAGCCATGCAGAAGCATTTGCCGTACAGTACCATCTCCCACCTTATTTGTGATGGTATAATGACCTACTGGGGTAGGGGAAGATGGGGGATGACCTGCTCTCTATGTTTGGAGGGCAGTTCTTTCCTCTTAACCCTAAGAGGTTTCTTTCAACTTAGCCTCGTATTTTCTTTATTTCGTGGGAGTGTCTGGTTCGCTCTGGGTTCTTTTGTAGTCACTTCAGACAGAGACAAGGGACTATCCAACATAGATAATTGCACACACAATGCATCCAGAGCTTGGTCCTCAGTGGAAGTATCAAACTGATTCAAACTGATTCAGAGGCTGACCCTGAGGAGAAAGATCAATCTTTTCATTTGTTCGCCCCCCCTGATCACCATGGATTCGCTCAGGCAACCCTTGATTTAATTGATCATCACACATGGTGTGCCTAATCACATGCACAGTCAACTGGCCCACACTGTTTTTAATGTCAGACTGTCCCATTGCTAAGCTAGAACATAATTGCAGCAGGAATTCGATCTTAACTTCTATGTACTGCATGACGCCGGCTGTACTGGAGGGTAAAGACATGTGGCCCCCCCGCAGCAACGGGCGAGGTAGGCTCTCCATCTTCACTGTCCGTCTTAGTGCATTCTGAGGAAGATAGATATTTATCCAAGTCTGAAGAGGCCGAGAGATTAGTAAGCAGATCAGAGCTTGCCACATTACAAGATCGTTCCAAAGAGTTTCTTTTTAGAGAGAGCCAGAGGTTCAGAACGTACTTGTTATTGTCAATAGTGTTACAAGTTCCAAGGCAAACTGCTTGATCAGTATTCCCACCACCTTGAATTCTATTACAAGCAGGATTGTCCTGGATCAAGGGATGTATCACGCCATTTGACACTGGTTTGCAAAAAAGCGAGAGATTTCACTTTGCAC
The DNA here is from genome assembly GCF_040938575.1 of Ambystoma mexicanum. Lineage (NCBI taxonomy): Eukaryota > Metazoa > Chordata > Amphibia > Caudata > Ambystomatidae > Ambystoma > Ambystoma mexicanum. The sequence goes on along the minus strand of NC_090924.1, from coordinate 1,115,659,130 downwards.
TGTGCAACACCAAACCTCTTTGCCCTTTTTTCCCTTTTTTTCCCCTTGTTTGCAGTATTAGTCACAGGTTGTTTCTCTTCCAAGGGAAGCACTGCGTGCACATTTCCCTCTAGTGGAGACTGCACTATGGAGCCTGTAGCAGAGTTTTTTGCTACATGTCAACAACCAGTCAGAGAAATACAATCACTCAAGGAAAGTGTACTTTGTAATGTAGCAGTGACCAACGTATAATAGGGCAACAATATCCAAGAAGGGGGGGAGCATGCCAAACGCAGCAGAGTACCTTACTTTCCCCCGACTCCAGACACCATCCGCAAAACACCTAACACACAAGCCACACATAAGCCACACACTGCGCCGTGCTCTGTGCAGTCACAGTGATTATGTGTGTAGGAAAACTCTTCCTCCGGCAAGGGAAATGGATGAAAGACTGCTGCTCCAAGGATTCCAATGCTCAGCCTCTCATGCCCACGCTGCCTAACACACAAGCCACAAACGGCCATAAAAGCTTATTTAAACCCAATGTGATTTTATTGGTGTTAGACAAGGCTGTTACATTTATATGCATGTGTATAACTGATTGTTGTGACATAAGGTGAATGTGACATGAGTGGTTATTAAAGTGATACATTCGATACATAGGGCCTCATTTTAACCTTCGCGTAACGGGTTAACGGGCTCCACTAATGGAGGCGGACCCGTTAAACCCATTCCGCGAAATTACGAGGTGCCCTTGCGAGACCCGGTAAGGATGCCTGGTAAAAGGGAGCTAAATACAGGCTGGTCGTAATTGGCCCGTTGTTAGCTCCCTCTCCCATTCCCATTGAGCCCTATGGGGGCTCAAATGGGAATGGGTAGGTCCGGGACCGGGTTCCTTGAGGGAGGAATTACCGGGCCCTCAGAACTTGGAATGGTCCGGTAATTCACCATTCAGGGAACCCGGTAAAGGAGCCCGGTTTGGCGGCAGCCATGGAGCAAATAGCTCCATGGCTTCCGCCAAACTCGTAATGAGGCCCATAGTCATTTTTGTTACGTATTTGACATGTGTATGAATCGTATATTGAGCATAATATATAAACATAGTGAGCATATGCATTGATCAGTTGTTGTCAAGGAAATGTTATTCAAGTTGAAACAGCCCCATTGGAAGGAAAGGAAGCAAGGAGAGAAAAAGAGAGACATGTGAGGGTGTGAGTTCCTTGGTAGTCTAGGGGTGGGCTAATTCCAGCAGTTTTGAGTATGTGCTGGTTTATAGTATTGATATGCTCTGACCGAGAGTCTTAGTAATAAAATTGCCCGTCTTATGGATCATGGGCTGGAAGCTTTGCCAGTTAATGTCATGCATGCACTGGACTATATTGTCAGGGGCCCATTCTCGCTGTTTCCTGTATCATCAAAATATATTTGCATCAGTTGTGCCTGGTAGTCTGAGTGCGAGAGGTTAGTGCTATGTATTACTTTTGTTCACAATTTGTAACAACTACTGCCCTTCAAATGTTCATCAAGCACTGTGATTTATTATTTGCAGAACTGACCAAATTGTTACAATTTGTCACCTTTTGTAACAACTACTGCTCATAATCTCATGGCACAATCAGTTTACCATGCGGTTTGTATCCTGAAATAAGACCGATCAGTCTTTCACAATAGATCCCATTTTCTCATATCTACTGCCCATTATCAAATGACATAATGAACCAACCACATGGCTGGGAGTGCCTATTTAAAATTATTTACATATATCATTGTTTATATAATTGGGCCACACCGATGAAAATGCTGCAGCTCTCCCTATAGCACTAACCTCACGCAGTCAGACTGCCAGGCACAAAGGATGAAAATATAATTTAATGATACAGGATACAGCGAGAATGGGCTCCAGACTACATTATTCCAGTGCACGCATGATATTAACTGACACATACACTAATACAGAATTCAGCAAAATGACACACCCATAATAATAGGTATAATCACCCGTTTGAACACAAGAATTGGCTAACGCGTCCAACCACCAGACAAACCAAAATGTTCTCTGAGACAAGATAATCCGAAAAACTATCCAGTTTCTCTCCCCAGCACCCAGCCTTACGAGGCCAACAGGAAAACCTCCAGCCCATGATCCATAATACAATTTTATTTCTTAGACTCCTGGCATCAGTAAGAGCTATAGGGCTGCCTTTTGAGGCAACAGAGGGATCACCTTTTTTGAACATTGGAATTACACGAGACTGAGACCACGAATTTGGAATAGAGTTTGTGACAAATAGCATTGCAAGTTTAATTTTTAGTATGGATGCCCAAAGAAAATGGTCTATTTTCAATACAAATGACAGAATACTGTCTGGGCTGTCTGCTCTCGGTGTATTTAGTTTGCTAATTGCCCCAATTAATGTCTTCCTCATCCCAGGTGTAGGAGCCCTGTAAACAAAAACCTTCACAAGGATCCCTCACACCAAGAAAAGGCTGCAGCAATTTGTACTTGTACATAAACAGTTTGACCTACATTTTCTCTGAAATGTGAGATTCCATATTGGCCCTACAATTGTAATGGTTTGGTTCATGGTGGACCAAAAGGATGTCGTGTTACACACATTTTATTCATGGTCTAATTGTCAAAATCAAGAAACGTAAGTGATGGACTTATTTTGAACACATGGGTATACTTTAGATAATCAAATTCCAACATCATATAATCTCCCAAGCCAGGATCTTTAATATTCACATACCCACATATTCATATTGATATTTGATGACACATATAAATAATCTATCCTTGAATAAGAGCCACCTCTATGCCAAGTATAGGTAGGAAGGTGATTCTCTTCACACATCTCCAATTGTAAAAGCTCCCATTCAGCGAGATATGTATCCAATATGCTTCACCGCGGAGGTGCCTGTGTGTAATCCTGTCCCTGATACTGTGACTGCATCATCCCGCACCAGCAGGGATGCCTACGTCCAAACCCGTTTGCAGGGAGGGGATCCGCTTGCAACAACTGGCCTTCCTCTCCCTGCGGACGTGGCTATCCAGGACCAGGTTGAGCCTGTCCTGGGTGGGGTGGCGTTGCGTCAACGGACCATGCGAGGTGACTTGCAGTCTTTTCATGAGGAGACTGCACGTCATCTCGAATGGCTCGTTGACCGCGTTGACCTACTGGGACAGGTCACCAGGGCCGGATTCCTCCATTTGCTGGACCTTGTTCCGACCCCCTCGTCACCTGAACCCCCTATGCGCCAGTCGTCCTCCATGCCATCTTCCCACCCATGTATCACCTGGGTACCCTGTGGAGCTGCCTCTGACCCTGCGGCCAGGCTGTTGGAGGACACATCCCTGCCACAGTTGGGAGTCGGACATCCAGCAGGGGTGGCCACCTCAACAACTGCACCCCAGCCGGAGGAGAATGTGCAGGAAGCAAGAGCCAGGGCACAGGCAGAGGCACAGCAGCACCAGCAACAAGGTGGGAGCCATGATGGCTCGTGACTTCAACATCGGAGGGGCAGGCATCGGCCAGAGGGCAGGAGGACCCAGGACTGGAAGTTTCTTCCATGTGGCAGCGGTTAGGCCATGCTATAGATGCAGAGCGGCAGCGGGCAGAAGAGGCACGGCTCACAATGGTCAGGGCGGAGAACTCCATGCGTAGGGCTCTGAGGCGAGCCGAGTGCCTCGAGGCAATTCGCAGGGACCTGGAGGTCCACATGTCATCTTCCCTGCGAACCCTCGGGCCATGGAAGAGGACCGCCTCTGGGACATCGAGCAGGAGTTCGATGATGCCCTGGCCCAGGAAATCAGGAAGTGAGCCGTCGGACTAGCCCGCTGCCATTGTAAATAGGTTTCCTTTTCCTTTTCCTTTTATTTGTGGTCAAAGGACAATGCCACACACATTTGTATATAGTTTTATTTTTATGTAGTTTCTTAGGTAGGTTTCATTTGTTTGTTTGGGCTGATGGACCCTTTACATATTTATTTTTTGGATTTTGCACATGGATTCATGGATTTTTCTTTTGGACAATGGATTGTGAATAGTTTGATCATGGATTAATTAGAATATTTTTTTTCATTATGGACATGGAGTAATGGATTTTTTTTTGGTACAATGTATTTTAAGTAGTTGGACTATGGAATAATTTGATATTTTTTTTTCATTATGAACATGAAGCAATGGATTTTTTTTTTTACCTTTCCTTTGGATTTGCGTTGGTGGAGGGAGAGTTTGGACTGTTTTTCTTTCAAATTTTTTTGGATTGGTTATAATTTTCACTCACTCATCTTTTGCACATGCTTTTCATTTCATGTTTGCTATTTTTGTGTGATTTCATTTCATTTATTTATTTTTGTACATAATACATATTCATATTTTATTTCCAGTGTGGGATTCGCTCATTGGGTTGATGCATGTGAAAATGTGGGTTTACACAATCAATGCCAACCGGTGTATCTGTGTGACGGACATGTGTTGATGTACATAGTTGACTTTTGGTTTGTGTCTTGAGATAGGCATGTCAGTGTGGGGTGGATTTGGAAATCATTGCGTCTCAAGAATGGGGTGGCGTGATGTGGTTTTTTGGTGTAGAAGTGGCCCATGATTGTGCTTCTTTATTTTGTGTAGGGGGGACATGAGTGGGGGCTTGCTGGGAGGTGCCCCTCACTGCTGGGGGGTCGGGGGGCAGGGGCACATGAGTGGGGGCCTGCTGGCAGGTGCCCCTCACTGCTGGGGGTGGGGGTGCAGGGGGACATGAGTGGGGGCATGCTGGCAGGTGCTCCTCACTGCTGGGGGTGCCGGGGGACATGAGTGGGACATGAGTGGGGGCCTGCTGGCAGGTGCCTGTCACTGCTGGGGGTGGGCGTGCAGGGGGACATGAGTGGGGGCCTGCTGGCAGGTGCCTGTCACTGCTGGGGGGTGGGGGTGCTGGGGGACATGAGTTGGTGATCACTAGTGGAAAGTAACATGTGTTCTGGCTGGGGGGCATGCCCAGGGGTGCAGGGTAGTCCCCTGTGTTGTGGGTTCCCTGCAGGGGCCGTGGATGGGGTGGAGGGCACACCTGTGAGGGCCCACACTGCCGATTCACGTGTGGGACTCCCCGTGCACCCCACTAGATACACGCACCCGCTCTGACAGCGAAATTGCGTGTGAAACTTCCTGCGAACCCCAGTAATACACGTACCCCACTCACACAGGGCCAATCGCGTGTGAAACTTCCCGCGAACCCCAGTAATACACGTACCCCACTCGCACAGGGCCAATCGCGTGTGAAACTTCCCGCGAACCCCAGTAATACACATACCCCACTCGCACAGGGCCAATCGTGTGTGAAACTTCCTGCGAACCCCAGTAATACACGTACCCCACTCGCACAGGGCCAGTCGCGTGTGAAACTTCCTGCGAACCCCAGTAATACACGTACCCCACTCGCACAGGGCCAATCGCGTGTGAAACTTCCCGCAAATCCCAGTAATACATGTACCCCACTCGCACAGGCCCTTTCGCGTTTGAAACTTCCAGCGAACCCCAGTAATACACGTACACCACTCGCACAAGGCCAATCGCGTGTGAAACTTCCCGCGAACCCCAGTAATGCACGTACGCCACTCGCACATGGCCAATCGCGTGTGAAACTTCCCGCAAACCCCAGTAATACATGTGCCCCACTCGCCTCGCACAGGCCCTTTCGCGTGTTAAACTTCCCGTGAACCCCAGTAATACACGTACACCACTCGCACAGTGCCTATCGCGTGTGAAACTTCCCACGAACCCCAGTAATACAAGTACCCCACTCGCACAGGGCCTATCACGTGTGAAACTTCCCGCGAACCCCAGTAATACACGTACCCCACTCGCACAGGGCCAATTGCCTGTGAAACTTCCCGCGAACCCCAGTAATACGCGTACCCCACTCGCACAGGGCCAATCACGTGTGAAACTTCCCGCGAACCCCAGTAATACACGTATCCCACTCACACAGGCCCTTTCGCGTGTGAAACTTCCTGCGAATCCCAGTAATACACGTACCCCACTCGCACAGGCCCTTTTGCATGTGAAACTTCCTGCGAACCCCAGAAATACACATAGACCACTCGCACAGGGCCTATCGCGTGTGAAACTTCCAGTGAACCCCAGTAATATACATACCCCACTCGCACAGGGCCTATCACATGTGAAACTTCCCCGAACCCCAGTAATACACGTACCCCACTCGCACAGGGCCAATCGCGTGTGAAACTTCCCGCGAACCCCAGTAATACACATTCCCCGCTTGCCGTGTGCTGTGTGGTGGCCATGTATACTGGTACAGGGTTAGCACAGCCCTTTGCGCTGGATTCATTATTTTGATGGCGTTCTTGGGGGTGTAACTGGCGTTGCTGCAGGGTCGCTGCGCCACTGTGCGCCACGGCTGGTTTTGGTAGCTAAAATCCATGAATACGCTGTGCGTGGAAATGGATTTTAGCACACGCGGCTGCCGCAGAGATTCGCACGCGCACACTGTGCGCCAGCCGCGTGCACCACTTGTGTGCAAAATTCTATGAATTACCCCCTCAATGTCATATGAAGTTAGTGATCTTATTGCTGGTATTTGTTTGAAAATGTCCAACAACCACAATCTGTTTATTCTACATGTACCGTTCATTTCGGATCACTCGTCGATCCCATGATCTTTGAAGAATAATTCTCATGTGTTGGTTGAGTTTGAGGTCCAACAAAGGGATCAGCTGCAGGGGACAACTTTGGCACGGATGATGACACCAAAGCATTAGCAGTTTTCTCCTGCTTATGAGCAATAGTAGATGTGGTAGTTAAACAACCAATTCTAATGGCACCCTGTTCCTTTTTTTACCCATAATTGGAAAAAAGTGGACAACTTACTCTCTTTGGTTCCCATGCCCACATGAATAAACTGAGACGGCAGGACCATTGAGTCAGCTTGAAAGACCTTGGGTTTGGTTGACGAGACAATCTCGCCTGAAGTGAAAGAACACACAGTTGAACTTTCCTCCTCTTTCCCAGATCGTTTTTCAATAGAACTGCAAACCCTTGACTCAGAAGATATCCCCCTAGACACGCTCTGCACATCATTCCCATTTTCTAACACATTGCCCAAAGTATTCAGATCAATGATCACATTCTCCATAGACAAGTCACGTAGGCTATTTATTTATTTATTTATTTAATAATATGCTTAAAACATAAAATGCTTTGCATATAGCCATGTAGAATTCGTCAAATAATCATAGATAAACTACATTTTGTTCTAAAACACATAATTGTATTTGATAGTCAGTTAAAATGTCTAATATCATCATATAAAATATTAAATTCATTTCATGTCCACCAAGTAGTCTTTGCTACATGTCTAAACCATTACATATATGCTTAATATTATATTTCAAGAGATACAGATTACGTACCCAGGTCCGACTTTCGCACTCACATAAAATATGGTAGGCAGTTTCTAATATATTAATCCCACACAATCTACAGTATCTCCGATCTTTCAGGATACCTATTTTAGCTCCAAGTATAGTCATTACATTACATATATTGAATTTAAACTTCAGGTACCATTACTTTCTGGGTATGCATTCTGGTAAGAGGGTTTACTGTCTCTTATTGTCAAATGCTTTAGAAAAAACCTACTATTTACTTTAATCGCCAAATTGACTACCCTTTGATCACAGTCCAATTTGTATATCTTCTTTTTCAATTTTCTTTTTATCTGTGCAATACTCAATATCAACCAGCTAAAAGTATAATTCTCTGACCATTTATGATACATCCCCCTCCATCTATATAATGTTATAAAATTCACATTGTTCTCTCCACATCTAAATTGTTCCATTAACTTCAATACAAATGTATCATTATTGAGTCTTGTCAATTTGGCATATAACATCGTAGTCATAACTTGAATTCGGCTATTAACACTATTCACTTTGCATTCTAAAAGTATATATTCATATGACACATTTTTAGGCATTCTCAGTAAAACTTTTAAAAATGTTGCTTCAAATTTCTCAAATTCATTTTTAAAATAGCATCCCCATATTTCAGCACCATGCACCATACAAGAAACAATTTTTGTAGAGTAGAGTTTCAACACAGTACATATGGAGATATTTCCTTGGCAGCCAATACATTTGCTTAAAGTCATAGTAGCAATCATACACTTTCTTTTAGTTTCATTCCAATGTGTTTCCCATTTAAGTTTGTTATCAATGATGATACCCAGATATTTATATTCATTTACGACTTCAATCCTTCTCTTGTCTATCTGCCATATTGGATTTGTGTTAGTCTTCTCATTGTTACATTTAAACTTCATAATTTTTGTTTTATCAATATTAATAACTAGATCATTCGCTTTGGCAAATCTTTTAAGTTCATTCAGTTTTCCTTGGAGTCATTTTGGGGTATAATCTAACAGAAGCAGGTCGTCGGCGTATCCCAGCCATCCAAGCCTCGCTATACCCAATTTGATGTCATTCATTTGGGCTTGTCCTACCTCTCTTAGGAAATCTGTCAGATATAAATTGAAAAGCGTTGCTGCTAAGGTGCATCCTTGCTTAATACCATGTGTTGTGGGTATATCATCTGACAGCTTCCCTTCAAGTTCTAAACACACTCTAACCGAAGTATCCTGATAAAGTAATTGTATCATATTAAGCAATGCATGCAGAATCCCCCATTTTTTCCAGTTTGGCCCATAATTTTGTGCGAGAGACCGTATCAAAGGCCATTGCAAAGTCGATATAAGCAACGTAGACAGGCAATCTACGTGTCTTCCATGAATATTCACCTGTACTAACTAGAATACTTAGGTTATGAGAAGTGGAAGACCTTGCTCTAAATCAAGATTGATTCTCTGGTAGCATTGCGCATCTAGATATCCATTGATTAAGCTCTGTTAGTAATATTTTCACGAAGATTTTAGCAGGGATGTCTAGCATGGCTAGCATTCTATAGTTTGACGGATCTTTGTGTGCACCGTTTTTATATATAGGGAGTATGATGCTCTTTTTCCAGGAATCCGGGACCTTTCCAAATTTTCCGATCCACTGATATAGGGTATATAGGACCTTAGCCCACCGTTGTGGAGATTTATTCAGGAGAGCATTACAGATACCTATCAGGTCCTGCAGCTCTTGAGTTAGGCAGTGATTTTATCAATAATATCAAAGAAGCTACGGAATATGTTCCCTTCCAGATCATCACATCCTTGTTGTAGCTTGGTACGTCACCTAGCATACTCCCCAGGGTGTTTTTAACATGTGTAGTCCTACATTTCTCGATCATTTTTATTTTTTGCTGCATTTGCCAGGGTAAGCCAAATATCACCTTGTTTCTTTTTCAGATGAGATTTTTTCCAACTCTTATACTGACTTTTAAGTTCACGTATCTTTCCAGTTCCGCTTATTTTATTCTTATTAATACATACACAAATATTTGACCTTAGCAATTTTTTTTTCTTAAATGTATATCGTTGTTACATTTCTTATGGTGGGTCAGATTCCATTTTTCATTAACTGATCTATATTTACGTTTAGCCATGATTTTTGCCTTAATTTGTTAGTTGCATCCTCAAAGTCATCAAAGATCTTACTCTCCGATTTTTATAGGAGTCAGTTCATGGTTTAGAATAAAAGTGTCCATCAGTTGAATAGCCACTACATTGCCTTTTTGAATGTTCGTTGGATTCCATTTAATACGATTGCCTGCTGTATTTATTCCAATCTCACCATTCATTTGATATATACTTCTGTTTTTTACTTTTTCTCTGAGCAGCAGATATAGAGGCAAGTGATCACTTTCTTCTCTACATCCAACAGCCATGTCACATACTAACTCCTGGGCACTTCTATTCACAATCATATAGTCAAGAGTACTCATACTTCTCCCACATATCCGAGTAACTTTTTTCATAGAATCTCCAGGGGTATTACCATTTAACACAGTCAGGTGGTATTTATTAAATAAGGATATCCATACCTTACTTTCTCTGGAGTTATTTTGTATTACAAAAGGTTCACAATTACTTTGTTCAGTTATAACCTTAGATTCGCAATTAAGCGTTGTATTTAGATCACCCACTATCATAAGTAGGGTCTTATTGCTAAATTCTTCAAGAATTTTAGAGATTGTTAATATGTTCTCTTTGTTATATTTTACGCCAGGTGGATTGTATATGTTGACTAATACAATTGTATGAGTAGCTGAAGAAGTACAGACTACTGTTACTATTAATACCATGCTAGTAGATTCTTTATGTTTAATTCCACTCCATGGCTGTTTAATCGATATCATGAGTCCTCCCTTGGGTCGGCCTCTAGGGCCTTGTGAGGCATTGCATGTGAAATTACTATGTCCATCAAATTCGCAATCATTGACAATCCATGTCTCTTGTAGTGCAATAATTCTGAACATATTTATGTTGTCTAAAAGCCCATCATCTTCTGTATAATGTGCATTTCTGCGAGTGTTCCAGGATAATACAATTTCATATTCATCAGGGGCACGTATCAAAATGACTTTTAAATGCTACAGGAAGCCACTGCCAATATCCATCAGGGATTGTTTTGTCAATCGGTCTAGTAGTTGTTTCTTCACTTGACATCTTTTGCTTTATAATATTTACGTTATTTTCTTTACCCTCTTGGTTATTCATGTTATATTTATGTTTACTGGTTATTTCTTCATATTTTACTTTTGACATACAGCTTTCAATGCAAGTATATCCTAATGTCTCAAACAATTTGGCTTGGCTCAGAATAAAATCATGAATTGACCATTCCCTACATCACACATTAGTCACAATTCGATTAGAGCTCACCAACTGATCTACTATCTTAAAATCATCTGACACAACCATCCGCAGGTGGACAATCAAAGAACATAGTTTCAAGATTTGCTGTCTGTTAAGGACAACAAACTCAGATATGTCCATTTTTTCTACTTGCAGTACCCGTGTTGTCTCACTAAGCTCATCACCTTCATGTGTATTTATTTTATTAATCTTTTCAGCAACTTGTTTAGATTGCTGAGATTTACCATTATTTACTACCTTATTCTTATCAAAACTTGTCTTTTTCATATTTCTCGTTCTTCTGTCTTCCTCCTGTGGACATGTTGTATTCTCATATAATGTATCGACATCTGTGATCATTTCATCCATAGTTTCTACCTTTTTTTGTTTTTTATTCTTCTTAAGTCCCACCTTCTTGGTACGCCTGGCATCTCGCTTTCAGCCTTATTCTGTTGTATCTTAGGAGGGTTGGTAAAAAATTCCCTAATATCACTATCATTTGCCTTTTTTGGTTTTATAATTTTGTCTTTGATGGTAGTTTTCACCTGATGTTCATGTATAGTAACTTTATGTTCACCAACAAAGTTGGCTTCTTTATATATTGATAATGATTTCGGCTCAATCTTTTTGATCTTCTGATTATTCACAGTATTATCTATATTCATTAATTTCAGTGTTTTCATCTATCTCAACTATACATCCATTATTGACCTGTTTAACTTTAGAAGTACCACACATGGCTGCTTGTCCATAATCTTCAATTTACCTTGTCTTTTAGCACTTTGATGTTCACATTTCTCTTTATTTGCTCTTCTTTTCTTTTTTGGTACAATAACATTGTACCCATCAGACATATTAGTTTTGGTCAAATCACGGATACCAGTATCTACATTTGCTTCAACTTCTCCCATTTCAGCAGTAGTGTTTGTACTTTGATCACAGACCTTATATTGCTTTCTTGTAATAATATCATATAATAGTAAGGAGTGTATTGCCAATTTACTTTCTATTAAGTCCCATTTTTCAACAAGCATAGCTAAAACATTTTCCAGTGCTTGGAATAGTTCTTCTGTATTCATGTTCATGAAACTTGTCTCATCTAAAATCTCTATTTTACTGTCATTGGTTTTCTTTTCCTTAAGGCTTTCCTGTTGTTTCTCTATTGTTTTGTTGTTAATGGACAAACGTGTTTTGCAAATAACAATTAGCCCAGAACTAGGGTCTATTTCAAACCGTTCTCCAGGATTTAGGAATTCAGTGTTTTCACAGTCAGTATCTTCAAATATGGACTCAGGTTGAGTTACAGGATTCATGCTCTCAGGTGTACCTAAACTGACTGTTGAATAATTAGTCAGCTCTTGATTAGATGGAGTAGTGCTTATCACTTGTGACAGTAGTTTACTACTGATACAGGAGAAGGCCGTAGTTAATTAATTCATAATTTCCATTGTATACATTAAATTTCTTTAAATGTCATCGACGGTATAGGAACTTGGGTCACTTTAGGTTACTCAATTTTGCTAAAAAACGTAGTCATTTTTGCTAATCTGCACTTAGTTAGCAGCCCAGGTTGGGAAATTATCTTTCGTTTACATGCCCGGTTAGTTCTAGGTTCTAACATATTATTGTGATTACCAATATTTGCTTGCTTCATTTTGTGGTGCGCAGGGTCATACCATTTTTCGTGGGAATTTTTAGTGGAACGTAGTTCCATTGTTTTCTTCATGCTTTAAAATTAGCTAGACACTAGGCAGACAATATATGTATTCAGTTAAAAGAAGTATTCTAAAAAAACCAGTGTACTTGCGGTACTTCCAGGTGCGCGCGCAGGTGCGCTGCACTCTGGGTAAATATAGCTTCCTTGCGAGGATATGAGTGAGGGGCTGGGTGTCAGATCCAATGACAGTGATTCTAGGAGGTAAGAGAGAGGAGGAGTGTAAGCCTGAGGTTGGGTACAATACTGGTGTCCAAACGTTTACACGCCAATAGAGCGACTCTGCCTTTGCAGAGTCAAATCAGAACACTCGTTCTGAATAACAAAAAAGGTGCAATTACTTAGGTCAGGCAACCTCCGTGTTGCCGCGTGAGATGTCCTCCTCCTTTGATGTTTGCTCCGCGGCGAGTCAGCTCCACGTCTGCCAGCATAAAACAGGCCTTAATGCAGCTTGAACATTCCCAGCGACGTTCTCAACAGTTAACAGTGTGCTTGCAGTACTTCCAGGAGTTATGGCTATGAATTTTAACTGCTTGCATATATATATTTTTTTCTTTACAACTATTGGAGTTCTTGTTTCCTTATCTCCTAGCTTTGTTTTCTTTACGCCTAATTCCGCAGGAGTTAAGGTTGATTCTGTTTCTCGTAGGGATCTGAAAGCTAGATTGTTGTTTATTTGAGAAGAGATATAGTTGTGAGTATCTCTTGAATTCAGCCAGTTTTGCTATGAAGTGGTTATTTGAAATAGGTCACCAGTCGACCACATCAAGGCTTGATGTTGGAGGTCTAAAGTTCTTCTGGAAACGTCTTGAGTTGAGTGAGGTATTTATGTGAAAATGAGCACAAATTGAATAGAAATACATTCTTTTAGCAGGGATGAGGGGATGCTGTAGTAGCCTGATATTGAGTTGCTAGAATGCTGAGGTCAGTGGTAGAGGAAAGCTGAGAGAAGGATGAAAAGAGGTTGAGTTGGAATTTGGTCTGTTTTCAAAGTTGAAACAAGAAAGGAGGGAGAGGGTGGACAAATGCCTTTGATAGGATGGAAATGTACCTCTAAATGGATTTGTTGTAGAGGTTTTCCAAGAGTAAATTGCACAGGAATTGAGAGTGAAGTGGTGATTAGTAAAAGAAGTAGTGATGATGAATTTGGAAATGTCTTTTGTTGGAAGATGAGCTTTAGAGATTCTGTCTCTGCATTAAGATTGGTTGTCTTTGCGGACTTCAGACCTGAAGTGCTTAGGATGACTTCCATAGGCAATTATATAAGATGTTGGTTGGTTTGACTGGAACCTGCAAACAGAAATTTGTTTAGGGGTTTTCAGTAATGAAGTGAACTGTCTGGCCAATTTGTTTTTTCCTGCTCTTTGACAAGGATCAAAGGGGAGCTAGGGCACTGAAAGCTCTGGAGAGACCGGTATTGACGTTAAAGATAGGAATCTGGTTAAGGGTAGAGAAAGCAAGGAAGGCAGGAAATCTAATATTAACTCTAAAAGGTCAAGAAGCACTTCTTATGTTTTTCCAATTGCAAGATCAAGTTTTTGGTCAAGAGTGCTGTGGATGAGTGTGCTGCTTGAGGAGTGTCAAAACAGATGGCAGAATGGGCTGACCTTATACGTTGGTGTGGCAGGGAGGGCGTGAAGTTGCAAGATGATGCAGAGATTGCATCTAAGTTATGTCCAGCAGAATGAGTGGCGTCTAATACTAGCTGATTAAGTTGCATGGATTTGATTTTAGCCAATAAGGAGATGTTTATGGAGTGAAGGGTTATGTAAAGACTGTTACCTCAGGGGATATCAAATATGGAGGCGATGGAGTCAGTGAAAGACTCTTCAAATGTCCCATGTCCTGGGTACTGCAGCACTGCAGGAAGGAGAGACATGTGGAAGAGGAGAGCTTGAACATGACCAGGAGTGGGTCACAGTCTGGTATTTGGAGAGAACATTCTGTAGTATGGCAGTCCCTCCAGCACTTTTAGCGTGATTGTAGATTATGAGTTTTTATCCACATGGGAACACTTTGTGTGTGATCAACAGTAATTGTTGGAAAACCATGTTTCAATGATGAAGAACATGTCAGGGCACTCAACGTTGATTAGGTCATGCAAATTATTCTGATTCTTGGAGGACATCTGACCTTGATGAGTATGCATTTGAAGACTATATTGTTATGCTTTGGAAGGTTGTGGGTGTTGCAATTAACTATGAGGTGCTGTGTAGATGGTATAGCTCGGTGGTGAAGAGGGTCATAGAGTGGAGCATTGCATGTGTGAAGGGAGGGGGCTACAGTGGGAAAGATAACTTTAACAAAGATGGGTTGGAGAGTTGATAGAGCAGGTAATAACGAGTAGGTGGCAGATCTCAAATTGTGGAGAGACTGGTGCACCAATGGGAGGCACGTGGACAGATAATGGAAGGTTTGAGGGTGGTATTTCAAGATTCTGAAGCTGACAGGGAATTCAGCGAGTCCAAGGAGGAGTTATCTTTTTGTGTGGGCGTGAGAGATCAGAAGATAAAGAGGGGAGGAGCTGTTCAAGACTTCAGTGTTTTGAGGGCTGTAGTGAAGGAGTATTGGTTGAGTGGTTAGAGGGTTTCTTTTCAATGGGAGGCAGCAACGTTCATGGGTGACAAGAGGAAAAGGGGTCGTATGACAATACTTTTTGAGAGTGACAGGGGGATATGAGGGCCAGTAGGTGTATTGGGGGTTGAAGCTATTACTCAGCGCAAACCAGCCAGTAAGATGGGTCAGTGATGTCAATGGTTTAGAGTGTTGAAGCCAGATGAGTGAGACATGAGGGAGAGAGGTATGGATGGGGATGGTGTGAGTGGGGGTTAAAGTAGAAAGATGGGGTGGGCAACTAGGGGAAACAATGGTGAACATGGAAATGGATGGAGATAAATCTTTAAAAATGTGTGAAGGGGTGATGGGATGGAAGAGAGGGTAGCAAGATTTGGGGGGGTGAAATTGAAGACTATGGGCCTCATCACGACTTCGGCGGTAACCCTTAAATCCGGCGGTAGCGCTATTACCGCCGGATTTAAGGGTCCGCCAAAGCAGGACTTCGGCGGATTTCTCCCCAGCTCCGAGCTGGGGGGAAACCCGCCGAAAATTCGCGCTATTACCGCCGGCGGGAAATCCGCCGGCGGTATTAGCGCGAAATTTCCCCATTGAGCCCAATGGGGAATGGGGCATTCCCGAATGGGCTCAATGGGGAATGGGGATTGACATTACCGCCGAACTCGTGATCCGGCGCTATTAGCGCCGGGGAGTTCGGCGGTAGGGCTAATACCGCCCACGCTAATAGCGTTACCGTTACCGCCCAAGTCGTGATGAGGGCCTATGGGTCACGGTAAAGATAATAAGATGAGTCCTGTTAAATGAGGTGGGATGCAAATTACATGGTTGAAGTATTGGAAATGTCAGTCTGCAGTGCCGGGAAAGAAAGTGGCAGGAACATTAATTATTGATTGGGATGATGAGAGAGGGGGGGCAATTGTATGGGAGGGTTACAAGGCAACAATGAGAAAGGATGGAGCATGTATCTAGAGGGGCACCACTGTAACAGTCTGACACAATGGGGAAAGGGAGTAGGTGAGGCAGAACAGAGAGAGGGGCCTGACTTTGAGGGCGAGATGAGAACGGAGCAAAGGGTTTGTAAAAAGCAGATACATGGAGGGGTTAAGTAAATGAATGATGGTAGATTGAGTGAATGGAACGGGCAGGAGTGGGAGTGATCGGGGATGAAAAGGGAAGGGAGGTGAAATGCACATGGTGTGAGTATGAAGGGGTGTCTGTGGAAATTGGCTAGCAGGGGTGTCAAGGGGGAACATAGATGACATGTGAGATATACTGTGAATGTTAGAAGAGTGAAGTAGGAAGGGATCTGGTTATTTAGAGTGAAGGTGGGGCAGAAGTTGTGATGGGTAGTAAGGTTAGGAAGAGGAAAAATTTGAAAGAGAAGAGAGTGAGAGCAGTCAGGGAGGCTGATGATGGGGAAGTGTGTGAAGTGGATAGTCTCTTGGAGGGTGGGAGGTGAAGAATGAGTGGCCGGGTAGGGTTGATATCTAAGCATGTGGTGAGTAGAATTTCTAATGACCACTTAATATGGAACTATTAGCCTATTTTAAAGTGTGAAAATAAATATGAATTACCAGTCACATGCTGATGTGGGTCTCTCCCAGGAACTGTTGATAGAGATGCCATATTTTTAGATGCCAAATTTTTTACCAGAGAGAGAAATTCAGGTTATTGGGCAGAAGTAATAGGATAGGGAATGCAGGTGTGATTGGCCAGGGTGTACTAAATGATCCTGTGGGAGTAAGAGGAGGAGTGGGCATAGTGTAGGGAAGTAGTGAGGTGAATGGGTATGAGAGGGCAAAAAGGAAAAAGCGGAGGTAGCCTGCAGGGAAAATATGACAGAGAGTGAGGGGGGATTATAGCAGATTATGGTTGCAGAGAGTGTGAAGGGAGGAGAGGGAAGAGCTGGCAGTGTGGGTGGTTGGAGATGTGGGCAAAGACATTGGTAGGGTGAGCGGTGGGAGGGTAGGTGGAAAAGTGTGAATTGATAGGCAGGGGGTCTGGGTAGAAAGGAGGGCAATAGGGAGTAGCAAGTGGCTTGAAGAGTAACAAAGGAAACAGTCTTGGAAGAAATGAATCAACAGATTAGGGATTGATGAGTTGGTATTTAAACATTTATGGAGAACAATGGCTAGGTGGGCATTATGAGTATTAACTATTCAGAATACAAAGTAAGCAGTTTAGAGAATGCAGGTGAGCGAGATTAGGCAGAACGTGTGACATAGAGTCATCTGGGGGCCTACCAGAGATTCATCATTTTACCTTTTAAAGACATTAATCAGAGAGGTAATTCTAATGTTATAGAATGGTGTGCATGTCAGGCATACTAAAGTGTGTGCGCTTTTATATCAGTAGAATGACATGCATGAGTAAGAGAAGACGGTAAAAGAGCATTCAATTGCGACACAATGTCTGATTATGGCAGTAAACAGTGGGATAAATTGACCGGGAGTCTGCAAGCAAGTCTGCAAGCAATACACCGTTTTATCTTTTAAAGCAGGCATGTTCAACCTTTTTGAATGTGGGGCCGAAGCATTAACTTTTCGTCACCCGGTGGGCCGGCTAGCCAAAAGTGAACACCCTCACCCAAAGCAGTATATTCAAAAGCGATGGTGTGTGACCTTTGACACAATAGCATCACAGGCATCGCCATGCATTCTCAAAGATAGCTTTTGGTGTCAGGGGCAGTGATCAAAGGTTAGTTTATTGTGATTTCTTCCATTGTGTATGTGTTGATATTTCTCTGAAATAGTGGGGGCGACCGAGCGTAGCGAGGGAGCGACAACGATCTAGGGAGGTTTTGTACTATGTACTGTAAGTATGGCATTGGTAGTATAGTATTTAATGAGATTTGGCACAGACAGACCAAACATGCCTCCGAATTTCAGTGGCCAATCAATGGCAGTTTTGAGATCCCTACCTAGAATCAGTCTTGCTAAAAAAGAAGGCTAGACCTACAGCCTTTGATGTTTTACAGAATTGGAAAAAAGAAGCGTTACAGCAGCTTAAAAGTAGGGATAAACATGCACGCCGTCATAAAACAAATGCCGAAAAAGCGTTGTTATATGATAAAGAAAAACATTCGGAATCAGTTAAAAATATGGATAGGGCTTTTTCACTTGGAATCCAGAAAATGTACCCCTCTAAAGATTTTCATGTTTCTGAAGAATGTATTGAAAAATTGTTAAACGAACACAGGCCTGGTGCCTCTGCGCCACCTCTGTATGATTCTTTCTTGGGCGCTCTGCCCATTCCTACTGTTGCTCCTGCTGTTATTCCTGTTCCCCCTGTACAACCTATTGTTCCTATTCCTCTAGTTGTTGTTCCTCCACCTATCGCACCGCCCCTTCCTTCTGTGCCGATAGTTGCACCTTTATTAAATTTACCTGCACCTTCGCTCCCGAGTGGTCCCGTATTGACTAAAGTTGATCAAGGTGCAGGATCAAAGATCGTCACTCGTAATACTGTTTCTGCAGATAAGAAAAATGAATTGTTTGCATGGGCTAAGCACTGTATGGAGAAAGGTGATGAAGTTAATGTTTTTTCCACATTATCTAATTTGAACAGTTTTCCCAAGAAAAATGTTTTTATCGAAGGTTTGGGGACTCATTTATGTGTGATGTGGGGTAGATTACGAAATTCGGATCTTCCACAAGGGGTGAGAGATCTAAATGCTTTGGCACTTTCGAGGGACACAGAGCAGAAAGTATATGGTCATGTTGAAAAATTGCTTGAGTATAGGAAGGACTTTGAAAAGTCACGAGATGAGGATGACAAAGACGATAGTATGTACGTACAGAAACGGTTCCTTCCGTGTCGTAGATCGGCACCTGAGGAAGTACGAATTTGTACCAAAGATGCGATTCGATGGATCTCGGATTCATCGATTCCGCCAGATGAAGTATATGACACGTATAGTCAGTATACAGTAGAAATGCAAAGAAAGGTAATTCAGGTAATGGTACAGTACCTGCAAGAAGAATGTGTAAGAAAGAAGGTTACTTGCCCCATAGAATTGTTGGGGATTTGTAAAAGGGCTTTTTCGCCCGACACTTCTTCGGCTGCCTTAGCGCCCGACCTGGCTCTGTTGCTTAGTAAGCGGCCGGAGGTACCTATATCTCAGTTGCCTATGAGAGAGGTTCCTCCGACGTTTGTCCCAAAAGTTGAGATTCCCGCCAACGCTGGGACTGGTGCCCCTGCTGTGGATATCCCTGCACATTATGTATCACAATTTGTTCACGTCCCGTTTTCACGACAGGAAGTGAGCACTATTAGACAATCAGTTCCCGATATCAGGAAAAACCCGACGGGGTTTTACAAAGAGATAGAGTCCGTCTTGCAGTCCTCTGTGTTCACCTTAAGTGATATTGATTTGCTATTCCCTGTACTCCTACACGTAGATGTATGGAAGCAGGTTCGGACAATAGACGATGTGCCAGGATTGGGAGATACGTGGGATAATATGATTAGGACTGATGGGGAAAGACCAGCAGGTGAGAAACCACCACAGGTAATACTTACTTTGCCTGATAGAATTGTCGCAAAATTAAAAACTATAATTCCAGAGAAAAGAATTATTTGGGACAATCTTACGGCCTGTGTTCAAGGGAAAACTGAAGGCGCCACCAAATTCTTTAACAGATTCGAGCAGGTATTTTCTGACTTCAGTGGGTAGGATTTGGGTACAGAGTCTGGGAAAAGGTTGTTTGTGGACAATTTTTACGTGGATTGTTGCCCGACATCCAGTCACAGATTATGTCCTCTGAGAGCGCTTGGCAGGCAAAATCTCAATCTGAGGTTTTGCACATGGCTCAGTATTATGAGAACCGTGTTAATAATGAGAAGGAGAAAATAGAAAAGAGGAAAGGAGATTTGAAAACCAAAGTATTATTTCAACAAATTGTTAGAAACCCCAGAGGAGGCACGACACAGACCAGAGGTCAGTATGTCCCAAAAGGAAATGCTCCTTTGGGTTCTGTGAATATTAATCAATGTGCTTATTGCCGCCAGGAAGGTCATTGGCGAGCACAGTGCCCCATCCTTCGACAAAGGCCAAACAGCGCGTTTGGGAGTATGGGTAGACGACCTAGGGGCCGCCCTGGAGCGGGGGGCCCTGATAGAGGTCAGTTTTTGCAAGATCCTCGGCAACCTTTTTCACGGGAAAATCAGACCTCGAGTGTGGACTCGAGGAACATATTTGATCACCCTTCTGCTGCCTACCTCTCTGAAGAGCTTCCTTCTGACGATACTCTGTTTCATTAGGACTGCCCGAAGCAGGGTTTGGAAACTTCACCTATTCCCGTTAATCAGAAAGGCCCCTACGTTGAATTATTAGTAGGGAATAGGAAACACCAGTTTTTGATAGACACTGGAGCACAGAAGTGCTCCACTGATCATTCTCGGGTTCCAAACATTCCACTGTCAGGGCAAACCAATGTTTCCGTAGGGTTTTCTGGTATACCAATTGTCTGTCCGGTTTCTTCACCGGTGTCTGTTTCTTTGGGTCCCTTTACGGACCATTGCCCTTTTCTTCTCACTTCGAACTGTGGAGAGAATTTGCTGGGGTTGAACTTGTTAAAGAAATTGAATGCAGTAATCCATTGTTCCTCTGATGGAGTACGGCTGACGGTTTCACCACAGCAACTTCCTGATTCTCAGTTTCTGATTCGACCTTTACCTCCCAAGTTTAGCATTGTCCCGGAATGTTTATGGGCGGTTGACGACAATGATGTCGGGGTACTACAGATTGAGCCCGTTAAAATAGTTTTGAAACATGGAGTGAAACTACCACGCATTCCGCAGTATAAAATATTGGTTGAGGGCGAGCGTGCTTTGAAATGCATTGTCTCCGATTTTGTGCATCGTGGGGTGATCGAGGAGATTACAGGTAGTTTGTGTAATAGTCCGATCTTGCCTGTATATAAGAAAGGCGACAATGCAATCCCATACCGGTTCATAATTGATCTTCGTGCTATTAACAGAGTTGTCGCCCACAATTTCCAATTGTGCCTGATGTGACGACGATATTGACAATGATCCCTGCTACGGCTACGCACTTCAGCGTTGTGGATTTAAAAAATGCTTTCTTTAGCATCCCTATACATAAGGAAAGTAGATATTTGTTTGCGTTCACCTTGGGGGGACGCTCATTTATATTTACTAGGGCACCTCAAGTGTATACTGAAAGTCCAAGCATTTATAGTACAGCTTTGAAAGAGCAGCTCAACACCCTTGAATTGCCACCTACTTGTACACTGCTTCAATATGTCGATGATTTGCTTTTGGCTGCAGACTCTGAAAGTGCTTGTAAAGAAGGCACTATACTGTTGCTTGTTCATCTAGCCAAAAATGGTCATAAAGCTTTGCACAAAAAATTTCAATATTGTTGTCAGGAGGTCGCCTGTTTAGGCTACCTCCTGTCAAATGAGGGGAGAAGATTGACACCTGAAAGAATAAAACACATTTCCGGCATGTCTGTTCCAAATACACAGAAGGAAGTCAGAGCCTTAATAGGTATGGCTTCTTACTGTAGGTTGTGGATCCCGAACTTTTCGCTAGTGATAAAACCGATGTTGGCTTTGACGAAGAAGGGCATTTCTCTGCCACTGCCATGGAAATCGGAACATCAACGATCATTTGAGCTTCTCAAAACCACATTATGCTCTGCACCGGTTCTGGGTACTCCAAATTATGACAAGGCCTTTGTGTTGTTTGTGCATGAATGTGATGGATGTGCTTTGGCTGTGTTAACACAGGAACACGGAGGGAAGAATAGGCCGTGCGGCTACTACTCCTCCGCCCTTGATCCTGTCGCATGCGCTTTGCCAAGATGTTTGCGAGCTGTCGCTGCTGCTGCCGCGTCTGTAAAACAGAGTGAGGGAATGTTCCTAGGCCATGATTTGATTTTGATGGTACCTCACTCTGTAGATATCCTATTGAACAAACCCCAAACGCAACACCTCACCTCTGCATGGTTAACAAGGTATGAATTAATTCTGTTTGCCCCGCACATTCAAATTAAAAGGTGTTGTGTTCTTAATCCGGCTGAACTCTTACCTTTCCCGCAAAACACTGTTTGCGGTGACGAAGAATTACACGACTGCCTGTATACCACTGAACAAGAAACGAAGGGCAGGATAGATCTTACAGATACTCCTTTGGACAATGCAGAAGGGGAGCTGTTTTGTGATGGCTCCTGCTTCAAACTCTCAGATGGTACATCTACAGCTGCTTACGCAGTTACTACATTGAGTAAAGTTGTTGAAACTAAGAGAATTTCGCATAACTCCGCACAGGCCGCAGAGATTATAGCATTGACCCGAACTTGTGAACTCTCCGAAGGGCGTATAGTAAATATATATACTGATAGCCAGTACGCCTTTGGGGTGGCTCACAACATTGGGAGGCTCTGGTCGGAAAGAGGGTTCCTGACCTCACATGGGACCAAGATTCAGCATGGCCCATTGATAGTGCAATTGCTCTCGGCACTCTCACTCCCTAGGCAGTTAGCGATCATGAAATGTGCAGCACATCGTAAGGTCATAGATGATGTGGGAAAATGGAACGCTTTTGCGGACCTGATAGCCAGGTAAACGGCCACAGACCTTAGCACAGTCATGTATGCGCTAAGGGAAACAAAAGATGCCTATGTAATGGATGAAGGTATTGGGTCTGTGCGGGATATTCAAACTGATGCTACAGTAGAAGAATCTAAAAGGTGGGCCGAAGGAATGGGGAGACTAGATGATGATGGGTGTTGCGTGGATACATCTGAAGGAAAATGGTTGCTCCCTGATTCATATGTACTGGCAATGGTTACGATGGCACACGGTCCTACACATGTGTGTGCTCAGCAGATCACGAAAATGTTAAAACAAGTTTGGGTGAATAATAAGATTCCGAAGACTGCATAGCACCATGTTCGGAATTGCATGATCTGCTTACAGCACAATGTGGATAAGGGGACAGTAACTCCAAGGGGAAGCTTTGGGCCCCCTTCTGTTCCCTTCGAGGTCATTTACTTTGATTTTATTGAGATGGAACGGTGTAACAATCTGAAATATGTTCTTGTAATTATGTGTGCCTTCAGTAAATGGGTCGAGGCTTTCCCCGTTAAAGATGCTACCGCCATGACCACTGCAAAGATTATGGTAAAATAATTCTTTCCTCGATTTGGGCTCCCAAGGGTAATTTGGTCGGACAATGGTCCTCATTTTGTTGCAGCAGTAATTTTGCAGATATGCACAGCTTTACATATTGAGAAACGATTTCACTCAGCTAGACATCCTCAGAGTGCTGGGTTGGTGGAAAGACACAATGGTATCTTAAAAAATAAGCTTGCAAAAACATGTGCCGATACCAAACTGAAATGGCCAGATGCCGTACCTATTGTATTATTGGCTATGCGTACCACACCTCAAACTAAGACTGGGCTTTCTCCATTTGAGGTAGTGATGGGGAGACCTGCTAACGTTTGGGGTCTTCCAAAACCTAAAGCCCTGAGAGAGGTAGAAAATGTATTGCTTCTAGACTACTGTAACCAGTTAACTAAAAACCTGTATTTCATTTATCACCAGGTGCATTCAGCTTTACCTGTAGGGTTCACGGGCCCAGGACACAATATACAGCCTGGAAGTTGGGTCCTAGTGAAGGCCTAAGAAACGCTCCTCGTTGGAAGGGACCCTACCAGGTGCTGTTGGTCACTCGGACAGCAGTACGGGTGGCTGGGAAAAAACACTGGATCCACGCGACGCATGTCAAGAAACTTCCTCACCCGACGCCACACGTTACAGAAGAAGCAGAACCCCTCGCTGTCTCTGATCTTGGAGTAGCAAACAGCGCTGTGAGTGCGTCAGAGAATTTCTCTGAGCCCGTGGAGCTTGGGGAACAGTCCATTTCGTCTCTGCACTCTCTTGAAAAATCACTTCCGGAAAATACTGTTTCAAGCCCTGCGACTTCCGTCGCCTCCGATACGTCGCTTCCCTCATGAAGTGACGACACCTTATTTTCGGACCAAACAATCTTGGGTACCACCAGGTACAACCTTCGACAAAGAAAATAGAACTACGGCACAGGTTTTTCCATGCATTTGAGAAAAGAGAAGTGATCGAAAGATTTCCTTTGTATAAGAAAGTTTCTGTTGAACAAAAGGAAAAAAAAGGGATTCTGCTGGCTAGGGTTGGGAAGGACTAAGAAATCGCGCAACCGTAGCGTCGCCAGCAACGAACATTGGGGTCGTGCATCAGGAACTACAATGCCTGCCACCTCCACTGCTGTTCCCCCCACTGGACTTGTGAATAAGGGGGTGACCAACTTGGACAATGAACAATATGCCTGGGCCCCGAAAACGTACGGCTGTGTTTTGATAATGATAATTGTTATTTTTGAAATTACTGCTGTAGGACTTGGGTACTTTGAAGAAATCTATCCTCTAAAACCTTTACTACCGACCGAAATTGTACCGACTGCTTTGACTCCCTCTGTACACCTTCACACTCTGTCCCCTAGAGACTCCCAACATAGACAAAAGTATCATAATAACACTCTAATGATAGTAATGAATGCAACGCATGCCATTTTTAATAAGAGTAGTTGTTGGATTTGCACTCATTTACCGCAACATGGGAACAAGGGACTGGGATGGTATATTCACCCTTTACCTTTAACGACTGCTTGCTATGCCTTTCTTAGAGCACTATTCTTTGGCCGTTGGAATGATAGCATCTTAGGGAACTTTGATGGAACTAATTTGAATGATTTCGAGAAACGTGAATTAACTCCCTTGGGATGCTCGCTTTTCGCAAATAGAAGTAAACCTAATGCCGCTTCTATTAGGCCGTCTGATAAACTGTCTCTTCCTTTTCAAACTTTAATTTCCTTTAAAATGGCTCCAATAGGCAATAAGGACGCCGTGCCTCCTTCTTCATAGCCCTGACTCGGTCCCCTTTTGTGTACAAAGAAATGGCACTCGGCCAATGGGAGATTTTGAAGGTTGTATGAACATTGTAAATTTGACTGGAGAAAACAAGCCTCTGTATGTAGGGGGGCCTGTTTATTTTGTTTGTGGTAGTTTAGCATTTCCCTGGTTGCCCAAGGATTGGCAGGGAACCTGTTATTTAGGAATCCTGTTACCCGGGGTATTTGTAGCTAGTACATTGGAGGTTTCTAAGGCTCGCCCACGGCGGGACAAGAATGGAGATACCCCTGGGCAAGTATTGGGAGATATAGCAAAATCAGTTGTGCCATTTTGGGGACAAATAACAAACTCTGAGAACATTAGGGGATTAGCAAGGGTACTGGAGAGAACGATCAACCAGACCACGGACATACTGTACAATATGACATTAGAACAAAAAGCAATAAGATTGGTAGCACTCCAAAATCGGATGGCATTAGATGTCATTCTGGCAGAACGAGGTGGAGTATGCAAATTAGTGGGGTCCGCTTGCTGTGTTTTCGTACCAGATTCCTCGCCGACAATTTTTAAAGCAATACAGAACTTGCATACTCTTAGTTCTGAAGTACATATCCCTGTAGGAGATTGGTATCTTAGTACCTGGTTCTGGGATTCTTTACGATCTTGAGGTTGGAAGGTGCTTTCTGTCATTCTGGTTATTTTGGGGATCCTGCTATTCCTTTGTTGCTGTTTTCAATGTCTTCCGAGTATATGTGGAATGCTAGGGGAATGTTGTGCCCAAGCAGTGAGCACAATAGGGCATAGAATATATGCCCCAGATACAGCATCTAAAGAGTTTGTGTTACAAGAGGTTCTGATGAACGACCTAATGGCTATAGATATAACAGACAATGATTCGGGATGTATGGATGACAACACGTGGAGTTATTTGCAAAAGTATTAGAAATGATATTAGCACTTGGCATAGGCCAAAAGGAGGGTCTGTTGGAATTGAAATGATGTTATGCCTCCTATCGCAGTATTTGAATGTGTATTGGCCTACGCCAAGTTGTCTAAAATATCATGTAAATAGACTCCGCGGCAAGTTCTTGACCTTAACGAAAAGTTATGTAAGTCGCCATCTTGGATTTAGCCGCCATTTTAGGTTCTCTTGTAAAGTGGAAGTCACCCTGAACATCAAAATGGAGGCCGAATGACATTCTGAGTGAGATTCTGGCCGTTGTGACCTCCGCACACACAAATAATTAATATGCCTGCAGGCCACTTGTCGAGGTCGCGAACTGAGACCTTGTCCTATCCCTGACCTATGTGTAAATGAACAACTGTATCAGCGGAACTGATCAAAAATGCATACATTATAGGATTGACCTGGCAAGGAACCTTAGGCCTGATCCCAAGAATGGTTAACCCGCGAGGGGGTTGGCCAAGGGCTGGATAAAGGATATAAAGGCCAAGTATTCCAATGTACGGTCTCTCTACTAATGCATCGAACCCTCGTTGAAGTTTGTTACGTTACTCTGAGAGCCGAATAGCTATCCGTTTGTCAATTGACTTTGGTAACTGTTGTAGCTTTTTAATGAAGCACTTGTATGTCCTTTGTAACCTGTGTTGGTGTGTTTCCTTCGGGCTTCCCAGCCTCATATCAATTTTTATGTTTTCACAAAAGCCCAGAGGCAGCTAGGCGATGTGAAATACTTAAGGATATGGTTGGAATTTACAAAACATAGAAGACAATCGTTTCATTACATATTACACCTTGACAAAAATATTTACATCAGTTTCAAAAAGACTCACACAATTTTACATATTATTTACATGTTGTTTCAACTCCTCAATCTGCCGTACACTGGACTAACGGTTAGGTGGTTAGAGCAGGAGGTCGGATCTAAAGAGTAGGGTTTTTAGATTTTTTCTGAAAGCCCAAAAGAATGTATCGTTTCTCAGTTGATGAGGGACAGCATTCCACAATTTGGGAGCTAGTCCAGGAAAGCTAAAGCCTCTGGCGTTTTGCCTTGTAAACCTAGGGGTGATGAGTAAGTTAGTGTAGGGAGAGCGAGCTGGTCTATTGGCCTTGACTTTGTAGATGAGGTCGCTGAGGTATTTTGGTGCCTTGTTCACAATGCATTTATGCATAATCATCAGCATTTTGAATCTGATCCTGTCACGGACAGGGAGCCAATGGATGTTTCTTCTGACTGTAGAAATATGGTTGTGTCTTGGGATGTTAAGTGCCGCTCTTATAGCATTATTTTGTACTGTTTGCAATTTGTTTTATATTTCTAGTACTGGTTCCGGCATAAAGAGAATTTCAATAGTCAATCCTGGACAGTATTAATGCCCTGGCTGGGGTGATAGTATTTTCGGTGGTAAGCAAGGTACGGCAGGCTCTTATCAGTTGGCAGTGTTGGCTGCTGAAGAGATGACAGCATTAACCTGTCTTTTTATTGTGAGATAAGCATCGATGTAGACCCAGAGGGTTTTTGTTTTGTTGACCACCGGTATAGTATTAAGGCAAGGAAGGGCTGGGAACAACGTGCATCATTCAAATTCTCTTATTCTATTGGTTGATTCAGATATTTTTTCTTCTTGTTTGCGGTATTAGCCTGGAGCTGTCAGAAAAAGAATGGTCCTGTGACACAAGGACCACATAAATGTTCAGCGAAAAAAATGACGTGAAACCACCTCAATAGATCTTGCGCTCTCAGTTGGCTCCAAATGGAGCTGTAATAATTAGTTGATCATTTAATTTTAGAATTCCTTTGCATGTTTTTTTTTCCTTTTGTACAACATTTTAAAAAAAACAAATACTCTATTCTTAATTAGAACAAAATCCAATGAAGCTTATGAAAAGTGCAGTAACTGTTTACTGCACATTCCTGTGTTGATATTTCTTCAAATGGCAAGTAATGAGACAGATGTCCAATACAGGGGACTATCCAATGTACGTCAGCCAATGCATTTCGTGCCTATTTGCACCATCTTCAGGGCTGTACAATTAACTGCATTACAATCATGAGTTATCAAAGTATATTCAATGAGTATTCATTCCAAGTTTTGATTTCAAGAAAGGTACAACAAATGAACATCCCTTTACAAAAAGAATGATAAAACATACCACTGCTGCCAACAATATGCAAATTTGGTGTCATCAAGGTTGCACGATAGGAGAAAGATAGGGAAATTATAATCAATCTCAGTATTTACACACACTGATGTGTAAGCATCTATGGAAATCATACCTCTGTCTGTTTGTTTGCCATCATTTGCGACGTGGAGTTTGTGTCTCTGAATGCCGACAAGTGTCTTGCATTCAGAATAGAATCGGCACTTACATAAATAGATGTGTATGTTAATCTATGGATTATCTACTGCTATTCAATGTGTCCGAGTGCGCTGCAATATCTTACCTTGCAAGTTCTCAACGTACGTACTGAACTGCAGGAGCACGTACGCCTCACGTCCCGCCTCTCCTTGGAAACTGGAGGGCGGGAATTGTCCCCCTGGCAACGTCTGTGTTAAGGATTGTGCATAGAAATGACTACGGGTTATGGACATGCGCTGATGTCTGTGTAGAGAATCGTATGGTAATTAATATGTATCCGCTCGAACAATCTGCCAAAGAATGTCATGTGTCCATGCATTTCATATTTACAGTATTCTACAAACTAAGTAAGTTGGAGATTGAACATACATCCGAAATTCAAAATGAAAATAACAATAACAGTGAGTGACAATAGAACAGATGTTACATGGTGTTAACAGATCACTCGGGAACTGCTAAGGGGCCTTCATTCTTAGTGAACTGCTCAGGGGCCTTCAGTCATTCTGTATTTTTTCAATTTCCATATTGTATCATTCACGTGTTACAGTCCGGTGTAGGATGAGCAAGGCCTAAGTATTTCTTTGCTTACATAGTTAGCATTCTGCAAATTTAACCTCTTACAAATATTCTCTTTCCAATTATCTTCCAACTCCAGTCTCACACTCTCTTATTATATATATAAAAGCCCTCCATCACACTGTTTATTTTGGGTCAATGACAGTCCGTTTTAAGGCGATTGATTTTTTTTATAGATGGCACATATAGTTGATCTCCTCATTCAGTCTTTTAGGGATCAGTGAATTCATTCTGTCTATCCAGAATGTTTCCCTTGGGTCCAGTCCTTTCTGGATATTCTCATGTGGACCTCTTTTCTTTACAACTTCCAAAATTATAAATCTGATTTGTGATAGGTTGTGTTTTTTAACGCTCACCGTGCCTGCAGCCTGCATCCAGTCTTCTGCCACGCCCGCCTCAAATCCGGAGCTCCTAAAACAAAGAGTAAAGAAAGGGACAAGGTTAGAAAACGAACTTATTTCTATTCCACACCTTATTCTGGATCCATCTCGTCCCCGGACCTGTAAAGAACTTCATTTCTGCACGCGCCGCACCTCCAGCTGCTGCGTCGCGCCATACTCACCAGTCTTCACAGCATCCTTCGGGTCGGCGCTGCCTCCATCATTTCTTCGCCGAACTTCATCACCTAGGAGACAAAAGAAAACCACAAGGTGAGCCGAGGGAACCAACAAATATAATTCTTACCACCATAGACTTACCTGATTTACCACCGGAGGCATCCTTTTGTGACTCTCCATATTTTCACGTTCCGCATCTGTAAAGAGAGACAAAACAACACGTTTTCCATGTGCAACATTTACCGGACAGCGCCGGGTAATACAGACTCTTTCCTGAGCGCCACCAGCTGCCACAAGAGCATCTTTTCACGAGCCAGCTGCAAGACAAGAAAGAAAGGGGGGAACAAGAGTGAACATCGGACATATTGAACTCTATGAACTTAATACTTACTGGTCCTCACCAGGAACCTCAGAGTCAATACACTCCGGAACTCTCCCGAGCCTTCAAACCAGTGAAGTAACTGGAATCGACGCGCCCCTGCAAATCCATGCAGGATGGAGAGCTCATCTTTCAAGAATATAAAGTGAGATTGCTGTGATGGCATTTCGGAGGTGATTAGTTGGGGAGGACTGTGGGGTGCCATGACTTGAATCCACAAGTGGCTAAATCCATCTCTCCACTTACAGGAGAATATTTCTACGGGTTAAGCAGACAAGATTAGGAGGGCAGATCCAGTCAGTCATCGCTGCACTACGCATCACGTGGGTGGAGACCGCAGCTGTCCGGGTCCGACTGATGCCCCTGTGGTAGCCAGGTGAGCGTAACAGATTCTGGCTATGTTGGTACGCAAATGTGGGAAGGTCTTTGAAAAGATGTTCTTCTCTCTGGTCACATGTGACTGTCTTCCATTTTCTCTTGATGATTTCTTTTATTCTGTTGCTTTGTCTTGAATATTTTGATACATATACTAGCGGTGGTGTTATTTCCCATCTCTGCAACCTCGTTTTGGTAATTAGATGTGTCGCTCACAATCCTTTTCACCCATAGCATTTGAATGTATGGTAAATTTTTATGGAGAAAATCTGTGCTCTTTCGGAATCTGGTTGTATTAGCGAACGCGTCCATGGGCCCCCACTTCTTATTTATTGATCCTCCAATCATGCCTGTGTGCTGGTCCTCTGGTCCTCCGTACCACGGGGGGGGGGAGTGGTTATGGAGCGCAAGGTAGAGGATCTAAGGTTTTTGTCACTGTGTGTGTTTCAATTGATGACAGTGTGAGGGGCGATCCTGCCCAGCGGGATGGAAATGATTTCTTACAGTGGAGACCTGAGGTTCCCGTGCCCAGGAGTGTTCCCAGTGATTGGTTGGCACTAAGGACCTATGGTCTGTGTCTCGTCAGTTCGGCAGCGAAGCAGTTGGAAATGTCCGGGTGTGTGACCACTGATGGCTGTAAGTGGTTACTGGTGCTGTACCTTAGTGTTCCGCAGCCGGTTTCAGGTAATTGGCTGTGTGGTGTTATTGGAGCCCTTAATGCATGGGGTTGTATTGTGCCCCCCTTTTTCTCCTGGCCACAGCCTGGTGCCTGCCTGGATGATGGTTAGCCTACCAGTTAGGCAGGTGGTATGTGGGGTCCACATTGCTGTGACAGTCCATAGGGTTATGTTAAGTGGGTGAGCCCTGCAGTACACCGGTGGCCTCCTGTCCCCCACCTCCCCCACACGTACCTCGATATTGCCTGGCATGCCCTGCGGTCTTCTTCGACTTCTCACTGCCGCCGGGGAGCAGGTCAGCGCTGGGGCAGCATCCACACCTCACTGTGCCGTGCCCCCGCAGCCACCCAGAGAGGGACCTCGGTTCTTA
Organism: Ambystoma mexicanum; assembly: GCF_040938575.1. NCBI lineage: Eukaryota > Metazoa > Chordata > Amphibia > Caudata > Ambystomatidae > Ambystoma > Ambystoma mexicanum. The sequence goes on along the minus strand of NC_090924.1, from coordinate 1,115,627,873 downwards.
GGCCTTAGCAGAGGGCCAGCCAGGGGAGGGCGGATCGTGGGGTGCAGCCATGTCCTGATGGTGGGGGGGTGTGTCTCCGCTGCCCCCGCCTGTCCTTGCACAGAAGACAGTGCTGTGGGGGAGGCCACCACCAGTTGGCCTCCAGAGTGCTCCTCTGTCCACTGCTCCTGGCGGTGTGGTTCTGTGCCCTGGCTGTTCTCCAGTGCCAGGGGACGAGGCAGCGCGGGCGCATACTTCTTGGTCCCCTGTGCTGCGCCTCCACTCTTATCCAGATCAGTGCTGTATTCAATGGGCTCTCATGGGTTAGAATCCAGATCTACTGCCCGCCCCCGGAGGTCCGGCACAGCCCACCCCGGCGATCTGGGAGGTGTCATGCTCTCGCAACTGGCGGGGGGCCCTCTGCTCCAGCAGCAGCCTCTGCCACTCCCCACAGTCCCACTGGTGAGTACGTGGGCATTTGGGTTAATGCAGAGCTACACCGTCAGTGTGTTGTTGGTAGCAGGGCCGGTCACACTCGTTCTCCACTCCAATGTGAGGTCGCCTCTCAGGGTGTTGTTTTGGCGCACTGCTGCTCAGCCGTTGGGGAAGGGGACCCAGCAGTGCAGACGGTCTTGTCCGGGGTCAGAGGTCCCGTTTTTCCCAGGATTTGTACTGCTTGTTCCTGGAATGTTCAGCCAGCTTTCTATACTCTCATAGTGCACAACAGTACCAGTATTCCGCAGGATTTGTTGGATCAGGATATTGCTAGCCACTGAGCTCAGGGACTAGGCGGGCATCTTGCTCAGCGCACAACCCCCCTGTGGTGAAGATTTTGACATCCAAAAAATGTATTGTTTTCTGTGAATATTCGTGTGTGAATTGTATCCTTGGATCTACTTCATTGAGATATCCTAGAAATTATTGCAGTTTAGTTTCTGTGTTCATTCAGACCCCGAAAATGTTGTCTATGTATCTTATCCAAATAGCCAGATCTTGCTTCCAAATTGGGTGTTGTAGGACGTGTTCTGTTTCAAATGTATGCATGAAAGCATTTGCATAGGGAGGAGCCATGGTTGCCCCCATGGCGGTGCCTGCAACTTGTTGAAAATATTGTTCTTTAAAGCGTATGTATGAATTTTCTTCTATGAATTCCAGTAGTGCTAGAATACATTCTTTTTGTGCTGGTATCTCTGCTTCCTGTAACAGTATTCATTCCACTGCCTCTCTCCCCAAATTATGGGGGATTGATGTATAGAGGCTTTTAACATCTATCGTAAACAGGATGTAGTTGGCATCGGATTGCGTTCTGCTTAGAAGTTGCAGAAAGTGCGTTGAGTCTTTTATATATGTGCTTGTTTTTTAATCAAAGGCTGAAGAAAGAAGTCTATATACTTTCCTAATGGTTCAAGAATGCTGTTAATGCCCGCCACTATTGGTCTTCCTGGTGGTCTGCACAGGTCTTTATGAACTTTAGGGAGTGTGTAGAAGTGGGGTAT